>NC_083429.1:36680393-37918726 GCF_020745735.1 Hemiscyllium ocellatum
CTGATTTATGAGGAAATGTTAATTGCATCTTTCAACCCTGCTGGCTTTCCAGTGCTGGAACAGTGCACATGAACTGATGCTACAGTACTGCTTCAACCAAACCCTACAAAGCAGATAAAGCAGGACTAGAAATAAAACAGATTTGAGTTGTAGAATAAAAGCAGTAGCAAGTTTTTCTATTTTCTAATCAATCTGTTCAGCAATGTTATTACACACCTCCGGAATTGGTGGGATTTGAACTCAGGTTTCCTGGCTCAGACCGCAGGGACTGTCTTGAATCACAGAGTGTATCCAAATGTTTCTTTCTGGAGTTGGTTAAATGTAGTTAAGAGAAGAGTCAACAACTGTCTTGGCGTCCCTGTGGTTGTAGTTGAGTCCCTTGGCCAGTATTGCTCTTTCTGTTGACACACAAAGAGTCTACAACAGCAATTTGCTTAAATGTGAACATTCATTGAGTAATAGTAAAAGGCAAGAAAAGAAATGAACATTTATTGTGTAATAGTAACAAATGACAAAGGAAGGAAAACAAAACAATAAGTTTCACACTCTTCTGTCCACCGGGGAGCCCTTGAGCGATGGCAGGTCTGAAGGCTGAGGTTGCTCCTGACACCGTTCACGATCACGGTCTGAGGTGAAGTCCAACAACTTTAAATGAAACTGTCTCTCTTATGCAGTGTAACAAACAGCAAGGCACAGAAAACAGTGACAGAAGACAAAACTGCTGGCTAGTACAGATAACACAGCTGCAGAGAAACAAGTTGCAACTGCCATCTTCAGCCTGTAAAGGAGAACATTCACAGGACTTATTCCAGGTCATGCAGCTTGTTGAATAACATCAACAATCTTAGCCCCTTCAGCCCAGCCTAGAAACCTATTTTCTCATGCAACTGTCAAGTATCATCATTAACTTTCAGCTCTTTGGCCTATGCAGTACAGGGACAATACCACTCCATCACAAGAACCCCAAGAATTAGTGAATTAATTCTATTTGAAAATAGGCAGAACCTCTCTCTCTCTCTCTCTCTCTCTCTCTCTCTCTATATATATATATATATATATGTACTGTCCCATTCAAGAAGGCATAAGGAAAGAAGAGGATCAATAAAAGTTGAACATTCCGTCACAAGTGGTAAAGGAAGGGGTAATTGAGAATTCCCATTGTATGAGCTGTTGAAGTGCTGTATAAGTGGAGGTAGGATGTATAGGAATTATTGTAATGTGCAAAAGCAGTATCAACAGTATCAGTTGATGGCACTCTCACCTCCGAATCATAACATTCCAGATACAAGTTGAGTTCTGTGGCTTGAGCGTAAAAATCATTGCTGACACTCCAGTGCAGTAAAGATGGAAATTTGTTTTTGCATTGTTGGAGATTGCACCTTTCAGATGAGATTTTAAATTGATCTTCCAGCTATCTACTCAGTGGGTACAAATATTTTCCCTGACAACATTTTGAAGAGCAGGGAGGTTATCTTTGGTAAATTGGCCAACATTTAGACCTTAGTCAACGTTATGAAAAATATTATTATCTAATCATTGTCACATTGTCGCAATGGGGGTTTAATACAAATTGGTTGGTGAACTATCCACATTATAACTGTGATATTTCAAGGTGCATTTTATTGACTGCATAATGATATGAGGTGACCCAAAGGTCATGAAAAACACTATGTAAATGCAAAACATTTTTTACATGAAATCAAAAATGGCAGCAGATTATTTATGAATTAAGTCAGTAGAGTGCATTGTTAAAGTATCTGTTAAGATCAAACAAGGAATAGCATCAATGATTTATCCATAGCAACTATTCCTACAACCTAGGACCAATTACTACAAAACAATTGAAGTGACTGATTTTTTTCAATCTGAATCAAACAGGGTGAATTTAGTTTTCACACAGGTTGAAGAATGTGAGAGGAACATTTAACATTTAACATTTCCATCACAGGTCAACAATGAAAGACAAACATTTAAACTTATGACACTTAGGAAGTAGAAATAGGAAGTGGCCCTTGAACTCATTGAATCATTTTCAGTGGACATAGTGAATAATGATAACCTTTCACTCTAACATCAGCATAGGAATAACCGAAGCCCCGATGAATACTGCTGCCATGATGATGGCTTGAATGCTTGCTACTTTACAGTACCTGTACCTGGACGAGAAACTGAATGGAATATCTAGCACACTACATGAGGGATTCACATGATTTTAGGATACATGTTCAGAAAGTACAGTTAGCAGCAAGAGAAAACCTCATTAAAAATTTGATTAAATCTTGTTCAAAATTAAAGCAATGACTAGTTGGTCTTTCAATCTAAGATGGCCCAAGGTGAAGAGATTGTGTAACTCCAGCAATGAACAAAATATTTAACTGGACATGCATAGGTAGAAAATAGGAGCAGGATGAGGCCATTCAGCTTCCTGACTCTCTAATTAGCTAATCATTAGTGCAGTTTCCACAACAAAAGATTTATTAAGTTGCATGTGATATTCATTGTAAAAGGCAGTTTGCTCCCAAAAGAGTTAACAGAGGATAAACATCGATCATCAGGATAAAAAGTTCTGTTTCTACGGGGAGCTAATCAGTCTTTGGTTCCAATTGTTCTCATCCTAAGTTCTTTGAGGCTCACAGTAATCCATATTTATATTTAAGTCGAGTATGCTGTCTCACAGCAGACTGTCATATAACTCAGGTGTAACGTATTCATTAAGATTTAGGTCGTATTCTATCACGACCAAGCCTCTCTTCTCTCTAAGATTGTGTGGGTTTCCTTTCCCATTTTCTCTCAGTAACTTAGACTCATACTGATAAGGAGGACTTGTGGCAGTGAATCTACCCAAGGGATCTCAGATGGTTCCTCATGAACATGATCACAACACATGTCATGCTGACAGCAAAGTGGAGTTTATCAGAAATAATAATATATAGTTCAAAAAAACCTGTCTGGGGCTACTGGCTCTCCACCTTCACCTGTCACTTCATTGGAATTTGCACATATGGCAGATAACATGGAGATGAATTCCTGTGAGGATTCTTCTGGTTATCCACGGTAATAGCAGCGGATGATTCTTAGAGGTCTTGAAGAAACATATTTATATCATAGCTGAAGGGTGAGGGAAGGAGTTGATTGCGCAGTGTTTGATTCTGTTGAATTTGCATTAATGAGCAGTCAGGAAATTCTTCTGGAAATTCAACCTCTGTTGTTTGATTTCAGTAATGGGGGAACTATATATTTGAAAAATATCAAATGCATTCTCCCTTCACATGAGCAAACTTTTAATTCTTGGACGAAGGATTTGGGCAGGTTGGCCCCAACAGCTTCACATCATCATCAAATAAAAAATCCTCATTCATGAATATTGTTTTATTTGATTCAGTTTACTCAAGGCTTGATATATGTTAATGTTAGAGTAGTCACATCAAAGTGTAAAAACATAGCAATTACACTGTGGGTTGAAGCGTCAACTCTATGTCAATACTAGGCGAAAGTGAGGACTGCAGTTTCTAGAGATGAGAGTCAAGAGTGTGGCGGTGGAAAAGCACAGCAGGTCAGGCAGCATCGGCAGAGCAGGAAAATTGACATTTTGGGCAAACGCCCTTCATCAGGAATGAGGCTGGGAGCCTCAGCGGTGGAGAGATAAATGGGAGGGAGTGGGGCTGGGGGGAAGGTAGTTGAGTGTGTGATAGGTTGATGGAAGTGGGGGTAAAAGTGATAAGTTGGAGAGGAGGGTGGAGTGGATAGGTGAGAAGGAAGTTGGACAGGTCATGAGAGTGGTACTGAGCTGGAAAGTTGGAACTGGGATAAGGTAGGGGAAGGGGAAACGAAGAATCTAGTGAAGTCCATGTTGATGCCGTGTGATTGGAGGGTCCCAAGGTGGAAGATGAGGCATTCTTCCTCCAGGTGTCGGGTGGTAAGGGAATGGCGATGGAAGAGGCCCAGGACCTGCTTGTCTTTGGCGAAGTGGAAGGGGATGTTCTCTGGAGTGCTCTGTGAGTATGCGCCCTATCTTCCCAACTTGGAAGAGACCGCATCAGTGCAACGGATACAACAAATGACATGTGTGGAAGTGTAGGTGAAACTTTGATGGATATGGAAGGCTCCTTTGGGTCCTTGGATGGAGGAGAGGGTGGGGGGAGGTTTGGGCGTAGGTTTTGCAATTCCTGTGGTGACAGGGGAAGGTGTTGGGAGTGAAGGGTGGTTTGTTGGTGGGTGTGGAGTTGACGAGATAGTCGCGGAGGGAACAGTATTTACAGAAAGTGGATAGAGGTAGGGAGAGACATATATCCCTGGTGGTAGGATCCGTTTGTAGGTGGCTGAAATGGCGGAGGATGATACGACGTATACAAAGGTTGGTAGAGGTGAATGTTAGGACCGGGGGTGTTCTGTCCTTGTTGATGTTGGAGGGATGGGGTTTGAAGTGCGTTGGAGGGTATCTTCAACCATGTGGGAAGGGAAATTGCAGTCTTTAAAGAAGGTGGCCATCAGGTGTGTTCTGTGGTAGAATTGGTCCTCCTGGGAGCAGATGCGGCGGATGTGGAGGAATTGGGAATAAGGGATAGCATGATTGCAGGACTATTCCCAATTCCCAATTCACAATAACCCACTGTTCACTCCCAGCATCTGCCCCTGCATTCGCAGGAATTTCAAAACCTGCGCCCACACCTCCCCACTTACCTCCGTCCAAGGCCTCAAAGGAGCCTTCCACATCCAAAAAATTTTCACTTGCAGTTCCACACATGTTATTTACTGTATCCGTTGCTCCTGATGTGGCCTCCTCTAAACTGGGGATACAGAATGCCTACTTGCAGGACGCTTCAGAGAACATCTCCGTACCAACTAACCCCACCACCCCATGGCCGAATACTTCAACCTCCCCTCCCACTCTGCCAAGGACATGCAGGTCCTGGGCCTCCTCCATTGCCACTCCCTTACCACCCATCGCCTGGAGGAAGAATGCCTCATCTTCCGCCTCGGGACCCTCCAACTCCATGGCATCAATGTGGATTTCACCAGTTTCCTTATTTCCCCTTCCCCCATCTTATCCCCGTTCCAACCTTCCAGCTCAGCACCGCCATTATGACCTGTCCATTGTCCTTCCCACCTATCTACTCCACCCTCCCCTCCAACGTATCACCTTTACCCCCATCTCCCTCCATCTTGCACTCTCAGCTACATTCCCCCCAACCCCACCACCCTCCCATTTATCTCTCCACCTCCAAGGCTCCCACCCTCATTCCTGATGAAGAGCTTTTGCCAGCAACATTGATTTTCACACTCCATGTCAATACTCTCTGGTTTACCAGGTATCATAGCACTAATAAATGTATAGCGTAAAAATCTAAAAATCTGTATGCATGGGGAATTCCTTTTTATACCTTCTTTACATTACAGAGACTATAGAGATTGATTTAAGACAACCAACATCTATAAAGTGCTTGTTTGAACAGACCAAATACAAAAATTGTTCTGGCACTGGATGTGCATGTCTAAGCTATATCAAACTCTCAAGCAAGTGTCTCTCCAAGCTCAATCCTGATACAAGGAGTCAGCAGTCCCATATCAGGCAATGAAAACATGGTGACCTTGGCAAACTGGCATTTTCTCAAGGATTCAAGGCACTGTTGTTTTATTTGCCCACTAAGATCTGTTTATAGCAATGTTCCCTCACAATAAATCATCTATTCTCAACGCTGCTAGATTTCTGCTGAAGCTTCTTTGTCTTTAGTTTCATTTAATGAAGACCCAAAACATAATTCCTTCAAGTTGCTTTGCAATTGTTTTCATCCAGAGTTCATTGCACACAGCATTAAAAGTATAGAACTTCAAAATTAAAAATGAAAAATGTGCAGCATTTGAGTCAACTTCTATTAATAGACAGAAAAGCCAATGTCAGAATTTTCCAGGATTCCTGTTTGCAGTATAGGTTCCAAAGTTGTTCATATTAAATTGGATCAATCCAGTTTACTGATGTCACACACAAAGTGTTTTACTTTAGTTTTCAGTGGGAACAAATGCCTAAATATTGCTTCTTTTTAATTCAACTTATAGGATGAGGGTATCACTGGCTAGGCTAGCATTTCATGCCCTTCCCCAATTGCCCAGAGGGCAATTAAGAGTCAACCACGTTGCTGTGAGTCTGGAGTCACATCTAGGCTAGACCAGGTTGTCACAAAGCTAGTCCCATTTTTTCCTAAAACCTGTTTCTTGGCTCAAGGAGGCTCTGTCTTTGACTATTTTTTCAGAGGGGCAAAAAATCAGGCCAGGATCTGATCGGTCTTGTTTAGTACAGAGATGAAAGGATTTTGAGAGGCCTTTTGTTTATAGGCAAACAAGATGAGACTTCAGGCCAAAGTGGTCATGTTTTAGAAGTGACCTGTATAAAGAAAGGGAAGTGATCAGCTCTCTAACTTTTAGTTTAGTTCAGTCTGACCTGGTGCAAAGTCCAAAAGGGAACTGTATAGAAACGCGTTCCCTTTTCTGCCTCTCAACTTCAACCTGTAAGCATTTGTTCTATTCATACTGGTTTTTAAAGGGAGTTTATTTATTGAGACTGTTGTGTATATTCAGAACAGCATAATTAAGTCTAGCTGGATAGGCTGAGTTCTATAGGGGTTCTTTATTCTGTTCTTTGTGTTTCATTGTGTAATTTTGTGAATAAATTTTTGTCTGTTTTAAAATCTAGTAGTTAGCCTCACTATCTTATTCTGGGTAATTTTCACTGTACACTTACTGAACCAAATTACAAAGTTATGGTCTGGGGATGCCTGCTTTAGAATGTTTTGAATGGTCTGGACTAGTCCATAACAAGGTAAAGGTGGTCGTTTCCTTCCTTAAAGGACATGGGTGAACCAGATGGGTTTATCCCTGACAATTGTGGTGGGATTCAAACCTGGGTCTTCAGGACATTACTTGGGTGTCTGGGTTAACAATCCAGTGATAGTACCACTAAGCCGTCCTCTTCCCTTAGTTGTACTTAATGCAGACATACAAACATAGAAAAAAGCATAGATGCATTGAAGATATGAGCAGGAGTAAGCCATTCAACCCTTTGAACCTGGTCAACCATTTGTTATGACTGTGGCTGATCATTGAAATCAGTATCCTAAAATTGCCCTCACCACCTGTCCCTTGTACCCTTTAGCCAACAGATCTACATCAAACTCCTTATTGAGAACACATAATGTTTGGGCCTCAACCACTTTCTATGATAGTTTCTCCTCATCCCAGTCCAAAAAGGTTTACCCTTTCTCCCTAAACTCTGATCCTGGGTCCTGACCCCCCCCCCACCCCCACCTCACCACCATTATCAGGAACATTCTTCTTGTGTCTAATCTGTCTAATCTGTTAGAATGTTGAAGGTTTCTATGAGATGACCTCCTCATTCTAACTGACTAAATCTTTCTTCGTACATCAGTTCTGCCAGCCCAGGAATCAATGTGGTAAACCTTCACTGCATTCGCTCTTTAGCAAGAACATCCTTCCCTAGTTAAGGACACCAGAACAGCACTTAATATTTCAGGTGTGACCTCACCAATGCCCTGTATAACTACACCAAGACATCCTCATTCCTGTCCTTCAATCCTCTTGCTATGAAGACCAACACACAGTTTGCCTTCTTTCCTGCCTGCCCTACTTGCGTGCTTCCTGTCAGCAGCAGGTGCATGAGGACATCCAGATTTTGTTGAACAGTCCCCATCTCAATTTACAGCCATTCAAATAATAATCTGTCTTTTTACCTTTGCTGCAAAGTGGATAACCTCACATTTATCCACATTATCCTACATCTGCCATGCATTTACATACTCATTCAGTCCGTCCAAATCACACTGCCACATTTTTACATCATCCTCACAGCTCACCCTTTCTCCCAGTTTTGTGTCATCTGCAAATTTTGAGATGTTACATTTCGTTCCCTCATCTAAGTTACTACCATATATTGTGAACAGCTGTCATCCTTGTACTGATCCCTGCGGTACTCCACTAATCACTACCCTCCATTCAGAAAAGTCCCATTTATTCCTATTCTGACATGCACAAAATCTTCCTGTTTTCTCAGAATAATGTCGCTTCTGCAGATAATCTATGGTGGTGTATCCTTTAAAACTAATCATGAGGTAGACTGTAGAGGAAACAAAAGCAAAGGAGGTTGTTGGTAGTGAACCATGTCAAACAACCAGGATAGAAATGTCAATTACTAGGCAACGAAGGTTTCAGGTATAAAGGGGCAAAGGTTAAGGGTGAGTTTTTTTACACAGAGGGTGATAAGTGCCTGGAATGAGCTGTCAGAGGAGATGATGGAAACAGATACAATCGCAATGTTTAACAGACACCTTGACAGATCCATGAATAGTCAAGAAATAGAGAGATCCATATCACGTAGAAGCAAAAGACTTTTAATTTGGAAAGACATGTGCCAGTGCAGTCTTGGGTCAAAGAGCCAGTTCTGGAGCACTATTGTTCTTTACTCTTTAACCCTTACCCAGTACCACATTCCATTGGAGGTAGTAAATAACACAAGGTACCAGAAGTGATCATCTGGAAACACTCCACAGCTCTCAAAGCTTCATCAAAATTTAAAATGCATGTAAAATTAACAAAACTATCGTATTTGGGTGGGTCGAATTCCTGACTTACCATGAGAGCAGGTTGCAATCTTCATGAGTAGGACCATAGCAGCTTTGAAACCCTGAGTAATTTTGAAAACTTTCCTTCTCATCCATACACACAACCCCTGACACCATTCCTCTGCCCTCTCTTTTATTTCTACTGAACATGGAGTTAAAATTGTCCCCTTGGAGTCAGGACATAAAATGTTCAACCACAGAATGATGAGGATATATGTCAGCTAGCATGGAAATTAAAGCATGTGTTTCAATACTTCTGAACAGACCATTATATAATTGGGAGAAGCTATGATCTGGGTTTCTACTGGGGACGTCATGGTGCCTCAGAGCACCAGAGACCCGGTTATGAATCTAGCCTTGGGTGATTGTCTGTGTGAAGTTGCACATTTTCCCCGTGTCTGTGAGGGTTTCCTCCAGGTGCTCTGGTTTCCTCCCACAGTCCAAAAATTCGTAGATCAAGTGAATTGGCCATGCTAAATTGCCCATAGTGTTAGGTGCATCATTCAGAGGGAAATGGGTTTGGGGTAGGGGGAGGGGGTTATTCTTCAGTAAGTTGGTGTGGCCTTGTTGGGCCAAATGGCCTGTTTCCACACTGTAGGGAATCTAATATCCACACAAAAAAATGTTGACCTGCACAATAACATGATATCAATTCATGTGCTACTCATAACATGGAGGTAAACATTTAGGATTAAGGAGGAGAGAAGACAAATTCAGGAAGAGGATGACAACCTTTGTGTGTGTATGTGCATTGTTTTTTTTTTGCATTGCTCCATGAAATCTTGAATGGTCAAGTTTAGAATTGAGCTGTGACCTAATTATGGAAGAGAACTGCATGAGGCCTCCGGCAAGCTTGAGGCAGGTTCAAGTCCATTGGGACTGAAATGAATAAAATGTAACTCTAGTTGAGGCTAAACCTTGTTTAGAAAGTGCTCAGAAGTTGTTCCTGGAATTTGTCCTCAGTTAATCTCCAAGTTGAAGGGTGGGTGTCCTTCCATGCACATTTCAATATATTTAAACATTAAGAAAAATGCACTCTCCTGAGCAGCATTCCAGTGTGATCTATAACTTTCCGCTGGATAATGCGAATACATCTTCGTGTTGAATGGACATGTGATGGAAATGCAACTGAAAAGATTTATTAAATATGCATTGACAAAGTACTTTCCAGCAGTTCCCTCAGTGCATGCTTATTTTATGCAGAACTCTTACCCATTTTAACAGTTCCCAAGTAATGAGCTTAGTTTGTTCATTGAAGTTGTATTGGGCAACAGTTCTGTGCAAATACCACAATCTTTGCCTACCTTGTTTTTTACTTACGAACTGCTTACATTAACAATTATTTATAGCCAAAGTAATAAAGGACCTGAACTGAGACCAATGAAGTGTAATTGTTGAGACCATAATGACACAGAGTAACAATTACAATGGCTCAGTGCTGTGGCAGATACAGTCTATAACTGTCACTATAATAGCTTATTATCTTGCTTAACATTTTGTACACAGTTTCCTTGCAAGCTAATTCACAGAAAAATGAGCAGTGAGAAGATCACACTGTCAGTTTTTCACCTCTATCCATAATAAAGTGGCTACAGGTAGAGTAGAGCATCCAGCCTTGTTATATTTCAGAAAACTGCAACGAAAAGACAGTTAAAGAATTAGGTTGCATCCCAAAGGAAGTGTTGAGGGAATTCCTCAATAAGGCTGTTGTACAAATGAACAAAACAGAAATAAATGTGGTGTTAATACTTACAAAAAGATAGAGAAAAAAACAAGGAAATATGAGGCTAACATTAATCATTGAAAAAGTAATGGCAAACATTCTCAAAGAGGAAACAGCAAAGAAACATCAAATTTGCTGTGAAATCCTGCAATCCCAAACTATCAGCAGGAGATATGTGCTTCACCTGTGGAGCTGTAGCCACCCTTGTGGTAATTCTTGTTTCAGAAATTATCTTGAAACTATATCACATTTGATCAAAAAGAGAACTCAGCATTTTTAATATAAATAGGGTCCTAAATTCCAGTTAGAGTAGCTATGCTGGTCTAGTGATGGCTCAACAAGTCCTGCGTTGGCCGGTGCAGCTAGTATTAGACTCAATGTTCAGGGAGACATTGGCAAATACAAGTTGAGTAAGCTATATTCCTGCCATTTAAGTTGCCAGGAAAGTCGTTATGTAACATAGAAACAGGCCCTTCAGCCCCCCATGTTTATGCCAACCAACAAACACCTAGTTACACTAATCCCACTTACCTGCATGGTCAATTGCGTATTATGCCCAATATTTTAAGAGCTGATCCAAATGCTTCTTAAATTTGTGAGAGTACCTCACCACCTTTTCAGGCATCCAGTTCCATATTTCTACAACCCTCTGAGTGAACAACGTCTTTCTCAGATCTCCTCCAAACCAATTATTCCTCACTTTAAACTTATATCCTATCATCTTAGGCACATCCACCATGGGGAAAAAGAATCTCACAATCCACACAATCTATGCCTCTCCTTTCTGAGAATTAAAACGAAACATAAAATGCGGCACAGTAACAAATTTTTTCAAAATCATTTTCAATAATTGGAAAGAAATCAGTAAAACTTCAAACAACACCCTCTTCCCAACATAAGGTTGGAAAGTGAGGCAAGTAGAAGATCCATTGAAAGATCAACTCCAACATTGGCAGATTTGAAGGAGGGGTTGCTTGTAGAATGGCCTCTCAACAGCCACCTACCAGCTCTCACCCATTGTATGAGGAGCAATGGTGACATTAGGTAACCTGAACACTTTTGGGGCAATTGAGACCCCAAAGTGGCGGCTTAATCCACCTTAGTGCACCTCCATTGCTATTTTATTCACAATGTTTAGGGTTGGGGGGGAAGCTGTGGAAGAGCCATGCCAAGTTGTAACCCGGCAGCGTTAGCACTAGTGTCAGGCTAAGTTGAATACCTCCTTTAGGTGTCATTGGCACCCATTGGAGACACCTTCTCCCAGGATTACACACTCCCCACCCACTCTACATAAAACGTTCCTCCCATAAGCCTTTGAAACCCAGCCTTCCAATATCATGAAAAGCTAGCATTCAAGTTTAATGAATAATAGGGAAGGCAACTGGAATGTAGGCCTTTATTTCAAAAGAAATGGAATATAAAAATAGGGAGATTTTGTTAAACTTATACAGACACTAGTCAGACCACAGTTGGAGTTCTGTACAGTTTTGATCAGTTTAGCTATGGAAAGGTATACTGGCAATGCAGACAGTCCAGAAACAATTCACTAGGCAGATCCAGGTATGGAGGGGCTGTTTTATGAGGAGACACTGAGGACATTGGGTCAATATTTATTGGAATTTAGAAGAATGAGAGGTGACCTAATTGAAACATACAAAATTATCAGGGGACCTGAAAGGACAGATGCGGGAAGTTTGCTTCCCCTTTTGAGAGAGTCTGGGAGCAGAGATAATAATCTCAGAATAAGTGGCCACACATTTAAGACGGAGATGAAAATACATTTCTTCTCTCAAAATGTTGTGAATGTGTGGAATTATTTACAGCAGAAGGCTGCTGAGATTGTTTGTCAAATCTATTCAAGGCTAAGATAGATATTTAATCAGGAAAGGAATCAAGGGTTATGGGGCAAAGGCAGAAAAGTGAATTTGAGGATTATCAGATCAGTCATGATCTTAGAGGGACAGAGCAGAGTCAATGAGCTGAATGGCTTACTTTTGCTCCTACCTGTTTTGGTCCTTCCATCACTGTCCTCACTGAGACCTATCAACCAAGCATTGCTGATAGCTAGACTCACCTCCAGTCCAGTAGCTGGGATTGGTCATCTTAGCAGGCCTTGAACATGCATGAGTTAAAGCTGTGGATTCGGGATCAGGAAACCTGTACTCCAAGATAACTTTCTGTTCCCATCTGGCTCCATTTCTGATGGGCCCAAACATTGAGTCCTTAATGTTTAGCAAGTGATTTATCAAACTTCATATAAAAGGTTGATTATAATTAAGAAAAAACATTGAAAGCAGAGGAAACTTTTCCATGAACTCACACAGCGGGTTGTGAGTTCATGGAATGCCCTGCCCGTATCAGTGGTGAACTCTCCTTCTTTATGGTCATTTAAGCGGGCATTGGATAGGCATTTGGAAGTTATTGGGCTAGTATAGGTTAGGTAGGATTCGGTCGGCGCAACATCGAGGGCCGAAGGGCCTGTACTGCGCTGTATCCTTCTATGTTCTATGTTCTAATGGATGACAGGCAGAAAAAGTCAGAAAATACACAGACCATTACTACTTAATAATAAGATGGGAAGCCTCGTACACTTAGGGATAGTTGATTCGTGGATCTGACTGAGAATGTTATTGCTTTCAGTATTTATGGTTGATATTTTGAACTGAGAATTTCATAAAGCTTTTCCAAGTTTACTTATAATGAGTAATCATGACAGGTTGGAAATAATGTGGGCTCCACATGTTTGGACAGATTGAGCCAAAATATGTAAAAATATAATATATTAATAGAATTTATTGAGATTATATTCCATCGCAGTTTCAATTGTACATTACTAAAAATGCAATACAGTTCATGGTTTTCCATTACAACATTCTGGAGTGGCTAAAAACAATTTCAGTTCCACAGGATATTTACAAAAGGAATTCCATCACAAAGTTACCAAGAGTGTTAAATGCTGTCATTGGTAAACAAGAGCAGACAAGCTTTGACAGTGTCTTTTCCCCATTGAAGGTATTGTTCAGTGTAAAGGATACAGTGAAACTAAGGTTGAGAATTAAGTAGTTACCATGCAAATTAAATGGGGAGTTACCGAGAAATGGCAAAGTCAAGGAAATTGAGGCTTTTAGCGGCTACCACCCCATAACCATCAGCACGTTTTACAATTATGATAAATAGAAAACAAAGAAGAAAACAAGAATATAAGAGAGTGAATGATGGATAGTATCTTGGAACAGTTTTATTTGTAAGTTTGTAGCAAATGTGAGATGATCTTATAAATTATGGAGTGTTCTATTAGAGAGGATGCAGCCATGTAAACAAGAGAGAGAAATCAGAGTAAAATCTCTCAGTGTTATGAGGGCAATGAACGAAGAAGTGTTACAACAAAGGGGATGGCATGGAGAAGTCAGGAAGGTTACCAAGATTTGTTTGTGAAGGTAATTACTTTTCTTGTTAATCAGCAAAGCTATCACAGCTACAACCATCTCCAACCATGGCATACAGACTTTCTTCCTTGCTTTCCTGCACTCCAATCCAACTAGTCAATGCCTACTGACCCTTATTTCCCTCCAGTTTTCTGTTGTTTCTCAACCGATACCTGCCACACCGCTTGCTTCCTCAATTAGTCTTTATTCTTTTGGCACCATTCCATCCCTATTTGCCAAACATTCAGGCATTTTAACTTCTACTTCCTCAGGAGATTTTCATCATCCATTATCCATTTCCTCCTGTAATACTGTTTTATTAATTGTTAAGTTGCATTTGAACAAGTAGTATGGTTTGTCGTAAGCAAATTGCATAGCCTCAGCAATTACAGTGTGGCCAGCAATGTCACAGCATGGTTGATAAAAGTTGAATCCCAACTGACAACTTTAAAAATTTCAGTCTGTTGAGCCCTCCACCACTGTTCACATGCTACTGAGTATATTAGCAGTGAAATGTTAGGGACAGTCTATCGAGAGGAGGAGATGTTCACTTCAGTGGAGAGTTTCATCCTTTTTAACAAAATCAATTTATTGAACTGACCTAGGATAATTAAATCCTTATATTGTTGTGCAAGGGGGTGGAGACAGCCACTTTTTAAAACTCAGCTTCTGGACTTACAGAATTCAGCTAAAACATGAATCACGACCTTGAAACACTGCAAGAGATGAGTGATGTAAATGAGGTCAAAATGTTCGCTTAGGTAAACAGAACCAACGGTTGGAAGGTAACATTAACAAACCTTAAGTAGGAATATGAACTTGAGGAAATATTTTGCCCACTGAGCAGTAGATATTTCCAAGTAACATGCATTAAATGCTGCACAGATTAATTTGCTTCCATTGGTGTGTTCCTCATCTTTGTTCTTTGATACCTCTTGAACAAGAAATCAATATGCAATCAGTGGAGTATTCATTCAGTGTTCATTCCTAAAATTATTCATTATGTTTCCTTTCCCATTACTCTCTATTTTATTTAAAACTTGCAATGATTTAGATTGATCCTTTGCAATTATTTTGTTCAGCATTACCTTAACTTAAAGCTCTATTTATTGTTCATTGCAGAATATTGGAAAAAACACAGAAATTAAATAGGAGGTAGGATTTTTGTTTGATCCAGTGAATATTATTTCAGCCAAGGGGTGAACCGAACTATTTGAACGATCTAGGACAAACAAAATTTTTTTGCTGAAACAAATGCAGCAATGAATCAATCAACCTAAGAATTTGGGACAACTTCAGCAATGCCATTAAAGCTCTTTCTCCTTCCAGGAACGATAAAGCCAATGTTATCCTTTTCCAGTACCTAAAACATTCCTCTTAAGATTGCATCACAAATATAATGTGACACTTTGAAGGATAAAAATTCAACATTTTTCTGCAAGGTACAATCAGACTATTAAACCCAGTTTACTTTGTAGTTGCTACATTTCAGCTGATCGCTAGTCTTGTTTAATCAACATAATGCTAACTTTGCACTTTCACATGATAATGGATAGCAATTGAATGTGTGTTAGCCATTGGCAGGCATCAACAGTTGGATGAAATACACTCAAACATCTTTTTTATTCTAGAGCCAGAATATTTAGGCCTTCATATCTTTTTTTCTGCATATTCCAGATTTGAACCCAGAAATCATTCTCGAAATCGATCCTTTCTATTGCAGCATGTTTTTTCAAGGCATGGTAACGTGAAATGCATATAATAATAAAGTATGGCATGGCTAAGGAATGATCTGATGTACTTGAAATTGTAATTACAGGGCAGCCTTCCCTTTCCTGAGAGATATGGATGGAAGGTTTGCCAGTCAAATGTTGGTGACTTTGAGGAATTAATGATTTGGAGATGCCAGTGTTGGACTGGGGTGTACAAAGTTAAAAATCACACAATACCAGGTTATAGTCCAACAGGTTTAATTGGAAGCACACTAGCTTTCGGAGCGATGCTCCTTCACCTGATGAAGGAGCGTTGCTCCGAAAGCTAGTGCTTCCAATTAAACCTGTTGGACTATAACCTGGTGTTGTGCGATTTTTAACTTTGAGGAATTAAATTATTCTTGGCCTGAAAAGTATAACATTACACATGCCTCATCTTTGATTCCAAAAGATGCTCCACGTTAAAATTCCCACCTGTTAATGTAGTCTATGAAATACATCATTTATATTTATGAACATTTATTGTGGAGTAACTGGAGATGCTCCCATTTCTGAGTCTGAAGGGTGTGCTATCTAGTCACAATGCAGAGACTTGAGCCAAATATCTCAGGTTTCAGTGCAGTACTAAGAGAGAACTACATGATGGAGGTGTCATCTTTCAGATGAGATAGTAATCTAAAATGCAAAAGATTGTAAGGCATTGTTTCAAAAAAGGGCAAGGAAATTCTTCCAGCTGTCAGGGTAAATATTAATACCTCATTCAGGATCACTAAATGAGCTGATGCAATTATTGATTTCATTGCTGTTTGTGATATCTTGCTAGTTGCAAATTAGCTGCTGTGCTTCTTATGCTACAACAGTAACTCGACTCCAAATTCACTTGATTCGTTTGTAAGCTCTTTGTAAAGGGGTCCCAAGGTTATGAATAATGCTGTGTAACTAATAATGAAAGTTTTTGAACTGTATTGTTGTCCATGCAGTGGACACTTCAATCAGATTATTTATTAAAAACACCTCACCAAAGTGCTCTTCTCAACGTGGTGGACAAAGCACTGCTGTATTTGGTTTGTGATTCAAGTTGATTTGATTAATAATCAAGTTGAACCACAACTTGTATTAGCAACTTTCTTGTTTCATTTTGTCGGTGGTCTATTTGAGAATTTAGAATAATGGGAATGGAGGTTACGGCAGTTGAATGTTCCTCCTGCAGTCTGTGAGAGGCAAGGGTCACCTCTAGTGTCCCTGCTGACCTCATTTGTGGGAAGTGCACCCAACTCCAGCTTCTCGAGAATCATGTTAGGGAAACAGAGCTGGAGCTGGATGAACTTTGGATCATTTGGCAGGCGGATGGGGATATTGAGAGAAGTTACAGGGAGGTAGTTACTCCACAGCCAAGTGAAGAAGATGGATGGGTTACCATCAGGGGTGGGAAGGGGAACTGGCAGACAGTGCAGGGATCTCCTGTGGTGGTTCCTCTCAATAACAAGAATACCGTTTTGGATACTGTCAGGGGGAAATGACTTACCAGGGGTTAGCAAGGGCGCACAGTTCTCTGGCACAGAGTCTGTCCCTGTTGCTCAGAGGGAATGAGGAAGAGAAGCAGAGCTTTAGTCATTGGAGATTCCATAGTTAGGGGGACAGGTAAGAGGTTTTGTGGGAACAAGAGAGACTCACAATTGGTATGTTGCCTCCCAGGTGCCAGGGTTCATAATGTCTCTGATTGTGGTTTTGGGATCCTTGAATGGGAGGGGGAGCAACCCCAAGTCATGGTCCACATAGGCACCAACGACATAGGTAGGAAGAAAGGTGGGGGTCTAAGGCAGAAATTCAGGGAGCTAGGGTGAAAGCTTAGACTAGAACAAACAGAGTTGTTATCTCTGGTTTGTTGCCCATGCCACATGTTCATGAAGCGAGGAACAGGAAGAACGCAGAGCTGAATACGTGGCTGCAGGAATGTTGCAGAAGGGAGGGTTTTGGATTCTTGGATGATTGGAGCTCTTTCTGGGGAAGGTGGGACCTCTATAAATAGGATGGTCTTCACTTGAACCACAGGGGTACCAATATCCTGGGGCGGGGAAATTTGCTAATGCTCTTCAGGGATAGGGGTGGGGGGGTGTAGTTTAAACTAATGCTGCAGGGAGGTGGGAAACTGAATTGTAGTTTCAGTGTACAAGAGGTTGAGGGTAGTCAGATCAAGGATAAGTTTACAGGGTTGTGAGAGGGCACCAGCAGTCAGGACGTTGGTTTGAAACGTGTGTACTTCAATGTCAGGTGCATCAGAATAAGGAGGGTGAATTTGCAGAGTGGATTGGTACCTGGGATTTTGATGTTGTGGCCATTTCAGAGACATGGGTAGACCAGGGACAGGAATGGTTATTGCAGGTTCCAGGATTTAGAAGTTTCAGCAAGAACAGAGATGATGGTAAAAGAGGGAGGACTGTGGCATTGTTAATCAAGGGTAGTATTACACCAACTGAGATAATATTTGAGGACTCATTCACTGAGGTAGTTTGGTCTGAGGTTAGAAACAGGAAAGGAGAGGTCACCCTGTTTGGAGTTTTCTATAGGCCTCTGAATTGTTCCAGAGATGTAGAGGAAAGGATAGCAAAGATGACTCTTGAAAGGAGCGAGAGTAACAGGGTAGTTGTTAAAGAGGATTTTAACTTTCCCAATATTGACTGGGAATAATATAGTTCAAGTAGTTTAGATGGATCAGTTTTTGTTCAATGTATGCAGGAGGGCTTTCTGACACAGTATGCAGACAGGCCAACAAGAGACAATGCCATATTGGATTTGGCATTGGGGAATGAACCCAGCCACCTGTTAGATTTGGTGGTAGGTGAGCACTTTGGTGATAGTGACCACAATTCGATTATGTTTACAATAGCAATGGGCAGGGATAGGTATATATCACAGGGAAAGAGATATAACTGGTGGAAAGGCAATTATGATGCAATTAGGCAAGATTTAAGATGCATAGGAAAGGGAAGGAAACTGCAGGGGATGGACACATTTGAACTGTGGAGTTTATTCAAAGAACAGCCACTGGGGTCCTTGATAAGTATATACCTATCAGGCAGGGAGATAATTGTTGAAGAGGGTGTCATGGTTTACGAAAGATGTTGAAGCTCTTGTCAAGAGGAAGAAGAAGGCTTATGTGAGGATGAGGCATCAAGGCTCAGGGGGCTTGAGAGTTAGAAGTTAGCCAGAAAAGATCTAAAGAGAAGGCTAAGAAGAGCCAGGAAGGGACATAAGAAGTTGTTGGCAGATAGTATAAAGGAAACCCGAAGGCCATCGATAGGTATATCAGGAATAAAAGAATGACTAGAGTAAGATTCGGGTCAATCAAACATAGTCATTGAAAGCTGTGTGTGAAATCTGTGGACATAGGGGAAGTGTTTAATGAATACTTTTTGTCAATATTCACATTGGAAAAGGGCAATGTTAGTGAGAATACGGAGATACAGGCTACAAGATTACATGGGATTGAGGTTGACAATGAGGAGGTTTTAGCAAGGTTGGATGATCTGAAAATATGTAGGACCCCTGGGCCAAATAAGATTTATCCTCGGATTCTCTGGGAAGTCAGGGAGGAAATTGCAGAACCTTTGGCTTTGATCTTTATGTCATCATTATTGACAGTAGTGCCAGAAGACTGGAGGATAGCAAATGTTGTTCCTTTGTTTAAGAAGGGGAGTTGAGACAACCCTGGTATTTATAGGCCAGTGAGCCTTACCTTGGTTGTGGGTAAGGTGTTGGAAAAGGTTATAGGAGATAGGATTTATAATCATCTTGAAAGGAATAGTTTGATTAGAGATAGTCATTTCATAAAGAACATAGCTGCCCCATGACCTCCTGGGGCAATTTTGCCCAGTTTCTAACCCTGTCTCAAGCCGGTAACGAGACATCCTATTTCTGTCCATCCATTTGTAGACAAACCCCACCAGTGGTGGTCTGGGCTCAAGTGCCAATAATTTGAGCTCACATTTGTCTTCCAGTACACAGTACACTGGTTGTTACACCCAAACATTATGGATTTATTGGGATGGACCCACAAAAGCCAGTCTTTCATTCATCTGCCACTGGTGAGATAAGCTACATATAGCTGGGATACATGTGCCCTTGACCAATTAGCACTTCCCATAGCTGACGGCTGTTGTTTCACTCTGTTTGGTTCATGCACCCAATTTCTCTGGTTGTTCACCAATTTAGAATGTCCAATTTGCACTGATGGGTCCTTTGACCACCGTGTTAGATAATTTTTGCGATATTTTTGAGAACCTGAATGGAAATTACCAGACTGACACATTTATTTTTAGAATTGGCAAAGGGCAATGATTCGAACAATAATATAAAAATACAGTCATGCTCAGCTTTGAACATAACTCCTTTGTCTCCTATGTTGGAAATGTAAATGATTTTCAATTGAAAATAAGAGAGATGAGCAAGACTAGATTCTATGTCTTTTCAAACTTACTCCCCCATCCAGTAAGATTGCGATTGATTGTCTTTGCCTCAATCCCCACCTTCTCACACTATCCTCATCCTTTAGCAACAAAGTAATCCATTGCTCATTGCCTTGAATATGCTCAGTGACTGACTATCCACAGATACCTGGTGTGGAGAATTCCACACACCCTTTGTGTAATCTTCCTTCATTTCAATACTAAATGGCTGACCCCTTATTCTGACACTGTGAATACTAATTACAGATTTGTCAGCCAGGCATAACTTTGAGCAGTATCTTCCCTTCCCAGAAAATCAGTGGGTTGTGTGGCAGTACAGGAGGATAAGCAGGTTGCTTGGCACTGGGGAGAGGCCTGCCACTTTCCCACCATTACAGTTCTGGATGGGTAGACCTTTCTGCACCACCATTAATTGAAACCCCCTCATGGATCTGTTAATGATCACTTAAGGCCTCTTCACACCACTGTCCCAATTCAATCCAATCATCCAGATGTGGACTTTGGCCATTATCACAGCCTGCAGGGTTACAGGGGACAAGGGACCTCAATCTATGCCAATGGAGTTTAATCAGCAGCGCTGATGGGGGAGTAGCTGCTATGAAAGATGCCCATCTGCCCTTGCTTCTAACTTACCCTTCTCACACAAGCGCCACCCAGCAATTCTCCCTCCTACTGTGGTACCTCCTTTGCCCATTGCACCAGGGCATCCAGTAGCTGCAGCCTCACACAAGGCACTACAGTGGCTATCTGTCTCTGCTTGACAGGCAACATCAGGTGGAGCAGGACATCTCTGTCTCCAATCCAGCAGAAAGACCACTGGATGATTACTTCAGCACTCGAACAGCACAGGATACAGAAGGCGTACCCATTTTCACAGTGGGTGGGGTTGTCCCACCCATTTTTATGCCCCACACCACACTTAGAACAAAAAACAGTAGATTTTGCACATTGCCCCAGCATTTATTCTGTCATGCTCCTTAAAGATTTTTTATGTTTTCATCAGACTATCTCTCCTTCTTGCAAACTCTAGGGACAAAAGGTCGAGTCAACTTATCCAGTGTGATCCATTGTCCTTTTATCGAAATTGTCTTTGTTAGCAGAACCTGCAAAAATGACCTTCCTATTTGTAATGGGTTGACATGCTAAGGAAATTGTTTCTTTTTATGGAATTAAATTGATTTTAGCACCTTCGAGAGATCTGAAATGTAATTAAATCTAAACTAAGTGAATTGCTCGTGGCTGATAGGCAAGAAAAGACTTTCCACCTTTCTGAGGAAATACAACTGAGAATGGTGGAGAATGTCTCGAAGACAGTGAAGTTACAATGTTGTAACGGATTAAAACTCAGGCATGTAACAGTACACATATAAAATTAGCTGAGTGATTGGTACGCATATTACACATTTTTACACTGCACTTTTTTATTGCTTTTAAGATATAATTGAATAGCAATAATGTACATTCACTCATTCAGCCTCATTTTTCACTGATTTATTTTCTGCTCATTCAGCTAAGGAGATATGCATATGAGACCATTACCATTTAACTTAATCACACCTGAATGAATAACTGAAACTCATTTGCTCGGAGGTATCCTTAACACTGACTGAGTTCTCTTGAATTTAATGAGGGTATTTTGATCACATACACACAAAATTGTTAACAACATAGGTTAGGACGATACATTGTTGCATGGATTATAAACCATCGCAATGTAAAATGTGGATTTATTAGCGATAGGCAGCCTGACTGTGTGGTGCATCTCACAAACATGATTAAGTTTCTTGAGAAAGTGACAAAGATGATTGACAACAGCAGGGAGATGGATTTTGTCTACATTGACTGTAACAGGCATTTGACAAGGTCCCTCATGGCAGTCTAATAAAGAAGGTGGAGTGTCACAAAGCTGGTCCTTTTTTAAAAGATACTGTGTCCTTGGCTTTTTTTTTAGTTTGTGAACCACTCCAGGCTTGGAAACAGCTGGAGTGGTACAGAGATGAAAGGATATTGGGATGCCTTTTTATTTAAATATAAACAGATGAGACTTTAGGCCAAAGCTGATGTTTTAGAAGCGACCTGTTGAATGAAAGTGGAGTGGTCAGTCCTGAAAGCTAAATTCTTGTTGTGAGTCAGTTCAGCTGTGGAGCTATGTGTGAAACAGGCTGCTAGACTCTCTCTCCTTCTGCCCTTCTAACTTCAACCTGTCAGCCTTTGTTTCATTTTGCTCTGTGTTTAAGGAGTTTGTTTATTGGGACTGCCGTGCTTATTCACACAGTTAAATCTGGTTTGGGATAGTCTGAGTTCTGTGGGCATTCTATATTCCGTTTTTTGTGTTTCATTCTGTAATTTTGTGAATAAAGTTTTTTCTCTGTTTTAAAACCTGGCAGTCAACTTTTACTTTTCACAGTAGACTTACAGAAACAAATTGCAAAGTTAAGGTCTGGGCTGCCTGCTTAAGAATATTTTGAGTGGTCTGACCCAGTCCATAACAGGAGTCACATTGGATTTGTGTTTAGCTGGTAAGGTGGATACAGCATGGACTTGGTCATAGAAGATAGAAAGCAGCAGTGGGAGGTTTTATTTTCTGACTGGAGACCTGTGATCAGTCGTATTTCACAGGGCTCAGTCTCTGACCCCTGTTGTTTATAATAATGTATGTGTAAAACATTTGGCGGAGAATGTTGGTGGTCTGATTAATAAAGTTTGCTAAGATTGGGGGAGCAGCAGAGAATGAGGAAGATTGCTAAAAGATACAGCAGGACATAGGTAGACTTGGGCAAAGAAATGACAAACGGAACTTAATCCAGACAAATACAAAGTGATGCATTTTGGAAGGTCTAACACATGAGGGGAGTAAGAAGTAAATGGCAGAACCCTTTTAAGTATTAACATATAAAGGGTTATAGGCGTACAGATCCATAGTTCCGTGAAAGTGGCACTGCAAGTGGATTAGATGGTGAAGAAGGATTATGACATGCTTGCCCTCATTGGTTGGAGTATAGAGTATAAAAATTGGTGAGACACGTAGCAGCTACATAGAACTTTAGTTAGGCCACATTTGGAATATTGTGTACAATTCTGATCATCACACTACCAGACAAATGTAGAATGGGTACAGAAAGGTTTACCAGGATGTTGCCTGGTTTAGAGGGTATTAGTTATGAGGAGGGATTGGACGAACACGGGTTTGTTTTCACATGAATTCAGGGGCTGAGGGTGACCTGATAGAAGTTTACAACATTATGAGAGGCATGGATAGAATGATTAGTCAGATTTTGCTTTTTCTCCAGGGTAGAAATATCAATTATTGGGACAGATAGATTAAGAGGTAAGGAAGAAATTTAAAGGGGATGTGTGAAGCAGGCCTTTTATACAGAGGGTGGTAAGTGTCTTGAATATGCTCCCAGGGAAAGTGGTAGAAGCTGATACAATAGCAACATTTAAGAGGCATCTTTGCAGATATACAAAGAGGCAGGTATTACAAGAGTACGGACTGCAAAGGCAAATGGTTTTTAGTTTGGAATGGCGTCACGAATCAGTGCAGCCTTGGTCGGCCAAAGTACCTATTCCTGTGCTGTACTGTTCTTTGTATACTTTTATAAGCCTCCAACCACCTGCTTGTACAGCAACACTGCCAACACCCACATGGAAGAGCATTTTATTGTCCTGAAAATGTGTTGCTGGAAAAGCGCAGCAGGTCAGGCAGCATCCAAGGAACAGGAAATTTGATGTTTCGGGCATAAGCCCTTCATCAGGAAGGGCTTATGCCCGAAACATCAAATTTCCTGTTCCTTGGATGCTGCCTGACCTGCTGCGCTTTTCCAGCAACACATTTTCAGCTCTGATCTCCAGCATCTGCAGACCTCACTTTCTCCCATTTTCTTGTTCTGTCAGCTATGAAATTGCACACAAACACTTGTCACAATACGATTTTGCAACAACAATGAGTTGCATGCACACCTTGGTTAAACTGAGGACAGAGGGAAGTGTGGGTCAACTCAACCCAGAGTAAACTTGTTCTATAGACATTGGCATTAATTAAAATGTAGCGTTCAACCCCAAAATACCTGACTCTGGGCTAACTGCATTGTTCTGTGTTTTATCCTGTATGATATTTGAAGTTAATTTTGCTTCTCAAAATCATATCAATTGGCCATGAGAGAATTCCAATGTTCTACAGTGATCTGACCAGAACATGTACTAAATATTAAAATTTAGCATTGTCAGAATAACTGATGGGATACAGCTATCCTACATGGGCTTCCTTTGTTTCTTTCAATGCCCTGGCCCGGAATTAATTTAGTTAAAAAATTGCTTAATGATAAAGTTAAAGATAAATTCCTGATGCAATTTGCAGACAGGAGAACAGATGATTGTTAACTGAATGATGAGGTAATAGGGAAATAGAGTGAATGGAAAATATCTATTAACATCACACTCCACAAGGTGTGAAATCTGTTAAAATCTCAGTGTGTCGTCAGTTTAGAAAGAACTTTAACAAGAACAATGCTTAAGTATGTAATTACAACACTAAATACTCAGCTTTGGCAAACAGAAGAATTGGAATTTGTAATGTCCCCATGCACTGTTGCATTGTTTTCTCCAAACGCCCTGTTGTCTGTCAGACCTTACATGGAATTAGTTCTGAAGATGTATTTGTCCCTTCCAGGCAAAGAACCCAAATTGCATGGGAGATGGCAGGAGCCTAAGAAAAATGGTGCAACCTCAGCTGTTTTCAGTCTCTGCTATTTCTCAGAATTCCCTGGTACTCTTGCAGGGGTGCAGAGCTTCAATCTGTTTGGCAAGGCAAACAATTAGCTGATAGTGCAGACAAGAAAAAGAGTCTGTTGAAGTTAGAATTCACATTCCTGAGACTGACTGAGGATCTGACATTCAAGGCAGAGCAGGTAGTTGATAAAGATAAGTTGTTTTAGAATCATAAAGTCATAAATTATACAGCATGGAAATTATACAGCCATGCCGAAATGCCAAACTGATCAAGTCCCATTTGTCAGCATTTGGCCCATATCTCTCTAAACTCTTCCGATTCATACACCCATCCAGATGGCTTTTAAGTGTTGCAATTTTGCTAGGCTCCACCACTTCCTCTGGTGGCTCATTCCATACGCACACTACCTTCTGTGCGAAAATGTCATCCCTCAGGTCCCTTTTAAATTTTTCCCTTCTCACCCGAAACCTATGCCCTCCAGTTCTGGACTCCCCTACCCTAGAAAAAAGATCTTGGTCTCTTTACCTTATCCATGCCCCTCATGGTTTTATAAACCTTAACAAGGTCACCCCCTCCAGAGCAAATATTCCCAGCCGATCAAACCTCTCCTCCCCAAAATTCTGGCAACATCCTTGTAAATCTTTTCTGAATTCTTTAAAGTTTCACACCATCTTTCCCACAGCAGGGAGACCAGAATTGAACAGAATATTCTAAAAGTGACTTCACCAATGTCCTATTCGGCCGTAACATGATATCCCAACTCCTGTACTCAATGCTCTGACCAATAAAGGCAAGCGTGCCAAATGCCTTCATCACCAGGCTCTCTACCCACAACTCCACTTTCAAGGAACTATGCACCTGCACTCCAAGGTCTCTTTGTTTGGCCACACTCACTAAAACCCTCACTTAATTGCATAAGATCTGGCCTGATTTGCCTTATCAAAATGTAACTTCTTGCATTTATCTAAAGTAAACTCCATCTGCTATTCCTTGGCCCATTGGTCCACCTGATCAAGGTCCCATTATACTCTGGAGTAACCTTCTTTACTAACCACTAAACCACTAATGTAAATTACACTGAGAATAGTGAGAATGTGGAGCATGGGAGAAAGTGAGGACTGCAGATGCTAGAGATTAGAGTCGAGAGTGTGGTGCTGGAAAAGCACAGCAGGTCAGACAGCATCCGAGGATCAGGAGAATTGACATTTCAGGCAAAAGCCTTTCATCAGCAATGAGGTTTGTGAGCTGAGGGGGTGGAGAGAAAAATGGGAGGGGGGTGCGGTGGGGCTGGGGAGAAGGTAGCTGAGAATTCAATAGGTAGATGGAGGTCGGGCTAATGGTGTTAAGTCAGAGAGGAGGGTGGAGTGGATAATTGGGAAGGAAGATGGAGGGGTAGGACAGTTCATGAAGGTGGTGCTGAGTTGGAAGGTTGGAACTTGGAAAAGGGTGGGGGAGGGGAAATGAGGAAACTGGTGAAATACACATTGATGCTGTATGTTTGGAGGGTACAAAGGCAGAAGATGAGACATTCTTCCTCCTGCTGTCGGGTGGTTAGGGTATGGCAATGGAGGAGGCCCAGGACCTGCATGTCCTTGGCTGAGTGGGAGGGAGAATTGAATTATGCAGCCATGGGGTGGTGGGGTTTGTTGTTGCTGGTGTCTCAGAGATGTTCTCTGAAGCGCTCTGCAAGTAGACGTCCTGTCTTCCCAATGTAGAGGCAACCACATCGGGAGCAATGGATACAGTAAATGACATGAGTGAAAGTGCAGGTAAAACTTTAATGGATGTGGCAGGCTCCTTTGGGGCCTTGGATGAGGTGAGGGGTGAGATGTGAACTCAGATTTTGCATGTCCTGCGGTGGCAGGGGAAGGTGTCAGGAAGCGTGGTTGGGTTGGTTGGTGGCATAGACCTCACAATGGTCTCGTGGAGGAAATAGTCTTTACAGAAAATGGATGAGGCCGGGAGGGAACTATATCTCTGATGGTAGGGTCCGTTTGTAGATAGTGGAAATGGCAGAGGATGATGTGATGTTTACGGAGGTTAGTGGGGTGGAAGGTGAGGATCAGGATGGGGGGCACGGTCTGTCTGTATTGTAGTGGGGGGATGGGGTTGGAGGGCGGAGGTGCACTGGAGGGCATCATCAACGATGTGGGAGGAGAAATTGTGGTGTTTGAAAAAGGAGGCCATCTGGTGTGTTCTGTGGTGGAACTGGTCCTCCTGGGAACAGATGCGGTGGAGGCAGAGGAATTGGGAATAAATGATAGTATTTTTGCAGGAGGCAGGGTGGGAGTCAGTAACTTTGTAGAAGATATCAGTGTTGAGTCAATCACCGTTGATGGAGATGGAGAGGTCCAGGAAGAGAAGGGAGGTGCCCGAGATGGTGCAGGTGAACTTAAGGTCGGGTTTGAATGTTTGGTGAAGTTGATGAACTGTTCAACCTCCTCGTGGGAGCACGAGGTGGTGCCGATGCAGTCATCAATGTATCGGAGGAAAAGGTGGGGAGTGGAGCCAATGTAACTACGGAAGATAGACTGTTCCAAGTAACTGACAAAGTGGCAGGCATAGCTTGGGCCATGAGGATGCCCATGGCTACCTTTTCATCTGGAGGAAGTGGGAACATATGAAGGAAAAATGATCGAGGGTGAAACAAGTTCAGCCAAACGAATGAGAGTGTCAGTAGAAGGGTACTGTTGGGGACGTTGGAAGAGGAAGAAACAGAGGGCTTGGAGGCCCTGGTCATGGCAGATAGAGGTGTATAAGGATTGGATGCCCATCGTGAAGATGAGGCATTGGGGACCAGGAAAACAAAAGTCTTGGAGGAGGTAAGGGCTTGGTTGATCTCCCAAATGTAGGTGGGGAGTTCTTGGACCAGTGGGGTTAGGACAGTATCAAAGTATGTGGAGATGAATTCAGTGCGGCAGAAGCAGGCTTAGACGATGTGTCAGGTTTGTAGATCTTGGGTAGGAAGTAGAACCAGGTGATGCAGGGTTCCTGAATTATGAGGTTGGAAACTGTGAGTGGGAGATTCCCTGAGGTGATGAGGCTGTGTATGGATTGGGAGATAATGGTTTGGTGATGGGGTTTGAGGTTATGGTTGAGGGGGCGGTAGGAGGAGGTGTCTTCAAGTTGGCGCCTGGCTTCAACCATGCATATCCCTTGTCCACTGGGTTGATGGTGAGTTTGGGGTTGGGGCAGAGGGAGTGGAGGGCTGCATATTGCAAAGGTGAGAGGTTGAGGCGGTCAGTGTCCTGGCAGCAGTTTGAAATAAAGAGGTTGAGGGCAGATAACAAACCAGCACAGGGTGTTCAGTTGGCTGGGGTGTGTTGGAGGTGGGAGAAGGGATCCTCGGAAGGTAGGAGGGTGTCTTGGTGGAAAAAGTAAGTCTGGAGGCAGAGGCAGCGGAAGAAGTGTTCGATGTCACAACGTGTGCTGAATTTCTTGATCAGTGAATGGAGGGGGATGAAGGGAAGGCCTTTGCTGAGCACTGATCAAATTGTCTTCAGTGAGGGGGAGGTCTGTAGGGATGGTGAAAACATGGCAGGGCTGGGAGCTAGGAATGGTATAGGGCTGGAGCTGGGAGTGGGGGCAGAGACTGTAACTGGATAGGAATGATAGTCAAGAGACTGAGGGTGATGTCATTTACAGAAAAGCATGTTACACTTCAAGCAGGAAATACTTAACATTTAAAGAGAAACGTGAGGCATGCATGTGGGAGACAGAATGGAGCAATATCCTGGCAGAGCAGGAAGAAGCAAACAGAGCGAAGAGAAGCCTGGACTATAGATACAAGAACAAACTGAATGGTTGAGTACCATGTTGCTATACTGTGTAATTTACAAGCCTCTTATCTCACTAGAGATTCCAAGTGTGTGTAGATCACAATTAAAATGAGGCAAAGTCCCAGCAGATAGCACAGCAAGTTGCTGATTTTATTTAGAAATTTTCAAAAATAATTTTCAATGCCCATAAGATGATCATCCCATTTTAGAACATTTTCTGCAAAAGAAAGAACATTATAGATTGACAGTTAGGCAAAACTGATTGGTAGGTGTTAGAGAGTTCTTTATTTTATATTGAAATAGAAAATAAATTTTCTGTCCTCATATGGAAAAATATTTGCTTTTGAAATTCACTGCAAAATTATAAATACAGCTAACTTCAACCAATATTAAATTAAGTATTCTGTGTTTCCTAGGTTACCCATTTTAAGTAATTATTACAGGATAATAAGTAGCTCCACAGCCTGATTGAGTATCTCAATGTCATCATAGCTCTTATATACAATATAAGATCTGTTGCATTTGATTTGATTGTCCCTTTAGAGTTATCTCATTTTATTCCCAGATGCATCTTAATCACAAGATTTCAACAACATTTTGGGAAATAAATTTTCTTTTATTCATTACAAAGTAAATGTGAATAAAGTTGGGAAGAAAATTGTTTGTTTTAATACTGTCATTGGACCAATACTCTCCCTCTGAAAATAGGTGAGGCAGAGACCATTATATCTCAAGGGGAAATTATGTTTGGAGCTTGTGTTACTGGAGGACAAGGAAGATGGAACAATGAAATGGAATTACCTTTGGATTATTCAAGACAAGAGTCAACAGTGGATTTAATGTCTTCCTTCTGTGCTATGAAGTTCTGTAATTTTATGATGAAAGACAGAGTTGCAGTAGACTTAGGCAAAGTATACCTTACAGGCCATTCTGTCAAAAACAATACTCATGGCAACACTTAAGTTAACAGAAATTGGGAATCCACCACAATCTATACTATTAACCTATTAATTTAACAACTTTAAAAAATTGTTGGAAAAATATTTTCTGAAGAAGAATCCTATCTGATTCAATGTATAATCTCGGTTTCCCCTTCTACAGATGTTGCTGGACCTGTTGAGTATATCCAGCACTTTCTGGTCAAAGAGCTACCCTGATCATTCTAACAAAACAATTTGCTTAAATACACCCAATATAAAAACATAAACATATCTTGTCTGCAATTTTCAGGGGAAAAAGTGTGCAATAGTTTTACTTGACAAATGAAGTTTACTAACCCTGTTTAATGTACCAAAATACCAAGCTTGTAAAATGCATATATGGATAATTTTGATAGCATTCCATTTAGCTTCAAAGAATGTTATTAAATTGAATAGATTGATGATTTTATGAGATGGACTTCGGCAATATTTCACAACAAGCATTGCCCAATGTGCTAATGTCTCAAATCTGGATTTGGGAGAAAATGCTGACTGGTTATAGTTCAGACAAGCAATTCTATGAAAACTGAAGTTTAATTGGAATAAATAAATACCTGATTAAGAAAGACAAGAAGGAAAGTGTGCTGCTCTGCCAAGCATCTCAGCTACACCCACAGGGGCTGACCTAACCTTCCAGTCACCGCCCGTTCTAATTCCCCTTCTCACTCCCTTTCCGACATGACCATCCTTTGCCTCCACCATTGCCACAATGAACCAAACCACAAATTGGTGGAGCAACACCTCATCTTCTGCCTGGGCAGCCTACAGTTTGGAGGACTCAACATTGATTAGATTAGATTAGATTAGACTTACAGTGTGGAAACAGGCCCTTCGGCCCAACAAGTCCACACCGACCCGCCGAAGCGCAACCCACCCATACCCCTACATTTACCCCTTACCTAACACTATGGGCAATTTTAGCTTGGCCAATTCACCTGACCCGCACATCTTTGGACTGTGGGAGGAAACCGGAGCACCCGGAGGAAACCCACGCAGACACGGGGAGAACGTGCAAACTCCACACAGTCAGTCGCCTGAGTCGGGAATTGAACCCGGGTCTACAGGCGCTGTGAGACTTCTCCAATTTCAAATAACCACTGTCCCCATCCCCTGACTCATTTTTCAGCCCCTCCCACTCCCTTCTATTCCTCTGATCAACTCTTCCTTCCAGTTACCAACTGGATTAATTCCTCCCATCAACCAGGCCATACCCTTCACCTGTGTTCACCCTTCCCTACCTCACCACCCCACACCCCCCTCCCCCAACGCCCCACTTGTCTTTATCTGCAACTCCCCTTACACTCATCTCCAGTCCTGAAGAAGGGTTATCTCCAGTCCTGAAGAAGGGTTACACCAAAATGTTGACTTCTCCTCCTCCTGATGCTTCCTGGCTTGCTGTGTATTTCCAGTCTCCTGCTTGTGTCTCTTGAAGAGAGCCAGCAAAGAAACAATGGGCCAAATTGGCTCCTTTTGTGCTGTACCCACTTAGAATGGATTTGTCTTTTTTTTAGGATTTATCTTGAGTCTCAGAAACCCTATAAAATATTCTCTTAGTTTTTCCATTGACTACGAAACACTTCCTTGACCTGCAGTTCTATGACTGGTTTCCTTTTTCAAGAGACTGAGTTGGGACATAATTGAGAAGTGTAACATTATGAAGAGTATTGGACAGGCTAGACAAGAAAGAACCTTTCCCCTTGATGGAGACCAGGGTGCATAGATTTAAGGTAAGGAAGCTTAGGGGAGACATGAACTTTTTTCATCCAGAGCTTAGTGGGAATTTGGAGCATGCTACGCTTAAAGATGGCACCGGCAGAAACCCTCATAACATTTAAAAGTTGTGCTAAGGCTGGAAAATAGGATTAGAATAGTTAGGTGGTTGTTTTTTAACCTTTGCAGACTCCATGGGCTGAAGTGCCTTTTCCATCCTGTAGGTCTCTCTGACTTCATGATTGGCAGATCACTGAACATCTGTGGCATGACGAGCTGGTTTATTGCTGGGTTGGTTTTGACACTTCTTAAAATTCATTTGTAGACTGTAACTGGTTTAATGTTTTTCACCAGTGAAAGATGATGGAAGTCAAGACATGAATTCACAATTAAGAGTGAGAATTCTCAATTGTAAATGATATATACATTTTCTGTTATCTGATATAACTAACATACTTTGCGGAACTTAATCAACAGCCATGTTCCCATCCTTCTACAGCAACCTTGGACATTCAACAAGTGATGGGACAGTGTTGGACTGCATTCGCATGCTTTTAAATCATTACCACTGACTTCTGCATCACTGAAATGCAAATATTCAGTTAGTAAGCATCAAAGGCATGGTATAATTTACATTTGACCAGCATTTGAAACCTAAACATGTTTACTCTGCATTTATTGCAAATGGGCGAAGATTGCAATTTGCATTGCAAATGCATACATCACAAATTTGCCCATTCAATGTCCTAGCATTAAGCAGATGTGGACTCCTGCATCTGTCCATCTAGGTGATTCTGATTGTGTCCACACTGGGCAGTTTCCCAGCATTTTCCAGTTTCAGTTTGCATCTCGGGAAGTGCACATAATGACAGGGAGTGCAACTAACAGTCAACCCCAGGATCTGCCTGGTCTCCAGGTACCCCTGCCCTACCCAGAACCTCCATTGTCCTTCTTTGCCTCGCACTGCCCCAACAGTCCAGTTCCACCTGTCACCCTCTCACCAATGTGTAATTACCCATCACATTGAACTTTCCCTTCATCAGTCCACCCTGCCCTTTAACCCAACATTACACCTTAATGATGCTCACTCCACTCCTGTACATGCCCCTGTGGAGACCCAGATGGCAGTCATGGCCAATTACCCTCTTCAATACCCCACATGTCCTCAAATGCTTCTTTGCATATACCCCATATACCTTGAGCTTCTTTCAATCTGCATCATTGTGCCCACTTCTACACACAGACCTCTACTCTCCACCAACTAACCTGAAGTCACTCACTCCTTTAGACAGTGATTCCCCAACTACCCCTAAAGGCAGTTCTTGGAACCCTCTCAGTGATCAAGACACATCCCCTAGGTCTATATTGGACACAGGCCTCTCTACTGGATAGGCCCCTGGATTGTGTGTAAACCATATGTGATTGACAACACATGGGCCCCATGACCAATAATGGGCACCTCTTTGGCTGGACTGATGACAAGCCACCACTTACTGTCCAGCTTGGCCATTTAGATGAATAAACATGCAGCTTCTTTATAACTGGCACATGCTGTAGGTATTAGACCGATGATGTGCCATACAGGAAGATATCAACATTGCCCCATAACCTCCCCACTCCAAACAGATCCATACTGAAATACATGATGCCTGTCTTTCTGCCTGCACAGAAGATCTTATCAATATGGTAGTACTGAGAACTTGTGGTTCTGGCTGAAGCACCAATGGCTTGAGGGCATGACCTGGCAAGTTAAGACATGGATGGGGTGAGCATGCAGAAAGACGCAAAGTGAAAGAGTGCCAAGAGAAAAAAAAAATCAGTCTTGCAGCCTGGTCCAATCCATGAGCTTGGTGCCTGTCCCTATGTGCAAAGTGTCCTTGCTGTAGCCTCTCAACATTAGTTGCTGATGCACCCTGCATTGCAGGTCTGCTCTTTGTAACTGTCTGACAAGTCTGTCAGAGAGGTGTAATGCGGATCCTGAGGATTGGCAAATATGCCAATATCTATGGATAAGAGGTGCATGCAGCTGGTGCCCATGGACAGTACCCTGATGCATTAATTGGTACCGAGCAACATAAAGGCTGCAGATGTAGGTTTGCTCGCTGAACTGGAAGGTTTGTTTTCAGATGTTTTGTCACCATACTTGGTAACATCTTCAGTGAGCCTCTGAATAAGACTTCAGATATGTAGATAATTGGGATGCCTTCTGGGGAAGGTGGGACCTGGACAAGAAGGACGGGCTACATCTGAACTGGAAGGGGAACAATGTCCTGGGTGGAAGATTTGCTCGAGTAGTTCGAGAGGGTTTAAACTAGTATGGCAGGGGGATAGGAACCTGAGCTGTACACCGGAGGTGAGAGTTGATGCAGATGAGGCAAAAGTAAGAGGTAGACCAGCTAGTGGGAAGGATTTTCCTGGGAAGGAACCAAGGGATCAGTTAAAGTGTGTTTGCTTTAACGTAAGGAGTATCAGGAATAAAAGTGATGAACTTAGAGCATGGATCAGTACCTGGTGCTATGATGTTGTGGCCATAACAGAGACATGGGTTTCTCAGCGGCAGGAATGGCTGCTGGATGTTCCAGGCTTTAGAGCATTTAAAAAGAATAGGGAGGGGGGAAAAAGAGGAGGGGGTGTAGCACTACTAATCAGAGAGGGTATCACAGCTACAGAAGCTTCCATTGTCGAGGAAGATCTGCCTACCGAGTCAGTATGGGTGGAAATTAGGAACAGCAAGGGAGCAGTCACCTCGTTAGGGCTTTACTACAGGCCTCCCAATAGCAGCAGGGAGATAAAAGAAAGCATAGGTTGGCAGATTTTGGAAAAGTGTGGACGTAGTAGGGTTGTTGTAATGGGTGACTTTAACTTTCCCAATATTGATTGGAACTTCCTTCGAGCAGAAGATTTGAATGGAGCTGTTTCTGTAAGGTGTGTTCAGGAGGATTTCCTAACTCAGTAGGTTGACAGGCCGACGAGGGGAGAGGCCATTCTAGATTTGGTGCTCGGAAATGAGCTGGGGCAGGTATCAGATCTTGTGGTGGGAGAGCATTTTGGTGATAGTGACCACAACTGCCTCATATTCTACATAGCTATGGAGAAGGAGAGGATTAGGCAAAATTGGGAGGATATTTAATTGGGGAAGAGGAAACTATGATGTGATGAGACATGAATTAGGAAGCATGGATTGGGAGCAATTGTTCCATGGTAAAGGCACTATAGACATGTGGAGACTGTTTAAGGAACAGTTGTTGCAAGTGATGAATAAATATGTCTCTCTGAGACAGGCAAGAAGTGGTAAGACAAAGGAACCTTGGATGACGAGAGCAGTAGAGCTTCTCATCAAAAGGAAAAAGGTAGCTTACATAAGGTGGACGAAATGAGAAATGCAATTGCTTTGCTACTTGCGGAGATCTTTGCATCCTCGCTCTCCACTGGAGTTATACCTGAAGACTGGAGAGAGGCAAATGTAATTCCTCTCTTCAAGAAAGGAAGTAGGGAAATCCCCAGCAATTACAGACCAGTAAGTCTCACGTCTGTCGTGTGCAAGGTATTAGAAAGGATTCTGAGGGATAGGATTTATGACCATCGGGAAGAGCAATGCTTGATTAAATGCAGTCAACACGGCTTTGTGAGGGGCAGGTCATGCCTCACAAACCTTATCGAGTTCTTTGAGGATGTGACTAGAAAAGTAGATGAGGGTCAAGCTGTGGATGCGGTGTTTATTGGCTTCAGCAAGGCATTTGATAAGGTTCCCCATGGTAGGCTCATTCAGAAGGTCAGGAGGAATGGGATACAGGGGAACTTAGCTGTCTGGATACAGAATTGGCTGGCCAACAGAAGACAGCGAGTGGTAGTAGAAGGAAAGTATTCTGCCTGGAAGTCTGTGGTGAGTGGTGTTCCACAGGGCTCTGTCCTTGGGCCTCCACAGTTTGTAATTTTTATTAATGACTTGGATGAGGGGATTGAAGGATGGGTCAGCAAGTTTGCAAATGATACAAAGGTTGGAGGTGTCATTGACAGTATAGAGGGCTGTTGTAGGCTGAAGCAGGACATTGACAGGATGCAGAGATGGGCTGAGAGGTGGCAGATGGAGTTCAACCTGGATAAATGCGAGGTGATGCATTTTAGAAGGTCGAATTTGAAAGCTGAGTACAGGATTAAGGATAGGATTCTTGGCAGTGTGGAGGAACAGAGGGATCTTGGTGTGCAGGTACATAGATCCCTTAAAATGGCCACCCAAGTGGACAGGGTTGTTAAGAAAGCATATGGTGTTTTGGCTTTCATTAACAGGGGGATTGAGTTTAAGAGTCATGAGATCTTGTTGCAGCTCTATAAAAAACTTTGCTTAGACCGCACTTGGAATACTGCGTCCAGTTCTGGTTGTCCTATTATAAGAAAGATGTGGATGCTTTGGAGAGGGCTCAGAGGAGGTTTACCAGGATGCTGCCTGGACTGTAGGGCTTATCTTATGAAGAGAGGGTGACCGAGCTCGGACTTTTTATCATTTGAGAAAAGGAGGAGGAGAGGGGACCTGATTGAGGTATACAAGTCAATGAGAGGCATAGATAGGGTCGATAGCCAGAAACTATTTCCCAGGGCAGAAATGACTAACATGAGGGGTAATAGTTTTAAGCTGGTTGTAGGAAAGTATAGAGGGGATGTCAGAGGCGGGTTCTTTACACAGAGAGTTGTGAGAACGTGGAATGCATTGCCAGCAGCAGTTGTGGAAGCAAGATCATTGAGGACATTTAAGAGACTACTGCACATGCATATGGTCACAGTAATTTGACGGTGCACACATGAGGATAGTGGTCAGCACAACATCTTTGCCTGAAGGGCCTATTCTGTGCTGTACTGTTCTATGTTCTATGTTATCTAGTATGGTGACGAAATGTCTGAAAATGAACCTTCCAGCTCAGCAAGCAAACGTACATCCAGAAACTCAACCTGAGCTACAAATCTTCTCAGAACTCACTAACACAAAGGTTCCTCACAGCTACTAGCAAAGTGAAGTTGCCAGATTCCCATTTAGATTTACATGTTTAGATTTAGATTAAGAATTAGATTACTTACAGTGTGGAAACAGGCCCTTCGGCCCAACAAGTCCACACCGACCCTCCGAAGAGAAACCCACCCGGACCCATTCCCCTATATTTACCCATCACCTAACACTACGGGAAATTTAGCATGGCCAATTCACCTAGCTGGCACATTTTTGGACTGTGGGAGGAAACCAGAGCACCAGGAGGAAACCCACGAAGACAGAGAGAGAATGTGTAAAATCCACACAACCAAAATTCCTGAGGCGGGAATTTTGAGAACTTCCAACGGCCAGCTCCTTTAGCATTTTGACAAGGTAGGGAGCTGTATACTAATGAGCCAATCTGGGCCATTAATAAGTTGTTTGATATGCTATGATCCCCTTTGACTGGCAACTCACAACAATCTAGCGAGAAATTTGCTTCTTTACTCACCAAAAGCAAAAATGTTGCAACAAATAGCTGCTTATGTCAAGGTTGTATGGGAGAATTCTGATGAGACCTATTTCTACATTTCAAACCATTGCTCTCCTGGAACCCCTGTGATATGTTGCTCACTGTTACAAAGACCATGAGTGAGACCCACATTGTCTGTTTTAAATGATGTTGCTCACTGAAGCTAGATATTAAAACAAGAGCTGAGGTTATGCAACGTTACAGCATAGCCATACAGCATTACATGTTACGCTTAAGAAGTAGTTTAGCAATAAGTAATATTTACTGGATGCATTATCACAGCTTAGTTCAGTGATAGCCCAAGAGGATTTTAGATATATTGACAAAAAGTCTTTTTCTTCCCCTGTGCAGTAATTTTGCAACCTATGAAACCCTGCTGAAACAACAGAACAGAAGAGAATGAGAAGAATTCAGTATTCAGAGTTACTGCAACATAATTTGCAGCAAAACTGCTATAATTACTTCATTCCAAAGCTCTATGAAACAGTTATATTGTATTTGAAGTGATTGCTAAAAATGGAATGCCGACAACATAATGATGATCGACTACAGCATTACAATGAAAAGGAAAATTATCTTGCTGTTTTTTTTTATTCATGCAATTGATCAGTCACAGTAAGTATCGTAGAAATCTGAACAGAAGTACAGTGATTTCAGCAATTATAACACATTGGTGGATATGCTTCAGCTGTCAAACAATAGGAAAATAAAGCTCGCTCCAAAACTTTTAGTGAGGAACATAATGCCACAAGCGTCATCTGTAAGTGCTTGATCTTGACATTGTTTTATTTCACACTGTCGAATTAAGCTGTGAATACTGTCTTCTAATTGTCTGCAGAACCAATTATGACAATTACCAACTGGAACAAAGCAAAATGGACAAAAGCCCAGGCAACTAAGTTGGATCAAGGATATATTACCAATTCTTGGAAGAGCTTTTACCTTATCACTCACAAAGTAGAAGCAATTAAGTTGTTGGTGAATATGATTCTGTTTAAAAACCAAGGTACGTAGATAATGAAAGCATGGAAGTAGAAAATTAACATTCTCCCATTCAAAACTGAAAGGTGCTTCTTTGTACTGCCTGAGTACACATTAAGAATGACCTTTTACAGCAAACTAAAACTCCACTTACAAGAAGTCCAGAGACAACTCCTTAATGAATTCCAGCGGTTTTCTATTTCTTCTCCAAATACTCACAATCTGGGATTGCTTTCTATAGAGCACAGAGGTTAAGGGGAGGTTTAAAGCAGCAGCTTAAAACTCAGGTATTTAGGCGATTGATGAAGGAATTACAGTTTCAGTTGACAGCTAACCACAGCACGTATGTTTAAGGTAGATGTAAAAGTGTCGGATGTGAGATGAGGAGAAAGATAATTGATGTAGAGAGTTAGTATGATCTGGAATGCATGGCCTGAAAGACCAGCAGATGTAGTAGCAACATTAGAAAGAGAACTGGATAAATACTTGAAAGGGGGCAAGTGCTATGAGGAAATAGTAGAGGACTGGGGCTAACGGAATGACACCTCCATTGAACCGGCGTAGAATCAACACAAAGGAAGGCTATTTCACCTTTCACCCCTGTGCCAGCTCATTAGGTTTCAGTAAGGTGGTCACTGCACATTCATCTGCTACATTTGTATGGTGAGCACTGTGTGTTTTTTTTTGTGTACGAGTGGGATATCACTGGCTTAGAAGACTTGCTGCATGCGTATCTAATTGTATCTGGTGACTTTGTGTAATGGAATTATTCCAATATTAGAATTGTGCTATATTCTCGGGTGAGATAAGAACAATTAAACCTGAAATAAAAGCAAAGTTTGGATGCTGGATATCAGGAATAAAAATGGAAATTTATTGAGAAGTTCCTCAGCTGAAGAGTTAAATCATTCTTCAAATGTTAGTTGTGTTTCCCTCTCCACAGATGATGCCAGACTTGCTGATCTTCTCCAGCCATTTCAGTTTTAATTTCTAATTAAACCTTACTCTTTTGTTTCATTGTTAATGGTTTAATCATTTAGCAGTTTGGCAACAAGTGCTCCATTCCTGATGAAGGGCTTTTGCCCGAAACCTTAAATTTTCTTGCTCCTCGGATGCTGCCTGACCAGCTGTGCTTTTCCAGCACCACTCTAATCTAAACTCTGGTTTCCAGCATCTGCAGTCTTCACTTTTGCCTAGTGTGGCAACAAGTGTTGAACTAACATCGTACATTAGCACTCTCCACAACAAATAATACACATGGACAGAATTCATTGGGGTTTTGAGGTGGACTTCTCATCATCCCTGACTCAACGTTGGCAAGCAGACATTTGACCACAATTAAGTTCTTCCTGCAGCTGTAACATCTATTTCATTTCTACAGATGTTCCACATTCATAATGCTTGAAAGACCACATTCATAATGAGATCTGATGGGAAAGCATTGGGATCAGTCAGTGCAAAGACTAACCCAATTGTAAATAACCACCACTACCAGTCAAATTGATGTTAGGTTGGAGTAATTAACTTTGAAGCCACAGAATATTTGATAACTGGTTGGCAGTAAAAGAAGGGAAAGTGGAGCTTCACTTGTTTGTGAAGGAGATCCCCAGTGTATGTATTCTCATTAACCTTCTCGTAACTGAATAGCAATAGGTAATTTGAAGTTGTATATTATTCTGGGCCTAAGGCTGGTTTTTATGATTGCTAGCTTCAAACAGGCAGCTTAACTTTAATCCCCATGACTTTACATTTACAGTGCCCATTATTGCTTCTTTAAATAAAGGGGGAGTCTTATTCAAAGTGTGTTTGATGTATAACATACTGCATCACTTGAGAAAAGCAAGTAGTTCAACAATATATTATTTATCAAGTGGCTGCCATCTTTAAAGTACAAAATGTCACTGCAAGTAATTCCCCAAGTTGAGTAGAAATTATTTCTTCTTTGGTGGAATCTCACTATACCATGTTGAATAGAAATATTATCCACGATGGTGACTTTGAAAGTACATCATTGAAATGAGTATATGTGAAAAAATGAGATAAAGTGAGTGTATTCACAGCAATACTTTTAAAAAGCACTAGAGGCAAAAAGAAGTTTGTAAAGGGGGAAAAAAATCACTTTAAAAATTGCTGAGAATCATAGAATCCCTACAGTGTGGAAGCAGGCCTTTCGGCCTATCTAGTCAACACCAACCCTCCAAAGAGCATCCTAAAAACACCCCCTACCCTATCCCTGTAACCCTGGATTTCCCCTGGCTAATTACAGTCTGCACATCCTTGGATACTGTGGGCAATTTAGCATGGCCAATCCACCTAACCTGCACATCTTTGGGCTACGTGAGAAAATCAGAGCACCCAGAGGAAACCCACCTGACAAGAGGGGGAAATATACAAACTCCACTCAGACAGTTGCCCAAGAATGGAATCGAACCCGGGTCCTCAGCACCGTAAGGTAGAAGTGCTAACCACTGAACAATGGTATTGAGAAGGTTTCACTTATGGAGTTACAAAACAATTATAGCAACCTGAAACAAATTCACAGACCGCCTCAGTGGGCCAATCATTCACTTATCAAATATTCAAATTGTCTCATCCAATTTCTTTTGTTGCTGTGGCAGGATTTGAACTGGGGTCTTTCGATTGCTAATCCAACTCTAATTTGACTAGATTTCCATCTCCCTGAATATTTCTCCCTAATAATTACAAAGGAGGAATGTCAGTAAGCCAAAGCCACAGTGGGGAACAGCAAGCTGACAGCTTGCCTTCACATTTTCTTCTCACAATAAACAGCTGTTTGGAAATAAACATGGCTTTGATGTAAATTTCACCAATTATAGCTAAGGGTGAGGAGATCACCTCAGAAAGACTTCAAGACACCTTCCTAAGCAAGGTACAAAACAAAAGGTACTTGCTTAAGAATTCACCATTACTGTTGTAACATGAGATGTGTCATTTATATATATATATTTAAACAGACTTTGAGTTTAGACTTTAGAATTTGAAATAGTAGCCTATGGGTTCTCTGTGTATTCAATGAGGTTTAATGATTAATGTGTAAGTATTTCTGTAGCTATGATGATTGTTTTTAAAACCACTGTATGAGAGATAGACTTCCTGATGAGTATTAGGGGTGAACATAGCAGATATTCATGCCTTAGTCTCCAGTCTAGAAAGGTCAGAGATAGATTTTTTTTCTATTAGGGGAAATACTCATTACTTGGAAAACAAAAGAGATTTTTTAGTTTCAGATTAGACAGTTCTGTAGGGTTCTTGGCTGAAGGTGGATCTCAAAACCTTGCTCCTGAGAAAGATGGATGATAGTTTAAAAAAATGATACAATAGATTACCTCGGTGCTAGGAGTTTAGTAAAAGTTCCAGACCAGAAGTGTTTGGCTAAAAAATATCCAAAGGTGTTCTTTGAAGATAAGAAAGTTTAACTTCAATTGTATGAGACTCTAGGAATAGGCTATCATAGTCTAAAGACTGGGACAACAATCAAATTAATGTCTGCAGATGTATTAGTTATGATTATTTTAAAGGGGTGCTGTTGGCATAATGGGATTGTCATTTAACATGTGTTTTGAAATATTTAAAGAAGCGATATAAGTAAGTAATGGTTTGTTCTGTTTTATTTTTATTGTTTTTCATGTAATAAACAGAATCATAGAAGTGTTACTGCACAGTAAGAGACCATTTGGGCTATCATACCTATACCAGCTCATCACCTAGAATAAAATATTCATCCACCTGGAGTACTTTCTTTTAGGTCGGATTTGTGGCTCTATAAAATGCCCCATTTCTGCAGTGCCTGCCCAGAAGCAAAAATGAACGAAAGGATAATTTGGTTCTTTTGGCAAGAAGTAAATTTACATAACAGAGATATAATTAGCGTGGAACGTGACTGCATGTCTATGCTTTACGTCTAATATGCAAGAAGTTAAAACGTTATTAACATTCATTCAGACACATATGGAAACAAAGTTGATTCATTTGTAAATGGGAAGGAGCAGAACAAAAAGGCAATTTGGAAAACTGAGTCATTATGTCATGCAGAAAAGGAGACCTAACTTGATCTTCAATAAACATCAACATATTTCAAATGCACAATATCCTTTATTCTTTCTCAGTCTGTGATTGCTCTTCCAAGTTGACAATGATGTAGGATTAACTGTGTTTTCAATTTATCCTTTCACTTTTAGCTTACTTTGAGGAGCCAACATACAGTTTGACAGAATATAGAAACACAAACAAGTAGTATCCATCTACATGTATGATGTTAATGTCAGCCTGACGGTAGGTGATCATGCAAAATACAAACATCTTTTTTGATCTTCTGCATTAAAAAGTGAGAACATCTAGCAGAGCACTCATGGTTAGCAAATGTTTAGTTCAGCTTGAGAAGCTAGTGCAGACCGAATAACATATTTATTTTATTTTCATCCATTAGTTTTGAACCTTTAAGGTCTTCTCAGGTAGTTAGCTAAAGTACTAACCAAGAATGAATTGTGTTGTCTTCATACAGACATAAAATCCAAATTGTACAGTCTGCACAATTCTACAATTAACATTCATATCCTTTTAGCCATCTTTGTTGTAGCAACTCATTTCAACATGAATGTCTTTTTCATTCATTTAGCAATGTACTAAATGTACCTGATGGCGGTTTAATTGAGCGTGATGACTAATGTTAGTGCTCCTCTAAATGAATGGCAGCAGGCAATTAGCAGCTTAATATATATGAATATTAAACTCTTCTCTGGATTTCAGACCTTATTACTGATACAGAACTTTTACAACATTCAATAATTAAAATGTTTTGTTTTCAGTAGGGGACCTGCTAAATGCAACTAGGAGAAAATGAGGACTGCAGATGCTGGAGATCAGAGTCGAGAGTGTAGTGTTGGAAAGGCATAAGAGGTCAGGCAGCATCTGAGGAGCAGGAGAATCGATATTTCGGGCAAGTGCCCTTCAATAGGGAGGGCTCTTGCCTGAAAAGTCAATTCTCCTGCTCCTCAGATGCTGCCTGACCTCTTATGCCTTTCCAACACTATACTCTCAACCTGCTAAGTGCATCTACTGTAATAAGCTTTATTTGTATAAACAATGCAAACATGTATTAGAAAAAGGATTGCTCTTTACCTCTAATGAAATAGGAAGTTGTCTTGAAATTGGTTATGTCAGCCTAGTGTTTATAAACTATTGACCCAGAGATTATAAGAAAGACAGGCTTGTGTTTATGTAGCGCCTTTCACTAATTCAGCCTGTCCCAAGTTATTTTTCAGAATTGTCTATTTTTGAATTGCAACATGATTGCAACATAGGGAAACAAAGGGCAATTTTTCCAAGGCAAGGTCTACAAATTAGCAATCAAATAAACAACCAGTTAAACTACTTTCAGAGTCTGATGGTGGGATGATTATTGGCCATTGCAACAAATGAACCTATGGTTCATCAAAATATCCACTGGGATCTTTCATGGACAACATGAAGGATCAGTCAGGCCCTTGGCTAAATGCTTCCTCAGAAACACAATCCTTCTGACAAAGTAGCATTTTCTCAATGCTGTAGAGGAAAGTCAGCTTGGATATGTGCCCAAAACTCTGGATGTGACATTTGAAGACACACACTTCTGACTCAGAAGTGGCAATCCTACCATTGATTCAGAACCGACACCTGACACTGTCAGTCCCACCAAGGCAATTTTAAAAAAGAATCATTCAGTCTTTTGATTTGTCACCTGGCAGATGAATCATTAAATACCCAACTAGTTCACTAGCAGCCTTCTGCAAATGTCTCTTTCCAGTTTCACCTAGGTTTGCCAAACTTGTAACTCCAGACCCACATTAAAGGCCTAAGGGCAGCTCTGAAAATGACAAATAAGCACCATCAAACCATAGCAACGAACAAAGATACATCACTGGTGGCAATGCATTAATGGAACTTCAAGCCAGGAAGCATTTATGCCCTAATATTATGTCAGGAACGATGTGTCTGCTCAACTGTGTCTGAATTTATTGGAAAGTAAGCAGTGAAATCATTACTCAGTGAAAATCAATTTTGTTGTGCATCAGTGGATAGTGTTCTTACACTAAGATTGGTCTCATCCTTTTGCAGTGGGAGGGTTGGGGAATGTTGTCCACATCTGTACGGTGAGAACTTTGAAAGCAATCTGCCAGTGGTCTGTGCAGAGAGTGTCACATCAATATTTCTTGATTACATTATTGAAATAAAGTCAAAAATAGCTCCATGACTGACCTAGATCCTTGATAAATGTGACAGGACGTCACAACAAGGATGACAACATTATCAATTCCACTTTGCATCGAGGGTTTGGTTCGAGCATTGCAATTAACAGAGCTTTGCATATCTACCATTTCATCATTTGGTGGCCCAAAACAAATCAATAAATATGTTGTGTTGCCAACACATAAGAATTTACATGATTAAACAAATTTCTACACAGATAATATAATGGGAGACCTGTTATAATTTTCTGCTTTATGTTATCTAAACTCAAGGATAAAAAAAGGGTTGCAAATTTCACTTTTACCTGTTACATATTTTGCCCATAATATTGAGAATGTGTCTTCTGATTCCTTCTGTATTCCCTTTGCATATAAAAGAATGAACTGCTCTGCTCCAAGTAAATGGACTGTAAATGATATTTCCAATCAGCACGGGTTCCAAAATCTACAAAATTAGATGCATGATTTCCATAGTAATGCGCAAGAAATGCAATATTGCCGTTAATTCATGTCTTACCAAATGCTTTTGTCATAGAATTCAATTTAGTTAGATTGCTTAAATAGCTAGTTTGTTTATACACCTGAAAACCTATTGAAAATATTGCTCTGAATATTATTAATTTCAGAATTCACCACTCTTTTGCTTTCCAGAAAAGTGTTTGCTTTATCTTATTTTGATCTTAAAACAAACAGGAAGCTAATGCAAATCACTCTGTGTATTACCTGTAGTAACTACCTTCCTGAATGTTTAAGCCAATTGGTCTTCCCCATCACCAGACTAGTCCATTGTACTCTATGATGGTCAGTTCTGCTGTCAACCATAAAATAAATTCTTAAGTTTTTTTGCACAACTCCTTTCGACATACAGTAATATCGATGGATGGACCATTAACCCAATCCCTCAACCTTTCAATTGGCTGCAAGTGGAAAGCATAGTCATGTTTCAAGCGCAGGCTTTACTCTGGGGTTGATGTGATACAGTGGGAGTATCACTGCCTGTAGACCAGAAGGCCTGCGTTCAAGTAAAACTTACTCCAGAAGTGTGTCATAACATGTCTTAAACAAGGTGATTAAAAAATATACACAGGTTGTATCTGGGAGGCTCCTACAGGTTGATTAGAAAATGTAAGCTACAGAAAAGTACTGGGTCAGTAGATATAATCATTCTTTAATAAATTCTGTAATATTTTCATGACCTTGTTGCATTGCAAATATACAGATTTTTCTAGCATTGCAGCGCAACTCAGTGATCAAATTAAAATTGCAGTCAAAAGGATTTTCAAAATATATCAAGAAACATTTGCTTAATTCCCTCCTTTTTATCAGTACCATTGCTGAGGGTGCACGATGTTTTCTTCAGCTCTCAGCAGCTCTGACTGCCTAAGACTGCACAACACTTCAAAATAATACCACCATCAGACATATGACCTCTTACTGCTGATATGAAAAGAATCCAGAACGTAAGACACAATGCCAGATTATGCACAGTCACGGATAAAGGAGAATGTTTGAAAGAAGCAAAACTGCAAATCATCAGGGCCAACTTGAAATAAGTGTAGCCAAAGAGTAAACATTATAGCTCTGATCTCCCAGCAAAGTTCTCGCACAGCTGCAGAAAAGTACTGATAATAATTTTTGGAATAATTTTTTGCATGCTATAAAAGTACAGGAGAAAGAAGAAGAAAGAAGAGTCTTTTTTATGCTTATTTCAAACTATCAGGGGGGTTGCAGCAATGGGGTACTTAAGATGAAATGAAAAGCTAGAAATTAAGGCAAAGGGGTTTATTACAATTTCGCTAATATTGGAAGGAGCATTTGTAATTAAACTTGCAATGACCAGCTGATAGTAAAATTAGAGGTGAAATGGTCATGAACTTATTAAGCACACCAGACTGATTCTTCAGGATTTATATTGCATTTAGGTAGAAATACCGTGAGCACAGGGTGAACACTGCTTCCCTGCAGAAATGGAAGAATTAACAACCACAGATTTTTAATTTAAAATCAATAAGTCAGAAAACCATAGGAATAGTATGTCAGTGAGTTCAATGTTGTTTTGGACAGTTTGAGCTCCAGAGTGAGACTGAATAAGCTAGTTTCCCTGGAAAATCAGAAGCTGAGGGGTGTCCTTATAGATATTTATAAAATCATGAAGGGCATGGAGAGGGTGAATAGCCAGGATGTTTTCCCCAGAGTGAGGGAATCCAAAACTAGAGAGCATAGATTTAAGGTGAGGGGAAAGATTTAAAGGGGACCTAAGGGGTAACGTTTTCATGCACAGGGTGGTGCATGTATGGAATGAGCTGCCAAAGGAAATGGTGAAGGCAGGTATAATTACAACATTCAAAAGGCATCTGGGTGGGTATTTGAACAAGAGAGGTTTAGAAGGATATGGGCTAAATGCTGGCAAATGCGACAAGATCAGTTTAAGGTATCTGGTCAACATGGATGAGTTGGACGAAAGGATCTGTTCCTGTGCTGTATATCTCTATGACTTTATCACTATCAAAGTCCAAGCAAATTTACTTTGAATTATTGCAGTTAAGGATAGACTTTAACAAGAAGTAGATGTGAATTTTGTTGTAAAGTTTGTAAAAACAGAGATCTTGAAAAATACAACAGACAGACAAGAGGTCAGTCACAGTTCACTGCTAAAGCAGAAGATGACATGGCAACTTAATAAAATGAAAGAAGTTGTACATCAACACCAACATGTACCAGCAGAGCACTGTGTTTGTTCAGTGAGCAGGAAAAGCAAAAATGAAAAAGGTTCAGCACATAGTCATCAATACCAGAATTATAGGAAACTTCATCATTTTAATGCTTCACGTCATCCGCTGAAGAAGTTTTATTGGATTTGAAATGTTAAATCTATTTCTCTCTCCACAGACGCTGCCAGACCTGCACAGTTTATTCAGAACTCACTGTTTTTATTTCAAATTTCCAGCATCCCCAGTATTTTGTATTCATTGTTCATCATTTTACCTTGCAATTTCACATTAAAGAGCAAAGGATACCAAAGAGCATCTTAATATTGTTTTCCTGCTTTAAGGATTTGATGAGATATCTGAACGATATGTTGAGACATGGACCATGCTGTGTGTGTTGTCATTTATAATGTTGTTAGTGTACTTCCTACAGTGTTGCTTACACTAAATTTAGTGTTTCCCCATCTTATTATGACAGGGATTTGATCATCAACATAAAATGCATTGTTCTACAGCTCTGTGATACCTGGGCTTCTCCTATTCTGACCTATTGCATGTCCCAGAATTGTAGAATGAAATAGTATCAATTTTGGAAAAAAACTTAGGAGGCATGAGGAGATGTTATGTAAAATAATGATTCCGCAAAGGTTAATTTAGATTAGATTACTTACAGTGTGGAAACAGGCCCTTCGGCCCAACAAGTCCACACCGACCCACCACCCACCCTGACCTATTCCCCTACATATACCTCTGCCCCTAACAATACAGGCAATTTTAGCATGGCCAATTTGCCTAACCTGCACATCTTTTGGATTGTGGGAGGAAACCAGAGCACCCAGAGGAAACCCATGCAGACACGGGGAGAATGTGCAAACTCCACACAGTCAGTCGCCCGAGGCGGGAATTGAACCCGGGTCTCTGGCACTGTGAGGCTGCAGTGCTAACCACTGTGCCACCATGCCACCCACTAATGTTAAAGACCACATTCTGTTCCAACAATCTGATGAAACCATAAGGATTTGCGTGGGTAAGGCAGAACATCCTGGATCTTCTTAGGTAACTAGGCCTGTAAGTAGTCTTAGAAACAATGTCTAACAATGACAAGACATGTACCTCTGCTCATCAAGATTCCATACTGTGTTTCCTCTACCACGATAGATCAAGCAGACCCTTAGACCCAGTTAAGGCAGCAAACGATCCCAACCACATGCTGGTAAAGGTTGACATTGCATTACATGTAACAGTTTGATGCCAGATAATTCTCAAATGGGAGTTTTTACTGCAGTAAATGTGTTGCAAAAATGGAAGCTATGATGGTTATTTATAAAGTTAAGAATCACACCACACCGGGTTATAGACCAACAGGTTTATTTGGAAGCTCTAGCTTTCGAAGCACTGCTCCTTCATCAGGTGGTTGTTCTTTATCAACTTGATCAAGTGAACATAATCACCTGATGAAGAAGCAGTGCTCTGAAAGCAAGTGCCTCCCTATAAACCTGTTGGACTATAACTTGACGTTGTGTGATTGTTAACTTTGCAAAAGTGAAGACTGCAGATGCCCTCATTTCTGAGGAAGGCTTTTGCCCAAAATGTCGATTCTGCTGCTTCTCAGATGCTGCCTGACTGTTGTGCTTTTCCAGCGCCACACTCTTGATACTGATTTTTAATATTGTCCACCCCAGTCCAACAGCCGCTCCTCCAAATCATGGCTATTGTTAAGTTGGCTTGTTTCCCTGAGGGAAGAAAACCTAACTGCTAAAAGTACACAGTGCCCGAGAGTTGAGTCACCCAGAGTACACTGACAATGTTATTTTTCCAAATTTACCGGCACAGTGGCACAGTGGTTAGCACTGCTGCCTCACAGCGTCCAGGACCCGGGTTCAATTCTTGCCTCGGGCAACTGTCTGTGTGGAGTTTTCACATTCTCCCCGTGTCTGCGTGGGTTTCATCTGGGTGCTCCAGTTTCCTCCCACAATCCAAAGATGTGCAGGTTAGGTGAATTGTCTGTAGTGTTAGGTGAAGAGGTAAATGTAGGGGAATGGGTCTGGGTGGTTGCTCTTAGGAGGGTCAGGGTGAACCTGTTGGGCCGAAGGGCCTGTTTCCACACTGTAAGTAATCTAATCTTCTCAGTTTTACTGTATTATAAAAGTCTGGCAGGATATTTACAGCCTTCTGCCAGAGGTGGCACTCCAGCACCTCAGTTTCACATCTCCCAGGACCTTAGTTTGTATCTGTAAAGCACTGACTGTCCTCAACCATTAGCACTTTGCAAATTGCCAGAAGGTTTTCCAATTTAACAGTAAATTCGATGAAATTAGCATATTTCATAAACAGAAGAACAAAATATCTATCTGTGAAAAGTTAGCCTGAATTATGTCTGAATGCTGCAGTCAAGAGACCTTTAACTTGTTTATTGTGAAGCTGACACTTGGAAATTGATAAAATGTAAAGCATAGAGATCAGGAATAGGCAAATGTGGTCAGAAGGATACATCTGGGTTTTAGTATTATATGGGGTGCTGGCCATAAATGCTAAAGAACTGAACAATTATCATATAACTAAAATAGTTAAAACATCATAATGAAAAATACATAAGAATAAAAATGAACACGTCTTCCTTTTATGCCCACTAGGCATCATGTGAACAGTGTTCAGTGTCACTTCTTCTTTCTATTGATATGAAATTGCCTGATCTTTCCAACATTTTCCATTTTTCGTTCAAATTTCCATTTTATCTTGCCATTATGTAAGCTGCTTTGTCGTGATCTGCCGAATAACATTGGCAGAATCACTGAGGGAAGAGCAGTAAGGAAAAAAAGCAAGAAAGCTTGGAGGAAACCAAAGGCATCTCAGAGGAAATTACCTCATCCTGTGGGGATCATGGTGATCTGCATCCTCTCATTCCTGAAGCTCAAATTCAACAACTTGCCAACACAGTTTTAAAAAATATGCTTCCAAGCACATCTGTAATTTGTTCCACAACAGTTGGAGAACATGTTCCTCATTTTCAATTCTCTCAAAACACAAAACCCTCATCCAAAACAATACTTCCAACATAATTCTGAACTTCTCATGGTAACAAAAGACACTTTCTTCATCCGTATTTCGGAAGTGCGTTAACAACTTTTCACTCTGATAGCTAGGCTAAATATTAAACCAATATTGCTGGTTGGAAAAGTGTACTATTTTTTAGGGTCAAACACAAAAATAAAAATGGCTGGAGATTCTCAGCAGGTTTGACAGCATCAATGTAGAGAAAGCAAAATGAACATTTTGAGTCCAGTGACCCTTCATCAGAACTTGAAATTTTAATTCTGTTTTCTATCCACAGATGCTGCCAGACTTGCTGAGCTTCTCCAGCAATTTCTGTTTTTATGCATTTTAGACCTTCATCATTCACAATTCTCTGTTTTGCTTCAGAACAGCTCCTGAATTGACTGATGCACACTGGACAATCTATTCAAGTGCTGGATTCTTCCCAAGTCGTATGTTGGCCACTGGACAAGAAAAGGTGGAAACTGGTATTTGTGCTAAACTGTAGATTTATAGTAAAACTCTTGTAAATGTTTGAAAATTGTTCACTGCCTCATTCAGCATATAGATACTGATCTGTTAAATAGTGGATTGAAAAATGTGTTGCTGGAAAAGTGCAGCAGGTCAGGCAGCACCAAAGGAGCAGGAGAATAGACGTTTCGGACATAAGCCCTTCTTCAGGAATGAGGAGGGTGTGCCTGAAGAAGGGCTTATGCCCGAAATGTTGATTCTCCTGCTCCTTTGATGCTGCCTGACCTGCTGCGTTTTTCCAGCAGCACATTTTTCAGCTCTGATCTCCAGCATCTGCAGTCCTCACTTTCTCCCTGTTAAATAGTGGGGACCATCACACCTAACTTGAGAATTGCTGGAGTAGCAGCATTTATACTTTGATTTTTCAAACCCTTGTTCATCAGCAGAATTGTAGATCAATGTTTTGGTGGCTCCATAAGCTATTACCATCTGCTACTTGTATCAAGTTCACTCAATCTGTATTTTCTAATTACTGATCATTCTCCAACCAGAATCTCTGCTGTTCTACTTTGGTCGAATCGGAGATAGGAGTTAGCAAAGCTTACAGGAATCTTTGATGTCAGCAAACATTTTTTTCTTAAACATAAAATGGTAAACAGAGCCTCTACCATGTTGCTGCTAAAGAGAGCCACCTCCTGATGGTCACTGTCAACTAATGATGTAGTTGGTCATATTTGCATTTCCACATTAATCCTTTACACTACAAAAATAATCAGTAACTGGATGTAGGTTTGCTCACTGAGCTGGAAGGTTCATTTTCAAATGATTCGTCCCCATACTAGGCTGCATCATCGGTGAGCCTCTGGTGAACTACTGGTGGTTATGGCGTGCTTTTTATTTATGTGTTTAGGTTTCTTTGGGTTGGTGATGTCATTTCCTGTGATGATGTCATTTCATTTTTTTCTCAGGGGGTGATAAATGGGATCCAAGTCAATGTGTTTCTTGACAGGTGAAGTGTGTAGTATGGCATAGGTTGACTAGCTTGACGATACTGTCCTTGCTGATGAAGTTGGTGGTGTTTGGTATATGTGGCTTTGGTTCTTCTAATAATGTAGTCAGTGTTTCCTTGGCCAGGTTGATGTTGATAGATGTGAACAGGGCTGTTACGTCAAAGGAGACCATTACTTCATCCTCTTCTAACTTGACGTCTTTGATGGTCTTCAGGAATTCTTCGGTGGAGTGTATGGAGTGGTGTGAGTCTTCTACTCAGTGTTTTAGCCTTTGGTGTAGCTCCATGGCCAACCTCTAAGTTGGTGTTTCCAGGTAGCGAGACTATGGAGTCTAAGAGGGTGTGTGGGGTGTGTGGCGGGGCTCCTTGTTTATTAATTTTGGGTAATCCGTAGAAGCATGGTGTGTTGGATCCTTTTTTGGAAGTCCATCTTAGTTATTCTCCAGATTTCTGTGTAGAGCTATGATTCGGTTCTCTAGTTGTAGGGTTTGGTCTGTTGCCACTTGTTGGTAAATGTTGGTAACTGCAAGCAGTACGTTCACTTTCTCAATGTAGTCTCTTTGATTTAAAATGACTGTCAAGTGTCCTTTGTCTGCAGGTAGGATAACAATATTTTTATTTTGTTTTAGTCCTTCTAGTGCTTTCCTTTCTTGTGTATTGAGTGTGTTTACTTCCCTTTTCCTGTTTAATGTTGGTGTGACTGTCTGTCTGATGGTTTGCTGGGTTTCTTCTGTGACTTTGTTGTCTTTCAGTGTTATTTCTAATGCTGCTAAGAAACCTTTCTTGTCCGCATCCTGGAAGTTGTAATTTAATCCTCTTACTAAGATGGCTTTTTCAGTGTCAGTTAAGGGTCAGTCAGATAAGTTTTTTTATGCATGTTTCTGTGTGGTCTGTGTTGTTAATTTGTGTAAGTTTGTTTATTTTTTTCTGCACATCTAGCTTTATTTCATTTTCTGTGTTTGTTACTGTCAAATGTCTATGGCTTGTTGTACTGTGTGTGTCCATTCGTTGTCTGTTGCATTAGTGAGTTAAGTCTTTTGGCATGAAATTTCCCGGTTGTATTTATGGAATCTGTTGTGGGCATCATTAATCATTTCTCTAAGCATTCTGCAGTTGTTTTGCTCTGCAATTCTTTTGGCTGGGGGTGTGTGTGGGGGTATGTTGGTGTTAAGGGGAGGTTTGTATTTAAGACATTTACTTATACCTGTTTCCTTAGGTATTTGTGCAGGAAGTACAGGTGTTCACAGGTGGTGCTCTGTCGGATGGCATTGGTGTCCATTTTTGGCACAGTATCAGAGTATTGCTCCCATAGGTGTAAGCAAGTTGTGAAAAGATTTGTAGTTCAGGTTTAGCTTCTGGATATAACTTTGCTTCCTGAGCTGGAGGGTTTGTTTTCAGACATTTTGTCACCATACAAGGTAACATTATTAGCAAGAATAATATCGTCAAGCTAGTGGACCCCTGCCTTACCACCCACTTCGCTTTCAACAACAAAACCTACAGACAAATCAAAGGAACACCCATGGGATCTCCGATATCAGGGTTCTTAGCAGAGGCAGTAATGCAGAGACTCGAACAAACAGCTCTGCCAACCATCCAACCCAACCTTTGGGTCCGCTACAGTGGATGACACCTTTGTAATTATTAAATGAAACAAATTAGAGGAAACCTTCAAGACTGTCAATAATACCCTTACTGGCATAAAATTCACTAAAGAGGAGGAAAACCACAACAAACTGCCATTCCTAGATGTCACAGTAGAGCGAACAGGCAATGGGGAACTTCAAACCAACATCTACAGGAAACCAACACATATGGACCAAATGTTGAACTACAGAAGCAATCATCACAGCTCCCATGAACAGAGCTGCATTAGAACATTACTTCAATCAGCCACCACACACTGCAGCACAGAGGAACTACAAAGAATAGAAGTAAATAACCTATAGAGTGCATTCAAAAAGAAATGGTACCCAATGAATACAGTCTACCAATTTCTCAGCAACAAACCCAAATAAGTAGACAAAACACGTCCAGAAACCCTACATCAAAGACATCCTGTAAATAACTGCCAGACTACTCAGACCCCTTGGCATCATGGTAGCCACAAACCCACCTACACACTAAAACAGCAGCTAATGAATTTAAAAGACTCTATACAGACAACAAGCAAACCTTATGTCATTTACAAAATACCTTGCAAGAACTGTAACAGACACGACATTGGACAAACAGACAGAAAACTAGCCACTGGGATACACGAATATCAACTAGCCACAAAAAGACATGACTCATCCTCACTAGTATCTTTACATACAGATGAGGAAGGACACCACTTCGATTGGGACAACATATCCATCCTAGGACAAGCGCGAGAATTCCTAGAAGTATAGCACTGCAACCGGAATTCTATCAACAAATACATTGACTTGGATCCCATTTACCACACACTGAGAAAGAGAACAAGAAACACCATCACCACTGGAAGTAACATCACTAACAGAAGGAAACATAAGTACACAAATAAAAAGCAGGTTGTAACCTTGTGCTTCACTGGAGGCTCATTGATGATGTTACCAAGTATAGTGACAAAATATTTGAAAACAAACCCTCCAGTTCAGTGAGCAACCTTACATCCAGAACCTCAACCTGACCTACAAATCTTCTCAAAACTCGCTAACACTTAATACCCTTCATGATTTGAAACACCTTACTAAATCTGACATTCAAATTCTGTAGCCTAAGGAGAACTTGAGTTTATCTCAACACCCCATCTCTTGGTACCATTACAAGTGTGACTTTAGGAGTTCATAAGATAATATATTGACAGGACACATCCACAGACGCAATGCTTTTTTGAATACATGATGGATGTATAACTATTCTACTTGGTGAACATAATGTGAAATACATTACAATGTGAAATATATTACTGCCCACTGTGTAAAGCAGTGTTTTGGATAGCACACTGGAACGGTTCAGCATAATTTTAAGATGGCATCACATTTATGCAGATATTCTGACCGCTGCCATATTGGTTCAGGTCTTAAGACGGGTCACCAGAACTCTTGTCTGTTTCAGGCAGGAAGCATGATTGAAATGCAAATCAGAGTGCCAAGTCATAATCTAGCAGCCTGTTTTAAATTCTGAGGTTTAACTGGATGAATTGTCAAGTAGACTTAAGCCAGAAGGAAAATTAGGCAGGCTGTATAATGGGTATTTGATCCTTTACTACCCATATTTGTCAACTAGTGAAATTAAAATTAATTGGCATGTGTTTAAAGATTAGACTGAATCTTAAGTAATATTTATAAATGATTGAAACTTTGTTTACACACTTTGTGGTGCCATCTACATCCCTTGATATGTTGCAGAAACGTGTTCCAAGCTATCTCATGAACAATGTTCAGTTTCAGAATATGAATGATATATAATCTCATTGCAAAGAATGCAAGTCACATGGTACAATGCAACTCATTTCCTTTACTGCATAAAAATGCCTGTATATACTCAATGACATTTGGTCATATTGACTAAAAGCTGATTGAAGATTGATACCAATGCCAATTGCCTTTTATGGTTTTCAGTATGTCAAAATTTAATGAAAATTGGAAGGGCGTTACAGGCAGCAAGATTCAACTACGCAAACTGACAATGTGTAAGAATGAATCATGTTTCCAATTATTTGGTGGCATTTAATACAGATGAAGAGGGTCTTGCCTGCTGATTCGGGAGCTGATGATAGTCCCATGTTAGCTCCATTCCGGGACATTAAATTAAGCACCCATTGTGCACCTAAGTGTCCAGTGATAGGGCCCTTTCTGAGATCTTGAGAACCTTTGGAAGCTGTTGAACAATTATTGGGAACGGTGGTAGCTGCTGGTAATGTACAGGACCCAGGATTATCATCTGGATTCCCCCTATACCCCACTGTTGGTTCACCCACACCTGAGTGCCACCATCTCCTTCACACTGAACCTCAACAATGGCAGGTTTAGTCCATTAAGTGCACATGGCACACCCACTTAAAGGCTTCAAATAGCAACAGAGAAGAAAGGCTATCTATGAGCTTGCCCTCCCTGGACTTAACTAGGGTCCCTACCTGCCACCTCGTGCCCAATTAACTGATACCCCACATCGAAGGAAAGCTATTTATTTTCCCCATTGGTTGTAGAATCAAATATAGCTACTGATTATGCTGTATCTCTGTTACAAAGAACAAAGAACAAAGAAATTTTGGCCCTCCAAGCCTGAGCCAATCCAAATCTACCACCTAAACCTGCTGCCCAATTCCTAAGTATCTATATCCTTCTGCTCCCCACCTACTCATGCATCTGTCCAGACGCACCTTAAATGCATCTACTGTGCCTGCCTCTACGACCTCTGCTGGCAACGCCCTCCAGGCACCTACCATCCTCTGCGTAAAGCACTTGCTGCATATATTCCTCTTAAACCTTTCACCTCTCACCTTGAGCATATGACCTCTCGTTATTGAATCCCTTACCCTGGGAAAAAGCTTATCTCTATCTACCCTGTCTATACCCTTCATGCTTTTGCAGACCTCAATCAGGTCCCCCCTCAATCTCCTTTTTTCTAATGAAAACAATCCTAATCTACTCAACCTTTCTTCATAGCTAGCACCTTTCATACCAGGCAACATCCTCGTAAACCTTCTCTGCAGCCTCTCCAAACCATCCACATCCTTTGGGTAATGTGGCGACCAGAACTGTTTATAGTATTCTAAATGCGGCTGAACCAAAGTCTTGTACAATTTTAACATGACCCTGCCAGCTCTTATACTGAATACCCCGCCCAATGAAGGCAAGTATACCATATGCCTTCTTGACCACTCTATCCACCTGTGCAGCCACCTTCATGATACAATGGACCTGAACTCCGAGATCATCAACTTTTCCCAAGGCTTTTCCATTTACAGTATACCTTGCTCTAGAAGTAGACTTCCCAAAATGTATCATCTCACATTTGTTTGGATTGAACTCCATCTGCCACTTTTCTGCCCAACTCACCAATCTATCTATGTTCTCCTGTATTCTTTGACAGTCCTCTATGCTTTCTGCTACTCCACCAATCTTCGTGTCATCTGCAAACTTACTAATCAGACCAACAGTGCCCTCTTCCAGATCATTTATGTATCTCACAAACAACAGTGGCCCCAGCACTGACCCCTGTGGAGAACCACTGCTCAGCTTTCTTCATTTCGAGAAACTACTCTCTGTTTCCTGTTGCTCAACCAGTTCTTTTTCTACCTAGCTAGAATACGCTGCACATCATGTGACCTCACTTTCTGCGTTAGTTTATCATGAGGAATCTTATCAAATGCCTTACTAAAGTCCATGTATATGACATCTACAGCCTTTGCTTCATTTATCAACTTGGTCACTTCCTCAAAGAACTCTATTAAATTAGTAAAACACGATCTACCCCGCACAAAACCATGTTGCCTATCACTGATAAGCCCATTGTTTTCCAAATATAAATAGACTTTATCCCTCAGTATCTTCTCCAACAACTTTCCCAGCACTGACACCAGGTTCACTGGTCTGTAGTTACCTGGAATATCCCTACTACCCTTCTTGTACAGGGGGACAACAAGAGGAACCCTCCAGTCCTCTGGCATCTCACCTGTATTTAAGGATACCACAAAGATATCTGTCATGGCACCAGATATTTCCTCTGTCACCTCCTTCTGCAACCTGGGATAGATCCCATCCAGTCCTGGGGATTTGTCCACCTTAATATCTTTTAGCCTACCCAATACACGTTCTTTTTTTTATGTCAATGTGATCCAGAGTAAACAAACTTCTATCTCTAATCTCAGCATTCATCACCTCCCATTCCTCAGTGAACACTGATGCAAAATAATCATTGAGAATCTCACCCATTTTCTCAGGTTCGACATACATCCTTACTTCCTTATCCTTTAGTTGACCAATCCTTTCTCTGGTTACCCTCTTGCTTCTTAAATAAGAATAAAATGCTTTTGGATTCTCCCTAATTCTGCTCGCCAAATCTATTTTATGACCCCTTTTAGCCTGCTTGATTCATTGTTTAAGAATGGTCCTACTCTCCCAATATACCTCCAAGACCTGTTCTGTTCTTAGTTGCCTGGACCTTATGTATGCTTCCTTTTCCTTCTTGGCCAGTCACATGATTTCTCCTGTCATCATGAATCTTGCCTTTCCTATGACTTGTTTTCAAAGGTATCCTGCAGTATCTTCAACTTATCTTTGAAAACCTCCCACATATCAAATGTGGACTTCCCTTCAAATAGCTGTGTCCAAACCACATTTCCTAGCTTCTGCCTAATTTTGATATAATTGGCCTTGGCCCAGTTTAGTACTCATCCCTGAGGACCACTCTCTTCTTTGTCTAGGAGTATTCTAAAACTTACAGAATTGTGCTCACTATTCCCAAAAAAATTCCTCACTGCAACTTCTACTACCTGGCCTGGCTCATTCCCTAAAACCAGGTCCAATATGGCCACTTCCCTAGTCAAACAATTGACATACTGCCGTGGAAAACTTTTCTAGACACTCCTTACAAATTCTACCCCATCCAGACCTCTGACACTACGTGTATCCCAGTCAATGTTGGGAAAATTAAAATCTCCCATGATCACCACCCTGTTGCCTCTACATCTTTCCATAACCTGTTTACCTATTTGTTCTCCTACCTCACACTCACTGTTGGGAGGCCTGGAATACAGCCCCAGCAATGTAACTGCATCCTTCTTATTTCTCAACTCCACCCATAATGCCTGACTGCTCAAGCCTTCCATAGTGTCCCCTTTAGCACAGCCGTGATAGCATCCCTGACCAACAATGCAACTCCTCCCTGCCTTTTACTTCCCTCTCTCCTTTCTGAAACATCTATATCCTGGAACATTTAATTAGCAATCATGCTCTTCCTTCAACCAAGTCTCTGTGATTGCAATAACATTCTTCCAACATTCTTTTATTTTGTAATAATCTTTTTCCATTCAGTGTAATGAAACAAAACTAAAATGCAATTCTGTAATGTGACAACAGAGACATTTTCAGCAACCACCCATTCATTGCTGCTTTCCTTATCAATTGCATGTAATGTACACATTCAATTTCACATCCTTGCAATTCAGGTACTTACAGTTTATAATGTAATCTCTTCCTAAAAGAAAGAAAAGTAATTGTTTTGGTTAGATTCTGGGAATATACTCAGCCAGTAAGCATTATGACAATCATCGAATGGGAAATAGTGAAAGAAATACACTTGAACCCACATTTGTTACTGCCAACTACTCCAAAATCATCTTTATTAACAGCTAACTGCTTGTAGAAGCAGCCTGACTCCAGAGTTAGTACAATAATAACATGAGGGAGATAATGTCACTCCGACAGAATTGTAAATGGCTCTACCTCACACACGAAGCTAAAGAGTCCGAAGAAGCAATTTCATTCTAATTCAAGCAAATCAGGGTCATTTGAGGGAAAAAAGATAACAAAAAAAACCAGATAAAGATAAGATTACAGCAGCAGAATAAGATTAATTGCCAATATAATTTGAATTACTTTTCTGTACTTGTAATGATAAGTAATTCTTGTCCGTTTTCAGAATTATAGAATTTCTAAAGTGGAGAAAGAGGCCATCAGTTCTACACTGACCCTCCAAAGAGCTTCCACCCAGATCCAGACCCCTCCCCTATTCCTGTAACCCTGAATTTATTACGTCTAATCCACCTAGCCTGTATGTCCCTGAACACTATGAGGCAATTCAGCATGGCCAATCCAAGTAACCTGCACAACTTTGGACTGTGGATGGAAGCCTACACAGGCACAAGGAGAACATGTTAACTCCACACAGACACTCAGCCAAGACTGGAATCACACCACAGTCCCTGGCACTGTGAGGTAGCAGTGCTAACCACTGTGCTACCAAGCCATTCTTCAATACCTGTTGGTGGAAATACCAGTGTTGGACGGGGGTAGACAAAGTCAGAAGTCACACGACACCAAGTTATAGTCCAGCAGATTTATTTGAAATCACAAGCTTTTGGAGCACTGTTCCTTCGTCAGATGACAATGTGATAACAATGTCCGGTGTGTGTCATAGGGATACAGGATATGGAGGAGTTCAGGCCCTAAAATTATTGAAGTCAATATTAAGTCTACCTGGGGACCCTGCAGACCCCTACCACACCTATCAGACCTTGTTATCAGATCGTCTGCCATTAAATACTACCCAATTGTTAGCCAATAACAGTCTCCTTTAACAGATATTCACACTACAGCCAGACTGTAATCAACTCCTTTGTCTGCCCAAGAATTCTCCTCTTTCTATCCCTACGTATCACTTACTTCTTATCCCCTCCCCTTCCCTTTCTTCTGCATACAAACCAACCTTTTCCTGGCTACCATCAATTCTGAGGAATGGTCACCATACCCGAAATGTTGACTCTGGTTTCTCTTCACGGATGCTGCCAGACCTGCTGAGCTTTTTCAGCAACTTCTGTTTCTATTTCATTCATTCAACTAGCCTGCTTTATAAAGGAGATGAAAGTGAGGACTGCAGATGCTGGAGACTAGAGTCAAGATTAGAGTGGTGCTGGAAAAGCAGCATCGGAGGAGCAGGAAAATTGATGTTTTGGGCAAAAGCCCTTCATCAGGAATGAGCTCATTCCTGATGAAGGGCTTTTGCCCAAAATGTCAATTTTCCTGCTCCTTGGATGCTGCCTGGCCTGCTGTGGTTTTTCAGCTTCACTCTAATCTAGACTGCTTTATAAAGGATCCTTATTCAGCAGAACTGAAATTTCATTTAAGCTGTTAAGTGTAGATCTCAAAAACAGCAACATGCAAGATGAGAGCTCACATTCCTATTTACTGCAAAGCAGTTGTCTCTAAAGTAAATTCCACTCTCCTTTGTCCACATTTATGCAAATTTATCATCATTTTCATGAAAACACTTGTTTTATTTTGCACTTCTAATTGCATATCTCCCAGAGGAACAGGAGGACAAGTTTTCACTTTGGATTCAGTCCACAAAATGGGAAGAGGAAACCATGCTTGAATAGTTAAAAATCACACAATACCAGGTTATAGTCCAACAGATTTAATTGGAAGCACTAGCTTTCAGAGCGCTGCTCCTTCATCAGGTGGTTGTGTTGAAGGTGGTTGTGAACCACCTGATGAAGTAGCAGTGCTCCGAAAGCTAGTGCTTCCAATTAAACCTGTTGGACTATAACCCGGTGTTGTGTGATTTTTAACTTTGTACACCCCAGTCCAACACCGGCAGCTCCAAATCAAGTTTGAATAGCACATTTTGTGGATCTTCTTTCATTGTTTGTTCTTGCCAAATGCAAAATCTGCATGAATCTACACAATTAGGTATTGTTTTAAATAATTGTTAAAAAAGCTTCAAGAATGTTTCTTGATGATTTGAAGAGCAGAAATATGGTGCAGTTGGATTAAGACAGGGAAAAGTTAACTTATAATTTAAATAAAAAGTATTTTCACCCTAGAGTCAATCAGTAATTTGATTTAGACTTATTGAAACTGAAAATTTTAAAATAAACAGTATGTTTTTCACTAAATTGCATGAGTATAGTTAATTTCTCAGTAAATTAATGTTTTGTCTATGTTTGCATCTTTAAAATTATCTACTATGGGTCAATTGAAGTTTAGAAGCAAAGATTTTTAAGTTACACAGCTTGTGAATACAGATTCAGTGATTCTATCAGAACTGCCTTCCTGATTATTGAGCATTCAGGGTTTCATCAAATTTCCTTCTCTTACTTCCCCCTCTGAGCTCAGGATTTGGCAACTATGAGAGGAGATAGTAAGTGCTGTCTCCCGTGTTCCTAGATTACTTTTCCGACAATATAGCAGTGACTATACATTGACATTTCTTCATTCAGATATTTTATGATCTCACAAAGTGCTTGAAATGAAAAGCATTCTCTCTGTTATTGACATCTTTCCACTCTCTGAGTCACACAGAAAGTACTCTAGATATTGTCAAGCAGTTTATGCATTCAGAATCAGGAGGTCATATTTGGTGTATCTCACAACATTAATGGAAGGAACAAGTGGAGAAGACAGCTGCATATAGGCCAAAGCCCAGGTTATATTTTGCCACTGCAATGATTTTCATCTTCTATCGCAGTTTCTGATTCAAAGAAAGTGGTTAATTAATAGAAATAGCATCATATCATCAGTTGAGAGTTTTATGAGTGCTTGTTGAACCACAACCAGAAAGATAAGATTTAAATATCTACTATTTGATTATAGAGCCGGGGGCGTAAGAGTATTCCTGCTAATAACCCATAGAAAGGAAATAGACCACTGCCAGTCATTGCTCCTTCCAGTCCCCTTCCTTTCCTTCATGTATAATGCGTGCTGCTCTAGAGCTCTTCATGTAACAGCCACATTACAGACAGCGGAACGTCTCATCAATCACTTGCACATGGTCTAAACATTTAACTGTATGCCAAGTCATGAAATAACACAGGAAACATACATAAATTACAGGATACATCACCCTGACTGGTCAAAACATCAGTTTGCAGTCACAATGCCCAAATCTTCGATCTTTTATAAATTGAAGTAAAAGGACTAATTCCTGAATGAGGCACCCACTGTAAGATTGATAAGCACCCAAGAAATCTGGGGAAGTATATTTATACTAAGTGTAATACTGAGGGAATGTTGCATTGTTGGAGATGCTATCTTTCTGATGAGGCATTGAGCTGAAGCCCAGTCTGCCCTGTCAGATCGACATTAAAAAACGCACGGTGTTGTTTCAAAGAAGATGAGGTTTCTCCCAATGTAAATAATCGTCTGCCAATTAACATCAGCACAAATAGTTTATCTATTATAATGCCATTGATACAAACCTGCTGTGTACAAACTGGTTGCTATGTTTCTGATATTAGAATAGTGACTACCCTTCAAAAGTACTTTATTAGATGGAAAGTGCTTTGGAAGATGGTGAAAGTCCCTTTGAAAAGATAAGTTTCACATAAACTTGTTCAAATGAGTGCTTGTTGAACCACAGCCAGAAAGATAAGATTTAAATATCTACTATTTGATTATAGATCCAGGGGAGTAAGAATATTCCTGCTGATAACCCATAGAAAGGAAATAGACCACTGCCAGTCATTGCTCCTTCCAGTCCCCTTCCTTTCCTTGATCTCTGCCATTTCTACTGACCCCACTAAGCCAAACCAACCTCCAATTTTGCTGCTTTATGACTCAGTTGTCCTTCTTCCTGATCTAGTTGTCTTGAGACTGCTGCTAGTCTTGTACCATCCTGATCTTTAATCTTACTTTGGCTGTGGATGGCCCATTATTGTTCCCAATGCACTGCTTCAATAGTAATCAGGTCTGATGACAAGCGTCCTCTGATCCCATGCAATAAAATTCATGCTCCACAATCTGTCCCTGTGCCCAAATATGGATAATGCTTTCAAGACCTTGGTCTTTCTATTATTAAACAACTTTCAACCATTTAATTCTTATGTGTTACCTTACCCTTCTGTGTCAATACATCAATGGCCAACTAATCAGTCTACCCACCTCCAAATAATGGTAACATGGAGAAGCTTTGCTGAAATAAAGCATTATAATGTCATCAGAATGTTCACTTGAATGATTTCATTTTTGCTGATTTATAAACTAGTAAGTCACTCCTGTTTATGCTAGACAAGCAGAAGATTGGAAGAGCACAGCAAGCCAGGCAGCATCACGAGGTGGAGAAGTCAATGTTTCGGTAAAACCCTTCTTCAAGAGGATTATACCCAAAACGTTGATGAACTCCACCTCCTGCTGCTGCCTGGCTTGCTGTGTTTTTCCAGCCTCCTGCTTGTCTACTTTGGATTCCAGTATCTTTTTGTCTTTAACTCCTCTTTGTTTGGAATTGAATTATTATTAAGCCATCATTTGTGATAAACTTGCATTTCAGAGAGACTTACTGCCTGCTAAAAGTGCCACGCCTTCTCTTGCTGCATCTTCAGTTTGGGGAAAATGGTGAAAACATTTCTAGCTGACATGACCGTGACTGTGACTTTCCACGTCAGGATTAGTAGGATAGATGCAGAGAGGTTGATTCTTCTGGCCACAGAGCCCTGAGTTTGTGGTGTTAGCCATAAGATAATGGACCATGAAGGATGAGATGATGAGAAAAGTCTTCAAATAGAATGCTATGGGTCATTGAAATTCTCTATCTCAGAGAGCTGTGGGTGGTCAGCCATTTTCTATTCAAGACAGAAATCAATAGATTTTTGTTGAGTCAGGGAAGTAAAGGGTATGGAGTTCTGATGGAAATGTGGATTTGATGGTAGCAATGCACCATGATTTTATTAAATGGCAGAGGAAAGGATTGTATGTGATTTGGAAGGACTGGATGGGTGAAATCTGGTCATGTTTACAACCAGAAACTGAGCCTTCTGTCTGGTGGAAGCTCACAGGAACGTAGAGTGTAGCATGACCTGGTGACTGTCTCTCACTTAAAAAAATAAGTCATGAAGACAAATTTGAAGTGTCGAGATAGCTATGTCTAGATCTGAATATCTGTCTTCTGGGGAAAGAATAGACAAATTTCCAACAGAAGAAGGAGCATTTACTTTTCCTTATGTGATGTTCTTTGTATCACAGCAAATCTAGAGGCATCATAGGAATATGGGAAAGACACAACATAAAAAATTAAGGGCTTCTACTTGCACCTGGCACCATGTTTCCATAAATAGCAAGTTTCCCATCAGTGAATTGCTGAGCAATTTATTTGCTGCAATAAAAATAGCAGCTGCTTGCAAGATTTGTGCGCACAAGGACTGAGGAGATATAATCTTGCACTGCAGAAAATTCATAAATGAACAGTGTCAGGAAGCAAAACCATTAGGAAAATGTACATACAATTCTCAATTCAATGTAAATACTAGCAATAGTACTAAATAATGAATTGCACCTTTAAGCTCAAAATCTTTAAAAGCTTCCAGTAGTACCCACTTTAATTGGCCAAAGCAGTGCCAATGGAATGAATAGCTCAGTGGGATAAACCTTGGCTTGGAATGATAGTGTAAAATAGGAGACAGCAAACCAATAGTATATTTCACATCTCTCCTGGCTTGCAGTCAATAGAATTAAAATTTGAGGGAGATGTAATGTGGGTAAGCTATTTGTTATCACTTGTGGTACACTAGCACAAAATGTTCAAATTGTGTGTACTTGATTCATTTGAGTTTTGAGAAGTTCAAAATGGGGAATATTTTATTTCAAGCAAATCCCTTTTTGAACTGATCATAATTGGTGTGTAATTAATATTTAAAGGAAATGTGCAAGGCAATTCTTTTACACAGAAGGTGGTAGGTGCCTGGAACATGCCACTAGGGGAGGTGTTAGAGATGATACTAATGTTTAAGAGGCATTTAGAAGAGCATGAACAGACTGGGAACAGAGTGATGTGGACCATGTACAGGCAGATGGGATTAGTTTCAAATGGCATGGGGTGGCACAGTGGCTCAGTGGTTAGCACTGCTGCCTCACAGCACCAGGGACCCAGGCTTGATTCCACCCCCAGGACTATCTGTGTGGAGTTTGCATGTTCTCCCCATGTCTGCGCTGGTTTCCTCCAGATGCTGCAGTTCCCTCCCAAAGTCAAAACATGTGCAAGTTAGGTAGATTGGCTATGGGAAATGCAGGGTTATGGGGTGGGACTGGGTTGGTGTGGACATGATGGGGTGAATACACTGTAGAGATTCTGTGGTTAATCATGGTCACACAGACATGGTGGGGCACTGGGCCAGTTCTTGTGCTGTATTGGTCTAAGTTTTAATATCCTACAGATCCCATTGATTATCATGCACCGGGAATGTAAACTATTCTTTGTATTTCTTGACTATGGAACTCTTCCTGGAAATCTCTGGTTATCACTTCATTTTTGATTTGGCATTTTAAGTTCAATTATTGATTGATTCTTGCACTTACCGATTTTCCAAAAGCTTGTAATTCTCCATTGATGTAAATGCTCTTTCAACAAAAGACATAATCACAAGTTCAGCACAAAGTGAGACCATCTGGGGATAAATTCACTAACACCATTGCTACCCAATCATAGTTGGTTCCCCTAATCCATTTCCCAACTCTGCTTCCATATATTCCAATTCTTAAAAAAGCTACCTTGTAGATTTTAGCTCACCAGTTAATTATGCTTCGATATTGCACAGTCCAATAAATCCCTGGTGTGTATATAAATATATATACTTTTAAAACTCCATTTTGTTTAAACAGTGATAATCATGAATTTCTTCTTCCTTATTATCAATTTATCAATTAGTGGAAATGATCTTTTACAGCTTCTTTTTAATCTCAGAACCTTTCATTATTTTAAAAATCCATTAGATTCTCTTTCATTCTTTTTAGATATTTTAACTCAGGGGCAGCAATCCTTCAGCCCATGGGTTGAATGCAGCTCATACTAAATGTAAGCCGGTCCACTGGCATTCTGCATGATCCTGGGGTAAATGACTGCTGTAAATATTACAAGCCCATCAACATGGCAGTGTATACAACCCAATATCTGTATTGAACCGAGACTAAAATATGTGCCTATAATGTGTGTGCCTCATGGTTACAGTCACACAGCTACTGCAAAACAGGAAGGCCTCTATATAAATAGCGCATTTTTACATCATTGCATTTCAATCCAAACGACCCCTTTTCACAACAAGCAAGAAAAAACTGCATGCACTACTTATAACTGTTGAAATACACAAGTAATGCATCATACAAACAACAATTCTCAATTCATTAATAACTATTTGTTATTCTAACTAGTCAAATTTTGTTCTTTTGTTTATGTGCATCACACACGCACACATACATACACACACATACATACACAAACACACATACATACACACACGCATACACATACACACACCCTTTAAGGTATTTGTATCTTCTGACAATACACATGTGAGTTGGTAGCCTTTTCCACCCAACATCTGTTGGTTGGAATGTGATATGTCCTGGTTCATTTTCAACTTGTTTTTAACTGATTCTGCTGATTTAAGCTGCTGCATTTGACACCTCTTTCTTTTAGTTGCATTAGCTGTGATTGCCAAAAGAACCTTTTTATTCTATGAGTTCAGCATCAAGTTTAATTTGTGTTCCTTCAGTCAGACCCTCTCTGTGTTGTGCTACTTGTTTGTCTATTCATTGGTCAAAGTAGCCTGGGAAACAATGTACGTCTCTTCTGGAACATTTAGGACTATTAATCTATGCTTTTGACAGCTTCTAATGAGATGGGCAGCTTTATCATTGCAGCTTATACCTTGAATTCCAGATCTTCAGCCTTGCCATAACATTGGGCACTTAAAGTAATTTATCATCTTAAGACCATAAGACATAGGAATGGAAGTAAGGCCATTCGGCCCATCGAGTCCACTCTGCCATTCAATCATTGCTGATGGGCATTTCAACTCCACTTACCCGCATTCTCCCCGTAGCCCTTAATTCCTCGTGACATCAAGAATCTATCAATCTCTACCTTGAAGACATTTAGCGTCCCGGCCTCCACTGCACTCTGCGGCAATGAATTCCACAGGCCCACCACTCTCTGGCTGAAGAAATGTCTCTGCATTTCTGTTCTGAATTGACCCCCTCTAATTCTAAGGCTGTGTCCACGGGTCCTAATCTCCTCGCCTAACGGGAACAATTTCCTAGTGTCCACCCTTTCCAAGCCATGTATTATCTTGTAAGTTTCTACTAAGTCTCCCCTTAATCTTCTAAACTCCAATGAATACAATCCCAGGATTCTCAACCGTTCCTCGTATGTTAGACCAACCATTCCAGGGATCATCCGTGTGAATCTCTGCTGGACATGTTCCAATGCTAGTATGTTCTTCCTGAGGTGTGGGGACCAAAACTGGACACAGAACTCCAAATGGGGCCTAACCAGAGCTTTATAAAGTCTCAGTAACACAACGGTGCTTTTATATTCCAACCCTCTTGAGATAAATGACAACATTGCATTCGCTTTCTTAATCACGGACTTGGAGTGAGCATTATTCCATTACGGAGTCTCAACTTTACTTGAAGGCTTTCACTTTTAGATTATCTTCTGATGTAAACCTCACATAAGTCTGAAGGTCAGAATGTTACAGATATTCATTTAATACACTCATTCTCCTGACTTCATCATAAAAGTTACAAACCATTTCTCCCCTTTAGATTTGACATTGCCAATCTGTTCTTAGGTGTAGATTGAATTGTCTGGTTCCTCAGCTACTGCCTGTTGAGGAGCTATGCTTTATTTGTCCAAACTATTGTCTGCCATCTCTATAGCAATTATCTTTCTCTTCTTTATAACCTGGTTTGTCTGCTTCCAAGCTAAACACCTACAAAAAAATGGTTTAGCTTCTTGCTGTTAAAGCATTGCATTTTCCATACCGTACATTCGTCCAAGATTAGATTCTCTGCAGTATGGAAACAGGCCCTTCGGCCCAACCAGTCCACACCGACCCTCCGAAGAGTAGCCCACCCAGACCCATTTCCCTCTGACGAATGCACTATGGGCAATTTAGCATGACCAATTCACCTGAACTGCACATCTTTGGACTGTGGGAGGAAACTGGAACACTCAGTGGAAACCCATGCAGACATGGAGAGAATGTGCACACTCCACACAGGCAGTCACCCGAGGCTGGAATTGAACCTGGGACCCTAGTGCTGTGAGGCAGCAATGCTAACCAATGGAGCCCCTGTTTTATTTGATGACTGGCACAATATTTGCAATTGTCCATTGACTTTGACTTGCTGTTGACTCTCCTGTGGATACTTGCTTTCTTCTGCGCTGTTACACTTGAAAGGCAGACGCTGCTTTCAAATGAGTGCCTCGATCTAGGTTGCTTCTCCATACTGTGGAAAACTTATCAGTTCTCTACTGTGAATGCTGTCACTATTGATTTACAAGCTCAGAGTGTCTACATATGATTATCAATTTTTTCAAGGACCTTCAGAGTTTATCTTCAAAGCATTTAAAATTTCTGCCATTTGTTTTTCTTTGCTCTTTGGAGAGATTTAGGTTAGAATACATTTTGAAACAGTCTCTTCACAACAGCAACAAAAGTCAAAAATCGAAAGAAAGCAGATACTGTCAATCAGAAACGAAAACAGAAATTGCTGGAAAAGCTCTGCTCATCCGGCAGCATCTGTGGAGAGAAATCAGAGTTAATGCTTCACATTGAATGACCTTCCTCTGAACTGATGATAGCTTAGAAAATGTTGATTAATATGTAGAAGATAAGGTTGAGAGAGAGAGTAAAAAGTAAATGGTAGTTGGGGATAGAGGAGAAAGTGAGGACTGCAGATGCTGGAGATCAGAGCTGAAAATGTGTTGCTGGAAAAGCGCAGCAGGTCAGGCAGCATCCAAAGAGCAGGAGAATCGACGTTTGGGCATGAGCCCTTCTTCAGGAATGAGGAAAGTGTTCTTATTCCTGAAGAAGGGCTCATGCCCGAAACGTCGATTCTCCTGCTCTTTCGATGCTGCCTGACCTGCTGCGCTTTTCCAGCAACATATTTTCAGGTGGGGATAGAGCCCAAAGAGAGGGAAGAACAGTTGGACAGATTAAGGATTTGGCTAGGAGGGTGAATAGTTATTAATAGGGACTGTTAGTGGCAAACAATGTGTTGTGTATAATAGCAAACTATGCAATAACAAGGTCTAGTGTATAGGGATTGGAAAATTGTAAAAGCTCAAGCCCTAAGGTTGTCCAGAAGGCTCTAAGGTCCCCAAGAGGAAAAAGAGCTGTTGTTCTTCCAGATTGTGTTGAGCTTCATTGGAGCACTACAGCAAGCCTGAGACAGAGATATTGGCCAGTGATAAAAGTTGATAAAAGTGTATCGGCTTCGAGCTGTTCTGGCTTACTCAACAAATTTGTACCTAGTTCATAATTTTGACATTGCCCGTGGAAGAAATTTCAGTTTTGTTTCATAGCCCTGTTATTTTAACAGGAATTGATAGGGGAAAATTTCAACCATTTTCTGTTAAAGTGTGGCTTGCTATTTCGCTCTTCGTAACTTAGTGACAGTTTCCACAGCTTTGAATACTAACCTCATCTGGTCTTCTAACACCATGTCATGTGTTTAAAATGCTGCAATAATTCAACTCAATGTCTTTATTGGAGTGAGTTCAAAAGATCTGCCTGTGCCTCAAAGTAGAAGTCACATGATATTAGCAGATCAGGAAGGACATTTGTCATGATTGCATTTCCAGTCAGACATCAAAAGCATCCTTAACTTCAAAGTGGAACCAGCAATGTTGCACACTGGGGCAAAAAGTTTGAGAGTGGGGATGCCATGAGCAAAAAGCAAAATGAAATCTGAGGAGAGTAGCATGAAAATCTGGAACATATGACACCAGATGGAACATATGGCAGGGGCGCAGTTACAGAGTCCTTCAGAAGAGAACAGCCTGAGAGCCAACAGCAGTGGTCTGTATTGGAAGGCCTACCACAGAATAATCATAAAAATAGTTCCCGAAAACAAAAGAAGAAAAGTGGACACAGAATATCATGTATATTAATGAGAAATAACAAAACAATGGTATTTCTCAGAGGTGAAATGCAGGCCCATTGTCTGATTTCTGAAGAACAACATCTATAGATTAGATTACTTACAGTGTGGAAACAGGCCCTTTGGCCCAACAAGTCCACACCGACCCTCCGAAGAGCAACCCATCCAGACCCATTCCCCTACACCACAGGCAATTTAGCATAGCCAATTCACCTAACCTGCACATTTTTGGAGTGTGGGAGGAAACCAGAGCACCCGGAGAAAACCCGCGCAGACACGGGGTGAATGTGCAAACTCCACACAAACAGTTGCCTGAGGCAGGAATTGAACCCAGGTCTCTGGCAGCGTGAGGGAGCAGTGCTAACCACTGAGCCACAGTGTCACCCACATGGTGGGGCGGTGGGGAAGTAACACTAAAACACATACAAAGACTTTCAAGGGCAGGTGCACCCAGGTTAAATCAGAACAATCAGATTTGCAGCAAGCAAACCTGGCAGCTCATTGCAAAAATGACTTAGGCCTCAGTCTGAGGGAGAATGAGTGAAAGAGTGCAGCTTCACTGGCTCCAGAGAAGCCTACATTGCTTTAGAACATGGCTTGTCTTACAGGACCCTGTCAGATCAGATGAATGATGTGGCTCAGAGCATTGGAAAGTAGCTGAAAGATTCTGCAGCTGAGTTCAGCTTCAACCATCTGGCTATTGATGAGATGATAGTCAGGCCCACAGGTGTCCATTGTGCATGGAATCACAACAGATTTTGGGGTCAGAGAGGATTTGCTTCCTTTATTAACAATCCATGATACCACCAAAAGGAAATATATTTTTGAGAGAGTTATACCGGCAGTGTGCAGGCTTCAGCTATCATTTTACGTGGACTTACTATTGTGGGTAATCTACCTGTTGTTGGATGGAATAGAGACACAGGGTATTACAACCCAGAAAATGGCCCTGCATCCCATCACATACATGCCACTCTTCAAACACCTATTTCCCCAAATCTATTTTCTCAGCACTTGATCCTTGTGTGTTATGTGTTTTAAGTGCTCATTTAAATACTTCTTAAATATTGTTATGGTTTGTGCTCTGTCACCCTTTTAGGCAGTGAGTTCCTGACACCCACTGCTGTCTGGGTGAAAAGAAATTCTCCTTAAACCCACCCCTAAATCTCATGTCCCATATCTTAAAGGTATACCCTCCTGGTAACTGACTCCTTTACTAAGGGATTAGTTATTTTTGTCAATAAAGGAATGAACCCTCACAACCATGATTTGAATAAGGTGGTTGTGTCACTGTTTCATCAGTCTTACGGCTGAGCGAAAGTTGTATAGAATCCCGACAGTGCAGACAGAGGCTATTTAATCCATCACATCTGCACCATCCTTCCAAAGAGCAGCCCACCCAGACTCTTAAACTTCCCTGTAATTACCATAACCAACCCACCTAGCCTGCATGCTTTGGGGCAATTTAGCTTGGCCAATCCACCTAACCTGCACACCTTTAGGCTGTGGGAGGAAACCAGAGCAAACCCATGTAGACACAGGGGGAGACAATGTGCAAACTTCACACAGTCACCTGAGGCTGCAGGTCCCTGGTACTGTGAGGCAGCAGCGCTAACCATTGAGCCACCATGCCTCCCAAGCTTTAGCTTTCATATCAAATGCAATAGTATCAAGCATTAGCTTTATTAAATGTAGAGCTGCAAACAGCTGCCAGTTTAAAAAGTTACTAAAAGACCTTGAATCAGAGTGCAGTGCTTTTGTTTATTATTGCACAGTGAGATGGCTCAGTGGGAAAGGATACTGATGCAATTACATAAACTGAGAAACAAAGTGAAAATTTTCATGGAGAGGAAGGGACAGCCTGAAACTGAGCTGAGTGAGCAGAATTGGCTGTGTGACTTGGCATTCATTGTCGACATTAGGCTGCAATCACCTGAGAGCAGAGTCTGACTGAACATTTCTCAACTTTTATTCTCCACCTTTGAAATTTGAAATCATTTGGAGGCAAATTAAAACCGTGAGAAATACAGCTGGAAATAAAAGACAGCACAGTGCATTCTCCTTCAGTGACATAAACCTGGACCGAAGGAGTCCACCAAGGAGATAAACATTTCCTTCAGCAATGTTCCGTGTGATTTTAAGACTTAAAAGAAAAGAAATTAAATTGAATATTTTGCCAGACCGTCCAATATTGAAATTATTGATCTAACTGAAAACCTTCAAATTCAAAGTCATAGAACTCCTAAGCAACAGTGAACTGAAGGCCAAACACAGCAAGCATCCTCTGCTGGAATTCAACAGACTTCATGTAGGTGCTGCTGACTTTTCAAACTTGAGGAGACACACACAGAGAATTGTATCGCAGTGGACCTATATCCGGCAGTAAGCTGTTTCTTTTCAAAACATTTTTCTGGCAAAGAACGGCCTGCAATCCATTTTACCAGATGAGAATTTGGAACAACAGTTGTAAGTAGCAACAACTTCATTGCCAGCAGACTTAGGAAGCCTCATGAAGGGAAATCGACCTCAGCCATCACACTAAAACAGCAGATGAGTTGATCACTCCAGCTTTCTTTCGATAAAAACTAAAATAAGCTGTCATGATTTGGAGATGCCGGTGTTGGACAGGGGTGTACAAAGTTAAAAATCACACAACACCAGGTTATAGTCCAACAGGTTTAATTGGAAGCACTAGCTTTCAGAGTGTCGCTCCTTCATCAGGTGGTAGTGGAGGGCTAAATCCTAACACACAGAATTTATAGCAAGAATTTACAGTGTGATGTAACTGTGAGGGTTACATTGTACTTTCCTCAAAAACTGCATGCATACATGTAGAACTCTGAGCTCAAAAACTGCATGAATTCATGTGAAACTCCGTTATCTCATTTTTTAGATTGGAATCAATCTAACATCATGGCATTGACAGAGAACAAAGGGGTTCAGGCAGCATCCAAGGAGCAATAAAATTGACGTTTTGGGCAAAAACCCAAAAAGTATTCCTGATGAAGGGCTTTAGCCCGAAATGTCGATTTTACTGCTCCTCGGATGCTGCCTGAACTGCTGTGCTCTTCCAGCACCACGAATCCAGAATCTGGTTTCCAGCATCTGCAGTCATTGTTTTTACCTAGAGAACACAGGGGGTCAACACCTTCAACATATTGTCTAGCTATCACCATTGTTAACAGCTAACCCAAGAATGCAATTTTTTAAAAAAAGATTTTGTGATTTACACATGAAACAAGTGAAACTATCGCGGTATTCTAACAGATGAAAAGCTTAACAGACAATCAATTTTTCAATGTATAATTTCAGTGACATCACACTGTAAATTTTTTGCTATAAATTCTGTGTGTTATGATTAAGCCCTCCTCTATCACCTGATGAAGGAGCGATGCTCCGAAAGATAGTGTCCACCCAATTAAATCTGTCGAACTATAACCTGGTGTTGTGTGATTTTTAACTAAAATAAGCTGCTTTTTGTGTGTGTGTGTGTGTGTGTGTGTGTGTCTGGGCCTCAATACATTACTGGTCCCTAGAGGAGAAAAGTTTCCCACCTCTGTTGTAATGAATAGTTAATATTAACTTTCCTTGTTCATTTGTTTTTTTGCACACTTTATACTCACCCTCCTCCATTTCATCGACATTAACCTTATTAATGTTCTCAGAGAGATCATGGCCTGCAGTGTTAACTCTGTTTTCTCTCTCCACAGATACTGCCAGACCTCCTGAGTTCTCCAACATTTCCTGCTTTGATTATTTACATTTCTGGAGCTATTTTATCAGCAGATGTTGTGCATATTGCCTTGGGGTCCCACAGAAGTTCTTAGACCCTGGTGTTCATAGTTTAATGATGCTCCTCCACAATTCTGGTGGAAATCTGGACAGCTCAGTGAGAAGTTTCAGAAGAAATGGTTGAATGAGAACATGGCAGTAAATCTCCTTTTCATCTCTACTACTGGACCCTTTCAACTGATAGGGTAAGGGAATTATATAGTTTTTACTGATTGAACAAAGGGGAATATAAGGCTCACATGTCGTGCTGTGGTTTAGATGGTTGTGCTGCATTTATTAGTACAAGCATAATACATGCCCATACAAGTGGACAGGGGTGATTGTGTTTTTGCGTGCTTGTGAGATATATAACAACTGAAGCAAGTCACACCAGAAGCAACTAACATTGGTATACGGGCAAAAAGGGCTCTTGTGGAAATGGAGGCTAGATCTTGTCCACATGGGTGCAGGCGTACCTGGCATGGAGAGTATGAGGGATGATGGATGGAAGAATGTTTTTTGATTTACTGTTTTCCTCATAGGTTCAACAAAGTGCTGGTTCTGCCCCGTTTCCCCTTTCCCACCTCGTTCCCCCCTCCCCACCTGGTCCTGGCAGGCTTCCAGATGGGGTTAGTCCCCCATGACTTCCATTTTCGCACACCATGCACAAAAGTACAAATTTATGGGGCACTTTTTTCCAAAGTGGCGTTCCAATGGAGCTGGGAATCGTGCTGATTCTGTTTTCCCAACATTTAGGCCCCAGCGTTCAGGCAATCAAAAAAAAGACTTGCTGAATCAGCTGTAAGTTGCCTTAAGACCTGCAAATGTGATTTCAAACACCTTAACAGCAATTTGATGTAAAAAGCAACTGTGTGAATTTTACCACAGTGGAGTCAACAGTCTTAAATCAATTAAACGTTTTGATCTCCGGAATAAAACAAAAGGCCTAAGAAGTCCATTTTCTTTGAGTCGCAAGAATGAAACTTTAAAAAGGCTAATTTATCTTGACTCCTGTACGAGAAATGACATCAGGTTCCATCACTAAGTAACACACATAAGAAGATTTCTTACTCCAATAACTTATTATACTGATTAGTAAGAATTCAACAGGCGTCTCCACTGAAGGTTAACTCACTCTGAGGACAAAAAGTGAGAGGTATTGGAGAATGTATTTAATTCCCATTAGAGTAGTACATAAAATGCCCGAGAAGTTGATTCACAGTAAGTGGCACACTAACTGAAGAGAGAAAAATAACTCATTTACCTTCTTGTTTCTCATCACTGAGGTTGTATTCCCAGACATGCTTGAAATATTGGGAACTACTGAACGCAGGCTGAAGGTTCATGCTCCCAAGGGATAATATCCTTCATTCAAATGCGAATACAACAAGAATTGAGTATAAAGCTTTAATTGAGTAACATTTAAAAGGCTCAGTAAGTCATTGTGTTTATATCATGTAGAAATTTTTACAAGTTGCCAGCATTTCTTTTTCCCAATTAAATAGGGGGCAGTTTAAATAGATTGTTTACTTAACCTTTAGGTGATTGAAATAGTAGGCTATTCATTTGTTGCAAATGGAACTGAATTCTAATTATACACATGGACTGAAAGGCTGTTTACTGTTTAGTCGGTCTTTATTTACACCCATGTGGACAATGATACTGGCTTAAGTTATCTGAACAGATACACCAACCACTCAACTTTCTGAAACCTAGGTTTCTTTTATCGAAAATAATGATATTCAAGCTTTTTTCTGGTTTGAGAAGTTTTTTTTTAAAATAGAACAGTTTTTAATAGAGCAGTTGAAGAAGAAAGACAGGCTCAACATATCCATGAACACTCGATTAAAAAAAATTAAGCTTTCAAAATCAAAGGAGTGTCTTCTTTTATCTGAGTGCCAAATATTTGAGAAAACCCAACAAGATAAAACTCATGCATTTCAGGCTCTTTTCAATATGTCAGTTGTTTATTTGGCATTGGATGCATTCTGAATCAGATCAGTTTTTCTGTTGCTCAGCTACTTTTTCACTGAAGACTTTGGAAGATGTCTGTTGCATGGCGTTGAATTTCTCAAAACAAGAAGCAAGATTTTTCAAGTGCCATCTTCCGCAGTGAAGGAATAGTGAGAAAAAAAGTGGAGAACTGACATCTACATAGAACAGGCTGAATGCAACTCTCCAACAGTTCTCCCCTGGACAATGGGACATCATCTACCAGACTATCACTGACTTCATCAGCAGGGAGATCTTTGTCCCATGGCCTCCACCTTATGTTTTCCCAATCTCAAACTGTCTAATTCCATCATCTTTTTCCAGAAGATTACCCCAGTAAACCTTTTATTTCAGCCAGTCCTGGTTCACCAAATTAATTGCTTCCTATCTTGCCTCCAATTTCTTTCCTCACCTTGTCCAATTTCCTGTCTACATCTGTGATTCTTGCCCATGCCTCATCTCCACTCAGTCCAATGTACAATAGGTTAGCCCACTTCTTAGCACGTGGGAAGAAAATCAAATCATGTATCAACATAATATCAGTGAGACACAGATTATGTCTGACAACCTCACAACAGCTTTTGATCAATATTTCATCTCAAGATCAAATGGGACACTGACAAGATCATGCTTCAATAGCAGATACCAAATCTCAGGACAGTCTGCAGATAGGCCCATTAAAACTTACATGTACTATCTGAATCAAACAGGGAAACTTACAAGCAGAGCTCATTTGTGATAGCATTGTCATTGGTCACTTAAAAAAAAATCAGTCACTGAACTTTTTCAGTTAAAAATGTAATTATTTAATGAGAAACCAATATAGCAATGGATACATAGTCTAGAAAATAGATTATGAAGTATATGGCAGCAGTTCCATTAAATACCGAACATTTTATAAAGAGTGTTGATTATTTAATGGACAATGGAGCATTCGGCCAGAGAAGACAGATATTTCATATGAAAATTATTCTGCATGTTCCAACTCCAGTGCGTAATACTAAACAATCTAGTGCCACACCAACTTCACACAGGTATGGTTCCAAACATCACACAAAACTGTCCAGCCTGACACGAACAATGTTTAAATGCAGGATAAAAAGTAATTTCTTCAAGACAATTTGTAGCCTAAAGAACATCTAAAACAACAAACAAAACCATTTCCAAGCAGGCATGTATGTACGCGCCTGGAAATAGGACCTTGAAGGGCAGGTCAATACTGCAATGGAACACATTCTTTATTTGAGAAACATTTACATATAGACAAACAATATCGCTCTTCTTTGGGAGGAAGAGTACCTCCGAAAGGAGATGAGAAGTTGAGGCATTTTATCTTGCACTCGTCTGAAACAGGACAGAAGGAACAGACTTGAAATAGGAAATGCCATTTTGTACAGCGAAAAAAAAAGCCAATGGTGACTGGCTGTTAAGTGACATGGAGATGCAATAAATAAAGTTAAGTAAACCAAAGAACTGTGGATGCTGAAGATCTGAACAAAAACAGAAATTACTGGAGAAACTCAGCAGGGCTGCCAGCATCCTTGGGTAGAAAGCCAAATTAACATCTCAGGTTCAGTGACTCTCAGTGAGAGTTAACTCTGTTTTCTTCCTACAGATGCTGCCAGATCTGTTGAGTTTTACCAGCAGCTAAAACAGTTAACTGTCAATCTTAATTTTCAGCCAAGTAGCAAGATTCTGATCCGGCACCACCATGGGAATGCAGCAGGATTTGGCTATCTCTGTGGCTGCTTTCTTCAAAAATGTTGCAACATATGGACACAATCCTTTCACCTGCATTAAACAGGGTCATAAGTATTTATTTATATAGTGTCTGGATTTGAGCTACAGCGAGGAGCTAAATAGACTGGGGTTGTTTTCCCTGGAGCATCAGAGGCTGAGGGGTGACTTTATAGAGTTTTACAAAACCATGAGGGACATAGATAGGGTAAATAAACAAGGTCTTTTCCCTGAGGTGAGAGAGTCCCAGAACTACAGGGGATAGGTTTAGGTTAAGAGAAGAAAAATTCTAAAGGAACGTAAGGGGCAACTTTTTCATGCAGAGGGTGGTGTCTGTATGGAATGAGCTGTCAGAGGAAGTGGTGGAGGCTGGTACAATTTCAGCACTTAAAAACCATCTGGATGGATATATAAATAGGAAGGGTTTGGAGGGAAATGGGTCAAGTGCTGGGCAAATGGGACTAGATTGGGTTGGGATAGCTGGTCAACATGGACGAGTTGAACTGAAGGGTCTGTTTCCTGCTGTACATCTCTATAACTCTATGTGTAAATGCATCACGCTGTGGTGCCAACCGAATCTTAAATTGATTTCCGGTGTAATTCTTATCAAAATCCGGGTTATTTAACAAATGATGTCCAATAGCAGAATCACATCTAATAGTGCTTACACTTTTCTGAGGTTTGGAAACATAGCTTGATTGAGCAAGAGTGGAATGCTGCCAGCTTTGAATGGTCAAGGTGACATGTCTTCTACAATCATCCTGCCACTGAGACATATGGCCTGTGTACCTAGCACCACTCCAACATTGAAACTCACATATCACATCGTTCATTTGTATGGGAGGCAAAGTGCCAGTTTTATTGTTATCCTCTTAGTGGAGAAAACTATTGGTGGATTTACTGCTTAGTAGCAGCATGAGACAGCTAACTTCACCTGGGGTTCAAATTTTAGGGATAGCTTTACCTTCCAGGCTAATCTAAAGTAGACTGGGCTCTGCCCAGGATTAAACCTTGTGGATATAGGCCCTTTCCTGAGTTTTTGTGATATATGAATATTAATTTGATAAAGGTATCTGTTATCACATAGCATGATTTTGATATGCTTTACCTCAGGTTGAAGCTTATACAGCAGGCTGATGGCTATGGCCATATTCACAAGGTTGCCAATAAGATTAATCTTTTAATTGGTGGGACTTTAGGAATCCCAAGGTGTACATTGACTGGTGAATGTAGGCCTTTGGTAAATAGTAGTTAAGGACTCATTTTCAAATTCTCAACTAATACATCCTGGAAAGGGAGTCATTTGATTTCTCCATTTCAAATTTGAGGCTTCAACAGCCATGTGACAAATTCATGTCATGCTGAGTCAGTCAAAGATAGAAAATAATGTTAAGAGAAGTTATTTTTATGTGCTTTCTGTAAACATAGGAACTTGGAAAATAGGAGCAAGAGTGGGCTACCTAGCTCTTCAAAACTGCTGTGACATTTATTATGATCATGACTGTTCATCCAACTCAGTACGCTTTCTCCCAATACCCTTTGAGCCCTTTAGCTCTCAGAACAATTTCTGTTTCCTTCCTGAAGACATGTTATATTTTGGTCTCAACCATTTTGTTAAGACAAAGTATTCCATCAGTTTACCACTCTGAGTGAAGAATTTTTACCTCATCTCTGTCTCAATTGGCCTATCCTACATCCTTAAACTGTGAAGCCTGTTCAGGACTCCCCAGTCATTGGAAACATCCTTCTTGCAATTATCCAATTTTGATCTGTTAGAAGTTGGTACATTTCTATGATCAATGCAGGATCCTTCAGCAATATTACTTGTTCAGGCTGTGTGGTCAGGTTACTGGATCAATCAAATCTCTGATCTCAGAGAAGCCAACACTAAACAAGGAAAGCTCACTGCATTTACCTCAGATGTTTCAATACCTGGCTATGGACTTTTCTTACCTACTTATTGCCATAGATTAGTCCAGTCAGAGAATTGGAGATGTGGGAAAGATCAGGACAAAATTTCAGATGCTGGTTAAAGGACGGAAGTAATAAACCCATCTGTGATTTTATAAAAATGTGAAAGCTGATGATGAGGGAGGAAGCTTGGAAATAGGTGTTTTAAGGGGAATTGGGACCTTGGAGTAACCTTATGTTTAGAATGTAGGTAACAGGATCTTAACAATATGACAATAAACTCTGAAACTAGTATCTGGAACAAACTTTCAGATGTATCCCTAAAATTACACAATAAAGGAACTATCAGGGTAGGCAGGGAAACGGAGGTGAAGCAAAATTAGATTAAAGCCATACTTAGTTTGAAAGGCAGAGTTGGCTCAAAGGCTGTGAGGTCTGTAACCTACTCCTAATTTATTGTTTGTCTTTATTACAGATTTTGAACATCCACTGTACTCTGCTTCTGAATGGTGAGAGGATGATTTATTCAAGTGAACTTGAATTCAACTTTGTCTTTTTTTGCTAGGTGAACTGCTTGAGGAATATGTCCATTTTAATGGGTTGATGTTGATGCCAGTGATTAATAACTGTAACAATGGCTCTCCTATTTATAAAATAAACATCATATGCATTGCCTTGTTAACACTGCTTCACATGATCCCAAATTGTGAAAAAAAATTAAAATCACAAAATCTTAGAGTAGAGATGATGCCATGTGTTTCATTAAAATTGTCCCAGTTAGTTAAAGGAGTGATTGAATTTATTCTCCATTCTTTCCTCATTGTCCTTTAATTCTTTTTCAAGTAAACATCCATTTTCATTCTAAAGTTATTATTGAATCTATTTCCAGTTCCACTTTCAGGCAGTACATCCAGATCAGAACAACATTCTGTGTAAAATAACTTTCATTATCTCTTTCTCAGATCTCTTGCCACTTACCTTGAATCCCTATCCTTTTGTTATTGGCCCTCTTGCCAATGGAATCAGCTTATCCATATCTACTCTATCAACACCATCATAATTTCCAAAAGCCCGCACTAAATCTTCCCTCAATCTTCTCTGCTATAAGGAGAATAATCCCAGTTACTCAAACAAGTTACTGAATGGCAAATCTCCTATGTGCTTTCTCCCAGTTCTTGAAATTCTCTCTCTAGTGCAGTACCTGAAATGGGACACATATTCTAACTAAGATATAACTAGTTCATGCAATGAATGGTTTACATCAGAAATGTGGTGGAGCAAGATTCATCATTGCATTCCAGAGGAATTGCAGTTTGAAAACATATGGAAATGAAAGTACTGGATACACAGGTGCTCCATTTTGAAGTATGCAAGGTGTGTCAATTCTCCATTTATGCACATTGAAGCTTTCAATTTAAATGCTCTTGAGATGCTGTGGTGGTGCCCCTAACATTTTGCTGTATGTCTGGGTTCAAGTCTCAATTAGGCCAGAAATGTCTCCCAACTTGTCTGAACAGGTTGATTCAAAGTATCTGCAAATTGAGTCGGATCAGTCCACGTCATTTGTATGTTTTACTGGTTTGCCTTCTCAGATCCTACCCTCACTGTGCGCCATCATTCCTGGTGCTGGGCCTCAGTTCATTACCGATAGCAGCCACCAGGCACTGCCTGCAAGAAATGGAGAGCTGTCAGCCTCTGACTAGCCAGCAGCTCTTGTGGCAAGATGTATTTTTATTTGTTGATGTCATTGACTAGACCAACATGTATTATCCATCTTTCATAGGCCAGATTCAACCATATTGCTGTGAGTCTGGAGTCATATGTTGGCTAGACTGGGTAAGGATGACAGATTTCCATCTCAGAAGGTAGTTAATGGACTGGATAGGGTTTTACCACAATATACAGTGGGGCATCAGTCGGCCACTTTTCACATCCTGATTTTTTATCTTGCTATCCAATTTCATGATCTGCCATGCTGGGAAGTGAATCTGTATCTCCAGAATATTAGCCTGAACTTCTGTGTTCTATGTCAGGTCTTCACTTCAGAAGTGATGTGGGGTCCCTGACAGTTCTCTACTTGCAGAAGAGAGGTGCCAACCTGCACTGCAATGAGGAAATCCAGACGCGAGTATTCTGCTGGCCATCTCAATTAGTCAACACAAACAAATTTAAACCTTATATCTTCACAATAAATACACTGTCTTACTAAAACCTTGGAAGGACTTTGTCATTGCTCTTTATGACATTAGAATTAAGTTTTCTCCATGAAATTCTCTGAATAGGATTAATAAAAGAAGTATCCATTTCAATTTTCTTGTTCTTTTTCAACTTTCATGTTCAGTTTAAAAATATAATTGACAACATATCCATGTAGCATTAAACAATAGACGCATTGATTGTGGAACTATGGAGAAAATCCTGGAACCAAAGCATTAAAAATAGAATAACATCAGTACTTGGTAAAACTTCAAAGAGGAATACACTGACAAAAGAATTCTGACAATGTCAAACCACTGCAGCTTTTAACCATGATTTTTAAGTTTTATTTCTTTCTATTATTTCTGCCAAATGGATGTCTGATTTAGAGTAGAATCTGTAATTGGAAGATAAATTGTTGCTTCAGGGTGCATGGAAAATGTGTTTCCTTTCCATTAAAGATGTGTCCACAGGACTATTGGAAACTTTAAATTGTGTCCTTAGGTGTTTAGCAATTAATTATTTTTGTAGTAAGTCAGAATAAAGCAAGAGAAAAATGATCAAGGAAACTGCATGGAAGAATACGGGCCAGCTTCAAAATCATCAGATGATTTCAACACATCAGGAGGCTTTCTGAAAAAATGGGAACATTATTTCTTGCCCAGGTAGAAAAGAAAGTTTAATCTTCTGCAGGTTACAGAAGTCTTCTAATGAACGCGCAGCATTTCGAAAGTACTGCCTTTCTACAAGTTGATCTTTTCCAATAGCATTTTATCTATAATGTTGATTGGATTCATATCTGCAGACATGCTCCTCATAGAGAGGTTGCAATTAGCAATGCCAGCGTTTTCTGGCTGCAGTGTAGGACAGTTTAATCAGTAGCAAAAACTTGGGTTTAAGATCCTCAGGACTGCATCACCTTATTGTTTTGCCTTGGCATGCCCTTTTGTTGCTTTGTTTTGTCCAATGAATGAAAAACAATAATGGTTTGTGAATCGATATATATTTCAATTTGAAACACTGTAACAAAGAATTCTACAATTTAGTTACTTTTAATATTGCACTTCTGAAACTGAAAGGTAAGTCTGAGCAACAAAATGTTAGTTTGTACCATCATACAAAGCAGGTCATGTTCAGTTTGAAATTTCTGCAATGTCCCTACAGTTTGTCAAGGCCAACCACATTCCTCGCCATATCAAGGAAATTTATAATTTTATATTCTAACTACAATTGCAATGCAAATTTGTGTAAGATCTTTAAGCATTCCTCTTGATGAAAAATCAAATCTGCTTGGAGCTCTGCACACAGTCTAACCTGATTTCATTTGAGACTTACAACTGTTATTATAGGGCAAAAATTGGACTGGTGTGGGTAGAAATTGTTAAGTTAATGAACAGTGCATCATTCGATAACTGCAGCTGGCACTTACATTAACGTCAGAGCAAACAAGAATTGGTAACTTGGTGCTGAATCATCATATTCTTAGTAAACATAAAGAGGTAAGTGAAAAGATTATAGTCAGTTAGATTAACATTGGGATTTTGCTCTGAACTCATTTGCTTGAATTATTCCTCATTTTTGGCTAAAAAATTCCTTTTATTCATTATGTAATGGGTCCTACAGTGTAATTTGGCCATGGTTTCTGACTAACTGTAATAAAGATCAAAGGGATTGTTTCTTAGGTCGTTAGTGTTCCAAATACTGAAAATCAGTTGAATCTTCTCAAAGTTCTGCAGATATCAAAGGAAGCTGACTTGAAACAGGATTTTTCCAACTGTGTCTGAAATAGCACAATGCAAAGTAATCATGGAAAAGAACTGTGTTTGGTTAGTGTTTTTAAAGGATTAAAATATCCCAAGGTGCCTTGTAGCAGCATTATTGAACCAAAACTTTGAAATATTAGGATGGTGACCAAAAACATGGACTCAGAGTTTTGTGCGGTCTTGGGAAAAGCTGACCTGTACTTTTTTGAACCTGACACTTATGTGACTAAGTTCAGGATTTTTATCTTTTCACACAGGTTCCAGGTTCACTTTGCATTTTGTGACTCACTGTGGAGTATGTCTGAAGTATGGATGCTGCCAGCCACCCTCATACAATCCCCATGTCATCCCATGTCCCTTTAGAGCTCTCATGGCATTTCATGTACTCAACGCCTCACCCACCCCCTGCTTCCCAAAAACCTCTCAGATCTCTCATGTCACCTCATCTCCCATTCCTTCACCAATACCATGCCTCCTCAGATTCCCCCATCAATGCCATGTTCTTCTACTAAAAGCCTCAAGACTTCCAATCATTCTTGGATCAATAAGTTGCCTGCCTAAGCGAAGCATTTATCAATTTTGAAGGCATTTGAAACCCAGCTGGGCATTCATAATGGCTAAAGCTGTCAAGAGTTATTAGCTACATTGTGTGAATGTAACAGAATAGAAAAATGCCCTATTTCCATTTCAGAGAAGAATTCAATTCAATCAATGAAGGATAGTAGATGCTGAGGTGCTCCTCAAATTTCAAAAGCAAGATTTTTAATATAGTGAATGCTAATAAATTAATTCAAATCACAGCAAAAACTGTGACAGCAGTAGCTGACAGAACATTTAAAAATATTTTTAAGTGAATTACAACTCTTCTTTTAATGGAGAAAAGTGCTGTAATGCATGACAACACTTTCACAACAGTGGTCAATGAAACACTCAGTTTACCTTGTATCACTGTTGGCATTAAAATTAAAATACATGCAAATTACTACATGACATCAAATGGTGATATTCAAAGGTGTCAAAACATTTTGCACCTACCTTTTAGAATACTTCCAACTCTCCCAGAGAGCATAAACTCTCCAAAATGATGAATTTGTTAGGGTTTACTAAACCCACATACGTACAGGAAAATAATGTGTTGGAAGAAAACCAATTTTTCTTTGGTCGCTGACAATAATGCCTGTGGTTTCAGAGCAGGTTGTGTGTGTTTTGCCTCAAGGTCTTCCCAAGCCAGCATCTGTCCTCATGAGAATGGTGTGGGATCAGAAAGGCAGATGAAAATTGCTATTTCACCAAAGAAGTATGTTTTGTTTTGCTAGCTGATTTGCACATCATTCGGGTGGTGTTTATCTGGTCCCTGAGGTAGTGGTTTTAAAAGGATCTTAAAGATAGTAAAAGAGATGAAGGAAGTGAGTTTTAGTCAGGGATACCCATCAACTGGAGCCTAGCCAGTTGAAAGCAGTGTGATGAAAATTGTTGATAGGCAGGAGGCCAGACTGAGGGAATGGAGAGAGTTTGTAGGTTTGTGAAGCAAAGTTACAGAGATATTGGGGGTTGGAGTGGGCAGAGGTGGGGTGGCGTTTTCAGGAAAGGGAGACTGTTGCCAAGCCATGAACCAATGTCAGGGGATTGTTGGTAGAACAGGAATTGAGATGAATTATTACCCATGATTTTCTAAAGCAAAACTATTTTCTCCATTGTGAGGGCTGGAAATAATGGTGAAATGAAGTGACTACGGGAGGGTCTACATATATGCTATTCACAATGTCATGGTGAACTAAAAACTGTTCGGGGTGATATTGCAAGTCTCGGACCTGGGAATTAGAAAATGCGTGCTCTTGAACACAACTTCCCTTCTAAAAGTGTTGAAAAACTTCAGTAGTTCCAAAGTTTTTTGCAATTAGTGAATGTGCTCATTTTATGATAGCAGTCATTATAAACAATCTTGCTTGTATGTGGAGCACAGGTCAAGAGAATAGGAATTCATATTGTTTTCAACATAAATAGATGGATGAAAAACAAATTTTGAATTTCAAGTGCAACGCTGGTCACCCCACTTTCTTCAAAGTATATTTACGTACTGACAGATGTTCAGAAAAAAAAATGATGAGAATAAACTCAGGAATCAGAACTTCCTGTCATGAGAAAGGATGGAAAGGGGTGACTTTGTTTTGAAGACTAGACGGGGCGATGTCTGGAAAAAGAGGTTATTTTGCTTGCATTCTGATTACCAGAAAGTAATTGTGAGATAAAGACAAGATGGTGTAGATCAAAGCTATTAAGAAAAAAGGGTCTGGTATCAGAAAGTAACACTTGCTAGAATGATCAAGCTACAGTGTGAATTCCAAGACAGAGTAATGGGTTCAAAAACTCCACACTCTGTTGCATGTTAGAAAGGAGAGAAAACAGCTGAGGAATCTTTGAAACAAATTCAATCACAGGAGACACAAACTTTGTGAGTTGAATGTTTTTTGTTTTCTGTCACCTTATGATCTCCTGATGATGCTAAATGTTGACAGGGCTATACTTGACTACATAAGGCCCTTGGTGAGGAAGTCACTGATATCAACAACATTGAGCAGCATCAGAAGTCAATGTGAAATGGATATCATGATAGGATGATATGCCTGATAACATCAGCCTGATGCTAACTTTATCAGTACAAAATCAATGATTTGTTTATACCAATGATGCAACTTGATGGACAGGGCCTCAGGAAACATAACTAGTCTGCAGCTTGTGGTTATAGGCAGAGGGGATGGAAGGAGAGAGGATCATGGCGGCAGAGGGTGCGAGGAAGCTGTACTGGGGATGAATCCAAGTTGACACTGGCCTTCAGTTTATTTAGTGCAGCAAGAAGGCACTCATACTCATCCTGCCTCCATGGAAATACAGCATAAAGAAACTGCATGCCTCCCTTTGTCATTGTCTGAAGGCATTAACTTCTAGTTGGACAGTCATTGTATTGCGGGGGAAAATCAAGCACAACAGATTGTGACTAGAAAATTAAACCTAATTAAGTCTTTCATTACCCCTTTTCTTCACCTAAAAAAACACTGGCGTAGCAAAGTCCAAGTTCTCTCCTATCCCCAATCTCCAATCATAAATAGACGCTAATGAAAAATCGCTGACATTTTCAACATTATGTACTGACAGATAGGATTTAAGCAACGGCAAACCTTATCTGGACGTCAATGTTCTTCAAATAAATTGCCCTCTCAATCCTATCAGGACTTGTTATTCTGGCATAATTCACAAACTAGAACAATATCACAATCACACACACACAATGCAGTTTTATTGTAGTCACAGTTCAGCTGACACTTAAATGCTTTGCAGAAACAAGGTTTTAAACAGACTATAATGAGGCCTGAGCTAAAAAGTGAATTAATACAGAACTTGTCAGTATAATTTCCTTTTGATTTTTGGCTAATGCTGCACTTTACCTTGAAATGTTAGGCAAACGAATGCAGTACATTAAAGAAAGGTACAAGAGACCTCTGCTTTTTACTGAAAAGCTCAATATATTTTCATTAAAGGTAGATCAAGCTTGACTTCTGCCAATAATATTGCAACAGAATGCATCTATTTCAAAATCTCCAGCTTCCAGACCTTGTGAAAGGGGGAATTACACCACACTGATAAAGTAGGAGGTGTTGGATACCATGTAAAAATAATTTGAAACCCAAGTTATGTAGGTTAGTAACAATGCAATCAACCGTGTTACGCTCACATAAAAGCAAAGTAAGCATCTCCTTTAAAACCTGAAAATCTTCCAGTTATTGTGGTATAAGAAATTATTGCTTTCAAATGTGCCCTGCTATCGGCTTCAATCTGAGTAGAAAATATTATAGCTCCCAAAAAGGTATAAATAAAAACATTTGACTCTTAATAAATATGAACAAGCAAGATCAAAATTCATTGATGCCATATGAAATAACTCCAAAGAGGCCGGTATCCTGTGACTAAGTCATCCTTTCTTTACACATGGAGATGTTTTGACTCTGATCCAGTTCTCGCAGAGCCAACTCTCAGAGTGAACAGAACATCTGACACTCCTGTTTATGTCTGTCAGCCAGGGCTCCCTGATTGGAACAAAGCAACAACCCCAATCAGGGAACTCATATTCTATGAGTTACAATCACTACACTATGGTGAATGGAAACTGATATAACTTTCAATTACTGAATTAATGAAAATTAGCTTACATATGAAAGTCTGTACAAGTCATGCTGCAGAAATTGAATTTCCTTTATGATAGGCATTAAGTCAAGGTGGTATGCCTTGGTACAATATGGCATCCTAACTAAATCATATTAAAGCCTCCAGGGTGTTGAGTGATTGCTGGTGTGGGACCATAATTCCTTCAAAAGATAATATCAAAGCAATGTCAAGATTTGTTTTCATTAATTTCCTCAAAAGAACATACTTGATGATTTGGATTCCTTCAGAACTCACACCATTGTCAGTATAATATGGTCTGAGTGGCTTCCTACATATTAGCTTTATGCCATATACCATAGAGTCTGGGTTCTTAAAGAGACAGATAGCTTGAAGGTTACTAACAAAACTAAACACATACACTGATAATATATGATGTTATATACTGTTACACTATAATGTCACTAACTTTCTGACTAAATGCTGCTCAACCAACTGACAGTAAAATAGGTATTCTTTAGGAGATTATGTTAAAGGCATAATGTCTTTCTGAGATCTGTGCATTATACAACATTTTACTCTCTTCTGTTGCTCTCTATCACTGGCTTATTATTGAGATGTCTTTAAAACTATTATTGTTTTCTTTATTGATTTCGTTAAAAATCACACAACACTTCATGATGATGGAGCTGCTCTCTGAAATCTTTTACTTCCAAATAAACCTGTTGGACTATAACTTGGTGTTGTGTGATTTTTTAAAACTTTGTCCACCTCAGTCCAACACCGGCATCTACACATCATGCTCTTTATTGATGCAATTTCAGCCGAACCGGACCACATTTTATGACTGAACTGTTCCAGATATCATGATACAGTTGAAGTGCACATTCTGATGAATCAACATGGAGAAAATGATTCAAATGAGCAAAAACTACAAGAATTTGGAAAATGATCATGAATGCTCAGTTTTAACAATTTTCATTGACACATTTTATTTTACAAAGCTTACATCTGTACACTAATGGAGTATTTATAGGATGTTATATGCAAGCTACACAAAAGGACATCATTTTCTAATTAGATTTAGCACAGTCTGACGCAGGTAGACTAATATATTTCACGAGACCTGTCTGATTCATGCCAGAGTTCATGCTCCTGTAACAGCAGACTGCTCATGGTCAGATTGCTGATACTCAATAAGACAATGGCTGCTGCAGATTTATTGACACTTAAGCCATTTGGATATCAGTCAAAAACATTGGTGCAGAATAGCTTCAGCAAAGATACACAGATCATTTCTCTTGTCTGTGGAATTTCCAGCCAATATAGCTGTCTGGAATCCTATTCTTTTCCTATGCAGGGATTAAAATAGAGAGGTTAGTATTATTTACTAAGTTAGTCTTGTTGCAGTATGTTCTGAACCATATGAAAACAATAAGTGATTTTGCCTTCCCATCAGCCACAAGGATCAAATCAGAATATGTTATGATTTTCTTGTTTTTGCAAATTATGTTTGACATTCACTTTCAAGTTCACTACCTCCACACAACAGACACATGCATAGATGCAAAAATGTGTGTACAGCTGTCGGATAGTGGATTTTGTAGCTTGATAAATTCTACTCCATTCTTTTTCTTGCAATCCATAGTGTACGGAGAACATAGAATAGTAGTAAACAACCAACTCCATGTCAAATGTTTGTTTGCCATTCCAATGAAATCGTTTTCATGTCAGCAAATGTTAGTGCAGTTTGTTGTTTCTGTGATTGTGTGCTGGTTATGATGAAAATGGCTGAAGTAATATTCAGTCAGTTTGTGTTCTTATCTTCATAGTGATAACCTGGAAGGAAAGACATAAGAAACAGAGTGAATGCTCATATTTTCCAGTTGAGCCCTATATAGTGGAAGAGTTTTAGTTTTGGGTATAACCAATGTTCCAGTCACAAATTGATCTGAAAATTGTGCCAATTTTAATAATTCACTTTTTCTTTTAACAGTGATTTGCATTCTGTAACTTTGCCATTGGCCAGTGCAAGCAGACTGTATTTATCAAGGAATTTGTTTTAGAAGTTGTGCGATATAAGTTATTGTTTGAAAATGGTAACACGCTGCAGTTTATTAATAGTTAATACTATGTTTGCCTTGCTAAATAAACATTTTAAATCACAGTATCAACACATCACCTGGGTAAATAAAGCACATTTAAAGCAGTGAAAGTGAAACATAAGGAGAACCTGTTATGACTGGAAACCATTCTTTAATGTATGATAATATTGGGTGAAAATTCCATTAACTAACACATGACCAAATATAAAAGCTTCAGTATGCCCTATTATACTTCTGGCGACAGATTTTGCAATATTATGTTTCCAAAATGGAAAATTTCTCAGCAGGAAAAAAACAGAGATATGGGTATCTCATTCACAAAACAACTCATTTTCCAACCGTTAATTTTCAGCTGCACACTGTTCAGTCAGGGATGGACACATTTCTTTCTATACGTCATAATGATGAGAATTGTAACCTGCAAGCGCGTCTAACACAAATGTCCCCTAACGGGAAGGTGACAATCTAATGTGAACTTTCTCTTTGACAATTGGATGCAAAGGTTATTCAAAATTTTACCATTAGCTATCTATTTTAAAAAAACAGCCTTAAAATACTAATCAATTTCATCATACAGTCATACAGCACAGGTACAGACCTTTCAGTCCAACCTGTCCATGCCGACCAGATATCCTGAATTAATCTAGTCCCATTCACCAACATTTAAACCATATCCCTCTATATCCTTGTCATTCATATATCCATCCAGATGCCTTTTAAATGCTGTAACCTCCAGCAATTCCTCTGGCAGCTCATTCCATACACATGTAGTCTCCTCAATAATATGTTTATTTTCTTTTAACTTTTGATTTGGCTTATTTAGAGAAACCAAGGAGAGAAATTGCTATTTTAATGCATTTTTTGTAACTTAATTGAAGAAAGTTATGTTTATTATTTTGGAGTGTCTTTTCAATTTGCAATGACTGGATACTTTTCATTTATGATTTCCATTAAGTGTCAATACAATGAAGAGCACATATATTCAAAATAGTAATGAGCTTACTTGTCTTATGTAAAAATATGTACGCTAATACATTAATCCTGAATGTTTGGTTTTTCCCAACTTAAAATGTTAAGGCATACATATCAAACATTATTCATTATAGTTTTTAAAACATTGCAAGTTGTTATTTTTTTAATGAATAAAATCACTATGTAATAAAAGTATTAAAATAGTTTGTATAGTCAACGATTCAAATATTTTCAAGTTAGTTTAAAATTCTTACTTATTTTATTATCCATGTAATAATGAGCATTTTTAAAGTAACACCTTAGGCAAAAGGTTTTATTAATTGTTTGAATAGACTACATTCTTCTAATGTGGTTTATTGTACCAGCACACTGATTAGGATTAGTGAATAAAAGCACCAATTTATCCAATTATTTGGGCTGATTACATTATGCTTAGTGGATCTAAGAAACAATTAAAAATAAAGTTATTATGTTGCTTAGTGCATTTTATAGACCATGAAGTACAATGAGGGAGACTGGGGAGCAGAATTTCAAAGTGCTTACTGGGAAGTGCAAGAATTATTGATTTGTAGCAGCACAAAAGTTTTCAAATTAGGGCTAGATTTTGTGGGTAGGTTTGGGCCCTGAGAACAGAGCCACATGGATGTCCCTTCTCTGCACTGTGTCAGGAACTGTCAACCAGCTGTCCAAAAGCAAGTGGGCTCTCTCAGCTGGAGAGGTATTGCAAGCTGCCTATATAGATAAGGGAGACAGGGAAGCCTCCATTTTGTGTCACTCTTGCAGCATTTTAAAAAAGTTTTAAACAAACTATGACATGGCTTCAGCTGGTGGAAAGATCGCTGTGGAGGGAAAACACCTCCTCAGGACAAACCAGCCAAAGCTGTGAGTAGATAGCCAGTTGTAGGTTGGCCCCAAGGACATCCTGGAACAGTGGTTACATGGAGATTGCCTCCAGGTTAGTGCTATATTCTCAATGCCACAATGGACCATAAACTGACCAGAAAATTCCAGTTGGTCTCAGATGACTAGTTTAATTGTTCTGCTTATTTTGAAGTGGAAGGAAAGGACTCAATTTTCCATTCATGATCCAGCCACCCCACCTTTGAATCCAGCAGATGATGGTGGCAGAACAGCCCCACTCACATCTTTTTCCCTCATCCATGGGGTCAATAAAACTCTGTCTTTTGTTTGGACCAATAATAATGTAAATGCAGAGACATTTATGAGGGAAGTTCCAAGGCATGTTCCTTGTCAGCAAACTCCTGCACAAACATAAAGAAGGCATTGCTGAATTGAAACCTGGGGAGTGAAATCAGTCAACTGAAGAATGCCAATAGTAAGGAAACATCTTAGGAATAGTGATCATAATAATGTAGGAAGAAGGCTTACAGAGAAAGACCTAGAGGAATGTGTAATCGAATTACTTAACTAGAGGGGGAAATTTTACGGTATTAAGAATGGATCTGGCCCAGGTAAATTGGAGCTACAAACTAGTAGGCAGAAATGTATTGGAGCATTGCTAGCTTTTAAAGAGGTGATGATTTGAAAACACTCCATGCATATGGATTGAGGGGAAAAGGGAAGGGTGCTCAAGGAATTGGAGATGAGAATCAAACAGGAGAAAAGGGAATATGACAGATACAGCTTTAATATGTAAGTGAGAGCCCGGCTGAATATGAGAAGTACACATGGTGTAAAGGATAGAATTAGGTCAATAAAAGAGACAATTTAATAAGAAATTGGCTAACAGAAAATTAAGGGCATCTTTACAGTTAAGGGTTTGTCAGAAAAGTAGCAAAATTGATTATTGTCCAAAATGCAGATCTATTGGTGAAGGCAAAAGGTATGGCTGATGAATTAGGTTAATACTTTTATTTGGTGTTGACGAAGGAAGAGACATTTGTCAAAGTATGATAAATGAATAGTTTGCCTGGATACTGGATGAGATAGTCATGATGTCGAATAGATGTCAAATAGATAAGTCACCCTGTCTGAATAAGAGGCACCTTAAATTGCTGAAGGAAATAAAAATTAAAAACTAAACTACTTAAAGCTAGGATTTATATTGTCTTGATGTATTCCAATCTATCATAGTGCAAAATAAATGTTATTTTCTAACATTGCTGCATGTGTTAAACAATTAGCATGAAACTTGCTAACTGATTTCAGACTGCAGATAAATTAATGGTGTCAGTGCTATAAAACTGTTCCAGAGGACTATAAACCTCTAATTTATATTTTATTTTATGTACAGAAGGTGATTGTGGATCAAGGCCTAGAAATTGCTCTGTGGGATACCAACATTTGTCTAACAGCATAATCATCACGTCTGCTCTGCCCAAAGACACGTCCTCAGCTCATAGTCTCTGCATATCTTTCGATCTTTAATGAGTTTTAGCATTCATCCCAAACCTTTTTCAATTTTGATGTATTATAATTCACTGGGATACTCCACTGGAAATGAAGCCCTGCTGTTCCCAGGGCCATCACAAATGTTAAAGATTTTATACTGTATGTAGTGTTCCCTAATTTATCTAACTTTACACTCTGATTGGTAAAAAGCATGGACATGATTTTTGGGCTCATTAAGATTTATTATTTATTACAAACAGTTACGCTGTAGCTATAGTTAAACAGTTAATTACCATCAGCACATAACATTATTAGTTAACATTCTAATCTGCTTATAAACCTCCCCTTACACACACACACAGATGACAGAAAAACAGACAGGGTAGAATAGGTTATGGACAGAGGGAAAAAAAGACTAGAAAGACAGTTCATTTGTCTTTGTTCTCAGGTTCTGTCGCTAACATGATATTTATGACTGTTTTGCTGGTCAGCACATTGTTTCAGTCATCTTTCTCCAGCTGTTTCCACCGATTGGAAAAAGACCCAAGGTTGCTAGTTCACTTTTAAAAGTCTCTGACTTATCAGCTAAAAGTCAAAGCTGACAACAATTGTTGCAGGAAAAGAAAAAACTGTTTTCTCTTCAGGGTTACCGTGAGTTTGGATGGCAGAGAATAAAGGGTCTGGCATGCATACATCTGGCTGTTTCCATGGACAGATTAGCAGCCACTATAGAAACCTGGTTTCCAGCACATTCACTGTCTGACAGGTGTATGTACAGAGCTACATCATTCACAAGGCAACAAGGGGTCGAGGGACCTTGTTCTCACCTCAGTTGCCTTTTCCTCTCAAGGAAACAAAGTGGTTCCCATAGGCACACACAGAGAAGAGGAGCAATAAACAGGTTTATCAGAAGCGTTTACCCAGTGGACTCCAAAGGTAACTGCTCCGGTCTATCCTTCTATGTGTGATCCCAAAGCCTGTTCAAAGGAGGACCTACCCATATCCAGGCAAGACACACTTTCAGCCATTCATGGCACTGGTGATCTCCAAAGGCACCAAGGATGACTAACTAAGTTTCCCAAGTCAACAGGACCAACCCCAGAGTAGTGCCCCTCAATATCAACTGCCACTGTCAAGATTACATTTAGATGTAGTGAGAGGGTTTGGTTAAAAAAAAATGCTCACTGAGAACACGTAGGTCGTATGGATGAAACCTTTCACACTAATAAAGATGTCTTCACTTACACTGGTGAAATGGCAATTGTGTCACAGTTGTCGCTGTCAGATCCGCTTAGGTAGTACCAATAAGTGAAATAAATAGCCTCTTCAGCCATCTGAAGGATGGAATGTTGCAATGAGCATACATTGCTCATCTCTCCCTTATGTTCAGAAGGGCTGAGTGACAATCCCAACTTTCTGACTGTCAAGGTCACAGCCACCCTAAAATACTACGCCAGTGACTTGTTTCAAGGATCAACAGGGGACCTATGTGGTACCACTGTTTGTAATATGGCAAATAGCACCTGCTGAATGCAAAGTGACCTTAATAGTACACTCTGACTAACCATAGTTTCCTCCACCAACTAAGGATAATTCCTCTTTGAGTTTCACACATTACATTTGATTGAAACTGCTTCAGATTTATCTGTACCCTGCTTAACTTTGTGAAGACAATTTTAAAGTTAGCATCGATTTGAAGAAGAAATTATTTTCTCACTTTCCTCTACTAGTCAAAATACTTCCAAAAGTCGTTTGTCCTCTCTGAACAGCCTGGGCCTTTGGACCTGCTGTTCTGACAGGAAAATGTATGCTTCAGCCGAATAATTTCTTTGACAGAATATTCAATTCTTCAGAGGGATTGGACCATCATTTGTACAGGAGTAGTTTTTTTTTGTTGTTTTTTAGTATCACACTGATCTAAATCACACTTAGTTACACAGGTTGAAGCAGCTAGCTCCAGTAAGTTCAATAATTTGAATTCATTTCCCAATGGGTTGTTTTTTTAAAGTTCAGTAAATTAACATCCCATACTTTGGAAAATTGCTGATGCCTTGACACTAACTGAACTTGATTAACTACTGTCAAAAGGTCAATGTGGGAAATAATGATTCTTGATTCAATGGATTTGTGTTGAAAGTTGCCCTCAAGTTCAGGACATCAGTGTGAGCAATGTAATGTCATTGCATTTTTCATACCCAATGGCAATATCAAGCACTTCTGTTGGAGAAATAGTAATGTGATATACATAATAAAGCACCCTCTGTTATTCCTCAGAAATGTGTGTTGATCTCAATTTTAATGAGGTAGTTTCAGACACTGAATAAAGCTTTATGAAAAAAATTATTCTACTTAAATTCTTTCATGTTCATTAGTTCCCAGTTGACTCAAATTTATAAATTGGAAGTGACTATTGCTGATGAGGCCAACATTTGTTGCCCTTCTTTGATTTCCCTTGACAAAGTGGTGGAGAGTCACCTTCATGAGCCATTGCCATCCATGTGGTGTAGGCATACCTACATGATTGTTAGAAAGAGAATTCTTGAATCCAAGTGACAGTGAAGGAAATGATGATACATTTCCACATCAAAATAGTGCATAACTTCGAGAGGTTGCTGCAGATTGCTTCTAAACTATTGGTCCTGTGATTTCCCACAGATGATAAAGGTTGGCATTTTGGAAGTTGCTGTAAGGGAGCATTGTTGACTTGTTTAATGTGTACCTTGCAAATTATACACACAGTTGGCAGTGTGCACCAATGGTGGAACAGGTGAATTTTTTAAAGAAGTGGCTGAGATGTCAATCAAATGATCACTTTATCCTGAATTGTTTTCTGATTTATAAACATTATTAGAGCCGTACTTATTTGGATAAGTGTAGAGTATTCTATTTATGCCTGATTTATGGCTGGTTGATAATGAAAAGGCTCAGGGAGCCAAGAGATGAGTCACCTGTCACAGAATTTCCACCCCCTTACCAGGTCTGAGGTCATAATATTTATGTAGCTCATCCAATGAAATCTATTTTTGTTAATGGTGACCCTTGGGATATTGACATTCAGAGATTTAGTCAAGGTATCAAAATAAGTTAGTCAGATTGTTTCTTGTTGGAGATGGCATTAACTAACACTTGTGTGTCACCAATGGAACCTGTCACTCATCAACACCAGTCTGAATTTTGACCAAATCATAGGCTGAATAGTGTAGTAAATACATGGAACTTTTAAGTTCAAAATTTAACATCATCATTTTCTGGTATATCAAGAATTCTCAGTTAAGATGTTAAAAATATTGAATACCATCAAACAATTAAAATGGCTACTGCAAATTATGTGACTTTGGATTTTGAGCTACAGATAATTCTGAATCACAAGAAAACAAAACAACTTTTGTTCACAATCAAGGAATTTGCATATCTTTTTCTTTAAGAGTGTGCACCTAAAAAAAGAAACTATAACAATCCAACTACCCTTTCTTTCTTTTTCACATGGAGTTTTAACATCTGTTTAGTTCAATTTGTGTTCACTGAATGTGAGTGGTTTTCATTGACCTTCTATTGTATAATGATGGCTTTCATCATCCAAACTGGATTGCATGAACTCCAAGAGGTCCAATGATAACACAGGAAATGTTGTCAACATACCATCCCGTTTTAGAAAGAAAAAGGATTTTGAATTTATGTAAGGCTCATGATAACAAAGTAATTTCATTGTATGATTTTATAATAACAGTAAGAAGATACTTTAGAGAGAGTTCTATCAGGAAGCCATCAAATCAGCTGCAAGTCATCTAAGCCAGCAAATGATAAACAACAGTATCTTGAAAGTAGGAGAAAAACTCTCCCACCTATTCTATCTCTGTGTATACCTAAGAACCAGCCGGCTAGAAATTTGAATAGAATAAATCTTTCAGCTTACTAAGAACTCTCAGCTTGTCTTTATTTCATTTTAAATAAAGTATCAACTTGTCTAAGAAACTACAGGTCTGCTGCAAAATAGGCTGAAATCATCATAAATTGTAACAGTATCATTGCATTTTCATTTGGCTCTAAACATAGCATGTCAGAAACAAGTAAATGAGATGATGTATTTTAAAAATGTGTGATGATAGGCAGCCATTTTGTTTTTAAAATTCACATAAAACTTGTTGCTCATAGATTTTTTTTGGAAAAGTCACTCAGAGGGTAAAAAAATACAACTTTTACAGACAAACACATTGATTGGAAGCGTACACATATTTGCATACATAAATTCTGGCTGTTATAGTATCAATTTACTATTTATAATGTTACTATTACCTTCCTGTTCTTTATCATTGTGTTTTCTAATATTGTTTAACACTGATTACCAAATTAAAGGACTTTAATAAATGCCTTCAAAGAAAATCTTAGGCTATAATTCTGAAGCATTCCAGGTAAACTCAAAATATATGAACAATTGTATACGGATTTGCATGTTGGAGCGATTCATTCTGCTATGAAAGGCGAACTAATGGGGCCATGCATTTTGTATTGCTTTGCCAACTGTTCAAGATTTGCCTCATATTTTACATTTGCTTCCTCCTAAGTTATCAAACTAATTCTAGAATTTGAAGAAGACAAAATAGAAGAGGAGAAACAGTAGCTCAAATTTGAATTGTAGTGGATCTGAGGAAAATATGTGCAAGGAAAATATTACACAAACATCAACTCACAAGTAAAGTTTGAAGAAATTGGTACCTACAAAATGTATTCAAACAGGTCACAGGTTATTGATTTCCTGCTAAGTTTTTTTGTTCAAAAAATAGCGACCTGTGGAATAGATTTCGAGGAAATAAGTGATATAAATGACAATTAGACATGTTACAGAGAAGACGTTCAGGGAATTATTGAAAATTGAATTCATGAATTTGGTAATTTATAGCTTAATTTTGGACAAATTGGCCCATGGACACATTAGTTTTCAAAAAGGAACTGACACTTGTTTTAGTTATCTTCTGATGTTGTTGCTCCAATGATGGTTTTGTTTCTGTAGAGCATAGGTAAAAAATAACTCATTAAAGTAACTAAAATAACTTTTAGATTTAGTCATAGAGATCTTCAGCACAAAAGAGGCTCTTTGGCCCATTGTACCCATGCTAGTAAAATCCAACCACCTAACTATTCAATTCCCATTTGACAGCATTTGGCTTTTGCATTGTATGCATTTGCATTGCAAATGCGCATCTACACACTTGATAAATGTTACTAGGACTTCTGCCTCTACTACTATGGAGACATAAATTTCCAGATTTCCAGCTTCTTCTTGATGAAAGAAGCTTTTTCCTCTCATGTATGCTTTTCTTCATGTGTACAATTATTACATTTAAAAGGCATCTGCATGGGTATATCAATAGGAAGGATTTAAAGTGATATAGGTCAAGTGCTGGAAAATGGGACTAGATTTGGTTAGGATATCTGGTCGGCATGGACGAGTTGGACCGGAGGGTCTGTTTCCGCGCTGTACCTCTCTAAGTTTCTATCTCCTCTAAACTGTTTGGTCCTTACATTCAAACTATGCTCCAGTCATTGATCCTTCCATCAAGAGCTTTCCTTTATTGGTCAGAGCATTGAGTATAGGAGTTGGGAGGTCATGTTGCGGCTGTATAGGGCATTGTTTAGACCGTATTTGGAACATTGCATGCAATTCTGGTCTCCTTCCTATTGGAAAGATGTTGTGAAACTTGAAAGGGTTCAGAAAAGATTTACAGGATGTTGCCAGAGTTGGAGGATTCAAGCTACAGGGGGAAGTTGAACAGGCTGGGGCTGTTTTCCCTGGAGCGTCGAAGGCTGAGGGGTGACCTCATAGAGGTTTATAAAATCATGAGGGGCATGGATAGGGTAAATGGACAAAGTCTTTTCCCTGGGGTGGGGGAGTCCAGAACTAGAGGGCATAAGTTTAGGGTGAGAGGGGAAAGATATAAAAGAGACCTAAGGGGCAACTTAATCTCGCGGAAGGTAGTGCGTATATGGAATGAACTGCCAGGGGAAGTGGTAGAGGCTGGTACAATTGCAACATTTAAAAGGCATCTGGTTGGGTATATGATTAGGAAGGGTTTAGAGGAATATAGGCAAAGTTCTGGAAAATGGGACTCGACTAGGTTGGGATATCTGGTCAGCATGGACGAGTTGGACCGAAGGGTCTGTTTCTATACTGTACATCTCTATTACTCTATGACTCTATGAGGAAATGTTTCTTCCTGTCTATCCTATCTATGTCCCTCATAATTTTATACATCTCAGTCAAGTCTCCTCTCAACCTCCCCTGCTTTAAGGAAAACAACCCAGACTGCCTAATCTCTCTTCATAACTAAAACTCTCGAGCCCAGGCAACATCCTGGGAAATCTCCTCTGCAAGATCTCCAGTGCTATCACATTTTTGCTGTAATGTGAATTCTAAAACTACACACAATAGTCAACCCTTTTATAGTCATATGTGGGATGTGGACACCACTGGCTGGCCAACACTTATTGCCTGCCCTTAGTTACCATTGAGGAGGTGGTGATGAGCTGCCTTCGTGAACTGCTACTGTCCACCTGCTGTAGATTGGCCCATTATGGAATATCATTAGGGAGTGAATTCCAGGATTTTGACCCAGGACTGTGGCCTAATCAATGTTTTATGCAATTCCAGCATCACCACCCTTCTCTCAAACATTACGTGTCAGCTAATAAAGGCAAGTATCCCATTAGTGTAACTTGATGACAAGGATTTTCCATGCACGCACTTTAATACACTGGAAAGAAGCTGTCAATTTCAGCTATAGTGTTGCATATTTTGATTCCTTGATTAGGTCTCACAAACTACCCAGATTTAATAATAAAATCATAGAATGACAGTATCATAAAACATAGATATCTGCCATTGAACCCATAGTATCTGTGTTGGCCTTTTAAGAAGAAAATCAATTAGTCTTACTTTCCTGCTCATTTCACTCTGCCTTCAATTTTATTTAATTCCATTTTGAAAGTTATTCTTAAATTTAACATGATTAATGCCTGCTTAAATATGTTGTTAATTCTTTACTAATGTTAAGAGAAACATGTGATGGATTTTAATTGCCTGAGCATGTATAACTAGAGTGAAGATGTGACTGGATATGTGGGGTGAGAGGGGTAAGACCGAGACAGTCAATAAACTATCTGCACAAAAGAAAACATATATGTGTCTTTTTTCAATCTTAACAATTGACTTGAAGTGTATTAATGCATTCAAGATCAAAACTGACTGTAAAAAAATAATCTGTTCAGCTCAATTCTGGCTCTTGCACACACTATTTTGAAACTGGCAGGTATACTTAAATTGCTATTAGAATTGTAGAATCCCTGCAATGTTAAAAGGTAGTTATTTGGCCCATCAAGTTATCACCAACTCTGAAGAACATCTCAGCCAGACCCACCCCTCCACCTTATCCTTACAACTCTGGGTATCCCATGGCTAATCCATGTAGCCTGCACATCCCTGGACACTGTGGGCAATTCAGCACGGCCAATCCACCTAACCAGCACATCCTTGGATTATGCGAGGAAACTGGAGCAAACCCACACAGACACAGAGAGAATATGCAAACTCCACACAGACAGTCGCCCTAGGATGGAGCTGAATCCAGGTCACTGGCACTTTGAGGGAACAGTGATAGTCACTGAACCACCATGCCTTCTATTAGTGAAGGAATTTGAGGATTTTGACCCAGTAACAGTGAAGGACAGTAATAACAATATCAAGAAGGGGATGATTGGATATCACTGAACCAGAAGGATTGGTGTAATTTTCTGCTGGTGACTGAGGAGTATTGGTACACCACTGCTCTTTCTGACTCACAGACACAGTTGTAAAGGTGGTTCCCCCACAGATCTCTCTTTACTTGTCGTGTTTTCAGAAGTTGAGAATGCCCAGTCAACACAAGTTAAGAGTAGAGCTACAGTTAAAATGAAGCCAGGCAAATGTGTGATAATATTGAAATGAATAACATGCCTCTGGTCAATGCTTTGGCTACCAGATTATCCTCCATAATGTTAAGAATAAAAGTGAGTAGATTCAAAGTGGTTTGAGTTCCTGGTTCAGACTTTTTAATCTTAACCTTTGACCCAAAGGCAGCTGATCATATTTTGAGCAATAAAGATTCAAGACATTGCGTCAGTCACTGACATACAACAAAAACAAGTAAAATAGCATCGTGTGAAGATTGACATTAAAGCATAAATGGCACTATTTGTATAGATAACCAAAAGGTTATTGAAGGAGGAATATTTTCTGTTGCTATTTTTTTTCAAGGAGGACACAAATTTGGAAAAATAGAGATATGGGGCAGGAATCCAGAGTCAAGGGCCTGTTTAGCTGAAAGCGTGGCATTCAATGTTGGTTGTTGAAAACTGGTAATGTTTAGAAGAAGTTCTGATTTGGAGGTGCCGGTGTTGGACTGGGGTGGACAAAGTAAAGGAACAGGTTTATTTGGAAGCACTAGCTTTCGGATCACTGCTCCTTCATCAGGTGATTTTGGACTATAAGGTCATAAGACAAAGAAAAAGCAAAAGTGTGGTGTGATACAACTGAAATTACATATTGAAAAAGACTTAGATTGTTTGTTAAGTCTGTCATCTTTTACAAACAATCCAGGTCTTTTTCAATATATAATTTCAGTTGCATCAGTCTGTAAACCTTTGCAATAAAATTCTGTGTCTTACGATTTTATTCTCCACAATCACCTGATGAAGGAGCAGCGCTCCAAAAGCTAGTGCTTTCAAATAAACCTGTTGGACTGTAACCTGTGTTGTGTGGTTTTTACCCAAGAAAAGTTCCTAAGCTAATTGAAATCCTGGAAGGGCTTTTGCAAACTTTGGCCGCTTCTAATTCAATTGCTTTGAAACGGTTGCATCCATCAATGGGATTAAGATATATGGCAGAGAAGCAAGCCATTAGGCCCAGTCATTCCATGACAGCATTTATGCACCACCCGAGCCTTTGCCTAATCCAAATCTGCCCTCAGAACATATATTCCGACCCCATTCAAACACTTGCCTGGCTTCCCTTTAGTCACATTAAAAGTGTTCACTTTAACTGCTCCCTTTGTTAGCATGTTCTACATTCTCACTATTCTTTACATAATGAATTCCAAATTCTCCTTTGGATTTCCTGATGAGTATAGTAACATCCAAGGTCAGCTGCCTTATTCATTATGCCATGCAGACCATCTATAATAGTAAACTGACTATTTTTGGAGCTCAGTTGCAATATTCTTTAAACACTGAATACCTGAAGGTGCCTTTCTGTGGTCCCAGTAATAAGCCCATGGTGGGAACTGTCAGTGCAGTTTGACAATGAAACAGAGTGAAGATGATGTTGTCACTCGATTGCCTTCGGGGCAGAAAGCAAACCTACATCAATTCAGAGAAGTAAGAACATTGGCAAAAAAAAAATCTGTGCTTATAATTCTTCAACTTATATGTTGTGAGCTTCCTGAGAATGGAAACTGTGTTTCAATAACCTTTAATGCGAAATTTATAAATTTTGCTGCAGTGAATTATCAGGCCAATTGAGTGGACTAATATAAAATAGAATTCAAGCAGTTATATGTTCACATCTATTCTTTCGTGTGATGTGGGTGTTGCTGGCAAGTCCAACATTTGTTTCCTTTCCTTAACTGCCCTTACACAGAACTGTTAGAGTCATGTGTATGCCAGGCCAGGTATGAATAACAGATTTTCTTCTCTAAGTAACATCAATACGCCTGATGGGTTTTTATGACAATGAGTGGTAGTATCAAAATCCCCAAAACTTGCTTTCAATTCTCAATATTTTTATTAATTGAGCTCAAGTTCCCCTACCTGTCTTGTAAGTTTCGAATCCACGTCCCCAGATCATTAGCCTAAGGCTTTGAGATGACGAGTCTATGATATTATCATGACAGCAACATCACAGTTTCATATAAAAACATGATACTTCCTTGTTCATGCTGAGTAGTTGTCTGTAATTGTGATCGTCCCTCCACTTAGAGTTTGTTGTAAAATGGAGGGCAATACAAAACAGAGGAAAAGTAGGAAATTAGCTCAAACTCTTACGTCATTCATGATACTTGTGTAAACGTTTTGAAAAAATAAAATCAACATTCAATCAAGGTTAATACTTTGATTTAAAAGTCTACTGATGTTACAGCGAATGAGTTTTAAATTAAATGCAGACAAATTCTATCAGAATTATTTTAAGCTGTGTAGCGAATTTTGAAAAATGCAAAATATTTAATAAATAAAGATTATTTACATTCCCCTTCCACCGGTAATACCTCTAGTGCTGGATCTCATAAATCTTTATCTCCTAATAAAAGGTTCACAATATATTCGTGATCTATTAAAGGTAGGAGGAATAAAATGATGTACTATTTTGCACATTATTGACACTTCTCTGTTTGATGTGCAATACAATCACAAAATTCTGTGTGATCAATTGATTTATGCACACAGTGTATGATAAAATGCTCATCTACATCTACCTATAGTTAAGGTCAGGCATGTTGCATGCCAAAAGCAGGGAGGAAAACTGAAAAGAGAAAGCAAAGGAACTGCACCAGAGGATTACTCTATAACAGAGAGAGCCTGATCACCATCAGAATAATAAAGGGACTTTCTGCTTGACTACATGCTTGTGACAACTCTGTAGGACAGGAGACCAGTTCATGACAAGTATGTCAGTCACATCATTTCTCCAGGTATTAGATATAAAAGAATCAGATACCTGAGCCTACGGGAACAGCAAAGCATGAAGAATGTCTCAATTATCAGGCAGTTTGGCATGTACTGAACAATCTGTGGTGGGAATTGGTTAACTCAGTTCACTGGATGGCTGGTTTGTAATACAAAGTAAAACCAACAGCACAATCCCTGTATTAGCTGAGATCTCCATGAAGGTCCTATCTCCTGAACTGCATTCCTCACCTGAGGCATGGTGACACTCAGATTAAACTCATGATCAGTCATTTCTCTCTGGTGAGACAATGGGATGATGGTAATTTTGTGGGGAAATCATCCATAATGGTGATGACTCACTTTCTGCAGTAGTGTGCAAGGAGACTAAGATTCTGTAGAAAAGTACTCATTAAGGTTTTATTATCCCTCCAACCAAGAAGGGCCATTTACTCAGAAACTTTATTTCTCCTCCTTGGCTTATCATTAATCAACATCATTACCATTCCCTTTTCAGTAGTGTTCAGTTAACATTGTGCCACCTCCACAGTCTTGCAAGCCTCTTCTTCTGTATCTTTCAGTGAAAGTGCCAGTTTAAAATAATGATGGTGATAGTGATTGGTCTTGAGTGGCTTGACAAGTTCAGCTTGTAGAACGTGACAGAAATGCACTTTGTGTCTGTGCTGAGTGGTCATATTGTAATTCCTCCAATAAGAGGAATACCAAATAAAGAGTTAACATGCAAGGCCACACAGTTCTTGAGAGTGCAGTGTGCGAAAAGCACAGCAGGCCAGGCAGCATGTGGTGAAGGTCTTGTGCCCGGCATATCGATTCTCTTACTCCTCGGATGCTGTCTATAAACCTGTGGTTTTCCAGCACCACACTCTCAACTCTGATCTCCAGCATCTGCCATCCTCACTTTCTATCAATTTATCATCTCTATCAATTTATCTGGAGTCAGCTCCAAATGTGTGAAATTCTGAAAATGATACTGATATTCACTTATGGCAGGAGGGAGTTGGAATTTATGGGACAAAGGTGGGATGAAGAATAATTTGTCATTAATCTATCACATACCATTACTTACCACTTCTATAATGTTAAGTTTCCAGGTGTCTTCATAGACGTTTTTAAATCTCATCTTTAAATACCATATTTAGTATGGGATGTCAGAGTTCCTGCTTCCATATGTTCAATACTTTGTATGAATCTCTTCGTGGCGTTCAATAAAGTGTGGAGCACACCAGGTCAAGCAGCATCAGAGGAGCCGGAGAATCGTTGTTTCAGGTTGGGACCTGTCGTCTTTTTGGACCTAGAGAGACCAGATCACAGTAGAGGATGCCATATAACTATGGAGAGCAAAAGTGAAAGAAAAGATGACAGTTCCCAACCTGAAATATCGACACCCCTACTCCTCTGATGCTGTTTGACCTGCTGTGCTTTTTCTAGCTCTGTGCTTTATTGACTCAGACATTCCAGCATCTCAGTTCTCATCATCTCCATGAATCTCTTTGTGGACTTGCACAACTGCCTCTCCTCACTAGTCAAGGAGATCACTGGATTCCCCTCAGAAAATTGTGGCATTACACACACACACACGCACACACACACACACACACACACACACAATCACACATACACACACACACACATACAGGCATGCAAACAGACACACAAATACACACATATACAACCACAGATACACACACACAGACATACATATACAGATGCACAAACATGCACGCACATGCATACCAATACACACACACATACCCTCACTTGCATTCACACACATCCTGATGATGTCTCACCATCTCACCAAGCAACGAAGGCTCACCAATCATCCCCCAAATTTCACGGGACTATTCCCAGGTGTCCCCAGCAGTGTGTCTCTGGCAGTTGCTGTTCTCTTTCAATGAGGTCAGTTCTCAGGTGAGAGTCAAAGAAACAAAGTAAAATGTCCTTCTATTAAATTCAGTGAAGCCATGCTGGATACTTCTACCATTTTCTGCTTCCCCTATTGCTCATCAATTCACCATAAATGATGGGAGACATGGATTCTTCAAGTACGTTTTTTTAAGATGATCCAAGGAATTCATGACAGACATCTTGCTTTTGTCCAGAGTTGACTATCAAATCAGTATTGATGCATGAATGTTTGATCTAATGTAACTCCAAGCAACATAGGTTATCACAATATATTCTCTTATCTCTGTTTACCTCTCTGGTTCCATTGTCTTTTAGACTGTTTCTTAAGAGGAAATCCAATCATTTCATATCTATTTCCCCAGTGAGAGTGCAGCTTTCTGTTATGAGTTGTTTTACCTCCAAACAGAAGAGCAATGAGGATTGAAAGATGGTGATTGCACTCCTGGGAATTTCTTCAGAAGAAGGTGCATTTTAGTTTCAATCAAAGCACTTTTAAAATAATTTATATCGCTGTTTTCATTTTCACTTATAAAGTCTTTCTATTGACAACCTTGCTAACATTTTTCTGTGTCAGTAGTTTTTATTTTCTTGGATACATCCTTAATAATTTCCAATCCCGTTTTATCCATTTGTGTAACATACTGCTATTTCACAGTAAAATTTATGCTTAAGCTCCTTCATGTTCTCCTTGAAGTTCTGCAGTGTAGCCCCAATGTTTATAAAAGTTTGACTGTTCAATCGCAGTGAATTCAATCTCTGAGTGACACATTGGAGCTGTTTTATATTCAGGGGGCATTCTTTCCACCAACACTCTGGTAAGTACTTTTTCTTTAAAATTGAATACCACTACTGTATATGGAAGTGCTATTTTGTAAATTGTGCTTTTCAAAAAAATTCACTCAGCCAATTTATGTTTTTACAAAAAGCACTCCACAATTACACTATAGTGAACTTGCACTTTCCTCTCATTACATATTTGGTAAATCCTCATCATAATGGCTTGTTGAAATTTGTTGGTTTTTTTTGTGTTATAGTTTAATGAAATCAGGATCTCAGGGACTGTGCATTTCAGTGGTATTTCCTCGATTGTTAGTGTTTCATTTATTATGTTTTTTGAAGATCGCTAAGGACCCAGAATTTGCTCCTTCACAGCATAACTGCTAGTTAAAATGGGCATAATGTTTTGTCAATACATTATCCCATTCAAGTGCAATTATGTTGCTGGCAGCACAGGGAAAATAATTCACTTGACATACTCTCTTTTTGACATAAAAACTAATGACTTGATTGTATCAATGCTATGAGCAAGATAATCGTTCTTGTTTGAGACCATATATTAGCTAGTGTTAACAATGTTTGGATTCACTAATTGGACACAAGTTGTTTTTACTGTGACATCCATCTCCAACATATTTTTTGAGAAAATTAAACATACAATTTAAAGTTTCAAGAACTAAACATGAAAGAATGAAAAGAGAAGCTAAAGACATCGGGAAAGGAGACACTAAAAGAGGAATCCAGGCTCGTACAAGAATGATTGCTATCATTTGAAATTGAATGTAAATGTGCAAATAGTGATTGTCCAGTCACATGGTAAAACACTCCAAGATGATTCATGGGTGTCACCAAACAAAGACTGACTCCAAGTTCCAGACAGAGGTATTGTACAGTAACCAAAAACTTAATGAAATAGCAAGGTCTTAAAGAAGAAGCAGAAGAAGAAGAGAACTATCATGGAAAGACAATGACACTGTCACTGGACTATTAATCCCAAACCCTGGGTTAATATTCAAGGGATTCTGGTTTGAATTCCATCATGTTAGATGGTGAATGTTGAATTCAATAAAAAGTTGAAGTAAAAAGTGAGCACAATTGTAACAATAGTTGATTGTCATAAAGACCTGTTTGGCTCACTCATGTCCTTGAGGGAAGGATTTAAATTCCAATTTAGATGTTATTGTCATATTTATAACACTTACATGCCAGAGATAGTTCCTTTCTTTACCAAATCTATAGATTTGACCTTTTTAATGCTTTCAATTTCTAGCTTTGTGAATTTGATAATGTCTTCCTTGCTTATTCATACAACTGAGCTTAGACTTTCTTTGCTTCAGAATAACACTATTCAGTGTTCTTATTACACATTTTTGGTCTGGAATTTTGAAATAAAATCCTTACACAGATAACTCATTTCCTAATTGTTCTGAACTAACTCATGTCTCTAGGTGAAATCATTCTTGCATCTAACATTAACACAACCAATATCTTTCCAATCTATGGTAATTTTCCCTGCATAAATAAAAAGCTGTTTTCTTCTAAGGTGAAAGCAAGTTGATGCCTTTTACTATTTACTAATAGGAGTAGAGAAATGGTATCTTTTAGTCCTTCAGGACTGGAATAGTCTTTTCCAATTTTCAGATTGCAATCAACAGTTTGACTGATGTGAAGAACATCAGACATCATCTGAATGTGTACCCACAATTACAGTGACGTAAAGTAGACAACATGACTGCTCTGTTGCTGAACTGGGGTTGTGCATGTAATTATTTCAGGGCAGTGGTTAGTTTGAAACCATGGTGATGTTTTGCAGAGGTTGCTCATTTTCACCATCTTGCATCACAATTCTGGTTGAGTTTATGTATGATGCATTTCAAATATCCTCTAACTGCCAAAGTGAGGAAATAATTATTGCGAGCTAGTCATTGTTCCAGCTGTACAATTCTGAATAATATTTAGTTTTTTAATTGCTTCTTACTAAGTTCAGTGTCTAATTAAGATTTGTATATTTTGATTAGTTTCCATTTCTTTGTTCATTAACAATATTGAACATAGTCATTTCTATTTTCGGAAGGCTGAGCAGTGAATAATTCTCAGTGAATGAAATTTTGATAAATTGCATTTTCTGAGGTAATATTTTTAAATCATTGTCCCAATCATACGTGATAAAAATGAAATTTATCCCAATTAGGTTGTTACAGAAATCATGGACCATGCAGTTCTGTCCTGTGCACTGCCAGCTATTTAAGAAAGATTCATTAAATTTTTGCCCAGTAACACACTGTCAATTCTTTTCCAAATCCATCATCACTGAACACAACACCATTCTCAGGCGACTGATGTCGCACAATGGGAGGAAGATTTACTATAACAGATACACATTTTCAAAGGTATATAGTCATAAAGAAAGAGGAAGTAGAAAGCCTCTGAAAAGCCTTGCATCTCTTCCATGAACGTCCTAAATCATCTCAGGGAGAAGACAATTGTACTGAATAGCAGATATAGGTCATGCCTCTTAAGTGTCCTGTCTCTTTTAATTTAGATCTATGACTCAACACGCACTGTGCCCTGGCAACCATTATGAAAGTGATAAATGCACATTGGTCTATTAGAGCTGGACACAGTTATGAATATTCATTAGCTGTCGATTGAAATACTGAAGTGATTTTTGTACCCCGGCACTTTTTTAGTTATAAAACTAGCTATTTCATGTGTTTCTTTTATAATCCATGGTCTACAATCTGAATTTTCAGACAACATTTCTACTTTGTGGTAAAAGTCTTTATACTTACTGGGTGAAGTTCCCATGCAAAATGGCATACAAACTTTTCATAAATGGATGGTGTATATCTAATGTAATTTTCTGCCAACACTTTGTGAGTTACTATGGATTACCATGCTACCATTCTTACTATTAGAGTGGTACGTTTAGAGTATTAACAACATTATGATGTTAACTAAGTCCTTTCAATGATCAAGTTGTTGGTCCAATGATGTATACAGTGCTACAAATGTCAGTTTACAGAATTGTTCATAGAATTGATACAGAGCAAGAGGCCATTTGGCTTATTGTGCCTGCACCAGCTCTTCAGAAAAGCAGTGCCAATCTCTTGTTTCACCATAACAGGCACACTATTTCTATCTAAATAGTTAGCTAATGGACTCTTGAATACCTCTTTGGAACCTGCTTCCATTACATTTCCAGGCAGTGAATTCCACACCCTAACTACTCATTTATTTCTCATAATTTTAAATCTATGTCCTCTGGTTCTCGCTCCTTTTACGTTACCCCCATCAGCCCAGAGCTGGGAATCTGCCTGGTGCTAAGCATTTTCTGTCCACAGTACACTGGCCCTATGTTAATGAATTTGAAACTCTAAATGGACCAGGCTTCTTCTCAGGGCCAAGGGGTTGTGCAAATGTGAAGGAACATCGATCCTAACATCTTTCAGTGGTGCTTTACTTCGATTTCCCATGAGAATATCTCCAGGAGACCATACCATTAAACATAGACAATATTTCACTCACTGAGCAAAGTTGATTGCAAATTTAATTAGAAGGTCCTTGGCTCAGCAGCACAGACACATTAAGAACCTGTGGTCCATTAGTGCAGCAATTGTACTATATGGATTTAGCGTTTATGTCTCGACTGACAGATATTTAAATCTGCAAACTCCACTCATAATAAGATTTGACAGCTCTCAGCTGGTCTGCTGTTATAAAGACTTAGTCCCAATGAGAAGAACACAGGCTTTCAACTAAGTGCAGAGTGGTTTTGACCACTTAAGTTATGGGAACAATTCCAGCTTATTTTGCTTCGGCGCAAAGGAAAATTCATTAGGGATAAAAGCTAATGAAAGGGGGAACTGTGTAGCCAAACTGAAAAAAGAAATGTGAAAGCAAACAATTCATCTAGATGCTTCCAGATGGGTTTCCTTCAGTTAAAATGATCGAATATGCCGTAATTACAAGTAGGGTTCCTTGCAAATTAAAGGTTTGCAGTTATTGGTGGGTTTCCCAGATGTACTGAGACTGTTGTGTACACAGTCTACCAGCTTTATTGTTTTACAGTTGATTTGTGGTAAAGGCTGAATTGTTCCGTTCATAAGTGAAAAACTGTAGAATAGGATGAAATAGATACGCAAATGAATCATGACAGAAATACATAAATAATATAACACCCGATAATATCTTTCTCCAACTCGAATTTGCACAATAAATGTCGGTGAGTATTCCTGAAATGGCAAACAAACGGTAGCAAATTAAACCACAATGTTTAAACACAATGACAGTGCAAGACAAAGAGATCTCGAGAATCACGCTGGATTGAAATGACCAAATCTGTGTGAAAAATTAAATAACGAGATGAATGCTGGACAGAGCAAACAGCCACTCACAGGAACAACTTGCATAATCAATAATTGCACAATATAGAATTGTAAGGAACAACAACAGAGCACCTCTGTACTGTATTTGAACCATTCAACAGCACCAGCTGGTTGATTTATCTTGACATTTGAGAATAACTACAAGTGGGAGACAAGGAATTCTCCTCTGAATTACTGATTTCTTGACCCCACAAAGCTTTTCCTTCATCTACAACTACAGGTCAGGAGTATGATGGAAAATTTTCTCCATGCCTGGTTGAATCCAACTCCAACAGCACTCAAGGACCTCAACAAAAGTTTGGACAAAGCTGCCCACTTGGACAAAAACTCATTTACTATCAAAACCTGCAAGGCCTTCACCACCAAAACACAGTGTGAACCATCGAGTACAAAGAACAAAGAATAAAGAACAGTATGGCGCAGAAAGAGGCCCTAACCCACCTACAAATTCTAGGCTGACAAATGATAGCTTTCTAAACTAAAACACCCTTGTCTCTGTGTGGCCCTTATCCCTGCCTAATCATGCATTTGTCAAGCTGCCTCTTAAACATTGCCATTGCATCCACCTTCACCACTTTCTTTGGCTGCACACTCCAGGCATTTACTACTCTCTGTGGAAACAAAACTTGCCTCTTCCATCTCCTTTAAACTTACCCCCTTTTAACTTCAGCATATGTACCCTAGTAATTCACATTTGCCCCCTGGGAAAGAGAATCCAATTATCCATTCCACCTATGATTCATTTTTTTTGTAAATTTGTATCAGGTCACCAACTCATCCATCAATGTTTGAGTGAAAACAAACCAAGTTTGTAAATCTCTCTGCATAGCTACTACCTGCCAAACTAAGCAAAAATCCTGGTAAATTGTTTCTGTACCCTCTTCAAAGCCTCCACATCCTTTGATTAGTGCAGTGACCAGAACTGTACACAATACTCAAATGTAGCCTTAGTAAAGTTTGATACATAGCTAGCCAATATTTATACACTATACCTTGTCCAATGAAAGTAAGTATGCTATAAGTCTTCTTGACCACCTTATCGACTTAAGTTACAACTTTTAGAGAACTGTATGCCTAGATCCCTCTGTATGTTGATGCTGCAAACAGTTCTGCCATTTAGTATACTTCCCTCCTGCATTACATCTTACAAAATATTTTGCCTCACACTTGTCCAGATTAATCTCGATCTGCCTTACTCCGCCCGATACTGTAGTTTATCCTTATGAATCCTTTGGCAATCCTCCTCACTATCTGCAGTTCTCCTAAACTTTGTGTCATCTGCAAACCTACTAATCAGGCCACCTACTAACTCCTCCATATATATATTCGTATTTTACAAACAGCAGGTGTCCTGGACTGATCCCTGCAGAATTGGTCACAGATCTCTTATCAGATAAACACCCTTCCACCACTACTTGATCTTCTATGACTAAATCAATTCTGTATGCATCTTAACAGTTCACTGCACTGCCCCTGTGATTTCATTTTTTGTATCAGCCTGCCATAAGGGACCTTGTCAATGTCCTTGCTAAAGTCCATGTGAACAACATTCACTGCCCTGCCCTCATCAAACACTTTGTCACTTCCTCAAATAACTCAATTAAGTTTGTGAAACATTACCTTCCTTGCACAAAGTCATGTTGCTTATTGCTAATTAGTCGACATTTTTCCAAATATGAGTAAATTTAACTCAAACAATCTTCTTCTGTAATTTCCCTGCTACTGATAGAAGGCTCACTGGCCTTAATTTACCAGATTATCCCTGTTGCCCTTCTTAAACAGTGGAACAACATCAGCGATTCTTCAAACCTTTGGGATTTATGCAATGACTAAAGACAATACAAAGATTTCATACAAGGCCCCAGACATTTCCTCACCTGCCTCCCTCTGATTCTGGGATAGATCTCATCAGTTCTTGAGGACATGTTGATCTTAATGCTTTTGAAAATACCCAACACGTCCTTGTTTTTTACGCAAACATGCGCTAGAATATCTATATACCCCTCCCAAAACTCACCATCCATCATGTCCCTCTGCTTTGTTGAATACTGATGCAATTTATTTCCTCCACCACCACTCATAAATTCCCTCCTTTCACCGTAATTGGACCTGCACTTTCACTAGCCACCCACTTGCCTCTTATGTATGTGTAAATCACATTGGGATCTTCCTTAATCCTGTTTGACAAAGACATTTCAAGGACCTTTTCACCTCCCTACGTCTGTGTCTGAATTCTTTCCTGCTGTCTTTATATTCTTCAAGGGCTCTCTCTGTCGTCAGTTTAGTAAACTTTACATCTGCCTCCTTTTTTTGTAACTCAGTTCTCAATTTCTCGTGCTATCGGAGGTTCCCAAATCTTGCCGTATCCTTTACTTTCACAGGAACTTGCTGGTCCTGAACCCTAATCAACTGGCCTTTAAAAGATGTCAAAATGCCAGATGTGGATTTACTCTTAAACAGCTGCCCTCAATCTACATTCCAGTTTCTAAGTAATATTAGTGTAGTTAACCATACCCCAATTTAATACTTTCACTTATCCTTACCCAAATGTAATTTAAAACTTACAGGTCACTGTTCCCAAAATGCTAACCGGACTAAATCTTTGATTACTCAGCTGAACTCATTCTCCACAATGTCTCCTCTAATATGCCCCCTTCAGCATTAATACATTATTTCAAAAGACCATCCTGATCACATCTAACAAATTCCTTCCCATCTAAGCCCCTGGCACTAAGGGAGTCCCAGTCAATACTTGAGAATGTAACTTCTAAAAAAAGGTTTTGCGATTTACATATGAAAGAACTGAAACCAACATGGTCATTCTAAGAGATGAGAGACCTAACAAACAGTCCGGGTCTTATTCAATATATAATTTCAGTTGCATCACACTGTACACTTCTGCTATAAATTCTGTATTTTACAAATTTATTCTCCACAACCACCTGATGAAGGAGCAGTGCTCCAAAAGCTAGTGCTTCCAAATAAACCTGCTGGATTATAACCTGGTGTTGTGTGATTTTTAACCCAGTCAATATAGGCGAAGTAAAAATCACTCACAACAACAACCCAGTTGTTTTGATATTTTTCTATAAGCTGTCCACATATCTGTTCCTCTATCACCTGCTGGCTGTTGGGAGATCTCTAGCACAACCCCATCAAAGTGATTGCAGCGTTCCTATTCTTGAGCTCTACCCATACTGCTTCACTGGTTGAGCCCTTCAAAGTGTTTTCTCTCAGTACACTGTGATATTCTCCCTAATCAGTAACACAGCTCTCCCACCTCTTTTACATCCCTCTCTGTCTCATCTGAAACATGTAAAACCTGGAATGTTAAACTGCTATTGTTGTCCTTCTCTCAACCAAGTCTCTGTAACAGCTATAACATCATAGTTATTTGTATTAATCCAAGGTGCATGTTCATCTGCCTTCCCTGTCATACTGCTCACATTAAAACAAATACACTTCAGACCACCAGTCCCACTGTATTCAGTAATCTCTTTCTCTGTTCTTTCTCTTAGTCTTACTGGCTTTAGTCTCTGACTCCTCCTTGGTCATTTTACTTGCTGAACTTCTCTCTGGACACTGCCTCCCCTGCCACACGAGCTTAAATCCTTCCAATTGGCACAAGCCAACATCCTTGACAGGATAGTGATGCCCATCCAGTTTAGATACTGGGTCCGCCCAGTCTGGAAGACATCCCAATGATCCACAAACCTGAGGCCTTCTCTTCTACGCCAGCTCTTCAGCCATGTATTTACCTGTGCCATCTTCCTATTCTTAGCCTCAATGGCATTTGACACAGGAGGTAATGCCATGATTACAACCCTAGAGGTCCTGCTTTCAACTTCCTACCTAACTCCCTGAATTCCCTTTGCAGGGCTAAATCTCTCTTTCTGTCTACGTCGTTAGTACCATTATGGGCCACAATGTCTGACTGCTTACCATCTCCATTCAGAATATTATGTGCCTGCTCACAGACCCCCCCTAGTTTAATCGTTTTAAATATTTCTTCCATTCAGTCTCAGGATGCAGGTATCACTAGCCAGGCAAACACTTATTGCCCTTCTCAATTTGCCCTTGACAAGGTGGTGGCAATTTGCAGTCTTGAACCGCTACAGTCCATAGAGGATTCTGACAACCACAGCGCTGTTAACAAGGGAATTCTGAAAAATTGATGCTACAACAGTGAAGAAACAGCAACATTATGACAGAAAATAAAATACCTGATGCAAATTTTCTCTTAAACTAATGAATAGAGAAAGTAATAGCATATGTTGCAACAACAGTCACTTGTCTCTCCCCATCACCTCTTGCATGACCCAGACCGTTCAACCAACACAGGCCTCAGCACAGGAAGAGGCAAATTTGATTCACTCGCACTCAAGATGCTATTCTCAGTATACAACATGGATCTTATACTTGACTGACACAAGGTGTATCAATATCCGAGTTGTTTGCCAGATCTATAAAAGGAGCTGTTATGGGTTTTGTTGCTCTATCATAGATATGTTACCTGAGGCAGGAATTGAACCCAGGTCTCTGGCACTGTTGGGCAGCAGTGCTAACCACTGTGCCACCGTAATCTATGTCACCTAATGTTCTTAAATTGCTAGGATGGAGTGGCTACATTGTTTGCTTTGTTTTTCAGATTGTGAGCTTTTTTTTTGTGCTGCAGGCCTATGTCACACAGGCTGTGGATAGAGAAGTCAGTGCACTGACACATTGCTCATCCATTCTCAACATTTCCTTGTGTTAGAAAGAAATCTATTTCGGGTGTGCTCTGATCGGTTGATAAATGTCAAAGGAAGTAATGTAAAATACATTAAAATAATCACTACTCACCCAAGGTCAGAAAACACAAAATTGGCTCATTGAGAATTCTTCAGCTTTGAAAACCTCATTGTCAAAATTACACTAGAAGGACTGTGTCAAAGTTGGACTTTATGAGAGGAGTCTACCAATGGCCATTTCAGATCCTGAGGTGGGCTTATTACAAAATTTACACAATTTTTAAGGTCATGTCCAATGAGGGAGATGGAGAGACTACTTTCATCATTGGTATTAGTGAGTTGATTGGGTTTTACTCAAATCTATAATCATTGTCATTTGCCTGTAAAATATATGAATTTGCAATTTGACATGGTGGGATTTCAGTTGATAGTTCTTGTAAATTATTTTCAACCATTTATGATGTTGCTGACTGCTAACAAGGTTCCAACATGGGTCAGTGTAGTAATACCGGAAAGATATTTGCTTGTAAGAGCCAACATTATATTTGATGTGGAAGTTCTTTATGTTTCACTGTTACAGCCGCAGCTGTATAGACACAAACCAAACATCTAATCATTAAAATATAATTTTGATAAAGATCAGGCCTCTGTAGCATTGTAATAGTATAGTAGTCCCATGACGCAAAACAAAAACAGAAGTTGCTGAAAAAGCCAAGCAGGTCTGGAGAGAAATCAGAGTTAAGTTTCAGGTCCAGTGACTTTCCTCAGAACATTAGATAGAGCTTAATGTCAGTACAGAAATACTACCTCAGAAACCTGTCACATCTAATAAGTTGACCAAAACAGAGAAAAGTATTACAGTCAGACTCATTTATAGGAGGCTTCACTGTACATTTTGATAAAAACATTGAAATTGGCATATAAAAGGTATTGCATAAGTGATCTTTACTGTTAGTGGAACCAGATGTTAAATTAGATCCTTCATGAAGAGTACATTTTTTAAAATGTTAAATGGAGATCATTATAATTGGCTTTTTGATCCTTGGTGATATTGACCATGCATTCCAGTGTGAACTCATCTCCATCAATGAAGATTGTTTCAATAACATAACACATCAACACTATAAATAACCAGTTCAAATTGCATTGACAAAGCCAATTATTCAAGTGCTGACTTCTGCTCAGTTTAACAATTACAAATGATATATTTGGTGCACAAACAGGCAGCACCCAACAGCAGAAAAATTACATGAGAATACAAACTGAGAGCAGAAACTAAATAATGGATGTTGTTCACTAGATGTTTACTATATTTAAAGAGAATCCAAGTCTAAGGATCTGAAGAGTTCTGAAGAAGAGAAGTGGACCCAAACGTTAACTCTGCTTTCTGTCCACAGATAATACCAGACCTGCTGCACTTCTCCAGCAATTTCTGTTTTTGTTTTAAATTTCCAGCATCTGCAGTTTTGCTTTTTGTTTGCCCTTTAGTTAAAATAGCCATCAGCTGTTCCACCAACCCAATAGATCTCAGGCATTTTAGATGATAACAGATACATTTTTTAAAAAAATGAATCAATTTATAATATTAAAAAAACAAACAGAATGCACAAAATGACAATATATTATTTTCTTTGTGTATTAAATTTCCAAGCACCGTTTTCATAGGTGCAGTAGTTTTTTACAACTCACTCCTTTTATAGAAATTGTAATAAGGACAGCCAGCTAGATCTCATAGAAAGTGAGTTCCTTGATCAGGGCTATTCATTAGGTCCAGTCAGGGAGTCCTGGCTAACAGATAAGAACAGGAGGTCAAGGATGTTGACACTGTGAGAGCTTGCTCCTATAACAAAGCTTCTCCTTTAACAGGGATATGCTGTTCTTAGCTTTTTTTCCAGACAAGTAATAACTGACACAGACTATAAAAAGTTTAAAATTGAAGGGTTTTAGGGCCAATTTGATAATAGATAACAGACACTACCTCAGGTAGAAGGCTTTCAAGTTTAAAAAAAAACATTTGTACAATGAAAGGAGAGTAGCCAGTTCTCCCAGCTCAGCTTTTCACTGGTTTGGTCTGGTTTCTTTTTAGCAGTGATGGGGTAAAAGCTTCTGGACCCAAAGAAGCAGGTCCAAGCTAATGCTCTCTCTCTCTCTGACTTCACTCCTGTAAGAACCTAGGTTTGATTTTACCTTTTGTGCCAAGGGGTGTTTACAGGGATTGTTGCAATATTTGGAACAGCATCATTATATTGGGCAGATCTGTTGAGTTTCAGAGAGGTTAAGTTATTTGGCATTTTGTTTTCTGTTGTTTGTGTTTCATTTGGTAATCTTGCAAATAAATTATGTTTTGTTTAAAACTAAGTGGTTTGACCAACTGCATTCCTCTAGGGATGTCCACATTACATCTGCTTAAAGCAACAAGCAAAGCCAAGGTCTAGGTCACTTTATTGAAATGTTTTGAGAGGGTCTGATCTGGTCCATAACAGACTTGGGGTTCTTTGCAGGATTTGTTCCATGGTTCAGGTTTGGGATTAGGGTTGTTGGATTCAAAGGCAGCGAGTAGTATGTGTCTGTGTCTTTTGTTCTGAGTGTTGAATTCGGTTGGTGTAAACAGTGCTTGGGATAGCAATGACTCTTTCAGTCACCGAGAGTTTACTGGGTATGGAAGAAGTGACCTTGTGGGATTTATAAAAGGTGATTAAGGCCAGTCTGCTGGAATTAGCAGACAAGCTGAAGTTGGAGCTGCCTCCTTCCATGAGGAAAGGAGAGATAATTACAGCAATAGCTCAGCTTATAAATTTGTTGGAAATGCCATCAGAATCTTCAGGGATGGCTAAAATTCAAGTGGAAATGAAACAGCTTAAGTAAGAGGCAAGAGACAAGGAAAGTGCAACAAATGAAACAGTCTGAATTATGATTAAAAGCAGAGGAAAGAGAAAAGAAGAGAGAAAGAGAGAAGGAGAGAGAAAGAGATAGGAGAAAGAAAAAAGAAAGAGAGAAAGGAAAGAGAATAAGAGGGAGAGGAAAGGAAGAAAGAGAGGGAAGTTGAATTTCAGAAATTGGAATTTAGATAGGAGAGTCATCTTAAAAGGATGGAGATGAAGGCTGAAGGTAAATCTAGTGAGGAAGAGAGTGAGGATGAACAAACCAATGGTAGTTAAAGGCCTGGTGGGGATCTGTTTAAGTACGTGGTTCTGTTCGCCGAGCTGGAAGTTTTTGCTGCAAACGTTTCGTTCCCTGGCTGGGGAACATCATCAGTGCTATTGGAGCCTCCTGTGAAGCGCTGCTTTGATGTTTCTTCCCGTATTTATAGTGGTTTGTTCTTGCCGCTTCCGGGTGTCAGTTTCAGCTGTAGTAGTTTGTATGTGGGGTCCAGGTCGATGTGTCTGTTGATGGATGTTCTTGCCGCTTCCGGGTGTCAGTTTCAGCTGTAGTGGTTTGTATATGGGGTCCAGGTCCATGTGTCTGTTAATGGAGTTTGTGGATGAATGCCATGGCATTCATCCACAAACTCCATTAACAGACACGTGGACCTGGACCCCATATACATACAAACTACTACAGCTGAAACTGACACCCGGAAGCGGCAAGAACATCCATCAACAGACACATCGACCTGGACCCCACATACAAACTACTACAGCTGAAACTGACACCCGGAAGCGGCAAGAACAAACCACTATAAATACCGGAAGAAACATCAAAGCAGCGCTTCACAGGAGGTTCCAATAGCACTGATGATGTTCCCTAGCCAGGGAATGAAACGTTTGGCGCAAATACTTCCAGCTCGGCGAACAGAACCACAACAACGGACACCCGAGCTACAAATCTTCAACCAGACTGTTTAAGTACATTCACACATTGCCTAAAGTTGATGAGAAGGATTTGGAAGCCTTTTTTATCTCAATTGAAAAAGTGGCTAAACAAATGTGGTGGCTAGTCACCATGTGGGTTTTGTTGATCCAAACAAAGCTTATGGGTAGAGCTAGTGAGGTATTCGCATCACTATCAGAGGAAGTATCTGGTGTGTATAAGGAAGTATTCGCATCACTATCAGAGGAGGTATCTGGTGTGTATAAGGAAGTGAAGAAAGCCATCTTCAGTGCATAAAAGTTTGTACCACAGACAAAGTTTCAGGAATCTAAGGAGGGACCCTGGTCAAACCTACATTGAGTCATTGAGTTTTCTTTTTAGATTAGATTACTTACAGTATGGAAACAGGCCCTTTCGGCTCAACAAGTCCACACGGACTCTCCGAAGAGCAACCCACCCATTCCCCTACATTTTACCCCTTCGCCTAACGCTACAGACAATTTAGCATGGCCAATTCACCTAACCTGCACATCTTTAGACTGTGGGAGGAAACCGGAGCACCCGGAGGAAACCCACGCAGACACGGGGAGAATGTGCAAACTCCAAACAGACAGTTGCCCGAGGCAGGAATTGAACCCGAGTCTCTGGCGCTGGCCTTGCCACCCAAAAGATCAAGCAAAGTAATTTTGATAGGTGGATAAAGGTATTAAACATAGAGCAAACCTACAATGCTCTTAGAGAGACAATTATTTTGGAGGAGTTAAAAAATTCACTTCCTGAAGTAGTGAGAACTCATGGGGAACAGCAGAGAATTAAAACAGCAAGATTAGTGGCTGATGTGGCTGATGATTATGAGTTGGTCTATAAAGCAAAGTTTGGTTTCCAGAATCAATTTTAATATGTGAGGGATAGAAATTGGGGAAAAGAGGAATCTTCACTTGGAAAGGGAAACGTAGATCTCTGTGAAGATCATAAGGATAACTTACCACGGGGTAAAAAGGCAACCCATGAAGGGAACAGAGAAGTTGAAAAGCTTCAGTGTTTTCACTCAAATAAAGTAGGCCACATGATATCACAGTCTTGGTAGGTTGGGAAAAGCACTGGGAAGCCAGATGTAAAAAAAAACAGGATAAGTCAGTGCGTGGTAACAGAAAGCAAAGTGGAGGCTAGAAAGCTGCACCCGAATGTACAAGCTTGTTGGAGGTTGGATAAGGAGGAAGTGCCAGATCTTCTTAAACCATAGACATGCAAAGGTAAAGTTTATTCACATAGGCCAGGAGTAGCTGGGAAAGAGGTTACAATATTAGAAGACACAGGATCCTCTCAATCTGTGATGTTGAAAGATGAGGGGACATGTACCTCAGAAAGACTATTGCCAGGAAAGGTGCTAGTGACAGGAATTCATCTTGAGGCAACAAGTGCTCAATTGTGTAGAGTGAGGTTAGATTGTCCAGTGAAGAGTAGGGATGTCATGGTAGGAGTACTGGGCAAACTTTCAGCTCCAGGAATACAATTTGTCCTTGCCGATGATATAGCTGATTCACCAGTGGGAGTGCTGCCTACTGTGGTTGAAAAGCCAGTGGAAACTCAGGGAACTGAACTATTTCAGGACACATATCCTGGGATTTTTCTCGACTGTGTGATAATGAACTCACAGTCACTAGCTGAAGCAGATAGACCAAGGAGTACAGATAGGAAATTTGAAGTGGAATTAGCAGAGACCCTGTTTGATCTGATGGTTGAGACAAGCCAGGATCAGATAAATGATACAGCAGACACCTTTAGCTCAGAGAAATTAACTGAATTACAGCAGAAAGATGAAAACGTAAAGTAATTGTATCAAAAGGCATACACAGAAAAAGAATTCAAATGTATCCCTGAATGTTATTATCTTAAAAATGATGTCATAATGAGGAAATGGAGACCATCGCATATTCAGACAAATGAGAAATGGTCAGAAGTTCATCAAATCGTATTGACAGTGAGTTGGAGAAAAAAGGTGTTGCAAGTGGCACATGCGCCACCTCGAGTGGGTCATTTAGGAGTGACAAAAACTCAATACAAAAACATTTTTACTGGTCTGGACTGCACAAGGATGTAGTTGAATTTTGTCAGGCATGTCATACATGTCAGGTAATTGGAAAACCATTGGCAGTAATAAAACCCACACCTTTATTACCTATTCCAGCATTTGAGGAACCTCTTACAAGAGTCTTAATTGATTGCATAGGTCCCTACCTCAAACAAAAAGTGGGAATCAGTATTTGTTAACAATAATAGATATGTGGGCTAGATGTCCAGAAGCCATTCCATAATACAATATCACAGCTAAAAGGATTGTGGAGAAATTACTCAAATGTTTGACAGGATATGGACTACCCACAGAGATACAATCAGATCAAGGATCAAACTTCAAATCAAAATTGTTCAAGGAAGTTATGGATAGTTTAGGAATAAAACAACTCAAATCTACTGCATACCATCCAGAATTGCAGGAAGTGCTAGCCATTAAAAACCATGTTGAGAGCTTATGGTCAAGACTATCCCTATGATTGGGAGAAGGAATTCCGTTTGTATTTTTTGCGATCAGTGATGCACCAAACGAATTGATCAAATTCAGTCCATTTGAATTAGATTTTGGGCATGAACTGAGAGGACCACTGAAATTAATTAAGGAGAAATTAGTAAGACAGAATTCAGAGTCCACGCACTTGGACTATGTGTCAAATTTTAGGGACTGATTAACTAGAGTTGGGGAGTTGGATAGACAGCATTTAAAAGTATTGCAGCATACAATGAAATAGGAAGCAGACAAGAAATCGAACATTTGCAAATTTTCTATTTGGGATAAAGTATCAGTGTTACTTCCAGTGATAGGTGAACCTTTATAAGCAAGGTTTAGTGGTCCTTATCAAGTTAAAAGGAAGTTGAGTGAGGTGAACTACATGATAGGGGTATCAGACAGAAAGAAGTCTCACACTGAAGAAAAGCAAGAGGAGAATGTGTTACTAATACAACACAGAGGGAAGAGCCAAGTTCAGAGAATTCTGAATTGGACATTCCTCAAATTAAATTGGACGATGAAGAAGTTGTTAGAAATTGGGATAAATTATTGAATTACCTTCCAGATGAAAATTGAAACGACCTGAAAAAGTTATTACTATCACATGGGGAGGTAAGTGGAAATAAGCTGGGAAGTACTAACTTAATCATGCATGATGTAGATATAGGAGATGTTGCTCTAATGGAGCAACATCCTTATAGGCATAACCCTCTAAAGTTGTTCGAAAGGAGATTGAACGCATGCTCTGACACATCATAATCGAAGTGAGTTACAGTGAAAGGAGCTCAATCACAGTAATGGTGCCAAAATCAGATGGTACCTACCAGTTACATGTGGACTGTCGCCAAGTCAATGCAGTTACAAAGACTAGTGCATATCCAATTCCGTGTGTGTTGAGAAGGTGGGACAAGCAACTTATATTTCTAAGTTGGACTTACTCACAGGATACTGGCAGATACCTTTGTCAGAAAAAGCAAAAGCAATTTTGGCTTTTGTAATGCCAAATGGACTGTCTTAGTTTAAAATCATGCCATTTGGCAAGAAAAATGCACTAGCCACATTTCAGAGACTAATCAATAGGGTCATTGCCGGACTACCCAACTGTGTTGTATATATCGATGACTTGGTGATTTTTAGTTACGCATGGAAGGAACATTTACAACACTTATCGGACTTGTTTGATGGACTTTGGAAGGCAGGCTTGGTGATACACCTGGCTAAAAGTGAATTTGCCAAAGCCCAAGTCAGTTTCCTGGGTCATGTTACTGGACATGGATAAGTGACCCTACTGGATGCAAAAACAAAGGTAATTGGAGAGTTTCTCATTTCATCGATAAAAAGAGCAGTTCTACAGTTCCTAGGATTGAGTGGATTTTATTGAAAATTCATACCATATTTTATCAGTGTGGCTGCTTCACACATTGAATTGTTAAAGGAAGGGAAGATGTTTCAGTGGACAGCGAACTGTCAAAGGCATTTGACAGCCTGAAAGCTGTGTTAACCACTGCTCCTGTATTACCCATACCTAATTACGCAGAGCCATTTAAGGTGGTGATCGATGCAAGTGATGTGGATGTTGATGTTGTGCTTTTGCAAGAAGACAACGAGAATAAAGATAAACCTATCAGATATTTCTACTGGAAGTTGAACATTCATCAGCAGATACATTCGACAGTTGAGAAGGAGACTTTGAGCTTGGTGTTGATGTTGTAACATTTTCGTGTTTATGTTATCAGTAACGTATCTGAGACAATAATATACACTGATCAACCCATTGAAGTTTGTGGAGAAATGCAAGGACAAAAATGCCAGATTGTTTAGATGGAGCTTGTTGCTACAGCCATTTAATTTGACAGTTCTGCATGTGGTAGGATGAGAAAACGTGATTGCTGAGCATTGCTAAGACCCGAATGAGAAACGAAGACATTTGGGTGGGGTACAACAGACTGAAAAAGAATGTAGATGTGCATGTTTGCACATTTATCATCAATGTGATGTATGTGTATGCTTTCGAGTACCAACAATTTAGGTTGAAGGGGTTTTAAATGAAGCCATCACTGGATATTGATGTTTTTTAGGAAGGAGGTGTGACAATGCTCCTTCTTTAACAAGGGTATGCTGTCCTTGGCTTTTTTTTTAAACAACACAGCCTCCGAAAAGCCTGGGGTTGAAGGGATTCAAGATGAATTTGATAATATCTAACAGATACTGCCTCAGATGAACGCTTTTAAGTTTAAAAAAAACATTTGTACAATGAAAGGGGGGGATGGCCAGTTCTCCCAACTCAGCTTTTCTCTGGTTTAGTTTGGTTTCTTTAGCAGTAGTGTGGAAAACGCTGCTGGACCCAAAGAAGCAGGTCCAAGCTGGTACTCTCTCCCTCTGACTTCTCTCCTGTAACAACCTGGATTTGATTTTATCATTTGTGCTGAAAATGTGTTGCTGGCTAAAGCACAGCAGGTCAGGCAGCATCCAAGGAACAGGAAATTCGACATTTCGGGCCAAATTGTGTCAAGGGCTGTTTCTGGGACTTGTTGTAAATATTCCGAACAGCATCATTAAGTTGAAATGATTTGTTGGGTTTTCGGAGAGGTTAAGTTATTTGATATTCTGTTATCTGTTGTTTGTGTTTCATTTGGCAATCTTGTAAATAAATTATGTTTTGTTTAAAACTAAGTAGTTTGACCAACTGCATCATTCCTGGAATGTCCATGTTACGCCTGTTTAAAACAACTTGCAAAGTTAATTTCTTAAAATGCTTTGAGGGAGTCTGGTCTGGTCCATAACACTCTGGAAGAGGCAGCACTAAAGTCAAGGACTGTGCATGTGTTAATAAATACAGCTTAATTCTTCAGTGTTACCTCATTCTCTGCTACACTCTTGCTTGCCTTGTCCTTTTAACTTGCTCCGTTTAACTTCTGAACCATCCTCAACCTTTTTTCTTTTCTTATTAATGCTTAGAATCCCCCCCCCCCCCCCAGTTTATTAGTTTAAAGTCTGAGTAGCATTAGCGAATCCATCCCCCTTCAGTTGAGGTGCAACCCATCCCTCATGTACAAGTCACTTTTGCCTCAGAAGCGATACCGAACATCTGAAAATCTGAATCCCTGCCCCCTGCACCATCTCCTCAGCTACACATTTCTCTGCCCTATCTTCCTATTCCTATCCTCACTAACATGTAGTACTGGGAGTATTCTAAAGACAGCTAACTTTGAGGTCTGAATTTTTGAAAGTTCAGTCTTTTCTCATTCACACATTTTGTTGTGTGTATGTCACCTCATGCCAAGTTAAAACACAGTTGGTTTTACTGCTTTTTTAGAATTTCTTCCAATATTTTCACAGCACGGTGGCTCAGTGGTTAGCACTGCTGCCTCACAATGCCAGTGACCTGGGTTCAATTCCCACCTCGGGCGACTGCATGTGTGGAGTTTGCACATTCTCCCTGTGTCTGCGTGGGTTTCCTCCAGGTGCTCCCGTTTCCTCTCACAGTCCAAAGATATGCAGGTCAGGTGAATTGGCCATGCTGAATTGCCTGTAGTGTTTGGTGCATTACTAGGGGCAAATATAGGGTAGGGTAACAAGTCTGGGTGGGTTGTTCTTCAGAGGGTCTGTGTGGACTTGCTGGGCTGAAGGGCCTGTTTCCATACTGTAGGTAATCTAATCTACAATCGTATATACTATATCTGCTGCTTCACTAAGAGTGAGAATTTCTGCCATTAAGGAAATTTTTACTCCTTTTCTTGCTCCTCAAGGCAAAAAGGGAACTTTCACCTCTCTTTCTCACAAGAAAAATCATAAACCCTCCTGCACCCTATAAACCATAACAGAGATTTGAATAAAAGCATCACTAAAACAAAAGGTTTCTTTGTTGTAGTATTTCTCAATAATGAAATCTTCAAAACACAATGCTCCATTTGTATTTCTCCTACAGATTTGTCGCCTGAATGATATCTTCTACCTTGAGAATTATCTTCATTGTACTCATGTCAAATACGGTTGCAGCAAATTCTCTAAGGGTGGAGTGAGAAGCCAGAGGTGTTTGTACATATTAGAACCAACAACACAGTTAGAGACAGATATGAGGTTCCTCAGGGTATGTATAGGAAGGTAGACATGAAGTCAAAAATTCAGACCTCAAGGTTAACTGTCTTTGGAATACTCCCAGTATTACGTGCTTTTGATAGTAGGAGTAGGAGGATAGATTAGATTACCTACAGTATGGAAACAGGCCCTTCAGCCCAACAAGTCCATACCGACCCTTCAAGGAGTAACCCACCCAGACCCCTACCCTATATTTGTCCCTGACTAATGCACCTAAGAATATGGGCAATTGAGCACGGCCAATTCTCCTGACCCGCACATCTTTGGATTGTGGGAGGAAACCAGACTACCCGGAGGAAACCTACGCAGACATGGGGAGAATGCGCACACTCCACACAGACAGTTGCCCAAAATGGGAATTGAACCTGGATTCCGGGCACTTTGAGGCAACAGTGCTAACCGCTGAGCCACCATGGAGGAATGCGTAGCTGAGGAGATGGTGCAGGGATTCAGATTTTCAGATGTTTGGTATAGCTTCTGAGGCGAAAGTGACCTGGACATGAGGAATGGGTTGCACCTCCACTGAAGGGAGGTGGATTGGCAGAGAGATTTGCTAGTGCGATTCAGAAGACTTTAAACTAATAAACTAGGGAGGGGGGGATTCTAAGCATTAATGAGAAAAGAGACAAGTTTGAGCATGGTTCAGAAGTTGAAGGGAGCAAGTTAAAAGGACAAAGTAAGAAAGAGTGTGGGAGAGAATGAGGTAACACTGAAAAATTAAACTGTATTTATTTCAAGACAAGAGGTCTCACAAGTAATGCAGATGAATTCATGGCATGGATGGGAACATGGGAATAGGATATCCCAGCTATTATATGGCTCAGGGAGGAACAGGACTGGCAGCCTAATGTTCTGAGATATGGCTGCTATAAAAAGGACAGAAAGGGAGGCAAGACTGGAGGGGAGTAACATTTTTGATTAGGGAAAACATCACTGCTGAGATTAGAGATGATATTCCTTGGTGTTGGTGGTGGTGGTGGTGGGGGCTGGGGGGGGTTATCCAGCAAGGCTATATGAGTGGAACTAAGTAATGTGAAGGGGGTGATCAATTTGATAAGGTTGTATTATAGACCCCACTCCCAAATAGTCATCAGGAAACTGAGGTACAAATATGACAAACTGAGGAGATTGCAGATAGCTATAAGAATAATAGGGTTGTAATGATCAGGGATTTTTAATTTATAAACATAGACTAGGATTGCCATAGTGTTAAGGACTCAGATGGGGAGAAATTAGTTAAGGGTATTCAAGAAAATTTTCTTTATCAACATGTATACGTACTTACTGAAGAAGAAATCAAACAGGTAAGTGGCTGAGGTGTTAGTGGGTAGGCATGATGTGGAAATGTCAGCTTTGGTCTTGGGTGGGCAAGTTAAAAATCATACAACACCTGGTTATAATCCAACAAGTTTATTTGAATGTACATTTAATGGTAAGGTCCTAGGGAGTGTTGCTGAACAAAGAGACCTTGGAGTGCAGGTTCATAGCTCCTTGAAAGTGGAGTCGCAGGTAGATAGGATAGTGAAGAAGGCATTTGGTATGCTTTTCTTTATTGGTCAGAGTATTGAGTACAGGAGTTGGGAGGTCATGTTGCGGCTGTGTAGAGGACATTGGTTAGGCCACTGTTGGTATATAGCATGCAATTGTGGTCTCCTTCCTATCAGAAAGATGTTGTGAAACTTGAAAGGGTTCAGAAAAGATTTACAAGGATTTTGCCAGGGTTGGAGGATTTGAGCTGTAGGGAGAGGTTGAACAGGCTGGGGCTGTTTTCCCTGGAGCGTTGGAGGCTGAGGGGTGACCTTATAGAGGTTTACAAAATTATGAGGGGCATGGATAGGATAAATAGACAAAGTTTTATCCCTGAGGTGGGGGAGTCCAGAACTAGAGGGTATAGGTTTAGGGTGAGAGGGGAAAGATATAAAAGAGACCTAAGGGGCAACTTTTTCATGCAGAGGGTGGTACGTGTATGGAATGAGCTGCCAGAGGAAGTGGTGGAAGCTGGTACAATTGCAACATTTAAGAGGCATTTGGATGGGTATATGAATAGGAAGGATTTGGAAGGATATGGGCCGGGTGCTGGCAGGTTTGACTAGATTGGGTTGGGATATCTGGTCGGCATGGACAGATTGGACCAAAGAGTCTGTTTTCATGATGTACATCTCTATGACTCTACAACAAGCTTTCAGAGCACTGCTCCTTTGTCAGGTAGTTAGTGAGGCATTATCATAGGACATAGAATTTATAGTAAAAGATCAAAATGTCATACAACTGATGTGTTGATGTATCTCAGGATTGTGACTTCAATGAAGTTCTGGGACTTACAGACTAATCTATCGAAACTTGCATCCCCATTCTAAGTGATTAAAGACTTAACAGCAATTTAGGTTTGTTCAATACATTACATCAGTTGTATGATACTTTGATCTTTTACTATAAATTCTGTGTCCTATGATCCTGCCCAACTAGCTACCTGATGAAGGAGCAGAGCTCCGAAAGCTTGTACTTTCAAATAAACCTTTTGGGCAATGACCTGGCATTGTGTGATTTTTAACTAAGTGGGTGGGAACTTTGGGACCAGTGACCATAATTCCATTAGTTTTAAAATAGCTTGAGAAAAAAATAGATAAACCTTGTGATAAGCGGTGTCCCGCATGGTTCAGTGTTGGGGCCACAGCCGTTCACGTTATATATTAATGATCTGGATGAGGGGACTGGGGGCATTCTAGCAGAGTTTACCGATGATACGAAGTTAGGTGGACAGGCAGGTAGTACTGAGGAAGTGGGGAGGCTGCAGAAGGATCTAGACAGGTTGGGAGAGTGGTCCAGGAAATGGCTGATGGAATTCAATGTGAGCAAATGCGAGGTCTTGCACTTTGGAAAAAAAGAATACAAGCATGGACTACTTTCTAAACAGTGAGAAAATTCATAAAGCCAAAGTACAAAGGGATCTGGGAGTGCTAATCGAAGATTCTCTAAAGGTAAACATGCAGGTTGATTCCATGATTAAGAAAGCGAATACAATGTTGTCATTTATCTCAAGAGGGTTGGAATATAAAAGCACTGTTGTGCTACTGAGACTTTCTAAAGCTCTGGTTAGGCCCCATTTGGAGTACTGTGTCCAGTTTTGGTCCCCACACCTCAGGAAGGACATACTTGCACTGGAACGTGTCCAGCGGAGATTCAAATGGATGATCCCTGGAATGGTTGGTCTAACGTACGAGAAACGGCTGAGGATCCTGGGATTGTATTCATTTGAGTTTAGAAGATTAAGGGGAGATCTAATAGAAACTGAAAAGATAATACATGGCTTGGAAAGGGTGGATGCTAGGAAATTGTTTCCGTTAGGTGAGGAGACTAGGACCCATGGACACAGCCTTAGAATTAGAGGGGGTCAATTCAGAACAGAAATGTGGAGACATTTCTTCAGCCAGAGAGTGGTGGGCCTGTGAGATTCATTGCCGCAGAGTGCAATCGAGGCCAGCGCTAAATGTCTTCAAGGCAGAGATTGATAAGTTCTCGATGTCACAAGGAATTAAGGGCTATGGGGAGAATGCAGGTAAGTGGAGTTGAAGCACCCATCAGCCATGATTGAATGGCGGAGTGGACTTGATGGGCCGAATGGCCTTACTTCCACTCCTATTTCTTATGGTCTTATGGTCTTATGGTGTAAAAATTAATTTTTAAAACTGAAGCAAGGCCAATTTTGACAGTAGTAGACAGGAATATACAATACTGAAAATGTGTTGCTGGAAAAGCGCACAAGGTCAGGCAGCATCCAAGGAACAGGAGAATCGACGTTTCGGGCACGAGCCCTTCTTCAGGAACGCAGGAGAATCGACGTTTCGGGCATGAGCCCTTCTTCAAGATGCTGCCTGACCTGCAGTGCTTTTCCAGCAACACATTTTCAGCTCTGATCTCCAGCATCTGCAGTCCTCACTTTCTCCCAGGAATATACAAAAGTTGATTGGGGTAGGTTGTTAACAGGTAAAAGAGTGAATGGCAAGTGGGAGGCTTTCAAAAGCAAGGTAAGAGTTCAAAGATGAAATGTTCCTCTTAGAGTAAAGGGCACGACTGGTAGGAGTAGACAACACTGGATGACTAGAGGCTCTGGTCAAGAGAAAGAAGGAGGTTTATGTCAGGTATCGACAGCTCAACTGAACCCCTTGAGGAGTATCAGGGGAGTTGCGACATACATAAAAAGGGATCTCCGAGGGAATATTGTGAATTTTTACCTACACTTGCTTGAATATTTGCAATTAGTTTCCAACAGGATATAAGAATTGCCTGAAGCAATAAAAGTGATCATTCAACAGAGTGTCTTTGCCACTGGTTTCTTTCAGGAAGCCTCGTGTAATGATTTTCCCACAATACACAGGCAAAAAACTACCAGTCAATGAAATCACACCAGCACTTAATTCAGACAGGCCTCATGTTTCCACCTCCTTTTAGAAATCCATAAAATAAGGAGATGAAGCAATCCATTTATATAAATTAGATAAGGACCTCATAATTGCAAACGATCATGACAGGGTGTGCATGCAACTGTAGGTCACAGAAATGATCCCACATCCAATACTAATTCAGAAAACATATGATGCCTCTCCCATTATCAAATACTGTTACAACAGTTCTGACTTATGATAATCCAAAAAGTCAATTTGATTATTTAAAGCCACATGTCAGAATGAATAAGTATTGATCAGGAATATCCCCAGCAATCATACAACTCTGTTTTGTGAGTTTAGTAAAGGATCTACATATACAATGAGAGAAATATAATTCCTCCGAACATATTCATGGAGCAGAGCAAACACATTCTGAAGTTTCACATTTGAAGGATAGGTACATTTTGTCCAGTCCTGCCATTTAGTCAAGTGGCTCTCCACAAAATCATAGTGCTTGCTGCATTCTGCAGAATATCAGCATATAGAGAGAATCAGAATCTCTAGAAGTTAGAGAAGGTAACTGAGAAAATTAGTGAGGCAACATTTCATCTCATTGTTGACAATGGAGTGCACAGAGGTAAGGCGGAGAGCCATACCGACTGCCAGACAGAAGAAGCAACAACTTGTATGGGACTGTTTTCATTAAATAACAACTGTGAAATTAAACTCAACGTTTCTGATTATTCCTACCAGTGTCTTACTGCCGTTGAACCACCTTCCCTCCACCTACATAGATTCTACATCTTCAAATCTAAAATCATTTCTTGTTATCCTACTTATTTCATCTCAATCAAATAAAGTTACCTAACCACCCTATCTTCCCTGAAAATTTAGTTCCTAGCTTTGGCTTGAATTGAATTAGCCTTTGTTGTCACATGTACCTGAATGAGTGCAGCAAAACGTAGGTCATGTTGCCATTTGATGCCATCTTAGGTACTGTGTAGCCAGGTACAGAATACTTAACCATGTGTTACAAATTTGAAAGAATCATAAATTCTTATGAATTTATAAATCCAGGCGCTGGGTTTCCAAAAGTGAGGCCTTGCTTCCAGTCTCCAAGGCCCTCACCTTAGCTCTGGGACTGACTCCCACACCCCGCTGGCCTCTGCTCTGGGACTGGCTGACACCCCACACTCCAATGGCCTCCATTCTGGGACAGGCTGACACGCCATACTCCAATTGCCTCCACTCTGGGACAGGCTAACACCCCACACTCCAATGGCCTCCCCTCTGGGACAGGCTGACACCCCACACCCAATGGCCTCCCCTCTGGGACAGGCTGACACCCCACACCCAATGGCCTCCACTCTGGGACTAGCTGACACCCCACAGGCCTTTGCTCTGGGACAGGCTGACACCCCACACCCCAATGGCCTCCCCTCTGGGACAGGCTGACACCCCACACCCCAATGGCCTCCCCTCTGGGACAGGCTGACACCCCACACCCAATGGCCTCCACTCTGGGACGGACTGACACCCCACACCCCACAGGCCTTTGCTCTGGGACAGGCTGACACCCCACACCCCAATGGCCTCCCCTCTGGGATAGGCTGACACCCCACACCCCAGTGGCCTCCACTCTGGGACGGACTGACACCGCACACCCCAATGGCCTTCGCTCTGGGACTAGCTGACACCCCACAGGCCTTTGCTCTGGGACAGGCTGACACCCCACACCCCAATGGCCTCCACTCTGGGACGGACTGACACCGCACACTCCAATGGCCTCCACTCTGGGACGGACTGACACCGCACACTCCAATGGCCTCCACTCTGGGACAGGCTGACACCCTACACCCCTCACCTCTGGGACTCGCCAGTGATGACCTTTGGTCTCCTCCATTCACAGCCGGGTAAGTTTAAGTTAAATGTTTGAAAAAAAGGGAGAAAGAAGAAAAGTAATAGTTGGAGCAAAGGAGTTCCTGCTAAAGGCTCTTACTGTGCTACTACTTTGGATCTTGTAACACTGTTGATCTTTTCATAATCGTGATTCCATAATGGCTACAAGATCAGGGCCATTAACTGTTGTTTATATTGTTATTCTTAACTCAGAGAAAAAATCATGGTCACCAAAGTTGTGATACTGAGGAAATTAGTGGCGCTTTGAGCTGACATGTGTTTAGTCCTGCTGGACCTCATCGCCACTGAGATAGTTTTGTAGGGAGGGAGACAGAAAACAGGTAACTATTGACATTAGTTTTATTATTCCGAAACTCATTTATTTCATGAATTGCCATTTAACTGGAAGGTAGCAAATGTAACCTCTTAATTCAAAATGTAGGGGGACACAAAACAGCCATATACGGGCCAATTGGCTGAACATTTGTTGTAGGGAAAATGTATGAAGCTATTATTAAATAAGTTTTAGTGGGCAACTAGATAATTCAAGGTGATCAGACAGTGGTCAATATGGTTGTGTGAAAGGAAAATTATGTTTCACAAAACTACTGAATTTTTTTGAGATGGTAATACATGCTGTGGATAAAGAGGAATGATTGAATGTGCTAGCTTAAATTTTGAGAAGGCATTTGTTAAGGAGCCACAACAAAGATTATCATGGAAAATAAACATCATGGTGTAGGGGCTAGCCTGTTGACATGAATAGAAGATTAGCTGGCGAATAGAATACAGAGTGTAGGAATAAATGAGTAATTTTCAGTTTGGCATGATGCAACAAGTGGTATGCTGCAGCAATTGATGTCAAGACCTCAACTGTTTACAATTTATATGAACACTTTTGATGAAGGGATGGGTGGTGTCATTGAAACTTAGCTGATGACACAAAGACAGGTATGAAAATAAGTTGTTAAGAGGTCAAAAAGACACTACAAAAATGTGTAACTAGGTTATGCAATATTCTAGCAAATGAAGGACAACGTACATACATATCAAAGTCTCCCCTTTGGCTGGAAGAATAGACTATAAACAAACATTATATAAATGGTAAGAGATTATAGAGCTCTAACTTGCAGACGGTCCTGGATTACCAAAAGCATCACTAAAGTTTTGCATGAAGATATGGCATTTAATTAGGAAAGCTAATAGATTAGATTACTTACAGTGTGGAAACATGCCCTTTGGCCCAACAAGTCCACACAGACCCGCCAAAGCGCAACCCACCCATACCCCTACATTTACCCCTTACCTAACACTACGGTCAATTTAGCATGGCCAATTCACCTGACCCACACATCTTTGGACTGTGGGAGGAAACCGGAGCACCCGGAGGAAACCCACGCAGACAACGTGCAAACTCCACGCAGTCAGTCGCCTGAGTCGGGAATTGAACGCGGGTCTCAGGCACTGTGAGGCAGCAGTGCTAACCACTGTGCCACCGTGCCAATTTAATAAAGAGCTAGAGAGTCTATGCATCAGGTTTGCAGGGTACTAATGAGACTACATGTGAAGTATTGAACACAATATTGGTCATCTTATTTAAGGAAGAATATAAATGTGCTTGAATCAGTTCAACAGGATTAGTTAATGCCCAGTGGTGTTAGACATAAGAGTCAAAATGTATAGAGCTTTATAAAATCATGAGGAGCATGGATAAGGTGAATAGTCAAAGTCTTTTTCCGAGGGTAGGGGAATTCAAAAGAAGACAGCATAGGTGGGAGGGGAAACATATAAAAGGGTCCTGAGGAACACCTTTTTTTTCATGCAGAGAGTGGTACACATATTGAGCTGCCAGACGAAGTGGTGGAGGCATGTACAGGTACAAGGGAGGCACAATGGTTAGCATTGCTGCCTCACAGTGCCAAGGACTCAGGTTCGATCCCAGCCTCGGGTGACTGCCAGTGTGGAGTTTGCACGTTTTCCCTGCGTGTGTGTGGGTTTCCTCTGGGTGCTCCAGTTTCCTGCACAAAGATGTGCAGGTTAGGGTGAATTGGCCATGCTAAATTGCCCATAGAGTTTGGGTAAAAAGCTGAAAATGTGTTGCTGGTTAAAGCACAGCAGGTTAGGAAGCATCTCAGGAATAGGGAATTCAACGTTTCGAGCATAAGCCCTTCATCAGGAATGAGAGAGAGTAGCCAAGCAGGCTAAGATAAAAGGTAGGGAGGAGGGACTTGGGGGAGGGGCGATGGAGGTGGGATAGGTGGAAGGAGGTCACTGAAATCCTTGTAGAGGGAGGAAGAGAGCTTCTTCAAGGAAGGCATCCTTGCAAGAGGATTCGCAGTAGGTTAAAATCTTCAAGTAAAAAATGAGGTCTGCAGATGCTGGAGATCGCAGTAGGTTAAAATAGAGTTTGGGGATGGGTAGGTTAGGTGCATTAGTCGGAATAAATATAGGATGGGAAATGGGTCTTGGTGGATTACTATTTGGAGGGTCGGTGTGGACTTGTTAGTCCAAGCGGCCTGTTTCCATACTGTAGAGATTCTATTCTACTCTCCAACATTTAAAAGGCATCTGGATGGATTTACAAATGGAAGGGTTTGGGAAGTATGGGCCAAATGCTGGCAAATGGGACTAGATCAGTTTAGGATATCTGGTTAGCATGGACGAGTAATACAGAAGGATCTGTATGCATGCAGTATATCTCTATAATTCAATGACTCTGCACTGTGACAGCCAGCATCCATTAGAAATGTGGTAATGTGAATTAATGCAATGGAATCATGAAGTGGACTTAATTTTGGATTCAAGTGGCTTACTTTGTTTTGCAGTTCAGTAAATAAACTGAATCCGTTAATGAAACAAAATATTATTACTCACATCTTAACTTCCCATAATAATTTATTTATTTAGAATTAGATTAGATTACTTACAGCGTGGAATTGTTTGCCATTAAAATGCTAGAAGAATGTTTATATGAACTGATCAAATTCTTTTAACTGTAATGATCATTAAAATTGAAATCCTTAATTTATCCTATTATTCAAGCAAAAAAGAATGTTTGCTACTGAGTTTGAAACCAATTCAATCCAAGCTTCAGTGAATTCCTTAATATCATATACACTCTGCCCATTTACAGTCTTGTAACTCATCTGTTATGAATCCTGTACGTACTAAATTCTGTCTGATAAACAATATGTGTATGGTTATAAATGAGTGACTGAAGCTGATGGGCTTTGATGTCCTAACATATTTTGACAGCAACAGCACTAACTTACTGAGATTAATCCATCTCTCAGGACATCATATCTTTTGTATAGTTCCTAACTCTTTCATACAGACTAGGCACTAGTTTCATTTAAGACATCAGGCTGACTGAACAAATCTCTAAACCATACCCTTCAAATGGCCTATAGCAAGCTATTTTCCAGACCTGATGAGTTGAAAGATAAAATATTTCACTAGTTTGTGAGAAGCACTGATGTGTTTAATACTCTATATCTGCACATAGCTATTTTTCTTTTGCTCCTGTGTCTGATCTTCCGTGGTCACTCACAGTCCATTCCCTTCTACTTTGGTAAATGAAACTTTAACAGATTTAAGAAGTTTCATGTTCAGTAAGTAGCAAAGAGTTTTAAAGTCATTTTTTCCCCATTGTTAGCAATTCTGATGTTAGCAACGTTTAAGAGCCAAATAAGCAGAAAGCCAAATGTGCACCACTTCAGTGCACTATACAAATTTACAGCAGTGCTCTATGTATTTTTTAAACCTGGACATGGAACAGGGAAAAGCTCTATTCCACAGTCATTAGAAAATAGAAAACTTCTATCACAATAATTTAGGTTGGATTTGTACTAACGTCCAATGTCTTGATTAGTAAAGAGCAACAAAGAAAGTCCATGATCTGCTCAATTGTCTTGTATACTAAACATGCAGTAGGACAGTGGTTCTTTTATTTCCCATATTCATAGTCCAATTTTTAAAATTCCCATTATGAATTACAGATTCACATTTAGAGTGAAAAATGCCATTGGTGACTTGTCATTACATCCTTCTGCTGCAAATGTGTTGCTGGTCAAAGCACAGCAGGTTAGGCAGCATCTCAGGAATAGAGAATTCGACGTTTCGAGCATAAGCCCTTCATCAGGAATAAGACCTGTCCACCCCTCTCACCCACTCCAACCTCTCACCCTCAGAACGTGCAGCCCTCCACTCCCTCCGCTCCAATCCCAACCTCACCATCAAACCCGCAGACAAGGGAGGCGCGGTGGTAGTTTGGCGCACTGACCTGTACACCGCTGAAGCCAAACGCCAGCTCGCGGACGCCTCCTCTTATCGCCCCCTTGACCACGACCCCACCTCCCACCACCAAACCATCATCTCCCAGACCATCCAGGACCTCATCACCTCAGGGGATCTCCCATCCACCGCCTCCAACCTCATAGTCCCACAACCCCGCACCGCCCGTTTCTACCTCCTGCCCAAAATCCACAAACCTGCCTGCCCCGGCCGACCCATTGTCTCAGCCTGCTCCTGCCCCACCGAACTCATCTCCCAATACCTCGACACGGTCCTGTCCCCTTTAGTCCAAGAACTCCCCACCTACGTTCGGGACACCACCCACGCCCTCCACCTCCTCCAGGATTTTCGCTTCCCCGGTCCCCAACGCCTTATTTTCACTATGGACATCCAGTCCCTGTACACCTCCATCCCCCATCACGAAGGACTCAAAGCCCTCCGCTTCTTCCTTTCCCGCCGCACTAACCAGTACCCTTCCACTGACACCCTCCTTCGACTGACTGAACTGGTCCTCACCCTGAATAACTTCTCTTTTCAATCCTCCCACTTCCTCCAAACTAAAGGAGTTGCCATGGGCACCCGCATGGGCCCCAGCTATGCCTGCCTCTTCGTAGGATATGTGGAACAGTCCATCTTCCGCAACTACACTGGCACCACCCCCCACCTTTTCCTCCGCTACATCGATGACTGTATCGGCGCTGCCTCGTGCTCCCACGAGGAGGTTGAACAGTTCATCAACTTTACTAACACCTTCCATCCCGACCTGAAATTCACCTGGACTGTCTCAGACTCCTCCCTCCCCTTCCTAGACCTTTCCATTTCTATCTCGGGCGACCGACTCAACACAGACATCTATTATAAACCGACTGACTCCCACAGCTACCTGGACTACACCTCCTCCCACCCTGCCCCCTGTAAAAACGCCATCCCATATTCCCAATTCCTTCGTCTCCGCCGCATCTGCTCCCAGGAGGACCAATTCCAACACCGCACAACCCAGATGGCCTCCTTCTTCAAGGACCGCAGATTCCCCCCAGACGTGATCGACGATGCCCTCCACCGCATCTCCTCCACTTCCCGCTCCTCCGCCCTTGAGCCCCGCTCCTCCAACCGCCACCAAGACAGAACCCCACTGGTTCTCACCTACCACCCCACCAACCTGCGCATACAACGTATTATCCGCCGCCATTTCCGCCACCTCCAAACGGACCCCACCACCAAGGATATATTTCCCTCCCCTCCCCTATCAGCGTTCCGCAAGGACCACTCCCTTCGTGACTCCCTTGTCAGATCCACACCCCCCCAACCCAACCTCCACCCCCGGCACCTTCCCCTGCAACCGCAGGAAATGTAAAACTTGCGCCCACACCTCCACACTCACTTCCCTCCAAGGCCCCAAGGGATCCTTCCATATCCGCCACAAGTTCACCTGTACCTCCACACACATCATCTATTGCATCCGCTGCACCCGATGTGGCCTCCTCTATATTGGTGAGACAGGCCGCTTACTTGCGGAACGCTTCAGAGAACACCTCTGGGCCGCCCGAACCAACCAACCCAATCACCCCGTGGCTCAACACTTTAACTCCCCCTCCCACTCCACCGAGGACATGCAGGTCCTTGGACTCCTCCACCGGCAGAACACAACTACACGACGGCTGGAGGAGGAGCGCCTCATCTTCCGCCTGGGAACCCTCCAACCACAAGGTATGAATTCAGATTTCTCCAGCTTCCTCATTTCCCCTCCCCCCACCTTGTCTCAGTCGGTTCCCTCAACTCAGCACCGCCCTCCTAACCTGCAATCCTCTTCCTGACCTCTCCGCCCCCACTCCACTCCAGCCTATCACCCTCACCTTGACCTCCTTCCACCTATCCCACCTCCATCGCCCCTCCCCCTAGTCCCTCCTCCCTACCTTTTATCTCAGCCGGCTTGGCTCTCTCTCTCTTATTCCTGATGAAGGGCTTATGCTCGAAACGTCGAATTCTCTATTCCTGAGATGCTGCCTAACCTGCTGTGCTTTGACCAGCAACACATTTGCAGCTGTGATCTCCAGCATCTGCAGACCTCATTTTTTACATTACATCCTTCTGCCAGGAATGGTGCTGCAGCAAAGAGAGTATGCTAAATTGACATGGGCATGATTCATGAGAAATGGGGACGTGGAAAGTTATAAAGTGGAACTTTGAAACAAAATAAGGGCAATAGAGGGCTGTGACTTAATTTTAAATTTCCCAGTGGTGTAATATCAGGATGATCCCCAGGGAAAATCTTTGTCATTGAGTTGAGAATTATACAAATACCCAACTGTAATCATGGCAGTAGAAGACATGTCCCTGCATTTGTTTCTATGCTTAGTCTCCTCTAAACTATTCATTACAATCCTCCTACACACTGTAACAAATGACTTTTACAAGAAAAATAACAATAGCAGGATGCTAGCAGAATAACTATTCACTGATTTACTCTGAATTAGAATCAAATAAAGCATCAGTGAATATAATATTCTATAGTTCTTTGACAACAGTGTGGGGTTTAAACCATCCCTTCCAATGTGATTTAACTATAGCTATATAGAGATATATACTGATGAAAATGCCTCACTCATATCTCAAGATAAAATGAAAATGGAAACATTAAGGCCTTGATTATCAGTCTAATTATTACACTCCAATGCAAGACTTAGAATGGCAAAGAAATGTGGCTTCCACAGTTCTGCTGTAGCTTACTGTGATTGACAATTCATAATTTAATGGAAGATCAATGAAAACCTCCAAGACACAGACTACATAGGGCCACAGTGTTATTGGGATCTCCAGCATTCCACAAAATTAAGGTGATGATTGGAAAAATGCATGCAGAAAGTAAGTCCATTTGTCTTTTTGTACTGTGTAAGTTGTGTTGTATTGTCTGCAAAGAAAACTAAGAGATGAATCACAGAAAATAAAATGCATAAAATATCCATACATAGGTAAAATAAAAGTGAAATTTGTCATCTTCAAATGTGTCCTTTTCAGTGGCTATTTATTTTACTGCCTCTTAGTCTGTTGAACGTGAACACAAAATGCGTAACATTGGATTCACTTTTCTGTACCTACTAATACTCAGAAGTTGTAATAAGTTCTTCTAGATAGTCAATGCAATGAAATTTCTGTACCTCTCCAATTCTACCTCTTGCTTGATTTTAATTGTTCTAGCTTTGGTAGCTGTACCTTCAGCTGCCTAGACAATAAACTTTGGAATTCATCATGTAATTGTTCTATTTCTCATGATTTAGAGATGCTAGTGCTGGACTGTGGTATACAAAGTTAAAAATCACACAACACCAGGTTATAGTCCAACAGGTTTAATTGGAAGTACACTAGCTTTCGGAGCGACGCTCTTCCACATGATGAAGGAGTGGTGCTCCGAAAGCTAGTGTGCTTCCAATTAAACTTGTTGGACTGTAGCCTGGTGTTGTGTGATTTTTAACGTTCTATTTCTCTGCCTCTTTTCCTTCCTAAAGAATTACCTTTTGTGATAAACCAGTTACAATGCTAGCAACTGCCCAACAATGTGACGAATTGCCCAGGTGTGTCCTGGTCACCAAAAGCAGGTCAATTCTAACCAAATTCTAACCAAAATTGCTGCCATTTTGCTCTGCTCTAAATCAGCAGCAATGTTCCCTGTAATTCTTTTTTTCCCATTCTGCTGACTTCAGAGATCCTTATATATTGGTAGCTTAGAGAAGTGGAAGCCATTCATTGCACCCCAATGAGCATAGAGCATTCCAGCAACCAGTTTAGAGGGAAGGTTGAGTAGAAGGTATCCCCAACAGTGTTATAAGCACTTGCTCAGCAACAACTTTCTCACTGTCATTCTGTTTGGATTCTAACAAAGCCATAAAGCTCCTGATCTCATTACAGCCTTGAAGCATGCATGGAACTCCAGTGACAAGGTCATTGTCCTTGCCATCAAAACAACCTTTTGAGTCAATAGGGACCGGATGGAAGACTGTCTGCTGGTCAAAGTCATACCAAGAACAAAACATGATGTTTTATTTATTGGAGTCAAACATCTCAGTCCCAGGGCATCAGTATAGGTGGTTCCCCAGGATTGTGGCATAGGCCCAAACATTTTCAGCTACTTCATCAATAAGCTTTGCTCTGTCTAAAGGGCAGAAGTCAATGATCGTGGACAACAGCATAACATTCAGACTTCTCAAGAATTGGAATAGCTCATGTCATTACACAGAAAAACCTGTTCAGTATCCAGGCTTGGGCTGATAAATAGCAAGCAGCGCAAATGCCCGTCAATGATCATTCTAAATAAGAGAATACTTAATCATTACTCCTTCATATTCAGTTGCATTACCATCACTGATTCCTCCACTATCAACATCTTGGAGGGATTACCCTTGACCAGAAACTGAACTAGCCTAACCACATAAATATTTTGGTTAGAAGAGCAGGTCAGAGGCTAGGAATCCTGTGACAAGTAACTCACCTACTGACTTCCCAAAGCCTGTCTATTATCTACAAGGCATGATTGAGGAGTGTGATTAAATACTTCTCACTGGCATGGCTATGTGCATGCACTCCTTCCACAACCAATCCATAGTAGTAACAGTATGTCCCATCTACAAAATGAAGTGCAGCAATTCATGCAGGCTTCCTCAAAGCACATTTCAAACCATGATCTCTGTCACCTAGAAAGGTTCCCAGTTACATGGGAACATTAAGGTGGCATGGTGGCACAGTGGTTAGCAATGCTGTCTCACAGCGCCGGAGACCAGGGTTCAATTCCTACCTCAGGCAACTGCCTGTATGGAGTTTGTACATTCTGCCAGTGTCTGCGTGGGTTTCGTCCGGGTGCTCCGGTTTCCTCCCACCGTCCAAAAATGTGAAGCTTAGGGCCATGCTAAATTGCCCATAGTGTTGGGTGAATGGGTCTGGTTGGGTTGCTCTTTGGAGGGCCGGTGTGGACCTGTTTCCACACGGTAAATAATCTGAAAAAACACCAGCAAGTTTTCTTTCCAGTTACTCAGCATCTTGGATGATGTCCCTTCACTCTTGCTTGTTCAATGTCATTTAACTCCTCTCCTAACAAGCATGTTTTCTGTCTTTGTCCAAATGTAAATCTATCCTGTAACTAAACAACTGCTGAGAATACCTTTTTTTTAAAAAAAAACAAAATGGGGAAACTTGGGCAAGAGTCACACTTATCCCTGCCATTGGACACAGACCTTGCCCCATCATGACCGTGTTTTAGATGATTTCCATGATGAGGAGATGCTGGTGTTGGACTGGGGTGGACAAAGTTAAAAATCGCACAACACCAGGTTATAGTCCAACAGGTCTATTTGGAAGCACTAGCTTTCGGAGTGCTGCTCTTTCATCAGGTAGCTTGATGATTTCAACAGTCATTCCATTTTAATGAATAAAGGCATCTCCCATCCCTACGCTCTTTGTACTGCACTGGAGAGCCAACCTTAATCCCTGTGCTCACACCTAGGAGTTCTGAACCAGGATCCCAGCGATCTCTATAGAATTCTTCTCTATAGTCAAGAAATAAATACCTCTGCCTTTAATAAAAATATGCCTCTCTATCATGATAATAAGCTGGAGTGCTCTTGGAATTATTCTAACTCAGTTGTATGACTGCATTTGTAAAATAGAATGGCACATTTGCACCAGTGGTGTATCAGTGAGGAATTCAGTCACAATTGAAATATTGATCTCAGGAACTAGGCTGCATTGCACATGTCAGAAGAAAGCCTGTTGCTTTGCTGATAGCTCAGTTCCAAATTGTAGCAATGGTTGAGCTAGTTAATCTATCAGCTGCCTCGTGTCTATTTCATTACCTTCTACTTAATGCAGCATGGAAAATAAATTAGTTTTTGTCATAAGATCATTTGTTTCCCTAACCTGTACAGGTCCATTTCATACACTCTTACATATACATAAGCACACATAAATATGCTGTAGTACGTGGCAGTTTCATCAGATCTGATGATAAATGGTAAATTAATTTAGCTATTAAAACCATGAAAGAGAATCTGTGAAGGTGAAAGAAGTAATCAGGCATGTGGAAAATGGGAATGTTTGTTTTGAACTTCATGCAGTTCAGCAAAAAGTCAATTATTTTGTATAATTTGTTGGTAAAATGGGTATAATCTTCAACTGTCTCCAGTAGGCCACTGGAATCTAGAAATTGAAAGTAAGTGTGGGAGCATTTAGAGATGCACAGTGTAATCAAGGATTGACAGTTTGGTTTGTTACAGACAAATTGTGCTTGACAACTTTAATAGAACTTCTTGAAGAAATTACAGATTGCATTGATAAAGGTAGATGCGGTAATTTTCTGAAGGCATTTAACAAGGTCTCAGAGAAGGATTGTCATAAAGTTTCAGACATACAGTATAAGGGAACATGTGGTAACATGATAGAAGATTGGTTAATCAGTACAAAACAATGCAATGAAGCTCTTGTAGAAAGATGAGCAGAATAAATATTGTAAATTACAGTATACAAGTTGACCTGGCGTGTTTAACAATCCTGTTTCTGAGGCCCAAAGTGTCATGTTTTTGCATTATGTTTGGCGTATAAGCTGACCCCTGAGCAACAACATGCAATGCATTAGTAACAGATTTTAAATTTCCATCCCACTAATGCATGGTTGACTTACTGGTATATATGACTGAGCACAGTTATAACGTGACTGTAAGTAGGACTTTGTCCTCCCAGGAATGCCTGAAGAATGCAGCAGTACTGCTCAAAACCACAAACAATTCTGGTCTCCTTCCTATCGGAATGATGTTGTGAAATTTGAAAGGGTTCAGAAAAGATTTACAAGGATGTTGCCAGGGTTGGAGGATTTGAACTATAGGGAGAGGCTGGACAGGCTGTGGCTGTTTTCGCTGGAGCGTCGAAGGCTGAGGGGTGACCTTATAGAGGTTTACAAAATTATGAGGGGCATGGATAGGATAAATGGACAAAGTCTTTTCACTGGGGTGGGAAAGTCCAAAACTAGAGGACATAGATTTAGGGTGAGAGGGGAATGATATAAAAGAGACCTAAGGGGCAACGTTTTCATGCAGGGGATGGTACGTGTATGGAATGAGCTGCCAGAGGATGTGGCGGAGGCTGGTACAATTGCAACATTTAAAATGCATCTGGATGGGTATATGAATAGGAAGGGTTTGGAGGGATATGGGCCAGGTGTTGGCAGGTGGGACTAGCTTTCTGTTTGGATATCTGGTCGGCATGGACGAGTTAGACTGAAGGGTCTGTTTCCATGCTGTACATCTCTATGACTCTATAACTTGCTGGATCCATGTGGGAGATTGCTGCTACATCACTCCAGATCTGAACATTTGCCTTATCCCCTCAACAGACTGAGTTGCAGACTAATCACATTAAAGTCAGAGAATGAAAGAGCTTGGCTTTGGGAGTTTTCATTCACTAAATATTTTTTTTTAAATGCACAAGGGGTCAAGTTAGCAATGTAAGCTGTGCTACATAGTTGCATGGGAGTTTCAGTTACACCCCTCTTTGTATCAAAGACTGATGGCACTTCAGATCAGTCACCAGACCAACTAGCAGTTCACTTTTATACTCAAGGCGTACTCTGTTTTACAAAGGATATATTGAAGGTTCAAAGGTCGACTGACATGCTGACATCTACAGTACTACTATGGGATGGACGTTATTCTCACTGTGCAAAGAGATAATTGGAAGTTGGGCATCAGAAATGCAATATTGAATTTTCCTGACAAAACAAACAGGGTTGTAAATCAGTGAACAAAACAATAATGGACTTCCAGAAGGCCTAAATAGAAAATCAAGATGGACAAACAAAAGGCAGATGGAATACAGAATGGAGCAGCATGAAGTTGCATTTTGAAGGTGGTGGGGGGGAGCACCAGAAATTGGAATATGCATTGAGTAGAAAGGTGGGGAAGGGGATGGTGGAAGAGAAATCTTGGGATATAAATATGCAATGATAAATTCCCAACTCTAACTACTAAAGAAACCCATCCAATTTTTATTACTTTCACACCTCAGTTTGACAGATTGAATCCTTGATGTCACAACATACCAGGTAGCACAGTGGTTAGCACTGCTGCCTCACAGCGCCAGAGACCTGGGTTCAATTCCCAACTCAGGCAACTGACTGTGTGGAGTTTGCACATTCTCCCCGTGTCTGCGTGGGTTTCCTCCGGGTGCTCCGGTTTCCTCCCACAGTCCAAAGATGTGCAGGTCAGGTGAATTGGCCATGCTAAATTGTCCGTAGTGTTAGGTAATAGGGGTATGGGTGGGTTGCGCTTCGGCGGGTCGGTGTGGACTTGTTGGGCTGAAGGGCCTGTTTCCACACTGTAAGTAATCTAAAAAAAAAAATTAATCTGTTATTCCTGGTTAAAATGGCAATAACATGATCCATTAACTTCATCCATAGTTGGTTATGAATTCTGAGGATATCAGAACTAAATTTAATGTACTGACTAGCTTTATAACTAGTACCAAAAGTTAGCTGAATTTATTAAGCATCAAAGTAAATTCTGCGCTAACATAACAATTGAACAGTTCACCACACTTATTGGGGGATCCATGCAGTGAGGAAAATTAACAGACCAATTGTTGTATAGCTGTGTATTTTAATTAGCAGGAATGGAGATAGTGATTTCAAAAGAATATTATTTACTGGATCATGAAGATTGTTAATATTTCACAGTATTTGTTTCTAATGATATTTTCTGTAATTTGCAATTTACAATTGTTTTCTTGACGAGTTAACTGAACTGTGGCGTTAGGAAAATTAGAACAGTGAAACAAATTGTAAATATAAAATTATAACAGTTGATAACATCTGATCTAAATAATAACGACACGAAGTGATGGTTCATGTAATATAAAAATGTTAGATATTCAGTGCAGCATGGCATGTGCCACATGCGGTATTTACAGGCAAAAGCTCAAGCAGGAGAGCCCCCTCACAGATACAGGTCCAGTAATGGTCGGAGGAGGCAGAGGATCAACTCCGGTGCTGTCTGGAATTGGCTGAATGGGCTGTGTTCTAACAGTACGCAGGTACCTTGAGTGAGCACGTCACCACCGTCACAGACTTTATCAGCAAGTGTGTGAGGATTGCATACCATGGAAATCAATCCGGGTGTTTCCCAACAGGAAACCCTGGATGAATCAATACATACAGAACCTGCTAAAAACCAGGTGTGAGGTCTTTAGATCAGAAGACCCACTCAAATAAAGGTAATCCAAATATGACCTTCTTGGAGTAATTAAGACAGCCAAGGACAAATACGGATTCAAACTAGAGACCAGACAGACCCCGGCAACTATGGCAAGGACTGAATGACATCACAGGTTCTAAAAAGAGACAGTGCAAGACAGCAGATGATGACACATCTCTCCCAGATCATCTCAATGCCTTGTATGCTCACTTTGATCAGAACTTCAATGTAGAGGTAACATCTATTCTGACAAGTCCTGAAGAACCTATCCCAACAGGCACTGCATCAGAGGTCAGATCAGTTTTCCTGTGTGTGAAACCAAAGAAAGCAATGGGACCAGATGGAGTACCAGGCTGTGCACTCAGAGCATGTGCAGATCAACTGGTAGAGGTCTTTTCGAACATCTTCAGCCTTTCTGCAGCAGGCAACTGTCCCTGCCTGTTTCAAAAGGGCCAACATCATCCCTGTGTCTAAGAAGGCTCATGCAGCATGTCTCAATGACTATCGCCCAGTGGCCCTAACTTCCGTGGTCATGAAGTGCTTTGAAAGGCTGGTCATGGCACTAATCAACTCCAGCCTCCCCACTACTCTTGACTCACTCCAATTTGCATATCGGATCAACAGATCCACGTCAGATGCCATATCACTTGCCCTGCACTCCTCCCTAGAACATCTTGACACCAAGAACAGCTACCTAAGACTCATTGACTACAGTTCAGCCTTCAATACTATTATCCCCCCGAGATGGATTACTAAACTTAGTGATCTCAGACTAAACCCCACTCTCTGCAATTGGATCCTCAGCTTCCAGACCCACAGGCCACAATCAGTGAAGATTAGGGACAATATTTCATCCTCACTAACACTCAACATTGGAGCCCCCTAGGAATGCTTACTCAGCCCCCTACTGTACTCACTGTATACTCATGACTGCATCACCAAATACCAGACTAATGCCACTTACAAGTTCGCTGATGACACCACCATAGTCAGTCGAATCTCAGAAGGTGACAAAACAGACTACAGACGGGAGGTGGAAGACCTAGAAAAATAGTGTACTGAGAACAACCTAGCTCTTAATGCCAGCAAAACAAAGGAACTCATTATTGACTTTCAGCAGGATGTTACTCATGCCCCCCCCCCCACCCTCCACATTACACAGAGGTGGAATGAGTGGACAGTGTCAAGCTCCTGGGAGTGGTCATCTACAACAAGCTTTCTTTTATGTATCATTAGGATGCACTGATTACAAAGACCCAACAACGTCTCTTCTTCCTCAGGCAGCTGAGGAAATTTGGCATGATGGCGGGTATCCTTGCCAAGGTTTATAGGTGCACCATTGAGAGCATTCTGTCTGGATGTATCACTACCTGGTATGGCAACTGTATCATTCAAAATCGGAGATGGTTACAGAGAGTTGTGAACTCAGCCTGGACAATCATAAAGGCCAACCTCCCATGTAAAGAATCTATCTACCAGGCCTGCTGTCAAAGAAAGGCCGCCAGCATTCTCAAAGATCCATCCCACCCTGGCAAGATACAGAAGTCTGAACGCACCCCGACCCCACCCCGCCCATGCATCAGCCGGTATTGAAACAGCTTCTACCCTATTATTGTTAGAATACTGAATGGGCTCTCAAACTCACATTCACCTATACCTGTGTTTTTGTTTTTGCTGCTGTTTACCTATTATTTACTTAGCTATGCTACTTAACTGTGATCTCTCTGTATTGCTCGCAAGACAAAACTTTTCACTGTGCCTTGGTACATGTGACAATAAATTCAATTCAATACAATTCTGGGATTCCATTTCAAAACTAAATGAGAAAATAAGAAGTGGAAGGCATATGAGAACCTCAGCTTGATGAGGTTTTTTTGACTAATTTTTCTTTCTGTATTCTACAGTGGCAGACTTATCTTACTCTCAGTTAAATCTGCGCTGTATTTAGGAAAGGAAATATTTGAGCTACTTCTGCAGCCATGAAGGAACAGAATGGATGATCTTACTGAGAGAGCATACATTTGACAATCATTGTCAATGGAGCAGGAAGTGAGGACAGTCTAGGAGATCTGAGGGAATAAGGAAGAATGTTAGTCATATCAAATATATATCTGGGCAGTGGATTCACTGCTATAGAGAGAACTGCCTGGGTATGGTGGAAACACGATGTATGAGGATATATGGCCATCACATGACAAGCCTAATGCTGGCAAGCCAGACATTGAACACAAGCTGGAAGTGTAATGAAATATCTTTACAGTAAGTGATAATTAAAGAAAGGATGATAACATGGAAAGTGATTAACGTATCTTGTTTGGAAATTAATGCTGATATTTGTAATTGAAAATTGATCACGTTGACAATCTCTCTTTTGGCAAATCTTTTTGTGTTCTGTATCTTCCACAGGATCTCCAGAGAGTGGAAAGGCATTCTGGAAGCAGGACTTTTTGAAAATTCTACCCCTGCATTTCAAAGCATCTCATTGTCAATGAATCAGAAAGATTGCAATGGGCACTATCCACAATGATGATGTCATATGGACTTGTGGGCAAAACAAATTGGGATATTGAGGAATAAGACCTAATATTTCGCTCTCCTCCAAGTTTCTACAACAATACGTGGCATGTCAATATAACTTGCAACTAACATATTACATGTTGCTAATATATTTAAACTAGATTGTGCTAACTACAAGAGACACTTTTAGTTAGACTAAGGAATAGGCTTCCTCTCTCATACTAGACCAAGTATTTCAGATCTGTGTAAAAGAAACCTTACAACAGGAGATTTAGCAACTCTGGAGAAATAGGATAATAACTCCAAAGCAAATGCAGACTGCATCACAAGACTCCAGTCTATATGAGGAATCCTGAGTCAGATTCAGTGGAGAGTAAATAGATATTGAAGGCTCTCTGAGTAAAGCTTAAAGTGGCTGATGGGACAGCAAAATAAAAATAAACTGGAGAATAGACCATTGGAAAGAATGGGAGAAGTGAAGCAATATAAGAGGTGAGTTTCTTTTCAAGTTGCCATGCGTAAAGTAATGTAATCATGTACATTGCAACTACCAATACAATATCGCTGTTCTTTGTCCTTTCTTTCAATTCTCTGACCTTGTTCTTTTTTATTTGTAATCTCTTTCAGCTCTGCATGCTGTCAAGATATCTGTGTCCCTCCAGTTCTGGCATTTCGAATGTCCCTGATAATAATTGCACCACAATTAGTGGCTATGTCTTTAGGTGATCTGGAATTCCCTTTGTAAACTTTTGCACCTCTCTATCTCTCTTTCCACCTTTAAACATGCATTGAAATCTATCTCTTTTGTCCTCTGCTCTGACATCTCTTTATGTGATGCAATGTCAGACTTTTGTTGTCTGACTCTGCTGTGAAATGCCTTGGATTACTTATGTTTAAGGTCCTAGAGAAGTGCAAGTTGTCATTATTTACATTTTCTTAACCCAAACATTATCAATAGTTTGAGAGAGAGAGGGAGAGTATAAACATGTCTACTAACAGAAGATTTTACAGCCTGTGTTTTTTTTGGATTTCTGGGATTGGTCAGTGTAACTAAGCAGCTGTGCTATCTCCCTGAGCAACGGTTGTCATAGCTAATGCCAAATAGATACGAGAAGGATTATGTCTTTCATGGAAACACATAATATGGGCAAAGTAACAAATCACAGATTCAATGCATGCCATTTACACTAATAGCAAAAGTATATTGTGCAGTCCTTACTTATCCAAAAATCTACATTTTGTAAAAGGGAAATATTCTTCCAGCTTTCTGAAGGAGGAAATTCAATGGGACCTCCAATAATATATTACCTAAGATCTAACTGTAGGGGGCTTAAAAATGTTACTTTGATAATTACATAGATGTGGATGATGCATTTCTCTGACCTTATGCTTCCAGTAGCAACTTACAATCATCGTTGCATCTGTTCACACCCACGCAAGAATAGAAACGTTTATGCTTCTCTCTTTAATTCATTAGTATTTTGAAATCATAATCTGTTTTCTTTTCAAAATTTCAGTTTTCTATTAACTGAATAATTGCTTGAGGCAAACAGGTGACAGTTTGAATTCCACTGATGTGAGTTTTGTATTATATTAATGTGCATAGGTTGCCTTAATGCTTTGTATGTGAACGAATATTATAAATTTTGAAGATTAGTAAGTGGCTGCAGGAAACAATCAGGTTCTTTGAGCGAGAGCAGAGCCTTTACTATGGCATGTTTACCACAGCTACATTATAATCAAGATTATTATTCTGACCAAAGAAGAGCTGAATCCATCTATGACAGATTATTCCCAGGAGATCGGCATCAGAATGGAATTCATTCCCTCGAATAGAGTGTTTTCTTGTTTTACACAGAAGTAAAGTACATTTCTGAAATTGGATAAATTATAACCCCGAGCACTGTAATGGCGAAAAAAAGGATTATTTGCATTTTAATAGAATTTGATAGAACAGATATGGAGAAACTATTTCCTCTGATGGGGAATTCGAGAACAATCTTAATATTAAGAGTTAGATTGTGAAGATATGAAATCATGAAGCCCTTTCCCAGACAAAGAATAATGAAAATCTGTAACTCTGGGTGGAATTTAATCATCGCAATGGGACCCTCACCCATTGGTTGGAGAACTAATGGGGAACCCCTGTCAGATTATGATAATGTCTAACCACAGTATTATGTGCCATTCAGATGCTGAAAAGGCTACTGTCAGATCTTATGAGAAAGTGAGGACTGCAGATGCTGCAGTGTCAGAGTTGAAAAATGCAGTGTTGGAAAAAGTACAGTAGGCCAGGAGTAGGAGAGTTGCTATTTCAGCCATAAGCCCTTCATCAAGAATGTCGACTTTCCTTAGGATTCAGAGCCCCAGCAGCTAAGACTTACCGTCATAAGCTAGTCAGAGACCAGCAGCATTTCATTGACATTAACTCCTATGGGGACCTTAGCAAGTGTTGATAAAGCACCAATCATAAGTCTGTGGACAATGAGAGATCCACAGCCAAAGTTGAGAGAGGGCATGCTGAGAAATCTTGACTGTGATTTCACTGTGAGGAGCTGCTCAGTGACCTAGGAGGTAATGGAAGGAAAGTGCTCTCAATAAACCACTCCCCCAACCTGAATATGGTATCGCAATCAGGCACAGAGGACCAGTTTGCCTTCAGGAGGAAGCCCTGAATAAGCCCTGAATCTCCCACTTAATTCCTGAGCCATCACTTCATTGTAGATGTTTTCCTAATTATCCTTTTTCAGACATGTTATTACACTCCTTTGGAGCAGGTAGAACTTGAACCCTGGCCTCCTGTCCCAGAGGTAGCAATACTACCACTGCACCACTAGAGCCCTCATCCTTGCATCATGCTGGTGTTCAGGATAATGAGTGTCAACTGGCTCATTAGTGAGACTAATTGACACCCCATGATCACTAATTGGGAATCGCATTTCAGTTCATTTACCCTCTGACCTAATCAAGGGATTTGGGGGAAACACTGTAGCACCTGCAGACTAAAATGGGGTCAATCCAGTGATGAAGTAAAGCTTAATTCACCAGTGGTAGCATGGATTCATGAAAGACAAGTCATGCTTAAAAAAACCTGTTGAATTTCATTGATGATGTAACCAGCGAGGTAGATAATAGGGATCTGGTACAGATCCAGGCAGCGGGCCATGGAGGAGGTCATTAGGGCTGAATGCCTGACCCTCTTCAGAGTCTGGGTATCTCTGGAGAAGGAGCACATGGTGTCTACCAACTCCCTTGAGCAGTTCAGGGAGAGGTGGCCGCCACAGGGAGTGGTGTGTATTATTTCCCTTTCCAACTCTATTTTGATTTAATCCCTTCGCTCCCCTTCACTGTTTAAACAAGCAGCATTGCCCTTTGAGAAAGGCACTGCTTGTCACTGGCCACTCTGTTGTTTCCTTTTTTTCCTGGTGGTGGAATATTAATAAAGATTTACACAGTTGTTGTTTTTCACTGTGTCCGACACCAGCACATAGGTGCTGGGATAAAATAAGCATTACTGCTGTCAGGTGGGAGTGTGAGGATAAGAAAACAAAAAGAAAAAAATATATAAACATTGTAAAATTCATGAATGGCATAGAGGTAAAAAAAATTAAAAAGAAACGAAATAGGGATCTGGTGGAGTTGTATACCTAGTCTTCCAATAGGTACTTGACCAGTGCAGTATAAAAGACTGATGCAGAAATGTAGATTCCAGTGATTTGGGGTAGTGTAGTGGCTTGGAAGAGTGTTGGCTGACTGACAGAAAACAGAGTGTTAGGATACCACGATTGCGATACCCCTATCAGGTTGGGGGAATGGACGATTGAGAGCACTTTCCTTCTTGAGTGTTGGGAGCAGCACAGTAGCTCAGTGGTTAGCATTGCTGCCTCACAATGCCAGGGACCTGGGTTCAATTCCCACCTCGGACAACTGTCTGTGTAGAGATTGCATATTGTCTGCGTGGGGGTTTCCTCCCACAGTCCTAAGATGTGCATGTTAGGTGATTTGCCATGCTAAAATGGCCATAGCGTTAGGAGCAGTAGTCAGGGGTAAATGGCTCTTGGCGGTTCTGTTTCCACACTGTAGGGAACCTAATCTAATCAATTATGGGGTTCTTCTCTGGATGGCAAACTGTAACCGCAGGGTTCAGCTTTCAAACTTCAACTAGTTACAATCTATATAAATGATCTACCTACAAGGGACAGTGTATGACATAGCAAAATTTTCAGATGATGCTAAATTAGGTGGAAAAGCAGGCTGTAATGAGATAAATAGTTTACAGATGGACATTGCTAGGGTCGGAGAATGGTCCCAAATCTGGCAGATGGAGTTTCATGTGGCCAAATGCAACGTTTTCCATTTTGGCTGGAAAAATAAAAGACCAATTTATTATTCTAATGGGAAGCAGATTCAAAGTGTGTCAGTGTAGAGGGATCTAGGTGTCCTTGTGCATGGGTCGCAGAAAGTGGGTACATCGGTACCGAATATGGAAAACGGAATCTTGACATTTATTGCAAAAGGACTACATTATAAAAGTGAAGAGGTATTGTTACAATTATATAAGGCATTGGTGAGACCACCCCTGGAGTATTTGGTCCAGTTTTGGTCCCCTTACATGAGGAAGGATGTGGTGGCACTGGAAGCAGTTCAGACGAGGTTCACCAGATTGATTCCAGGGATGAAAGGGCTGTCATATAAGGAGCGGTTGAATAGCTTAGCCTGTACTCACTGGAGTTCAGAAGAATCAGTAGGGATCTGATTGAGGTATATAAAATACTGAAGAGGATTGGTAAGGCAGACATTGAACAGATGCTCAAATAAGAGATGGAGTGAGAGGAGGTTGATTCAAAACTAGAATGATGGAAAAACCATTTAGAGTCATAGAGTCATAGAGACTTACAGCATGGAAACAGACCCTTTGGTCCAACTCATCCATTCCGACCAGATATCCCAATCTAATTCAGTCCTATTTGCCAGTACTTCGCCCATATCCCTCTGAACCCTTCCTAATCATATAGCCATCCAAATGCCTTTTAAAAGTTGCAATCGTGCTAGCCTCCACCACTTCCTCCTGCAGTTTATTCCATACACGAACCACCCTTTGCATGAAAAAGTTGCCCTTAGGTCCCTTTTAAATATTTCTACTCTTACCCTCAACCTATGCCCTCTAGTTCTGGACTCCCCCACCCCAGGGAAAATACTTTATCTATTTATCCTATCCATACCCCTCATGATTTTATAAACCTCTTTAAGGTCACCCCTCAGCCTTTGACACTCCAGCCTATTCAACCTCTCCCTACAGCTCAAATTCTCCAACCCTGGCAACATCCTTGTCAATCGTTTCTGAACTCTTTCAAGTTTCAAAACATCCTTCTGGTAGGACGGAGGCCAGAATTGCACACAATATATTAAAAGTGGCCTAACCAACGCACTGCACAGCTGCAACATGACCTCCCAACTCCTGTACTCAATACTCTGACGAATAAAGGAAAGCATACCAAACACCTTCTTCACCATCCTATCTACCTGTGACTCTACTTTCAAGGAGCTATGAACCTGCACTCCAAGGTCTCTTTGTTCAGTCTCTCAGAGAGTTGTGGAAGTCACTGCCCCAGAGAGCAATGGAGGCCGAATGAATTAACAGATCCAAGAAAGAAATAGATATGTTACTTATAAAAAGGGATAAAGGACTGTGGGGAACAGGCGGGAAAGTGGATTTGAGACCGTGATAAGATCTGCCATGATCATGTTAAATGTCAGAGCAAGCTTTAATGGCTGAATTGCCTACTCCCACTCCTAATTCCTATGTTACTGTGTTCCAATTATAGCTTGCTGAATAATCACACTTTGCAAATGTCATCCCAATAACAGTGATGCCTGAAGTACAATACTTGATAGCATATTGGGGAAGACTAAAACTGTACAACCCCTGGCATTGGCACATCTTGATTCCAGCAGCTTCAACTTAAGGAAAAATATTTTTTGTGTCACCATTTGGAAGCTGATTTCACTGGTTTAACTCTGAGCTGGAGAACTGTAATCAATGAATGTCACCAGAGGACCAGTGTTGAGATGTTTTGGAATATTGATCATATCTCCATACTTAGCAGAACTCTACAGATGCTGTTATAAGTCCAGAAGTTAGTCAGAGTACCTGAAGAATCTGTCTGGACTGAAAACAGGTTTTATTAGTAATGACTGAAGAAATAACATAAATATTGGGACATTATGGCACAGTGAGTGGTTCCTACCTCTGAGCTCAAATGTCTGGGTTCAAGCCTTACCTACCTATAATAACAATATCAACAGATTGTTTAGAAAAATAGATGAACATAAAAAGTAAGACCAGCAATTGGCCATATAGACCCTCAGGTTTGTTCCAATGTCATGGCTGATCTTATTTGTCCTTAATTGTACCATCCTCCCTTTTATCCTTGATTTCCCTATAGTTCCAGACTCTGTCTATCTCAGGCTTGACTATATTCAGTAATTTAACTTCCACAGATTGATGGTGTAGAGAATTCCAAAGATTCATGACCCTCAGAGAGAAGAAAATCTCCTCCAGGTTTTCTTATTTTGATTTTGGGTGTGTGAGCTACTTCAATGTTAATTTTTCACAGAATAATAATTTCAAATCAATCATTTAATTTGTAACACAGACAAAGATGATTGAATAACTCACTAACCCCACAGACATGAGCAATGTAAGTATAGTTCACAAAATGTAACATATTTCTGGGGAGATAGTTTACGTTAAAATTTTTGTCTATTCTGAAAGCAGTGTTTTATTTTGGCAAAGGGTTATGTATTGTGCATGCACCCCACAGAACTGCCAGTAGATGGATAATGTTTATTGACATTAGTGAAAGAATTACTGCAGTGCTGAATCAAAGAATATCAATAGAATTCTCACACTGGAAAATTGAATGGTGTTTTAGGACTATGTATTAAAGTGAAACTAGCCTTGGTGTAACAAACTGTAGAAATGTATGTACCAACAAGCTTAGTTGCTTTTATTCACAGATTGGAGAGGATTGTTAGCATGGTTGTTGTCATTGATGAAGGCACAATGAAAAGCTACACTTATGCTGATTTCAGGGGTCACCCCGTCATCTTCTAAATCTGTCAGCCTTTTGTCTGTTTCTGCATTCAATGTGGAGATGACTGTCTTGTTAGTCGGCAACTACCGAAAGGGTTCTTTTAAGGTCTGATCAAAATTAATGTAAGAAGACACATGTAATTTAATATGAAGCAAAATTGTTGTCTTCATCTGCTTGACATATGTGAGAAACAAATACGAACTAAATACGTAATATACATAAAATGTGCAAACAAGTGTTTCTGACATTCCCGTCATCTGCTGGGGACTTTGGTGACAGGGGCACTTGGAGCACGAACTCAGATTCCATGGCGCCAGTCTCATGAACCCCAAATCAACGGTGCAAAGTCCAGTGAATGGGACAAAGTCTCTGATATTAATATTAATGCTAAATCGCTATTTTGTCGTACTTTCATTCCACTGTGCAGAAAACAAGTTGAAATACTCAGTGTTAACTACATGCATAAATGGTTCCCATAGGCAATCAAGGTTTTGTAGTTACCAAACAGCATTAACATCGACTTCACTAGTTTCCCAATCTCCTATCTCCCCATTTCATCCTAGATCCAACTCTCCAACTCGGCACCACCCTCTCGACCTGTCCTATCTACCCATCTTCCTTCCCACCTATCAGCTCCATCCTCCCCACCGACCTATCACAATTACTCCCCACGTGCATCAACCTATCACCTTCCTACCTACCTTCACCTCCCAGCAGCACTCTCACTCCCCACTTTATATCTCATTCACTTTCCCCCTCCACATTCCTGATGAAGAGTTTATGCCTGAAATATCGTCTCTCCTGCTCCTCGGATGCTGCCTGACCGGCTGTGCTTCACCCGCACCAAACTTTTCACTCTAGTTACCTCCTAGCCAATCCAGACATGAGTTTTACTCCAGACTCATTTTCACGTAATTTTCCACTTTGCTTCAGTTGCAATCTAATCCTGACTTAACAGTGGCCAACTCTTTCCCTATGGGGTTGCCAAGTCTTCAGAGCTGATGGCTCTCTGGTTGTGGCCAGCAGCATTGGGAGTCCACACTTGACCCTTAAATGGTGAACATGGAGGTGGTTAGTTAGGAGGCCACATCTTGAAGCATTGTCCCATCAGACTCGCTGTCGGGCTCAGGATCCCAATTTCGTCACCATGTCTGGGTCTCCAAGTCAAGGGGAAGATCCAACTCTGCAAATTCCACTTAAAAATCTGTCTCTTCTTTTCTGAATTAATGTCTTAAATTCAGACATTAAAGAGGAGGAAAGGTTATTCCATGTACAATTTATCATGCATTATAAGTAGAAATGGTTACTTTTTGTTTGTTTGGGATGACAGTGGTACTGGTGCAGAATATGTAAGCCAGAACTGATGAATATGCATTTTGCTGATTCCCATACATTTTGCACAGATTGTGATCCTCCAGCAGCTAAGCAGATTGATCTGGAGTAATCGTGCTCAGAATGTGTAAGAGCAACATGATGAGCTCTGCAGAGATCCCTTGATTTCATATTAGACAAATATGTCATGTGTGCAGCAAAGCAATGAATGTCTGACTGGCTCAGTCCAGATAGCAAATGACTCCTGAAAGGTATACCAGATGGTATCCTCCCAAGATCTTCCCAATAGCTTCGATTGTGGGAACTGAATTTCAGGGTGTGCTTGTGATTTTGTATTCTTTTTAAGCTGTATTTTCTGGTGCCACATATTACGACATGGAGATTCCTTTCTAAGTTGTAATCTAGAGAATGGCATTAGCCACTCCAAGGGGAATAGTAGCTTCATCTGTGACAAAGTCAGGCATGTCCCAACATTGCTGCAGGAAATCCAGTAATGCACCTAGAAATAGATCTCAAGGCAGCATTGTCCCTTCCCAAGCAGATTGGAGCCACAAGGGACAAGTTCCTTTGCTGAAAGAAGGAAGTAGAGATTTGCATTTATATAACGCCTTTCACACCCTCAGGATGCCCTAGAGTATCTTGCAATTAATGATGAATTTTTGTAGTGTTGCTAATATTGCAATATAGGAAAAGTAACACTCAATTTGCATATATCTAACTCCCACAGGCAAGCAATGTATGAGTAACCTGGTAATCTGTTTTACTGTTTCTGATTGAGTGATAAACATTGTCAAGGACAAAGCTGCTCTAGCTCTTCTTCAAAATAGTGTCATTGGATATCTTATGTTCACAAGAGAGAACAAATGGGGAACTGGTTTAAAGTATCCTGTGAAAAGCTGTTTCTCCAATAGTGTGCTGCCCTGTCAGTGAGCGGATGGTTTAAGTCTTCCATTTGAATCTCTTATAATGTCTCTTATAATGGTTCATCGATCACATCCACCAGATAACCAGATAGCAAATTAAAAAGCTTCTCTGCAGGCATCTGGAATTTCCCAAACTGGAATTGTGTTAACCTGAAATTCTCTAAATGCTGGATGTTGGAATGTGTTCAACAAGTAGCAGTCAGCTGTAAGCTGGAGGTCTAACTCAGCCGAGAAATGAGAAGATGTAAGGATTTTCCTTCTGACACAGCTTTTTCCAACACAGAGAACAGGTGAGAGATTGCCAAGGATGCAGGAAAACTATGAATGTGTTTGTTTTTAGTGCCATTTAACATTTGTTTAACCATCCAGTCAATGCAAAACAGACATCTTTGCAGCATCCTTGAACACAGGTGAGGTCCCAGAGGACTGGAGAATTGATCATGTTGTCCCCTTGTTTAAGAAGGGTAACAGGGATAATCCAGGTAATTACAGGCCTGTGAGCCTGACGTCTGTGATAGGGAAGCAGCCGAAGAAGATACTGAAGGATAGGATCTATTCCCATTTGGAAAAAAATAGGCTTATCAGTGATAGGCAACACGGTTTTATCTCACAAACCTCAAAATTCTTTCAGGAGGTGACAAAGTTGATTGCTGAGGGAAGGGCTGCAGATTTCATTTACATGGACTTTAGTAAGATGTTTGATAAGATTAGATGACTTACAGTGTGGAAGCGGGTCCTTCAGCCCAACAAGTCCCACTGACCCTCTGAAGAGCAACCCACCCAGACCCATTTCCCTCTGACTAATGCACCTAACACTGCAGGTAATTTAGCATGGCCAATTCAACTAACCTGCACACGTTTTTTTGCACTGTGGGAGGAAACCGGAACACCTAGAGGAAACCCACGCAGACATGGGGAGAATGTGCAAACTCCAAACAGACAGTTGCCTGAGGCGGGAACTGAACCCGGGTCGCTGGTGCTGTGAGGCAGCAGTGCTAACCACTGTGCCACCCACAAGGTTCCCCATGTTAGGCTGATGGAAAAGGTAAAGTCACATGGGGTCCAGGGTGTAGATAGATAGAGAACTGGCTAGGCAACAGGAGACAGAGAATTGTAGTGGAAGGGAATTTCTCAAAATGGCGACCTATGACCAGTAGTATTCCACAGGGATTCGTGCTGGGACCATGTTGTTTGTCACACATATAAATGATCTGGACAAAGGTACTGGTTACCTGATTGGCAAGTTTGCAGATGACATTAAGATTGGTGGAGTAGCAGATAGTGAAGGGGAGAGCCAGAGAATACAGCAGAATACAGATAGATTGGAAAGTTGGGCAGAGAAATGGCAGATAGAGTTCAATCCGGGCAAATGCAAGTTGATGTGTTTTAGAAGATCCAATTCAAAAGCGAACTTTTTAGTAAATGGAAAAGTCCTGGGGAAAATTGTTGTACAAAGAGATCTGGGTGTTCAGGTCTATTGTTTCCTGAAGGTGGCAACGCAGTAGAATGGTCAAGAAGGCATACAGCATGCTTTCCTTCATTGGACGGGGTATTGAATACAAGGGTTGGCAGGTCATCTTACAGTTGTATAAGACTTTGGTGTGGCCGCATTTGGAATACTACGTACAGTTCTGGTTGCCACATTACCAAAAGTATGTGGATGCTTTGGAGAGGATGCAGAGGAGGTTCACCAGGATGTTGCCTGGCATGGAGGGGTGCTAGCTATGAAGAGATGTTGAGAAAATTAGGATTATTTTCATTAGAAAGACAGAGGTGGGGGAGGGGGGGAGGTCCTGATCGAGATCTACAAAATCATGAGCGGTATGGACAGGGTGGATAGCAAGAAGCTTTTACCCAGAGTGGGGTACTCAATTACTAGGGATCATGAGTTCAGTGAGAGGGGAAATGTTTAAGGGAGATATGCATGCAAATGTCTTTACACAGAGGGTGGTGGGTGCCTGGATTGCATTGCCAGTGGAGGTGGAAGAGGCGAGCACAATAGTGTCATTTGAGATATATCTGGACAGATACATGAATGGGCAGGGAACAAAGTGATACAGACCCTTAGAAAATAGGTGACAGATTTAGATAGAGGATCTGGATTGGCGCAGGCTTGGAGGGCTGAAGGGCCTGTTCCTGGGCTGTAATTTCCTTTGTTCTTTGTTCTAAAAATCACATACGGCCAAGCCCATTGTGCTGTAAACCTGACAAAATAAAGAAATAATTCAAAAAGGCTTGCCAAAGCCCTGCGCACATAACCTCTGAGAAGAATCTTCTTACCCTATTATTTATTTCCAAGACTCTCACCTTCTGCCTTAATGATGACGTGAATACCTAGGTAATTGAGCACTGGCATTACAGGAAACAAAACATTCCTGGATTTATTCCTCCTCTGTACTAACTTCACTGGCTATAATTGGGATCAGATTACAGCTAATTTGCCATAATATTTCTCGGCTTTGGAAGGGAAAAACTAACCAGGGTTGTTTTTTCTATTCTTTCCAGAAAGTGAGTGAATGTCATGGAGGACAGGACCAGGCATGATTCCCAAATGGGAAAGTTACTAAAAGACCAGTCATATTGGAAGCGGGACCTGTATTTTGACATATTCAAGGAAAGTCAGAACACTAAGTCTCATTCACCAGTTTTACTGAATTGTTCTTATGGGGTACAATACTATCCACAATGGCATCAGTGACTCTCTTGGCTCCCAGCTTCAGAGTAGGTGAGCTTCCAGTGGGCAGCATGCTATTGGAGATCAAAAACCCGAAAACAATTCCTTTGGAATAGTAGGATTATAAACTGGAATAAAAAGGAAAACATACTGAGAAAGTAAATGGATACTGAAGAAAACAGCTCTTATGAGTCTTAACCCTGCAATCTGTTCTGAATATGCCAAAACACATTATATTTGATAGCTGTCAGAGAGACAACTCATTCATCTTCTCGTTTCTCGGATAAATTCACCACAAAGCTTAGAGCTAATAGAATCTTGTTGACAGTTCCAATAAACAGCATTTTGAGAATTTCAGTTGACACAATTCCAGTTTGGAATATCCCAACTGGATGTTCATATGAGAACACAGTATTTATAAAGAAAGGAGCTGAAAATCAGGGACAATTCTCAAATATTGATTACAAAGTATCACTCACAAAACATGTGAGCATCAGAGGTACAGTTAGTAAGTTTGCAGATGACACCAAAATTGGAGGTGTAGTGGACAGCGGAGAAGGTTACCTCAGATTACAATGGGATCTTGATCAGACGGGCCAATGGGCTGAGAAGTGGCAGATAGAATTTAATTTAGATAAATGCGAGGTGCTGCATTTTGGTAAAGCAAATCTTAGCAGGATTTATACACTTAATGGTAAAGTCCTAGGGAGTGTTGCTGAACAAAGGGACCTTGGAGTGCAAGTTCATAGGTCCTTGAAAGTAGAGTTGCAGGTGGATAGGATAGTGAGATGATGTTTGGTATGCTTTCCTTTGTTGGTCAGAGTATTGAGTACAAGAGTTGGGAGGTCATGTTCTGGTTGTACAGGACATTAGTTAGGCCACTTTTGCAATATTATATACAATTCTGGTCTCCTTCCTATCGGAAGGATATTGTGAAACTTGAAAGGGTTCAGAAAAGATTTACAAGAATGTTGCCAGGGTTGGGAGATTTGAGCTATAGGGAGAGGTTGAATAGACTAATGTTATTTTCCCTGTAGCATTGGACGCTGAGGGGTGACCTTACAGAGGCCTATAAAATCATGAGGGGCATGGATGGAGTAAATAGACAAAGTCTCTTCTCTGGGGTGGGTGAGTCCAAAACTAGAGGGCATAGGTTTAGGGTGAGAGGAGAAAGATACAAAAGAGACCTAAGGACAACTTTTTCTCTTAGAGGGTGGTACGTGTATAGAATGAACTGCCAGAGGAAGTGTTGGAGGCTAGTACAATTGCAACATTTAAAAGGCATCTGGATGGGTATATGAATAGGAAGGGTTTGGGGGGATATGGGCCGGGTGCTGGCAGGTGGGACTAGATTAAGTTGGGATATTTTGTCGACATGGATGAATTGGACCGAAGGATCAGTTTCCATGCTGTGCATCTCTATGACTCTATGACTGTATGACATGATGGTAGTTCACTGTTAACTGATCTCTCACTTGTCGAGGTTTCATTCCTGACCAAGGGCTTATGCCCGAAATGTCAATTCTCCTGCTCCTTGGATAATGCCTGACCTGCTGTGCTTTTCCAGCACTATACTCTCAACTCTGAGCTCCAGCATCTGCAGTCCTCACTTTCTCCTAAACATAAAAAATGACCAGAAAAAGTATTAAGGAACTTACTTCTGATGGTCATATCCAAAATGACAGGGACTGAGTTACAGCCTGGAATTGTCCAAACACCAGCGCTTAATTACACCGATCAATGCATCAACACAAGAGGCAATGCTGAAGTAATAGCGATTAAACAATGTTTACTTGCAGTGTAGATATTATAATTAAACCTTTAGAGGCATAAAGAGTGACCAGGAATATGTGCATGATGTTTTAAACTTCTGGTGTGGTGAGTGATATGTGAAAATTAATCCACAGGTGATGGTTCACTCGCTCCCATCATCGCAACATTGAAAATCAAGCATCACAAAGGGGGGAGGTGTGTGTGTGTATATGTGTGTGTGTATATGTGTGTGTGTGTGTGTGTGTGTGTGTGTGTGTGTGTGTGTGTGTGTGTGTGTGTGTGTGTGTGTACATCTAACAGAAGAGGTGCCATATTTGCTATGACAGCCTACATATAGTGAACAAAATTAAATCTATTAACATTCAATGTTGCCACTGACAGAAGCAGATTTTACTATTGCTCACAGCCATGATCCTATTATCAGGTCTTCACATCTTTGCTTACACTCCCTCCTCATTCCTGCTATAACTCATTCCCACTGTGTTTCCCATGAAGTGAGAGTGAAAAATGACATGTGGCAATGTAAAACTAATTAATTTTGTTGTACAAGGATGTAAGGGTATGAAAGGGTTAGTATTGAGGAGTGCATTAAATACCCAATATGACAATGTCATATCACTCGAGTGGGATGGAACAATGTTGCATCACGAAGGAGATAGGCTTAACATCTGGGTCTGAAAATGTGTTGCTGGAAAAGCGCAGCAGGTCAGGCAGCATTCAAGGAACAGGAAATTTGACATTTCGGGCATAAGCTCTTCTTCAGGAATTATGCCCGAAACGTCGAATTTCCTGTTCCTTGGATGCTGCCTGACCTGCTGCGCTTTTCCAGCTACACATTTTCAGCTCTGATCTCCAGCATCTGCAGACCTCACTTTCGCCTCGAAGGTTTTAACATCTGGGTCTCCTTCTTGACCTTAGTACCAAATGTCAGAATCTTACTGGGGCCTGAACGATGTGGGGTATGGTGAGAAAACTGACAAAATTGTGCAAGAAGTCCAGTAATACTTCAATATCGAGAATAACTCACAGCATCTTTTAACTAAGATCTGGATGTTAAGACAGGTTCTTCCAGTGAAAGGTCTGGCAAAGGGTCATTGGAGTCAACCATTAACCCTGTTTTCTCTCCACAGATGATGACAGAGCGCCATCTTTACAAGTCCATCATGTACCCGGGCCAGCACTGTCAGTCCGTAATGGATGAAAATTGGCACCAGTCTGATCAGGCAGGAATATGGAAGTCCTATTGGGTAGGGTGGTGCCTGGGCAGAACTTCCTCCTTCCCCGGGAGCAACAGTGAAAGCCACATTGCCAGGCCATGCCAGTCTATCCTGAGGTTGCCACCAAAGTTAGTTTCAGCTATTTGAAGGAATGCACATCAATGTAGGAAGAAGATCAATCACCTTCTCCACTCCACCAGCGTAAGTGCCCTCAACTTCCCTCTGATCACACTTCTACTATATCTGCAACTGGATCAGTGGGGCTGGAAGAGCACAGCAGTTCAGGCAGCATCCAACGAGCAGCGAAATCGCTGCCTGAACTGCTGTGCTCTTCCAGCACCACTGATCCAGAATCTAGTTTCCAGCATCTGCAGTCATTGTTTTTACCTTATATCTGCAACTGTACCCACCTCCCACAAAACACATCGATAACCACTCTCACTAATGACTGCAGCATCTTTGCGACTTGATATCACCCTTCCCAGCCCTCAATTCCACTTCCCCTCAGTGCCTGCTGTGCTGCCTACTCAATGGTCAGAACACCTGCGCTAAAACTAACAACTCTCTGTCACCTTTCAATTAATACCTGCCTCTCTCTCATTCCAGGAAGAAAACAGCCCACAATAGGACAGTTAAAAAAAATCAAGAGAGGTGGTAAGCTGCATGACTCTCAGCTTCACACCTACTATCCAGAAACCGTCCTGACTGACCCCCCCAAGCAACTGTCTGGTCTTATTCAAGCCCTTAAACTGATAACAGAGGCTGCCCTTAACTTGACAAGAAGGTAGAAGGTGGTAAAAGTTTGTCAAAAGACACATCGGGATATAGATCAGTTGCTGATATGGGTGAAGAAGTGGCGAATGGAGTTTAATCCATGTAAGTGTGAGGTGCTGCACTTTGGGAGATAGAACGTTAAGGAGAAGTATACAGTTAATGGCAGGACCATGTGCAACATTGGCGTACAGGAGGATTTTGGGGTTCAAGTCCATAGCTCCCTGAAAATGGCCATGTAAGTGAATATGATGGTCAAGAAGACATATGGCATGCTTACCTTTATTGATTGGGGAGTTGAGTACAAGAGGATCCGAATATTATGTTTCAGCTTTGTAAGACTTTGGTAAGGCCACACTTAGGGTATTGCATTCATTCTGGTTGCCACATTACAGGAAGGCTGCAGAGGCTTTGCAAAGGGTGCAGTAAAGGTTTACCAGGATGCTGCCTGAATTAGCATGAACTATAAGGAGAGGCTAGGAAAACTAGGGTTGTTTTCCCTGGAGCAGCAGAGGCTGGGGGGAGACTTGATAGAAGTCTATAAAATTATGAGATGCAAGGATAGGGCTGACAGTCAGAATCTTTCTCCCAGAGTTGAAATGTCTAACACCAGAGGGCATGCATTTAAGGTGGTGGGGACAAGTTCAAAGGCAATGTGAGGGGCAAGGTTTTACACAGAGTAGTAGGAGTGTGGAATGCACTGCAAGGGGTGGTGGTGTAGGCAGGTACAATAAGAGCATTTAAGGGACTTTTAGATAGTCACATAAATATACAAGGAATGGAGGGATATGGACCAAGGGCAAACAGAAGGGATTAGTTTAATTTGGTGTCATGTTCTATGGGTCGAAGGGCCCGTTCCTGTGCTGTACTGTTCTACGTTCTATTACAGTGCAAGGACTAGACATTTAGCCTGCTGACAACCCATGACAAGATTCCTAGCTTTGTGTCTGCATGAACCAGCAATGCAAGACAGATTTACAGTCAAATAGGTGTCTCTGGCTGAGGGGTAAAGCGCAAAAAGGCAAGGCAAAACAAAGATGCTGTGAACATCCAGTTAGGACAGCCAACTGAGAGGTCATGTTGCAGTTGTACAGGACATTGGTTAGGCCGCTGTTGGAATATTGTGTACAATCCTGGTTTCCCTCCTGTCAGAAGTTGTGAAACTTGAAAGGATTCAGAAAAAAATTTAGACTTTTTTTAGATTTCCTACAATATGGAAACTGGCCCTTCAGCCCAACAGGTCCACATCGACCTCCAAAGAGCAACACACAACAGACCCATTCCCTGACCTCTGACTAATGCACCCAACTCTATAGGCAATTTAGCACAGCCAATTTACCTGACCTGCCCCCTTTGGATAGTGGGGGGAAACCGGAGCACTCAGAGAAAACCCACACAGACACAGGGAGAATGTACAACCTCCACACAGTCACCCAAGGCAGGAATTGAACCTGGGTCCCTGGCTCTGTGAGGCAGCAGTGCTAACCATTGAGCCACCGTGCCGCCCCAAAAGGATGTAGCCAGGGTTGGAGGACTTGAACTATAGGGAGAGGCTGAATAGGCTGAGGATGTTTTGCCTGGAGTGTTGAAGCTGATGAGTGACCTAATAGAGGTTTATAAAATTATGAACGGCATGAAAAAGATAAATAGACAACTTTTTGCCCTAGGGTTGGGGTCCAGAACTAGAGGGCATAAGTTTAGGGTGAAGGGGGAAAACTTTAAAGGGACCCAGCAGGCAATATTTTCACATAGAGGGTTGTACGCACATGGAATGGGTTGCCAGAGGAAGGTGGTGGAGGGTGGTCCGATTACAACATTTAAAAGGCATCTGGATGGATATGTAAATAGGAAGGTTTCAGAGGGATATGGTCCAAGTGCTGGGAAGCGGGACTAGACAAGGTTGGGATACCTGGTCAGCATGGATGAGTTTGAACTATAGGGAGAGGCTGAATAGGCTGAGGATGTTTTGCAATAATTCTCCATTATCGGCAACTCACTGCTGGCCAGTGTAAAACTTGCTTCTCTGCTCAGTAAATGCAGAAAACATTCAGCGAGATGTTTCTAAACTAGAAGTATGTGTCACCAGACTTCTTGCCTGATTTTGACACAAATATCACCACAGCCTATGTCACTCAGGACCATGAAAGATTCCACCTGATTATTCATTGCCAGCTGTCTGTTATCAGAGTAAACTGCTTTAACTGAAAATATAGAGGACAGCTGCTAGACCATCAATCACATCATGGAACCAAGAATATCATATTGCTGAACCATATACAGACTAAAGTAATATTCAGTAGTTACTTACAAGCATAGGATACATCAAAGTAAAAGACAGAGATAATCTGTTAAACAGCATAATATTTATACAAGGCAATTGGAATTAATGCATACTTTAAAAAACAAAACTATTTCTTATACTGCCTTGACACGGAACATGTTTGCTTGAATAAATCAACATTTTTGCTTTCCTTGCTATGTAAATCATAAGTTTTCATGATAATACGTTACGAATACAAAAATTAAGTCCCACATGCTGTGAATGATTGTGGCAATCTGGAGTGGAACTGAAGGCTGCTGAAGTATTGCTTGGAGTATGTAATTTCTAATGATTGTGGAAATATATTTCTGTGAAGTTTTGTGGAAATGCTTTGAGTGGCTCCTCTGAAAGAGGTCACTGAAATTTCACCGTGGGTATCTTTTCTTAATAAAGCTTCTTGTAAATCGTACGACAGGTGAAAATTGCTTACTTTGCTGTAGGCTCTGCTTGTGATGTTTTGAACAGACACTGGTTTGGTTGGGTGTCTGTTTGATTTAGTTCAATTGGAGGAAAGCCTGATAAGAATAACCTGAGTTGGAGAAAAGGCTGCTAAGAACAAGCTTCCTAGCAGATTTCTCTTATTTCTAGAATGTCAAGGATATATCTGTCCAGGGACTTGGGCATGGTCATTTGGCTGCTTGGGATGGTCAAGGTCAGGATCCTCTCCTCAAAGGGGGTCAGGCTCTTTCTGCTTACTGTGGGCCACATTATCCTCAAATAAGACAAAGAGACATGTGATACTCTGAGTGAAATGTAAAGAATTAGCACAGTGGGAAACATGTGGAGGTGTCCCACATGAGTGAGTAGGTAGGTACAAAGGTCATGCAGGGTTCATAGTCTGAGAGGATTAAATTGGTGAGAGTGAGTGAAAGAAAATGTTGTATGTGCCAATAAGTGTTGTGGATCGTGAGGCTTGAATGGCAGAAAAAGTAGACCGAATGTGAGAAAGCAGAGACAAGTTTGTGGCATTTACCCTGGTGGAGCAGAGAAGATTACAGACATTCTTGTGACATTGTTGGCATTCTTCCAAATGATTGTGGTCACAACAAATGGGTGGCAACCTCAGGCTAGACTTTTTTTATTCATTCACAGGCAGGATAAGGTTATCACTAGCTCGGCCAGCATTTATTGCCCATTCCTAATTGTTAAGAGTCAACCACATTGTTATGGGTCTGGAGTCATATGTCAGGCAGACCAGGTAAGGATGGCAGTTTGCCTTCCCCAAGGGACGTTAATGAACCAGATGGGTTTTTCCTGACAATCAGCAATGGATTCATGGTGATCATTAGACTGCTAATTGCAGGTATTTATTGAGTTCATATTTAACCATCTGCCATGACAGGATTCAACCCCAGCTCCCTAGAACATTACCTGGGTCTCTGGATTAACAGTCCAGCAACAATACCACCAGGCCATCATCTCCCATCACTGGTAGAGTCTACCGTAGTGACCTATCAGTCCCGGAGAAAAGGAATGGTCCTCCTGTCCACCACCACATCAACAGGACTTCTAGGTCCCTGACTGCAAGTGGGGTGCCAATTACCCCTTCACTGCCATGTCCAGGCAAATATCATGAACCATGCAGGGTAGCTCTGGATGTCAGCAGCCAATAAGGGGCACTCAACGGCATGGTGCCTAATTAATTAAGTGAAATAACACAAGAAAACTCATGATTCCTTGTCAAAAGAAGCCCTCCATGTTTTGATAATCAAACAATAATGGTGTTTATTACGAAATTGGATGTTAGAGCTTGTTGCTTAAAACCTAACATAGAAAAGATATTTATTTTATCATCTTATAATTTTTTTAAAAAGCAGTATTTTATTTTAAGTTCTAACCCATGGTGTATTGAGATTAGAACGTCGATGAACTCTTCCGGCCTCAGTGCTAACCCTGTTGTAAACTGCACCATTCAATGATCCCAGCCCAATATATCATTTCTTCTTTTTGGAAATGATTCAGTCGTGATTAAAGGAACAGTAGTAATGTTTTAACATCTTTAAGAAGATGAAATGTTAACACTATTCACGCCATGTGAAGATGGAAGTGTGATAAGTGTGTCCATATTAGTATCCTTTGTGTAGTTCTCTCAGACTCATTTTCAATTTCTGGCTCAAAAAAGAACCACCTCTCCCTGGGCAAAGGAAACAAATAAAAACTTATTTTGGAATAAATAAATTATTCACATCAAAGTATTTTATCTCAGTTTTGTGCCTCAAATTAAGGGGTCAGTTTTATTAATGTGATACACTCAGCACAACTTTTAAAAGAGTTTAGGATCCTGATCAGTGTGGTAGACACAATTTGACACTGCTGCACTCGAATTTCCCACCATGACCCCACCAGGAGGCATTCGGAAGAGACTGACTTGGTGGTGAATCTGCACCATCCACCAACAGGTTGGTAATGAATATGGAATAAATGTAATGAAAGGTTGTTCCTGATCTAACTGGGATTTCCAGTCAAAATGTGGGCAGCTCACACCCTGGCATCTTCAAAATAGAAGCAAGGCCTGACATGCAGTCATTGTTTGTCCCTGGAATGGCTGCCTCTCCAAAATCACAACCAACCCTCTGTGGTGTTCTCAAAAATAAAACAAGCTGACTTATTGCTATCCCTCATTGCTCGCATTTTCACATTGGCAGCTCTCTTAGTATTTTTGCTTTGTTTTAAAAAAAAGCAGTGGAAATTGGGTCTCTTGAATGGATTCAAGAATGAAGGTTTTTAACTGACAAGAGAATCAAGATAGATGCAGTGGAGTGGCAGCTCAGCTGTGATCGTATTCAGTAGTGGAGTGAGCTTGATGGACCAAATAAGGCATTCCTACTCATAGTTCCTATGATAATCAGTTGGTGGGCTCTGAGCATAGGACAATATTCCATTGGCTCTGCAGCATGGGAGTCCACTGATCATAAACTGACTACGGAGAATACTTGATCCCTGGTTCTTGACTGGCTGAAGTGTTCCAAATGGCAGCTGGTGTGTCTGAAACACACCAGGCAGGGTCAGGACGCAGAATTGGCTCGCATGTCTCATTCCCGCTCCCTGATTAAACATTCAGGCCATTATATGTCAATAACTTCTTTGATGTACAAACATTTTGCAAATACTACTTCATGAAAAATTTCACTTACAGCGCATTAATTGGAAACAGTGTTTCTGATATAGTCAGGGATGGTTCTGAACTTTGAGTAGAGGATGCATTTGAAGCATGAGTTTATTTGAGATAGCCTGTCACTACAGGGCATCTGCCTTCTTCTAACAGATACATATTTGGTCCTGGACAACAATCCTCATTTGGATTAAAATTTTCAATGTTCCAAATATATATGGGTCAACATTCACTGAAAATCTGATCATCGCATTTATTTCTGAAGTCTCTCTTATCCATAAATTTTATTTATCTCTTCGAGCATATAGTTCGAAATGGATCCATTCTGAGCCTAATTATGTACTTTGTTTGGGCTTACTGTGTAATATGTGCTGTGATTGTAATGAGGTCAGCCAGGCAAACCACATAGAATATGAGTTCCCTGTCTGTTCATACATCTGTCTGAATGCCTCTTACGCATTCCCCTGGCAGAAAATTCAAACCCCATATAGGCACCAGCTGGAACTTATTCACACCCATACAAATTGCTTATTGGCGTATGGTTCATATTCATGTACAATTCAGATTCTCCCGCTCCTCAGATGCTACCTGACCTGCCGTGCTTTTCCAGCACCATACTCTCGACTCTGATCGCCAGCATCTGCAGTCCTCAATTTCTCCCAGAAGTATCAGACTATCTGATCACTCTGAAGAAGCTAAATCATTGTCAAGTACTCTCCATATGTAAATGAAGGGTAATCTGACAGGATACCGATCTCTGTGGAATTATTTCAATATGCAGTGAACTTTTTTCTAATGAAAATATCAAAGGAAACAACAGCTTTCATCATTCATCCTTTTCTCCAGTTATATTTTGGTGCATGTCTTGTTATTGACATTATTGTTAGTTTTGAAAAGCGAACATGAATTTGTATTTACGTCGCAAGACATCAAATATTTCACAAAAGCTTTCAAGCAAATTAATTACTTTTAAAATGTAAAATAAGAACTTTAATTCCAACAATTCACCAACAATAATGTGCTGTTCTAACTCTGCTCAGTCTGGACAGTAATAATGTCCAAGTTAAAGCACCTTTGGTCAGATCAGTAGATTGTCAGTTCAATTCACACATGATGTGAGCAGTTCTGCCATTGCAACTTATAATCACTTTCAACCTACAGCAATTGACTTATAGGATTTAGTTTTGCTTTCTTCAGTACAATAAGCTCATATAAAAGGAAATTTTCTCACCATTTGTAGCATGAAAAGAACTTTGGATTCTGGATGGTTCAACTGGTCTGCTGATTGTAATTGGTAACCACAGAGAACAGGCCTCAACTGGCTTACACTCTGCTCTATGCATGAATATGAACCATATGCCAGTAAACAATTTGTATGGGTGTGTATAAGTTCCAGCTAGTGCCTACATGGGGTTAAATTTTCTGAAGCTCCATACACAGATGATGGTAGGTCCATGGAACCTGCAGCCAGGGAAGGTGGTAGAAGCAGATACAATTATAATGTAAGAGACATTCAGACAGACTTATGAACAGACAGGAAATAGAGAGATATGGACCCCGTACTGACAGATAGGATTAGTTTAGAAATGCATCATGGTCTGTGCAATTCTAGTGGGCCGAAGGGCCTGTTCCTGTGCTATACTGTTCTGTCCCCACTGGGTCTGTATCAGTCTTATTGGCTGGGCTTCATTAATATTTTGGTGACCAGTTGCCTGTCCAAAGAGGCAGCTGGTTGACTGGCAGCCTGTAAAGATAAGGGCTGTTGGGACTCAGGTAAATGACCAACTTTCCAGATTATCCATAACTTTCTTGTATTAAAGGAACATTTAGATAGAACTCAGCTGCAGGTTCTAAACTACACATGAGATCTGACTCTCACTTAATCAGTGTGACAGTTCATGGTAGACTCAGTGTGCAGGAGACATAGAAGACTTGACTCCAGATCTTCTGGACTGCTTCAATGTGAAAATTGCTTCACTTAAGTTACAGCATTAACTGCAACCTTAATCACCTTAACTAGGACAGCACCAAACTGCAAGCTACAATTTAGCTAACTGAAGGAAATTGGTGTCAATTCCAACTGAAAAAGGAACAAATTACCCAACACAGATGTTGTATTTTAGAATAGCTAAAAGATCAGTCATTTATTTTTCAGAGTTTGCATTTAATTAGCATCTGCAGTTAGTGACTTCCTGTCATTAAATGTATTTAGCTTGTAATTTACAGTTTAATGAGACCCTAATTTCATGCTTCTCCTAAATGTAACTTCTCGCATAAAAATGGGCCTAATATATTAGGAAACCAAGAACTCAAACAAAACTACAGCACTTAAAGGGTTTGTTAATTAGAAATCATGAATGACAAAAACACTAATTCTTTCCAGTTGACAGAAAGTAGGCACACTGGTAGGTAAAAATATCTCATGCTTTTGGTGCTCTCGTTCCTTTCTGTTTGAACACCAGGAGAACAAGACTAATGCTTGACTGAAATATATGTAAAAAGATGCCCCATCTCTGGGAGGACCAGACGCAATCCCAATGACCTATTAACAAGAAAGCCAACTAGAAATGCTCTAGGTATGAAATCTGTATAAAAGGAACCAGTAAGCGATAGAAGGTAGACCAACATGTGGTATGTGGGTCCAGAAAAAGTACAAAATGCTTCTCAGAGCTTGGTAATACTCATCTGCTTCACATGTTCTCTCTTGGGAAATCCTCCCAAACATCTTCTCTTCATGACTTAGTTGAATGCTGATACATCTTGTCTTTGTAGGTTCCCAATCTAGCAGCTGCATCTTACATACATTTTAGGTCAGGCAGTGAAATACTAATGAAGCTCAACTATTTCGACTGATAAGAGCTCAATGGAAACTTCCAGAAAAGAGTGAGAAATGTCTCTTCTCTGATTTCCCTTCAGGAGGAGGTCATTCAGAAGCTAAAGTCCCCAGTGATATGTGGGTGAAGTAAATTTGTGATCGTAATGAAAGATGCACCTGGATGGTCTGCTTTCTATTGGCTTGTTAGGAAAATGGATCTGAAATTCATTTTGTGCCCAAAGTCTTACATACAATTCCTAACTTATGTTACATCAAAGTGTCCTCCACAAAATTGCTGAAAAATTTATTAGAGTGAGTCTTTCATGAGTAAAACCACAGTTTGATGCAGATTGAAGGCTTAACTGCCAATGGTTCAACATCTGAATCACATTGAAAGATATATTCTTAGCTCGATTTTATTGGTCTTTATTTACCATATTCCTTTGAGGTCCACTATTAGTGAATACATAAAAGGAAATTAATGTTTAATTATAAGGTGACAGAATCCAAACAATCAGCATAGTGATTGTAATGGCCAGTCAGGTCAACCACATAAAATATGAGTTCCCTGATTTGGGACTGTTAATCTGACTGACAGATAAATACAGGAATTTCAAAGATTCTGCTCACGGTGAGAGTTGCCCCTTAGGAGTTGGATCAGTGGTGAAGGACTCTCCATTTTGTGTTATGATGGGGCCTTTGAACTGCCTGGACCATACAGTCAGTGTGCTATTACTGCTGTTGGGTTTCCTACTGAGGAGGAGAGTTTTCTCCTTTCTCTCCCCCTTGCTTCAGGTAGACCTTTTTGATTTTTAGTTTTCTTTATTGTTTTCTGCGAAAAAAGAACAGGAATGTCAAAGATTCTGCTCAATCTGAGAGCTGGCTCTGAGGAAGCTGGAACAATATCAAGGACTCTCCACCTAAAAATAAAGGTTGGGTTTGTGGTGGGATACTGGCCTCCATGAAATTATTTCGCTCATGAGAATGATGAACTTAATTATTATAACAGTATTGCAAAATCAGAGCAATAATTCTGCTTTTATTCAATAAAGTTATGGTAAAATGGACATTCAACTCTAAATTCTTGTCTTCCTTTCATTTTCACCAAAAAACATTCCCTTGATTTCAACTCACAACATTTCATCTTATTTTATAAATGCAAAATAATTATGTACTTCTCATGCAAATCTGTGGAATGGCTTATGTTTCCTTTCAGTTTTCCATGCCTTGTGATATTTTCCTTTGCCTTCATCAACCAAACCTCAATCTAGTCATTGCCTGCCATTTTACACTCCCCTCTCCTTCTGACCACATTAACCTATGAAATCTACACCTGCTTCCTTGATTTTCTCCTGTCATCAGCTTTGATCATTTAATTTCACCTACCCAAGAGGTTTTTTTATATTTATTCATTCACATAATGTGGGTATCACTAGCTGGGTCAGCATTCATTTCCCATCTCTAATTGCTCTTGAGAAAGTCGAGTTGATTCACCTTCTCAAAGTGCATGTGGTGTAAGTACACTCATAATGCTGTTTGGTAACAAGTTCCTGGATTTTGACCCAGCAACAGCGAAGAATAACGGTACTGTTGAAGATCAGGATTGTGTGTATTTTGAACGAACGTTTGCAAGTTGTGATGTTGCCATGTGTCTGCTGCCCTTCAACTTCTAGATGGTAGAGGATGCAGATTTGGAAGGTGTGAGTGACAGAGGTTTGGAGATTTGCTGCAGTACATCTTGTAGATAGTATGCATTGCATATTCATGGTGGAGGGAGTGAACATTGAAATTGGCAGATAGGGTTGTCAATAAAGAGGGCTTGGATGGTGTTGAGTTTCTTCAGTGTGGCTGGAGGTACATTCATCCAAGGAAGTTGAGAGTATTCCATCAGATTCCTGACTTGTAGTTTATAGATAATGGACAGGCTTTGGGACATCAGAAAGTGCAGAATATGCGGCTGAATTCTCAGCCTCTGACCTACTCTTGTAGTTACTACAGGTTGGTGGCTGGCTCAGTTCCAGGGCACTCAGTGGGAACCACCACAGCATTGATAGTGAGGGATTTAGTGGCGATGATGTTGTTATGTATCAAGGGGAGATGATTTAGATTCTTTTTTGTTATCACCTGGCATTTGTGTCGCATGAATCTTACTGGTATGTATCAGCCCAATCCTTGATGTTCTCCAGGTCATGCTGAATGTGGACACAGATTGCTTCCTGAACACGAATCATCCTGAAATCAGTAACCTCATGCAGTTTGACAACCTTGTCATCCCCCTTCTCTTGTCAAACTGTTCCTAAAAAACATTCCCTCTTTACTCCACTTTGTGAAGTCACTACAGTAAGTCCACTCTGTGGCAGATAGTACATTGGTCCCAAAAACACTTTACCCGTGCTTTATTCAAATTATTAACTTTGCTTTTTTCCTTTTCACCATATACATGTATCAAGAAACACAATATGCTCCCTACCTCAATATTTTCTTTCATGATCTAAAGGTTCCAATGTTAGCACCAGCAAGGAGAGACAGAGCATGAGGAAGGCCCACCCAACACCACCTCCAACTACCATACCATCCACCAATGCCTAAAAAGAACTGTGCATCCCGAATTGGACTCTTCAGCCACTCAAGATCAAGAAATGGATGGCCTTATGGAGGACAATCATCCTCAAGTTGAGTAATTGCGCTACATACACATTAGCTGCAAGTTGTGAATATGTTCACTGACTGACCACCACATTAAACAAACCGCAAAGATGAAATTTATGGTCTATCAAGCCAGGTCTTACATCGGGATCTGACTTGTTCTGTGTTAACATCAACTGGGATCATAACAAAAACCATAATAAAGGCTGGAACAATTGAGAAATGTTCAAAGGTAATTCATTAGAAGTGAATTCAAATAATTTCAGGCCATATCAATTTTCTGCATTGTAATTGTCACTGTGATTTTTACTGAATTGACTTCAGGGAAAAAAAAATGCACATTGCTTTTATTGCATTACCTCTCCCAAATGTAGACAGTGTGCCTGGTAACAATATGACGACATATGGGGAGTTATATTCATTTGAATTGTTAGTTAATTTAGACGTTATCCAAATAAGGACTGGAGTTCACTCATCAGCATTGTGCGCAGGGGAGATGAGGCTTTAATCATTCTGCCTGACTGGAAGGCATTACTTCATGTTATTGATAGATAGGGTTTAGCAATTATCCATGCCGAAGCTTTGCAATGAGATTCTATCTGAGTTTCTCACTGTTTCCAGGTGTGATTACACCATTGGTATTTTACAGTTTTTTTTAAATAATTGCAAGCCTGTGGATCCAACATTCAAATATTTGATTTTTGAAACCAATGGCACAAAATTACATTGTGCTGCCTTTAACTTATAATTAAATCCATTTCCACCTCTAAGTGCCTGTAGTTTTACCATCTTTGTTCAGTATAATGTAGCTAGATAAGAAATAAATTAGAAGTAATTGATGCTAATGGCATTTTACCTTGGAGTCATTTTATAGCTCAGCTGTCAATGGATAAAGTGATTTGATCAATTAAGTAAAGGCAGACAACCTGATTTCCAAATGCCCCAAACTCCAAAACTAAACCTGCAATTGATATGGAAACATCACATGGCATGAGAAAGCAAAGCACATCAAAATTATTGTTAAAAGCCTTTTTCTTAAAGAAACCAAAGCACCATTTATTTTTATGTAGCAAGTGTTCATAATGTAGCATATTTTCCAAAATGTTACATAAGCCATGTTGCTCAATGAGGATTCATGCCCAACAGCTTGGCCTGAAAGATGCTTTCTTATAAAAGAAAAGGTTTTAAAACAGGAGCTTAGGTAGAGAATTGGTGAAGTGTTGAATAAAGTTTTAAAGAACAAGGCTAAGGGAAATGAAGATTCTGGCACTGACAATGTCACAAAGAATGGGGTGAATGAACTGAAATCAGCAAATCAGTTTAAAACAAGACCCTCTGAAGTTGGAGAGGGTTGTAGTGTCAATGTACCAAAGGCATGAATGGATTTGTGGATGAGAGGACAGAGCCAATACCAGAGAGAGGGAATGAAGTTTGAAAGCTTAGCAAATGGGTTGGAGGAATCAAGATTACAGACGATAAAGGTGTGAAATAGGATATAAATGAATGATAAAAAGACAAGAAATGTCTTCTCTAATAAAGTAAAATACAGCACACACTGGCAATCTGAAATAAAGCAGAAACTGCTGGAGATATTCAGTTACAGTGAAGAGAAAAACAGAGTTAACATCTCAGGTTGATACTTCTTCAGAACTGTAGATTGTCAGGTGTCTTCACATCTCCACCTTGTTGGGCTCATCACCCACGACTAAATCTTTCTGCACACTGTCTCCAACCTCCAACTTACCTCAACCCCCTCCTGTAAAGTTCTAGACCATCTGTTCACATTGATTATGAAGCTGTAGAGCATTTCTGACAAGGGGATCAATTGCAACTGGACAAAGCTATCAAAAACTAAATTTTGAATAAAGAGTTTTGAAGTGTCTGAAGGATTAAAACTTTACACAAGCAATAGTTATCTTTAATGTGATTCTCCTTCCTGTTGCTTCAGGCACTAAATATGAAAGGACTAATCTGTGCCAGGCTGAAACTCCACCCATTGATTTATAATAGCCACTGGGTGGAGAATTGATCAGTGCAGATGAAGACACACCTATCCCTTGTTAGTGATAATTGACTATCCATGCCTACCACCCATACCTAAGAGTTAGCATAGCCTTATAAGAAGTGAACTTATTGAAATATGTAAGATTCTTGGGTAGACATAGAGACATTGATTCCCCCTGTGGGAATGTCTAGGACCAGGGGGCATAATCTCAGTGTAAGAGTTGCACACTTAAGAGAGAGATGAGGAGGAATTTATTCTCTCAAAGGTGAGCAAACCTGTGGAATTCTTCACAACCGGGGACTATGTAGAGGGGATCATTAAGTATGTTCAAGATTGAGATTGATTTTTAGTCAGGAAAGGACTCAAGAATTATAGGAAAAAGATAGGAAGTGGAGTTGAAGACTTTTTCAGATCCACCATTATTTCACTAAATGACTGAATAGATCTGATGGGCTAAATGGCCCACTTCAGTTTCTCTGTCTTATGGTTTTATGGCATGCCATTACTGTGATAGAATAAATGTTATCCTGTTCCTGAAGATAAAAGCATCTTCTACTGAAACTTATTTATGGTTGATTTGATTTGGTTTGATTTATTATTGTCACATGTACCAAGATACAGTGGAAGTATTGTTTTGTGTGCTATCCAGGCAAATTATACCTTACATAAGTACATCAGGGTAATAGAACAGAATGCAGATTATAGTGTTACAGCTACACAGAAGATGCATAGAAAGATCAATTCTCATATATGAGAGGCTCGTTTGTAAGTCTGACAGCAGGGAAGATGAGATTCTTAAATCTCTCGATATGTATTTTCAAATTTTTGTATCTTCTGCCTGCTTGGAGAGCTGAAGTAATGTATTACCAGGTTTGATTATGTTGGCTGTTTTCCCGAAGGCAGTGAGAAGTGTAGATAAAGTCAGTGGAAGGAAGGCTTGTTTTGTGATGGACTGAGCTGCGTTCACAATTGTTTGCTTTTTGTTGTGATCTTGGGCAGAGCACAGCCATGCTAAGCTGTAATGAATATGGATAGGATGCTTTCTATGATGCATCCATCAAAATTGGTAAGAGTCCTTGTGGCCATGCCAAATTTTCTTAGTCTCCTGAGAGGTGTGCTTTCTTGACTGTAGCATCGACCAGGACAGATTGTTGGTGATATTTACTCTTAGTAACTTGAAGGTCTCAACCATTTCCACCTCAACACCATTGATACAGAAAAGGGCATGCCCTCCACTCTGCCTCTTGAAGCCAATGAGCAGTTCCTTCATTTTGTTGACTTTGAGGGAGAGATTGTTGTTTTTACACTAAATTGTCTACCTCTTGCCTACATTCTGTCTCATCATTGTTTGAGATTCGACCCACTATGGTGTTGTCATCATCAAATGTGTAAATGAAGTTCAAGCTGAGTTTGGCCATACAGTTATGAGTGTATAAGGAGTAAGGGGCTGAGTACGCAGCCTTGCAGGGCATTAGTTTGGAGGATTATTGTGAAGGAAGTGTTGTCACCTACCCATACTGATTACAGTTTGAGGGTCAGCAATTCAAGAATCACTTGCCAAGGGTGGTGGAGCAGAATCCTAGGTCTTGGAGTTTGGAGATGAGTTTTGTTGAAATAATAGTATTGAAGGTGGAGCTAAAGCCAACAAATAAAAGTCTGATGTAGGTGTCCTTGTTATCCGAGTGTTCTAGGTTTGAGTGTAAGGCCAGAGTGGAGGATGGTGTCTGCCATGGACCTATTGTGATGGGTGGTGAATTGTAACAGATCAAGGCAACCTGAGAGACTGGTGTTAATGTGCATCATTACTAATCACTACAAACTTTGAGAAAGTCCTATATTAGCATAAGTGGAAGGATAGGTGGTAGACTTCTCCCAGGCTTAATCATCATGATTCTAACACTTACTGGTCCTTAAATACTTTGCTCTGTGCAAGCAGAAGCAATTCAGCTGTCAGATGAAAGATTCTGAAAGCAATGCATATTGAATCAAAGAGTCATCCAGCACAGAAACAGGCCCTTCAGTCCAACCAATCCATGCCGACCATAATCCCAAATGAAACTAATCTTACCTGCCTGCACTTGGCCAATATTACTCCAAACATTTCTTACTTATGTACCTATCTAAATATCTTTTAAATTTTGTAAGAGTACCCGCATCCACCACTTCCTTCGGAAGTTAATTCTACACACAAATCACTCTCTGTGTTAAAAAAGCTTGCTCCTCATGTCTTTTTTTTTATCAATCATTCTCCTTTCACCTTAACAAAATGTTCCCTAGTCTTGAAATCTTGAAATATGATGACAGAATGAGCCAAATCCCATAGCTGCTGCAGAATGGGAACACTCACCACCATGACCAATTTGTATCTGATGCAGAGGAGTGCAACACCTGCCAGCCTGTGTGTAATTTCCAAAACCAGTTCTTGGTATATATCGCTTACTTGCTTAACTTGACAGGAAACTTGTTAAATGTGACTCATCACGGCTTCTCAGTTTGCCTTACCCATTGCCATGAAGTACACTGAGAACAAACAGTGTTTATCACAACTGTTTCTGAGAGATAAGGTAAGTATACGAATAGAGTATTGCAAGTGCTACCCTGCTGGGCTACAGACTTCTGATATATTTTAACTTGTTAAAGGTGTTAGATATTATAAATGCAAAGTCAAACTGTGAAAGTAGAATCAATTTAACATACGAAGAAGGACAAAAAGGAAATGAATTTACTAAGATTTGAGACAGAGAACAATTTCTGTAATTATCGTGAGTGATTTCATCTGGCATACCTAACATATTATCCCTAAGTTTATTCAGCCTTTTTGCTGATGCAGTTAAAAATACATATCATTAATAGGAAATCCAGTGATGTTGTAAATTGGTATATAAATAAAATCGGACATGTAGCACAATTCCTCATAGTTGTGCTTCAATCCAAGCCATAAGTAATGCAAAGACAGACTTTGAGATGGACGGAGATTGACTGAAAGGGGGAAAATTCAGCTAACAATCGGCTAAGGATCAATTAGGAATACTAATTATTAGGATTTTACTGCTCCTCGGATGCTGCCTGAACTGCTTTGCTCTTCCAGCACCACTAATCCAGAATCTGGTTTCCAACATCTGCAGTCATTGTTTTTACCTAAGGATCAATTAGGCCTGGATAGAAGAAGGATGATAACAGAATGAAAACAATAATGAACATGCTCTGATCAGATAACACCAAAATGCAATCTGAGGCAAAAGCTAAGTTCTGGGGTGTTTATCAGGCAAATTATAAATATTGGTGGAGAAATATTTGTCTTAATCTAGCATGAGGTTTTACAGAAGAACCATTCCCTTTATCTGAAATGTATGGAGATAATAGGAGTCTATCTTATCTGAATGCACCATTATATTACAAAAGCTGCCAGAAGATCAAACCTCTTAATGTGTATCAACGTGTATGAGAAACATACTCAAAACATGTATATTAAAACATTGTAAATAGTTAAGAACTGAAGTCCAGTTTGATTAAATTACTTACAGTATGGAAACAGGTCCTTCAGCCCAACAAGTCCACACTGACACCTCCGAAGAATAAACCACCCAAATCAATTCCCCTATATTTACCCCTGATTAATGCACCTAACACTATGAGCATGGCCAATTCACCTGACCTGCACATCTTTGGATTGTGGGAGGAAACCCATGCAGACATGGGAGAATGTGTAAACTCCACACAGACAGTCACCTGAGGCAGGAATTGAACTCAGGTCCCTGGTGCTGTGAGGCAGCAGTGCTAACTACTGAATCACCATGCCGCCCTTTCAGAACCAGATTTTTTTAATTGTCTTAACATAATATACCTGATGTATAGTTCAACCTATAAACTAATTTATTTGTTTTAGCCAAAACATGAGGAGAATTTGGAAGCCAATATACCTGATATCTGGCACACTACATCATGTAATTAGTTAATGTTATTTCAGTAATGGGAAGGTAACTTTGCTTATGGAAGCCACCCTTTTTGCTATGAAGACACAATCAATGCATTGGGAGAATCCATGGATCATAATTTTGTCTATGAACAGCAGTAAAGTACAAAAACAAGACAAATACTAGTTATGGTGAGTAGCAAATCCTGAGCATAGAGCTAAGCCCCAATTTTACCTTGGAGAGAACATTGCAGAAAGTGAGCAGGTTGCAATTCTATTGTTTGATTATTATGATCACTGTTATGTCCTAAGTCTCAGCCACATCCTGCTGGTGAACTCTTTGCTCAGTTCTGTTAGGGATTGGTGCCTAACAACTAGGCATCAATGGAATGTCAATTGGAAGGAAGGTGCTGCTGGGGACCACAGAAATGGCTCACCACAATCAAACAAGTGATGGGGAGACAATAATAGTTGGGGCAATATATAGGCTAAGCAGGGTGCATCCAAGGTTCCCTGCCCATCTCCATTCAAAAGAAATTATCGCAACATGTTTAAAATTTCCATTTTGCATCTTTAATCTCCACTCGTGCTTATTGCCAGATTTCCTTTGTGCAGCTGTCACTAGATGCTGACATTATAATTGTGTATTAAAATAAGAAAATGTGTGATCAAACTTTTGACATCTGTAATTTTAGGGCACTCTCTCATCCCTGAGATCCAATGCAATCTCAATCTCAGCTCTCAAAAAAAAGCTCAATCAAGATTGAAAAACATGCTGACTATCACTCTGCACGCACATTTTATCACTAGGCACTACAGATTAAAAACTTATCTTCAGTATTAGGTTCTCTGGAAGGGGAAGAAAAAGGCAGGCAATGGACAATTACACATTACAAAGGTCTAAACAAATAAAGTGGGTATGCAGAGAAGCCTCAAGAAACAATAGAAGCAAGCAGGAAATAGCAAAAAAAAGCATCATTGTGCTCTGACAATGCCAACCATTTCACAATGACTTCCTCTCTTTCCTTCATGAATACCATAGATCATATTAGAGCTCATCTACCCCAGCATGCTGTAATACTCCAGTAAATCAGAATGAAAACTGGAGGAGCAACATCTCATCTTCAACCTAAGTACTTTTCAAACTTCTGGGCTCAATATTGAGTTCAAGATCTCTCCACCCTGCAGGCACTCTGCCTGATGAAGGGTTTTTGCCTGAAACGTCGATTTTCTTGCTCCTTGGATGCTGCCTGAACTGCTGTGCTTTTCCAGCACTACTCTAATCTAGAATCTGTTTTCCAGCATTTGCAGTCCTTGTTTTTACCTTCAAATTGTGGACCCATTCCTTCCCTTTCTTTTAGCTTTGCTTGTTAATTCTCTTTCTCCATGTCCTCTCTCCCCTTCCACCTACTCCAGTGGAAGTGTCTATTCCTTCCAATCTGGCAGTTTTTCACATCATTGTTTTACCATTCTCATTTCCAAAATCACTTATTCAGAACTAATAACATTCTTTTCCTCCCAACACTCCAACTCAACTCCCCAACTACTGTGTAAAAGCTGCCAACGGGATACTTCACTTCAGCTCTCATGAAGAGTCATCTCGACTTCAAATGTTAGCTTGATCTCTCTCCATGGATGCTGCCTGAACTGCTGTGATCTCCAGCACTTTTTGTTTTCAGTATAGATTCCAGTAGTAATTTGCTCCATATTAGGGCTATTTCTTCACCCATTTTATATCCCAAACATTTACATTTATTTGGTGTTCAATAGTTTTCATAATAGTGTGGCACCAGGTTTTCACCAAATGGTCAGAAAGCCCTTGGCAAGTATAAAACAAATTACTCTGGACTTTTCTTGAAATGGCCATTGTATATAATGCTGGGGTAAGTTTGAATAGAATATGGAATAAAATATATTTTATTGTCATGTGTACTCCAGTATAGTGAAAAAGTATAGTGAAAAGTTTTTACAATTGCTGTCTTTATAGAACGTAGAAAAATACAGCGCAGTACAGGCCCTGTGGCCCTCGATGTTGCAACGATCCAAGCCCACCTAACCTACACTAGCCCACTATCCTCCATATGTCTATCCAATGCCCGTTTAAATGCCCATAAAGAAGGAGAGTCCACCACTGCTACTGGCAGAGCATTCCATGAACTCATGTCTCGCTGAGTAAAGAAAATGATGCCATCTTAGGTACAAGTACCGAGGCACAAATCTTGGATCCAAAAGAGGGATAAAAGGAAAAGTAGTAGCATTATTTACAGTTCTAAAAACAACAAGATAGTTATAATATAATTAAGGGATTGACGTGACAGTCCCGTAAAGAATTTCAAATCGCAGCAGCTCAGCATATGGTCTGACCGCCAGGGCCAGGTCCCAGTCCAACAACTGTCCTGCTCTGCCTCCAGTCCGCTCCACATCAGCACTCAGCTACACTAAGTTGCACTAACCCAGGACTCGCTTCCCCCCATGCTGCTCCGGGACTCGCTTCCCCTCGCGCTGCTTTGTCAAACTCTAGGAGCAACATTAGCAGGAGCAAGTAATATTATCAAAGCTGTTTGAATAGAAGCAGAGAGCTCAGTTGTAAAAAAACAGTTATAGATAATACCAGAGGAGGAAAGATATGAATGAGACGGTGAAAGCACTGCTGTCGAAGGAGCAAGCAAGATCAACAAATCAAATGAGAAAACCAGAAAACAGAATTGGGTTAGTGATCCAAAAATTGGAGTCAGAAGAGGCCATTGCAAGTTGAAGGGAAATTGGATAAATATTTGAAGCAGAAGAAGATACAAGGCAATGGGGAGAACAGGAGATAGTGAGATTAACTTTCAATTACCCAGGCAGAATGTCAGCACAGATATAATGGGTTAAATTGCCACATTCCGTGCTGCAAACCAATATCTTCCGATGCTATTTTTCCCACTGATCTCTAAATAATACTCAAATTATTAGGAATTTCACTGGTACATTTTTCCAATACCTGATTTCTTTTCGAATGTGAATGCAAGGACAAGCAGCCCATTAGCTTATCTTTCAAATTCAGTCTTCTAAATAATAAGCTATTTCATTTTTTGATAAAATGCATTGGATAGTGTTCCTGAATCTGCTTTCCTTTCATCCAATTTCTCATTAGCACAATCTCTTGCTCCTGTTAAAATGTATACACACAAATGGAAGCACATTGTTTGTTGTGGATGCACAGTGTTCGCTACTTATCATCAGGGAAATATAAACTTCAAAGTTTTTCAAATGTTACTAAGTTCAATTCTGCAGCTGGCCCCAAGAAAGCCTTCAGTTAAGAACTTCAACTGTATTATTGCAAAGAATGCCTGCCAAGTTGGGATGGTTTGCAGAAGACATTTAGCATGTACTGTTAAACATTAAACTTGTCATCCTCTGATGATAGAAGTAATAACGGCACTGCAAGAAGCCAACAGAAATTTCCATTATAAATTTTGTGCTCACAACCTTTCAGAATCTATGAACAAAGTCTTACTTGCATTTAAAGTCAGCATTTCAAGGTCGTAATACCTTAAAATGTTTAATAACATTTAAATGGATAGCAGAAAGTAATTGGAGACAGTTGAGGAGATTATGTGACTGGAGTTAGTGGCTAAATTATTCAAAATTTCTTTAACAATGACAAGTAGCACTATTAGAAGATACTGCAGACAAAGAATATTCTGGTACTGAAATGAATTCTGCATTGACAACTGTTAATGTTTGGATATTAAAACACACAAACAAATTGTGGTCAATATTTTTGAGTTGTCTGTGTTTCAATGATAAGACATGAGATGCTACAAAAAATTTTTAAAAATGAACTTGAACTCTGCTTAAAACTCTCTTTTCATTTTGTTTTGAGCTTGCTGACCGATTTCAGACTCATCAGTTTTAGCAACAAGGTAAGTTTAAGGTGATGTAAGTGGAATGTGCACCAGTGGGTTCTACTCTAAGGATACTTATTCTTCAATAACGAATTGACAAACATGACTAAAAAAAGTACTCAAAACAACTACATTTTACATATGGTTAATGTACTCTCTGATGTCTGGGGGGATACCTTTTCCAAAACACGAGGCCAAGTTTCCTTTCTTTAATCGGGTGCAAAGTAAGTGAGGTTGACCTCGGAGGAACCACATCTGCTCATACAAGTGATTCAAGTTATTGTTATAATCTCAGCGCTCTTAATGGAAAGGGCTCATACTGAGAAATAACTATTAACCTACATTGCTGCAGACTTCACAGCCTCATAGCTTCAATCAAACAAACAACATAAGAAGGTTTCAAGTACACTCATCCTGCCAACCTTGCCAATTGGGGGCTTCCTGGAGGTTGCTGGTAGCCAGGCTGTGTTTTCTTCTTGACTGCTTTAATCTAATGGGACTGTCTACTTTCACATACTCATAGACTATCGTATTTCTTTTCTATGTACTGTTTCTTAGAAAGAGCAATCTTCCTTTTCAGAAATTTATGTAGAATGTTGGCAAAGACAAACTTGAGGTGAAGTTTCTTGGTTCACTTCTTGAAGATAATAACTCATTGGAAAACATTATGTTTTTGTATTTTACATAATGACATATCAAACTCTAACTGTATCTTAGGTTTTGTTCAGTATCAGCAAAGCCATTTACATCTCCAAGATATATGTCAATTTTCTGTTTTTTTAAAATTCAACATATTAATAAAGTTAAATTGTTAACGACTTATTTCAATAACTGTACCCCCTGAAACAATGCTCTGCACTTCAAACATATCAATACATTACAAGTCATTAGTATAACATAAGGAATATCACGGGTTGCTCAGAATCTGAGCTTGGACATAGAGTCATTGAGTCATAGAGATGTACAGCATGGAAACAGACCCTTAGGTCCAACCCATCCTTGCTGACCAGATATCCCAACCCAATCTAGTTCCACCTGCCAGCACCCAGCCCATATCCCTCCAAACCCTTCCTATTCATATACCCATCCAAATGCCTCTTAAATGTTGCAATTGAACTAGCCTCCACCACATCCTCTGGCAGCTCATTCCATACACGTACCACTCTCTGCGTGAAAAATTTGTCCCTTAGGCCTCTTTTATATCATTCCCCTCTCTCCCTAAACCTATGGCCTCTAGTTCTGGACTCCCACACCCCAGGAAAAAGACTTTGTCTATTTATCCTATCCATGCCCCTCATAATTTTGTAAACCTCTATAAGGTCACCCCTCAGCCTCCGATGCTCCACGGAAAACAGCCCCAGTCTGTTCAGCCTCTCCCTATAGCTCAAATCCTCCAACCCTGGCAACATCCTTGTAAATCTTTTCTGAACCCTTTCAGGTTTCACAACATCTTTCCGATAGAAGGAGACCAGAATTACATGCAATATTCCAACAATGGCCTAACCAGCTGTAACATGACCTCCCTACTCCTGTACTCAATACTCTGACCAATAAAGGAAATCATACCAAATGCCTCCTTCACTATCCTATCTACCTGCAACTCCACTTTCAAGGAGCTATGAACCTGCACTCCAAGGTCTCTTTGTTCAGCAACACTCCCTAGGACCTTACCATAAATCCTGCTAAGATTTGCTTTCCCAAAATGCAGCACCCCACATTTATCTGAATTAAACTCCATCTCCACTTCTACTTTCATAGCAATGGCATTAAGAATAAAGAGACTTGGGTTACTTCCCTATTATTCTGTCAATCCTATTCTCTATTATTAATATAGCAGTCTTACTATTGTAAGTTATGGCATTTTAACATTACAAGCATTGCAGTTGAAGGTAGTAAGGCACATTTTATTTCAAATTCCATTTTGTTCATTGTGACAGACTACTTTAATTTTCTAGCACTTTGATTTATTTCCATTATAAATATTGGTATGCCACGGTTAAATATTTCAGATCCATGAGTAGGAGACCCTATCGTCTGAAATTTAGCTTTTATTTTAGAACCTCTTTATCCAAAAGATCACCACAATTTTACAATCATGCAGCCCCAGACCCAAGTCCTCAGTAAATGCATTTTAAACATTCTGCACGATATAGTTTCAACCCTGGTAGTTCACAAATTCTCAGCCTCCAGCACATTTCTTATCCTGTATATTGGCAAGAATGGAATCACTGTACAGATTGAAGTTCAGACAGGAACAGAACAGAGACAAGCAAGTTGTCATTGGAATAGAATTGAAAGTCATTCCCACTCATTATGCCTTCCTTGCTACACTCATGACTTAGCTGTCTCTCACAATATAAGATAATGATAGCTTAATCTTCAAGCCTTCTTCAAACAGGCCTCAATGTTATGTTGAGATTTTCTCAACATTCAGGAAGTCAATCTCTGTGGTTTCAGCAAGCAATTAGACTAACAAATGCTTTTGTATTTTCATACATTGCAAAATCTGAGGAGGATTAGCCTTCATCATTTAAGTAATGATTGAGTGTTACCTTTAGTTACTGTTTTCAAAACCAGCTTTTCTTAGGAATTGCATACTTCAAAGACATGCAATCTCTCAATCTTATTTGCAGGTTGTCAGCTACAATGAAAACACTGCATCCATTTATTTGATAGAAAAACTTTAGTCTGACCTGATTCTCAATAGAGTTACATGACATTTTTGCAGCTGAACTTGATTCAAATATATAATTTATTCACGGTTCACTTGCTTGGGGTTCACTTCCTGTTCTCCCCATGAACTTAATTCCTTCAATGTTCTAGCTTAGAGCTGTGAGATGCTGAACTCCTTCCCTGTTGGTAGCTATTATGCAGAAATACAAAAACTAAATCATGAAAACTGAAGTAAGAATGGAGTCAAATAGAGGTCAAGAAATTAAAATCCATCAAAATTCCATATGAACAATAAACAAATTGTGCTCTGTTCAAGCAACGAGAAATTTGGAAATCTTTCACAATGGAGGAATTTGTGTTTTTTAATTGGTGTTGGCTTACTGTTCCTCCTGAAAGAAAGAATGGATCACATACTAATGCTGGTATGACACCCACACTACCGCCATTTTACTGCATCTGGTTAAACAGTCAGTACCACCTCAATGGAGCAATCTAAAAGGTTAGAACCAACACCATCATCGCACCAACGGAAAATAACTGACCTGATCAAAAATAATTCCCCCCCCTCCCACCTCCCTTTTAATGGGAAACACTTTGTTGCTGTGCTGCCTGGCACACCCTCAGGACATTTAGTGAGTGTTGTCATGGAGCAGACTGAGAGGACAAATGATGCACAGCCAGATCCCACAAGCTACTTTCTAAAAGTGGTGGGCTGTGTTTCTCCGAATTGGGAATGGGATGTCCTCAAAAGGACTCAACAGACTCCTCCTGATCTGCTCTGAAGTTTATTTATTCCTTTTGCGGTATAAATTCCACCAACAGAGATATTGAGCCATGTACTGCAGTGCTGGCCAGGGTTAGCAATGGGCAGACAAGAACTGATGCTCTCCCTGTGCCCCATGCCAGCCTTCCCCACTCCTTGAGCACTCCCTGCACACCCTGTGCCCTCCGCGTGCAGGAGGCACAGGGAGTGCCTTTGTCAGGAGAACCCAAAATATTTGAAAGCGATATTTTGGGTTCTCCTGACAGCAGCAGTTTACTTGTTTCCAGATGTTTGAGGCTTAAACATTTAGTACAAGATGTTCCCGCTGCCTCACGCACAGCTTGTGGCATCTCAGAGCGTGGTCTGGGATTCGGGATTGATCAATGGTTGAGAAAGTTGCTTTCCACCTGGGATTGCTCGGGTCTTTCAGAACCTGCTGGAGGGTGAGACACACATCAGAACCAACAGACTAGACGGCTGGAGATCGGGAACAAAGTGAGATCCCAGGAAGCATCGGAGCATACCAGTGAACACAGGGGAATCATGGTGAAGAACAGCTAGTGAGGTCTTTCCCCCCCCCCAGGACACGCACATCATAAATATCCCATTCCCAATTCGGGGAAACACAGCCCATCACTTTTAGAAAGTAGCTCGTGGGATCTTGCTATGCACCAATTATCCTCTCAGTCTGCTCTGTGACAACACTATCTAAATGGCCTTAGGTTGTGCCAGGCATCACGGCAATGAAGTGTTTCCCAGTCTAACCACCACCCGAAAAGGTGCTGTCTTTCTGACATGCCAACTGCTTAATGTAGTACATGTAAAATATCCAATGGCAATATTTTCAAAGTGAGTTATCTCTGGTTTCTTGATGAGCGATCCTTCAATTAATATCGCCGCGACAGATTATTTGATCATTATAATACCGTTTTTTGTGGGAGATTGTTGTGTGCAAATTATTTGCTGTTTCTCTCTCTTTAACAACATGACCACACTACATTTGTACTTAACAGGCCGTGAAGCACTTTGGGATGTCCAGTGGTTATAAGAACTTCCAAATAAATACAAGTGTTTCTTTATTATGTCCCAAACCATACCTCTCTTATATTTTTAAATCAAACTATACAGATATGTGGAGCAGGTGTGACTTGAACCTAGGCCCCCGGTGCAATTTTAGGGATACTGCCAGTGCACAAATAGCCCAGCTTTTTTCTTATTTTTCACGATCAACTTGTTCAGAGTTGTTACTACATATTTCTGGTGTAGGTGGGGCTTGAACCTGGGCTTCTTGGTCCAGAGATAACAGCACTACCACTATGCCACATGAGTTCTACTTTAAGTTTATAGTGATATTTATAATTGACCTTTTCAGAGATGTCATCACACATCTCTGAAGCAGGTGGGTCCCCTTGTCCAAGGGTGGAGACACTAGCACTGCATCACAAGAGCCCTCCGAAAGGCAGGACTCTTATCGTGACCTCAGCCATTGCATTGTGGGCGTTGAACCCATGTTTTTTGCTTTACTTATCAAAGGAAAATTGAATGCCAGAGTTGTTGCCATCCCACCATTAGTATTGTGGATTATTTGGGCCTTTTGTTTTAAGTAAGAGGACATCAGTCTTTTTAAAATGTATTTGAGTACAAATTTATCTGAAATGGGTGAATATCTTTGGACAGCATAATGGTAGGATGTGATTTCATACTTGGACAAGAGATAATTAAAATGAAATGTGGGAAGTTGTCTTTCTGAATCAGACAATAGACAATTCACTGTAATTCATCAAAAAGCTACCTCACAATCTTGAGTTTTTGAATCTTGTTTTCGGCTCCCTACAGTCTTCCACAGAAGCTTTTAAAGATCATTTTACATACATCACAGGGGGTAAAGCCAACACATGCTGTGCAGAAGAGAAGTTTCTATATTTGCTTTTAAAAGAAGGTACAGAGAAATTAATCCTCTAAGCTTTTCTTTTATTCATTTTTGGAATAAATGGTGATTGCTGGCTTTGCCAATATTTTTTGTTCATCGTTAATTACAGTTGAGAATCTGTAGGTGAGCTGCCTTCTTGTTTTGTTGCAGTTCCATCTGGTGTATGTACAGCAATGCTTAGTAGGGAGTTCAAGGATTTGATCCAGCTATTATGAGACCTTTCCCACTTGCCCCAATTGACTTCCTTCTCTGGCAACTGACTCAACATGGACATCTACTCCACCAACTCCCACAGCTACACCTCCTCCCAGCACACCTCCTGGAAAGACACGATTCCTTACTCCTGGTTGTATCTGCTCCCAGGAGGAGCAATTCCACTCCAGGACATCCCAGATAGCCTCCTATTTCCAGGAACTCAGTTTCCTCTCTCACCGGATCAACAATGCCCTCCAGCGCATCTCCGCCCTTGAACTCCACCCCTCCAAATGCAATAAGGATAGAACCCCTGCTGGTCCTCACTTTCCACCCCACTAATATCTAGGTACAGCACTTTAACTTCCACTATTTCTGCCACCTACAATCAGACCCCACTGCCAGAGATATATTTCCTTCCCCACCCCTATCTGCGTTCCACAAAGACCATTCCCTTCATGACTCCCTCATCACGTTCATGTCATCCACCAATCCATCCTCCACTCCCGGCACCTTCCCTTGCTACCACAAGAGGGGTAAAACTTGTGCCCACACTTACCCCCTCACCTCCATCCAAGGCCCAAAAGAATCCTTCCACACCTGGCAGAGATTTTCTTGCACATCCAACGCCTCATCTACAGTGTCTGTTGCTCTTGATGTGGTCTCCTCCACATCTGGGAGACAGGACGCCAACTCGCATAGATTTCAGTGAATATCTCTGAGATATGTGCACCAAACAATCACACCATCCCGTGTCCGACGACTTCAACTCCCCCTTCCACTCCACCAAGGATATGCAAGTTCTGGGTCTCTTCAACTGCCAAGTCCAAGTCACCCAATGACTGGAGGAAGAACATTTCATCTTCCACTTTGGGATCCTTCAACCATACGCCATCAACTTCAACTTACCTCAACCCAGAGCCAACACTCAAACTGGGCACCACCCTCTTGAACTGTCCTACCTGTCCATCTTCCTTCCCAAATATCCACTCCACCCTCCCCATCAACCTTTCATAATCACCCCGCGCTTGCATCTACCTATCCCCTTCCAAGCTACCTTCCCCAAGCCCCAGCCTCATCCCCACCATCCTATTGATTTCTCAGCCCACTTGCCCCTCCACATTCCTGATGAAGGGATCATGCCTGAATTCTCCTGCTCCTCGGATGCTGCCTTACCTGCTGTGCATTTCCAACACCACACTTTTCAACCCCAATTGACTTCAGCCAGGGTTGTCTGATGCCATACCTGGACAAACATTGTCTTGATGTACACGTCAGTCACTCCTCCAGAATACAGTGCTTTTGGTTGAACCAAACCTGCAATGATATCGGGTGATGACTGACCCTGGTGGATCACCCAAACTAAACATTAGTGAGCAAATTATTGATGAGTAATTGCTGCTTCATACACTGTTGATGGCACCTCCATCACATTCCTGATCTTTGAGAACAGAATTAATAGGGAAGTAATCATTATAATTACTTTGTTCTGCTATCTAGCACTATTGGACTTTGGATGATGTCAGTATTGCAGCTATGTTGGAGCAGTTGAGTTAGAGATATAGCTGGTTTGAGAGATCAAGTCTCAGGCACAAAATTGAGAATTGTGTTGAGACCCTCAGACTTTACGATATTCAGCCACGATTTGACATCTCATAAAGTGAAACAAATTTCCGAAGACTGACATTTGTGATGGTTTGAAGGGAGCCCAAAATAGATCTTTCACTGACGTTTTGAGAGGATGCATGGTTGCAAGTATTTCAACCTTGTCTTCTACACTCTTGCTGAAGACACTTTTATTGAAGGTTGGGTGTTCATGAAGCCTCTTTCTTGTTTGCTTGCTTGTTTCTTGACCAACATTCATGACTAGATCTGATAGTGCTGCAGAGATTTAAACTGTTTGTGAGATGACTGAGCTCTATCTATAGCATGCTACTTGTGCTGTGTAACATGTAACTGTTTTTGTAGTGTAGCTGCACAAGTTTAATACCCAATTTTTTTAGTGTGCTGGCACTGTTCCAGGTATGCTCTTTGAACAAACTAGTGTGTTGGTTTTAGGAATTCGCCTGGACATGAAATTATAAATTGTGATGGAATACAGTCCTTCTGCTGTGGACCCATAGTATCCACAGCTGCCCAGTTTTGCCCAGATCTGAACCTATCCCATTTGGCACAATGATGGTGACACACAGCAAAGCTGTTCTTCATTTAAGACATGAACAAGTCGAGTCAGAGAGATGATCTGGCATTTGGGCATTATTCACTTTTGAAGCATGCATTGTTTTATGTGTTTTGTCTAGAATAGAACAAAGCAGCATATGTTTTCAATGAGATTTTTGTTCAACTGATAACTCAGTTCACTTTGAGAGTCCACATGTGTATGGTGTGGAGTTCCAGTCAAGGCTACAACAGACTCCCATTACTTTACCCTTAAATGTGAATATGACACTAGGAGTGTATTCAAGTTTGATGTGCTCTATGGTTTATGAGGAAGCAGATCCAATATTCACACAAGTCCTGTAAAATATTCCTGGAAATCAACAGCAAGTATCTTTGAAGACTCAACTATTTTGGTCTCAATTACCTATGACCCCTTTGCCAGTGCTGCAAATAGATATCATTCTCCTGAAATGATTGTAGCTTATGAAAATAGGTAAGTCTGGATGGAAGCATTCAAAATATTATAAACCAGAAGTCTGAATTCACCAGCTGCAAATCCATTTACTTCAGGTTTTCATGGAAGTGCAATGAGAGGCTGGAAACCGATTAATTTCTGGAGGAGGTCAGTCATAAAACCAAAGAAAAGACATCAAAATTGGTGTGTTTCTATGTTTAACCAAATTCAGAGCAGTTTCCCCGATCTCAGTAATTCCAACAGGTAAAAGAAGTACTGCTTCCATAAGGTCAGTGCTGGTATAATGCAGATAAGCACTTCTGAGGGATCAGCAAGAAGTGAACTCTGTAAACACTCCTCCCCACTGCCCCACACTCTTTGAGCAATCTGCAACAAATAATGTGTTCCATCCATCCAACCCAGCCAACATCACAACCTTCAATCTTCCCTGCACTTCCTGCTTTCCTGGTTGTGTTGCCTTCCCCTGACTCTGAAACCATCTTGCAGTAAATATTCTTGCTTTAACCTTGATAACACAGAATAGTCACCTGGTAAGAAACTCGTTGCAATCACACATTCTGTGAATGTGGCGGACAAGCCATCACTTCTCTGCTCATCCTCCTCCAGGAACCTGCTTTCATTTGAAATGGACCTTGAGCCAGAGAAGGAAGTGTTTTTAAAAGAATTAAGCCTCTAAAATGTTAATTCTGATCTCTATCTCGCTACACCTTCTCTGCGGCTGGAACACTGCATTCTGCACTCAGTTCTGCTCCCCTGATGCATTTGTATGGTATGATCTGCTTGTATAGCACACAAAACAACACTATTCACTGTATCTTGGTATGTGACGCCAATAAATTATTCAATAGAGAGCTGGTGAAGCAGAGAAGTTTCAAATTGGAATTTGTAGTGAAAATTGCAAGCTCGATCATTTTGAATTGTTTAAAGTTCGCTAAAATACTCACTAAGCATTCTATATTTGTATAGGTGTCACATGGAGGGAATAAACTCAGCAGCAAATCACCGGAAATACAATGAACAGCTTCTATAGTGTTTTCAATAAAGACAAAATACTTGGCCTAAATCTTTCTTTCTTATCATGTAAATTTAGCAAATAAACACATGAACATTTAATCAGACCAGAAAAGGAAACCCAATCAAACATAAACGTGGACCTCTTGGGAAAATTATATTCATCACAGTCACATCAACTTGTAACCCAGAGTGGTTCTGTTCTTCTGCTGTTGGCTGTTTATGTTTTTGCTCCTCCTCATAGAGAGCAGATGTTGCTTATAAACATCATCCATTACAGGTAGCTACAAGAAGCAACATCCTGCAAAGACATTTTCAGTAGGTAAAACAATTGGAGTCATTGTGAACTTTTGGCTAAGTTTGAGTTGTATCACTGTATTTTTGGAAGGAAATCTACCATGAGATGTAATGGCTTTTCTCAGCATACCAAGCCCACTCAATTTAGCTGATGAAAGGCTTTTGCCTGAAAAGTCGATTTTCCTGCTCCTCCGATGCTGCCGACCTGCTGTGCTTTTCCAGCACTACTTTACTGTTGACCCGAATCTGCAGCATCTGCAGTACTAATTTGCGCCACCCAATTAAGCACCTACTCCACCCCATGGCATCGTCATGGATAGCCTGTCAGCCAGCCAACTCTGTGCTATTAATGTCCCTTTTAATCTGTGGCATTTACATTTGCTGAAAAATCTGTAACGTGGCTTGGATGAGCTTTTATAAAACCTTCCCCACCACTGAGGTTAAATTGGCATTTAGTTGCTGGACTAACCTTTACATATTTTCTTGAGCAAAAGTGTAATTTTTGCCACTCTCCAATCCTTTGGCAGTATCCAGTTTCTCAGGAATGTGGAAACATTATGATTTGCATAATTTCCACCCTTAATTCTGTCAGTATCTTTGGGTACAATTGACCAATCAACTTTAGCCAATTTGTCCTCTTTAGCAACTTTTAGTGTCTCACTTCTATTTTATTATGATTAGGTCAGCATCTTCTTTAGTAATAGAAGAACCAAAGTACTTTTTTCCTTCATTCTTTCCTGGAATATGAGCAGATATTGCCCATTCAAAATTGCCTTTGAATAGAGATGCTTGTTCAGCTATTGTGGAAGACAGTTAAGAATCAACCGTATTGCTATAGGTCAGGAGTTCACATAGTGACCAGAGAGGCTAAGGATGGCAGATTTCCTTAGAGAATTAGAGAATCAGATGGATTTCTCTGACAATTGACAACAGAATCATACAGCATAGAAGAACGTCCATCACTGAGACCACCTTTGTATTCCAGATTTATTACTGATTTTCAATTGTACTAGCTCTTCCAGTGGTATTTGAACCCCAGTCCCTAGAGCATTAGACTGGGCCTCTGAACTAATTGTCCAGTGACATTATCACTACACCAATATTTGCTCTAATTACTATTCACATTACACACTTAGTGTATGCTTTGGTCCAAAATTTCACTCCTGTTTCATAGTCATTTTCCCCGACCTGGCCAGAAGCAATCATGCTACAGAAATATTTATAAGATTTTAAAATTCACCTCTAAAACTCCTTGACTCAATAACCTTAACTCTGTTAAGTGAACATATATCAGAACCACATGTTTTTACTTGAGGCAATATCTACAGCCAGGACCGAGTTCCTTTTCTGTCTGTCTGAGCTGACTGATGACTAAGGTACTTAAACCTTTGACAGCCATCTGTTTGCAGAAGAGATTCCTAGGACTGTTTTTGGCTGGGGCAGACAAGGTCAGTTGACATGCTGTTCCTTTGTCAAATCAGAGGAGCCAAGTCATCTGTACTGTAGGCTTATCATGCATTCTGATGAAATGTGAATCCTAAGATGAGCATTTCTGTTTATGTTGAAGACAGTGCCACTGTCTGTGGTTCTCTGCTTGAAAAAGATTTGAATCTGTCAAAGAAATCCCCTTGCCTTTGAGAACAAAGGACTCTTTGATGCTTCCTGCACTTTTCCTTTCATGCTGAACTTTGATATTTCCTGCATTCAGCACTGTGGCTGTTTACTCGTTGGCGGCATGTTTTCTACAGTCATTCAGTTCATCTGTATTCAATCACAGTTAAAACCACAAGCTGCATACAGATAACAACATAATTTACATTAGCAACCTGTACCATTTTATAGGTAGCTGTGGTGAAGATGTCAGTTTAGGTGTTACGGGCATTTAATTTGCTCAAAATTGAAATATAATCCTTATTTTTCTGTTTATACACGCACATAAATTTTGTATCATAGTGCATAATATTGACGCTATTTTATCCTTAGCAACAAATGTTCAGATTTATAACTCTCCCCATGTCAGTCATTCATGTGCTTAGATTGAGCGTATTGTTTCCTAAGAGAGTGATTCTTAGAAATATGCAGCAGCCTTAATTTTCCTGCATCAAGCTATACTTCGAGCGTGACTTGATTCTTTTGGCAGAACACATCAATCCAAATTGTGGTGCTTATTTGATTTATTGCAGTCTTTAGGTTGGCAATTTTCTTATGTATCAACAGTTAACCCCATCACATTGCACTATTGTTATTCTGAACATGATGAGCAACTTCTCTGAGATGAACTTTAACCTTAACCCACACTCCCACCCCCGTAATCTGGTCACCTTCAGTAGGTATGAGAAACTGAAAGCACAAAGCCTTTTCTTGTGAAATATACCCAGTGATTGAGAGAAAAATAGCCACATGCCACAAATCACTGGCCACTGGTTTAACTGCAACTCCTCTCTCCTTTTCGGTAACTTTGGTTTATCTGATAGTATCCTAACTGCACAGAAGGCGGCCATTTAGCTTATCAAGTTTGTGCCAGCCCTCTGCCTCAACTTTTATTTTATTCTTCTTTGGAGAACAAAGGACATTACAGCCCAGGAACAAGCCCTTTGGCCCACCAACTGCCTGCAAAAATGCATGACATCTTTCTAAAACAAAAAATATTTTGCCTCTATATGCCTGCATTCACTGCCTATTCATGCAGCTGTCAAGATGCTACTTAAACCTTGCTGTATCTGCCTCCACCACTTCCTCTGGCAATCTTTTCCAGGCACTGACCACTTCCTGTGTAAAAAAAACTTGCTTCTCATGTCTCTTTTAAACTTTTTCCTTTATACTTTAAACATATGTCCCTAATAATTGACATTTCTACTCTGCAAAATGACTCAAACTATTCATTCTATCAAGGTCTCTCATAATTTGTAAACTTATATCAGGTTGCTTCTCAGCCTCCAATGTTCAAATGAAAACAAACTGACTTTTTCCAATTGCTCCTCATAGCTAATACCATCCAAACCAGGCATCAACCTGATAAACATTTTCCGTGTTGTCTCTAAATGCATCCACATCCTCCAGTAGTGTGGTGTTGATCACAATATTCCAAAAATGTCCTTTTTAATGTTTAATACAGTTGTAACATGACTTGCCAATTTTATACCCTGTGTCTTGATCAATGAAGCCAAGCATGTCATTTGGCTTCTTGACCATCTTCTCCACTTATGTTGCCATTTTCAGAGAACAGTGGACCTATATGCTGAGATCCATCTGTATATTAATATTTCCAATGACTCTGCCATTTACTGTATAGCTACCTCCTGCATTAGACCATCCAAAAGCATCACATTGCATTTGTCTGGATTAAGTTCCATCTGCCATTTCTCCACCAAAGACTCCAGCCTATCCATATCGTGCAGTATCCTCTGGCAATCCTCCTCATTACTGCAACTCCCCCAATCCCCGTGTTATCCGCAAGCTTACTAATCAGGCCGCCTACATGCTCCTCCAGATCATATATATTATGTATATATATATTACAAACAACAGGGGCTCCAGCACTGATGCACATGAAACATCATTAGTCACAGATCTATTGTCTGAAAAAACACCCTTCCACTGCTACTCTCTGTCTTTTATGGCCAAGCTAATTCTGTATCCATCTTACCAGGTAGCAGTGGATCCCATGTGACTTCACCTTTTCCACGTTCAATTAATGACAAGTCTATAGAGGGAAGTGTTATGGGACTGGGTGTGGTTGACTTAGCTATCCAATCACTTTGAAGAGCCACACACAAGCAATTGATTACCGTTCACTCTGCAAAACATTTGCTTTCTCTTTCAGACCCTGACTAAATCTAGGACATTCTGGATTCATTTCCAAATTCAATGGGGATCAGGCTTAGTCTTCACAAGTACCATTTAGGATACAACTTCACACAGCCCTGTTATGTCATTCGCTAATCGTGGGCAGGACTAGTCCCACCTTTGAAGGTGTCAGGTAGCTAGATAGTGAAAAAACTGACAGAAAGATCAGCATCTTACTCTGCTGGGTGAAATGGCTGTCAGTTCATTTTTAAATGTACTCATTCATTTGTGTCAGCTTGTCAAAGTGAGTCACATTCTTAGTAAGTGAGATTGGCTCAATTCAATGCTTATTGACTTATCCAGTAGATTTAATTTTGTTTGGAAGATTATTTTTGCAGACATACAGCAGAGGGAGGTACCGCATAGCTTTGGATGATAAAACCAACACTATCTGTGGAAAATCCTTTATTCATATCAAGTGGTTGATCAGATCCAATTTCATTGATGTCCTGCCACAAGCAGAGACTATCAGATTCAAGGCGATGATCATCCAGCATCTGCTTTGTTGTGTTGGTTGTATAGTTTGGATATTACATACCAGGTTCTGAAAGCTTATTCCAGCTCAGTCAGGGCAGATGCACCAGAGAAGGACAGAAAGCAGTGTTCAAAGCAAAAATGAAGAAATGCAACATTGACATCGACTCCTGGGTTGAACTAATGGTGAGAAGAATTGCAACATTTTCTAACAAAAAGAAATGGAGAGAAAAAGTGACAGCAGCAAAATTAATTAGCCATGGCTCAATCCAATTATACACGGTCTAATACATGTCACAGCGAAAGTCCTCTGTATCATAAAGCCTGCAGAACAGGAATCACCCTCAGATATCTTTGGACCTATGGAAGGCAATGATCTTCGACTGCCAGGAGTCGCCAATATTTTTGCACAAGTTGCACACTTGCAGCAAAATTAGTACAGAATCAGTGACTTCAGACATTTTTCCTTTTTAATGGATTACAATGATATGTTTGTTGCATTTCATTTCAAACAATTATGTTTCATTCCTTTGCTGTTCAATGTGCACTGCTCTTGAAGCAAAGTTAGAATGAAGAATTGCCTCATTCATTATTGAATATACAAAACATCTGAAACTCCCTGTGGACAGGGTCAGCTACAGTAGCAATTTTTCTGAGAAAATGAAAGTGCATACTTAAATATAATCTTTAAAAGTTTCTGCCCAGATTGCTGAGTGGTTGGAGCTTTATACTTTAATCCCAGACCAGCTTCAAGTTTAAGCCGTACTGATAGTCTGACAACCTCTTCTCATTGTTAGCTGAATTTGTCCTAAATGAACAAAAATTGAACAATTTCTGCACAGCTTTTAATGGCATTAAGTCTACAGCATACAATTTGTCACTAGGTACTTCTAAATTAATCATGAGAGAAGTTCCATGGCTATCTGGTGAAGGAAATTTAAAAAAAAACAGACTCAAGCTGTGTGAAGGAAAAAAGATTGTTTTGTATAATTATGCAAGTATCCTCCATGGGAAGCCTATTCCTGGAAATGATGCTGTCATTCCCACTGACATTCACTGAACAGATTCCGGGAATTTAAAAACCAAAAAGGTCCCAAAGTCGTGATCATACACTTAAAGCAAAACTACTTTTCACTTAATTCTGGAGTTGTTTCTATTACACATTAATCGGAGTCAAACAAACGACAAAATCAATTCTTCAGGTATTACCTCCCTATTTAATAAGGTGCCTTAATTTAAGAAAGTTAGCACCAGAATTCATTCGTGGGCAGACATGTGCCAAGCGTCAATTCTATAGCTTACTTGATAAGCAAACTACAACCTGCATTTGGGTAGTACCGCCAAAATAGTAGAAAATCCCAACCTGATGCATAGGACCATTACCAAATAAAGTTTGATAGAAAGTACCATACGAAAGTATATAATGAGTGATCTAAAATCTTTTGCAAAATAAAAGGTCAGAAGGAGTTTCAAGGAGGGGAGAGAGCCGGAGAGACAAGTCCAGAGCTTAGAGTGGAGATAGCTGAAGGCTGCCAGATGAAGAGCGAACAGAGCGAACACTTGAGAACAAAAATGGAGATTTCCAATAACTATTAAGTCACAGAAAAGGAAAATAGGGATGGAGAGCGTTGCAAAGGAATGGCAAAACATGAGCACTATCGAACACACACACGACCATTTAAGACCATTTAACCCCACAGAATATTAGCCCTGGTGAGAGCAAGTTGCTTTGAAAAAAAACCCAGCAATTTTCAACAATTGTTGAGGCAACGAGTTATGAGAAAAAGCAGGTACTGGAAAGAAATTACTCTTCAGCCAGAACCCATAATTTAGTTGCACTGAAGTGCTAGTGAGTAATGCAGCCTGGTGTGAGGCTGAGTATGAAGCTCAAGTTGTGTATATACTCTATATAAATAGGACCGGTAACAGCTGTAATATGTCAGTGATATGGATAAACACCATTTGCTTTTGAACCAGAGAATGTTCAGAATGTGAAATTTCAACTAATTATTCAATTGTGTTTTGTGCACTGTATTGTTGACAGGCTCTCTCTTACAGTAAAGACAGCATGGCCCAGCATTGACCTATCACAATCTCACAGAAGATCATCTGTGTTCTCTCCACAGCAATAACAACATTACTGCAATTAGGGGAAGAAATAAAAAACCCAATGTAGCAAATTAATCGCATGACTCAATAGGAGAAATATTAAACAAGGCACCAATATCAAGCTTTTGTTTTCGTTGCTGCAGGGGTCCAGGATTCAGCAAGTGACCTTCTTTGTATGACGTTTTTGGATTAAAAACTGGCTTGCATCTGTGAACATGATGTGCTGTTTGTGACAGTGTCCCCTAAAGCATGGCTTAAAGCTGTTACTGTAAGGCTGTACTGACAATAGCTGTAATTGTCCAACATTGGTCTTGTACACAAAAAGCAGGGCAAATCCAATCCCATCAATTACATCCCCTTTCATTGACTCTCGATCAACAGTAAAGTGATGGAAAGTGCCATCAACAATACTGTCAAGCAGCACCTGCTCAGCAACAATCTGCTCAGTAATGCCCAGTTTGGGTTCCACCAGGGCCACTCATCTCCTGACCTCATTACAGCCTTGGTTCAAACATGGACAAAAGAGTTGAATTTCAGAGGTAAGATGAGAGTGACAACCCTTGATGTTCAGCTGCATTTGACCAAGTGTGGCATCAAGGAGTCCGCGCAAAACTGGAACCAGTGAGTATCAATGGGAACACACTTCATTGGTTGGAGTCATGCTTGGCATGTAGGAAGATGATTGTGATTGTTAGAGGTCAGTCATCTCACCTTCAAGACATCACTGCTGAGTTCCTTAGGGTAGTGTACTAGAACCAACCATCTTCAGCTGCTTCATCAATGATCTTCCCTCTACCATAAATCAGTAGTGAGGATGTTCAGCACCATTTACAACTGTCGGATACTGAAGCAGTTCATGTTCAAATGTCACAAAATCTGGACAATATCCAGGACAAGGAGCAAGTAGCATTTACAACAGTCAAATACCTGTCAATGACCATCAAGGGAGAATCTTACTATCAATAGCTTGATATCAATGGCATTACATTCACTGAATTTACCCACTATCAACATCCTGAGGCTTACCATTGACGACAAACTGAACTGGACTCAATATATAAAGACAATGGCTACAAAAGCAGGTCGGGAGATATTGCAGCAAATAACTCACTTCCTGACTCCCCAAATCCTGTCCACCATCTACAAAATACCATACAGGAGTGTGAAGGAATAGTTCACATTTGTCTGGATAAATGAAGCTCCAATGACACTCAAGTTTCATGACACCATTCAGTGCAAAGAACCCTGTCTGACTGGCATCCTATCCATAAACACACATTCCCTCCACCACGGACCCTCAGTAAAGGGAAAAGTAAAGTTACCTTAACCCGAAAAAATCACAGGGCTGGTCATTCATGACAGAGTATCAGCAATATGTACTATTTACGAAGTCCACTGCAGAAATTTACCAAGGTTCCTTAGACAGAACCTTTCAAACCCACGACCAGTTCTAGCAAGAAGGGAACACTCTAACCATCAAATTTATCTCCATGCCACTTACCATTCTGATTTGGAAATATATCACTGTTTCTTCACTGTTACCAGGTCAAAATTCTGGAATTCCTTCTCTAAAAGCATTGTGGGTTGACTTACAGTACATGGACTGCAGCAATTCAAGAAGGCAGCTCTCTGTCACATTATCGAGAGCAACCAGATTTTGGCACTAAATGTTGGCTGCGCCAGCATCGTCCTTATCTTAATAAAACAATATAATTGAATCTCAGCAGGCACATAATGAAATCAAAGAAGTGAATAGGTATGCGATTTATTCACACTAACACTTATCTGGTGGATTTGGTTTCTTCTGGTCCTGTGTTGGACTGTGCTACTACTCCTAAACCTGTCAGGTTGCCCAGGTAGTGACCCATTCTTGGATGTCTCACTTAAATATATTTTGTTGGGTCTTCTTTGGCTAGCTCCCATTTTCTTCCATCTGGTGTTTTGCATATATTTAGCTGCCAACTCTGGCAGGGTGTATACCTGGGAAGTGAAATACATGCCCATAAGACCATAAGACATAGGAGTGGAAGTAAGGCCATTCGGCCCATCGAGTCCACTCCGCCATTCAGTCATGGCTGATGGACATTTCAACTCCATTTATCAGCATTCTCCCCGTAGCCCTTAATTCCTCGTCACATCAAGAATCTATCAATCTCTGCCTTGAAGACATTTAGTGTCCCGGCCTCCACTGCACTCTGCGGCAATGAATCCCACAGGCCCACCACTCTCTGGCTGAAGAAATGTCTCCGCATTTCTGTTCTGAATTGACCTCTTCTAATTCTAAGGCTGTGTCCACGGGTCCTAGTCTCCTCGCCTAATGGAAGCAATTTCCTCGCATCCACCCTTTCCAAGCCATGTATTATCTTGTAAGTTTCTATTAAGTCTCCCCTCAATCTTCTAAATTCCAATTAATACAATCCCAGGATCCTCAGCCGTTCCTCGTATGTTAGACCAACCATTCCAGGGATCATCCGTGTGAATCTCCACTGGACACGTTCCAGTACCAGTATGTCCTCCCTGAGGTGTGGGGACCAAAACTGGACACAGTACTCCAAATGGGGCCTAACCAGAGCTTTATAAAGTCACTACTGTTATAGGACAAGCCAAACAGAGAACAGCCAGGGAATTCCTAGAGGCATGGCACTCATCCACAGCTTCAATCAATAAGCACATCGACCTGGACCTGATATACCAACCACTGCAACAGACAGCTGGAACTGACAACTGGAAGCTGCAGATTCAAACCACTACAAATGCCAGAGGAAAGATCACAGAAGCGCTTCACAGGAGGCTGCTAAGCACTGAGGATGTCACCTAGACAGGGGACGAAACGTCTGCAACACAAATTCCCAGCTCAGCGAACAGAACCACAACGACAAGCACCCGAGCTACAAATCTTCTCACAAACTTTGAACAAAAATCAATGCTGATAATATGGTATAGTCATAGAGTCATAGAGTCATAGAGATATACAGCATGGAAACAGACCCTTTGGTTCAATCCATCCATGCTGACCAGATATCCCAACCCAATCTATCCCACCTGCCAGCACCCAGCCCATACCCCTCCAAATCCTTCCTATTCATATTCCCATCCAAATGGCTTTTAAATGTTGCAATTGTACCAGCCTCCACTATTTCCTCTGGCAGTTCATTCCATACACATATCACCCTCTGTGTGAAAAAATTGTCCCTTAGGTCTCTTTTATATCTTTCCCCTCTCACCCTAAACCTATGCCCTCTAATTCTGGACTCCTACACCCCAGGAAAAAGACTTTGTCTACTTACCCTATCCATGCCCCTCATAATTTTGTAAACCTCTATGAGGTCACCCCTCAGCCTCCGACGCTCCAGGAAAAACAACCCCAGACTGTTCAGCCTCTTCCTGCAGCTCAAATCCTCCAACCCTGGCCACATTATTGTAAATATTTTCTGAACCCTTTCAAGTTTCACAATATCTTTCCAATAAGAAGGAGACCAGAATTGCATGCAATATTCCAACAGTGACCTAACCAATGTCCTGTACAGCCGCAACATGACCTCACAACTCCTGTACTCAATACTCTGACCAATAAAAGAAAGCATACCAAACGCCTTCTTCACTATCCTATCTACCTGCGACTCAACTTTCAAGGAGCTATGAACCTGCACTCCAAGGTCTCTTTGTTCAGCTAAGATTTGCTTTCCCAAAATGCAGCACCTCACATTTATCTTGACGGATCGACTCATTACTGAAGTTGTCATTCTCTGGAAGAAATGTTAAACCTGGCTGGCCTCTCAGATGAACTCTACATGCCATCATTTTAAAGAAATGTGAGAGAGTTCCCCTTGCCTCCAGGTCCATACCTATCACTAATCCAATAAGTCTTGTCATTGATTTTTCTGGAACTTTATTTCATGTAAATGGACAGCTGTGCCACAAAGTGACTCTACCTCCAAATGTAAACAACTAGCCCTGAAGCACTTGAATGTTCCAAATTTTGTTAATAGTGCCACATATTTTGAGCATTTCTCTTCTTCAATGGCTATAAGATACTTCCGGACAGGTGGGGCTTATGTTGGGGGAATAGAGTGGGTGATGAATCTGTTGTATTAGAGCATTAAGTTTCAGGAACAATCTTATCATGACATCACAGAGCAATGCATCATTGGCCAGCAATGGCATGGAATGGGTGGAGTTAGAATAATCCGGAAGAACACAGGAAGGAACAACCTGGAATTCTGCATCCCTCAGACTACAATGTGTGCATGAACCCAAAGCGGATAGTTCAGTCCTTTCCTAATTTAACGATAAATTAGAGCCTTTTATTTTAATGCTTACCACGTACTGTAGTATTTGGTATCAATGTACAGTTAATAATGTTACTTTGAAGTTTAAGCCTGAAGGCAGTCTTTGACATTATCTTCTCCTCAACCAGTCTGTGAAGAACCCAAACTTATAGCATGGCATTACCCTTCATAATAAAAGAAATTCCTCATTTTTAGAGCATGTCCAATGTTACAACCAAATGGAAAGTGATGAACAAATTCTCCTATTCAACTCCTAAGTTTGGAATACCAGGATTTCTGAACTTTGAAAAAGGTACACCTTTCAATGAAATATGTATTTGACCATCTTTAAAACTGTGAAGAAACAAGTCAGCCAAATCTCTTGAATTAATCAAAGTTAAGGAGTTAGCTTTATTATAAACTCACTCAATAAAAGTATAAATATTGCTCGAGAGACAATGTGCTGCCTCTGTTCTTCATGTTAGTATGTCAGATGTTGCCTTATTGGTCTAAATGATTCTTGAAATGAAAATAACCAAATTTAAGTGTTTACCTCCATGTGGGCCAATCTTTTTACATAGAGAGTGATCGATAGTGTAAAGGTTGGTTAAGGTTCCCTTATATCATTTGTACTGATTACTTTGATGTTATTTGCCCTGAAATAGTTTATGATGGAAAATCTACCAGAGGTTTTTGTAGTCGTTCATTTGGGAGATATTGGCCTGTCCACCTCACTTGAATTTTCTGAGGATGTTCATCATGTTTTTGAGTAAAAAATGAGGTCTGCAGATGCTGGAGATCACAGCTGCAAATGTGTTGCTGGTCAAAGCACAGCAGGCCAGGCAGCATCTCAGGAATAGAGAATTCGACGTTTCGAGCATAAGCCCTTCATCAGAAATAAGAGAGAGAGAGCCAAGCAGGCTAAGATAAAAGGTAGGGAGGAGGGACTAGGGGGAGGGGCGATGGAGGTGGGATAGGTGGAAGGAGGTCAAGGTGAGGGTGATAGGCCGGAGTGGGGTGGGGGCGGAGAGGTCAGGAAGAGGATTGCAGGTTAGGAGGGCGGTGCTGAGTTGAGGGAACCGACTGAGACAAGGTGGGGGGAGGGGAAATGAGGAAACTGGAGAAATCTGAATTCATACCTTGTGGTTGGAGGGTTCCCAGGCGGAAGATGAGGCGCTCCTCCTCCAGCCGTCGTGTAGTTGTGTTCTGCCGGTGGAGGAGTCCAAGGACCTGCATGTCCTCGGTGGAGTGGGAGGGAGAGTTAAAGTGTTGAGCCACGGGGTGATTGGGTTGGTTGGTTCGGGCGGCCCGGAGGTGTTCTCTGAAGCGTTCCGCAAGTAAGCGGCCTGTCTCACCAATATAGAGGAGGCCACATCGGGTGCAGCGGATGCAATAGATGATGTGTGTGGAGGTACAGGTGAACTTGTGGCGGATATGGAAGGATCCCTTGGGGCCTTGGAGGGAAGTGAGTGTGGAGGTGTGGGCGCAAGTTTTCCATTTCCTGCGGGATGGCGGGGCACCTTCCCCTGCAACCGCAGGAAATGTAAAACTTGCGCCCACACCTCCACACTCACTTCCCTCCAAGGCCCCAAGGGATCCTTCCATATCCGCCACAAGTTCACCTGTACCTCCACACACATCATCTATTGCATCCGCTGCACCCGATGTGGCCTCCTCTATATTGGTGAGACAGGCCGCTTACTTGCGGAACGCTTCAGAGAACACCTCCGGGCCGCCCGAACCAACCAACCCAATCACCCCGTGGCTCAACACTTTAACTCTCCCTCCCACTCCACCGAGGACATGCAGGTCCTTGGACTCCTCCACCGGCAGAACACAACTACACGACGGCTGGAGGAGGAGCGCCTCATCTTCCGCCTGGGAACCCTCCAACCACAAGGTATGAATTCAGATTTCTCCAGTTTCCTCATTTCCCCTCCCCCCACCTTGTCTCAGTCGGTTCCCTCAACTCAGCACCGCCCTCCTAACCTGCAATCCTCTTCCTGACCTCTCCGCCCCCACCCCACTCCGGCCTATCACCCTCACCTTGACCTCCTTCCACCTATCCCACCTCCATCGCCCCTCCCCCTAGTCCCTCCTCCCTACCTTTTATCTTAGCCTGCTTGGCTCTCTCTCTCTTATTCCTGATGAAGGGCTTATGCTCGAAACGTCGAATTCTCTATTCCTGAGATGCTGCCTGGCCTGCTGTGCTTTGACCAGCAACACATTTGCATCATGTTTTTGAGCCCAGCATGAACTAGTACCTCACTTGATTTTTTGATCTTTTGTCAGTTGTAGAGGAAGTCTGTAGGGAGAATTGGCTAATCGCAATTGGGGTGAAAGAAAGCTGTGATGTGGGGTATGCAGAAGCTTCTGGCGTTGGTAACAAGGGAGAACTCCTAAAACTCATGACTGACAAGGTAAGTTATTAAAAAGAACTTCCCAGATAAAATGTGCCACTTCTCCTTCAGGAAGTTAAATTTAAATGCACTCCTCAATCAAGTATAGGAGCCTAAGTTAAACAGAACCATGAAGTGTCAAAACAGGATATGTGCACACCTCACTGCCTGTCACCCTAAACATTACAACATAGACATGAAAAGCAAGGAGAGACTCATTCTCATTTTTATTTAGGATTTAAACTTCTCTCACCCCACCAAATCCCTACCTTCACATTGGGTAGAGTTAATACTGAGTCCAGAATTGCCAAATAGAACTGTTAAGAAATGGTAACTTTGTATAAGCAGAAAATCTTTAAATTCCTTTTCATCTCTTGAGTTATTCTGAAAATTTATGCCCCCGCCCCCTTCTTTGGTGGGCTGTCTGGAGAATGCAAATGAACCTGTCAAATGAGAGGTGCCGTTTATTCCCTGGGGAGGCAGAGCCAAAGAACAGAATGTCCAACTTAGAATGAAGTTGTTTTGAAATCTCTTCAAAGTGATTACAATGGAGTCTCAAGAATTTGCAGGGACTGTGCTTTGCATAAATAGCCACTGAGTGTAATTTGTATTTCACTGGAAAGGTGATTAGTTTTCTGCTGATGCCACAGCAAGCAAAAAGCCTTAATGACATTAGTATTAAGCTCAGCCCTTCCTGGATAAATGCCAGTTAGCTGGAGGTCAGGATTGAGCATTAGAATGTGCAGATAAAAGATTAGCTTTTCACATTAGTGAAACCTGGTAGCCTGGATTTGTATTTAAATAATGGGTAAGATAGTCTTTCTCTAAATTCCTTCTAACAAATTCCACTTGTATACCACACACAAAAAATATAAATTCAGTGACTGTTTTTGCAGTCACTTCAATTGCGGAGCCGGTGGTCTTTTGCATCAGATACAATATATGTTCACATAATAGTGAGTATAAAACCTTTCTGTAGTTTATCTATAATGGCAGCAGTTGTTATGCTTTAAGTTAGACTCAGTGAAGAGTGATGGTGTTAATTATAATGATCCTCAGTGCTGTAAGATAATAATTGATGTCATTAGAGCTATCTGGCTAGTGACAGGGGTGTAACACTTTGAGGGTTGACTGATCATAAGGGAAATGTAATAAAAGCTTTTGCCATACAGCAACAGCTTAATGGAAAATCCAACCCATTAGAGTGATATTGAAGAATGGATCACACATGGTTACAGGGAGCAAAGGGGATGTCCCCTATCCATTGCATCTAGTCTCCATTATACAGGACACGATTTTTCATGTTGTCAATGGGTTATTTTACATTTTAAATTACCTTTTAAATCAGCTAAGTTTAAACACCTTAAAGTACAGATTTTACATCTCATGACACATTATATACCCAAACAAAACATAATGGTTGCTCACTTAAATGTGACAAAATATTAATTAATCTGAGGATGCTCCATGGATACAGTTTCATTTCATTCTGAAGATTTTATGATTAGCGTTGCACTTTACTTACACGTGTTTTAATGCATAAAAGAGTTAGCTGAAATGTATGCTGTAAATCCCTATCTGCACTTACTAGAGACAAAAGAGATGGTTGTTGACTTCAGGAGGGCAGGGAGCGACCACCCTCCGCTGGACATCGATGGCTCCCCCATGGAGATCATGAAGAACACCAAATTCCTTGGCGTACACCTGGTGGAGACTCTCACCTCGACCCTTAACACCAGCTCCATAGCTAAGAAAGCCCAGCCGCGACTTTCCTTTCTGTGCAGGCTGAGGAAAGCCCATCTCCCACCCTCTCAACCTTACCACATTCTACAGAGGGTTCATTGAGAACACCCTGAGTTGCTGCACCACTTGTTCGGGAATTGCACCATCTAGGATCGTAGAACACTACAACAGATAGTAGGACAGTTGAGAGGATCATCGGAGTCTCTCTTCCCTCCATTACAGGCATTTACACCACACGTTGCATCCGAAAGGATAACAGCATTGTGGAAGACCCTACACACCCCTCACTCAAACTCTTCTCCCTAATGCTATTTGGCAAAAGATACTGGAGCATTTGGTCTCTCACGGTCAGACTGTGCAACAGTTTCCTCTCCCAAGCCATCACACTCCTTAACACAGTATGATCAGACTCTTTCCCATCTGGATTTCTTGGCATAATTTTAAATTGCTTCTGGGAAAATGTCTATTACTTACCATTCTTCTATTACACTGTTACTTGCTTGTTTTGCACTTCTTATGCACTTTATACCGTGTATGATTGTATCGTTTTTGCTCTCTGTGTAGCACCCTCAGTCCTGGAGAAACACTGTCTCATTTTTACTGTATCAGTTGCAAATGAAAAATAAAAAGCTGCTCTACTCTAAAACGCTACTCTACTGGAGCACAACAGGACCTTGACTTTGGGAGAGATTGTGTAGTGTTGGCTCAAAGTGAGAAATGTGCCGGAAGTCATGAATGAAATAAGACTGGTTCATCTTCATGCCTAAAAGCTCAATCGATTTTAATCTGTCTCCTAACAGCAGCTGGCAGGAAAGGTATCAGGACGATATGACCCTGAGCTCACATGTACAAATGACCAAGCTGTGGATTTTTTTCTTTGCTAATTATAGACAAGATTCCATTTCTAAAATGTGAAAAATTGCAAATATGTGTAAGTCAAAATTAGGCGATAATGGCTTCTTCACGCCCAGCTTGGCTGACTCAATGCTTTTGATATTTGCTTTTGTCTATTGGAATGGCGGATGGCACAATGGTTTGCAGTGCCACCTCACTGTGCCATGACATGAGTTTGATTGCAGCTTCGGGCACTGTTTGTTTGGAGTTTTCACATTCTCCCTGTGTCTGATTGGAAGTTTTCACATTCTCCCTGTGTCTGCATGGAGTTTTCACATTCTCCCATGTCTGTGTGGAGTTTTCACATTCTCCCTGTGTCTGTGTGGAGTTTTCACATTCTCCCTTGTCTGTGTGGATTTCCTTCCACAGTCCAGGGATGTGCAGATCAGGTGGACTGGCTGTGATAATCACTCTTTGCTGGGGTGGGTCTGGGTGGGATGTTCTTTGGATGGTTGGTGTAGTAGAGAAGCATGGTGGCTCAGTGGTTAGCAGTGTTGCCTCACAGCACCAGGGTCCCAGGTTCAATTCCTGCGACATTCTCCCTGTGTCTGTGTGGGTTTCCTCTGAGTGTTCTGGTTTCCTTCTACAATCCAAAAATGTGCAGGCCAGGTGAACTGGCCAAGCTAAATTAGATGGTTGTTGACTTCAGGAGGGCAGGGAGCGACCACCCTCCGATGGACATCGATGGATCCCCCATGGAGATCATGAAGAACACCAAATTCCTTGGCGTGGATTAGGTGCATTAGTCAGAGGGGAAATGGGTCTGGGTGGGTTACTGTTCGGAGGGTTGGTGTGGACAGGTTGGGCTGAAGGGCCTGTTTCCACACTGTAGGGAATCTAATCTAATCTAACCTGTTGGGCTGAATGGCCTCTTTCTGCACTGTAGGGATTCTGTGAGAATTCACTTTGCTCCTAGCCAAACTGTTGCAGTACAGTTACAACATCAATATCAGTCTGACAATGTAGAAAATTGCTCAGGTATGTCTTGTACGCAAAATTTAGGACAAATTCAAGCCAGAAAATTACTGTCCCATAACAGTAGTCTGGGACTACATTGTCTATTTGGACCTGTTTTAATTTCAGACTTCCAGCATCTGCAGCATTGTGCTTTTCAATTAGAATCTTTCTTGCTGAGTGGTTAAAGTGCTCCTGATCACACCACATACACACTGAAGTGGTTTCACTCCTGCTGCTTTTACAACCTCATCTAATGGAAATATTACTGGCCCCTTAACGTAATTAAATGGACTGTTGATTTTTAACATTCTGTTAGCTGACATAATGCCTTGGACTTTCTTAGACTGAAATGATTTTAAACAGGGTTTCAGAAAGCATTAATTTAACAAGGTCATGGGCATCATCTAAACACACAAATGGTCAGGGTTCAGTTTCAGCATGGATTTGGTGAGACAGCCCAGCTGAATTTATGGCTTGGAAAGGGTGGACGCTAGGAAATTGTTTCCATTAGGCGAGGAGACTAGGATCCGTGGACACAGCCTTAGAATTAGAGGGGTTAAATTCAGAACAGAAATGTGGAGACATTTCTTCAGCCGGAGAGTGGTGGACCTGTGGAATTCATTGCCACAGGGTGCAGTGGAGGCCGGGACGCTAAATGTCTTCTAGGCAGAGATTGATAGATTCTTGTTGTCTCGAGGAATTAAGGGCTACAGGGAGAACGCTGGTAAGTGAAGTTGAAATGCCCATCAGCCATGATTGAATGGCAGAGTGGACTCGATGGGCCGAATGGCCTTACTTCCACTCCTATGTCTGATGGTCTTATGGTCTTATGAACTTTTTATCCAAAGACAATGAAACAAGGGTATCCCCAGAATACTGAAAATCCCTCATTCACTGTTTTGATTTATATCTCTGTGAGAAGGGTTGTTTTGAAAATGGAGTCTTGCCCACAATTAAAAGGCCAAAACTTATTGCTTCCACAGATGGAAACCAGATTGTATTCCAGGTCGTTACTTTTTTGCAGAGAACAGATGAAACTAAGGATACAGTACTGATCACAAGCTGAGAAGTCAGTCTATCTATCTCTAAGGATGAAAAAAGTGTCAAGTGACAACGCTGATTAAAAAAGAAACATCTGAACACCAAGAACTTGAAAGATAATAGCAATATTGATGACTGTTGATAGTTGACAATACTAACTAAACAACTATGGTCTCAGGTTAAAACCTTATGCCTTAAAGATGCCATAAGGGATATAAAAATGGTTATTCTTTTACTTGCTTTGATAATGGACAATATCTCTTTGTAGAGGAGAAAGTGAGGTCTGCAGATGTTGGAGATCAGAGCTGAAAATGTGTTGCTGGAAAAGCACAGCAGGTCAGGCAGCATCCAAGGAGCAAGAGATTTGACGTTTCGGGCATAAGCCCTTCTTCAGGAATGAAGAAGGGCTTATGCCCGAAACATTGAATCTCCTGTTCCTTGGATGCTGCCTGACCTGCTGCGCTTTTCCAGCAACACATTTTCAGCAATATCTCTTTGTAACATTGTTTGTGTGTGAATGCACATGAATGCATGTTTTCCCAGAGGCAGTATGCTTTAGCTCAGTTAGTTGGACAGCTGGCTTTTGATGCATGATAAAAGCCACAACATGCATTCAATTCCCACACTGGCTGAGTTCACCATGAAGCCCCACCTTCTCAACTTTACTCCTGACCTGAGTGTGGAGACTCTCAAGTGAAACTCACAACTTGTCATCTCTCCCTAATGGGAGGGCAGTCCTCTGGAACTATAACTGCTTTATGTTGCACTACATTATTTCTCTCAGTGTTTGTAGGTGATGAAATTGCCTTATTTCACTTAGCAATTATATACTTGATTCCTCATTATTTTTGGTGAAAGTAATAAATATGTTTTAACTGGGGAAAGATATAGTGTCATGCCAAAATGAACAGTATAAATCTTTGCTGCAGCCAAACGGGGAAATTAAAATAAACAGAACTGATTCATTTCCCCAAACCTCATCAAAACATTTTTCAAAACACTTGGCATCTTCAGAGTTGTTGTAAAGCAAATCTGAGTTGTACGGAAATGAAGGCAACAATGATGGCAAGTGGCATTGGTGGGCCACAATAGAGAGAGATGTTTCAATGTAAATGCACTGTCAGTAAGAATGCAATATTTAGGACCATTACCTGTATCTCAGTGTTAGTGTTGAATCAACAATCAGTGTTAATTGAGCTCAAAACCTAGGTGAACATTCCAGTACAGTGCTGAAGCAGTACAGTACAGGAGGCGGTGCCTTCTTTCAGATGAATCATTAAACTGAGGACCTTCTAACCTCTCACATAAATTTACAATATTCCATGGGACTCGTAAAAGAAGAACATGATAGTTTGTAGCTTAGATTACTTACAGTGTGGAAACACGCCCTTCGGCCCAACAAGTCCACACTGACCCGCCAAAGTGCAACCCACCCATTCTCCTACATTTTACCCCTTTACCTAACACTACGGACAATCTAGCTTGGCCAATTCACCTGACCTGCACATCTTTGTGACTGTGGGAGGAAGCCGGAGCACCCGGAGGAAACCCACACAGACATGGGGAGAATGTGCAAACTCCACACAGTCAGTCGCTTGAGTCAGGAATTGAACCCAGGTCTCTGGCGCTGTGAGACAGTAGTGCTAACCACTGTGCCACCGTGTTAGCTCTGGTGTGCCACCCAATATGTATCCCTGATCCCTAATGTCACCAAAAAAAAATACTGTTTGTGGGACCCCACCATATGTGAATTAACTGCTGCATTTACTACATTCCAAAACTGCCCAAGTTTCAAAAGTGCTCGATTGACTGTAAAGCACTTTGGAACATTTGAAGGAATAAAATATGCAAGATGATGGTCCGCTAATGATTTTTGGCTGCCCTGATAAAGTTGATACTTTGGCTGAGATGAACAGCTTTAAAATAGTTCTCCTTTCTCTCCTCTTGCCTGACTCACTCTGTGATTTAAAAAGAAGCCATTTTAAGAGGCTGCAACATCTCCAGGGAGCCATGTTCACTGTGAGCATTAATTAAACATTTGTGTGCAAAGTGCCTCCTACTTTAACACTAGTCTGTTATTTCTAGTGTTATGTATTAAGCATATTAAATTTAAGTAGCTAAGGTTTGTGCAGAACTGAAAACCAAACCAAAATGTGTAAAACAACAGGAGATATTTAGTGATAAACAAAACTCACCCTGTAACAGTCTTTATGTTCCCTATATTTCATTTTAAGTCAATTCAAAGACTTAAACATTTAGTTTACTCATTTCAGGGACAGGTTTGGACACATTTTTACAAGTGTGTGTAGGGAATATTACACACAACTCAGCTCTACTATTTCCTCCCCATTCTTTTCCTGCTCTGATTGACAGACAGTCAAAGAACTAAGTCAACAGGAAGATGTCAACTCATCAAACTAAAGCTGATCTTTTATACAGAGATCCTTAGTATGGGTAGAAGACTCAAGCACTCCATATGTCAATGCTGCTTGCTGTCAGCAAAGTTTGGGAATCTTGGTTTTTGAGCAACAGTTTGTGCAGAAATAGAGAAAGACATTTTCATTTAAAGATATAAAAGATCAAAGGGGCAACATTTTTACGCAGAGGGTGGTGTGTGGAATGAGCTGCCAGAGAAAGTGGTGGAGGCTGGTACAATTACAACAATTAAAACATCATCTGATTGGGTGTATGAATAGCAAGGATTTAGATGGATATGGGCCAAGTGCTGGCAAATGGGACTAGATTAATTTGAGAATCCAGTCAACATGGGCGAGTTGGACTGAAGATTTTGTTTCTATGTTGTATAACTCAATGACTCTATAATTGAAGTCAATCATGAAACTGCTCAGTATTTGTAGTAATCAACACATAGGAAGAGCATGCATTCAAGCTATAATTGGGATCTCTACCTCTTTGACAGATGAGAGCTGTAAAATATGTTGTTATAAACGTTAAACATTTATTGGCAATTTACACAATTTACAAGGTAGAGAGAGGCAGGACTTACTCAAAAGCTCTCTCTCTCAAATTGCAGCCACATGTGATCTGAAATCATTTGGCATCACAGGTGATGCTGTCTAACCCAATGTATAAATGAATAGGAGAAAGTGAGGACTGCAGATGCTAGAGATCAGAGCTGAAAATGTGTTGCTGGAAAAGCGCAACAGGTCAGGCAGCATCCAAGGAGCAGGAGAATCGATGTTTCAGACATGAACCCTTCTTCAGGAAATTCCTGAAGAAGGGCTCATGCCTGAAACGTCGATTCTCCTGCTCCTTGATTGCTGCCTGACCTGCTGCGCTTTTCCAACAACACATTTTCAGCATGTATAAATGAATACATAAGTTACAGGACTGGAGATAAACAGGAAGTCAAATTGGGCTGGTTTTGTCAGCCTACATTTTTAAATTCTTGATTGGACTGATGATGTTTATCTCTCAGTCCCCTTCCCCTTCCACGTTCCTGATGAAGGGCTTATGCCCGAAACGTCGATTCTCCTGCTCTTCAATACTGCCTGATCTGCTGTGCTTTACTAGCACCACACTTTTCGACTCTGCTTCTCCAGCCTGTACAATCCCCACTTTCTCCTAATGATGTTGCTGTTAAGTTTTGCATTTGTTGTCCAGTCCTAAATACCCTTCAGAGGTTAGTGACCTCTGCTGTGCATCGAATGTGGGTAAACCACTTCATATTCTTAGGGAGGAAGTTCCAAAATTTTGATCTCATAATACACAACGCTATCAAGTCAAGATGATGTTTGCAGTTTGGAGGGATATATAAAGCTCATTTCATTTTCATGCGGCTGTTGCCCTTATTCTGCTCAGTGACAACGTTTATCGGTTTGCAAAGTGCTATCAAAGAAATCTTGAGGAATTCCTATAGTTTATTGAGCTGTTGGCACACACTGCTGTCTCTCCATGTCAGTGGCAGAAGGAGTAAATATTAAATGTGGTGGATAGAGTGCCAGTGGGTCAACTTGGATTTCAAGTTTATTGAGTGTTGTTGGAGCTGCACTCAATAAATCAAGGGAAGAGCATTGTATCACACTCCAGTCTTGTCATTTTTATCTAGTATACTGTCATTGAGGAGGCAGGAGGTGAGATACATACCAACCAGTTCCTAACCTCTAACTATTCTACAGCCACATTATTTATATTAGAAAGGTCAGTTCAGTTTCTGGTCCATGGTAACCCCAACGATGGTCATGTGATAACAACAAGAGATATTTGCAAGATTACAAAGATGTCCTTAAGACAACTCCTCAAATGTAACATTTGGTGAATGAATCACATGGAATCGTTCTTCAGTGTATGCGTTGGTACATGAGGAAAACATGTTAACAGAAATATTGCTGAAGTTCTGTACAAACTCTACGTCCAGGTCTTTCTATCTTGGTGTCCAAAGTGATCTAGCTGAGGGCTTCACTCATTCAAAGCAACCAGTTAGCCTGGTTGTCTAAGAGTTTTCTCGTACATTATCAGGGGGATGATAGTAGAGATGCTGGCATTAGTACAGACAGCAAGTTCATCCATCCCTTTGCTTCTCTTCTACCCCTGTTCCCTCGATAATACTCTTGGAGCCTTTTCAGTCACGTGATAGTTGAGGTTCAGCCAAAAATATTGTCCTCATCTTGTTCCTGCTTTTTTGTGGACAGGCCAGGGAAGGAACGGTTTTCAAATTGTCAAGCAGATTTTACTAATTTTATTTCACTGTACAGGTAAACTAGGACCACAGTGAGTACTTTAGAATACCTTCAGCAACATGATAAGTTCAGACATGTGGAGCTAAAATTTTGCCTGTGGAGAATTTAATTTGGATTGACAATCACAATAAAGAGAAGAAAAGGAATCAGCTTCTCTCTTTTCATCAACCTCGTGGTTGATTGAAGTAAATAATTTTATTTATCTTTTAGCTCACAGCTATCACACTTTAATTCGAGCCCAGTGTGCTAAAAATTGATGGAACCAAGGTTTTCTTGAGTGAAAGAAAGAATAATTTGCTACCTGCTATTCTTGAGGAAAACAAGTAAAAAAGTGAGATCAAACACATACACACACACACACACACACACACACACACACAGACAATACACAGTTAATATATTTAAAGGAAAAGAAAAGAGTGTTTCTAATATAAATATGAATATTAAAGCAAAAGTAATGTAAACATTTCAGGAATCATTGAGTTGCAAGAGTGCAAACTGAGTTCACAACTATTTAGCTACTGTCTTATTTTTTCATCAGTCAAGAGATTTGTACATTCCTCAATTCTCAGTGAATGGCTACTTTCTCAAATTGCTTTCTCACCAGGAATTTCTTTCAGGAGATGACAAGGCACTGGAGATCGTAAGTTCCAGCTTGTTCCAATAGATCATTTTTTCCTCCTTGTTATAGAGTCAGAGAGTTATAGAGATGAACAGCACGGAAACAGACCCTTCGGTCCAACTCGTCCATGCCGACAAGATATCCCACCTGCCAGCACCTGGCCCACATCCCTCTAAACCTTTCCTGTTTATATAACCATCCAGATGCCTTTTAAATGTTGCAATTGTACCAGCCTCCACCACTTCCTCTGGCAGCTCATTCCACACACACCCACACCACCCTCTGTGTGAAAAAGTTGCCCCGTAGGTCCCTTTTATACCTTTCCCATCTCACCTTCAACCTCTGCCCACTTCCCCACTCCAGGGAAAATACCTTGTATATTTATCCTATTCATGCCCCTCATGATTTTGTAAACTCTTTGAGGCCACCCCTCAGCCTGCGATGCTCCAGGAAAACAGCCCCAGCCTATTCAACCTCTCCCTAAAGCTCAACTCCTCCAACCCTGGCAACATCCTTGTAAATCTTTTCTGAACCCTTTCAACAGTTACAACATCTTTCTGATAGAAAGGAGACCAGAATTACATGCAAGATTCCAACAGTGGCCTAACCAATGATCTGTACAGCCGCAACATGACCTCCCAACCCCTGCACTCAATTCTCTGACCAATAAATGAAAAAATGCTAAACGCCTTCTTCACTATCTTATCTATGTGTGATTCCACTTTCAAGGAGCTATTAACCTGCTCTCCAAGATCTCTTTGTTCAGGAACACTCCCATGGACCTTGCTAAGATAATTGTGTCATTGATAGTCACAGGTATGGTGCCAGAAGACTGTGGAGGTTGGCTAACGTGGTGCCAATGTTTAAGAAAGGTGATAAGGAGAAGTCAGGGAACTATAGACCAGTGAGCCTGATGTCAGTGGTGGGCAAGTTGTTGGAGGGAATCCTGAGTTACAGGATTTACATGTATTTGGAAAGGCAAGGACTGATTAGGTATAGTAAACATGGTTTTGTTTGTGTGAAATCATGTCTATGAACCTGGTTGCATTTTTTGAAGAAGTAACAAAGAGGATTGATGATGGGCAGAGCAGTAGACGTGAGCTATATGGACTTCATTTGACAAGGTTCTGCGCGGGAGACTGGTTAGCAAGGTTAGATCTCATGGAATACAGGGAGAACTAGCCATTTGGATACAGAACTGGCTCAAAGGTAGACGACAGAGGGTGGTAGTGGAGGATTGTTTTTCAGACTGTAAGCCTGTGGTTAGTGAGGTGTCACAAGGATCAGTGCTGGGTCCACTACTTTTTATCATTTATATAAATGATTTGGATGTGAGCATAAGAGGTATAATTAGTAAGTTTGCAGACGACACCAAAATTGGAGGTGTAGTGGACAGTGAAGAAGGTTACTTTGGATTATAACGGGATCTTGATCAGATGGGCCAATGGGCTGAGGAGTAGCAGATGGAGTTTAAGTTAGATGAATGCGAGGTGTTGCATTTCAGAAAAGCAATTGCTAGCAGGATTTATGCACTTCGTGGTAAGGTCCCTGTATTCCATGATATATACTCTTGCTAACCAGTCTCCCACAGAGAACCTTGTCGAATGCCTTACTGAAGTCCCTATAGTTCATGTCTACTGCTCTGCCCTCATCAATCCTCTTTGTTACTTCTTCAAAAAATGCAACCAGGTTTGCGAGACCTGACTTCCCACACCCAAAGCCATGTTGACTATATCTAATCAGTCCTTACCTTTCCAAATACATGTAAATCCTGTAACTCAGGATTCCCTCCAACAACTTGCCCACCATTGACATCAGGCTCACTGGTCTATAGTTCCCTGGCCTCTCCTTACCACCCTTCTTAAACAGTGGCACCACGTTAGCCAACCATCACAGTCTTCCGACACCTCACCTGTGACTATCGATGACACAATTATCTCAGCAAGAGGCCCAGCAATCACTTCCCCAGCTTCCCACAGACTTCTAGGGTACACCTGATCATGTCCTGGGGATTTATCCATTTTTGTGCATTTCAGACATCCAACACTTCCTCCTTTGTCATATGGACATTTTCCAAGATGCCACCAGCTATATCGCTACATTCTATATCTTCCATATCCTTTTCCACAGTAAACACTGATGCAAAATACTCATTTAGTATCACCCCATCTCCTGTGGCTCCACACAAAGGCTGCCTTGCTGATCTTCAAGGGGCCCTATTCTCTCCCTAGTTACCCTCTTGTCCTAAATGTATTTGTAAAAACCCTTTGGATTCTCCTGAATTCTATTTGCCAAACCTATTTCATGTCCCTTTTTTGCCCACCTGATTTCCCTCTTAAATACACTTCAACTTCCTTTATACTCTTCTAAGGATTCACTCAATCTCTCCTGTCTATACCTGACTCGCTTAGCAAACCTACATGTAATGCCTCAAATCTTCTCAAAACTCGCTAAAACTCTCAATTTCTTTAGTCAACCAACATTCTCTATACCTATCAGCCTTTCCTTTCACTCTCACAGGAATGTACTTTCTCTGGACTCTGGTTGTCTCATTTCTGAAGGCTTTCCATTTTCCAGCTGTCCCTTTATCTGTGAACATTTGTCCCAATCAGCTTTTGAAAGTTCTTGCTTAATATCGTTAAAATTGGCCTTTTTCCAAATTTGAACTTCAACTTTTAGATCTGGTCTATTTCTTTCCATCACTATTTTAACATTAATAGAATTATGGTCGCTGACTCCAAAGTGCTCTCTCGCTGAACCTCAGTCACCTTCCCTGCCTTATTTCCCAAGATTATGTCACATTTTACATCTTCTCTAGTCAGTATATCCACATACTGTATCAGAAAATTGTCTTGCACATGCTTAACAAATTCCTCTCCATCTAAACCCTTAACAACTTGGCAGTTCCAGTTTATGTTTGGAAAGTTAAAATCCCTACCATTATCAACCCATTATTCTTACAGATAACTGAGATCTCCTTACAAATTTGTTTCTCAATTTCCCTCTGACTAGTAGGGAGTCTATAATTTAATCCCAATAAGGTGTTCATCCCTTTCTTATTTCTCAGTTCCACCCAAATAACTTCCTTGGATGTATTTCCAGGAATATCCTCCCTCAGAACAGCTGTAATGCTGTGCCTTATGAAAAAAACGCCACTCCCCCTCCTCTCTTGCCTCCCTTTCTGTCCTTCCTGTAGCATTTATATCCTGAAACATTAAACTGTTTTGCCAACGAAGCTTCTCAAATATGAATGATTTGTATATTGCTGAGTCTAGATCCATTGTCTCTCCAAGTTAAATACTGCAAGTAAACTTTCATCTTCACATACATGAACTTAGCTGCAATTGTGAATTAAACAAGATATACAAGTTTCTTGACACTATCTTAATTTCCAATTTAACTGTGTTTGGATTAAATTATCTTTTTAGTAAAGACAAGTTCACAAAACTTCCCTCAGTGTGCAGTCAAATGATCACTGTAGCTATTTTAGGTGAGTATTTGTCCTCTGTTAAAAATCACTTTAATCTAGGAAGTTCTCAGATATTAAAATCAGATGAAAGTCCACGATTACTATTATCATCTTGTCGGCCTTTGTGTTAATCAAATCAGATCAATGTTAATATTTGTGAATATAGGGACCTCACAAAGTGACTAAAATGGATCTTCCATTTGGGATTTCCGCCTGAAAATTGCTGCGAATGCTCTAACTTTGCTGTTTGTACTGGTATGGTGGAATCCACAGTCACTGAACAGGGATGTTTATGGAATCTCTGCCTTCTTTATTATCTCCCACCATGAGAGAGTTTTGACCAAATTTATCAGTTGTGGGGACATTTAGCCATAGAGTCATAGAGATGTACAGCATGGAAACAGACCCTTCGGTCCAACCGGTCCATGTCAACCTGATAGCCCAACCCAATTTAGTCCTACCTGCCAGCACCCGACCCATATCCCTCTGAACCCTTCCTATTCATGTACCCATCCAGATGCCTTTTAAATGTCGCAATTGTACCAGCCTCCACCACTTCCTCTGGCAGCTCATTCTATACACGTATCACCCTCTGAGTGAAAAAAATTGCCCCTTAGTTCTGTTTTATATCTTTCCCCTCTCACCCTAAACCTATGCCCTCTAGTTCTGGATTCCCCTACTGCAGGGAAAAGACTTTGTCTATTTATCCTATCCAAGCCCCTCATGATTTTATAAACCTCTATAAGATCACCTCTCAGCCTCCAACGCTCCAGAGAAAACAGTCCTCGCCTATTAAACCTCTCCCTATAGCTCAAATCCTCCAAACCTGGCAACATCTTTGTAAATCCTTTCTGAACCCTTTCAAGTTTCACAACATTCTTCCAATAAGAAGGAGACCAGAATTGCATGCAACATTCCAACAGTGGCCTAACCAATGTCCCGTACAGCCGCAACTCTTGTACTCAATCCTCTGACCACTAAAGGAAAACATACCAAACGTCTTCTTCACTATTTCTATTGAATGCTTCTTTCATTATTTACGGTATATGTGGTCCCAGTTTAAGCTTTACTGGCCTGTTATTTTAGTTCAGGTATTCCCAGTGCTGTATTTGGCTGAGTCTACAAAGTTCAAATGTGGATCCAATTCAATCCAAGCACTAAAGAAGAGTGAAGTTTGACTCAAAACTTTTACTCTGTTTCTCCCATCACAGATGCTGCCAGACGTTCTCCAACATTTTCTCTTTTCATTCAGATTTCCAGCATCTGCAGAACTTTGCTTTTACACTAATTCAATTTTAATTGAATTCAAATTTCAATCTAGATACTCTGTTATCAATCCTTTAAGTCCATGTAATAATGAATACAATACAGACCTTTCTGTCAAACCAACCAATTGTTATTTTACTAAATACATTGGAAATAATTCATTTCAAGTTCCTACAATTATCTGTGTATGAATAACTGCTTGGATTCCTGTGTTTTATCTTCCTGGTTTTATCTATTCCATATTTCACTGCCACATCCTTCTGTTCTCTTTCCCGGATCAACTATGAAAAGCTTATTGTCTTCTTTCCTACAGCCCGCACAATCATCACCGCTAAAGAAAATTAGTGTGTGACACAAGACATGAATACTTCCCATAATGTTTCTACAGCAAAAGAAAAGTAAATGAATTGATTTAATATGTCTCACTATAACCTGTCAAACCACCAACCTTCAGTACAATAAAATTAATCTTATTATGTTGCCATGCTTGTCTTTCAGCTTCTTTAAAAAAATTGGTACATCTAAAGTTTGAGTAGAATGCAATGCATTCCCTCTGTATATTCGGCTCTTATTTTTGTTCTTCCCTTTCCTCAGATTTTCAACATCAAACAACTCAGCATCAAAATAACAATCTATTCATACAACTGTTTATTTTGTTGTGTTCTTTTTGTTCCTTCTTCAATGATATATGACTATAGGTCCAAAGTATTGAGTTCATGTGGAAAATCATCATATGTAAACATGTCAATGGTAGGATTTGCTTTCCTCTTGGATGGAGTGAGCTGGAGGTTGGTTAGTTCAGTTGACTGGTTAGGTGGCCCGCAATGGAGAGTGAGGCCAACAGTGTGGGTTTAATCCTCACAATAGCTGAGGTCACCATGAAGGTCCTGCTTTCTCAAGCTCACTCCTCACCTGAGTGACCCTTAGATTAAACTCACTTCCAATTGTCGCTCTCTCTAATGAGGGAGTGAGACTAAAGTGACTTTACTCTGAGCTGGTTGGAATAAACATTAGTTCAAAATATTACCTGTATGGAATTTACAACAAGGCTTGGAAGAGCAGGTGTTATGTTTGGGAACACCACTGAATTTTCACATTTTCACAGACTGAATCAAAGGTATGTGACCAATCGCTGTTAAAGCTAAAAGGGGGCAGATTCAATGCTCCTGATACAAATTTTCAGCATGCTATCTTTCTATTTGATCCATTTTCATCAGCTTTAGGGACAATAATTTCTAATAAGAACATTTATGAATCTTTACAGTGCAAATGTAGTAAAATAATTTTTCATTGGAAAATATATTTCAGAATATCTGTTACTGATTGGAGGGAGGAAGAAAGAAGTGTGTTTTTTTTAATAAATAACTCCGATGGAAAACATAGAGCACTGTAAATTAAATGTAAGATGAAGCAAAACTACATAGAGGAGGAATAACGTGCTGATGGGATAAAATGAAATTTTGTAATGTACAAATATTTAATGCAATGCTGTAGAGTTTCATTATTCTGCTGTATAATAATCTACTTAAATATAATCTTAATCATCTCCAATTTAAACCATGGGAAATAATTTGAAATGAAAGAATTAGAGGCTGAAAAGTTTGATTCCATGTGGAAAGCCATGGTCTTGAAGTACACAGCTAAGCAAATACTTTGCTCCTTGTTCTTTCCATACTATTATCCGAAAACACATTTGATAAAAGGAATAAAGCAAAAGAGAGTTAATAGACAAGTTGTAACTGAAGGTTAAACTGGACATAAAAGAACTACGAGATCAATAATTATTTATAAAAGCAAGATGAACGAAAGGATCCTAGGGAAGGATAAATATAATATTGGATGCTACAATATGATGGAATCTAACATAAAGGAAGAATAGAGAAAGCAATAAATAAAGTGAAAGAAAAATGGGGTAATTTGAACAATTGCTATGGCTGCCAAGGGTTTTAGAATTATAAGCTCAGAATACTGAAGGATACATTTGTAAAACTTGACATATTTGCAGGTCACAGGGCCCAATGTGAAGGAGTATATCTGTAGGTATTACAGTCTATTCTGATTTGGAATACCATCGCATTTCTAACTTATGCGTTGTTTTGGGCCCCGTATCTCAGGAATTGTGCACAGACTTGGGCCCTATATCTCAGGAAGGATGTATTGATCTGGATCGGGTTCAGAGGTGGTTCATGAGAATGGTCCAAGGAATGAAAAGCTTAGCATATGAGGAACGTTTGGGGACTCTGGGACTATACTTGGATGGAGTTCAGAAAGACAAGGAGGGATCTAATTGAAGCTTACAGAATACTGAATGGTCTGGACAGAGTGAATGTTGGGAAGATGTTTCCATTGGAAGGGGAGACTAAGTCCCGAGGGCACGGACTTGAAGTAAAGCAAAGACATTTTAGAATGGAAATAAGAAGAAATTCCTTCAGCCAGAGAGTGGAGAATCTATGGAATTCATTGCCACCGAAGGCTGTGGAGACCATTAAGTATATTTAAAACAGAGATAGATAGGTTCTTGATTGTCAAGGGGATCAAGGGTAATGGGGAGAAAACAGGAGAATGGGGTTGAGAAACTTATCAGCCATGATTGAATGGCACAGCAGACTCAATAGGATGAATGGCATAATTTCTGCTCGATGTCTTATGATCTTATGGTTTTATCCCAATCTTCATCTGTCCTCTTCATGACTTTCAATGTTTCTCACAGCTATTGAGCTATCTGTTGTAAAGAGTAAAGTTTAATCTCACCTAATCTTTTATTTTTTGGATCATTTTCCCGACAATTCCTTCAATGATTTCCAATTCATTTTTCAGGGTTGCATTGTCTTCATTAAGTTTGATATGTTATAAAGTTAAAGTGCTACTTCCTGGTACTAATACATAAACAGGATTTTTTCTTTAAATGTACCCTTCATTGCTTCATACTTGCTCTTGGTTTGACAAAAAAAGACAAATTGCAAGTTTGGATGATCCCTTGCGTTATAGATCAGATCAAAACCCTCCAAAATATATTAAGAAGGTGGTCTAGACATTACATTTTTTTCTTATTTCACATGTATGTGTAAGGCATTGTGTTTGAGATACAATTCGATTGGTCAAACTTGTCAAAGCACAATTTTTACACTACAGTTAAAATACAGACAAAATAAAAGTAAAATAATTGGCTGAACTGTATCTCTATCAAAATGCTTACCAAAATAATATATATTAACTACTACTAATTTGTTTCAGTATAGCAATATCCCATAAATGAGCACTTGGCAAAGGCAAGTCCAGTGAAATAGATTGTCTCACATGCAATTCCAGCAACAGGAAGAGAACCTCAACTTTTAGCTATAATAGAGAAAGGGATAAGAGCTTCCAGATCCTGCTTCAAGATCCCAAGAACTGCAGAAAGCTAAAACTAAAAATCCTGGTTCTGTGGGAGATTGACCCCACCAACACAAGCTACTTCTGCATTCCAAATTAAAATGAAATACTCAAGGCTTCACAAGCTGTTTACTTCATTGGCTTTGAACAGGCTGCTCACTGCTTCGGAGTCCATCTTTTTTCATAACAAACCCAGGGCCAAATATACTTCTTAAAGCCCTTTTTTCACCATACATTAAATTCTATTCTCAAGGTCATTAATGAAGACCAAAGAAAAGCTGATCATAGGAATGAGCCTGTTAGGTCTGCACTATAATTTCTGTCCAATCAAAATCCAGCATCAGTAATTAGTTATTCAATTTTCACTTCATTCCTAATACCACATGCCTTGCATTTTCCCAATTATTCTCCTAAAGCCAATTTATTCAGCTATGCTTCAAAATACAAATTTGATACATCTCCTTTGCAACTGTAGTCAAGAAACATAAATGTCATTTGATTATTAACAGCTAACTTCCAAAATCTGTAAAGATTTTTATTCAGCATCTTTGACTGATCCAAATAATTGTGCTTTGCATATGGACAGTAGATTTTTGAGAGTTTTCTTAAACTTCCAGAAACTTACATTTCCAGAATAACTCTTTATTTTACAAGAATAGCATCATGTTTGGCATCTTCAATTCTATATTCTTTCCTTAATAACTGAGGGCCTTTGTGAAGTCATTACTGCCTCTACTTAGATCTAGTTTTCTAAAGAGAAAGTCCTCGGTGTTTTATATCTCGAATTGAATAATTCTGCCAGCAGGAACGCTGGCTTTACATAATTGGAACATTACTGTCACTTTCTTCAATAGAAACATTCAAGAAAAATGGCATACCTGTCACTGTACATCTATAAATAAATCAAAAATGGCACAGGAGTAACTACACAGCGAGAGGTCTCCTGTCCAGAGCTCATTTGCTCCATTCGTTCTCCTTTTTTTTTTCAGTTCTTTCACTGGTTTCTTTTCCTACTTTAATCCACTTCCCTTCTGTGGAGACTGAGTTTGTGCAGCACAGAGGACATCAACGTTAAGGAGAACAAACCCAGCACGTAGGAGATTGAACAATCACAGGGAGAGGAAATGCAATATGGCGGCGAGACAGGTCCTTGGCATCTGAGGCAGCAACAAAAGCAGGCAGCCCCAGGTCTCCTGATACCTGCGGCAGTGGTAAGTGTGGCGGAGATCGAACCAGTGCAGAAAGAGTGAGCCCATTGAGAAAGGTATCGCACCCTTGTGGACAGTGCAAGCTCAGCATGGCTGAGCACTTAACAAGGACTGCAATGTAAACTTCTAACTTTATTTATTTTTCTACATTATACTAAGAAAGGACAGTAATGTGAAACTTCCAAATTTATTTCTTTATTTTTCTACTTTGTAAGATTTTGTACATGGATACTTTGTACGTAAGATGGCACCAGGAATGGCAACTGTAAACTTTTCACTCTCCTCCTGTATCCCTCTACTTGAGTACACATGGCAATAAAATATAACTCTAATTGTAATTCTAGCCAGATGATCAAATGCTTGTATATAACAGTTACTTCCCTTCAACTTATTGTCTCAGTAAAGGTTCAGCTATGGCAGATAATACAGCAGGAAGAAATTCAAACAAACTTTAACGTTTTGAGGTAGCATGCCTGCAATTTGGACTTCTGTTTTAACCACAGCATCTATAGCCGCAAATCATTTCCTTATCTTACATTTTCTGCATTTATGCATATTTTTCATTTTCAAAGCAGTATAGCAGGTTGCATTGGACAATTCTAACTCCCAGATTATTTTAAAGCTGACTTTTTGATTTACCACTGATCCCTAAGATACACATCCCTGATGCCCTACACCTCTTGGACCCCTGACCAACACCCACTAACTAGAGCAACCCCTCCCGTACCAGCCCCTCATCCAACCAGAGTCACTTACACCCAAACCCACCCCCACTGTCTCCTCCACCTGGCTGTAGTTACAAAACTACCCTACCCTCGGAGCAGACCCTGACTCCTCTGAGAACTGATCCTCTTTGTTTAGTTACATTTGATCTCAATCCTGATCCATCCCCTTGGCCTTACCTCATTCATATAACTATAAGGCCATAACATGTAAGAGCAGAAATAGGTCATTCAGCCCATCAAGTCTGTTTTAACCTTTAGTTGCATCATGGCTGATGGCACAGTGGTTAGCACTGCTGCCTCAAAGTGCCAGAGACCTGGATTCAATCCCTACCTCAGGCTACTGACTGTGTGGAGTTTGCACACTCTCCCTGTGTCTGTGTGGGTTTGCTCCGGTTTCCTCCCACAACCAAAAATGTGCAGATTAGGTGAATTGGCCATGCTAAATTACCCATAGTGTTAAATGTAGGGAAATGGGTCTGGGTGGATGCGTGTTGGTGTGGACTTGTTGGGCTGAAAGGCCTGTTTCAACACTAAATAATCTAACCTAATGGTCCTCAACTCAACTACCCTTATCTATTCATTTCCAGACTGATGATAAATCTGTCTATTCCAGACTGGAATATATTTAATGGCCCATCCACTACAGCCCTCTGCAGTAAACAATTCCACTAATTCATTACCCTTTCAGGGAAGAAATTCCTCTTTTTCTCTCTTTTAAATAGCTGACTCTGAGATTATACCCTCCAGTCCTAGAGTCTCCTAGATAAGGCTAAATAACCTGTCGGTATCTACCCTGCCACGCCTCCTAAGAATGTTATATGTTTCAATAAGCTCTCCTCTCAATCTTCCAAATTCCAATGAGTAGAAGCCCAGCCTACTCAGCTTCTCCTCAGAAGAAAATCTTCCAAGCCAACCTTCTCTGGACCGCCTCCAATGCCAGTGTATCTTTCCTTAGATAAAGAGACCAAAATTGCCTCACACAGTATTCAGGGTTTGACGAGCGCCTTGTTCAAGACCTTCCTACTCTTATATGCCATTCCCTTTGAAATAAAAGTCAATCGTCCATTTACCTCTTGCATTACCTGCTCAACTTGGATGCTAGCTCACTCCCTTTCCCAGCTGCCTGTCAACTGTTCACCCCAGACACATCATCCCCACTCGCTTCACGTCTGACATAACCTAAGCACTCCATCACTTACTTGGCACTCTACCTACCTTGAAACCACAACAGTCGCTTTAAATTGCAAGATATTGAGTGCATCCCCTTGGCATATTGTGATGTTTTGGGATCGAACAAATAAATAAATTATTTGACACCTAGATCCACATTGTTCTCAAAGAGTTTAGTGTTTCGTATCAGTGGGGAGAAAGCTTCTGGTATTCCAGGAGCATCTTGACTGAACAAAGGCAAACAAACACTTCTTTATACATTTGCTTTTATTCTTTTTCTTCTTGCGTATTTTTCCCCCACACCCATGCCATGTGTGTGCAGGTGTCGGACACAGTGAAGAACAACAAGTGTGTAAATATTCATTTATATTCCACAACCAGGAAGCAAGGAAACACCTGAGCGGCCAGTAACAAGCAGTGCCCTTCTCAAAGGGCAATGCTGTGTGATCAAACAGTGAAGAGGCGGGCAGGGATTAAATCAAAATAGAGTTGGAAGGGGAAATAATATACTCCACTCCCTGTGGCATCCACCTCTCCCTGAACAACTCCCAGGGTGCTGGTGGACACCGCGTGCTCCTTCTCCAAGGACACCCGGGCTCTAACATAATTGCAAAACAGGGGCAGGCAGTCGGCCCTCACGACCCCTTCCAAGGCGCGCTGCCTGGACCTGTTTATGGCCAGTTTGGCCAGGCCCAGGAGCAGACCCACGAGGACGTCCTCAAACTTGCCCTCCCCACCCCCTCCCCAGCACCAGGTGACCATACAGCAAGAGCGTGGGACTGAAGTGCAGCCAAAAAACAGGGGAGAAGGTTTTTGAGAAAGTCAAAAAGGGAGTGCATGCACTCACACCTAACATAACATTTGCTTTCAGTCTGCCTTTGGCTGTTAGGGCTCATGCCCGAAACATCGATTCTCCTGCTCCTTGGATGCTGCCTGACCTGCTGCGCTTTTCCAGCAACACATTTTCAGCTCTGATCTCCAGCATCTGCAGTCCTCACTTTCTCCTTTGGCTATTACAAACCAATCAATTATTAATTGATTATATACATATCCAATCAAGTTAATCATATGAAGGTGAGATCAGTCATGGAAAGTTTTCAGGTCATCACATGATCACATGATATTTGCCAGACCTACTTTTCACTTATCCTTGGGTTTTCACAAGGTTTTCACATTTTATTCAATTACATTCCAAGCGTTCGCAGCTGTTTTACTTACTCAGCACTCCCCTGTTAGTAGGCTAACTGCCTGAGGCTGAATTTCTACAGGACTGTCATTCAATCCTGAAAGTTGCCACCCAGGTGGATAGTGCTGTTAAGAAGGCAAATGGTATTAGGTTTCATTCATTGAGGGATTGAGTTCCAGAGCCGCAATATCATGCTGCAACTATACAAAATGCTGGTGCGGCCACATTTGAAATATTGTGTACAGTTCTGGTCCCCATATTTCGGGAAGGATGTGGAAGCATTGCAAAAGGTGCAGAGGAGATTTACCAAGATGTTGCCTGGTCTGGAGGGAAGGTCTTACGAGGAAAGGCTGAAAGACGTGAACCTGTTCTCATTGGCAAGAAGGCGGCTTAGAGGGGATTTAATAGAAACATACAAGATGATCAGAGGATTAGGTAGGGTAGACAGAGAAAGTCTTTTTCGTAGGATGATGACATCAGCAGGTTCTTTATGCAGAGAGTGGTAAGGGTGTGGAATGCCCTACCTGCTAATGTAGTCAACTCAGCCACATTAGGGAGATTCAAACAATCCTTGGATAAGCACATGGATGATTTTGGGATAGTGTAGGGGGACAGGCTGGGAATAGTTCACAGTTTGGCGCAACATCGAGGGCTGAAGGGCCTGTTCTGCGCTGTATTGTTCTATGCTCTATGTTCTATGTTCTATCCCTTAATGCCCTTTCCTTAAACCTCTGCATATAATATGTGGCTATAATCAACAGAGGGTGGTCACTAGAAGTAGATCTGTCCCTTTTTCTTCTATCCCATGTTAAATATCAACTTGCCAGTATAGGGGCCCTCCATTAGCATAGCTTAGGGATATTCCTTATTTCACAATCTCTGTGCAAGCATTAACTACATTCTTACCTTTCATTCAAGAGGATTCTATTGAATGTATTTCACAAGACTGTTTGTTTGTGTGGTACTTTAGTCTTGATAACCTTGGGTACACCCTTCTGGCACAGGCCATCATTATTCCAACTCATAGATTTAACTAAATCCCAGGCTGCAGAGACTACTATTTCAGCTACAAAAACTCTTCAGTCACTTTAAATAATTTAAAGAACCACTTTCACCCATATTATGTTCCTTCAGCCATGGGCAGCCCTAACAGCATGGATAACAACTTGCCTGGTTAACAGGAATTAGAGGACAAGCACAAATGAGTCTTTTTTCAGATTGGCAAAATGCAATGAATGATTCGTCACATTGATGTGGAATCTCAATAAAGAATTGGAAGTCAACGATGCAAACGTCGTCAGTACAGGAGTTTTCAGCGTAGAGAGAAGGCTTATTTCAACTAGTTACAATTTATATCAATGATCTAAGCAACAGGTTGGAAGCAGTCATTGCCAAGTCTGCTGATGTCACAATGACAAGTAGGAAAGTAAGTTGTGAAGAGGACACAAATAGATATAAATAGTGAATATGTAAAGATGTGACAAATGGAGTATAATGTGGGAAAATATCAAATTGTCAATGTTGAAAAAAGGAAATGTATTATTTAAATGGTAAGCACGTGCAGAATTCTCTGATGCAAGAAACCCTTGGGCATGAATCGCAAAAGGTTTGCAGACAGGTACGAAAGTAATTAATGAAGCTCATAGAATGTTATCATTTACCATGAGGAGAATCAATTACGAAAGTAGGGAGGGCACTAGTGAGAGTGCATCTGGAGTATTGTGCACTGTAGTTAGCACCTTATTTAGGGGAGCAAGTATATGGAGGCAGCTCAGAGAAGATTTACCAGATGCATACCTGGCATGTTATGTTATGTGGAAAACTTGGACTGGCTAGGCTAATATCCATTGGAGTTTAAAAAACCTAGAGGAGATTTAGTTGAAATATTTAAGATCTTGAAGCATCTTGACTGGGTAGATGCAGAGAGAATGTTTCCTCTTCTGAGAGATGACAAGGTGGAAAGTTATTTTCCAATCACAGTCCTTTTGAATTATGCATGATGAGAAACAACTATTGGTAGTATGTGTGTGAGATAGTGAGAGAGATGACGGGAGGGAGTGAAGTCAGCTGTCCGTAGGCTCTTCGAGTAAAAAATGAGGTCTGCAGATGCTGGAGATCACAGCTGCAAATGTGTTGCTGGTCAAAGCACAGCAGGCCAGGCAGCATCTCAGGAATAGAGAATTTGACGTTTCGAGCATAAGCCCTTCATCAGGAATAAGAGAGAGTAGCCAAGCAGGCTAAGATAAAAGGTAGGGAGGAGGGACTAGGGGGAGGGGCGATGGAGGTGGGATAGGTGGAAGGAGGTCAAGGTGAGGGTGATAGGCCGGAGTGGGGTGGGGGCGGAGAGGTCAGGAAGAGGATTGCAGGTTAGGAGGGCGGTGCTGAGTTGAGGGAACCGACTGAGACAAGGTGGGGGGAGGGGAAATGAGGAAACTGGAGAAATCTGAATTCATACCTTGTGGTTGGAGGGTTCCCAAGCGGAAGATGAGGCGCTCCTCCTCCAGCCGCCGTGTTGTTATGTTCTGCCGGTGGAGGAGTCCAAGGACCTGCATGTCCTCGGTGGAGTGGGAGGGAGAGTTAAAGTGTTGAGCCACGGGGTGATTGGAAGGCGGCGAGATTTTGTCACTTCACGTAACCCCGTCCCCACGCTTATTTCCGTCACGACGCATGACCCCACCCCCACATCGAGCAACGTCACCACGTCTAACTCCGCCCCTACTTCGATCTCTGTCCCCGCCCCTAACCCTGCCCCCAGCCCCAGCTCCAGTCCCACACCAGGTCCTAGCTCCCAAACTTGCCGGATTTTCACCATCCCTCCAGATCTCCCCCTCTCTGAGGATGAAAGATCAGTCCTCAGCAGGGGCCTCACCTTCATTCCCCTACGCCCTCGGATTAATGAGTTCAACACGCGGCGAGATTTTGAACAGTTCTTCCGCCGGCTTCGCCTCCGTGCCTACTTTCACAACCGAGACTCCCGCCCACCCTCTGACGACCCCTTCTCCCGCCTCCAACACACCCCATCCACCTGGACACCCCGTACTGGCCTCCTACCCGCCCTCGACCTCTTTATAGCCAACTGCCGCCGTGACATTAACCGACTCAACCTGTCCACCCCTCTCACCCACTCCAACCTCTCACCCTCAGAACGTGCAGCCCTCCACTCCCTCCGCTCCAATCCCAACCTCACCATCAAACCGGCAGACAAAGAAGGCGTGGTGGTAGTTTGGCGCACTGACCTGTATACTGCTGAAGCCAAACGCCAGCTCGCGGACGCCTCCTCTTATCGCCCCCTTGACCATGACCCCACCTCCCACCACCAAACCATCATCTCCCAGACCATCCAGGACCTCATCACCTCAGGGGATCTCCCATCCACCGCCTCCAACCTCATAGTCCCACAACCCCGCACCGCCCGTTTCTACCTCCTGCCCAAAATCCACAAACCTGCCTGCCCCGGCCGACCCATTGTCTCAGCCTGCTCCTGCCCCACCGAACTCATCTCCCAATACCTCGACACGGTCCTGTCCCTTTTAGTCCAAGAACTCCCCACCTACGTTCGGGACACCACCCACGCCCTCCACCTCCTCCAGGATTTTCGCTTCCCCGGTCCCCAACGCCTTATTTTCACGATGGACATCCAGTCCCTGTACACCTCCATCCCCCATCAAGAAGGACTCAAAGCCCTCCCCTTCTTCCTTTCCCGCCGCACCAACCAGTACCATTCCACTGACACCCTCCTTCGACTGACTGAACTGGTCCTCACCCTGAATAACTTCTCTTTTCAATCCTCCCACTTCCTCCAAACTAAAGGAGTTGCCATGGGCACCCGCATGGGCCCCAGCTATGCCTGCCTCTTCGTAGGATATGTGGAACAGTCCATCTTCCGCAACTACACTGGCACCACCCCCCACTTTTTCCTCCGCTACATCGATGACTGTATCGGCGCTGCCTTGTGCTCCCACGAGGAGGTTGAACAGTTCATCAACTTTACTAACACCTTCCATCCCGACCTCAAATTCACCTGGACTGTCTCAGACTCCTCCCTCCCCTTCCTAGACCTTTCCATTTCTATCTCGGGCGACCGACTCAACACAGACATCTATTATAAACCGACTGACTCCCACAGCTACCTGGACTACACCTCCTCCCACCCTGCCCCCTGTAAAAACGCCATCCCATATTCCCAATTCCTTCGTCTCCGCCGCATCTGCTCCCAGGAGGACCAGTTCCAACACCGCACAGCCCAGATGGCCTCCTTCTTCAAGGACCGCAAATTCCCCCCAGACGTGATTGACGATGCCCTCCACCGCATCTCCTCCACTTCCCGCTCCTCCGCCCTTGAGCCCCGCTCCTCCAACCGCCACCAAGACAGAACCCCACTGGTTCTCACCTACCACCCCACCAACCTCCGCATACAATGTATCATCCGACGCCATTTCCGCCACCTCCAAACGGACCCCACCACCAAGAATATATTTCCCTCCCCTCCCCTATCATCGTTCCGCAAGGACCACTCCCTTCGTGACTCCCTCGTCAGATCCACACCCCCCACCAACCCAACCTCCACCCCGGCACCTTCCCCTGCAACCGCAGGAAATGTAAAACTTACGCCCACATCTCCACACTCACTTCCCTCCAAGGCCCCAAGGGATCCTTGCATATCCGCCACAAGTTCACCTGTACCTCCACACACATCATCTATTGCATCCGCTGCACCCGATGTGGCCTCCTCTATATTGGTGAGACAGGCCGCTTACTTGCGGAACGCTTCAGAGAACACCTCCGAGCCGCCCGAACCAACCAACCCAATCACCCCGTGGCTCAACACTTTAACTCTCCCTCCCACTCCACCGAGGACATGCAGGTCCTTGGACTCCTCCACCGGCAGAACATAACAACACGACGGCTGGAGGAGGAGCGCCTCATCTTCCGCTTGGGAACCCTCCAACCACAAGGTATGAATTCAGATTTCTCCAGTTTCCTCATTTCCCCTCCCCCCACCTTGTCTCAGTCGGTTCCCTCAACTCAGCACCGCCCTCCTAACCTGCAATCCTCTTCCTGACCTCTCCGCCCCCACCCCACTCCGGCCTATCACCCTCACCTTGACCTCCTTCCACCTATCCCACCTCCATCGCCCCTCCCCCTAGTCCCTCCTCCCTACCTTTTATCTTAGCCTGCTTGGCTACTCTCTCTTATTCCTGATGAAGGGCTTATGCTCGAAACGTCGAATTCTCTATTCCTGAGATGCTGCCTGGCCTGCTGTGCTTTGACCAGCAACACATTTGCAGCTGTCCGTAGGCTCTGAATGTTTTCCACTTTCTGCTGCTCTTGGCACTTACAACTTTTTAAAAACTCTGCAGCTTCACCATACAGAAAGCTTCTACCAGCCAGCATTTCTTTAACTTGATAGATTTTTACTGCCATTCAGTTTTGAATTCTCCCTTGTTTTGCTTCCAAAATTGAACATTGTACTACACAGCTCAACAATATGCAACACTTGATTTTCAATTTGCAAAATGTACATTTGGTCATAGTTTGAAACAGATGGGGTACCTCTCAGCTTATCCAGGCAAGGAGAGAGTGTTCCACAACACTCTTGATTTGTAGATGTGGGCTTTGGGGAGACAGGAGGTGAGTTACTGACTTAAGAACACCTAGCCTCTGAGTTGCTCTTGTAGCAGTAGCATTTATATAACTCATCTAGTTCAGTTTCTGGTCAATGCTGACCACCAGAATATTGTAAGGGAATATGTGATGGTGACACCATTGAATATCAAGGGGAGAAGAACAATATTCTCTCTCACTTGAGACAATCATTTCATGGCATCTGTCTGGCATGGATTTTACTTCTCAGCCCGTTGGTCATGTGGACATAGACCATTTTGGCCTCATACAAATAGTGTGAAACATTTTGCAGTCATCAGCAAACATCCCCATTCCTGACTTTGTGTCTCCTCTGTGTTGTGTATGATTCCATCTAATAAGGAGTTGCCCTCCAGTTCACATTGATCTCAGTGTGCAAGAGTTCTTTGATTCCATATGCATTTAAATGCTGCCTTGATGTCAAACATAGTCACTCTCATGTCAACTTTGGAGACCAGCTCTTCTGTCTGTGTTTGTGCCAAGGATGTAATGAGGTCAGGAGCTGAGTGACCTCAGCAGAATCCAAACTGAGCATCAGTGGACAAGTAATTTTTCTGAGCAAGTGCTGCTTGCTAGCACCATCGACAACCCTTTCCATCACTTTGTTGATGATCGAGTCGGCTGAAAGGTTGAAAATGATCCAATTTGGATCCGTCTTCTTTTTTTGCGGCCATGAAATATCTGGGCATTTTTCCAATTCTAAGAATTCTTTTATTTTTTAGACAGAAACATCGATGTATAAAACTGAGACGCAAAATTAAAGACTAGGAAAAAAGAAGAGAGAAACGAATGAGTGTCATTTAAAGACAAATTAACAGTACTCACAGGAAAAGAAAAATCAGGCCCATTTGATATAAAAGCTGTGGAGAAACATGACTGAGAAAGGAACAGAAAGTGGGGGCAATGGATAATATTCAAAAAGACATGAATTAATTTAGGAAAGAGAGCAAGTTCAGAGATGAACAAATGCTAGTCTTGTTACAGTGGACTTTTTTTGGAATGGCTGCTTATTCAATCAGTAGAAAACTGGCGGCACGGTGGCACAGTGGTTAGCACTTGCTGCCTCACAGCGCCTGTAGACCCGGGTTCAATTCCCGACTCAGGCGACTGACTGTGTGGAGTTTGCACGTTCTCCCCGTGTCTGCGTGGGTTTCCTCCGGGTGCTCCGGTTTCCTCCCACAGTCCAAAGATGTGCGGGTCAGGTGAATTGGCCAAGCTAAATTGCCCGTAGTGTTAGGTAAGGGGTAAATGTAGGGGTATGGGTGGGTTGCGCTTCGGCAGGTCGGTGTGGGCTTGTTGGGCTGAAGGGCCTGTTTCCACACTGTAAGTCTAATCTAATCTAAAATGTTATAGTTCAGTAAGTACTATTTATATTCGAGTAAAAGTCAATCTCATGTAAAAGTCAAGCCCCCATTTTTGGCCAAAAAGTCTGGAATTTTCCATATATCTCATGTAAAAATGATTCTTCGGATTATTTGGGAGGCAGAGGCTGTGATAGATAAGAGTTACGGGGAAGTAGTTACTCCTAGGCATGGAGGTATGCAGTGGGGTATGCAGTGGGGCCCAGGTCTCTGGCACAGAGCCTGTCCCTGTTGCACAGAAGGGAAGGAGGGAAAGGAGGAGAGTGTTAGTCATTGGGGACTCAATAGTTAGAGGCTCAGATAGGTTTGTTGGGAGTGAACGAGACTCAAGGTTAGTATGCTGCCTCCCAGGTGCCAAGGTCCGTGATGTCTTGGATCGTATCTTTGGGGTCCTGAAGAGAGAGGGTGACCAGCCTCAAGTCGTTGTCCATGTAGGTACCAACGATACAGGTAGAAAGAGGGATAGGAATGTAAGGCAAGATTTCAGGGAGCTAGGAGAGAAGCTGAGAGCTAGAACAAACAGTTGTTATCTCTGGTTTGTAACCTGTGCCACGTGATAGCGAGGCAAGGAATAGGGAGAGATATCAGCTGAACACATGGCTGCAAGAATGGTGCAGGAGAGAGGGTTACAGGAACTTGGATAATTGGGGCTCATTCTGGGGAAGGTGGGACTTGTACAAATAGGGCAGTCTTCACTTGAACCAGAGGAGTACTAATATCCTGGGAGGGAAATTTGCTGGTGCTATTCATGTGGGTTTAAACTAGCTCAGCGGGGGGACGGCTGTCCCGCTCCAGTCTGGGATTCCGGTCTGCCATTCACCTCACTCCAGTCTGGGATTCCAGTCTGCCGGTTGCCCCGCTCCAGTCTGGAATTCCGGTCTGCCAGTCGCCCCGCTCCAGTCTGGGATTCCAGTCTGCCAGTCGCCCCACTCCAGTCTGGGATTCCGGGCGATTCACCCCACTCCAGTCTGGGATTCCGGGCCAGTCGCCCCAATCCAGTCTGGGATTCCGGTCTGCCATTCACCCCGCTCCAGTCTGGGATTCCGGGCCAGTCGCCCCGCTCCAGTCTGGGATTCCGGTCTGCCAGTCACCCCGCTCCAGTCTGGGATTCCAGTCTCCCAGTTGCCCCGCTCCAGTCTGGGATTCCGGGCCAGTCGCCCCACTACAGTCTGGGATTCCGGTCTGCCAGTCACCCCGCTCCAGTCTGGGATTCCGGACCAGTCGCCCCACTCCAGTCTGGGATTCCGGTCTGCCATTCACCCCGCTCCAGTCTGGGATTCCGGACCAGTCGCCCCACTCCAGTCTGGGATTCCGGTCTGCCATTCACCCCGCTCCAGTCTGGGATTCTGGGCCAGTCGCCCCGCTCCAGTCTGGGATTCCGGTCTGCCAGTCACCCCACTCCTGTCTGGGATTCCGGGCCATTCACCCCACTCCAGTCTGGGATTCCGGGCCAGTCGCCCCAATCCAGTCTGGGATCCTGGTCTGCCATTCACCCCGCTCCAGTCTGGGATTCCGGACCAGTCGCCCCACTCCAGTCTGGGATTCCGGTCTGCCATTCATCCCGCTCCAGTCTGGGATTCCGGTCCGCCAGTCACCCTGCTCCAGTCTGGGATTCCAGTCTCCCAGTCGCCCCGCTCCAGTCTGGGATTCCGATCCGCCAGTCACCCTGCTCCAGTCTGGGATTCCAGTCTCCCAGTCGCCCCGCTCCAGTTTGGGATTCCGGTCTGCCAGTCACCCCGCTCCAGTCTGGGATTCCAGTCCGCCATTCACCCCGCTCCAGTCTGTGATTCCGGGACAGTCGCCCCGCTCCAGTCTGGGATTCTGGTCCACCAGTCACCCTGCTCCAGTCTGGAATTCCAGTCTCCCAGTCGCCCCGCTCCTGTCTGGGATTCCGGGCAAGTCGCCCCGCTCCAGTCTGGGATTCCGGTCCGCTAGTCACCCCGCTCCAGTCTGGGATTCTGGACTGCAAGTCACCCCGCTCCAGTCTGGGATTCCGGTCCGCCAGTCACCCCGCTCCAGTCTGGGATTCCGGTCCTCCAGTCACCCCACTCCAGTCTGGGATTCCGGTCTGCCATTCACCCCGCTCCAGTCTGGGATTCTGGGCCAGTCACCCCGCTCCAGTCTGGGATTCCGGTCTGCCAGTCGCCCCGCTCCTGTCTGGGATTCCGGGCCATTCACCCCACTCCAGTCTAGGATTCCGGGCCAGTCGCCCCAAACCAGTCTGGGATTCCGGTCTGCCATTCACCCCGCTCCAGTCTGGGATTCCGGTCCGCCAGTCACCCTGCTCCAGTCTGGGATTCCAGTCTCCCAGTCGCCCCGCTCCAGTCTGGGATTCCGGTCCGCCAGTCACCCTGCTCCAGTCTGGGATTCCAGTCTCCCAGTCGCCCCGCTCCAGTCTGGGATTCCGGTCCGCCAGTCACCCTGCTCCAGTCTGGGATTCCAGTCTCCCAGTCGCCCCGCTCCAGTTTGGGCTTCCGGTCTGCCAGTCACCCCGCTCCAGTCTGGGATTCCAGTCCGCCATTCACCCCGCTCCAGTCTGGGATTCCGGGACAGTCGCCCCGCTCCAGTCTGGGATTCTGGTCCACCAGTCACCCCGCTCCAGTCTGGGATTCCAGTCCGCCATTCACCCCGCTCCAGTCTGGGATTCCGGGACAGTCGCCCGCTCCTGTCTGGGATTCCGGGCAAGTCGCCCCGCTCCAGTCTGGGATCCCAGTCCGCTAGTCACCCCGCTCCAGTCTGGGATTCTGGACTGCCAGTCACCCCGCTCCAGTCTGGGATTCCGGTCCGCCAGTCACCCCGCTCCAGTCTGGGATTCCGGTCCTCCAGTCACCCCGCTCCAGTCTGGGATTCCGCTCTGCCATTCACCCCGCTCCAGTCTGGGATTCTGGGCCAGTCACCCCGCTCCTGTCTGGGATTCCGGTCTGCCAGTCGCCCCGCTCCAGTCTGGGATTCCGGGCCATTCACCCCACTCCAGTCTGGGATTCCGGGCCAGTCGCCCCAATCCAGTCTGGGATTCCGGTCTGCCATTCACCCCGCTCCAGTCTGGGATTCCGGGCCAGTCGCCCCGCTCCAGTCTTGGATTCCGGTCCGCCATTCACCCCGCTCCAGTCTGGGATTCCGGTCCGCCAGTCACCCCGCTCCAGTCTGGGATTCCAGTCTCCCAGTCGCCCCGCTCCAGTCTGGGATTCTGGTCCACCAGTCACCCCGCTCCAGTCTGGGATTCCGGTCCGCCAGTCACCCTGCTCCAGTCTGGGATTCCAGTCTCCCAGTCGCCCCGCTCCAGTTTGGGATTCCGGTCTGCCAGTCACCCCGCTCCAGTCTGGGATTCCAGTCCGCCATTCACCCCGCTCCAGTCTGGGATTCCGGGACAGTCGCCCCGCTCCTGTCTGGGATTCCGGGCAAGTCGCCCCGCTCCAGTCTGGGATTCCGGTCCGCTAGTCACCCCGCTCCAGTCTGGGATTCTGGACTGCCAGTCACCCCGCTCCAGTCTGGGATTCCGGTCTGCCAGTCGCCCCGCTCCAGTCTGGGATTCCGGTCCGCCAGTCACCCTGCTCCAGTCTGGAATTCCGGTCTGCCAGTCGCCCCGCTCCAGTCTGGGATTCCGGTCTGCCAGTCGCCCCACTCCAGTCTGGGATTCCGGGCGATTCACCCCACTCCAGTCTGGGATTCCGGGCCAGTCGCCCCAATCCAGTCTGGGATTCCGGTCTGCCATTCACCCCGCTCCAGTCTGGGATTCCGGGCCAGTCGCCCCGCTCCAGTCTGGGATTCCGGTCTGCCAGTCACCCCGCTCCAGTCTGGGATTCCAGTCTCCCAGTTGCCCCGCTCCAGTCTGGGATTCCGGGCCAGTCGCCCCACTACAGTCTGGGATTCCGGTCTGCCAGTCACCCCGCTCCAGTCTGGGATTCCGGACCAGTCGCCCCACTCCAGTCTGGGATTCCGGTCTGCCATTCACCCCGCTCCAGTCTGGGATTCCGGACCAGTCGCCCCACTCCAGTCTGGGATTCCGGTCTGCCATTCACCCCGCTCCAGTCTGGGATTCTGGGCCAGTCGCCCCGCTCCAGTCTGGGATTCCGGTCTGCCAGTCACCCCACTCCTGTCTGGGATTCCGGGCCATTCACCCCACTCCAGTCTGGGATTCCGGGCCAGTCGCCCCAATCCAGTCTGGGATCCCGGTCTGCCATTCACCCCGCTCCAGTCTGGGATTCCGGACCAGTCGCCCCACTCCAGTCTGGGATTCCGGTCTGCCATTCATCCCGCTCCAGTCTGGGATTCCGGTCCGCCAGTCACCCTGCTCCAGTCTGGGATTCCAGTCTCCCAGTCGCCCCGCTCCAGTCTGGGATTCCGATCCGCCAGTCACCCTGCTCCAGTCTGGGATTCCAGTCTCCCAGTCGCCCCGCTCCAGTTTGGGATTCCGGTCTGCCAGTCACCCCGCTCCAGTCTGGGATTCCAGTCCGCCATTCACCCCGCTCCAGTCTGGGATTCCGGGACAGTCGCCCCGCTCCAGTCTGGGATTCTGGTCCACCAGTCACCCTGCTCCAGTCTGGAATTCCAGTCTCCCAGTCGCCCCGCTCCTGTCTGGGATTCCGGGCAAGTCGCCCCGCTCCAGTCTGGGATTCCGGTCCGCTAGTCACCCCGCTCCAGTCTGGGATTCTGGACTGCAAGTCACCCCGCTCCAGTCTGGGATTCCGGTCCGCCAGTCACCCCGCTCCAGTCTGGGATTCCGGTCCTCCAGTCACCCCACTCCAGTCTGGGATTCCGGTCTGCCATTCACCCCGCTCCAGTCTGGGATTCTGGGCCAGTCACCCCGCTCCAGTCTGGGATTCCGGTCTGCCAGTCGCCCCGCTCCTGTCTGGGATTCCGGGCCATTCACCCCACTCCAGTCTAGGATTCCGGGCCAGTCGCCCCAAACCAGTCTGGGATTCCGGTCTGCCATTCACCCCGCTCCAGTCTGGGATTCCGGTCCGCCAGTCACCCTGCTCCAGTCTGGGATTCCAGTCTCCCAGTCGCCCCGCTCCAGTCTGGGATTCCGGTCCGCCAGTCACCCTGCTCCAGTCTGGGATTCCAGTCTCCCAGTCGCCCCGCTCCAGTCTGGGATTCCGGTCCGCCAGTCACCCTGCTCCAGTCTGGGATTCCAGTCTCCCAGTCGCCCCGCTCCAGTTTGGGCTTCCGGTCTGCCAGTCACCCCGCTCCAGTCTGGGATTCCAGTCCGCCATTCACCCCGCTCCAGTCTGGGATTCCGGGACAGTCGCCCCGCTCCAGTCTGGGATTCTGGTCCACCAGTCACCCCGCTCCAGTCTGGGATTCCAGTCCGCCATTCACCCCGCTCCAGTCTGGGATTCCGGGACAGTCGCCCGCTCCTGTCTGGGATTCCGGGCAAGTCGCCCCGCTCCAGTCTGGGATTCCGGTCCGCTAGTCACCCCGCTCCAGTCTGGGATTCTGGACTGCCAGTCACCCCGCTCCAGTCTGGGATTCCGGTCCGCCAGTCACCCCGCTCCAGTCTGGGATTCCGGTCCTCCAGTCACCCCGCTCCAGTCTGGGATTCCGCTCTGCCATTCACCCCGCTCCAGTCTGGGATTCTGGGCCAGTCACCCCGCTCCTGTCTGGGATTCCGGTCTGCCAGTCGCCCCGCTCCAGTCTGGGATTCCGGGCCATTCACCCCACTCCAGTCTGGGATTCCGGGCCAGTCGCCCCAATCCAGTCTGGGATTCCGGTCTGCCATTCACCCCGCTCCAGTCTGGGATTCCGGGCCAGTCGCCCCGCTCCAGTCTTGGATTCCGGTCCGCCATTCACCCCGCTCCAGTCTGGGATTCCGGTCCGCCAGTCACCCCGCTCCAGTCTGGGATTCCAGTCTCCCAGTCGCCCCGCTCCAGTCTGGGATTCTGGTCCACCAGTCACCCCGCTCCAGTCTGGGATTCCGGTCCGCCAGTCACCCTGCTCCAGTCTGGGATTCCAGTCTCCCAGTCGCCCCGCTCCAGTTTGGGATTCCGGTCTGCCAGTCACCCCGCTCCAGTCTGGGATTCCAGTCCGCCATTCACCCCGCTCCAGTCTGGGATTCCGGGACAGTCGCCCCGCTCCTGTCTGGGATTCCGGGCAAGTCGCCCCGCTCCAGTCTGGGATTCCGGTCCGCTAGTCACCCCGCTCCAGTCTGGGATTCTGGACTGCCAGTCACCCCGCTCCAGTCTGGGATTCCGGTCTGCCAGTCGCCCCGCTCCAGTCTGGGATTCCGGGCCATTCACCCCACTCCAGTCTGGGATTCCGGGCCAGTCGCCCCAATCCAGTCTGGGATTCCGGTCTGCCATTCACCCCGCTCCAGTCTGGGATTCCGGGCCAGTCGCCCCGCTCCAGTCTTGGATTCCGGTCCGCCAGTCACCCTGCTCCAGTCTGGGATTCCGGTCCGCCAGTCACCCTGCTCCAGTCTGGGATTCCAGTCTCCCAGTCGCCCCGCTCCAGTCTGGGATTCCGGTCCGCCAGTCACCCCGCTCCAGTCTGGGATTCCGGTCTGCCATTCACCCCGCTCCAGTCTGGGATTCCGGGCCAGTCGCCCCGCTCCAGTCTTGGATTCCGGTCCGCCAGTCACCCTGCTCCAGTCTGGGATTCCAGTCTCCCAGTCGCCCCGCTCCAGTCTGGGATTCCGGTCCGCCAGTCACCCTGCTCCAGTCTGGAATTCCGGTCTGCCAGTCGCCCCGCTCCAGTCTGGGATTCCGGTCTGCCAGTCGCCCCACTCCAGTCTGGGATTCCGGGCGATTCACCCCACTCCAGTCTGGGATTCCGGGCCAGTCGCCCCAATCCAGTCTGGGATTCCGGTCTGCCATTCACCCCGCTCCAGTCTGGGATTCCGGGCCAGTCGCCCCGCTCCAGTCTGGGATTCCGGTCTGCCAGTCACCCCGCTCCAGTCTGGGATTCCAGTCTCCCAGTTGCCCCGCTCCAGTCTGGGATTCCGGGCCAGTCGCCCCACTACAGTCTGGGATTCCGGTCTGCCAGTCACCCCGCTCCAGTCTGGGATTCCGGACCAGTCGCCCCACTCCAGTCTGGGATTCCGGTCTGCCATTCACCCCGCTCCAGTCTGGGATTCCGGACCAGTCGCCCCACTCCAGTCTGGGATTCCGGTCTGCCATTCACCCCGCTCCAGTCTGGGATTCTGGGCCAGTCGCCCCGCTCCAGTCTGGGATTCCGGTCTGCCAGTCACCCCACTCCTGTCTGGGATTCCGGGCCATTCACCCCACTCCAGTCTGGGATTCCGGGCCAGTCGCCCCAATCCAGTCTGGGATCCCGGTCTGCCATTCACCCCGCTCCAGTCTGGGATTCCGGACCAGTCGCCCCACTCCAGTCTGGGATTCCGGTCTGCCATTCATCCCGCTCCAGTCTGGGATTCCGGTCCGCCAGTCACCCTGCTCCAGTCTGGGATTCCAGTCTCCCAGTCGCCCCGCTCCAGTCTGGGATTCCGATCCGCCAGTCACCCTGCTCCAGTCTGGGATTCCAGTCTCCCAGTCGCCCCGCTCCAGTTTGGGATTCCGGTCTGCCAGTCACCCCGCTCCAGTCTGGGATTCCAGTCCGCCATTCACCCCGCTCCAGTCTGGGATTCCGGGACAGTCGCCCCGCTCCAGTCTGGGATTCTGGTCCACCAGTCACCCTGCTCCAGTCTGGAATTCCAGTCTCCCAGTCGCCCCGCTCCTGTCTGGGATTCCGGGCAAGTCGCCCCGCTCCAGTCTGGGATTCCGGTCCGCTAGTCACCCCGCTCCAGTCTGGGATTCTGGACTGCAAGTCACCCCGCTCCAGTCTGGGATTCCGGTCCGCCAGTCACCCCGCTCCAGTCTGGGATTCCGGTCCTCCAGTCACCCCACTCCAGTCTGGGATTCCGGTCTGCCATTCACCCCGCTCCAGTCTGGGATTCTGGGCCAGTCACCCCGCTCCAGTCTGGGATTCCGGTCTGCCAGTCGCCCCGCTCCTGTCTGGGATTCCGGGCCATTCACCCCACTCCAGTCTAGGATTCCGGGCCAGTCGCCCCAAACCAGTCTGGGATTCCGGTCTGCCATTCACCCCGCTCCAGTCTGGGATTCCGGTCCGCCAGTCACCCTGCTCCAGTCTGGGATTCCAGTCTCCCAGTCGCCCCGCTCCAGTCTGGGATTCCGGTCCGCCAGTCACCCTGCTCCAGTCTGGGATTCCAGTCTCCCAGTCGCCCCGCTCCAGTCTGGGATTCCGGTCCGCCAGTCACCCTGCTCCAGTCTGGGATTCCAGTCTCCCAGTCGCCCCGCTCCAGTTTGGGATTCCGGTCTGCCAGTCACCCCGCTCCAGTCTGGGATTCCAGTCCGCCATTCACCCCGCTCCAGTCTGGGATTCCGGGACAGTCGCCCCGCTCCAGTCTGGGATTCTGGTCCACCAGTCACCCCGCTCCAGTCTGGGATTCCAGTCCGCCATTCACCCCGCTCCAGTCTGGGATTCCGGGACAGTCGCCCGCTCCTGTCTGGGATTCCGGGCAAGTCGCCCCGCTCCAGTCTGGGATTCCGGTCCGCTAGTCACCCCGCTCCAGTCTGGGATTCTGGACTGCCAGTCACCCCGCTCCAGTCTGGGATTCCGGTCCGCCAGTCACCCCGCTCCAGTCTGGGATTCCGGTCCTCCAGTCACCCCGCTCCAGTCTGGGATTCCGCTCTGCCATTCACCCCGCTCCAGTCTGGGATTCTGGGCCAGTCACCCCGCTCCTGTCTGGGATTCCGGTCTGCCAGTCGCCCCGCTCCAGTCTGGGATTCCGGGCCATTCACCCCACTCCAGTCTGGGATTCCGGGCCAGTCGCCCCAATCCAGTCTGGGATTCCGGTCTGCCATTCACCCCGCTCCAGTCTGGGATTCCGGGCCAGTCGCCCCGCTCCAGTCTTGGATTCCGGTCCGCCATTCACCCCGCTCCAGTCTGGGATTCCGGTCCGCCAGTCACCCCGCTCCAGTCTGGGATTCCAGTCTCCCAGTCGCCCCGCTCCAGTCTGGGATTCTGGTCCACCAGTCACCCCGCTCCAGTCTGGGATTCCGGTCCGCCAGTCACCCTGCTCCAGTCTGGGATTCCAGTCTCCCAGTCGCCCCGCTCCAGTTTGGGATTCCGGTCTGCCAGTCACCCCGCTCCAGTCTGGGATTCCAGTCCGCCATTCACCCCGCTCCAGTCTGGGATTCCGGGACAGTCGCCCCGCTCCTGTCTGGGATTCCGGGCAAGTCGCCCCGCTCCAGTCTGGGATTCCGGTCCGCGTGTCACCCCGCTCCAGTCTGGGATTCTGGACTGCCAGTCACCCCGCTCCAGTCTGGGATTCCGGTCTGCCAGTCACCCCGCTCCAGTCTGGGATTCCGGTCTGCCAGTCGCCCCGCTCCAGTCTGGGATTCCGGGCCATTCACCCCACTCCAGTCTGGGATTCCGGGCCAGTCGCCCCAATCCAGTCTGGGATTCCGGTCTGCCATTCACCCCGCTCCAGTCTGGGATTCCGGGCCAGTCGCCCCGCTCCAGTCTTGGATTCCGGTCCGCCAGTCACCCTGCTCCAGTCTGGGATTCCAGTCTCCCAGTCGCCCCGCTCCAGTCTGGGATTCCGGTCCGCCAGTCACCCTGCTCCAGTCTGGAATTCCGGTCTGCCAGTCGCCCCGCTCCAGTCTGGGATTCCGGTCTGCCAGTCGCCCCACTCCAGTCTGGGATTCCGGGCGATTCACCCCACTCCAGTCTGGGATTCCGGGCCAGTCGCCCCAATCCAGTCTGGGATTCCGGTCTGCCATTCACCCCGCTCCAGTCTGGGATTCCGGGCCAGTCGCCCCGCTCCAGTCTGGGATTCCGGTCTGCCAGTCACCCCGCTCCAGTCTGGGATTCCAGTCTCCCAGTTGCCCCGCTCCAGTCTGGGATTCCGGGCCAGTCGCCCCACTACAGTCTGGGATTCCGGTCTGCCAGTCACCCCGCTCCAGTCTGGGATTCCGGACCAGTCGCCCCACTCCAGTCTGGGATTCCGGTCTGCCATTCACCCCGCTCCAGTCTGGGATTCCGGACCAGTCGCCCCACTCCAGTCTGGGATTCCGGTCTGCCATTCACCCCGCTCCAGTCTGGGATTCTGGGCCAGTCGCCCCGCTCCAGTCTGGGATTCCGGTCTGCCAGTCACCCCACTCCTGTCTGGGATTCCGGGCCATTCACCCCACTCCAGTCTGGGATTCCGGGCCAGTCGCCCCAATCCAGTCTGGGATCCCGGTCTGCCATTCACCCCGCTCCAGTCTGGGATTCCGGACCAGTCGCCCCGCTCCAGTCTGTGATTCCGGTCTGCCATTCATCCCGCTCCAGTCTGGGATTCCGGTCCGCCAGTCACCCTGCTCCAGTCTGGGATTCCAGTCTCCCAGTCGCCCCGCTCCAGTCTGGGATTCCGATCCGCCAGTCACCCTGCTCCAGTCTGGGATTCCAGTCTCCCAGTCGCCCCGCTCCAGTTTGGGATTCCGGTCTGCCAGTCACCCCGCTCCAGTCTGGGATTCCAGTCCGCCATTCACCCCGCTCCAGTCTGGGATTCCGGGACAGTCGCCCCGCTCCAGTCTGGGATTCTGGTCCACCAGTCACCCTGCTCCAGTCTGGAATTCCAGTCTCCCAGTCGCCCCGCTCCTGTCTGGGATTCCGGGCAAGTCGCCCCGCTCCAGTCTGGGATTCCGGTCCGCTAGTCACCCCGCTCCAGTCTGGGATTCTGGACTGCAAGTCACCCCGCTCCAGTCTGGGATTCCGGTCCGCCAGTCACCCCGCTCCAGTCTGGGATTCCGGTCCTCCAGTCACCCCACTCCAGTCTGGGATTCCGGTCTGCCATTCACCCCGCTCCAGTCTGGGATTCTGGGCCAGTCACCCCGCTCCAGTCTGGGATTCCGGTCTGCCAGTCGCCCCGCTCCTGTCTGGGATTCCGGGCCATTCACCCCACTCCAGTCTAGGATTCCGGGCCAGTCGCCCCAAACCAGTCTGGGATTCCGGTCTGCCATTCACCCCGCTCCAGTCTGGGATTCCGGTCCGCCAGTCACCCTGCTCCAGTCTGGGATTCCAGTCTCCCAGTCGCCCCGCTCCAGTCTGGGATTCCGGTCCGCCAGTCACCCTGCTCCAGTCTGGGATTCCAGTCTCCCAGTCGCCCCGCTCCAGTCTGGGATTCCGGTCCGCCAGTCACCCTGCTCCAGTCTGGGATTCCAGTCTCCCAGTCGCCCCGCTCCAGTTTGGGATTCCGGTCTGCCAGTCACCCCGCTCCAGTCTGGGATTCCAGTCCGCCATTCACCCCGCTCCAGTCTGGGATTCCGGGACAGTCGCCCCGCTCCAGTCTGGGATTCTGGTCCACCAGTCACCCCGCTCCAGTCTGGGATTCCAGTCCGCCATTCACCCCGCTCCAGTCTGGGATTCCGGGACAGTCGCCCGCTCCTATCTGGGATTCCGGGCAAGTCGCCCCGCTCCAGTCTGGGATTCCGGTCCGCTAGTCACCCCGCTCCAGTCTGGGATTCTGGACTGCCAGTCACCCCGCTCCAGTCTGGGATTCCGGTCCGCCAGTCACCCCGCTCCAGTCTGGGATTCCGGTCCTCCAGTCACCCCGCTCCAGTCTGGGATTCCGCTCTGCCATTCACCCCGCTCCAGTCTGGGATTCTGGGCCAGTCACCCCGCTCCTGTCTGGGATTCTGGTCTGCCAGTCGCCCCGCTCCAGTCTGGGATTCCGGGCCATTCACCCCACTCCAGTCTGGGATTCCGGGCCAGTCGCCCCAATCCAGTCTGGGATTCCGGTCTGCCATTCACCCCGCTCCAGTCTGGGATTCCGGGCCAGTCGCCCCGCTCCAGTCTTGGATTCCGGTCCGCCATTCACCCCGCTCCAGTCTGGGATTCCGGTCCGCCAGTCACCCCGCTCCAGTCTGGGATTCCAGTCTCCCAGTCGCCCCGCTCCAGTCTGGGATTCTGGTCCACCAGTCACCCCGCTCCAGTCTGGGATTCCGGTCCGCCAGTCACCCTGCTCCAGTCTGGGATTCCAGTCTCCCAGTCGCCCCGCTCCAGTTTGGGATTCCGGTCTGCCAGTCACCCCGCTCCAGTCTGGGATTCCAGTCCGCCATTCACCCCGCTCCAGTCTGGGATTCCGGGACAGTCGCCCCGCTCCTGTCTGGGATTCCGGGCAAGTCGCCCCGCTCCAGTCTGGGATTCCGGTCCGCTAGTCACCCCGCTCCAGTCTGGGATTCTGGACTGCCAGTCACCCCGCTCCAGTCTGGGATTCCGGTCTGCCAGTCGCCCCGCTCCAGTCTGGGATTCCGGGCCATTCACCCCACTCCAGTCTGGGATTCCGGGCCAGTCGCCCCAATCCAGTCTGGGATTTCGGTCTGCCATTCACCCCGCTCCAGTCTGGGATTCCGGGCCAGTCGCCCCGCTCCAGTCTTGGATTCCGGTCCGCCAGTCACCCTGCTCCAGTCTGGGATTCCGGTCCGCCAGTCACCCTGCTCCAGTCTGGGATTCCAGTCTCCCAGTCGCCCCGCTCCAGTCTGGGATTCCGGTCCGCCAGTCACCCTGCTCCAGTCTGGGATTCCAGTCTCCCAGTCGCCCCGCTCCAGTTTGGGATTCCGGTCTGCCAGTCACCCCGCTCCAGTCTGGGATTCCAGTCCGCCATTCACCCCACTCCAGTCTGGGATTCCGGGACAGTCGCCCCGCTCCAGTCTGGGATTCTGGTCCACCAGTCACCCTGCTCCAGTCTGGGATTCCAGTCTCCCAGTCGCCCCGCTCCTGTCTGGGATTCCAGGCAAGTCGCCCCGCTCCAGTCTGGGATTCCGGTCCGCCAGTCACCCCGCTCCAGTCTGGGATTCCGGTCCTCCAGTCACCCCGCTCCAGTCTGGGATTCCGGTCTGCCAGTCACCCCGCTCCAGTCTGGGATTCCGGTCTGCCAGTCACCCCGCTCCAGTCTGGGATTCTGGTCTGCCAATCACCCCGCTCCAGTCTGGGATTCCGGTCTGCCAGTCACCCCGCTCCAGTCTGGGATTCCGGGCCAGTCGCCCCGCTCCAGTCTGGGATTCCGGTCTGCCATTCACCCCGCTCCAGTCTGGGATTCCGGTCCGCCAGTCACCCTGCTCCAGTCTGGGATTCCAGTCTCCCAGTCGCCCCGCTCCTGTCTGGGATTCCGGTCCGCCAGTCATCCTGCTCCAGTCTGGGATTCCAGTCTCCCAGTCGCCCCGCTCCAGTCTGGGATTCTGGTCCACCAGTCACCCCGCTCCAGTCTGGGATTCCGGTCCGCCAGTCACCCCGCTCCAGTCTGGGATTCCGGGCCAGTCGCCCCGCTCCAGTCTGGGATTCCGGTCTGCCATTCACCCCGTTCCAGTCTGGGATTCCGGTCCGCCAGTCACCCTGCTCCAGTCTGGGATTCCAGTCTCCCAGTCGCCCCGCTCCGTTTGGGATTCCGGTCTGCCAGTCACCCCGCTCCAGTCTGGGATTCCAGTCCGCCATTCACCCCACTCCAGTCTGGGATTCCGGGACAGTCGCCCCGCTCCAGTCTGGGATTCTGGTCCACCAGTCACCCTGCTCCAGTCTGGGATTCCAGTCTCCCAGTCGCCCCGCTCCTGTCTGGGATTCCGGGCAAGTCGCCCCGCTCCAGTCTGGGATTCCGGTCCTCCAGTCACCCCGCTCCAGTCTGGGATTCCGGTCTGCCAGTCACCCCGCTCCAGTATGGGATTCCAGTCTGCCAGTCACCCCGCTCCAGTCTGGGATTCTGGTCTGCCAATCACCCCGCTCCAGTCTGGGATTCCGGTCTGCCAGTCACCCCGCTCCAGTCTGGGATTCCGGTCTGCCAGTCGCCCCGCTCCAGTCTGGGATTCCGGGCCATTCACCACACTCCAGTCTGGGATTCCGGGCCAGTCGCCCCAATCCAGTCTGGGATTCTGGTCTGCCATTCACCCCGCTCCAGTCTGGGATTCCGGGCCAGTCGCCCCGCTCCAGTCTTGGATTCCGGTCCGCCAGTCACCCTGCTCCAGTCTGGGATTCCGGTCCGCCAGTCACCCTGCTCCAGTCTGGGATTCCAGTCTCCCAGTCGCCCCGCTCCAGTCTGGGATTCCGGTCCGCCAGTCACCCTGCTCCAGTCTGGGATTCCAGTCTCCCAGTCGCCCCGCTCCAGTTTGGGATTCCGGTCTGCCAGTCACCACGCTCCAGTCTGGGATTCCAGTCCGCCATTCACCCCACTCCAGTCTGGGATTCCGGGACAGTCGCCCCGCTCCAGTCTGGGATTCTGGTCCACCAGTCACCCTGCTCCAGTCTGGGATTCCAGTCTCCCAGTCGCCCCGCTCCTGTCTGGGATTCCAGGCAAGTCGCCCCGCTCCAGTCTGGGATTCCGGTCCGCCAGTCACCCCGCTCCAGTCTGGGATTCCGGTCCTCCAGTCACCCCGCTCCAGTCTGGGATTCCGGTCTGCCAGTCACCCCGCTCCAGTCTGGGATTCCGGTCTGCCAGTCACCCCGCTCCAGTCTGGGATTCTGGTCTGCCAATCACCCCGCTCCAGTCAGGGATTCCGGTCTGCCAGTCACCCCGCTCCAGTCTGGGATTCCGGGCTAGTCGCCCCGCTCCAGTCTGGGATTCCGGTCTGCCATTCACCCCGCTCCAGTCTGGGATTCCGGTCCGCCAGTCACCCTGCTCCAGTCTGGGATTCCAGTCTCCCAGTCGCCCCGCTCCTGTCTGGGATTCCGGTCCGCCAGTCATCCTGCTCCAGTCTGGGATTCCAGTCACCCAGTCGCCCCGCTCCACTCTGGGATTCTGGTCCGCCAGTCACCCCGCTCCAGTCTGGGATTCCGGTCCGCCAGTCACCCCGCTCCAGTCTGGGATTCCGGGCCAGTCGCCCCGCTCCAGTCTGGGATTCCGGTCTGCCATTCACCCCGTTCCAGTCTGGGATTCCGGTCCGCCAGTCACCCTGCTCCAGTCTGGGATTCCAGTCTCCCAGTCGCCCCGCTCCGTTTGGGATTCCGGTCTGCCAGTCACCCCGCTCCAGTCTGGGATTCCAGTCTCCCAGTCGCCCCGCTCCTGTCTGGGATTCCGGGAAAGTCGCCCCGCTCCAGTCTGGGATTCCGGTCCGCCAGTCACCCCGCTCCAGTCTGGGATTCCGGTCCTCCAGTCACCCCGCTCCAGTCTGGGATTCCGGTCTGCCAGTCACCCCGCTCCAGTCTGGGATTCCAGTCTGCCAGTCACCCCGCTCCAGTCTGGGATTCTGGTCTGCCAATCACCCCGCTCCAGTCTGGGATTCCGGTCTGCCAGTCACCCCGCTCCAGTCTGGGATTCCGGGCCAGTCGCCCCGCTCCAGTCTGGGATTCCGGTCTGCCATTCACCCCGCTCCAGTCTGGGGTTCCGGTCCGCCAGTCACCCTGCTCCAGTCTGGGATTCCAGTCTCCCAGTCGCCCCGCTCCAGTCTGGGATTCCGGTCCGCCAGTCACCCCGCTCCAGTCTGGGATTCTGGGCCAGTCGCCCCGCTCCAGTCTGGGATTCCGGTCTGCCATTCACCCCGCTCCAGTCTGGGGTTCCGGTCCGCCAGTCACCCTGCTCCAGTCTGGGATTCCAGTCTCCCAGTCGCCCCGCTCCAGTCTGGGATTCTGGTCCACCAGTCACCCCGCTCCAGTCTGGGATTCCGGTCCGCCAGTCACCCCGCTCCAGTCTGGGATTCCGGGCCAGTCGCCCCGCTCCAGTCTGGGATTCCGGTCTGCCATTCACCCCGCTCCAGTCTGGGATTCCGGTCCGCCAGTCACCCTGCTCCAGTCTGGGATTCCAGTCTCCCAGTCGCCCCGCTCCAGTCTGGGATTCCGGTCCGCCAGTCACCCTGCTCCAGTCTGGGATTCCAGTCTCCCAGTCGCCCCGCTCCGTTTGGGATTCCGGTCTGCCAGTCACCCCGCTCCAGTCTGGGATTCCAGTCCGCCATTCACCCCACTCCAGTCTGGGATTCCGGGACAGTCGCCCCGCTCCAGTCTGGGATTCTGGTCCACCAGTCACCCTGCTCCAGTCTGGGATTCCAGTCTCCCAGTCGCCCCGCTCCTGTCTGGGATTCCGGGCAAGTCGCCCCGCTCCAGTCTGGGATTCCGGTCCGCCAGTCACCCTGCTCCAGTCTGGGATTCCGGTCCTCCAGTCACCCCACTCCAGTCTGGGATTCCGGTCTGCCAGTCACCCCGCTCCAGTCTGGGATTCCGGTCTGCCAGTCACCCCGCTCCAGTCTGGGATTCCGGTCTGCCAATCACCCCGCTCCAGTCTGGGATTCCGGTCTGCCAGTCACCCCGCTCCAGTCTGGGATTCCGGTCTGCCAGTCACCCCGCTCCGGTCTGGGATTCCGGTCTAGCCCTCAGCTGCGTTGATGATGTCATTGCCACTCTAAGGTAACTTTACTTCCATAAAAACGAGAATAACAAGAAAAAAAAGGCAGATGGAATAATTACTAATTCATTTTATTTACTATTCTCTTTATCCGGTAATCACTGTAATTCACAGTGTCTTTCTCTTTATTCATTTAGAGATCAATTGGGTTTTTATGATACAGTATGAATTTTGACTGGTATGAATTTCAGCCCTTCAGCAGATATCCAGGTAATAGTCAACCCCATAAATTTAACCTTAAAACCTAGTCTAAAAAAATGTGTCTCTTACATTAGTATGTACGGTAATACCCTTACTTACGAGTCATGCACTCAAGACCTTGTTTGTCGTGGAAGCACCAAGCTGATATGGTAGGGTTGGGGTTAGGGTGAGCAGACAAATATTAGGGAGACAATAGCCTCATGCCATTATCACTAGACTATTAATCCTGAAGCTCAGCTAATGTTCTGGGGACCCAGCATCCCACCACGGCACATGGAGGAATTTGAATTTAACAAAAATGAAATCTGGAGTTATGAATCTACTGATGACCATAATCAATTGTCAGCAAAACCCTTCTGGCTCACTGATGCCCTTCAAGGAAGGAAACCTGTCATCCTCGTCTGGCCTGACCTACATGTGATTCTACACTCACAGCAATATGGATGACTCTCAATTGCCCTCTGAAATGGTCTAGCAAGCCATTCATTTGTACCAATTGCTACAAAGCATCAAAGAAATGAAACCACAGGGATCACCTGGTATCAACCTAGGCACAAGACAATGGCAGAGAAAGCCCTGTTGACCCTGCAAAGTCCTCCTTACTAATATCTGGGGACTACTGCCAAAATTGAGAGAGCTGTCTTATAGACTAGTCAAGCAACAACCTGCCATAGTCATACTCACGGTATCATACTTTACAAACAATGTCCTAGACACCACTATCACCATCCCTGAATATTGCCTGTCCCACCAGCTGGATAGACCCAGAGAAGAGGTGGCACAGTGTTATAACAGTCAGGAAGGATTGACTCTGAAACCCATGAAGTGTCATGGCTTCAGGTTAACATGGGCAAGGAAACTTCCTGCTGGTTATCATGTACTGTCCTCTCACAGTTGAGAATTGATACTCTTTGATGCTGAACAACACTTAGAGGAATCACTGAGGTTAACAAGGGTACAAAAGGTACTTTGGGTGGGTGATTTCAATATCTACCACCCAGAGTGGCTCAGGAGCAGCACTACAGATTGTGCTTGTCAGGTTGTAAAGGACAGAACTGCTCAACTGGGTCTGCAACAAGTGGGAAAAACACACTTGATTCCATCCTTACCAATCTGTAGGTTAGTGGTGTATCTGTCTATGACAGTATCGGTAAGAAGGAATGCCACACAGTCCTTCTGGAGACAAAGTCCCACCTACACTTTAAGAATAACCTCCATTGCACTGTGTGGCATTATCACTGAGCTAAATGGGACAGACTTCAAACAGATCCCTGTGCTATCTTACACAGCACAATCTGCAATCTCATGGCCTGGCATATCCCCCACTCAACCATTACTATCAAGTTCAGGGATCAACCCTGGTTCAATGGAGAGTGCAGGAGGGCATGCCAGGAGCAGCACCAGGCACAGCACCAGGCAAACCTCAAAATGAGGTGTGAACCCGGCAAAGCCATCAAACAGGACTACCCGCTTGGCAAACGGCATAAGCAGCAAGTGATAGACAGAGCTATGCGGTCCCACAACGAAACCCTGCAGTCCTGCCACATCCAGTCATGAATGGTAGTGCTGAAAATGTGTTGCTGGTTAAAGCACAGCAGGTTAAGCAGCATCCAAGGAACAGGAAATTCGACGTTTCGGGCCAGAGCCCTTCATCAGGAATGAGGAGAGGGTGCCAGGCAGGCTCAGATAAAAGGTAGGGGGGGAGTGGGACTTGGGGGAGGGGCGATGGAGATGTGATAGGTGGAAGGAGGTCAAGGTGAGGGTGATAGGCCGGAGTGGGGTGGGGGCGGAGAGGTCAGGAAGAGGATTGCAGGTTAGGAGGGCGGTGCTGAGTTCGAGGGAATCGACTGAGACAAGGTGGGGGGAGGGGAAATGAGGAAACTGGAGAAATCCGAGTTCATCCCTTGTGGCTGGAGGGTTCCCAGGCGGAAGATGAGGCGCTCTTCCTCCAACCGTCGTGTTGTTATGTTCTGGCGATGGAGGAGTCCAAGGACCTGCATGTCTTCGGTGGAGTGGGAGGGAGAGTTAAAGTGTTGAGCCACGGGGTGGTTGGGTTGGTTGGTTCGGGCGTCCCAGAGGTGTTCTCTGAAGCGTTCTGCAAGTAGGCGGCCTGTCTCCCCAATATAGAGGAGGCCACATTGGGTGCAGCGGATGCAGTAAATGATGTGTGTGGAGGTGCAGGTGAACTTGTGGCGGATATGGAAGGATCCCTTGGGGCCTTGGAGAGAAGTAAGGGTGGAGGTGTGGGCGCAAGTTTTGCATTTCCTGCGGTTGCTGGGGAAGGTGCCGGGGGTGGAGGTTGGGTTGGTGGGGGGTGTGGACCTGACGAGGGAGTCACGAAGGGAATGGTCTTTGCGGAAAGCTGATAGGGGAGGGGAGGGAAATATATCCCTGGTGGTGAGGTCCGTTTGGAGTTGGCGGAAATGGCGGCAGATGATACGCTGTATACGGAGGTTGGTGGGGTGGTAGGTGAGAACCAGTGGGGTTCTGTCTTGGTGGCGGTTGGAGGGGCGGGGCTCAAGGGCGGAGGAGCGGGAAGTGGAGGAGATGCGGTGGAGGGCATCGTCGATCACGTCTGGGGGGAATCTGCGGTCCTTGAAGAAGGAGGCCATCTGGGCTGTATGGTATTGGAACTGGTCCTCCTGGGAACAGATGCGGCGGAGACGAAGGAATTGGGAACATGGGATGGAGTTTTTACAGGGGGCAGGGTGGGAGGAGGTGTAGTCCAGGTACCTGTGGGAGTCAGTCAGTTTATAGTAGATGTCTGTGTTGAGTCGGTTGCCCGAGATAGAAATGGAAAGGTCTAGGAAGGGGAGGGAGGAGTCTGAGACAGTCCAGGTGAATTTGAGGTCGGGATGGAAGGTGTTGGTAAAGTTGAAGAACTGTTCAACCTCCTCGTGGGAGCACGAGGCAGCGCTGATACAGTCATCGATGTAGCGGAGGAAAAGGTGGGGGGTGGTGCCAGTGTAGTTGCGGAAGATGGACTGTTCCACATATGCTACAAAGAGGCAGGCATAGCTGGGGCCCATGCGGGTGCCCATGGCAACTCCTTTAGTTTGGAGGAAGTGGGAGGATTGAAAAGAGAAGTTATTCAGGGTGAGGACCAGTTCAGTCAGTCGAAGGAGGGTGTCAGTGGAAGGGTACTGGTTGGTGCGGCGGGAAAGGAAGAAGGGGAGGGCTTTGAGTCCTTCTTGATGGGGGATGGAGGTGTACAGGGACTGGATGTCCATCGTGAAGATAAGGCGTTGGGGGCCGGGGAAGCGAAAATCATGGAGGAGATGGAGGGCGTGGGTGGTGTCCCGAACGTAGGTGGGGAGTTCTTGGACTAAAGGGGACAGAACCGTGTCGAGGTATGCAGAGATGAGCTCGGTGGGGCAGGAGCAGGCTGAGACAATGGGTCGGCCAGGGCAGTCAGGTTTGTGGATTTTGGGCAGGAGGTAGAAACGGGCGGTGTGGGGTTGTGGGACTCTGAGGTTGGAGGCGGTGGATGGGAGATCCCCTGAGGTGATGAGATTATGGATGGTCTGGGAGATGATGGTTTGGTGGTGGGAGGTGGGGTCATGGTCAAGGGGGCAATAGGAGGAGGCGTCCACGAGCTGGCGTTTGACCTCAGCGGTGTAAAGATCGGTGCGCCAAACTACTACCGCGCCTCCCTTGTCTGCCGGTTTGATGGTGAGGTTGGGGTTGGAGCGGAGGGAGTGGAGGGCTGCACGTTCTGAAGGTGAGAGGTTGGAGTGGGTGAGAGGGGTGGACAGGTCAAGTCGGTTAATGTCGCGGCAGCAGTTGGCTATAAATAGATCGAGGGCATGTAAGAGGCAAGCACGGGGTGTCCAGGTGGATGGGGTGTGTTGGAGGCGGGAGAAGGGGTTGTCAGAGGGTGGGCGGGAGTCTTGGTTGTAAAAGTAGGCACGGAGGCGAAGGCGGCGGAAGAATTGTTCAATATCTCGCCGCGTGTTGAACTCATTAATCCGAGGGCGTAGGGGAATGAAGGTGAGGCCTCTGCTGAGGATTGATCTTTCATCCTCAGAGAGGGGGAGGTCTGGAGGGATGGTGAAGATCCGGCAAGGTTGGGAGCTAGGACCTGGTGTGGGACTGGAGCTGGGAGTGGGGGCGGGGTTAGGGGTGGGGGCAGAGATCGGCGTAGGGGCGGGGTTAGACGGGGTGACGAAGTTTGGTGTGGGGCGGGGTTAAGTGTGGGGGCGGGGTTACGCGTGGTGACGAAATTCGGCGCGGTGGCGGGGTTATGCGTGGTGACGCAAGTCGGCGTGAGGGCGGGGTTACACGTGATGACGAAAGTCGGCGTGAGGGCGGAGACACCTGAGGCGTTGCGATCATGTAGGTTAGTGATGTCAGTGTGGGCGGAAGTGGCTGCGGCGACGGCAGCCGAAGGGGCGGAAATGGTTGTGGCGACGAAAGAGCCGTTGTCATTTCCGGTAGCCGCGGGGGTCACGAGTCCGTCGGCGATCTTCCTGGCGATCGTGGAAGCGGTTGTCAGTGCGGTGATCGTCGGGGCGGTTGTTTGGGCGGCGATCGCGGAGGCTGTGAGGTCGGTGGGGGCGGAAGTGACGCCACGGTCGTCGTCGGCCGTTGGTGCCGCGGGCGCTGTAGCGGCCGCATGTGTAATGGCGTCCGACAGGCTGATAGAAGATTCTGGAACAGTTGAGGAACCACGAGTGTGGGGATAAGTACATGAAAGTTTTCGGTACTTACTGTCTTTAATTTCTGATATGGCTAGGAAGAACTGTTTGTTTAGTGTGTGGATTCTTCTGTGGATGAAGAACAGTAGAGGTCCTTTGCAGGTCTGTGTGAGTGTTGTCCTGAGCTGGGGGAGGGCTGATTGCAAGGAATGTAGGTAGCGACGCATGGCTGCAAGGGTGGAGCGGAGGATCGGGAGGGAGGTCCGTTGCTGGAGGCATCGGATTTGTTGTAGGTACAGGTTGTCCTGGTTGGGTCCAAATTTTGTTGGTTGCAATGTAGTCCGGATTCCGTGTGGGATCAGTCGGTTCCGTAGGCAGGTGCTGAGGAAGGAGATGTGGCTGTGGTAACGAGTCTGTTTGAGAACGTGGCTGAAGAGCTTCTGTGCAGAGGAGATGACCTAGAGGGTGCAGTGAGAGAGAGACTCACTGAAATCCTTGTAGAGGGAGGAAGAGAGCTTCTTCAAGGAAGGCATCCTTGCAAGAGGATTCACAGTAGGTTAAAATCTTTGAGTAAAAAGTGAGGTCTGCAGATGCTGGAGATCAGAGCTGAAGATGTGTTGCTGGTTAAAGCACAGCAGGTTAGGCAGCATCCAAGGAATAGGAAATTCGACGTTTCGGGCCAGAGCCCTTCATCAGGAATGAGGAGAGGGTGCCAGGCAAGCTCAGATAAAAGGTACTGGGGAGGGACTTGGGGGAGGGGTGATGGAGATGTGATAGGTGGAAGGAGGTCAAGGTGAGGGTGATAGGCCGGAGAGAGGGGGTGGGGGCGGAGAGGTCAGGAAGAGGATTGCAGGTTAGGAGGGCGGTGCTGAATCCAAGGGAATCGACTGAGACAAGGTGGGGGGAGGGGAAATGAGGAAACTGGAGAAATCCGAGTTCATCCCTTGTGGTTGGAGGGTTCCCAGGCGAAAGATGAGGCGCTCTTCCTCCAACCGTCGTGTTGTTATGTTCTGGAGATGGAGGAGTCCAAGGACCTGCATGTCTTCGGTGGAGTGGGAGGGAAAGTTAAAGTGTTGAGCCACGGGGTGGTTGGGTTGGTTGGTCCAGGCATCCCAGAGGTGTTCCCTGAAGCGTTCTGCAAGTAAGCGGCCTGTCTCCCCAATATAGAGGAGGCACATCGGGTGCAGCGGATGCAATAGATGATGTGTGTGGAGGTGCAGGTGAACTTGTGGCGGATATGGAAGGATCCCTTGGGGCCTTGGGGAGTAGTAAGGGTGGAGGTGTGGGCGCAAGTTTTGCATTTCCTGCGGTTGCAGGGGAAGGTGCCGGGAGTGGAGGTTGGGTTGGTGGGGGGTGTGGACCTGACGAGGGAGTCACGAAGGGAATGGTCTTTGCGGAAAGCTGATAGGGGAGGGGAGGGAAATATATCCCTGGTGGTGAGGTCCGTTTGGAGTTGGCGGAAATGGCGGCGGATGATACGCTGTATATGGAGGTTGGTGGGGTGGTATGTGAGAACCAGTGGGGTTCTGTCTTGGTGGCGGTTGGAGGGGCGGGGCTCAAGGGCGGAGGAGCGGGAAGTGGAGGAGATGCGGTGGAGGGCATCGTCGATCACGTCTGGGGGGAATCTGTGGTCCTTGAAGAAGGAGGCCATCTGGGCTGTACGGTATTGGAACTGGTCCTCCTGGGAGCAGATTAGATTACTTACGGTGTGGAAACAGGCTCTTCGGCCCGACAAGTCCACACCGACCCGCCGAAGCGCAACCCACCCATACCCCTACGTTTACCCCTTACCTAACACTCCGGGCAATTTAGTATGGCCAATTCACCTGACCCGCACATCTTTGGACTGTGGGAGGTAACCGGAGCACCCGGAGGAAACCCACGCAGACACGGGGAGAACATGCAAACTCCACACAGTCAGTCGCCTGAGTCGGGAATTGAACCCGGGTCTCAGGCGCTGTGAGGCAGCAGTGCTAACCACTGTGCCACCGTGCCGCCCACATGCGGCGGAGACGAAGGAATTGGGAATATGGGATGGAGTTTTTACAGGGGGCAGGGTGGGAGGAGGTGTAGTCCAGGCAGCTGTGGGAGTCAGTCGGTTTATGGTAGATGTCTGTGTTGAGTCGGTTGCCCGAGAGAGAAATGGAAAGGTCTAGGAATGGGAGGGAGGAGTCTGAGACAGTCCAGGTGAATTTGAGGTCGGGATGGAAGGTGTTGGTAAAGTTGATGAACTGTTCAACCTCCTTGTGGGAGCAGGAGGCAGCGCCGATACAGTCATCGATGTAGCGGAGGAAAAGGTGGGAGGTGGTGCCAGTGTAGTTGCGGAAGATGGACTGTTCCACATATGCTACAAAGAGACAGGCATAGCTGGGGCCCATGCGGGTGCCCATGGCAACTCCTTTAGTTTGGAGGAAGTGGGAGGATTGGAAAGAGAAGTTATTCAGGGTGAGGACCAGTTCAGTCAGTCGAAGGAGGGTGTCAGTGGAAGGGTACTGGTTGGTACAGCAGGAAAGGAAGAAGCGGAGGGCTTTGAGTCCTTCTTGATGGGGGATGGAGGTGTACAGGGTCTGGATGCCCATCGTGAAGATAAGGCGTTGGGGACCGGGGAAGTGAAAATCATGGAGGAGATGGAGGGCGTGGGTGGTGTCCCGAACGTAGGTGGGGAGTTCTTGGACTAAAGGGGACAGAACCGTGTCGAGGTACGCAGAGATGAGTTCGGTGGGGCAGGAGCAGGCTGAGACAATGGGTCGGCCGGGGCAGTCAGGTTTGTGGATTTTGGGCAGGAGTTAGAAACGGGCGGTGCGGGGTTGTGGGACTATGAGGTTGGAGGCGGTGGATGGGAGATCCCCTGAAGTGATGAGGTTATGGATGGTCTGGGAGATGATGGTTTGGTGGTGGGAGGTGGGGTCATGTTCAAGGGGGCAATAGGAGGAGGCGTCCGTGAGCTGGCGTTTGGCCTCAGCGGTATAAAGGTCGGTGCGCCAAACTACTACCGCGCCTCCCTTGTCTGCTGGTTTGATGGTGAGGTTGGGGTTGGAGAGGAGGGAGTGGAGGGCTGCACGTTCTGAGGGTGAGAGGTTGGAGTGGGTGAGAGGGGTGGACAGGTCAAGTCGGTTAATGTCGCGGCGGCAGTTGGCTATAAATAGATCAAGGGCGGGTAGGAGGCCAGCACGGGGTGTCCAGGTGGATGGGGTGTGTTGGAGGCGGGAGAAGGGGTCGTCAGAGGGTGGGCGGGAGTCTTGGTTGTAAAAGTAGCCACGGAGGCGAAGGCGGCGGAAGAATTGTTCAATATCTCGCCGCGTGTTGAACTCATTAATCCGAGGGCGTAGGGGAATGAAGGTGAGGCCTCTGCTGAGGACTGATCTTTCATCCTCAGAGAGGGGGAGGTCTGGAGGGATGGTGAAAATCCGGCAAGGTTGGGAGCTCGGACCTGGTGTGGGACTGGAGCTGGGAGTGGGGGCGGGGTTAGGGGTGGGGGCAGAGATCGGCGTAGGGTGGGGGTTAGACGTGAAACTACTCACTCGGGGAGGGGCTGCACAAATATCCCCATTGTCAAAGATGGAAGAGCCCAGCACATCAGTGCAAAAGGTAGGTCTGACGCATTTGCAACAACATTCGGCCTGAAGTGCTGATGGCTGATCCATCTCAGCCACCTCCAGCATCGCAGATACCACTCTTTAGTCAGTTCAATTCACCCACATAATAATAAAAAATAGTTGGAGAAATTAGACACTGAAAAGGCTATGGGTCCTGACAACATTCTAGCAATAGTATGGAAGATCTGTACTCCAGAAGTTGCTGCTCTCCAAGCCAAGCTGTTCCAGTATAGTTACAACACTGACATCAAACCAGCAATGTGCCCAATCGCCCAGGCATATCCTGTAAATGAAAAGCAGGACAAATTCAAACCAGTCAATTACCATCCCATCAGTCTACTTTTGATCATCAATTAAGTGACGGAAGGTGTCATCCATAATGCTAACAAGCAGCACCCGCTCAGCAATAACCTGCTCAGTGACGCCCAGTTCAGGTTCCGCCATGGCCACTCAGCTCCTGACCTCATTACAGCCTTGGCTCAATCATGGACAAAAGAGCTGAATTCCAGAGGGGAGCTGAGAGTGACAACCCTTGACACAGGGCTGCATTTGATCGACTGTGGCATCAAGGAGTGCTGGCAAAACTGGAATCAATGGGTATCGGGGCGCAAACTCTTTGCTGGCTGAAGCTATTCCTGGCACAATGGATGATGGTCATGGTTGCTGGAGGTCAGTCATCTCAGCTCCAGGCAATCTCTGCAGGAGATCCTCGGGGGGAGTGGCTTAGGCCCAATCATCTTCAGCTGATCCATCAATAATGACCTTCCTCCAGCATTAGATCAGAAGTAGAGGTGTTTGCTGATGATTGGTCAATGTTGTGACTCCTCAGATACTGAAGCAGTCCACGTTCAATGCAACAGGATCTGGATAATATCCAAACTTGGGCTGACAAGTGACAAGGAACATTCACACCACACAAATGTCAGGCTATGATCTTCACCAATACGAGACAATATAGCTATTGCCCTTTGTTATTCAATGTTGTTAACATCACTGAATCCCCCGCTATCGACATCCTGGGGGTTACTATTGACCTGAAACTCAACTGGACTCACCACATAAACACAGTGGCTGCAAGAACAGGACAGAGGCCAGGGATACTGCAGAGTAACTTATCACCTGTCTCCCAAACGTCTGTCCATCATGTACAAGGCACAAGTCAGGAATGTGATAGAATAAGTCCACTTCCCTGGTTGGGTGCAACTCCACCAATACTCAATAAGCTTGGCACCATCCAGGACAATCTACACGATTAGTAATACATCCACAAGCATCCACTCCATCCTCCACCAACACTCAGTACCAAGAGGTTGTATTATGTACAAGATGCAATGCCAAAACTCACCAAAGATTCTCAGACAGCACCTTCCAAACCCACAACCACTTAGAGTCATAGAGATGTACGGCATAGAAATAGACCCTTCAGTCCAATTCATCCATTCCGACCAGATATCCAACCTAATCTCGTCCCACCTGCCAGCACCCTGCCCATATCCCTCCAAATCCTTCCTATTCATATAGCCACCAAATGCCTCTTAAATGTTGCATTGTACCAGCCTCCACCACTTCCTCTGGCAGCTCATTCTATACACGTACCACCCTCTGTGTGAAAAATTGCCCCTTAGGTCTATTTCATATCTTTCCCCTCTCACCCTAAACCTATGCCCTCTAGTTCTGGACTCCTTGACCCCAGGGAAAATACTTTGTATATTTACCCTATCCATGCCCCTAATAATTTTGTAAACATCTATAAGGTCAGCCTCTTCCATCCAGAAGGATAAAGGCAGCAGATACATGTGAGCTCCACTACATTCAAGTTCCCTCCATGTTATTCACCATCCTGACTTGGAAATATATCACCATTCTGTCACTATCACTAGGTCAAAATCCTGGAATTCCCTCCCTAATGGCATTATGGGTCAACCATAGCAGGTGGACTGCAGCAATTCAAGAAAACAGTTCACAACCACCTTCTCAGGGGCAACTAGATACGGGCAACAAATGTTGACCCAGCCAACGACTCCCTTATCTCACAAATGAATAGAAAATATTGTATTGGACGATTGCCTGGATAAATGAGGGTGGCAGTTAGGGGAAGAGGGCTTAGCGACGGGAATGGCATCTGACAACTTCACTAAATCCAAAATGAAAGGTAAGTAACTCCATCATTGTGATGATCTTGTCATTGTTAGTGTAAAGCACAGTGTATTAGTTTTCAACTTCCATTATTAGATTTTAATTCCCGAGACTTTCATGAGTTGAAATAGTTTTAAAGGCAGGATCCATGGACTTAAAATGTTCTCTGTGATCATTTAACTACAGCTTGTGGCAATTTCAGGAAATCAATGTAGAATAAATGAAATAGTCTGCACTTATTTAAAGAAAGTGAGACCAGAAAACTTGAGTCCAGTATCAACCTGCGTCACCTGTTTCAGTTGATACTTGTCCCATAAATCAGACTTACTGGGCATGACAGGTTGCCTGCAACTACCCAGCTTGGAAATACAATAAAACCTGACTTAGTATACTTAAATGAATCCTATTTCAACACCTACTTGGCAGAACAGCCAAAATAAAGGAAAAAGGTTTTGCAGCAACAGGATTGAACAAGGCTGGAAGATTCTCTCGCTCTCTCTTTCTCTCTGTTTTTCATTGTCAGCATCTCAAAAGCCAGCACCAGTAATAAGGAAAATTACAGAAACACCAATTCAAGGATTCCACAAATTTTGTTCCTGTTGAAGTTATAAGACATTAACTGAATGGCAGTGGGCTCAGAATTAGCTATAATGACTCAAGCTGTTGAAGGTCTTTTAAAATCGAATCTTTTTTTCAATCTTCTGATTTTCTAGACCACCTTCCTTTTTTCAATTTTATATGTCTGTCCGTGGATGTATTGAATGTTGTGTTGTATTGTTGTTCTCAATTCCCCTTCCTTTCACTCAATAAAATTTTGTGAGCAGCTCCTTAATTCAAATTGTGTGATTATGTTTTTGTTGATGTGAAATATATCTGTAGGCCAAATAGAACTAAAAGGTTTTGTTGTAACCAACTGAAATGGGGTACAGAGGGAGGGTGGAACTCAGCTGGAAAATGGGGAGCCATTTTGCTCTCTTCTCTTGGTTATAACTCTTCAAACTGCATGGAAACATCTGAAAAAGCGAAGAAGAATGCTTGCCTGTTCACTAATAAAGAAATCACTCCACTGTTATCCATCTCTTGCTTTCAGTCTTTTCATTTAAAGAGAGCAAGCAGCCACTTTTGTTGAATCAGTCATTGCCGGTACAGTATTAGCACAACAATACTGCTGCCACAATTCCTCATGGACCCGTCTGGAATGTGACTACAACATTCTGATGAAATTGTCCCACCCACACACTGCTGCTGGCAAATCTCTGCTGTTCTTGGATTCGGATATTTCAGCTAATAATTCATTTCAGCTTTGTTTTCACAAGCTTGTATTTTGCTGAATGAATGTCACAGAAACCCCTAACTGCAGTGGGGTTTGTTGCCATTAAACCCCAAAAGAGATGCTTCACAAAGCAGCAAACCATGATTCTGAATTTTTTTTCTAATTTTGTTTATGTATCTAATTGCTGTATATTGAAGCTTATTTAACAGATGCCTGTATGACATGATTATCATGTGGTTTAATCAAAGCTCTTCCTGGAGGTGTTTATGACTGTGATTGTTTTAACTATCGCAGTTAAACAGAGCTGACTACTCAAACAACTCCCCTCTCGTCCATTTATAGCAGTCAGGCTATTTTTTTTTCAATAGAGTGGACGGTACACTGTATATTAAATAAGAATTCCTAGGTTTCAGCTCTAAATGTGCTCACTGCTACCTTTGAACCAGAGCACAGGTTATCTGAAGGATATTACAATTGTACCCAAACCACATTTGTTATGCCACATTGAAATTAAAAATGCAATGCCAATATGGAATTAGTTATTAGCTTTTACTGAGCCCAATATTTCCATGGTTATAGGTTCCACTTGCATTGAAATGAATGATCTACATGACTAAATTATAAACCTTCCCCCATTGGTTTGCTGATCTTTGAATTTTTATTTGAACGTTCCACCTTTCTCATTGTCTGGTTTATTTTGTAAATTAATGGCTTTGACATCAACTAAGGTATCTCTTTAAATGACAACTCAAGAAACTAGGAGCTATTTGAAAGACTTGCAACATTTGCTCCATTTCTGCCATATGGGAAGGAGCAGGCTGCATATTTTCTTCACTTTAGAAATAAATGCCTACTCTTTGTTAAACTCGATGACCCATTGGAACTACATGCAATAAGGGAATGCATCCCTCTGGAAAAAGTAGAAAGCATCCAATCACAGCAAGGCTATAATTAGGCCACTTTAACACTTCTCAAGCAGCTAATGAACCATTTAATCAGTAGAAATGTCAACGTTAGTTCATGCCAAAATCAAAAAGGCTAGAATTTCACTGAGCATGAGAGCCACTAAGGTAACACTGGAATAAAAACAGTGGAGACAAAAAAAAATTAAATGTTCGAGTTAGTTGGAAGCCAGAGCTCCTTTATGAATTGCTGAGGAAGGGCTTCAAAATCGCAGTGAATTTTGATAAAATGAGTAGGTTTTTAATTTGTTGATCAGAAAATATTTTGAGACTAGTTTTCAGACCATTGGCTAAACGTTAAAAGAACATTTATGTACACAATTAATTGTCAGGATCTCTTCACCCAGCGGTGGCCTCCTAGAAGGGATTGGTGGTCAAAGTATCTTAATAGAAGTTTCCGTGATCCTAGAGCTGTGATTTGTGTATCTCTATGAATGAACTTTTTTTATCCCCCCCCCCCGCAGCTGGTGCCCAACATTAGAATTACAAAGGTGAGATTGATCAATAATGCAGCTGATTTTAGAGCAATTTCTGCATCTGTAATAGTACAGTGTACAATGTTCAGGAAAGCTAGATTTAAAAGGAATATAAATAATGGGCTGAATTTTACATTTATTTGGCTAAATGCCAGTTGTGTTGAATATTTTGGAGTGTGTTCTGCTAAGAGGTCTAATGAGTTTTTCAGTGGATCTTACTGCACACATTCATTAATTGCTCACCCCATCCTTATGTTGCTTCTCAGGTATAATTTCAGCCTCCTCTTAGGAACATAAGAAGAGGAGTAACCATTCGGCCCCTGGAGACTACCTCACAATTGAATTGAGATCATGGCTTATCTGTGCTTAACTTCCCTATGCCTGCCTTGATCCCTGATGAAGGGCTTATGCCCGAAACGTCGATTCTCCTGCTCCTCAGATGCTGCCTGACCTGCTGTGCTTTTCCAGTGCCACTCATTTTGACTGTGAGCCCATATCCCTTGATGCCCTTGCTTAATAAAAAAAAGTCTGTCTCAGATTTAAATTTAACAATTGAGTTAGCATTGACTGCTATTTGAGAAAGAAAGTTCCAAACCTCCACTATTCTTTGCATGTTTTCTCTTGTTCCTGAATAGAGTGGCCCTAATCCTTAGACTGTGCCCGTGGTTCTAGAATCTTTAACCAGTGGAAATAGTTTATCTTTATCTACCTTGTCTTTTCCTGATAATACCTTGAAGACCTTGATTAGATCACCTCTTAACCTTATAAACTGTAGAGAAAAAAATGCATGATTTGTCTCATCTCTCCTCAAAACTTAACCCACGAATCCAGGTATCATCCCTGCAAACCTACATTAAACTCCCTCCAGGACCAGACCATCCTTCCTAAGGTGTGGTGCCCAGATCTGCTCACAGTACTCTGAGTATGTTCTAACTAGGGTCTTGTATAAATGCAGTATAATGTCTGCAACCCCATATTTCAGCCCTTTAAATACGAAGGCCAGTATCCCACTAGCCTTCTTGACTATTTTCTGCACTTGTCCATGGCATTTTAAAGAGCTGAACCCTGAACCTTGGGGGACACCCACGGTATTAACCATCTCCAAAAGAACCCTTTCATTGTAGTTGTTCAAATGGCTGGCTCTGCTGCTGAGTGTTTGAAAAGGAGTTGTGATCCCAGTGATGATCTTCTCTATTGCTGGCTTTGACATATCCTGACCTCATCAGAGGATGCAATTTCTACAGTAGGAGTCAGCTAAATGTAAACACATATTTTCTTAACCTATGAAGGTTGAGAATAGGAGGAATATTCTGACCCTGAATGGACATTTTGGTGGCTTAAATATACTTCTCTGCCCACAGATGTTACCAGTCCTTTTGATTTTCTCTACCAAATTCTGCTTTTATTTAACAGAAATTGTGAAAATACAGTACTCATCAGTTATGAATTATTAATATGTTGGTACTATGTTTTTCATTACCATCATCCTACATCTAAGCATTGCTCTTTCAAGTCATTTTTCTAAAAGTTAAAGTGTTCATTACATTGAATGTGTGGGAATAGATTACGTTTTCAGCATTACTCGTGGTTCATTGGTTGAAGCATTCACATGAATATCCTTTTGTGTTATTCTATCAAAGCTGTTACGTTATATTTTGTTAAAGTACTATCCATACACTGCCTATAGACCATTTATATCACTGCTTTAAAGTAACTGGCTAAATTTCCACAATTATTGAAATATCATAATTAAATATCATTGTGTTGTAACACAATTTGTACATAATTGTATAGGCTCAGCGCATAGACTATTCATTTCTGACAGTAATGTCCTTATTACAGGCTGTTTTGCGTCACATGATTTATTACTGTGTAATGATTACATTACCCGTGCTCTCAGTCCTGAGTTAGTGTAAAATCTTAGCACCACTTTCTGAAGCTATTTGCATTGCTTCCGTTTTATTCCGATTATATGATGTATAATTGCAGATTGTGGAATCAGAGAGTCAGGTGAAAGTTTATCTTGGCTTAGCTTTTAGATTACTTACAGTAAGTCCACACTGACCCTCCAAAGAGCAACCCACCTAGACCCAGTCCCATACATTTACCCCTCCACCTTACACTACGGGCAATTTAGCATGACCAATTCACCTAACCTGCACATCTTTAGACTGTGGGAGGACATGGGGAGAATGGGAAAAATCCACACAGACAGTTGCCTGAGGCAGGAATTGAACCCAGGTCTCTGGCACTGTGAGGCAGCAGTGCTAACCACTGTGCCACCATGCCACTTAATACTTATTACCTAAACATTTTTAAGCTCTGCGGTTGTAATTTTAGAATTTTGTTTTATTTCCACTGGTAGGAGAATCCAGAACAAATGGCAATTATTTAATAATTGATGCTAGGCCTTCAAGAGTGAAATCAGAAAGCATTTTGTCATTAAATGATTAGCCAAAATCAGGAATTCATTTGCAAGGGCTGTAATTGTTGAGCCAACGGAAGATTCTAAGACAGAGATCAATAGATTTTTGTTAAGTGAGAACGCAAGGTCAAAGGCAGATAGATAGAGTTGAGGTATTGATTACATTTAATTGAAATGGCGAACTGGCTTGACAGGCTGAGTTTTCTGCTACTGCTTCAACATTCCCTTATGATCTTATGGGTTACCCTTTTTTAACTGAGAGTCCTGATTATCACTCTCATCTAATCACGTGACATTCTGCATTAACACATCAACCTCCTGAGAGTGAACTTGTAGAATGAGATACCAAGATTGCATCTGTTCTAGTTTCACTCCAAGTATTGAGGAATTATGGATGACTGCATTGAAAGAGCCTTGAGCACAATCTTGGAGAAGGAACGATTGCATCAGGAAGTTCGGAACTTGGTGATGCCACAGTCCTGTATACGGTGAGTGGTCAAGTGATTCCCAGCAAATAGAGGCAGGCCATCCAAAAGATGGAAAGTAAATCAGCAATTTTACACAAGTCTGAGCAGCTGATTCATTTTCAGGCACCGTTATTGGGCATTGATGCATCACATTGGATGAAGAAAACAAAAAGGATTATAAAATGAGATGCTAGTTACCATTTCTCTCATTAATTTCATTTTGTGATTCTCAAGGAATGGATCATACATGTGTGCTTTCCAAACTGAAAGTGTTTTACAGTACTCAAAGAAATAAATCCACATTCAATATTTTGTAACACCATTCTTAAGTAAATGAATTACTACTATTTTATTACAAAAAGATGCAAACATATAAATAAAGCTGCAAGTAGGCCATTTGACCCACCAAATCTCTTCCACCATTCAATAAGACCATAGTTGACCTGATTTCTCCATATTACTGCCTACCTCAGGTAACCTTTCACCTCCTCACTTAGCAAGAATCTATCTGCATCTGCCTGAGAATATTCAAGGCCTTTGCTTCTGTTACCTTCTCAGACAGTTTCAAAGTGAGAATAAAATCTCTCCTTATCTGTATCTTAAACTGGCAACCCTCACCTTATTTTGTAATAGGGTCCCTAGTTCTAGATGCTCCCCACAAGAAGAAACATTCTTTCCAATTGCATCTAGTCAAGATCCTTCATGATTTTTTATATTTCAGTCAAATTTCTAATTGTTATTCTAAATTCTGGCAGATAAAAGCCCAGCTTGACCAAATTTTCCTCATCAGATAACCCACCTATTCCTATTAATACAGATAGCCTCGGCTGAACTGTTTCCAACACACTTACATTTCTATAAATAAAGAAACCAGTACTGTTCATTGTGCTCAAGATATGGTCTCAACCTTGTGCCACTGACTTATTATCTCTTTACTCCTGTATTTAATTTTTCTTGCAATCAATGATAATATGTTATTAACTTACCTCATTATTTGCTCAAACTGCACATTAGCCTTTTGTGATTTATGCACCAGGACAAATCTGAGTTCTGCAAGGTCTCACTATTTATTTAATACACTTCATTTGTGTTCTCTATGAAAATAGACAAGTTCATATTTTCCTATGTTAAACTCCATCTACCAGATCTTTGCACACTCACTTAACCTATCTTTGTAGCCTCCTTGCATTCATCTTTTCATTCTTGGAATGTGGGCATTGCTGGCTGGCCAGCATTTATTGCCTGTCACTGGTGGCCATTGAGAAGGTAGTGGTGAGTTGTCTTCATGAACTTCTGGGGTCCTTGTGCTGTAGATAGACTTACAATGCTGTTAAGAAGGAATTTCAGGAGTTTGACTCAGTGATAATAAAGGAATGAAGATTCAATGAGTTTTGAGAAGATTTATTGCTCAGGTTGACATTCTGGATGTAGGTTTGCTCGCTGAGCTGGAAAATTCGTTTTCAGACATTTCATCACTATACTAGGTAACATCTTCAGTGAGTCTCCGGATGAGCACTGGTGGTGTGGCCCGTTTTCTAGAAATGTGTTTGCGTTTCCTTGGGTTGGTGATATCATTTCTGTGGTGATGTCATTTCATGTTCTTTTTCTCAGGGGGGTGGTAAATGGGATCCAAGTCAATGTGTTTGTTGATAGAATTCTGGATGGAATGCCTTGCTTCTAGGAATTCTCATCTGTGCCTCTGTTTGGCCTGTCCTAGGATGGATGTGTTGTCCCAGTTGAAGTGATGTCCTTCCTCATCTGTATGTAAGGATACCAGTGAGAGCGGGTCACATCTTTTTGTGGCTAGTTGATGTTCATATATCCTACTGGCAAGTTTTCTGCCTGTTTGTCCAATGTAGTGTTTGTTGTAGTTCTTGCAAGGTATTTTGTAAATGACATTAGTTTTGCGTGTTGTCTGTATAGGGTCTTTCAAGTTCATTAGCTGCTGTTTTTAGGGGTGTTGTTGGGTTTGTGGGCTACCATGATGTCATGAGGTCTGAGTAGTCTGGGCATGAAGAAACCCAGACCCAATGTCCAGAAATCCTAGCCACTCTCCCCTACATCTATGACATCTCAGAAATGACTGCCAGACTACTCAGACCCCAGGAAATTGTGTCAATCATGTCTCTAGTTTGACATCTAGCAAATAAACTCTGAGGCAAAGTTCATGAACTGCCAATATTTACTGCAGATGTGTTTTGTCCGGACCACACTAGCAACCAGGAGTTCCCAAACTCTGGAATTGCAATGCATCGTGACCTGTTAGCTTTTACATTTCTTTTTATTGTTAGTTGGTAACAGATGATATAATAAAAATTGTGGCAAATTTGTTTAAAAAAGAAAGAAATTCACTTGTGAATAATTTTCTCCACAACATTCCGAAAAAATGTAAAAACATACTTTACCAAAAATAAAGATTATAATCATACAGCAACATCAAACTTGATGCAGCAAAGGATGACTACCCAACTGAATGATGCAAAGGACAAGTATAGCATAAATCATCTCTCTTTATTTTGAAAGAGAATAAATTAAGAAGTAGGCTAATAATGGATTGAGGCGTAGGTAAAGCTGGCAAAGCATGTTGCTTGCTGATTATATGCATATTATGCCAGTTGTCTGTTCTCTTGGGATTTCATAATAATTCATCAGTCCCCATATGTCTGACTATGTAATGTCCACCAAAATAAATGGGTCTGCAGTGTTGTCATGTAGTTTCACCCTTCTGTGATACCATCAGAGGGGAGTTGAAGACAAGGAATTCAAATATCATTGATATTCACAAGGTTACATGCTAAATTCATAGAAGATTTGAAAAAATATTTTACTGAAGGTTTCAAGAGGTGTTTTGAACAAAAAGTATACCCCCTTTCAGATTTTCTTTCTTTAAAATTATTCATTTCCACTTATGTTCAATAAAATTTGCAAAACTACAGTGCTTCCATTTTAAGGACTTCAATGCATTGAAAGGGTCTTGATCTCGACCACTTTGGATTTATAAAGTGGGAGGAGATGATCTGGCCATTATCATACAGCTCATTCTCTTTTATCCTTTGTTGAGCAGGGACAACTGCAGCTCGGGAGTAAGGGGTGAGGGTGGAGAGATCATGAGGGTAAGGGAGGACTCCATTTGTGTTGGGATGATCTTGAAAAACTGAGGACTGCTTAAACTCAGAGGTGGAATATCAAAGTAGAGTGCCCAATTATGGGAAAGGAAGTCAGTTGGTTTGAGGAGTTGTGACAAAGCATTACTGTTCTTCTTAGCTCACAAGAAGTGCTGGAAACACACTTCACATTTTCACTCAGCAGTCTTCTCTTCCCTTTAATAAATGGTAATGTTCCCTCGATCTATGCAGTTACCAGAGTCTGTTCATGTTGTTCATTGTGGTCACTGATTGGACATATTAACCTCTGATTCATAAAGCTGCTGCTGCTGCTTGCACTCCCTTTTTGTTTTTCTTAAAAACCTTCTACTCTGTTTTTGGTTACACTTCAGTCCCACACTTCTGATCTTTAGGCACCCGGTGTGGAGGGGAGAGGGTAGGTCAGAGGACCTCCTCGTGTGCCTGGCCAAACTGGCTATAAACAGGTCCAGGCTGTAGGCCGTGGAGGGGGTCGTTATAGCTGATTGCCTTCCCCTCTTCCGCGGTTATGTCAGAGGCAGGGTGTCTCTGGAGACAGAGCACGTGGTGTCCACCAAAACCCTTGAGATTTTCAGGGAAAGGTGGGCACTACAGGGAGTGGAGTGCATTATTTCCCCCTCCAACTTTATTGTGATTTAATCTCTGCCCTCCCCTTCACTGTTTGATCAAGCAGCATTGCCCTTTGAGAAGGGCACTGCTTGTCACTGGCCACTTGGGTGTTTCCTTTCTTCCTGGTGGTGGAATATAAATAAAGATTTACACACTTGTTGTTCTTCACTGTATCCGACACCTGCACACACATGACATAGGTGCGGGGGAGAAATAAGCACGGCCACAGTTAGGTCGTAGTGTGGGGGGAAAGGGAAAAAGTGCTGCTGCCACATACAGACTTAAAGAACTGCACAACAGCAGGAAAACTAGTTGGAAAACTGGATGGAATATATGCGAAGAGGTTTCCTAAGGTCCAAGAAACCAGGTTCAGTTGGATTAAACCTGGCAGAAAAAAATACTTGCGTATTTCAGTATTTAACTGAGCAGTCTATCTTCTTAGAATAGGTTGAATGTAAACCCATTACTCTCCCTCACCACCTGTACCATCTTGCTTCTGTTTAAATTGGGATTCAAAGTGGCTTCGGTTTGGTTTTGAGACTTTCAAATCCCATGACTCATTCTTATCTAAGTTTGAGGTTAAAATTCCAATTTATCTGAAACTAAGGCAGCAAGAAATACATTTGAAATAATTTTTTTTTTGATATGCAAAGATATTTTGGAAAAAGACCCAAAGGCATGTATGTGGAGTTAGGCCACAGACCAGCCGTGATCTCATTGATTGGAGGAACAGCTTTGAGGGGTTAAATGGCCTACTCCTGTTCCTATGTTCATCTCATTAAGGTCACTGGGAATCAATTCTGTGAAATCTCATGAGATGAAAAAGAATTGATTACTTTGTGGTGTTCCAGTAGAAATGGTGTAGTGCAACAGTTATTAACAGCTCTTACTTTATCTTTTCTGTGTAATGGACATGTTGGGAAATATTGCATTTTTCCATTTGTGTCACCCAGTACCAAGTACTTCTAGTGAGATGTAAAATTCTCTACTGCCTTATATATTGAAGAACTAAGCACAACTTGCTTATGGTTGGAGCAGAGTGCTGCTGCCAATCCTCTGCTCTACTCTTTCAGATGCATAAAATTATGAAAGGCAGAGGTAGGGAAGATAGGAATGACTTTTTCCTATTGGCAAAGGGATCAATGACCAGAATCATTGTTTTGAGGTAAGGGTCAGAAGATTTTGAGAGAGAATTTAATGAAAAGGTTTCTCACCTAGAGGAATGGTGGAGACCAGAAACTTACCATCTGTAAGGATCATAGGGGCAGAAACACTCAGAGTATTTAAGAAACATTTGAATGTGTATTTGTGATGCCAAGATACACACGTTTATGGGCTAAGTGCTAGAAATGGGATGACAATGTTCAGATGTTTGATTTTGACTACCACAGATTGATGTTCTGAAGGACTTTCTCTTCTAGGCTTCAGACCCCTATCACTCTATAAATATCAACACATTAGACAGTCCTGCTGGGGCACTAGGACATAAATAAAGTCAAACAATTAACAGAAACTTACCAAAATAAAATTACAATGTAATGACCAGTGGAGACAATGCACACCAGCTTCCAATCTTCCTTTCTATATGGAGTCTCCCGGCCTGGTAAAGGATGAAACATTAGTGAGTCTTAACAGGCAGAAGTACATAGAGTAACACCAAAATATAGTTGTTACATGACAGCAATCGCTGCCATTTACATCAGCTAGTTAGACATAATTATTAGAACCATCAAGAGCCACTGTTTGGATAAGTACATGAATAAGAAATGTTTGGAGGGAGATGGACCAAGTGTAGGTGGGTTGGACTAGTTTATTTTGAGATTATGATCGGCACAGACTGGTCAGACTGAAAGCTCTGTTTCCATGCTGTATGACTGTATGTTACAATTCACCATTGGGATCTCGAGCTGAACTCTTTGATATCATGCCCAAAACTGTGTGAGATCATCAGATTGGGTGAAGATCTCATTCAGAATCCAACATTAACTCTTTCAAAACCATTACCTTAAACAACACCGACAGCCTCCCAACGACAGCACCCATGTCATGGGAATGAAGTGTTCAACTTCACGTCACAACCATTTATTTTGAACTTCTGAATCAGATTATCAGCTTAATGTCAAATTGTGGTAAATGCTCTTTTTCTGACCCAAGTACACAATAAATGGTATTGAGAACACATACTTCTGTTTCGCCTTTGTTGGAGCAAATTATTGTAGATGCTGGACCCTGTACTGAAAACAGAAAGTGCTGGAGATCTCAAAGGGTCAGGCAGCATTCATGGAGAGAGAGCAAACTACTGTTTCAAGTCTAAATGACTCAGATGAAGATCCACAATAATGCATAAAGCTTTGAATAATAATAGTATTATTTTCTAAGAATCACAAAATCTTTGCCAGAAACAGCAAAAGAAAGTCAACAACATAAAAGAGCATGAATGAATCCTAGGGTTGCAGTAAACCAACCTAATCCCTGAGAAGCTGAAGAAAATCAGAAAAGCTTTAACAATTCAGACATTTTTGCAGCTCAAATAAATGCCATGTTTATGAATTCAGTTTTATAAATACCCATGTCGGGATTTGAACTTTTATCCTTTGGATCAAGACCTATACCATGATAATTATTGTTACATGCATAAAGTTCTAACACTTTATTACAGTAAAGTTGTAGACAGTGAATGAGGAGGCTATTGGCATAGTTCCTAAAGAATGATTCTTCACCTTAAAGCTATCTTGTACAGAGGAGAGGAACAAATGCCTGTATAATTGTAATATGACAGAAATACTTCATTCAATTACTTGGCACTGATCGGTTGGATTGCATGGTCCCCTCTGTAATTCTATGCAAGAGCTTTCAAAGAAGTTAGTTATCTCTTTCAGATTCCTCCAGCCAGGAGCAATTTCAGAGTAGCGTGTAATGAGGTGTTTGAAAGATTATTTTTTTCCCTCTTTTCGAGCAGCAAACTCAGCATCAGGTATAAAAAATATTTTTACGGTCTTAATAATATTACCAAACTAAACATGTTCATATTTTCTTCAGCTTCATCATACTTCAGTGCAGGCGTGATGGAGTATTGTGCAGGGAGAAAGTGCAGCTCACAATTTTTCATGCACTTTCCATTGCCTACATTTTACCAAGCAATCTTTATGGCTGCTTTGTCAATGTGTTTAGTTTGTGGTCCATCAAATGTAGGAGGCAATAAACATCGAGCACAGATAAATGGGGTGCTCAAACTTTAAAACATCTTCCTTCGTAATCCTGATTTCAAATTTCCCTGTTTACTTGTAGGAGAGTACCTGTACATAACATGTGGCAGTACAGACAGGCTGAAACAGCTTCACCTTATCTCAGATCATTCATACCTTCTGCAGCGAACATAGTGAAATCTCTTTCCTGAAGCAATTAAATTGAGTCTCTTGAAGCCATTTTCAAGTCTGATAGTGGGATGCAGCAAGGTTTCATCGGAGGCAGGATACATTTTGTGAGGTTTGATCAGCAGTATGAAGCCTCAAAATTATCTCTGCATGTCGTCTCCTCAGCCAAGTGCATGAGTGAATGCACCCATAGCTGATGCCATCTCTTTATTGATTGTGGAGCGTGTTTGATGTCTGTGTAAATCCTCCAGAGCCTGTCGATAGAAAATGATTGCCTGTGAGAGACTTCGAAATTCTCGACAGATGTTACACAATTGCAGCCTGCTTCGTGCACAGATTGAGATGGGGCTATTTCAGAAAAGGTTTGATTGTTCCAATTAGGTGGGCGAAATGTTTTAAATAAAAGTTGGTAGGTCAAAAGTTACTTGCTGTACATACCAGACAAACTCCCTTTAAAGAAGAAAATCCAGTATGGCTGTCTTCAAAGACATACATGGAGCTGCTGACATGTCACAGTTCAGACACCTAAAATGAATTATGGATAGTATTTTTCTGAAGTCTTAGTCAGTGTAATGCAGGGTTGGTGCGTGGTGCAGCAGGAAGAGAAACTACTTTCCTTCATTAAGCCATTCTGTAACAGGCACACAGCAGACCTGAGGTGCAGCAAGTGCATGATGTAGCAGTATAATGTCTATGTGCTCCATGTCAACAACAATGCGGGCATACGTTTTAGTTGGCAAAAAATGATTATCCTCTCATATTTCTAAGTAAAATGAATTGTATGAAACAAAATTTGCCAGCATTCTCTGATAATATTCCCAGAATTATATCCAAAATGGACCAATGTGGTCTCATCATTTGGATATAGAAGCCTTCTGTTGGGACATGATCTAACTGCTTAAAGCCAATGTTAATATGAACCAGGCATATTTTAATGCTGCTTATCAGATGCAGATCAGTGAGGTTATGGCCACAGTTTTACCTGAATGAAGATTGTGGGAAAATCCCCATCTGTTTACAATATCTATGTTTATTATGACCAGTCATTTACCCCAAGCAACCAATGTAGCCTTTTTCCATTCACATGAGTATCAACACCAAAGACGCTACTTCTAAGTAACAATAGAAATTACTGGAAAAACTCAGCAGGTCTGGGAACATCTGTGGAAAGAAAGCAGAGTTCAGGTTTCTGAAGTAGGGTCACTGGACTCTGCTTGCCTTCCTCAGATGTTCCCAGACCTGCTGAGTTTTTCCAGCAATTTCTATTGTTACTTAGAAGTAGCGTCTTTGGTGTTGATACTCATGTGAATGGAAAAAGGCTACATTGGTTGCTTGGGATAAATGACTGGTCATAATAAACATAGATATTGTAAACAGATGGGGATTTTCCCACAATCTTCATTCAGGTAAAACTGTGGCCATAACCTCACTGATCTGCATCTGATAAGCAGCATTAAAATATGCCTGGTTCATATTAACATTGGCTTTAAGCAGTTAGATCATGTCCCAACAGAAGGCTTCTATACCCAAATGATGAGACCACTTTGGTCCATTTTGGATATAATCCTGGGAATATCTGCGGATAGAAAATAGAGTTAAGGTTTCTGAAGAAGGCCACTGGACTCTGCTTGCCTTCCACAGATACTGCCAGACCTGCTGAGTTTTTTCAGCAATTTCTGTTTTTGTTTTTGATTTCCAGCATCTGCAGCCCTTTGTGGGTTTTTTTTTGCACGGTTTATAAACTCAACCACGATTATTCGATAGATCCACTTTCAACTTTTTGTTCATGCTTCATTAAGCTATGATTTCTGTGACCATGTAACTCCCCTAACATTAATACCAGGTCAGTTTGCACTAAAGCCATGACTAGCTTTGAATATGGCTGGAGAGATAAAGGCAACGAGCCATAACCAGTAAATACACCCTTTAAACAAGGTGCAGTCATACTGAAGGGGGCTATAATTGTATAAACTTTTTCTGACATTAATCGTCAATGTGAAAGAAGAGTTAGCAACACTAGAGTTAGTAGAAGTTACATCCTTTAGAGTGATTTAAAGACGAGGTGAATAGCTATTCACTAATAGCTTCAAAGTTTCACCCCGGAGATAAAGCACAAAGTAAAGGGAGGGGAACTTGATACGGGTTTTTCTGTGGTTAAGTATGTGTATATGAGACAGGCGGTAATCAGTGATGGCCTGTAGCTCATTTATTGGTGATTTGATGATAGTTTGAATGCCAGAATAAAGTTGAAAGGTGTGCTATTACTCTGGTTTCTGATGAAGGGCTTATGCCCGAAACGTCAATTCTCTTGCTCCTTGGATGTTGCCTGACCTGCTGTCCTTTTCCAGCACCACACTCTCGACTCTGATCTCCAGGATCTGCAGTCCTCACTTTCTACTACCCAATATTACCCTGATTGTCACAATTGTGTCTTTGTTGTATCTGCCAGCTGTGTCAGTATGTAGCTCAGAATGAAGACTGTTTGAGGGTAATTTGCTGCCACCAATGCTTTTTACTTGATGGGGGTTGTCTAATTAGCAATGGTAGAATCTGTTGTTGTGGTTCTGTTCGCCAAGCTGGGAATTTGTGTTACAGACGTTTCATCCCCTGTCTAGGTGACATCCTCAGTGCTTGGGAGCCTCCTGTGAAATGCTTCTGTGATCTTTCCTCTGGCATTTGCAGTGGTTTGAATTTGCCACTTCTGGTTGTCAGTTCCAGCTGTCCGCTGCAGTGGCCGGTATATTGGGTCAAGGTCAATGTGCTTATTGATTGAATCAGTGGATGAGTGCCATACCTCTAGGAATTCCTTGGCTGTTCTCTGTTTGGCTTGTCCTATAATAGCAGTGTTGCCCCAGTCAAACTCATGTTGCTTGTCATGGACTGATTCAATCCTAGTCTGTCCAAACTTCCTTCATACAATAATCCACCCATTCCAGCTATTAGTTTTGTAACCTTCTCTGAACACATTTGTATCTTTCCTGAAATAATGTGACCAATACTGTGCACAGTACTGCAGTATCAGTCACACCAGTGCCTTAAATAAGAGAAAGTAACCTCCTTACTGTTGTCTTCAATTCCCCTTGTGATAAATACTAACATTCTATTAGCTTTCCAACTTCCTTGCTGTGCCTTTAAAATAATGTTTTGTATTCAGACACAAGGACACTCAGTTTCCTCTGCATCAGTGCTTTGAAATATCTCCTTATTTAGATAACATGCTTTTCTTCATTCTTCCTGCCAAAATAGACAACTTCCCTTTTTTCCCCCAAAATATGCCATTTGCCACATATTTGAGCACTCACTTAACCTAGCAACAAGTTTTTTCTAATCTCACTGTATCGTTTTCATAATTTATTTTGAGATATCGTTTGAGATATCGTTTGAGATATCGTTTGAGATATCATCACCGAACTTGATAAACATTCTTTTCATCTCTTTTCGATGAGTGTGGCGCTGGAAAAGCACAGCAGGTTAGGCAGCATCCAAGGAGCAGGATGTGCAGAACATCTACCTATCACCTTCCCAACTACATTCCCCTGCAGCTCCACCCCCACCCTCCGATTTATCTCTGAGTCCCCTTCCCCCTACCCCTACCCTCCACTCCCCCTCCACACACATTCCTGTTGAAGGGCTTTTGCCCAAAACATCGATTCTCCTGCTTCTCGGATGCAGCCTGACCTGCTGTGCTTTTCCAGCACCACACTTTTCGACCGCGATCTCCAGCATCTGCAGTCCTCACTTTTTCCTTTCGCCGCTTTTGCCAAGTCACTTTTATATGTTGTAAGCAGTTGCAATGCTAACACTGCTCCCTGGGGAACATTGTTCGTTACATGCTGCCAGTCTGAAAATGAGTTTTTTACATTTACTTCCTAGTAACCAGCCAGTCTTCTATCCATGACAACATGCTACACTCCACACCTGAGCTTTTTATTTTTTATAATATGTGTCTTGATGTGTCACCTTATAAAGTGCCTTCTGAAAACCTGAGTACTGTTATAATCATCAATTACTCTTTATCCACAGAATGTGTTACCTCCTCAAAGAACTCAAATAGATTAATCAAACATAATTTCCTTTTCATAAATTATGTTAACTCTGATGAACCTCAACTTATTCAATGTGCCTTTAATTATTTAATAACAACTGGAAACATGTTTCCAATGACAGATGTTAACCTGCTCTAATTTCTGTCTTCCATCATATTTTGAGTAAAGGAATTGCATTTGCTGTCTTCCAGTTTAATGGAATTTTCCTTGAAACAAGTGAATTTTGGAAAATTAAAAGCGATGCATCAACTTGCATTGTGCATCAGGATATGGCACTTATCCACAACTCCAACAGCTTACTCAGTAGTTGCTCCTTCTCTTAGATTTTTTTTGTCTTATCACTACTTCCAGGATGTTACTCGTGCTCTCCATAGTGAAGATTGAGCCAGAGTACCTGTCCATTTCTTCTGTCATATTCTCATTTTCCATTATTAATTTTCCAGTCTGGCTTTCTAAGACTTATGCTGGCTTTGTTTACACTTTTCTTTACCTATTCATAGAAACTCACACTATCACTTGTTATGTTTCTGGCTAGTTTTCTCCTCTACTCTAATTGTTCTTTCCTTTCTTTAATAATTTTTTGCTATTTTGTGCATACTATCCAACGTTCTGATGTTCCACCTGTTTTGGACAATTACATGCTTTTCCTTAAGCTTGATATTATCTTTAAAATTTCTAGTTAGCCACAAGTGCTGGATCTGTCCCTTGGAACTTTTCTTACTGATTGGATTGTATCTATTTTATACATTTTGAAATATCCTCTTAAAATTCTGCCTTTGCATTTCTGCCTACCTGTCCTTTTGCTTCATTCATCGATACAATTTAAACAGCTTGGCTTTCGTTCCCGCATTATTTATTGTTCAAAGCAAAAATGTAGTCTTGGAATTACATTGCTGTCCCTCAAATTTAATGGAAAATTCATTCTTATTATGGTCATTGCTGTCTTAGGGCATCTTCATTTATGAGCTCATTAATTCATGCTATCTCCATTGCACAATACGAGGTCTTGTGAAATTTTCTCTTTGGTCAGCTATACAACATGCTTCACTAAAAATCCAGCTCAAAATCATACTATGGACTTCACATCTCAGCTACCCATGCCCATCTAACTTTTATTGTGAATATGTGAATTAAAATGCAACATAATTTGTGCCACATCTTTCTAAAAAGTTTTCATTATTGCATTCTTTCTGCCCCATGCTGTCAGCAGGCCTGTACATCACTCCCATAAATGACCTTTTACCATTAACAACTCCCATTTCTAGGCATGACTTAGAGGTGCTGGTGTTGGTCTGGGGTGTTCAAAGTTAAAAATCACACAACACCAGGTTATGGTCCAACGGGTTTATGTGGAAGTCCTAGCTTCCGGAGCGCCACTCCATCAGGTTATTTTGGAGAATAAGATCATGGTCACCTTCATACCTGTTGTTAGAAAAGCTGAGCTACCTTGAGAATGCAGTTTTAAAACGTTCTGGGATTTACATATCGAAGAACAGAGACCAGCATAGCCCATTCTAAAAGATGAAAGATTTGATCCAAATTTTTTAATGTATCACATCTCCACAACACTGGACTCTTTTGGCTACAAATTCTATGATCATGATCTTATTCTCCACAACCACTTGATGAAGGAGCAGCACTCCGAAAGTTAGTGCTTCCAGATAATCCCGTTGGACCATAACCTAGTGTTGTGTGATTTTTAACCATTTCTTGCCAAACAGTTTCCACATCTTTGTTTCCTGACCTTGTCATCCCTGTTTATTGTGAGGCCTATTTTGGAATACTGGATGTGATTCTGGTCACCCTGCTATATGAAAGATATTATCAAATTGGAGAGGATTCAGAAAATATTTATCAGGGTGTTGCTGGGACTGGAGGGTTTGAGTTATATGAGAAGGCGAGATAGCCTGGGATATTTTCCCTGGAGCATTAGAGGCTGAGTCGTGACCTTATCGAAGTTCATAAAAGCATGAGGGACATAGATAAGGTGACTAGCAAGGGTCTTTTCCCCCATGGTGGGGATATTCAAAACTAGCGGGCATATTTTTAAAGTGAGAGGAGTAAAATTTAAAAAGGACATGAGGGACAACTTTATACACAGAGTGATTTGTATGTGGAATGAACTGCCAGAGGAAATGGTTGGTGCAAGTACAGTAGCAACTTTTAAAAGTCATTTGAATAAGTATATGAAGAGGAAAGGTTTAGAGGGATGTGGGGCAAATGCAGGTAAGTTGAGCCAGTTTTGTTTGGTGTGGAACATGTTTGGTGTGGAATATTTGGACTATAGAGTCTGTTTCCATGCTGTGTGATTATTTGATTCTGTGCTAATATCACCATTAGCTAATAGAACCACACCTCTGCCTTCTCTTACTTTTATATCAAATATAAATGTGCTGTACTCTCCAAGATTCAGGGCCCATTCTTGTCATCCTTCGGCCATGTCTTTGTCGTATCTATTAGATCATACTTACTTATTTCTTTCTGCACACTCAGTTCATCAGCCTTGTTTGGAATGTTACACACATTCTGATCCTGAGCTTTTTGTTTTGTCTTACTACTCATTTTGTAAATTCAGGTTGTTGGTTGATTCATGGATTCATACTTTCTATCCTTTCCTGTTACAGTCTGTTTATTATGTCCCTTATTAGTGTCTTTCTTTTTGGCCTTGACTCTATTCTTTGATTATTCAGCATCTTCCCAATTTAATTGCTTGCCCCACTATCAGTTTGAAATCTTCTCGATTTCCCTATTGTTGTGGTTGGCAAAAGCACCAGCCTCTGCACAGTTCAGGTGGAGTCTGTTCCACCGTGACAGATCCCACTTTCCCCAATAAACGTTCCAGTGCTCCACAAACTGGAATCCGCTTCTCCCACATCATTCATTGAGAGTATTTTCTTCTCTCTAATTTGATATGCCTAATGACAACTTGCATGTGACTCTTAATGTAAAGAAGAGATCATTCCATTTGACATTCTGCTTCTTAATTTGGCAGCCAGCTCCTCATACTGACTGTGTACAACCTCCTTCTACATCTTGCATGCACTCAGTCCTCCTGACCTTCTTAAGCTTATCTAGTTTCCCCTAAAATGCATCTATGTTATTTTCCTGAACCAATCCCCTTGGTAGCAAAGTTTCACATTCTAACCATTCACTAGATAATTCATGGTCCTCAGTTTTGTAATTCATGGTCGTCAGTTTTGTCCTCAATCATAAGTGGAAACCTCGTCAAAATCTTTCTATTAAAACTGTTCATAAACTTTGAAAGACATCTTTCACTTCTGCACTTGTCTACTGCATTGACTATCTATTTGGTGGCAACTGGAGAATTGAGGTGACAGTTCTGAGTGGCCTTGTGAATTTGATGTGTAGCAGGATCTTGCAATTCAGGCTGCAAATGCAATTTGGGTAGTCCTTCCTCCTCCACTTGTGAAGCAGGTGGCCACTTGCCCTGTCCACCATCTTTGAGGGTGGTTAGAGCCAGGGACCTCAGCTGTTGAAGACTTGCAGAGGTTTTGGTTTTCGGGTGTGATTAATATTGAAGGATTAATCTAAGATTGATTAGTGTTAGTTGCCGATTCCCAGAATAAAGTGAGTTTAAGTGCTTTCACAATGAGTTTTTAAAGTGCTTGTGAATAGGAAGGTTGGCACTATTCATGACATTTTCCATTTTGCAGAGCACAATAGCATCATGGTCTCAAAGCATTTTCTATTTGGTCACCCCTCAGGATTCTACTTGCAACAGGAAAGAGATCCAGCCTAATTGTCAGTATAAACTTACAGTTCAGGTATCATTGTTGTCTGTCTGGTATTCTATACCCTCATAATAGTGTGGTGACTGCAATTGTAAACAGTTACACTGAACCAAAACCTCAGGGTAATGTTGAAAATGGCCATTTTCTATTATTTGTTGGAGACATCATCCAAAAATACCCCACTCATTTTCACATGTATGTCAACAATACTTCTACTTCACAATCTGCTCAGTCAACTCTTCCTCTTTTGCTCAATTATCTCACAGCTAATTCAACACTGCATGGAATAAAATTTTCTTCAGTTAATATTGTAAAGTTTGGCATCATTGTTTTCAGTCCTTGCTGCTCGCTTTGTTCTCACGTTACTGACGCCATCTGTGTTCCGTGAAAATATTTTGAGATTAAACAAGTCTGTTTGCAATCTTGATGTCATGTTCAACTTTATAATGATTCACTGATCCTCACGAAGACCCTTTATTTCCAATGGCCCAACCATTCCAGTCTCAGTTCATTGACTGAAAAACCTTCAGGCCTTTGTTATTTCTGGACATATACTGCTGACTGGTCTTCCACATGTTATACTCTGTAAAGTTAAAGTGATCTAAAACTCTGCTGGCCATGTCTCAACCCATACCAAGTGTGGGTCATCCATCACCCTTATGGTTGTTGATCTATATTGGTTCCCAATCAAGTAATGTTTAGATGTTAGTATGTTTGTCCTTAATTTCAAATGTTTTCATGTCCTCACCCCTCCCTGTCTCTGTCATTTCCTTCAGCCTCAGAATCTCCAAGCTATCGGCATTCATTTAATTCTGGCCTCTTGAGTATCCCCAAGTTTAATCAATCCACCCTTAGTGACTGCTTCTTCAATTGCTTAGGCCCTATGTTCTATAACTTGCTCCTTTTCCTTCTCTGCCTCTTGACTTCACTTTCCCTCTTTAAGTCACTGCCTCCAACTTACATTTCCAACCAAACTTTTGATCATCTGATTAGTATATCCTTGTATGGCTCAGCAGCACAATTTGCTTTATTATGTCTGCAAAATGCCTTGGCACATTTAATTCCATTTGAGGCTGTATATAAATTTAAGTTGTTATGGATTTGCCAAAGATTCACTTTGTCTCCTGCTAACGTTTAAGTGGTGGATCAGGAGAATCAAAAAAGAATTCATGTCTTATTGATCAATCAAATTCATTCAGAGATATTTGGGCTGTTTGCCCCAGTTAGGCACTCTCATTGAAGAGAGGTACTACAGTCATAGTTGCCAAGAGGTCATCTGGGCATAGCTCCTGAAAATAAGTGTGATTATTCATCAAATACAGATTAAACTTTCCAGTTGGTCAAGCAATGGTATTAAGAAACAGTCGATCACAAGTAACTATGGACATAATCTTGATAAATGATCATTCAAATTCAGTCAGTTCACTGAAGACAGAAGCAAACTCATAAATTCATAACCTTGACTGCAGCTATTTGAATTTAAGACATGTAGCTACACTGCAGTAAAACCAAACAAGGGCAGGATTTAATATGTAAGGTCATTGGCATTAATCATTTAATATATCCTAATACAGAAAGCTGTGTTTTGCAAAGATCATTTTATGTGAAAACCTAAGCACTTGCCTGATAAAAGACTGCAGTAGCTGCCACATTCTATATCAGTTGAAATCAATAGCTCAAATTTCACAGCATTTCACTTGCCAATGGAAACCTTTCCTTCAAAATGTTGCCCTGTTTCCTGTAAACATTATAGAGGATGAACTACAGCAGTAAATCACATTGGCTGAAAGGTAACAGAGCTAGTTTTGAACTATGGAAAACTTGATGCTTACTTTCCTATTTTCATGATGGAACAACAAGAGGGGAAAAACAGCTGAGAAATCTGGGGAGACCAGAAAACCGAAAGTTGTGCTTCATTTTATTTCAGGATCTCAGTGGAATCTTCTCCTTCTGTTTTGCTTTTAGCCTGTCAAACCTGGGGGCCATCAAGCCAATAAATCAGCAGCGAGATGTCCCACCATTTGTTCCTTGAAGCTGCTTTGGATCTTGGAAAATGAACAGGGGACAGGGCAGAGTTAGGAGGGAATTGGTTCCTGGGGTTACAGAGAGGCTACAATCAGAAGAAGGATGGTCAAAGGGATCAGGGCAGAATTCCTACTCCTTTTGCTCCACAAGCTGTGCTATTTCAGTACAGCTACAACACGGGCACCTACTGGCAAAGTGGAAAATTACTAACATGTGTCTTTATACACAAAAAGCAAGACAAATCCAACCCAACTAATCAATCTACTCTCAATCGTTAGTAATGTAATGGAAGATATCATCAACAGTGCCATCCATCAGCACTTGCTCAGCAACAACCTGCTTTCTGACACCCAGTTTGGGTTCTGCATGGGTCATCGAGTCATAGAGATGTACAGCATGGAAACAGATCCTTCTGTCCAACTCATCCATGCTGAACAGATATCCTAATCTAATCTTGTCCCATTTGCCTGCATTTGGCCAATATCCCTCTAAACACTTCCTATGCATATACCCATCCAGATGCCTTTTAAATGTTGTAACTGTACCAGCCTCCACCACTTCCTCTGGCAACTCATTCCTTACACATTCCACCCTCTGCATGAAAAAGCTGTCCCTTAGGTCCCTTTTAAATCTTTCCCCTCTCACCTACTTCTAGACTACTGCCACGCTGGAGAAAAGACCTTGTCTAATTATCCTATCCATGCTTCTCATGATTTTATAAACCTCTATCAGGTCACCCCTCAGCCTCCAACTCTCCAGGGAAAACAGCCTCATTCTATGCAGCCTCTCCGTGTAGCTCAGATCCTCCAACCTTGGGAGCAGCCTTGCAAATCTTTTCTGAACCCTTTCAAGTTTCACAACATCCTTTCAAAAGGAAGGAAACCAGAATTGCACGCAATATTCCAACAGGGGCCTAACCAATGTCCTGTACAGCCGCAACGTGACCTCCCAACTTCTGTATTCAATACTCTGACCAATAAGGGAAAGCATACCAAACACCTTCTTCACTATCCTATCTACCTGCGACTCCACTTTCAAGGACCTATGAACCTGCACTCCAAGGTCTTTTTGTTCAGCAATGCTCCCCAGGACCTTATCATTATGTGTACAAGTGCAGTCCTGATTTGCCTTTCCAAGATAAGGCACCTCACATTTATCTAAATTAAACTCCATCTGCCAGTCCATAGGCTCATTGTTCCATCTGACCGGGATCCTGTTATAGATTAGATTACAGTGTGGAAACAGGCCCTTCGGCCCAACAAGTCCACACCGACCCGCCGAAGCGCAACCGACCCATACCCCCACACTTACCCCTTACCTAACACTACAGGCAATTTAGCATGGCCAATTCACCTGACCCGCACATCTTTGGACTGTGGGAGGAAACCGGAGCACCCGGAGGAAACCCACGCAGACACGTGGAGAACGTGCAAACTCCACACAGTCAGTCGCCTGAGGTGGGAATTGAACCCAGGTCCCTGGCGCTGTGAGGCAGCAGTGCTAACCACTGTGCCACCGTGCCGCCCTATACTCTGAGGTAACCTTCTTTACTGTTCACTACACCTCCAATTTGATTGTCATCTGCAAACTTACTAACTATGCCTCTAATGTTCACATCCAAATCATTTATATAAATGACAAAAAACAGTGGACCCAACACTGATCCTTGTGGCATACCACTGGTCACAGGCCTCCAGTCTGAGAGGCAACCCTCCACCACCACCCTCTGTCTTTTACCTTTGAGACAGTTCTGTATTCAAATGGCTAGTTCTCCCTGTATTTCATGAGATCTAACCTTGCTTACCAATCTACCATGAGAAACCTGCCGTATGCCTTACTGAAATACACATAGATCATGTCCGCTGCTCTGCCCTCATCAATCCTCTTCGAATCATCTTCAAAAAACTCAACCAAGTTTGTGAGACATGATTTCCCATACAAAGCCATGTTGAATATCCCGAATCAGTCCTTGCCTTTCCAAATACATGTACATCCTGTCCCTCAGGATTCCCTCCACCAACTTGCCCACCACCAATGTCAGGCTCACCGGTCTAAAATTCTCTGGCTTTTCCTTACCACTTTTTCAAAATAGTGGCATCACGTTAGCCAACCTCCAATCTTCTGACACCTCACCTGTAACTGCTCAATGATTCAAATATCTCAGCAAGGGGGCCCAGCAATCACTGCCCTAGCTTCCCACAGAGTTCTTGGGCACACCTGATCAAATCCTGGGGATGATTTGGAGATGCCGATGTTGGACTGGGGTGTACAAAATTAAAAATCACACAACACCAGTTTGAATTAGAAGCACTAGCTTTCCGACCACAGCTCCTTCATTGGGGTCCTGGGGATTTATCCTCCTTTATGGATTTTAAGACATCCAGCACTTCCTCCTCTGTGATATGGACATTTTCAAGATGTCACCATCTATTTCTCCACATTCTGTATCTTCCATGGCCTTCTCCACAGTAAACACTGATACAAAATATGCATTTAGTATCTTCCCCATCTCCTGTGGCTCCACACGTAAGCTGCTTTGCTGATCTTTGAGAGGTCCTATTCTCTCCCTGTTAGCCTTTTGTCCCTAATGTATTTATAAAAACCCTTTGGATTTTTCTTAACCCTATTTGCCAAAGCTATCTCATGTCCCCTTTGTGCCCTCCTGATTTCCCTCGTAAGCATACTCTGACTGCTTTTATTGTCTTCTAAGGATTGACTCACTCTCTCCTGTCTATACCTGACTTATGCTTTCTTCTTTTTCTGGACAAATGCCTCATTTTCTCTATTCATCCAGCATTCCCTACACCTACCAACCTTTCCTTTCACCCTGACAGGAACATAATGTTTCTGGACTATCATTACCACATTTTTGAAGTCTTCCTGATTTCCAGCCATCCCTTTACCTGTGAATATCTGTATCCAATCAACTTTTGTAAGTTCTTGTCCAATACCATCAAAATTGGCCTTCGTTCAATTCAGAACTCGAACTTTTTGATTCGGTCTATGCTTTTCCATCACTATTTTGAAACTAATATAATTATGGTCTCTGGCCCCAAAGTACTCCCCCACTGATACCTTAGTCAATTGCCCTGCCTTATTTCCCAAGAGCAGGTCAAGATTTGCACCTTCTTAGTGGGCGGCACAGTGGTTAGCCTCACAACGCCAGAGACCTGGGTTCGATTCCCGCCTCAGGCAACTGTCTGTGTTGAGTTTGCACATTCCTCCTGTATCTGCATGGGTTTCCTCCGGGTGCTCCAGTTTCCTCCCAACGTCCAAAAATGTGCAGGTTAGGTGAATTGGCCGTGTTAAATTGCCCACAGTGTTAGGTGTAGAGGAATGGATCTGGATGGATTGCACTTTGGAGGGTCGGTGTGGACTTGTTGGGCCGAAGGGCCTGTTTCCACACTGTAAGTAATCTAATCTGCTCTAGTGGGCACATCCACATACTGAACCAGAAAATGTTCTTGTACACACATAACAAATTCCTCTCTACCTAAACCCTTAATACTATAGCAGTCCCAGTCTATTTTGGAAAGATAAATTCCCCTACCATTAACAACCAGTTAATCTGACAGAAAACTGAGATCTCTTTACAATTTTTTTTCTCAATTTCCCACTGACTATAGGGGGATCCATAATACAATCCCAATAAGGTGATCACCCCTTTCCTATTTCTCAGTTCCACCCAAATAACTTCGCTGGATGTATTCCCAGGAATATCCTCCTAAAGTACAGCCACAATGATATCCTTTATCAAAAATGCCACTCCCCCTCCTCTCTTTGCCCCCTTTCTATCCTTCCTATAACATTTGTATCTTGGAATATTAAGCTGTCAGTCCTGTCCATCCCCGAGACATGTCTCTGTAATTGCTATGATATCTCAGTCCCATGTTCCTTACCTGCCTTTCCTGTTAGGCCACTTACATTGAAATAAATGCAGTTTAATTTACCTCGTTCTTTGCTGTGTTCCTGCCTGCCCTGACTGTTTGACTTACTCCTCTTCCCAACTGTACCAGTCTCAGAATGATCTCTTTCCTCATTATCTCCCTGGGTCCTACCCCGACTCTTTACTAGTTTAAATCCTCCCAAGCAGCTCTGACAAATCTCCCTGCCAGTATATTAGTCACCTTCCAATTCAGGTGCAATCCATCCTTCTTATACAGGTCACTTCTACTCCAGAAGAGATTCCAATGATCCAAAAATGTGAACCCTTCACCCCTGCATCAGCTCCTTAGCCACGCATTCATCTGCTCTTCCTACCCTCACTAGCTCACAGCACTGGAAATAATCCACATATTACCATCATCAAGGGCCTCCTTTTAAAATTCCTTCCTAACTCTCTATATTCTCCCTTCAGAATCTCATCCTTTTGCCTTCCTATTTTGTTGGTTCCAATGCATACAATGACCTCCTGCTGGTCCCACTCTCCTTTGAGAACATTCTGCACTCTTTCTGTGATCTCCTTGATCCTGGTGCCAACGAGGCAACACACCACTCTGATTTCCCCATGTCGGTTGCAGAAACATCTGTCCATCCCTCTGACTCAAGTGTGCCCTGTTACAATCGTTCGCTAGAAACCTAATGTATCTCTCATTATATTAGAGCCAGTCTCAGTACCAGAAACTTGGCTGTTCATGCTGAATTTCCCTTTGAGTCCATCACCCTCACATTTTCCAAAACCGTATACTTGTTTGAGATGGAGATAGCCACAGGAGACTCCTTCTCTACTTGCATACCTCTCCTACCTTTCTTGAAGGTAATCCATCTACCTGTCTGTGTCTGTGGTTTTTCTCCCTTCCTACAAGTGTCATCCATCACAGCCCTGGCTTCTGTAGATTCCTCATTGCCTCTAACTGTCGCTCCAACCGATCCATGCGATCTGATAGGATTCACAAACAAACACACTTACTGCAGACATAATCATCAGTAACATGGAAATTGTCCCAATCTCCCATATCTGATAGGAAGAACACATCACTCTATTAATGGCCATCTTTACACCTTAACAATCTACAGAAAATAGCACTGTCTTACTGATCTAAAAAACACTGCTCCAGGCTAACTTAGAACATATATTTTATATTTTTAAATTTTACTTAACAGACATATATCAATAACACATAAAGAACCTGCTCTACTCACTCTTAAAAAGAGACAGCAATGTTACACTTAACAACCATGTGCCTCACAGCACCAGAGACCTGCGTTCAATTCCCGCCTCAGGCAACTGTCTGTGTGGAGTTTGCATATTCTCCCTGTGTCTGCGTGGGTTTCCTCTGGGTGCTCCAGTTTCCTCCCACAGTCCAAAACAGGTTAGGTGAATTGGCCATGCTAAATTGCCCGTAGTGTTACGTGAAGGGATAAATGTAGGGGAATGGGTCTGGATGGATTGCTCTTTGGAGGGTTGGTGTGGACTTGTTGGGCCGAAGGGCCTGTTTCCACACTGTAAGTAATCTAATCTAATCTGCTTTTGTGCTGTGAGCTCTCCCACACAGGTTCCTCCAAGATCAGTTGTGAATTTCGCTGGTTGTTCATTTTTCTTAGACACAATCCAATGTCCAGAAATACTTGAATTCAAATAGCAAAGGCAGTAGCTATGCAGATTTACTGGGTCAATCAGCTCCTAACTTCATTTCAGCCTTGGTTCAAATTTAGATCAAAGAAGTGAATTCGAGAGGTGAGTGAGAACGATTGCCCTTGACATCAAAGCTGCAATTGATTGAGTGTGGCATTGAGGAGCCCCTAGCAAGACTAGAGTCAATAAGAATCAGGGGAACATATCTCAGATGGTTGGAGTCATACCTGGCCCAGAAGAATATGGTTATAGTTGTAAAAAGTCAGCCACTTCAGCTCCTGGGCCATCTCTGCAGCCCTTTTGCACGGTAAATATTTTTAACAAACCTGCTCAACATCATTGTGAACATGTCTGGACTAGGTGGGACCTGAACCCAGACATTCTAGCTCAGAGGTAGGAACACTACCAATGTGCCTCAAGAGCCATTATTCCTCAAAGTTATGTCTTAGGCTCAACAATTTTCAGCTGGTTCATGAATGACTTTCCCGACATCATGAAGGGGACGTTCACTGATGATTGCACAGTGTTCACAATCATTCATGACCCCTCAGATACTGAAGCAACTCAAGTCTAAATGTAGCAAGAACTACATAATTATTAAAGATTCTGAAATCTGTACTAAAAACAAAACATGATGGAAATCACAGCGGGTCAGGCAGCTCTGATGAAGAATCATCTTGACTTGAAATGTTAGCTTGCTCTATCTCCAAGAACTAGATAATATCCAGCTTGAGTTGAAAATTAGCAAGTAACATTCATGCAACAACATGCCAAGCAATGACTATCTCCAGCAAGAGAGAATCAAGCTATTGCCCTTTGACATTCAATGGTGTGACCAACACTGAATCCCACACATCCTGGGTGTCAACATTGACCACAAGCTGAACTGAAGTCTCCATATAAATGCAATGTCTTCAAGAACAAGTCAGGGGTTAGGATTCCAGCAGTGAGTAACTCTCCTCTTGATTTCCCACAGCCTGTCCAACATCTATAAGGCATAAATCAGGAATGTGATGGAATGTTCTACACTTGCCTGGATGAATGCAACTTCAACAACACATAAGAAGTATGACATTATTCAGAACAAAGCAGCCTGCTTGGTTGCCACCACATCCACAATCATTCCTCCACCACTGACGCTCAGTAGCAGTAATGTCTACCATCTAGAAGATGCACTGTAGAAATTCACCAAGGCTTCTTAGATATCACCATTCAAACTCACAACCAGGGCATACCACCACCTGCAAATTCCTTTTCCAGCCACTCATCATCCTGACGTGGAAACATACTACCGCTCCTTCAGTGTCACTGGGTCAAAATCTTCCCCAGCAGCATTGTGGGTGTACCTATACAAATGGACTGAAGCAGTTCAACAATGTAGCTCACCATGACCTTCTCAAGGGCAATGAATGATGAGCAAGAATCTTGGCCCAACCAGCAATACCAATGTCCCATGGGGAAAATAATGATTTACCCACTTTCTGGAACTACCAGCTCTAACCACCCTTTCACTGCTAGGCTACTGAGTCCTGGGAAACCAGTACAGCAACTGTTACATATAACTCCAGTGGATGCCTGATTCAAACATTTCAACAATTCATCTCTAAAATGACATACTTATGCATCTCGTAACCTAGCCATAGTAATGCCAGTGATCACATCAGGTTTACTTTGTTTGGCATGAGTTTACCCCATTCTGCTTCTCCTGGGTGTCATGGGGAGAAGGGAAGGAGGTTGTATCAAGCACATAATCTTCGGACAATCAGATAGGGGAGGCCAAGACAGAGAGCAAACAAAAGGACACACTGACGAATACAAAGAAGTGGCACCAAATGTAGAGCCACAAAAGCAAGGGAACGTCAAAATGAATAAGTTACAATTCAGGAGAACACACACACACACACACACACACACACACACACACACACACACACACACACACACACACACACACACACATCCTTGCTTTTTCTTTTCAAAAGAGTTTAAGTGCAGCAAAATCAAGTGTACTAACGTCTATGAAATATTCTATAGAGCAAGAATTACTGTCAGTGACATTATCCTCAGACCAAGCATATCTTCAATCGTTTAATGTAGGGATTAACCATTATCATTGTTGAAGTGAGTCCTGTCTTGTGGCTGCTTTGTGTTTCATTAAAATCTGTTCTATCCACAGCACAGAATTAAATGGAACGTGAAATAAATTGGGAAACACTATTATTATAATAGTAGCATCTGTTACACAAAGGCTGATTACCAACTGCGAATGATGTGACAGTGTGTATTTCTAATGTTGTTTACCCGCAAGATAAAATGCATAAAAATCCCTTCTTCCTCCTAATACTACCATCAATAGTTTTTTTTCTATCAGAATCCTGTTAAGTGCTCCCTTCATATGGAATGCTATTCAAATAAGCAAGTAATGCTGGCCTCAATCTGTACACGAGACAGCCTGAAGACTCCCATATGCGAAACATACACAGAAATTAATGGCACAGGGTCCATATATTACAGAAATTAAAATGTAAATGTGACAGTGGATAGTGGCTTGAACACATTTTCAAATGAAATGCTAAATTACTTCAACCAGAGTATCATGAATTTTGATGACATCAGAAACCCCTGACACTCAAGCCTCAGTTTCGTGCATCTTTTATTCTATATATAGTCAGATGGACACTACTTGCCATAACCCTCTTGCTTTACTGAGTCAGTATCTTGTGCACAGAATATCAACAGCATGTCACTGGACTGACACTGCAATGAGTCTATTTTTTTTTCTGTTCCGAATCTTGTCGATTAGGGAACTGAAGGTTCTAATTAGCAGCAGATCACTGCCCATACATATTATTCTCTTGAATTCTTCAATTGTCTGTGACTGTGAAAGCATTTGAATGTGACTATCATGGCAGTAGCTTAACAGGGAAAAAGAACAGAAGAGAGTGTCATGTGGAACATTGATCTGTGAAAGAATTAAAACACAATTTTCCGGATTTTTTAACTTAAAAGCCGAAATGTTCGCATTTTGTTGATCAATTTAATGAAATTCGAAACCATTAAGAAAGTTTTGGATGAAATGACCCCGAGAAATAGATTTTGTTTCTCATCAATGATTTTTCAATTCAAGGTTGTACTCCAAATGACTTAGGACAGAGATGTTTGGAGAGACAGAGAAGGGATCAAAGTTTGGGTGAGGGGCTTAGGGTCTGGAGGGGTCCATTGATGTGATGGTACTGAAATTATTCATAGCTGTAGCACCAAATAGGAAACAATAGGCTGTAGGCAGGTCAAGTTACAGGATGCCAAACTGAACTGGTATGCAAGAATTAAACGAAGCTTAACTGAACATACTTGGAATGAGTGGATTGCCTTTTAAGGAAAGGCTGGACAGGGTGGGTTGGTTTTCATTTGTGGGAGAATCTAGAACTAAGGGTCATAGTTTAAAAGTTAGTGTTGTCCATTTAAGATAGAGATGAGGGAAAAAAGGTATCTCAGAGCGTTGAGAGTCCACAAAGCAGTGGTGTACAGTCTTTAAATATTCATTTAATAACTTGAGACCAAAAATTCATGAGCTAGTTAAGTGCATTTTTGTTATGAATCATATATTTGATCCATTTTACTGACAACACTTCAAATGTATTACAATGATTTGAAAGCATAGAGTCACAGAGATGTACGGCAAGGAAACAGACCCTTTGATCTAATAGTCCATGCTGAATAGATATCCTAGAAAAATTTAGCCCCCTTTGCCAGCATTTGGCCCATATCCCTCTAAACCCTTGATTTCATATACCCATCCAGATACCTTTTAAATGTTGTAATTGTAATAGTCTCCATCACCTCCGCCTGGCAGCTCATTCCATACACGCACCACCCTCTGTGTGAAAGGGTTGCCCCTTAGTTCCCTTTTAAATCATCCCCCCACCTTAAAACTGAATTGATTGATTTATTGTCACATGTACTGAGGTGCAGTGAAAAGTTTTGTTTGCAAGCAGATCAAAATAAGCAAGTATGTACAGATCAGAAAAACTTAGACAGGGGCATACAGGTTACATTGCATGTAGTGTGCTCTAGGCTGGATCAGTGTTAGTAATATTTGAGGCTACAGAGTCCATTCATCTGTCTAATAATGGCTGGGAAGAAGCTGTTCATGAACAAACTGGTGCGTGTGTTCAGTCTTCTGTATTATCTGCCTGATGGAAGAGGTTGTAAGAGAGCATTATCAGGGTACGATGGGTCTTTGATAATGTTGACATCCTTTTCTGTGGGGCAGCGAGCCATGTAAATGGATTCCATGGATGGAAGGTTGGTTTCCATGATGGCCTGGGCTGTGCACACCATTCTCTGTGGTTTCTGACAGACTTGGGCAAAGCAGTTGCCACACTAGGCCGTTGTGCATCTGAACTGAATGGTCTCAATGGTGCATCTGTAGAAGTTAGTGATGGTCCTTCTGGACACATCAAATTTCCTGAGCCACCTGAGGAAGAAGAGACATTGTTATGCCTTCTTGACCGTCACATCTACGGGGAAAGTCCAGAACACAGTGCCAGTTATTGTCACTACAAGGAACTTGACACTCTCCACCCTCTCAATCTCAGTTCCATTGATTAGATTAGGATGTGTTCTCTTCCATTCTTTCTGATGTCAATGATCAGTTCTTTAATTTAGAACATAGAACATAGAACAGTCAAGCACAGAACAGGCCCTTCAGCCCACGATGTTGTGCCAACCACTGATCCTCATGTGTGCACCCTCAAATTACTGTGACCATATGCATGTCCAGGAGTCTCTTAAATGTCCCCAATGACCCTGCCTCCACAACTTCTGCTGGCAATGCATTCCATGCTCTCACAACTCTCTGTGTAAAGAACCCGCCTCTGACATCCCCTCTATACTTTCCTCCAACCAGCTTAAAACTATGACCCATCATGTTAATCATTTCTGCCCTGGGAAATAGTCTCTGGCTATCGACTCTATCTATGCCTCTCATTATCTTGTATACCTCAATTAGGTCCCCTCTTCTCCTCCTTTTCTCCAATGAAAAAAGTCCTAGCTCAGTCAACCTGTCCTCATAAGATAAGCCCTCCAGTCTAGGCAGCATCCTGGTAAACCTCCTCTGAACCCTCTCCAAAGCATCCACATCTTTCTTATAACAGGGCAACAGAACTGGACGCAGTATTCCAATTGCGGTCTAACCAAAGTTTTATAGAGCTGCAACAAGATCTCACGACTCTTAAACTCAATCCCCCTGTTAATAAAAGCCAAAACACCATATGCTTTCTTAACAACCCTGTCCACTTGGGAGTCTATTTTAAGGGATCTATGTATCTGCACCCCAAGATCCCTCTGTTCCTCCACACTGCCAAGAATCCTATCCTTAATCCTGTACTCAGCTTTCAAATTCAACCTTCCAAAGTGCATCACCTCGCATTTATCCAGGTTGAACTCCATCTGCCACCTCTCAGCCCATCTCCGCATCCTGTCAATGTCCCACTGCAGCCTACAACAGCCCTCTATTCTGTCAACGACACCTCCAACCTTTGTATCATCTGCAAACTTGCCGACCCATCCTTCAATCCCCTCATCCAAGTTATTAATAAAAATTACAAACAATAGAGGCCCAAGGACAGAGCCCTGTGGAACACCACTCAACACAGACTTCCAGGCAGAATATTGTCCTTCTACTACAACTCGCTGTCTTCTGTTGGCCAGCCAATTCTGTATCCAGACAGCCATGTTCCCCTGAATCCCATTCCTCCTGACCTTCTGAATGAGCCTACCATGGGAAAGCTTATCAAATGCCTTGCTGAAGTCCATATACGTCACATCCACAACTTGACACTCATCAGCTTTTCTAGTCACATCCTCAAAGAACTCGATAAATTTTGTGAGGCATGACCTGCTCCTCATAAAGCCGTGTTGACTGCATTTAATCAAGCCATGGTCTTCCAGATGGTCATAACTCCTATCCCTCAGAATCCTTTCTAACACATTGCAGATGACAGACGTGGGACTTACTGGTCTGTAATTGATGGGGATTTCCCTATTTCCTTTCTTGAAGAGAGGAATTACATTTGCCTCTCTCCAGTCCTCTGGTATGACTCCAGTGGAGACCGAGGATGAAAAGATCTTCTCAAGTGGCGAAGCAATTGCATTTCTCGTTTCCCAAAGCAGCCAAGGACAAATCTGGTCCGGGCCTGGCGACTTGTCAATCTTAATATTTGACAAACATTTCAGCATATCAGCTTCGTCTATCTCTATCCATTTCAGCATGCACACCTGCTCTTCAAAGGTTTCATTCACTACAAAATTCGTTTCTTTTGTAAAGACAGAAGCAAAAAACTCATTTAGGGCTTCCCCTCCCTCCTCAGACTCCACACACAAATTCCCTATCTATCCCTGATCGGCCCTACTCTTTCTTTGACCATTCTCTTATTCCTTACATAAGTGTAAAATGCCTTTGTATTCTCCCTAATCCGTTCTGCCAAGCCTTTCTCGCGCCCCCATCCTGGCTCTCCTCAGACCATTTTTGAGCTCCTTCCTCACTTGCCTGTAATCCTGTAGAGCTGAGCTTGATCCTAGCTTCCTCCACCTTATGTAAGCTACCTTCTTCCTTTTGACGAGAATCTCCACCGCTCTCGTCATCCAAGGTTCCTTTATCTTACCACTTCTTGCCTGTCTCAGAGGGACATATTAATTCATCACTTGCAACAACTGTTCCTTAAATACTCTCCACATGTCTATAGTGCCTTTACCATGGAACAATTGCTCCAAATCCATGCTTCCTAATTCATGTCTAATCGCATCATAGTTTCCTCTTCCCCAATTAAATATCCTCCCATTTTGCCTAATCCTTTCCTTCTCCATAGCTATATAGAATGTGAGGCAGTTGTGGTCACTATCACCAAAATGCTCTCCTACCACAAGATCTGATACCTGCCCCAACTCGTTTCCAAGCACCAAGTCTAGAATGGCCTCTCCTCTCATCGGCCTGTCAACCTACTGAGTTCGGAAACCCTCCTGAACGCACCTTACAAAAACAGCTCCATTCAAATCTTCTGCTCGAAGGAGGTTCCAATCAATATTGGGAAAGTTAAAGTCACCCATTACAACAACCCTACTACGTCCACACTTTTCCAAAATCTGCCGACCTATGCTTTCTTTCATCTCCCTGCTGCTGTTGGGACGCCTGTAGTAAACCCTTGACGAGGTGTCTGCTCCCTTGCTGTTCCTAATTTCCACCCATACTGACTCGGTAGTCAGATCTTCCTCGACAATGGAAGCTTCTGGAGCTGTGATACCCTCTCTGATTTGTAGTGCTACACTGCCTCCTCTTTTTCCCCCCTCCCTATCCTTTTCAAATGCTCTAAATCCTGGAACATCCAGCAACCATTCATGCCCCTGAGAAACCCATGTCTCTGTTATGGCCACAACATCATAGCACCAGGTAGTGATCCATGCTCTAAGTTCATCATTTTTATTCCTGATACTCCTTGAGTTAAAGCAAACACACTTTAACTGATCCCTTGGTTCCTTCCCAGGAAAATCCTTCCCACCGTGGGCAGCACAGTGGCACAGTGGTTAGCACTGCTGCCTCAGAGGGCCAGAGACCTGGGTTCAATTCCCGACTCAGGCGACTGACTGTGTGGAGTTTGCACGTTCTCCCCCGTGTCTGCGTGGGTTTCCTCCAGGTGCTCCGGTTTCCTCCCACAGTCCAAAAATGTGCAGGTCAGGTGAATTGGCCATGCTAAATTGCCCATAGTGTTAGGTAAGGGGCAAATGTAGGGGTATGGGTGGGTTGCACTTCGGTGGGTCGGTGTGGACTTGTTGGGCCGAAGGGCCTGTTTCTACACTGTAAGTAATCTAATCTAATCACTAGCTGGTCTACCTCTTGCTATTGCCTCATCTGCATCAACTCTCACCTCCGGTATACAGCTCAGGTTCCCACCCCCCCTGCCATACTAGTTTAAACCCTCTCGAATTACTCGAGCAAACCTTCCACCCAGGACATTGGTCCCCTTCCAGTTCAGATGCAACCTGTCCTTCTTGTACAGGTCCCACCTTCCCCAGAAGGCATCCCAATTATCAACATATCTGAAGCACTCCCTCCTACACCAGCTGTGCAGCCACGTATTAAGCTGCGCCCGCTCCCTGTTCCTTGCCTTGCTATCTCGTGGCACCGGTAGTAAACGAGAGAACTGTTCATCCTGCTTTGCAACTTCTATCCTAACTCCCTGAAATCACATTTTATATCTTCAATCCTTTTCCTGGCTACATCATTAGTGCCAATATGTAACAAGATTTCTGGCTGTTCGCCCTCCCCTTTTAGAACCTTATACACCCGATTGGAGACGTCCCAGACCCTGGCACCAGGGAGGCAACATACCTTCCGGGAATCCCGATCCTGACCACAAAATCTCCTGTCGATTCCCCTAACTATCGAGTCCCCTACCACGAGTACTTTCTAATTCTGCCCCCTTCCCTTCTTTGCCACAGTTTCAGGCTCAGTGCCAGAGAACTGACTGCCATGGCTTTCCTCTGGTAGGTCATCCCCCCCAGCAGTATCCAAAACGGTGTACTTATTGCTGAGGGGAATGTCCACAGGGGATCTCTGCACTGTCTGACTGTCCCCTTTCCTCCCCCTAACTGTAACCCATTTATCCTTGTCCTGAGCCTTAGGAATGACCAACTCCCGGTAACTCCTCTCAATTACCCCCTCTGCCTCCCGAATGATCCGTAGTTCATCCAGCTCCAGCTCCAATTCCCTAACGCGGTTTTCAAGGAGCTGGAGTTGGGTGCATTTCCCACAGATGTAGCCAGCGGAGACGTGTGCCATGTCTTCCACCTGCCACATTCTGCAGGAGGAGCAAGCAACTGCCCTAGCATCCATACCTGACTTATCTGAACACCCACTCAGAATTAAAGTAGAAAACTTAATTCAAGTTGCTATAAAATCAATAACAAATCTATACTCAATAGAGGAAGTTTAGAATGAACCTTACCTATTTAACTAGGTTAGAGGAGGAAGGTGTGTGGGAGACTCTGCAGTTATAGAGTCTCGGGTTTAGCCGCCTTGCTGATATATATGGTCACTGCTTTCCTTCCCAGCTGCCCCTCTGGACCTCATCACTTTCCCCATTCCTCCCGCTCCTTCTGTGAAAGGGAAAACATCGCTGTCCGCTACCAGTAAGTAATTAAAAAAAAAACTGCCTTACCTTAGCTGCAGTCTTCCAGGTTCGTCTTACCTCCGCTGCTACTCGCACTCAAACTGGCCATTGGCATTGAAGGGTGAGTATTTATACTCACTGCTTTCCTTCCCAGCTGCCCCTCTGGACCTCGTCACTTCTCTTGCTGCTCCCATTCCTTCTGTGAAAGGGAAAACACCGCTGTCCGCTACCTGTAAGTAATTTAAAATAAAATTTTGCTGATTTTGAGAGAGAGGTTATTCTCAGTGGACCCTGTTTCCAAACCCTCTATCTCACTTGTGTATTTTGATTTGTCATTGTTAGAAATCCTTCCTAGTATGAGAAAGTGAGAACTAAAGATGCTGGAGATAAGAGTCAAAAAGTCTGACACTGGAAAAGCACAATAAGTTAGGCAGCATCTGATGATGGTGCCTGACCTGCTGAGTTTTTCCGGTGCCAAACTTTTCGACATCCTTCCCACGACAGTCGAGTCATCCCTGAACTTGTAGATAACATTCATTTCGAATTTGGCAACACAGGCGTGGGTCTATGGTGGGTACAGTAGGGGACTAAGGATGCATGCTTGGTGGGCTTTAGTGTTGAGTGTTATTAGGGAGGAAGTGCAGTTACCTAACTTCACTAAACCTATACCCTCTAGTTTTTGACTCCTCCACCCTGGGGAAGAGACCTTGTCTATTGATCCTATCCATGCCCCACATGATTTTTTGAACTTCTATTAGGTCACCTCCTCAGCTTCCGACGCTCAAGTGAAAAAAAAAACCCAGTATATTCAATCTTTCCCTGTAACTCAAACCTCCTGATCTGGCAAAATCCCTGTACATTCTTTCTGAACCTGTTCAAGTTTCACAACATCCTTCCAGTAGCAGGGAGACAACGATTACACATAATATTCCACAAGTGGCCGAACCAATATCCCGAATAGCCTCAACATGACCTCCCAACTCCTAAAATCAATGCACTGACCAATACAAGCAAACATACTAAACATCTCCTTCACTATCCTGTCTACCTGCGACTCCATTTTCAAGCAAATATGAACCTAGACTCCAAGATCTCTTTATTCTGCAACATTCCCTAGGACTTTGCCATTAAGTGTATAAGTCCTGCCCTGATTTGCCTTTCCAAAATTCAACATCTCTCATTTATCTAAATTAAACTCTATCTGCCGCTCCATAGTCTCATTGGCTCATCAGATCAAGATCCTGTTGTACTCTGAGGTAACAACCTTTACTGTCCACTACACCTTCAATTTTGGTGTCATCTTTAAATGTACTAACCATATCTGCTATGTTTGCATCCAAATCATTTATATAAATGACAAAAAGCGCACCATTGGTCACAGATGTCCAATGAAAAAAGCCTTCTGTATTCTACCTTCAAACCAGTTCTGTATTTGAATGGATAGTTCTCCCTGTATTCCATGTAATCTAACCTTACTAACCATGAGAACCTTGTCAAACACCTTACTGAAATCCATACGGATCATGTCCACCGCTCTGCCTTCATCAATCCTCTTGGATATATTGAGGTTGTGAAATGTGCTAGGCAAATGCACAGGTATTTTCTTTTCTTTTCTTGCAACTGACTTCATTTCTATTAATTTTTTTCTTTCTTTCTGTCTAAAGGTGAAAAAGGTGCTTTATAATAAGATATGTAGATTGCTGTTGAGAAATGCGCAATAGTTCAACACCATTTACAAGAGCTTAGAGAAGGTTGTCTCCAATGAGAAGACTGGCATTGTGATTGCTGAATATTCCACTAACAACATCCTAGAGGCTACCACAGCCGATCTTGACCAACTATATTTATACATGTGCGTCTGGCTGCAAGAGCAGGTTGAAGCTAAGAACCCCCAGTGAGTAATTCACCTCCTGTCTCCTCAGTGCTTGTCCATCATCTATAGGCACAAGTCAAGGGTATGATGAGTGGATGAGTGCAATTGTGACAATATTCTAAAAACTCCACACACCTGTTCGATTGGCACTCCATCCACCAATTTCAACATTAAATTCTTTGAACCACCTGCTCAAGAATAGAATGAGGCAGAAAGCAACAAATGATAAGCCAATTAGCCTCACATGCCATTGGGAAAATGCTAGAGTCTATTATTAAGGAAAAAGTGGTGAAATTTAATGCAATCAACCAGAGTTAAGATGAGTTTGTGAAAGGGAGTTGAGATAACGTATAAGTACAGGTTGTGGATTGATTAGCGCACAAAGGACAGAACATCAGGATTAATGGGTCGTTCTCAGGCTGGAACGATGTAAGTAGTGGAGTGTCTCAGGATCAGCCCTGATTAGTTATCAGGAACTGTGGGCACTGGAGCAGTTACTTTTCTTATTTAGTTACAATTCATAGCCACCCAGTGTTCAGATGGAGAGAATAAAGCCATCCACTTTTTTCCTCATGTTTCCTATTGATTGTTCTTGCTTTTGTTATATAAAATCATTGATTATTGACAACTTTTATGCAACAGAAACATTTTTAGTTCGTACATTACCAGGATAATGGAAAATAGTTGACTTTATCTTGAGAATAATGCACAATATCTGCTCTTTAAACATGTTTTATATGGAGAAATGCGTATATGATGTTCACATGATGATGGATGGCTTTTCTATTTCTACAGTTTCTAAAGCACATTCTGAGTTTTCTCAGCTTTCCAATAAACCTTTTACCAGTCCCTAATTGAAAACCACAGGCTTTGAAAGATGCTGAGAAAGGAATGAATGAATACAAACCCTTTTTGCTATTTTAAGCTATTGGAATTTTCAAAATAGTTATGTATGGTTAACATAGCATGGAGTGTTTCTGTGCTGGCAGTTCTGCAGAGTTAATAGTAATACCTAGGAATCACATACGCTACTGCAAACAAAATAGCAACGATTAACAGCAACTAACAGTGACTACCTAATATGAAGGTTCTTCAAGCTGTACAGCAAGGAAACATGGCCCTTCAGCCCATCAGTACATTAAGGAATGGACTTTCAGACCTGAGAAAGAGATGAAATTCTAAGTGAATTCAGTTGACGATCAGAAATATATTTGATTTTTGGACTAGCCACTTCCCTGAGCAGTTAGGTCAGCTTATTCGGAATAAACAAAGATCCTTTGAAGCACACTTCATCCAGACATGTGATTCTTGCATAATACTGACCGCATTTGACTCTGATATTCTGAATGCTTGAATTAATCATAATGATTCCCTGGAAAATGCAACTCCAGCAAAGAGAGATGGGATCATTCCATCCAGCCCGGCCATAGGCTAGCAAGCAGTGCAATATGTAGAACTTGTATTCATCTGTAAACTGTGCGGCACATTTAAATAATAACATGACATTTTGCATCAAGGAGTTGCCATGACATTCTGTTTCAGCTTGTTTTGAGATTGAGATAATCAAGTTTCTTCAGTTAAACTTATTTATTTATACCAATAGACTGAAGTCATAGTTGAGCAGCTTAAATGTATGACCTGAATCAACAAACATCTATAGCTTGATCTGCATTAGTAATATTCTGGCCAATCTTAGAATACTTCAGTGGACATTCTCATGGTCCAGTGGTAGTGTCCATGCCTTCAAGCCAGGTGACTTGGGTTCAAGTCCTATTTTCACCAGACATGTATGAAAACACCTGAATAGGTAGATTAAGAAGAAACGCTTCTGTTTAAGCATCTAGGATATAGTGAGGACCTGGAATCAACCTGACAGTCACTTTTAAAACATGCTTCACCCTACGCAAAACCACAAGGAAATAATTAACAATAGAGTGCAAGTCTACATTCAAAAAAAATTTGACTTCTCATTTAATGTCAAAATTCATAACAAAGGAAATGCTTAACATTAGCTTCTGTTTAGAATTGGGCAAACAATGAAAGGAAAAGTTATACTAATTCAAGTAAAAGAAATAAAAAAATACAACTATACAGCTTTCCTGACCTCAGAAAGTATTTAAATATTGCTAAAAAAAATGAAACAACGTTAAGACTTATCGTATTGCACTCTTCAGATCTGGATACAAGGAACTAATTGCCCACATTCATCTTAAATTGATGTTATTTTTCTAAGTTTGTTTGATGCAAGAATCCAAATTTGAGAGGGTACATCAATTTATACAGCATGGAAGAGATTAGTTGGTCTGTGGCTGACAAGCCTGCAAAGTGCCATCCGCAAAGTCAGAAAATTACCCCTCATTTTTATATTCTATGCCCTTGTCATAAAAACAATAATCGTTTATGTAATGACAAGAAAATACACAAATTAGTAAGTGAACTAAGACCCTCAACAATATTCTATCTTCTCGCCTTAGAAATTAATAAAGAAATATTGATCTATAAGACTGTCAGATACTTGAGTATGAACTGTCTCAATCCATTCTTTAAACCTGCATCACATACCACAGGAATAAAGGGTGAAGCTTGTGTTCATTTCCATCTTGTATGACTCTATGACATTGCTTACTGTTCTCAAGGTAACAAAGCACTTTTCAAACAATTATTATTATTACAACGTCAAATGCAGTTCTGATTAGGTTATCAACTGGAAATGGAACTCTGGGTGGAATCTTAAAGGGGTTTGAACAGGTGGGCTATGCTGAGATTTGTAGCAGACTCAGGTAAAAAGGCCAACAAAGGTTGATCTCAAAGTTGGGAACAATTTGTCAAGTAATAAAACTAGTGTCTTGCTAGGGAGAAGCAAATAGCCAATGAAGGCAGATTATATCTTTTTAAATGCCTTATTAATGCCACATCTTGCCACATTAATATTCAGCTTCTGCCCTTACCAAATGCATTAAACAAGCTAGACATAAAGAATTCTCTTCATGGTGGTCAGAGAGGAGACCTGGTGATTACAGCTTACCACTGGCTCTGACCAGTTTTAAATTGCCGAATCCCAAACTGCCTCTCAGGGCATGAGCCCTAACCACCAGCCACATGCATTCCTCATGCATGAACATTGTCATCTGACATTTTCCAACTACTTACAAGCATCATGACAATCTTCCAAACCATTTAAGCTGGAAGCACAGACCTGCATTGCAGGACTTACTGCCAACTTTCATTGAAAGGCTGCTGCATGGGCTTTTAGCAAGTACAGGCTGGCGCTCAACTCATGGATTGGACCAGGCAGCATCTCAGACTTGCTCACTTGCAGTCTCAGGATCCAATTACTTTTGTGCCTACCTGCATGCTTTCACCATCTGTGCCTTCCCAATTGGCACAGTCACACAACCAGGTAACTGAACATGCTGGTCAACAGTCAAGGGGTCATATATCGTGCTGCACAGCAATATGCTCTGTCACTTTCACACTTGTACCATATGCCAATAGCTTGTACATCAAACACTCCATATGTGGCAAGTCATGTCTCAGAGTCTTAGGGGTGGTCATCCTATCCAGAGACCATGGAGGCAACCAACAGTCAAGAAATTCCAGAACAGTAGGCCGAGAGCAGCCTTCCATGCCACTCAGAGGATTGCACACAGTCAGGCATCTGGCCAGGGGTATTCTCAGTCAAGGAGCCTGCACTGAAGCACTCTGGAGAATGTAGCCAAGTCCAGTCCGGGGATGAGGTTAACATTGTCAAAGATGTACAGTCATCAGTCAGAGGTCTCAGCACTTCATTGTCTGTGGCTGTCTGCTTGGCTCAATCAATGGGGTGGCTCATCATCAGTCCATTAAAATTCATCCACTAGAAAATCAGGAAAGGGGACGCAAAGAGGGGAGACGCAGGAATGTATCCTTCGAATATGAGGGTATAGGCTGTGGGAAAGGCAATGACAATTGTGAAGGGGGATTGATAGCATTATTTTGGGAAGGTGGTTGTGAAGGAGGGTGATTCACCCATGGTCACTCTGGCTTCAGGCAGGGAGTGATATTAGAAGTTTACAACCATGCTTCGTATGGTCATCTCATACACCAGGAGCTGTTGGAGAAGCACAGGCAGGTGTAAGCTCATCAAGATGAGTTGGGTGCAACTCTACACTGTTGGAGTGATGAAAAGCCTGATGGACTCACAAGCTAAGTGACCTGATAGAGGTTCTGGATTTTTGTGGCCTCCTGGGCACATAGAAACAGAGGCTGGAAATTACTGCTATCCTTCATCGTACAGGAAATCAAAAATGTGCAATAGGAAAGAATTATACCCGGAATGGGCAAAGTATGGGAGGGGGCTGACGTAACACTGTTTAAAGAAAAACACCACATCTCCAAACGGACCCCACCAACAGGGATATATTTCCCTCCCCACCCCTTTCTGCTTTTTGCAAGGACCGTTCCCTCCATGACTACCTGGTCAGGTCCACGCCCGCCAACAACCCACCCTCCCATCCTGCCACCATCGGATTTTCGAAACCTGCGCCCACACACCTCCTCTCTCACCTCCATCCAAGGCCCCAAAGGAGCCTTCCACATCCATCAAAGTTTTACCTGCACATCCACCAATGTCATTTATTGTATCCATTGCACCCGATGCGGTCTCTTCTACATTGGGGAGACTGGATGCCTTCTCACAGAGTGCTTTAGGGAACATCTCTGGGACACTTGCACCAATCAACCACACCGCCCCGTGGCCCAACATTTCAACTCCCCCTCCCACTCTGCTGAGGACATGCAGGTCCTGGGTCTCCTCCATCACCGTTCCCTTACCACCCGACACCTGGAGGAAGAGTGCCACATCTTCCCCCTGTTGGGATCCATTATTAAGGTTAGGTAGTGTAAGAAACTTTATTGTTAGGTAGTGCTCACGTAAGGTAGTATTAGCAAGTCTGGAACTTGTTAGCTTCACTAGACAACAGTAAGCCATTATGTTACACTAAGAACAGACTGAAAAGCTGATGGCATAGCCTGAAGAGGCCCCAGGGAGGGTGAGAGATAACAGGACATTAGAGCCGTGTCTAGATACACGTAGCTCAAACTGAGGTAATAGAACGTTATCAGGCGAGACCCAATCACATACGAAAATTCTGCGTTTTACCAAATAAGGATGTAACTCTGGAATGTGAGAGAACAAAAGGATAGACAAATTTAAAAAATAGTCAGAACGCCTTCTCCAGCAAGCCTGATACCTTGCTGTAACTCGATTCTCTCTCGAATAAAGCAGTCTGTTTCTTAGAATCTGACCCGGTGTCTCATTCCTCCGAAACGAACACGGGGACGGTAGAACCATCCTAACAGATGGTGACCCCTGACGTGCGGAGGGAATGGAGACACGCTTGTTGGCAGGGGTTGAGAGCCGCCGGGCGGCCGGCCATTCTGAATTGGGTACGGGGACGCCCTTTGCATAAAGGTCTCCAGTAGACATTGACCACTCTAAATTAGTAGTTGTTCCGACGTCTCGAATACCTTTGCCAACCTAAATTGCAGACGTGAGTAGACAACAGAGAATCGCTTTGTTCTAAGTGCGAGTCCTTTAGGTGTGTTGGTCATCCCGGAAAAGCCGGAGGTATTGGACACGGTGAGTTTCTTTTTTATTTGTTGCTTTCTATAGTGAGAAGAGTGAGTCCTCTAGGTGTGCGTTTGAACAGCCTTGCAATTTAAAAGTCCTAGAGTCGGTGAGACCTCCAGGTGTGCGTTGAAACACCCCTGCAATTTCAAAAGTCCTGGAGACGGTGAGTGTTATATTTTTTGGTCTCTTATCGTTAGAGAAGTGAATCCTCTAGGTGTGCGTTGAAACAGCCCTGCAATTTGAAAGTCCTAGAGTGGATGAATTCTCCAGGTGTGCGTTGAAACACCCCTGCAATTCCAAAAGTCCTGGAGACAGTGAGTTATTTATTTTTGATCTCTTATGGTTATAAAAGTGAATCCTCTAGGTGTGCGTTGAAACAGCCCTGCAATTTGAAAGTCCTAGAGTGGATGAATTCTCCAGGTGTGCGTTGAAACACCCCTGCAATTTTAAATTCCTGGAGACGCTGAGGCATATGTTTATAGTCTCCTATCGTTAGACAAGTGAACCGTCTAGGTGTGCGTTGGAACATCACTGCAGATTGAAAGTCCTGGAATCGGTGAGTACTATTTTTTCATTCACTTTCTCTCCTGGTGGTGAGTCGGTGATTTCTCCAGGTGTGCGTGGAAACAACTTTGCAATTTCAAAATCCTGGAGGTAGGAGGCGAGGCGATTGTGTATTACGGACCGCACGGCTCCCAGAACGGGAGTTGGGTCGGGGGATAGTGTAAGACGTGGGTACTGGGGTTACGGGAGTATAAACCCACACGCTGACGGACTTGGGGACTGGGAAACTTCCACTGCGCTGACATAATAACGGACGTAACGGTACGAGGGGACGGCGTATTACCTAACGGGACGGTTAGACAGGGTGGTTGATGGGATTTTTATAACAGTCAGAGACAGAGACAGACACAGAGTTCCGGACAGAGCGACTGTGTGTGTGTGAGAGGGAGTCTGTTTATGAGAAAGATAGAGTCTCTGAGTGTGTAAAAATCTGTGTGTGTGTGTGTGTGTAAGTATTTCTGTGTTTGTAAAGGTCTGTGGGAGAGAACAGAGAGAGAGAGAGAGAGAGAGAGAGAGAGAGAGAGAGACAGTGCGAGACACTAACAAAGGACTGCTCGGCCAGCAGACAGTTTAACACTTTGTGTTCCGGCTTAAATTCATTTGCTTGTTAGTGAATGAATGTCTGAGTGCTATCATCTAGAGCTTGAGTCCCTGGATTTTTTTGAATGTGATTTTTTATGAATGCTTAACATGATTTTTTCAGGTTGGAGATTTTATTGAGATTGAGTGGAGATGGGAAAGATTAGTTGGTAACTGATATTGATATAACTGATATAATAATCTGAGTGGGTCTGTGGAATTAAGAAATTGTGTGTCATATCCCAAGGAGAGAGAGAATGCGAATGCTGCTGAGCACTAGCAGACCGTGTCTGTGAGAGAGATAGATAGAGAGAGTAGGGCAGCACGTTTGAAGTAAACATTTCGGGAGTACAGCCTGCAAAGACCTTAACCCTTCGTGAACTGATTCAGATGCATCTGTTTGTTTGGTGATTATTTTCTTGGTTTTGTTTCTAGAGCCTGAGTTCCAGGACTGCTGTTTAAAGTGATTTCTTTTTATGTGAGCTTAACATGATTTTTTAAGGCTAATAACTTCTGTTCTTTTATGAGTCATGACTCCCTAACTACTCTTCTTACTAACCTCTTTTATTTTTACATAAAAGCAATATATGAAGGACAGTCGAAGTTTCGTTCGACAGTGGGTAGTTGTAAAAAACGAAAGTTTCCATGGTTATTATCTGTGACCTTGGATTCGACCATTGTGCATGCGTTAGAAGTTTTTAACTTGAATTGACAAATTGTTGTAAGACAGCTCTGATTATTTTTACGACCTAAAGTATTGTAATTGAGAAATGATTGGTCAGGAGTACATAAGAAAACTAATTTTGGATCTAAATTAGGGTACTAAATTTGGACGATTACAGTGGATTTCAAAATTGGGAACTGTATGCGTTTTACATTTTAAATATTAAACACTGAATAAATGGACGTAAATATATAAATATGTTTACAAGTTAGGAACAGGCCTTAAAGTTAGTCAAGCATGAATTGATAAATTGGTGTTTGAGCATATGGGAAGATAGGAACATTGGAAAATTTCTTAAAAGAAAGAAACAGGGAAGAACATAACGACTTGTCCCCTTCGGGAAGTGTTGATAGGGGACAAGGAGATTGGGTTTGTGTGTGACCCCCTCACCAGTGGGGAGGTCGGAACATTTAAAGGGAAATGACGGTCCTGGTTGAGAATCCAATAGGATTGTCAGAACAAATTAATTTATTTTTGAGGCCCAGTCTGTATTTGTGGGCTGAGTTAATGTCTATTTTGAATATATTATTTACTGCGGGAGAAAGGAGACTTATATGGGGATGCTGGATAGGGAAAGATACGGAAGATAGAAGGGTGAAGTGGGATAAATCCATTAAATGAATTGTTAGGAGGGGCACAGAAAGTGTTTGTAAAGAGAGAAAGGACGAGTGACAGGAGCAGAACGCGTAAATGATGGTAGCTGCGGTTGATGAGGTAATTAGGAGAAGAATGCAGCCAAAAGTGAGCAACCGGAGCAGCGAGTGATAGCATGTAGGGCAGAGAAGAAAGGGAGTAGGGAGAGACATGGAGGAGCATTTGATAGAGAGTTTGAGCGACAGGGGCAGAGACGAAGGTCTCCACAGGCAGGATGCCATTATTGTGGAAAGATAGGGCATTTTGGGCGGGAGTGTCCTGATCTATAAAGGGAAGAAAGAGCCATTCCGCTTATGATTTTGATAACGACAGGGAGGGGAACAACAACTGGCATCATTTCTGAGCAGTCAGGGGTTAAAAAACCCAGTCATAGATTGGCTGAATAGCACATTCGGTAGATGGGAAAATGTGCTGGGACAGCTGGCCCTTGGTTTATGAATCTCTGTTGCTATCTTTATTACCTGTGGTTGTTGTTGTATACCATGTATCAGGACGCTTGTGACACGAATGATCGACCATGCCCTGACGGGAAAGGATAACCCCCCACCCGCATACCAGGCAGCGGTGCTGGAGGAGCCTGTGATGGGGGCACCCCAAGGAAAGATTATGGGATCGGTATCAGAGGGAATGGAGGAGATATGCCTGCGAGGGAAGCGCGGGACAACTTATGATTTTACTTTATAACTGTATCTCTCATTTCTAATCCTTCCCATATTAGGGCCTCAGAATGTGAGGGCTGAGGTGCAGAGACCTCCTAGTTGTGTATTTTTTTTTCTTTCCCGTTCAAATTGACAACAGGTAAATTTGTGTTTTTATGCTGCAGTTAGAGATTGTGAAGTGCTATATGCCTCGAGACTCAAGAGACTATTGTTCACTCAAGAGATTCCTAGCCATCATCTGGTATTCCTAAATGGCTTCGATTGGTCTCGACGGCCACGGTTCACAATGATAAGCCAGTTACCACTGCCCGTGTCCGTACTTGACAGCTGTAAAATGGATGTGGGTTTTTATTGGTCAAGTGAAGGTGACTGGTTAGCCAATGACAGATAAGATTCCTCGAGCGAGGGACAACCTAAGACAGGCACAGTCGTGCATTGACCTTCAGAATAATGGCCTGTGGTCATGTGGTTTTAAGAGATGCCTGGCTTTTGTATCCGTGTCGGGAATCTGGTCAAGTTTCTGGCTTGCAAAGCAGCTTGATATAAGGAAAATCGTGGACCCAGCAGTTTGACATTGTATTCACTGTATTTTTGACAAAGGAAAATGCCAGTTTTGTGGCATCTTCCAGAACCGACTTAACAACAAACCTTTGGGAAGGAAGGAGAGCTCATTGAATCCTATTACAAAAAAGATTTGACACTATGTCAGTAGTTTGATGTCATGGTATAATATGACCGATTTTACTGGGAGGTTGTACAATTGGGTGTTCTTTGGACAGCAGACCTTCATTCTGCAGGCGTCCTAACTTATCCACTTTGTGTTTTCCTCTGGTTCTCTTCGCTTTTGTTATCATACTCTGTAATCGTTTTGTTGGTTTTGAGATAGCTTTTTGCAGATGTTTACGACTTTTGAGTGCTTATGTCTGTTATGTATTTTTTCACTGCTTCTCGTGTCTTAACGATTGTATGCGAACTGGAGAGGCGCCTAGAGTAGGGATTTTTTGCGACGCGGATTGCTTTGTGAGGTTGTATGCTGCTTAGGGACTCCTATCCCCTATAACTATGTCTCCCTAGAGTCAGACAAGCCGGGTTAAGCTAATTGGTCGGTCTTGCAAAGGAGCGACGGAGGGGCGCTCACCGACCATCCGGGTCCTGACTGCTGCGCGCGAACTGCTGTATTTTGTGTGGCCTCTTTCGAGGCCAAGGGAGGGAGTGTTGGGATCCATTATTAAGGTTAGGTAGTGTAAGAAACTTTATTGTTAGGTAGTGCTCACGTAAGGTAGTATTAGCAAGTCTGGAACTTGTTAGCTTCACTAGACAGCAGTAAGCCATTATGTTACACTAAGAACAGACTGAAAAGCTGATGGCATAGCCTGAAGAGGCCCCAGGGAGGGTGAGAGATAACAGGACATTAGAGCCGTGTCTAGATACACGTAGCTCAAACTGAGGTAATAGAACGTTATCAGGCGAGACCCAATCACATACGAAAATTCTGCATTTTACCAAATAAGGATGTAACTCTGGAATGTGAGAGAACAAAAGGATAGACAAATTTTAAAAATAGTCAGAACGCCTTCCCCAGCAAGCCTGATACCTTGCTGTAACTCGATTCTCTCTTGAATAAAGCAGTCTGTTTCTTAGAATCTGACCCGGTGTCTCATTCCTCCGAAACGAACACGGGGACGGTAGAACCGTCCTAACACCCCTCAGAACATTTCAACCCTAGGTGTGCACTTCACTAGTTTCCTCATTTCCACTCCCCCCACCTTACCCCGGTTCCAACCTTACAGCTCAGCACCATCCTCATGACCAGGCCTACCTGCCAATCTTTCTTCCCACCTATCCACTTCAGCCTCCTCTCTGATCTATCACCTTCATGCCAATCCCTATCCACCCATTGTACTCATTGCTACCCTCCCCCACTTTCCTCACTAATCTATCACCTTCATCCCCATCCCCATCCACCTATTGTTAGTGAGTAAACTTAGGGCACATGGTATTGGGGGCAAAGTACTAGATTGGATTGAAAATTGGTTGGCTGATAGGAAACAAAGGGTAGTGATAAACGGCTCCATTTTGGAATGGCAGGCAGTGATCAGTGGGGTGCCGCAGGGATCCGTGCTGGGACCGCAGCTTTTTACAATTTATGTTAATGACATAGAAGATCGTATCAGCAATAACATTAGCAAATTTGCTGATGATACTAAGCTGGGTGGCAGGGTGAAATATGATGAGGATGTTAGGTGATTACAGGGTGACCTGGACAAGTTAGGTGAATGGGCAGATGCATGGCAAATACAGTTTAATGTGGATAAATGTATGGTTATCCACTAGGAAGGCAGATTACTACCACAATGGAATCAATTCAGGTAAAGGGGCAGCACAGAGAGATCTGGGTGTTCTTGTACACCAGTCAATGAAGGTAAGCATGCAGGTACAGCAGGTAGTGAAGAAGGCTAATAGTATGCTGGCCTTCATAACAAGAGGAATTGAATATAGAAGCAAAGAGGTGCTTCTGCAGTTGTAGAGGGCCCTGGTGAGACCACACCTGGAGTACTGGGTGCAGTTCTGGTCTCCAAATTTGAGGAAAGACATTCTGGCTATTGAGGGAGTGTAGCGTAGGTTCACGAGGTCAATTCCTGGAATGGAGGGATTACCTTACACTGAAAGACTGAAGCGACTGGGCTTGTACACCCTTGAGTTAGAAGACTGAGAGGGGATCTGATTGAGACATATAAGATTATGAAAGGATTGGACACTCTGGCAGCAGGAAACGTGTTTCCGCTGATGGGTGAGTGCCGAACCAAGGACACAGCTTAAAAATATGGGGTAGACCATTTAGGACAGAGATGAGGAGAAACTTCTTCACCCAGAGAGTGGTGGCTGTGTGGAATGCTCTGCCCCAGAGGGCAGTGGAGGCCCAGTCTCTGGATTCATTTAAGAAAGAGTTGGATAGAGCTCTCAAAGATAGTGTAATCAAGGGTTATGTAGATAAGGCAGGAAGCGAATACTGATTAGGAATGATCAGCCATGATCATGTTGAATGGCGGTGCAGGCTCGAAAGGCTGAATGGCCTACTCCTGCACCTATTGTCTATTGTCTATTGTACTCCTTGCTATCTTCTCCCTAGCCCCACCCCTCTCCCATTTATCTCTCCATCATGGAGGCCCCCTGCCTTCAGTGCTGATGAGGGGCTTTTGCCTGAAACATTGATTTTCCTTCTCCTCGGATGCTGTCTGACAGGCTGTGCTTTTCCAGCACCACTCTAATCTGGACACAAACCTTCTGGGTCCCTAGTCTCTGGTCATCTTTATGCATTAACTCCCCATGTACTCTGCACCTCCCTGTTCCAAGAATCACTGACCACCTCATTCATAACAACTCCGCTGGACACAGATGCAAGGGAAAGAGTAGGATGCTGTAAAATGATGGTAATGATTTCAGCAGGACCCGTTGCCCTGTATCCAGATTGTCCACCTTGCTTCCAGATGCTGCAGGAGGGTCTCAAGCACTGACATGAAGCTAAGCATCATGTTGGCACACTTTCATTCACAGCGACACATACATACATCAAACAGATGTAAAGAGGCAAAACAATAACATTTGCACAAATTAATGTAGAGTACCACCAAAGTGCACGCATTGAATTTTCTACTTGCTCTCCCTCTCACTATGTGGAAGAGGTGACATGGTGGTTCAATGGTTAGCACTGCCGCCTCACAGCACCAGGGATATAGGCTTGATTCCAGCTTTGGATGGCTGTGTGTGTGGTGTTTGTATGTTCTCCCCATGTTAAGAATCACAGAATCCCAACAGACTGGAAATAGGCCATTTGGCCCAACAAGTCCACACCAACCCCTCCAAGAGTATGCCACCCAAACATATGACCCTACCCTATTACTCTACATTTACCCCTGACTAATGCACTTGACCTACACATTCCTGAACACAATAAGCAATTTAGCATGGCCAATTCACCTAACCTGCACATCTTTGGACTGTGGGAGGAAATCAGAGTACCCAGAGAAACCCATGCAGATATGGGGAGAATGTACAAACTCCACACAGTCTGTCCGAGGCTGAAATTGAACCCAAGTCCCTGGCACTGTAAGGTAGCAGTGCTAACCACTGAGCCACCATGCCACTCCTACAGGTTTCCTCCAGGTGTTCTAGTTTTCTCCCACTGTCAAATGATGTGCAGGTCAGGTGTATTGGTCATAGTTAAGGCGAGGTTGTTGGGATAGGGTGGGATCTGGGTGGAAGGCTCTTTAGAGGATCTGAGCAGACTTGACAGGCCAAATGGCTTCATTCCATATTGTAGGGATTCTATGTTGTCTCAGGCTTGATCTAGAGTCAATCCCTGGGTTTGCAGCTGGGGTGAGGTGGGATAGAGTGCAGGGGTCTACTCGGAAATGCAGCCCTTTTGCCCTGAGGGTTGGTCAGATCCTATGCAATAAGCAACCTACATCTCCTCAGATGTCAGCTCCTCTAACAAATCCAGGTCTCTTACCCTCAGCCCTTCTAACTGAGCACAAAATACACATCAGGGCACACTATCGGTAGAAAATTGTTGTACAGAAATTCCCTCTGTGTTATGTGAGCATTGCAGTGATGTGGTTAAATACTTCCCGTTATCAGACTTTTTCAGGCTTGATCTGGAGTCAATCCCTCACTTTTTGAATGTGACTGGAAAGCTGCTGATTGCCACTAGGATGAATTATTAAAGGACCTTGTCAAAGTCCAAACAAGCTTTGAGTCTGTCTTTATGTTTATATTAATGATTTAATTTTCAAATGCTAAGGAATCTTCACAGCAGGTCTAAATATTAGCTCTTTCTACCAAGAGCAAATCATTTTTTACTTGCATCAGCTTTTTCACTGAGGTTAGCAAAGTGATGGAGAAATATGAGCTTTTTTGTGTGTTCTACTAACAATTTAATTGAATAGATATTAATGTGACTTTTCCCTTTCTTGCATGCAAAATGGATGCATGGTTGTAAGGTATTGCCATTGCCACATTGGGGGCACCTTAATTTTAGCATGCAATCAATAACCTGATAGGACTACTTTGACACTTAAAATAGTCTACACTTGCTTCAACATCCACCTGTAAAATTTGTTCAAAACTAAATGGGCCATGCTCTATGCTGTCTGCAATAAATCCACCCAGGCTGATCGTGGTCTAAGTGGGAATTGTCAAAGGAACAGCCCAAAGTAGCCATTAAATGGGAGATAATACGTTCTGTGGAGTGGGTGACATTGGGTGCACTCGTTTACTTTTGAGCTCATTCCCTGTCCCTCAAGCTTAACTGACAGAACAATTCAATAGGTCAGATGCCTGACCAGGTGAGTTGCCTTTGGAGGTACAACGGACATCACAGGATCATTTCTCTCAGTAAGATGAGACCACTGACCTTATTTCAGAAATGCCTTGGACTTCTGGTTTCCGGTTTCCAGTTTCTTAGATCTATTTTGGGCCTAAATTAGTATCTTCCCATTTTCAACTGGTGGTACTTCATCAATATTGTTTTCTGAAGTGTATTATAAGCATTATAGATGCATTCAAAATGTCCTTTGCAAATCACATCAAGAATAGAGCAAAATGAGGAGATGAACATTTCCATTTGCAATGAAACTGTTTTGTCAAGTGGGATTCATAGTGCCTGAGCCTATGGGTTGGAAAGACTTTCCTCATGCAACCTTTCACTCTTCACCTCCTTAATCACACAGCTCTGGTCATGAGTAATTTTCTCAGAGATTTGTTCAACCAGAGAGGGGGATGTGCTTGCCACTGCCAAGACCTTCTGTCTTTCAGGTCTCTGGTGCCATATTTAAAGCCCAGCTTTTCAGGTGCCACTGTCCAGCAATGACCCCTCAGACTATGGGGCTAAACAGTCATTTCTGAACATGTGTTATAGGCAAAAAGAAATGTCATACCCTGCTTCGTGGACAAGGACCGAGACTTCTCATTGGATAGGGTGGTGCAGAGGACAGAGTATTTTTTTCCAGTTGATTGCCACAGATCAAACCAAATTAGACTCAACTTGCAGTATGTGTCAATGTCTGTCCCGATGAGAACCAGTATCCAACAGTGTCGAAAGAAGGTCAACAGTCTTTCTAAACAACAAGAATAAGCACGCTATTTTCTGTCTGCTACCTCACACTCACAGGCCTTTCACTGCTGCTTACATGGCTTAAAAATGTGTTGCTGGAAAAGCGCAGCAGGTCAGGCAGCATCAAAGGAGCAGGAGAATCGATATTTCGAGCATAAGTGCTTCTTCAGGAATGAGGAAGGTGTGCCAAGCAGGCTAAAATAAAAGGTAGGAAGGAGGGACTTGGGGGTGGGGTGTTGGGAATGCGATAGGTGGAAGGAGGTTAAGGTGAGGGTGATAGGCTGGAGAGGGGGTGGGGGGGGAGAGGTCGGGAAGAAGATTGCAGGTCAAGAAGGCGGTGCTGAGTCTGAGGGTTGGGATTGAGAAAAGATGGGGGGAGGGGAAATAAGGAAGCTGGAGAAATCTGTATTCATACCTTGTGGTTGGAGGGTTCCTAGGCAGAAGATGAGGCTCTGTTCCTTCAGGCGTCGTGTTGTTATGGTCTGGAGATGGAGGAGGCCAAAGACCTGCATGCTTACTTATCCACCAATGCTCTTGGAATACAACTCTCAGTGCATTACTTCCACTCAACAGCCCTCATCTACCTCATCCTCCATAGCTACTCACCCTTTCTGCCTTGAACACTTCCAACTGACTCACTCAATCACTTTTTCACCGTCACCATATTTACAAACCTTTCTCAACATTACTCACAACACATCGGGGATGGGAAAATTCCACAATCCTTGGCAAACATAAAAAAAGATTAACTCAAAACAGAAGATACTGAAGTCATGATTTGGAGGTGCTGGTGTTGAACTGGGGTGTACAAAGTTAAAAATCACACAACACCAGGTTATAGTCCGACAGGCTTAACTGAAAGCACTAGCTTTCGGAGCGCTGCTCAACCACCTGATGAAGGAGCAGCACTCTGAAAGCTAGTGCTCCCAATTAAGCCTGTCGGACTATAACCTGGTGTTGTGTGATTTTTAGCTTTGAAGCTACTGAAAATGGTCTGTAGCTACATTAGAATCTGAGAAAGAGCCAATTAATTCAATGGATAATCGCTGGCGATTTCTTGAATTTTGATAATGGCTTCATACACACAAGACATTTGCATGGTTTATTTGACTTTGCAGACACATATTTTCCTCCTGTGGTTTCCTATTCTCCAACATTGTTGCCTTTCTATTTTAAGTTTTTATAGATATCTCTAAATAGACTGAATGGAATTTCTGCTCTTTGAGATTTTCAGGTCATGGAGGCAGCAATTTTCTGCTTTGGCAATAGGTCATGGTTACTCCTCTACTTGGCATTGACAAGTATCCTTTCTTAACATGTGATGAGAAGGTCACTTTGATGGTTCACGTTAGAAAAATATTAGAAATAGAAGAGGTGTTCAATGATTCTGGCTATTTATTAAAAAAAGGAAACTTTTTTGTTTGCTTTGAACATATAAAAATATTTTCTCGACATATAACTGTAATGATTGTAATGAGATTAGCCAGGCAGACCTCATATAATATGAGTTTCCTGATTGGGGTTGTTGCACTGATCCAATCAGGGAGCCCTGTCTGACAGGTAAGAACAGGAGGGTCACACTGTTCACTCTGAGAGCTGGCTCTGAGGGAGCTGGATCAGTGTCAAACACTCTCCTCATGTAAATAACGAGTGACTTGGTGATGGGATTCCAGCCTCTGTGAAGTTATTTCAATAAATTCATCAGAATTATTCTCAAAACTTTTCCTTTTAATGTAGGCTACAAAGACTTGAAATAATGAAAATGTTGATTCAACATGAAATGAGCAGTAAAGTGACTAAGGGATTGCATTTCTGTTCTTTGAGTAGAAGGTTGATAGAAGGGCACCAATAAAGAACAAAGTTTCTTTTCATAACCTATTCAGTGAAAACTGGAGACAAACCTTCATGCCTGTTTCAAGTCCTTCCAACATCAAAAACTTTGCCACCAATCAATAAGCTGCAGCACAAACCTATCCAAACAAAAAGGTAGTATTGATGGGAGATTAAAACTGAAATTGCTGGAAAAATTCTGTAGGTTTGGCAGCATCTATGAAGATAAAACAAAGTTAATCTTTTGAGTTCAGTGAACCTTCTTCAGCTCCTTGTTCTAATGCTACTGCCAGGAAACTTTGTGCACAGAAACAGACACCCCCATCATGGTTTGGACTAAGTAACAACTCAGGCACCTTGCTTGATCTCTTAGTGCTCACTCTCATTGCTTCTACTTGGATGCCAGCAGCATCTCTGCATTGCTTTGCCTTTTAGCCGTACTTTTCCCCTTATCCAGAGCCGCAATGCTCACAGGACCTTTGTCTTGCCTTGCCTTTTATTGCAAACAAAAAGCCAAACAGTTTGTCATGGTTGTCGGCAGTGGCCAATGAAGGGGTAGACATACTCTTGTCTGGCACCATGCTATATAAACATTGCCCCTGCAGTATGTACCAGCAACAAACACACTGGTGCATTAATCTATTTAGGTTGGCAAAGACTAATAGGTAGAATGTCAAGGTTTATGATTAGTTGTTCAAACTTTAAGACCCAAAGTAGAAAAACACAGGGTTGTCTTGAAGTAATTAATTGAAAATAGAGAGCAGCCTTGCAAGTTTTCTATTGTAGAGTCATAAAGTCATACAGCACGGAACAGCTGAATATATTTCCCAAACTAAACTGGTTCCACTTACCTGTATTATGTTCATATCCTTCTGAACATTTCCTATTCATGTTCCTGTCCAAATGTCTTTTAAAATTGTAACGTACCTGTATCTGCCACTTCCTCTGCCCATTTTATTCCACATAAGAACCACCCACTGTATGAAAAGGTCCTTTTTAAATCTTTCTCCTCTCACTTTAGAAATATTCTCTCTAGATTATAACTCCCCTACTAAAGGTAAAAGACCTTTGCTATTTACCTTATCTATGCCCCTCATGACTTTATAAATGTCTATAGTCAACCTCCAACGTTGCAGTGAAAAAGTTCCAGCCTATCCAGCCTCTCCTTATGGATCCAGTCACAGTCTAATATGGTGTCAACATCACAGGCTCAGCTTTGGGCTTATATTAAGGCCTGGCTTTGTGAGATTCAGTCAAATCTTATTCATGTCACATATTTATGGATTCCATTTAGACACTTGCTGTTCTTCTAACAATACAGTCAAGAGAATTAATTTTCTGAAGTAATAACCTCTCCTGAGATACAACATCTTATTTCCAGGATAGAAGAGGGATAGATTCATAAACCTTAGTTTCCTGTGGTAACATCTTTCCTGAAAATTCATTTGAGATTCATCATACACAGTTTCTATGCAAGCTTCAACTCTATTAATATAAAAAGAAACCAGTTTGCCACCAGAGGCAATTAATAACATTGTGCTTCTACCAATCACCAAGGGCAAATTTTTCTTTCTAATAAGTTTCATGGATAGGTCAGCATATTTGCAAAATGAAAATTATAGTTATTTCCTAATTAATTTCCTACAATACCTACCAACACATCGACATTTTACTTCACTAATGGTCTCCACATGATTAGCAATACACCAAAGATATTTCTCCTACCCGAGGGTGTTCTTATATCTATTCAGATATCAGTTTCATATTTAAGATGAAAATTTCCATTTAATCTATTAGTTACATCTGAATCTTATTGAGGTCAATGGAGCTCAGATCCACACTGAGGTAGCTAACTTGAGCCAGTACAGCTCTCGAGAAACTGGCATCAGTGAGACTTTTGAGAATGAGGTTAATCACATGGGAGGTATATGTATCTCGAATCCTATCATGGCAGATGATGTCATTTGAACTCAGTAACATTTGAAAGCAAGATTCTAATGATGACTGTGAATCCATTGCCAATTGTTGGAAAATCTGGCTCACTAATGTCTTTTAGGGAAAGAATCTACCATCCTTACTTGGTCTGGCGTACATGTGACTCCAGACCCACAGCAATGAGGTTGACTCTTAATTGCCCTCTGGGCAATTAAGGATGGGTAATAAATTCTAGCTTGGACTGTGATGCCTGACTCCCATGAATGAATTTTAAAAATATATACAAGGTCAAGCAAAGTTGCTGTTACTGCTAGAAATTTACTAACTTGCAAACTTGAGTGAAGATGATGCTCTATTAGTCAAATTACCTGAACATGTTCATTCTAAAGTTTCACATTGGAAGAAGGATCAGTTCACTTATACATGGTACAAGAGTACTGATATGGGTTGTCCAATTAGAGTCCAAACAGAGAGAAAAAAAACAATTTTAAGACTTGGCTTTTTAAAAAGAAAATTGTGCACAGAATATGGATGTCAATAGTTAGTAGAGCAGTTTAACCTAGAGGAAAGTTACAAGTCAATCATACTCTATGCCAGGAGTCACATGTAGACCAGAGAAGACAAGGAAAGCAGATTTTCCTCCTGAAAAGACATTTGTAAACCAGGTAGGTTTTGCTACAATCAAATGTGGTTACATCATTGCTATTCAACCAGCTATTAACCCTAGATCATCTTCTATTCAAATTTTACCAACTACTACACTGGGACTCCAAGACATTGGCCTGAGGTTGACTGGAGTGCTAGTCCTAGTCCACTATGCCAGAACTTAGCCCTAGGATGCCTGTAAGTCTGCAAACAAGCTACTTTCATGAACTTTAAATTGAAAATGAAGTATTCTCATAATCTCTTACTCACTTTATAAATCAGCTCAGAGAATCTGCTTTTGAGTGTACAAATAATGTTTGGGTGCTAGGGAAATATGCAATCAGAAAATGTACAGAACAAAGCTTGGGCACAAAGAAATGATTTAGACATCCAAAATGGACATCGCAAGTACACTCAAATGCTTCTGCTTTAATCCTGAATGATCAGATGACACAAATTTGAAGAACTGCTTGCATTGTAAACGATGACCATAGATTAATCCTTCATTGTGATTTCAGCGATCATTTCCAGATTCTGTCAAATTATCAGCACCATCTGTCTCTGACATTTTATCGTGTGTGCATCCATGTGTATCTTGACACAAATATTCATTAGAATATAAAAAGCCATAATTAATGAATATAGACATTGATCAATGCTTGTATTTTCAATAGGATGTAGGGCTCTGCATTTTATCAAAATAGCACCAGAACCTCGATTCCAGAAGTCTCACCACTGAACCTGTCATTTTCACCAGGGATTTGGGGACTGGTACAAGGTGAGATATATTTCACACATTGTTCAAGGGTAGCAGTGCATTTAAAAGTGCAGCTCCTTTCCAACAGAAGGAAGTTTGGTGACCTAGAATTTTGCAAAATAGCCTGTGGGCTTTGGGCATTTGAGGAAAGGGTCTTAGCCTGACAATGTTCTTCAGCAAATGTATCATTTGGAGAGGAAAGGTATCCTTTTGGAAGAGTTCAAGTATCCTTTAGAATACGTATATGCAAAAGTAAGTAAGATATTTGGAATTGTCAAGGAGCCAAGTTATGTAATGACACGGCCCTTTAAATTTTTTCGAGACAGAAGCAGCCAACTTGCAATTAAAATAAAACAGTGCTTGAAATTTCAGCAGATGTTTGTTGCCATAAGCCTGGAGGCCATAATCATAGGATTAATTTTTTTTTGACTGCTTCAGCAATCTATCATGATCTACAGTGGGAAGTTTACAACTTTACAGTTTGATTGACAGCTAACAGATTATAAAAGGATTGGTTAACTTTGATGCTGGGCTATAAATACAAATTAGGGCATTAATTATTTGATAAGTTAGCAAGTAAATTTTGTGTCTGTATATCTTCCAATTATTTAATAGATCCAAAAGATATTGCTGTTTCAAAACTTGAGCTGTGGATGATTTCTTAAATTTTTTTTAACGGTGGTGCAAAGCTTATACATGAAAGCAGACTGCTGTGTTTTTCATATGCAATCGAAGTTGCAACATTGAATGGAAAGTATACTTAATGAAAAATGCAGTTCTGGCAGGACCTGTGGTCGATATTCAATTGGGTTATGTTAAACTGACATAGCACAACCAGTAGGCAGGCTTTCTCACCTGAGCTACATATAGGGAACAGGCAGTGCTTAAAGATTAGTTGTGAGTGCAGAGTGTTATTACTAGGAGTGTTGTTCCACTTTGGAAAGTTTACTGAAAAATAGTTTACAAACATAGGTTTCACATTTCCACTTCTGTATCCATTATCCGGGCAGCACCATTGATTGTTGCATTTCATAATTGCCCTCCTGTTATTATGACCAGGAAATCAGGCTACATGCAAGCGACCATGTTACATGCCTCTTCCCCTCAGACATGTCACGTGACTAAGCACAGCCACAGATTTGTCATTACTATGGCTTTAGGAAGTGTACTTTTCCATTTTTTGTGAAGATAGGTTGAAACAGAGGTACAGATTGGTCTACTCAAAGCCAATAATGTAGACACCTTGTTTTTTTCAAGGATGAAGCAATAGAAGCAGCCTGAATGGGTGGGATCAAGCTGCCATGGATCCAGGATTTTTAGTTTTAGCTTTCAGCAGTTGCTGGGGTCTTGAAGCTGGACATGGAACTTTTTATTCTTCTCCCTCTGTTATAGCTAAAAGCTAGGATTTTCTTGCTGCTGCTAGAATTGCATTAAGATAATTTCACTAAATTTACCTTTGCCTAAAGTGTGTTTATAGAATGTTACTATAGTGGAACAGTTCATTAGTAGTAGTTAATATATATGCTATTTTGTTAGGCATATTGATAGCTACAGTAAATCCAAGTCTTTTCTTTTATTCTAATTGTATCTGTATTTTAACTGTAATCTAAAAATAAATAATGTTTTGCTTCAAGTCAAGTAGTTTGACTGATCAAATTTCATCTGCAAAGCAATGCCTAGCACTTAACTTTGAAGTAAGAAAGAGTTAGGAACTAGGCTAGTTCCATAATATATTTTGAGAGGATTTGGTCTGGTCTATCGCACAGTCCATAACTAAAATGAGTGTCACGCTTTCAAAAAGAACATTATTAAAGACATGTTATAGGCACAAATCACTGCAGATGCTGGAATCTGGGCTGAAAACACCAAATGCTGGAGATCACAGCGGGTCAGACAGCATCCATGGAGAGAAAGAAAACCAATACTTTGAGTCTGGATGACTCTTCATCAGAGCTGAATTGTAGCTCTGCTAGAGAGTCATCAAGACTCAAAATGTTGGCTTGCTGTCTCTCCCTGGATGCTGTCTGACCCGTTGTGATCTGCAGCATTTGTTGTTTTCAGCCCAGATTCCATTTGTTGTTTTCATTATCAAAAGTACTACTGGAGCACTCAAACAATTCTTCCAATGCTTCAAAGGCTTTTGCAGACTTGTGTAGCAAATTCGTAAGAAACAATCTGGATTTTGTTATGTGCGGAATGGTCCACAGCTTTACTATTACAATGGATGCAGATTAGTAGAGGTCCTCTACACATTTGGGAAATAGAGGTTTTAAGCTGGGGAGGGGAATGAGGAGAGGGAATGGAGTTGCATCTCAACCTCCTAATGCTGTTAGGTTGCCGTGTTCTTCCAGCCACCCTGTTTGTCTACCATGGATTCCAGCATCTGCAATTTTTTTTGTCTCCTACCATCATAACGGTCTAGCTTTTGCCATTAATCACCTATGAACATGAAGGAATAAAATGAAAATATAAAAGAGGAGGACATGTTCCAGTGATCATTAGAGCTCATAGTGCTCTATCTATCAGACACCAAATCATGCAGGACTATTTTGCCTAATTCAGCTATTTCATGCTCATTCATCCTTTTGGGAGAGTTCAAGAATCCTTTGGGAGATGTTAGACATAAAAATTCAGAAGAAGTAAATGAGATCTTTGGAAGTGTCAAGTTGTTTAATTACCCTACCTTTCAATTTTGAGGGGAGAAAAATAGCTAACCTGCAATTGTAAAAAGAAGCGTTTGAAATTTCAACAGAAGCTTGTTTCCATAAGCTTGGGCTCTATCTTCATAAGATTAAAGCCCTCTGACTGCTTCAACAGCCTTTCATGATCATGTTGGGAAGCCTACAACTTCACATTGATTGACAGCTTGGAGATTATAAAGGAATTAGCTGACTTTGATATGAGACTATAATTACATGAGGACATTGACTATTTTACCAGATGAAAATTAAACTTGGTGTCAGCATCTCTTTCAATTATTGAATTGTTTCAAACTATGTTATCATGTTTCAAAACTGGAGCTGTGGATCACTTCTTATATTCTTTTAATGTTGGTATAAACTATAGAAACTACAAAGTTTTCATCTACAATAGAAGTCGCAACATTGAATGTGAAAAATAATTAATGAAAAGTGGACTTCTTATAGGACCTGTGGCAGATTCTCAGCTGGCCCATGCTAAGCTCACATAGCACAACCAGCAGGCAGATCTTTTCACCTGAGCTACATGTAGGGAACATGCAGTGCATACAGATTTAATAAGTCCTTGCTGTTTTCTTTATAAGCAATATCTGATTGTTATGCTTCACTTATTGCAAAGCACAATTCCAGCACATATTCCAAAACACAAAATTAATTTATCAAGAAATATTGGATCTGCATAATTTACATTTTCTAACTAGCCTTGTACAGGCCTTCATAACTGTCTTGCTTGTATTTTCTCCTCCCTTTGGAGTTCCAATGCATTGAATCTCCAATGGCTATAGCTCAGGGAGTGGTGCTGAGTTAGTATTGAGGATGCATAAGAACTAAAAGCAGGAGCGGGCAATTTGGCCTTTCGAGCCTGCTGCACTGTTCAATACAGTCATGATCTCATCTCAGTCTCAAGTTTACTTTTCTGTTAAATCCTTCAATTCATTATTAATTAAAAATCTGTCTATTCCTCCTTAAACTCAATCAGTGTCCTGCCAAGCATCTCACTCTAGGGTAATGAATTCCACAGATTCATGACCCTTCGTGAGCAGCAGCCTTTCCTTATATCTGTTCAGATTTGTTATCCCTTATCCCAAAACCACGACCTCTCATTCTAGATTACCTTAAATGAGGAAATATGCTTTATCAATCTCCTTTACTATCTTGTAAACCTCGATTAGATCTCCTCCAATTCTTCTAAGCTTAAAATGCTTAATCTCTCTTCATAAAGATGAGCCCCTCATCTCTGGTTTCAATGTAGCAGTACTTCTGTCAAACTGAGAAGACTTTGAGCATCTCTGGGTCCAGTGTCCCTGTAAGACTGCAGAAGCTTAGCATGGACTGCAGGGGTCCGTGCTAGCATGATGCATGATAATGGAAGAACACTGATGATGTGGCTGGCAGGAGAGCGGGCATACAATGAGCTACTCCAAAGAAGCTATGAGAATCTTTAGGGGAGTGACATCTTATTCCTGCCTTGGAGTAGAGTGCAGGAGCAAGCAGCTTGCAAGAGTGTTCCCCCAGATATATGCTTTTGCGGGAGCTCTCGGCGCTACTCCATCCATTCTGGTAGCAGAAACTGTATTGTTAGTGGATCTGACTGCATTGAACAGAATTGTTGCTAAGCTCTGCACAAAGCCTTGAGACAAGCTTTCATTTTTATGTGTATAAGCCCTCTGGTGCGCTGCTGAGTATGCCCAGTGTTGCCTGGTAACTGCCCTAGAGCCTTCTTCAGTTGAGCCTTAGAAACTTGAATCTAAATGATCTGCAGCATACAACTGCACCCTCCGGCATTTACACCATCCAATTCACCAGATCTAGTTCTTGTTCAGTTGTGACCAGTAAGTGCACATATTTCCTATGGTGCAGCTGGTAGAATTAGTGTGATCAAACTGCTGCTTGCCACAGTAAGATAGAGAGGTATTGTTTCTTGTGCGGGAAGAGGCTCCACCATTTCAGAGACGTTAACATTCTCAGCAGCTGAAATTAAAGCAAGAGGCGAAGGTTAACTTGTGGTGCAAGGGGGAACAGAAGTGCTTTCTATTAATAATCATTGGTTAGAAACTACGGTATAGACCTGAGGCTTCTCAAAACCTCCCAGCTATGCAGAGAATATACAAATACCTGAAACTTAATTTAAAGTCTCATAATATTTCTCACCTAAACCCTAATTCCATTACCTCCTCAGCAATACAAAAACAAGATTAGATTCAACCCGTCTCTTATACCCCTATTTTGTCTTGGATTTATCACAGCTATTCTCACCAGATGCTGTTAAATTGCTTCTCTTATAATAAACGTCACTATTTTTCCATTGCAGCTGTCAAGTTAACAGCGCTATAATTCCCAGGATCACACCTCTGACCTTTTTAAAGATTGTAATCACATTCACTTTCTCCCAGTCCTCTGATACAACCTATGTAAGCAATGAGCTTTGCAAAATGTATTTCCTGCTCTGAGCTCTGTAGTTAATGCTTTCATTTTGTGTTTTGTTCTGTTATGCCTCAGTTACTACACAGTTTGCATCTTCAATAGGAAAATTCATACTTTGTTCAAGGAGACACTTCCTTCACCCCAGCCTTATTTTTGATTTATCTTTTCCATTTCTTCCCTCATTACCTTACAAACATTCCATTCTACCACTGGGTACATTAGTTTTATTATCCCCCAGCTATGTCAAAAGGGTGAATATAATGGCATCATCATCACTGTTTTAGATGTACTTCCATAACTCCCAATTCTAAACTACTCAGAGCTGACAGTTAAATAGCAGCTTAACTATCACCTCTTCACTGAGATGCTCCTTAATATGGTGATGCATTAATGTCCTGAACATAACTCCCCCATTGTGGAGTTCTCATCATTCTCCCTAACGTAGGCTTCATTCAGAAATCCATAATTGTTTGGTTACCCTCTTTATTTCTCTGATGGATCCATGACCAAGTTCCTTCTTTTGAAACATTGAGAAAGTTTAACAAATATTAGTCAATCCTTAAATCATGATATGGAGTTGCTGGTGTTGCAAAGTCAGAAGTCACACAACACTTCAGATTTCACCTGATGAAGGAGCAGCGCTCCTAATGTTGGTATTTCAAATAAACCTGTTAGATTAAATCATTAAGTCAACTGCACAATGTAAAGGCTCTGAAAGAGTTAATCTTGAGCTCTGCTGACCTTTGCCCAGCATAGTTATTACAAAGTGTTCCTGATGAAGGGCTTTTGCCCGAAACATCGATTTTTACTGCTCCTCGGATGCTGCCTGAATTGCTGTGCTTTTCCAGCACCACTCATCCAGAATCTGGTTTCCAGTATCTGCAGTCATTGTTTTTACCTACCTGAGCTTTGCCCAGTCTGATGACATCACACAGTCTTTGGGTGGAGAATCAGTCAGACTCCTCGACACTCTCCTGATGAAGAAAAACATTCTCTCCTCTCTCCTGTTAGTAATGGTCAATGTTAAAACTTGTTGTGATTTAAGATCAAAAGGTCGTAAAACATAAGAGCAGAGCAGGCCTTCCTGCTCATTGATTCTGCACCATCATTTGATGAGATCATGGCTGATCTAATAATCCTCACGTCCACCTTTCTGCTTTATCCCCATAACCCTTGATTCCCTTGCTGATTAAAAAAAATCTGATTATCTCAGCTTTGAGTATATACATAATGGCCCAGCCCCTACAGTCCTCTGTGATAACAAATTCCATAGATCCACTACTTTCTGAGGTAGATTTTCCTTCTCATCTCTAACTAGATAAACTACTCTTGAGAATATGCCCTTCCCTCCCAAACTTTCCCATGAGAGGAAACAAATTTGCAGTACCTTGTCAAGTCCTCTAAGAATTATATATGTTTCAATTCAGTCATCTCTCATCTGTCTAAATTCCAATGAGCACAGGAACTTATTCATTTTAAATAATTTTCCAGGGTGTCAAATCATTATTGGACATACAAACATGAATAAGTTAGAAGTTAAAATATAATAAAAATTATTTATTTAGAAATGTGATTTAAAGATTTACAGAATTGTTTTAAACATAATTGAAAGATTCTGTATTCCACAACTATGAAACAGTTTTTTCTGACGAAGAGGTGTTATATAAATAATGAGTTCTGAAAATCCAGATATATCTCATGCAACAAAACATAACATTTCAAGGGCTTTCATGTGAAGTTTAATAACATATGAGGAGGCACTCATCAATTCTAATAATTTACATCTGTGACTGTGGACCAGGCGGAAATCTTTGGTAGCAACTTTTGTATTTCCATGCATACCAACATAACTTTGAATTTGAAGTTAGAAGGATAAGAAACGTTAGCAGTTTTGCCGCCACTACAATGTCAAAGTCCCAACCATTATCTTAATTTAAATAATTTTATAATTTATTGAAAACCAGAACATACATGATTCCCCAATCCCTAGAGTAAATCTGTTTTATTTTATTCATTGTATCTCAAAGACATAATACAATGTATTATCATTCAATTGTAATAATTCAGTTGAATCTGAATCTCACAGTCAATGGATTTTGCAGAAATAATCCAGCAGTCGAAAGGTTAATATTAATTCTTCTACACTTAGCACCCATGATAAATGACCAAGATGTAACGGTCAGCAACTGTTCATGATTACCTAAGAGTGCAGATGAGGATGGCCACTGACCCTAGCCTAATTCATTCAACTAGAAAAATCTACATTTCTCTCTTCATGGCATACAATTACCGTCTAAATGACTCAAATCCTTTTGCCTTCTCCAGTCTAGTCAGAAGTTCACCCCAAACGTTAATCAATCTTTCAACAAAGAAAAACTTCTTGACGTCAGTCCTAAATTAGCCTTTCATCTGTTTGAACCTGTACCCTCTATTTCCTATTAACAATGTTTGAAAAGAATTGACTGTTACAGAAATGGATGTGATAATGTACAATATGATGATTGCTGAGAGGGAGATAAAGACTACCATATTATTGGTTAGCATTCTAATGATATATTGCATGAAACTGAACATTCAGGCAATTGATAGAGGTCAACTGGCTCCTGTCATAGCTATCTATTATTTATCTGACAGTAGTCAGAGTTTCAATTTAGAATATCCAGAATTCCTGATGTCTTTCCAGTTTCAAAGCTGTTGAAATTTCTTGGGTTATATGCATAAAAACATTTCTAAAGTGTATTTTTGATACCAGCTCACATGGTATGGCTTTGAGTGTCTGCATAAGAGGAAGTCAGCAACAGGCTCTCAGGCTTTTAATTGTGCAACAGGATTTGTGTTGTTGCTGAGAAGCCATTTTATGTTGTTGGGAATGAGCCAACAAACATCAATGGATACTGCCGTGATTTCTATGTATTTTTGTGAATGGTATTTATTTTAAAGTTAGGAATTTGAACTGATGGCATATGGATTTGGGTTTGTTTGTATGAAGGGTTTTGATGATTAACTTGTCAGTTTTTTTCCGCAACCAAGATTTACCAAACTTGTGAGAGAAAGAGAGAGTCCCTGGAGTGATAATGTGAATTTGTTTGCATTCTGAGGGTTTTATCATCAAATAGAATATACATTGAGAAAGCATTAGCTTATTTTTGGTTTAGAAGAGTCAGGATTTTTTTTGATATGCTTATAGGAAAAGCTTGAATTGGAAAGTTATTGGATTCAATTTGTAGAAGTCCTGGTTGAAGGTGTATGTAAGAAACTGTCTCTCCTGAAGAATGAAGTTAGCTTGGAACAACCAGGAAACAGGTTATCTTAGTGTAGAGGTTTTATTTGAAAGCTCCAGACCAGTAGGTATTATTTGAGCTAAGAAAGTCTTAGCTCATTTGTATCAATTATCAAGGAAGAGGTAATGAAATTCTCAGGTCGAGAAATTGAACGGAACAGATAAGTAAAATCTTTTGTTAAAATTTGTTCATGGGATGAGACCAGCATTTCATATAATCGTAGATAATCACAGAACTCCTAAAGTGCAGAAGGAGGCAAGTCAGCCCATCGAGTCCACACTGATCCTGTGAAGACCATCCCAAGCAGATTACCACCATGTCCAGCCAATCCCTGTAACTCTGCATATCCCAGGGCTAATCGCCTGTCCTAGCACCCAGAGACACTATGGGCAGATGACCTTGGCCAATCCAACTAACCTGCACATCTTTGGACTGTGGGACGAAACTGGGGCACCTGGCAGAAACACATGCAGACACACAGTGAATGTACAAACCCTACACAGACAGTCTGACTTTAGGATTGGGGTTGAATATGTTTCAATTTTACCTTTCACGACTCTATATAAAATCTAATTGATTCATTTGGTTTGAGAATTAGTATTATCAGTGAGCTCCAGCTGCCTTGACTAGGTTCAAATCAAGTGATTCCAGTTATAGAAATTTACAGCAAAGGCTGGGCTTTTGGCCCATTGTGTCTTTGGAAGCACTGTCCAACTGACCAATCTGTTTCGTGGACCACCCATGTTTGATGGGGGTTCCTGTATTAAGTTGGAAACAATCCCGCAGCAATGAATAGCTGACAGTGTTTCAAATGAAGAATGGACTACAATCAATCTATTCTCTCCAGGACTTTAGGTGGAGTTTTGTGACTCAATGCTGAACAATGATGTGGTGGCAATGTTATTGAGTTAATAATTCAACGTTCTAACGTCCTACAGTACCTGTAGGAATTTGAATTCAATTAAAAATCTGGAATATAAAGCTAGTTTTAGTAATGATGACCATGATAACTAACACTGCTTGTTGTAAAAGTCCGATTTGGCTCACTGTTACTCATTAGGGAACCGTACCAAATATAACCTAGGTAGGAACAAATTACTGCAGATGCTGGAATCTGTACTGAAAACAAGAAATGGTGGAGATCACAGCAGGTCAGACAGTGTCCATGGAGGGGGAACAAGTTAATATTTTGAGTCTGGATGACTCTTCATCTACATGTGACTTCAGACTCACACCAAGGCAGTTGACCCTTGACTGTCTGCTAAAAGAGCCTAGCAGGCCAATTAGAGATGGGCATCAAATGTTGGTCTTGCTGATGAATTCCTGAAGAAGGGCTTATGCCCGAAGCGTCGAATCTCCTGCCCCTTGGATGCTGCCTGACCTGCTGCGCTTTTCCAGCAACACATTTTCAGCTCTTGCTAATGATACCCACATGATAGAAAAACTAACATAATGCTTTAAAACAAAAGATCAGTGTGTTTTTCCCTTTCAACTTTGTTAAGAAATCAGCTTGAAATCAAGTACAAGCTAAGAGTCTAGTTAATTTTTGTGCTACTTGTATGGAAAGCATGGTCAAAAAAGCAGGCCTTAAGGAGCATATTAAGGGAGGAGAGCATTAGGGAGAGAATGTCAGAGCATAGGACCTAAACAGCTGAAAGCACGACCAACACTGGTGAATTGTAACAAATTTGTCAAGCCATAGGAGGTCAGACTTGAAGGAATACAGTAAACTCGACGAGTTGTCAGATTTCAGGAGATTATGAAGATAGCATCCTTTTAAATTTAATCATATAAACATTTCACATACAAAACTGAGGGCTGAACAGATTTTCAAATCTGACAGCACTGTTCCAATTAGCTTTACCAACAAATATAAAAAGCAGCAACTTGCTGGCAGTATCCAATTATATTTCTGTTGATTCTGAATGAGTTTGGCTGCATCATTATAGATAAGTCCACCCTTCATCATTTTGACAGTGCCCTTTAGAACCTAATTTATTTTAATAAGACATAATAAAAAACCTTTCTTATTGCTAAACCTGGTGGATATCCTGTAAAACTTTTAAATATCTTCAGCAATTTGAGGGCATAATGGGTGGGAATCTGTAACCTTAAGAACAAAGGCTTGAAAATGAAGCCAATTTAGCATCGAAGAAATACTTAGCTTTGTGTGCTAACTGCAGATGTTTAAGACACAAAATCATTTTCATCATTTGACTTCATGACTGGAATTAATATGCTCAAGATGATCTTTCTAAATTGATATAGAAAATTCCAATGTTTGCCTTGATATGACTGATTACTGCTTTGGAAAGGCTGGAAAAGTAATGACAAGAAAGGTTCTGGCTTTATCTATTACCTCATTCATTGCTGTGAATTGAGCACTGAAATATTTGATGTATTTTCATTTACAAAGTCCAAGAGCTAAAGTGGCTGGAAAAACATTGAGGAGCAACCCACCATGTGTGTTATTCTAAAAGGCAGCATGTCTGCCTGCACATTTCTCAATGAAGCTTTACAAAGTTGCAGTGTACTCAACTGTGTTAGCAGAAAAGCTATTGTAATAAATGGCTTGTTTGTCGAGCAAGGGCACTAGAGGCGTGGAGCTGAGAGGGAATTAAGTTTGCACAGAATATCTACCCACACATCAGGAACCACTGGAGTCTATTCACAGGTCACTAATTTGTGGCTTCTGATACAAGCAAAGAGCTGGAGGGTAAATTCTCAGTTAGCAGAACTTTGCATTTGGCACTTACCAGCAAGAAAAAAAACCCTTTGAATCTTTATCTCAAATTCTTTATAGACTACATAGAGTATGCAGCAGAAATCAGCTATGATTCTATGAGGAATCGTCCGCCGTATCAAGACAACACTTCTCACTTCATTATATAAATCTATCCTCCAAAGTTATGGGACAATTCCTCTACAATATTCCTAATGCTAGAAACTCCTTTCAACTATTGTATCTGTATGGAATCATATTGCAACTCTCAGCTGCTGATACTGATGACATAAACATCATTGTGTCAAGTGTAGATTGGAGAATTGGGACTTAATAATGTTTTAGGCCAATACATTCCCAAATCCTAAATAACATAGGCCACGGCAATAAATTTGAGAAAATTGGGTGAGGTGTCCAGTGAAGAACTTCTCAAAGTTGATGCCAAGAAGTCCTAATTTTCAACCAAGTGATGTATGTTGTTTTGAGATTCATGCTAATGAGTGGAAATGGCATATTAGCATGGATTATGAGCAGCTTCATTATTACTTAATCTTGCCTCATTAATATGTTGTCTTCCATTTTCTACCTGCTGTTTGGAAAATAGATGCCAAGAATTCCCAACATGGAAGGTAAAGTGGTTACCTGGGGACTCCAGCTCACTGCTTGCACCTCAGCATCACCTTCATGGACACCAGATGCCAACATATCAAGGCACACCATGTGGGTAGTGACCGGATGCACTCCATGTCCACATACTTTGTCATCCAACACATTTCTATTCACTGTATCATCATGGCACATGTCCAATCCACTTACAGTAAGCTTCTGCACTTCAATGCCACCTTTGCAGCTCCCTGGCATCTTTCATTGCAATGCTGTTGCCAAGTACAGGCACCAAAACTGAGATATGTCCTTCTGTCTCAGTTTGGAGACAGATGTAACTCAGGATTGCTCACTTGCTTTTGGCACTAATGTATTCAGTGCCTTACTTTGATCTTCTTTGCCTCTCCTTGCTCTGCCTAGCCATTTGGGGCTGTCCCAGCTCAGCTAAACTTTAAAGGGTGGTAAAACTTCTTGCTAAGCTACCCTTCCAGTACAAATACAAAGCCAAGCAGCTTGTCACAGTCGTCAGCAAGGACTGGATTTGTTGCTGCATGGCACTATGCTAAGTCAGTGTAAATCACTTCATAATGTGCCCGCTGCATGCATGCTAAACACACTGCACGTGCTTCACCCAAATGGCCATGTCTCGCAGTCTAAGGGGATTAGACCTCATTCATGTCCAGGGCGACACCCTTCAGGCAAAGGGTTCTGGCTCAGCAAGTCAAGAGCAACCTCTAATATTAGCCCAGGGTATAAGCATTGTCAGTTGGGCATTCAGGTGTCAGGGTCATGGGGTCTAGAGATGGATCGTGGTCTATCATGTGTCCAGTGGAACCAGACTGGGAGTCTATAGAGATATCAGTCAGGAATCTGTTCACTTGTTACGCTCTGTTTGCCTGACTTGCTCAAGTGGTTAGACCACAGTCACATCTTGGAGTCTGACCCTAAATGTCAAGGGGATTGTTAGTGCTGCAGGCCGAGAGCTGAGGGAGTTTAATTGTGGGGATTGGAGCAGAATGCTGGGTTGAAGGAGGGATTATAATTGTGAAAGGAGGGCAACTTAATGTATATGTTGGGGGTGGGAGTGAAGGATAGGTGATAGAGCAATGAAAGGAAAAGTGTCTTTTGGGCGGCAGTGCTTATGAACAATAAGTAGCACTTTGGCTTCTGTGGGGGACTGTGCTCTGTTAGATCTGGTATGTTTACTCAATCTAGGAGAAAGTGAGGACTGCAGATGCTGGAGATCAGAGCTTAAAAATGTGTTGCTGGAAAAGCGCAGCATGCCAGGCAGCACCAAAGGAGGGCTTATGCCCGAAACGTCGATTCTCCTGTTCCTTTGATGCTGTCTGGCCTGCTGCGCTTTTCCAGCAACATATTTTTAAGCGCTGTTTACTCAATCTGCCTGGAACAGTGGAGGGGTCTCCGTGGGTTGGGGGTGGGGGTAGCATGAGCATAGGGAGAGGAGGGTAAAGTGGCCACTTGAAGATTAAGATGCAACTGGTTGGCTGGGGATTTGAGCAAGTTGAAAACCTATGGTGTTGACAGGGAACGGTTACATTTGAAGGCTCACCAGTAGTGTAAGGCAGAGCCTGCGGCTCTCTGCTTGAGAAGCAATCAATGTTTTCCTTGATGGTGTTGTAAATAACAATTATTCAATGGAGATGAAAATACCCATGACCACACCCTGAGTTGGTGAAGAAAGTTCTTCACTCTATAAGGGAGGGATCTTCAGTTGTGAACTTTGAACGGGCAACAGCATGGCAGTAAACGATGCAGGAGCTGCTGTCTTCGCATCTTGGATCTTCAAATGGCATGAAATTTAAGGGTGGCTAAGCTGTGTACCTTCATTGTTGCAATTGCAGCTAGACGTTGTCTCACACAGCTGCTGAAAAAAAAGGCACATATGTTTGCAAATGAGATAACAAATTTACTATCATGTGTCAACAATGACATCTATGTGCACTTAAAAATTCTTCATCCTTTCCCTCCCCCTCCAACTCAGTGCAGGTTGGAGGGAGCCTATCCTGCAGAGGAGCTTAGGTTGACAGTAAGCAGCCTTGCCAGTGCATCCACAGAATTGGAGGAGGGGAATTCCTGTGGTGTCACCCTCTTGGTCCCAGAGATTATGGAAATCCGACTCATACCTATTGGAGAAAAAGACAGACTGTGTCGTGACTGAGGGGTAGAAAATCAGCCATGATCATCTTGAATATTGGAAGTTAAAAATCACACAACACCAGGTTATAGTCCAACAGGTTTAATTGGAAGCACACTAGCTTTGGGAGGGACACTCCTTCATCAGGTGATTGTGACATCAAGCGACAATCACCTGATGAAGGAGTGTCCCTCTGAAAGCTAGTGTGCTTCCAATTAAATCTGTTGGACTATAACCTGGTGTTGTATGATTTTTAACTTTGTACACCCCAGTCCAACACCAGCATCTCCAAATTTTGAATATTGGAGTAAGCTTGAGGAGGTGAATGGTCTACCCGCGTCCCTATTTTCTATGTTTCTAAGAATACTTTCTCATTCAGACTAACAGGAGAACAGCATGGCAATAGACAATGCTTCTTATTTATTTGCTGCAACTCAGGTGTCCAGACTGAGTCCTGGCCTGGCAGGTCTGACATGTAGGAGAAACAAAGTCAATTAGGATTGTATTCACTGGAGTTCAGAAGAACGAGGAGTGATTTCATAGAAACCTATGAAATTCTAACAGGACTAGTCAGGTTAACTAAAGAATGATGTTTCAGATGGTCACCCAGAGAGAGGTGAGCCTGTGGCATTCATGACAGAAAGTGGTTGAGGCTAAAACGTTATGATTTTTCAAGAGGGAGATGGATGTAGATTTTGTTGCCAAAGGGATATGGGAGAGGGCAGGATTAGGGGATTGAATTCAATCATCACACATGATCAACGGACTTGAGCAGTCGAATGACTTACTTCTGCTCCTATCTTCTACATTTCTATTAGATTACTTACAGTGTGGAAACAGGCCCTTCGGCCCAACAAGTCCACACCGACCCGCCGAAGCGCAACCCACCCATACCCCTACATTTACCTCTTACCTAACACTACGGGCAATTTAGCATGGCCAATTCACCTGACCCCGCACATCTTTGGACTGTGGGAGGAAACCGGAGCACCCGGAGGAAACCCACGCAGACACGGGGAGAACGTGCAAACTCCACACAGTCAGTCGCCTGAGTCGGGAGCTGAACCCGGGTCTCAGGCGCTGTGAGACAGCAGTGCTAACCACTGTGCCACCGTGCCGCCCATATGTTTCAATAGTTGCTCAGGGCTGGTCCAAGTTCTTGTTGTGAGAGATAGCATCTTCTTTTACAGGTGATAAGGATCTGATTTTTTTTTAGTACCCACCAGCTGATCTGGCTCTTTTAGCCCATTCATCATAGGATGGCTTCTCCGAACGTTAGAGAATTGAGTGAAATGAAGTTGGGTTGCACAGCTGTTAGTGCTGACGCAGGCAAGTGGAGGTAAGTGCTGAGGTGTCCCAAGCAAACACAGAGGTGGTAGGAGGGAAGTGGTAGGGTGTGTGAGAGCAACTGAGGGAAAATATTGCACGTGATATTGCAAGTGGTAGATCATGAAAGAGAGTGAAAGGTTTGTGCAGTAACAGAGAGTGTGAGGGGGCAGAGACAAGATAGAAGCATCCCTTGGTGAAAAGACCATCCTTGACATCGGCAGCAAGTGACTGAGTATGGTATCAAGGAATTGTAGCAAAAAAAGGGCCAATGGGAATGAGGGCAAATCATAGCGAGCACAAGGATAGTGGTTGTGGTTGTGTTTACTGTTTGTGGTTACAATCATTCAGCACCAGGACATGTCTGCGGGTATTCTTTGGGTACGAAACCCAACCATCTTCAGCTACTTCATCAATTATGTTCCCACCTACATAAGGTCAGTATTGGTGATAATTGCTGATGATTGCGCAATATCCAACACCATTTATAACATGTCTGAAACTGAAGAGGTCCATATGCATAAGCAACTTGAATTGGACCAATATCCAGGCTTGGGTAGTTAACTGACAGGTAATAAGCAGGCTATAAAAGTGCCAGGCAATGGCCATCTCTAACAAGAGAGAATCCAAGTAACAGCTCTTGCACTTCAAAGTCATTACCGACATTGAATCCCACTTTCAATGTTACCATTGAAACATTGGAGGTTACCATTGCTCAGAAATTGAACTGGGCCAGACAGTAAATATTGAGGACAAAAGAGCCATCAGAAGCTAGGAATCCTGCAGCAATTAATTCAACTTCTGTCTCCCAGTTGTTTGGCCACGATCTACAAGTCAGGAGTGTGATGAAGTACTCTCCACTTGCCTGGATGAGTATAGCTCCTTCAACACTCAAAAGACTTGACGCCACCCAGGACAAAGCAGTCAATTTATTGACATCACATCCACCATCTTCAACATGTACTCCATTCATTACTAAAGTACAGTGACAGCAGCGTGTAACTTACCAAGACTCCTCTTACAGCACCTTCCAATCCTTTGACATATTCCATTTCATAAAAAGTAAAGTTACCAGAGTGCTGCTCTCTTGTTTGATGGAGCTGACTGGTAGTTTAACCTAAGGGTCACCACACCTTCTGCAAGAACAAAGTTAGGACATTCATGGTAACCTCAGATGGTGCAGGAATTAAACACATGCCATTGGTATCACTCTGCATTACAACTCAGCTGTCCAGTTAATTGAGCTAAGCAAAAAAAACCCCTTCACATTCAGAAGGGTAAGTGCAGCAGATGTTTGGAAAAACTACTATCTGTATTTACTACCATCAAAGAGGATTGATGAGGGGAGAGCCGTGGACATGATCTACATGGACTTGAGTAAGGTGTTCACCACGGTTTCCCATGGGAGACTGGTTAGTAAGGTTAGATCTCATGGAATACGGGGAGAACTTACAATTTGGATACAGAACTGTCTCAAAGGTAGAAGACAGAGAGTGGTAGTGGAGGGTTGTTTTTCAGACTGGAGGCCTGTGACCAGTGGAATGCCACAAGGATCGGTGCCGGGTCCACTACTTTTCATCATTTATACAAATGATTTGGATATGAACATAAGAGGTAAAGTTAGTAAGTTTGCAAATGACACCAAAATTGGATGTGTAGTGGACATTGAAGAAGGTTACCTCAGATTACAAAGGGATCTTGATCAAATGGGCCAATGGGCTGAGGAGTGGCAGATGGAGTTTAATTTAGATGAATGCGAGGTGCTGCAATTTGGGAAAGCAAATCTTAGCAGGATTTATACACTTAATGGTAAGATCCTGAGGCATGCTGCTGAACAAAGAGACCTTGGAGTGCAGGTTCATAGCTCTTTGAAAGTGGAGTCACAGGTGGATAGGATAGTGAAGAAGGCATTTGGTATGCTTTCCTTTATTGGTCAGAGCATTGAGTAGAGGAGTTGGGAGGTCATGTTGCAGTTGTAGAGGGTTAGGCCACTTTGGAATATTGTGTGCAATTCCGGTCTCCTTCCTATCAGAAGGACGTTGTGAAACTTGAAAGGGTTCAGAAAAGATTTATGAGGATGTTGCCAGGGTTGGAGGATTTGAGCTATAGGGAGAGGCTGAAAAGGCTGGGGCTGTTTTGCCTGGAGCATCGGAGGCTGAGGGGTGACCTCATAGAGGTTTATTAAATCATGAATGGCATAGATACATAGAACGGCACACCTACACTCACACTCACACTCACACACTCACTCACACTCACACTCACACACTCACACTCACACTCACACTCACACCCACACTCACACCCACACCACACCCACATACACTCACTCTCAAACCCACACCCAAACCCACACCCACACTCACACCCACACTTACACTCACAAACAATGTCTTTTCCCTGGAGTGGGAGAGTCCAGGACTAGAATGCATAGATTTCGGGTGAGAGGGGAAAGATGTAAAAGGGACCTAAGGGTCCCCAGAGGGTGATGCATGTATGAAATGAGCTGCCAGGGGAAGTGGTGAAGGCTGGTACAACTACTACATTTAAAAAGCACCTGGACGGGAATATGAATAGGAAGGGTTTAGAGATATATGGACCAAGTACTGGAAAATGGGACTAGATTGAGTTGAGACATCTGTTTGGCATGGATAAGTTGGACCAAAGGGTCTGTTTCTGTGCTATACATCTCTATGACTCTATGTTTCTCTGAAATCCATACACCTTCCTGATCCGGAACTACATCACTGTTATCAACTGTCACTGAGTGGAAATCCTGGAACTCCCTCCCTAACCGTACTGGGGTTCCCAAGAACTGCAGTGGTTGGTAAGAAAGACTGCTATCACCTCCTCCAGCTAGGTTGGAGATGAGCAATAAATGCTGGCTGAACCTGCGACACCAACATTCTATGAACAAATGAATAAACCTTATTCCTGTCTTTCTAACTCCACTTGCGCGTAGTAGGGAAGGAAACTGTGGCCAGCAGCAATCTTGATGGAATGGTATGGGGGAAATCATGGTTGTTATGGTGAAGTGACAGAAAACCTCACTGCACAAATTTTCGCTCATTCTCTGATACATTTGCAAAAAAGAATCCTTTTTTGAAAGATTTTTTTATGATCTCATGGAGAGTACATAATCATGAGAAAGAAAAATCTCCATGTTGCACACATTGGACAACATTTTCTGGTGATAAACAGAGATGCTATTTTTCAATGATGTCACTCACTTGTTTTATGTTGATGGATCTATAGATATCGCTTTACTCCCTCTTCTGGCTTTCAAACAAGATCCCAACATAGAACAGCTCAATTGGCATTTATCCACCCTCCTACATCAATAGTAATGATCTCAATCGTATTGACGGTGATGAAGGGTTACACCAGCAACGTTGACCTCCACCACCTGATGTTGGCTGGCTTGCTGTGTTCTTCCAACCTTCTGCCTGTCTATACTGTAATTCCCACGTCACTGGCCATCATATCATGTACATACCAATACAATTATATTCAGTTAATGGCCTGTTAAAAACATTCATTCCAGATTTTTTTCAAACATTAAAAATGACAAATAATACTCTGATTGTGAGCAAAGAGAATGGCCCCAGGTCTGAATCTTAAAATGCCAGCTTAAAACATGGTTTTAAGCTAACCTTTTGTTCATGTGTGTTGAGGTAGCTCCTCAGAGGGATTAACATTACTTTCACTTGCTCTATTGCTGCAATTGAGTCATTATTCATACTCAAAAGCTTTCTTTATATTTGTTTAACCAACTTACTGTTTCAGAAAATAATACATGCCCAAAGGAAATGCATAACAAAGGAGTTTTTGAAGATTCCTTCATATTAGCCCTTTCACTATGCAGAAGGCATGGAATTCACCATTGTGTTCTGGAATGTCAATCAGATCTTTTCTTCACTGTGAAGTCTCCAGGGCACTCTGTATCTCTAATATCTGTCTTAGTCTGTTTCACATGCTTGATAACCTTCTAATCAATGAATAATAAACATTGAAGATCTTTACGATATGCATTCTTCAGGTCTCCCTTTTAAAGCTGCCGCCACATTATAATTCAGGAGGCTCTTTTTTTAAAGACAGGCTTAACATTGTTTTTCTTTCCTCAACAATAATAATCTTCTGTTGATCATCTTTACTCCTGATAAGAATGCGAACAAAGTTGGTCTTTGATGTGTGATTTGTTTGCTTCAAAAGAAAATTGTGGCATCTTGAAGGTAACTTTCTTGCACAATATCCGACTTGCTTCTTGTATCCGTATTGTATCTCATTTACTGATGTCTTTGTGGTGGAGGTTCAGACAGCCAGAGGTCATGATCCACTGGCCAATTCACTGTTCAGAAGGTCATGGTGAGACAGCCATCATCTCCCATAGCAAGTGGTGGCCATGTTCTCCAGACACTGACTGCATGGAGGGACATTGGAAGTGGCAAGCAGAAATTAAAATTTCAAATGGCAGAGAATGATGATGGATTAACAGGAATAACAAGATGATGGATTAGGAATAACAAGATGATGGATTAGGAATAACAAGATGATGGATTTAGGAATAACAAGATGATGGATTACTGGGCTAATGGTAGGCTACTTGGTAGTGTGGATGAGCAGAGGGATCTTGGTGTCTATGTACACAGATCTCTGAAAGTTGCCACCCAGGTAAATAGTGCTGTGAGGAAGGCATATGGTGTACTGGGCTTTATTGGCAGAGGAATTGAGTTCCGGAGTCCTGAGGTCATGTTGCAGTTGTATAAGACTCTGGTGAGGCCTCATCTGGAGTATTGTGTGCAGTTTTGGTCGCCATACTATAGGAAGGATGTGGAAGCTTTAGAACGAGTGCAGAGGAGGTTTACCAGGATGTTGCCTGGAATGGTAGGAAAATCTTATGAGGAAAGGCTGAGGCACTTGGGGCTGTTCTCATTGGAGAAGAGAAGGTTTAGGGGAGATCTGATAGAAGTGTATAAGATGATTAGGGGTTTAGATAGGGTAGATACTAAGAACCTTTTACCGCTAATGGAGTCAGGTGTTACTAGGGGACATGGCTTTAAATTAAGGGGTGGTAGGTATAGGACAGATGTTAGGGGTAGATTCTTCACACAGCGGGTTGTGAGTTCATGGAATGCCCTGCCCGTATCAGTGGTGAACTCTCCTTCTTTATGGTCATTTAAGCGGGCATTGGATAGGCATTTGGAAGTTATTGGGCTAGTATAGGTTAGGTAGGATTCGGTCGACGCAACATCGAGGGCCGAAGGGCCTGTACTGCGCTGTATCCTTCTATGTTCTATGTTCTATGATATCTACAGAAAACAATGGCCGGCGAATCACGATCTTTCTCTGCCCATTGTCTTCCTCTATGGTAAATATGGCAGGAGTTTGAGAGTGTGAGATTCCTGAGCCATACCAGATGATTCATATTGCAGAGTTGATCACCATAGCAAGAACCATTGTTTGATGAGATGGAAGGCTGCCACAGATTGTACTCAATGGAGTATGAGCCATTTGGTGCTGTTTGCCTTCCGTGAATGAGTCAATTGCTTTAAATAATGGGATTGGCATATATATGAATCAGGAGCACAGTAAAAAATTGCAGTTCATATATAGAACAAAGTAAGGAACCCATTTTCATCATAAGCTTCGTGCATGTAAGATACTGCTGTCATTGTCAGAAATGGAGAAAGTTCAGTTCTCCTTCAGGTAACTTTTAACCCATTCATTAATGCTCAGGATGGTTAGTAGGTTTCAAATGTCTTCAGTTTTAATGTTGGCAGGTTTTGTAATGCAACACTAGACCAAATCCACCAATGACTCCATTAAAACACTATTGTTTCTCTTTACCCCTGTCAAAACAGTCATTCCTGGAATGAATTCATCATGAGTGACATTCTAGCGAATATGGTAAATCCACAATGAATCCGAATAGAAAGCCTAGTCTCAGTTTTAGTTGCACAGAATAAGGAATGTTTTGGTACTGAATATTTGGGAGATATATCTGATCCAGTTGCATTATTGCAATGGATGAATCTGTTAGTGGGACGGAAATTGGGGCAGGATCCATTTGCATCAGAGCAACAGCCAAGTTCAACTTACCAGGTGTTTGTGGGCATGGGGAGGAAGTGGCAATTATTCCTTCTGACATTAGGGAGTGAGATGGTACCAATAGGGAAAAGTAATCGTGTAGAATTCCTTCCAGGGTGGCCTCTAGTGACTTGATTAGAAATATAATCACTGGCATGGATTAGAGTCATAGAATCATATAGCATGGAAACAGACCCTTTGGCCCAACTCGTCCATGCTGGCCAGGATTCCTAAACTGAACTAGTCCCATTTACCTGCATTTCGCGGAGTGAGGTGGGTAGTTTTCATTTTGCAACTTTCTGGGTCTTGTGTGTTGGCAGTTGATAGGAGTGGGGCTGAAAATGTGTTGCTGAAAAAGCGCAGCAGGTCAGGCAGCATCCAAAGAGCAGGAGAATTGATGTTTCGGGCATAAACCCTTCTTCAGGAATGAGGAAAGTGTGCCAAGCAGGCTAAGATGGCTTTTTTTTTCCTTTTTTTTTTCTTTATCTTTTTAATTCTTGTAGAGGGAGGAAGAGAGCTTCTTCAAGGAAGGCATCCTTGTAAGAGGATTCGGAGTAGATTAAAATCTTCTAGGAGAAAGTGAGGACTGGAGATCAGAGCTGAAAATGTGTTGCTGGAAAAGCACAGCAGGTCAGGCAGCATCTTGGCACATTTTCCTCATTCCTGAAGATGGGCTCATGCCCGAAACATCAATTCTCCTGCTCCTCGGATGCTGCCTGACCTGCTGCGCTTTTCGAGCAGCACATTTTCAGCTCTGATCTCCAGCATCTGCAGTCCTCACTTTCTCCTAGTTGATAGGAGTGGGACCAGTATATTTTGGAAAGTCTACCATAGCTGAATGCAAAGCAAAAATAAACCAATTAATTCTTTGAAACCTTCTTTAACCAAAACTTCCAAATGTTCAACAACTTCCATCGTCAACTAGCTCTTTAATAATGGGATGGTCTTACTTTCAAATAGCTTGATCTCAGGAGATCAGAGAGGGAAAGAAAGATGAAGAGAGATCTGTTCTTGTCTATTTACACAGACATGTTAAGGTCTATGTAATTCAAGGACAATAATTTCTACCAGTCAGCTAACAGGAGAATGTATGAACTCTAAGCAGATTTATTATCTTAAAATCAAGCCATGAAAACTGTACCTGCAGACATCTCATCTACTTTAATTTCTTCTCCTGCTCAGTCCTTTTTCATGCCTCTGTGAGCATAATAATCTGTAGTGACCAAACAGTGGCTTGTGCACTTACACGCTGCACAAGCATTGTGGGTCTGTTGGGTAGTGACTAGCACTTTTGAAAGGACTGCTATGGTAGTGGCCCTGTCTCAGGTTGAAGCCTCACCTGCCCGGATATATGTTATAACATATACAAAATGGTTGATTTAAAATGTCTATAAGTGTACTCAAGTGGCAGCTTAGTACTTAAAGTAGCATAGAAAAGAAACCTGGACATTTAGCAATCCTCAGTTGCTATTTCTGAACTTCTATCACTCCAACCCGAATTACTGCCAATTCACCGAATTCCTAATCTTAGTTTGTGAAATCCAGATCCATGTTTGTCATTTTCCCAATTATCTCATTTTAAATGCCACACATCACCAGACTAAGTCAATCTCACTCTACTGCAGGATTTTAACTGGATGTAACACCATACTTTACAGCCTTCAGTACTTCAGAGTAAAATATGGCTTTGTTTTCGTTTATGCCTGGATATGATTACAGTGTGAATAATTTCATAAATGGACTGGTTTAAAGAGTCACATATATCTCTTTTTTATCTGAAATCAATAGTAATTCTGACTAACCATTACCATGATCCAAACAAATTATTTGCAAATGGCTGGTAGATAAACACGTGTTTATCATGATCCCACCATATCACATAAGCTTTGAGCCTGATATCTATCACAAGCTTAAAATGTTAGTTTTAAACCAATGCATGTTGTTTATTTAAGAATCCAGTTTCATTAGTTTCTTTTCCATTAGCCTGTGCTTATCACTTCATTCCATACATCAGGCTCGATGTGCACAGCTATGACTATTATTTTTCCATTTTATTGCAGTAATGTTGTGTGTACAATCAGCTATGTGAAACTGAATAATTAAGCAAAGGGCAACAGTCAATGGCAACTTGAAGAAGTGTTTAATTTTAAAGCAATTAGATTGAGCCAGGGAGCTAAAAGAACATCAGCTCTGTGACTCACTTCCGTACTTGGGCAACATAAGCACCATTTTATATGGTCGATACTGAAGGAAAATAACTATGGGGCTAAAGTCTCCACCATTTCAGGTTCCCTCTCCAACTCCTGAACCATTCTGGCTTTCCAGGCTTGCAGATTTAAGAACACTGTTGTGGGGATCTGTTAACTCAGTTGCCTCAAGCATGGTCCAGAATGATCCCAATGATATGTACAAAGTTAGCTTGCTGAGCTAGAAGGTTTGTTTTCGGATGTTTCATCACCATACTAGGTAACACTAGCAGTGAGCATCTCCAGTTCATTCCTCCATCCAGTTGTGTTTTTGTGGAAACCTGTTACCTTGTCTTATTCCATGCTTGAGGTGAGTGGTGCTCCCTCAAGCTATATAACTAATGTGCTGTCTGTAATGAAGAGATGCCTATGGCCTTTGATGGATTACAGCTGATGACCAATTATGACTATTTTCTTAAATCCTGATATCCTTCAGGGGAAGATATATTTTGACAATGCTACAAGTGCTTGATGTCAATCCCATAACTGACTATTTCATTAGGTTACAACATGCTTTTGATAACTCTAATTAGTGAATTTGGTTAAAGGTTTATTTTTCTAAACATTCTTCCTGCACTACCTATCTTTGCTGATGTGCAAAACATAATCATTCTGGGGAGTCTAGCTGGTGAGTTCTGAAGGATGACTCTAAATCCAGTCAAGGCACTTGCAATGCACCTTGAGTGGGTGGGTCACTTTGGAGAAAGTGAGGACTGCAGATACTGAAGTTCAGAGTCGAGAGTGTGGTGCTGGAAAAGGACAGCGGGTCAGGCAGCATCTGAGGAGCAAGAGAATCAACGTTTCGGGCAAAAGCCCTTCATCAGGAATAAGGCTTGTGGGCTGAGGTGCCGAAAGATAAATGGGAGGGGGGTGAGTCTGGGGGGGATGTATCTGAGAATGCGATAGGTAGATAAAGATGAGGGAAAAGGTGATTGGTTGGAGAGGAGGGTGGAATGGATAGATGGGAAAGATGATGGACAGGTCAAAAGGATGGTGTCAAGTTGGAGGCTTAGGACTGGGATATGGTGGAGAGAAGGGAAATGAACTAACTGGTGAAATCCATATTAACCCATGTGGTTGCAGGGTCCCAAGGTGGAAGATGAGACGTTCTTCCTCCAGGCATTGGGTGGTAAGGATTTGGCGATGGAGGAGCCCCAGGACCTGCATATCCATGATGGAGTGGGAGGAGAGTTGAAGTATTTAGTCACAGGGTGGTGGGGTTGGTTGGTGCGCGTGTCCCAGAGGTGTTCTCTGAAATGATCTGCACGTTAGCGTCCTGTCTCCCTGATGTAAAGGAAACCACATCGAGTGCTACAGATGCAGTCGATGACATTTGTGGAGGTACAGGTAAAATTCTGTCAGATGTGGAAGGATCCTTTGGAGCCTTGGATGGAGGTAAGTGGAGGAGGTGTGGGCACAGGTTTTGCACTTCCTGTGGTGGCAGGGGAAGGTGCCAGGAGTGGGGTGATGGCTGGCAGGGGTGTGGATCTGACAAGGGATCTTACATAAGCCCTTCATTCCTGATGAAGGCCTAATGCCCAAACCTTTGATTCTCCTGCTCCTCGGATGCTGCCTGAGCTGCTGTGCTTTTCCAGCACCACACTCTCAACGTGGCTGGATCACTCCCCCAATAAAACAATTGGTGGTCATCTACCTTTCAATGATTGTTCTTGGCTTCATTTCCCAGGGGGCCCTCAGCTCCTAGCTGCATCCCTGATGTCCGTTTGTATGTCCAAAGAGGCCATGGAGCTAGTTTGCCACAGGATTAAACCATTACGGCAGCTTATAGGAATTTGACAGTCACCTTTACTTATTGTTATACACAGGCTGCATATTAATGCAATGGAACCTTTTGCAGTTTTTACCTGGACATTCCTGTAATTCAACATTGTTTGCTGGCTATGTATAGCTAATGATCCTTCATTGCTAGAGTTACTTGGCCTGAGCTGAAAATGCTAGTCACAGTCAACAATGACAGCCCATAGTTCTGTGTATTTTTGTGCAGCTGCCTTGGGAGTACTGCATATGCCTCCACACGTACCCTTAAGATCAAAAGATGAAGAAAGTTCAGGGCAGTGGTCACTTCCACAACTATTGGTGACATGTGTCAATCAGTTCCAACAGGGAGCAAATCTCCTCAGAAGCTACAAATATCTGGCACCATTCAATCTGACAATATCAGCTTCTAGTAGCACCATATTTCTGTCTCATCAAGGAAGCTGAATCATCTGAACTCGATTATGCAGGTTAAGCCTCCCATGAATTCAATCACTTTGTCTTTCCTTTCTGTACTAGTCGATCTAAAACAGGTTTTTGTTGCTGTTATTGCTTATGCTGATTATCCCCCTGCTCCTCGCCAAATGTCCAATGTCAAATACCCCAGCATCCTGATTTTGAACCCCAATTCCTGAAAAAGTACATTACCTAACCTCTCAAAGCATACAAACATTTTCCCAGTGTTAAAGAAACAAGTGCAAATGCTGTGTTTTAACAGGGAAAGAGACAACAAAACAGATACCTTTAGGCCATTTAACTCAACATTTGTTGTGGGAAAATAATAGAGATTATTAAAAGTGATATAATCACAGAGCATTTGGAAATACATAGTGTGATCAAGCAGAGTCAGCATGGCTTCATGAAGGAGAAATTAAGCCTGACAAAGTTATCAGAATTTTTTGAAACAGCAACAGTCAGGATTGATAAAAGGGAAGTTGTTAGTGCAAGATATTTTAGTCAATCTGTTCAGCCATGTAGCACCAGAGTGGGTGGGACTTGAAACCAGATTTTCTGGCTCAGAAGTAGGGACATTACTGATGCAATAAGAATCCATCAGTGGATTTAATACATTTGGATATTTCATAATGTTAGGCTATATAATAAAAACCAACATTTAAGTGTTGGTTTTAGAAAAAAATACCATGGACAGAAGCCTGGCTAATTAATGGAAGACAGAGAGTTCGGTAAAAACACATATAATTTTCATGATGGCAACCTACAAATAGCGATGTTTTACAGGGATCAGTGCTGAGGCCATAGTCATTTAGGAAAGTGAATGCATTATAGCCAAGTTATAGAGGACATAAAAATAGGTGGGAAGGCAGGTACTGAAGATAAAGAGTCTGCAGAGGGATATTCATGGGTTTGACAAGTCAGCAAAAACTTGGCAGATGGAATGTAATATGGGAAAATGTGAGATTGTACACTTTGGCAGGAAGATTAAAGGAGCTAAGTATTATGCAATTGGTGAGAGATTGCAGAAAGCAACATTACAGAGGGATTTGGTAGTCCTTGTACATTAATTACACAAAGCTAACATATAAGTTCAGCAGAACTATGTGGGAAGCTAGAGAAGTGATTGCTGGGTCTTTTGCTGAGATATTAGTATCATCGATAGTCACAGGTGAGGTGCCAGAAGACTGGAGGTTGGCAAACGTGCCACTGTTTAAGAAGGGTGGTAAAGACAAGCCAGGGAACTATAGACCAGTGAGCCTGACCTCGGTGGTGGGCATGTTGTTGGAGGGAATCCTGAGGGACAGGATGTACATGTATTTGGAAAGGCAAGGACTGATTTGGGAGAGTCAACATGGCTTTGTCTATGGGAAATCTTGTCTCACAAACTTGATTGAGTTTTTTGAAGAAGTAACAAAGAAGATTGATGACGGCAGAGCAGTAGATGTGATCTATATGGACTTCAGTAAGGCATTCGACAAGATTCCCCATGGGAGACTGATTAGCAAGGTTAGATCTCATGGAATACAGGGAGAACTAGCCATTTGGATATAGAACTGGCTCAAAGGCAGAAGACAGAGGGTGGTGGTGGAGGGTTGTTTTTCAGACAGGAGGCCTGTGACCAGTGGAGTGCCACAAGGATCGGTGCTGGGCCCTCTACTTTTTTATCATTTACATAAATGATTTGGATGCGAGCATAAGAGGTACAGTTAGTAAGTTTGCAGATGACATCAAAATTGGAGGTGTAGTGGACAGCAAAGAGGGTTACCTCAGAGTACAACATGATCTGGACCAGATGGGCCAATGGGCTGAGAAGTGGCAGATGGAGTTTAATTCATCTAAATGCAAGGTGCTGCATTTTGGGAAAGCAAATCTTAGCAGGACTAATACACTTAATGATAAGTTCCTAGAGAGTGGTGCTGAACAAAGAGACCTTGGAGTGCAGGTTCATAGCTCCTTGAAAGTGGAGTCGCAGGTAGATAGGATAGTGAAGAAGGCATTTGGTATGCTTTCCTTTATTGGTCAGAGTATTGAGTACAGGAGTTGGGAGGTCATGTTGTGGCTGCACAGGACATTGGTTAGGCCACTGTTGGAAAATTGCTTGCAATTCTGGTCTCCTTCCTATTGGAAAGATGTTGTGAAACTTGAAAGGGTTCAGAAAAGATTTACAAGGATGTTGCCAGGGTTGGAGGATCTGAGCTATAGGGAGAGGCTGAACAGGCTGGGGCTGTTTTCCCTGGAGCGTCGGAGGCTGAGGGGTGACCTTATAGAGGTTTACAAAATTATGAGGTGCATGGATAAGATAAATAGACAAAGTCTTTTCACTGGGGTGGGGGAGTCCAGAACTAGAGGGCATAGGTTTAGGGTGAGAGGAGAAAGATATAAAAGGGACCTACGGGACAACTTTTTCACACAGAGGGTGGTACATGTATGGAACGCAGAGGATGTGGTGGAAGCTGGTACAATTTAAGAGGCATTTGGATGGGTATATGAATAGGAAGGGTTTGGAGGGATATGGGCCGGGTGCTGACAGGTAGGACTAGATTGGGTTGGGATATCTGGTTGGCATGGACGGGTTGGACTGAAGAGTCTGTTTCCATGGTGTACATCTTTATGACTCTATGACTCTAGGTAATAGGGAAGGCAAATGAAACATTGGAGAATAAAAATAGAAAAGTTTTGCTCTTGGGAGCAGTCCAGATAAAGTTCACTTGGCTGATCCTGGGTTTGGAAGAACTGTCTTATGAGGGGTGCTTGAGTAGGTTAGGTCTGTACTCATTGGAACTTAGAAGAATGAGAGGTGATCTTATTGAAACACACAAGATTCTTAAAGGACTTGACAGGGTAGATATGGCAAGTTTGTTTCTCCTTTTGAGAGAGTTTACAACCAGTGGGCATAATAACATAGTACACGTTCACCCATTTAAGACAAGAATGAAGATGAATTTCTTCTCTCAGAGAGTAGACAACCTGTATAAATTTTTACCAGAGAGGGCTGTTGAGGCTGAATGCTTAAGTATATTCAAGGCTGAGATAGTTAGATTTTTAATCAATGAGGGAAATAAGGAGAAAAGGCAGGAAAGTGGAGTTGAGAATTATCAGATCAGTATGATCTCATTGAATGACAGTGCAGACTTATTGGGCTGAATGGTCTACGTCGTTCCTGCATCTTATAATATTATGGCATTCATTGTTGTTGTAAACTGGCTTTTATTTAGCTTGTAGCTTGCCATTGTGTACACACTTTAGTTTCATATGATTCTCAGAAAACCTAGGAAACTGTACACGCCTCATTAAATTCAATGGATTTTTATATTGTTGCAGCAGCTCAATGACTGAACTATTCAGATTGTTGATCCACCTTTCTCGAGAGGATTATGTGTTAGCAACTGAACACACCCAAATCAAATATAGACTCTCAGAAGATAATGCTGAGTCTATATATCTAGTGAAGGTTATGGAAAGATTTTATTCACTGCAAATTTAAGACAAGATTTTGTGACTCTACATTTGGTGACTAAACACAAGGTTTGTCTTAAGTAATTGTATCAATTGTGCAATAGAACTGTGCAACAAATATTGAAACATTTATCCCAGTGATCCTCCATTGTCAAGGAGGTTGTAATTAAAACTTATCATGCTGTTGAAGATTCACTTATAGTTGAACAGACATTTTAATTTTTACTTGTATGTTTAATGGGCATCCATCACATTAAGTATCATACCGTTATGTTATTTCATATATGTGCATGTCAAGTCTTTTGACAAGGTATTGTTAGAGCAACGCTTGTGAAGGAACAAGACAATGTCGGCAGCAGCTTCCTGATTTCTGCATTTAGCAGAATGGTATTATTGTCAAAATTTCTGTCTGATATACTGGTGAACACAGAACGCCTCATGTGCAATCTTACTGCAAAATTCATTCCATTGGTTTGCTTCTTGTTCTGTCATTGATTTGGTTGTTTCTGCATTATGTATGGACTTGCAACATACCAACATACCAATATATGGACTTTGTGACGTCAATGTACGCATTAAAACGTATTATATTTTGTACATTAGTCTTAGCATTTAATTGCACAAAGTAATACTGATGGTCTTTAGCAACAGCAAACAATTTGCCAACAACCATCAATCAATCAACAAATAACAAACAATTGCCTAATTCAAGTCTGCTTTAGCATATGTGAATGTTAAAATTGTACAATGTACTGTCACCAGTGAGAAATTAAGGCCTAATAGGTTGCATTAAGTGCTGAATCAGACAATTCAAATGTTTATATCTCCCTCCATTTGCTACAACCATAATCCATGAAAACATTACAATTAATGGCATTGTATTTGAAATCTGGTTTCTGTTGGCAGGCAATTTAAACACGAGAAGCCAGTATTGTATATTATTGCCTTCATCTTTGTATTCATTTCCAAAATACCTAAAGTTCTCAACTTTAAATAGAAGAGTGAGAAAGATTATTCTTCTGAAAGAAGATGTAATTAATATTATGCAGTCAAAGTGTCTCAGGCTAAAAGGTACCATTGCAAGTAAGAAGACAATTATCTGCAATGACTATAATTAGTGAAGAAGCCATGTTGCCTTTATTGGGCAAGAGTCCACAATGCCTGAACTTTTGAAGGAGCAGCATTTTGGATGAGTGGATCTCTGGCAAAGCATGACTCTCTGCTCGAGCTGTAACTCTTCATCCATTGGAAGTTCCTGGACAACAGAGCTCTCCTGGATATTCCACAGCTGCTATCAAGAATGTTGTGCCCAACATTTTGTGCACAATGAAGTGTGCTATGCACAAAGAGCTATAGACATGTACAACACTCTAAATGATGCCCCTCAGAGGGGAGGAAAATTCCAACTGAGCCTTTGCTTTTGTTAATGGCCTTCATAAGAAATGTTATCATAATTGAGTGGAACTCATTATCTTCCTCAGGATACATCTTTATTTGACAGCATGCCTCAATGAATCATTGAGCGATAACCTGCTATGCAAGTTCCAGCAACGCATGAAAAGGGAACAACTTTCTGACGAGAGACAGTCTGCTTTGGCACAGCTCCTGCAGCAAGCTCTCCAGCTTTTCTATTACAAAAGGAGCAGTGCTATTCACAACACTACATTGTGCCATTGTCAACAATTGATCAGCACTTTTCAGACCACCGTTAGAACTTTCTTTTTAATAGAAAACTTGCAGCCCTTTACGATTTAGTGCACCCCTACCAAGTAGGCTACAAGCCAAACCTTCTGGATGAGCACATCATTTGTCAATAGTCCAGTCTCTGAAGCTGCTGGGCCATTTCACCTTCAACCCCTGAGAGAAATGCTGCTTACTTTTATGGTTGAAACTCAGGTGATGCAACTGCAATCTCCCAAACTGGCAGTCAAATTAATTAATTTTATACATTGCATGGGTTTGCATTTTTCTGAAGCTACAGTTAATTGTGTAGACTACACGGAAATAATATACATTTGTAGTTGACCTTTTTATTGATTTATTGTGATGTTTAACTTTTGACTTTATCTTTTAAATGCTACACTAAGAATGACTGTAATGATTAACTTTTAACTTGTGTTCCTTATTTTTTTTCTACCTTGTTCTTAAGTTTTTGTACCGAGGTACTTGTACTTAAAGTGTGCCGCGTGCGGTGACATTGAAAACTGTTCTCTGTAGTCCTGTACTTTTGTACTTCAGTTCACAGGACAATAATGTCAAAATAAGGATTTGAATTGGCTTTTGTATCCAGTCAAACTGATCCACTTGCTTGGAATGTGCAAGAGCATTCTAAAATGACTAGCTAATAGCGTGTAGCCTTGAGTGGAGCCTTCAGTTGTAATCTCATTTAAGCAGTCTGACAAGGTTTTCACATTATTTTTCACAGAATTCACCACATGGGATTTTCTTCAGCTAACCTTCCACTGATGAGACATCATCTGCTTGTCAGAGGATAGAACTTTTACTAATTAAGAGGGCAGTGGACCTTCTCAGGGAAATGGAGATGATCAAAGAATTTAAAACCAAGAAATTGTGATGCCAGTAGTGCACATCCAATTAAACATTAACTACACAAGTGAAGAGCAACATGGACAATTAAAAGGCCCCAAATATATGATTTTTTTTTAAAAAGGAGAGGCATATTCTCTCCAATGCCAAAGGTATGAACCAGATTGCTGAGAGGGGTCAACAGAGAAAGTCCTCCGTTGATGCAGTCCTATCATAATCCCCTGGCATTTTACAGCCAAGAAAGTGTATTATCAATGGAGACAGTGCTGTGATGTAACGAACCAGAAAAGTGCAACATCATTTTGCCGTCAATAATGTTCATATGTGACCTTTTTCAATCATCTGTACTCAAAACTATCTTTCAGTCATATTTTGACATCAAATTACATTATTATTGATGAAGAGACATGGCATGACATCAGACAGAGCTCATATATCACCATTTGCAATCACCTAGAATCATGTAAAATGTAGACAGCATTCACAGAATCACAAGTTTGTTACAGTGTGGAAAGTGCCATTCAGCTTATCATGCCCTCACCCCCTCTAATATAAATTTGGCTTAACTACTCAATCCCAATCTCTTGCCTTTTTCCCAGATCCCTGCCCATCACTACTTTCCAACAAACCAAACCAATGCCCTCTTGAATGCCTCAATTGATCCAGGTATTACATTCCATACCAGAACCATTTGTTGAGTAAAAATGCTTTTTTCATGAACATTATCCTTGCTTCATTTGCACTTCACTTTTAAATTTCGACTGACATCAAAAGCAATGAAGGAACTTACTCATTCAAGCAAGGTGTTCCAATAATCAGGCAAAATGTACTAAGTTTCTGATATCAAATTATTCAAAGTTCTGGTTGATGCAGTATAAGTATGCAATGTGTAGATTAACATAGCGTGTTAATATTGTGCACAAGTAAATATTGTGATTCATTATAAGGCACTGCAAGAATCTGGAAGAACCTTGAACAAATTGGTTAAAAGATTTTTAACACAATTTCAGATGGTATCTTAATACATGCAGAGAGGCATTAAATCATGGCCCATTACACATCTTAACTTTATTAACCAACTTTCATCCTCAGTGTCACCCTCCACACTCCTGTATTGTTAAAAATATATATTATCCTATCTCTCCTTGTGATTGGACACTTTCCTTTAACAAAAATCCATTTAATGAGCATGTTAATTGCCTAATTTTAAAAAAGAAATGTGTTGAAAATTGTAAGAATTTCATTAGTGGCAATTTCAATGAAGAGTTTAAGTACGAAATATATACCTGATCTTAATTGACTCTTGAGAATAAGCTCAATATTTATGAAGGCTAATATAGTTGCAGTTTATAATTTTAGTGACGTCTTATGTTTTTTTTGACAGTAAAGGATTCATCCTTGTTTACAATTTACTGTTCAAGTTTTAATTTCATTCTCACTTTGACCCAAACATCAACTTACAAAACTGAACATTTAACTTAATTAAAATTCAATGTTTCTGCCCAAGTCCAAACAGGAGATGATACAGTATTGCACCCTGCTGGGACTTGGCACTTCATTCTCTCATTCAGCAGCTGTGCTTCCTCCATCCTCCTGTTTTGTTAGATCTGCACCATCAATGATGCAGGCAGCTGCCATGAACATCATTGGCTTTGACATCATTGGCACTGCAATTACCCTCCAATAGTTGTGACATTACCACATCCAGCGTATCTAGGAATACCAAGGTCCCAACAATCCAGCAGAAACTTGACTAGACACCAATATATGAACATTTTTAGTCTAATTCACCTTGTAGTGATGACAACATTATAATTGTGCTACTTGCTACGCATCAAGGTGACAAGTATAAAGAAGCTAAATGACAATCAAAGCAAACTTAGTGTGCAGGCTGCTGAATAATAAGGGGATTTAGATTTCGAAATCATAGGATAATAGACTGGAATTTGCAGTTGCAACGACGATAAGCCTGTCAGTGCTTGGTATTGTTACCATGCAAAATGGATTGCAACTTCTGATATTCACACATGTGCAATTAAATGTGAAAATATAGAAGATGTTTGCTTGTTTCTCCTGACAGTAGTCTTGACAAATGAAATCTAACCAAAATCAGTGAATTTATGTAAATCTCAGCTTTTATTCTCACTGTGAAAACCATTGGAAATATTAAACCTTGTTGAATGAGGTACAACTCAGTTTTTAAATGATGGTCAGTATGAAATGATAATTACTATTTGATAAACCCTGGATCAGAAAACTGAACATGTACTTTTTGTTTCCTGCCAAGCTGAATGTGAGAATTCTTCAACCTGATTGGTTGATCAGTTGGTCAGATGAATGCACTATTGTTGGACCCCAGAAACATTTTATGAATGGTATCAGGTTTGAAGCCATATTGGAAAAGAGGAAAGTTACTATCTGTAATTGGCTACATCCTTGTGGATAGCTTTTACAAGAGCTGCTAAAAGCTCAATTCTTTCAGCACTGACTACCAAATCTAGGCTAATGTGTATTACAGTATAATGAAAGGATAACCACTAACAAAGGTGAAAAAGAGAATTAGTTTACATGTAATCATTAATCATTTAATGAAATTACCCAGTCAATGCACACTGTTGTCAGACTGAATCAAAAATTAAATAACATAGCCAGACAAATTCATGACAAATCAAAATCAGGTATTTCAATCTTTTATTGATCAGTAATAAAGTCCACTTCTAAAACTGCATGTAGATGGATGTATTGGACATTCAAAAAGATGTAATTATGTTGCAGAACATTTGCAAAATAGAAGCAAGGGTAATTCCCAGAGTTAAGTTGGGAGGTCAGAATCTCGTAGGAACATGAGTGACGTGGGCTATAGCAAGAAATGTCGCAGACTTGAGAAAATCAGCAAAACCCATCTCGACATTGCAATCAACTAGCTGAATCTTTTGACTAGGTTCCAGCTTACAAAGAGCCTCTACATTAGTCACCACGTGACAGTATCTAAGGGTGCAATCCAAGGACATCTGCTACACACACCCCTCTTCCATGAGCTTTGGTACCCAATAGTTACCGACCCCTCTGGATCCTTGTGGCACCTCTCCAATCCATTTACAAGATGGTTAGAATGGATCAGTATTGCAGAGTGGAGTGTCAACTAGCACCAAAAGGCTGCTGCAAGAACACTTTGTACGTGGGCGATATACCCAGCTCACCGATTGGACTATGTTACACCTCAGGGTATCTTGATTGCCTTCTCAGCACTGTCTCATTTAATGCCTACCAACATGCTTGTAGCACCTGTGTCTTGCCTTGCGCTGCTGTGCTGTGCTATTTCTGTGAGCACAAAGACAATTGATGTGCTCTTTAGCACAGACACATAGGTAGGTTGTTTGTTTTGCATGTTTGTAGGGATCTGGGGTGTGAGGGAACATCTTGTTGCACGCTAAGATGCCAATCTAATTCCTCCAGCATGAGACAGTTGCCTACACGGTAAACTCATGATGTGTCTATTCAACTAAATGGCCATAGCAGAAAGTGGGTGTAAGCTAGACCTTAGTCCAGACAAAGGGGTCTGCAGTCAATCAAAGTGTCCCAGTGCTGTGCTATAACCCACTTGGGAAACTGCCTTGATGCTTAGGCCACAAGTTCTGGGGTTGCCACAAAGGTTAATGACTTAATTGACTGAGTAGTTAGCACTGCTGCCTCACAATGCCAGAAACCCAGGTTCTATTCTGGCCTCAGGCGACTGTCTGTGTGGAGTTTGCACGTTCTCCCTGTGTGGGTTTCCTCCCACACTCCAAAGATGTGCAGGTTAGGTGAATTAGCCATGGTAAATTGCCCACAGTGTTCAGGGATATGTAGGTTATGTCCATTAGTTAGAGGTAAATGTAGAGTTATAAGGTTGGGGAATTGGTCTGTGTGGGTTACTGTTCAGCAGGTCAGTATGGACTTGATGGGCCAAATGGCCTGATCCCCCGCTGTAGGGATTCTTTGATTAATTACAGCATGCAGAGTCCTTGATTTACCTTTCCATTGGTGTCAAACTATCAGAAAATACTGACTAGGTTTCTGTGCTTAACAGAAAGTATCTCTACCAGTTAAAACTCTGACCTTGTTAAAATCCTAGACACACATATACACACACACAGATACAGACAGACACACACACACAAACACAGACACACACACACACACACACACACACACACACACACAGACAGACAAACACAAATACATTTGCATTATTGGGTGGAGGGAAGAAAACTGGAAGGCAAGTTCAATAGCCTCAGTTCACAGGGTCTATTGTGGTCTTCTTCTTGGCTTATCAAGATTTCCTGTTTTTCAATCTTCTTTCTCCAGTTCTCTTCATTTCTCTGCAGGAGGTAAAGGGCAAATGGTGCATTAACTTAAGTCACTTAGTTACAGGATAAAGCAACAACTGACAACATCTGCTGGGAGAAATAATCGGCTTTCTTCAGGCTTTAGGTATTTCTCCTATAAAAAAGAGAGAGGGAGAGAGATACAAGCAGACAACATGCCCTTCAAGTCCAGAGGCTTTACCTGATATCATTGGCACTCACAAGGTGTTCAGCTACCTAGCAACCAATGAAAATATTATTGTCAAGCTGATGATCTTTGTCATGCACAACTGCTCATGACTATACAAACCAATCAGCTATTTGTTGCTGGCCTGATCTTATTCTGCATACGTTCTGGGTCTGTGACTACTAAAATATCTTTCCCCACTGATTCAATGAAGAAGCAGTGTAAACATCACAACCAATGAATTTCAGTAGCTTGTATTAAAAAGTGGTGCAATTCCTTATACAGTTATAGAGTCATAGAGCTATATCACATGGAAATAGACCCTTCAGTCCAACTTGTCCATGCTGATCAGATATCCTAAATTAATGTAGTCCCATTTGCCAGCATTTGACCCAAATCCCGACCTGCCCACCCTACCCCACCACCCTACCCCCAAATCATGCACATATCCAGATGCCTTTTAAATGTTGCAATTGTACCAGCCTCCACCACTTCCTCTAGCAGCTCATTCCATACACACATCACCCTCTGCATGAAAATGTTGTCCCTTAGGTCCTTTTGAATCTTTTCCCTTTCTTACACCTATGCCCTCTAGTTTTGTCCTCTCATACCCTGGGCAAACAAACGTTGTCTGTTCACCATATCCATGGCCCTTAGAATTACATAACTTCTATAAGGTCACCCCTCAGCCTCCAGTGCTCCAGGGAAAATAGCCCCAGTTTATTCAGCCTCCCCTTATAGCTCAAACCGTCCAACCCTAGCAACATCCTTGTAAATCTTTCCTGAATCTGATCAAGTTTCACAACATCCTTCCTGTAGCAGGGAGGCTAGAATTGAATGTAATATTCCAAAAGTGGCCGAACCAATATCCTTTCTGGATTTTAAAATGGTCTTTTTTCCAGTTTAATCCACAATCAAAAGCAAGGAAAACAAAATGATGCAGTATTTCCAGTTTGTCAGTCATGGAACAACATGCTCATTTCACAGCCCTTGGATATGGTCAGCTGTCCACTTGTAGCAGTCACAGACAGGAGATATATTTCATTACAGTCCAAGAGGGTGTGGAGAAGCACAGGCATGTGTTTACAAGGACGGAGTCAGGGGGAAGGAGAAACCTAAGGTAGAAGGGATGTGTGCAGCATTGGAGCCATAGGGAGGGTGTAGAGGAGCAAGTTGGGCATTATGAAGGTGTAATGTTGGGGCTTAGGAGCCAGGGAGGACAATGAAAGCAAGGTTCAATGTGGGACTCTCTGCATGGAAAGAATGAGTAGAAATGGTCTGTCAGGTTTGTGCAAGGCCAAAGGGGACATGGTGACTTGTGATAGGTACCTGGTAACAAGATGGATTCCAGTATTGACAGTGTCCCCATAAGCTGCATTCCTTGACATCATTCACCAAAATACAACTGGAAAATGACTGGGATGACTTGAGGATGTGTGAAGTCAGTTTCGATTTGATGAATAAAAGCACAAAGATCCATGTCTGCTGGATACTAGGACACTGAAGGGAGAAATACATGAAGCATGTGTTTGCAGACTGCAACATTTTACTTGCAAAGCTTACAAAGTGGACATACTTCGGATTCAAATACTAGTCAAAGGTAATTTACAATATTGGGTCTTGAAAGTTAAATGTTGCCATTTTAAAAATGCAGGTATCATGGCAATGACTTCACAAAATGCAAATACTGGCCAAAATGACCTATAACTTGTGAAACCTGTGGAGACAAATGCTTCATCATCTGCCATGTAGATTATTATGAAGAACTATACTTAACGCAATGAGCCATTTTGTGGTTGATGTGGGTTTGGGATGCAAGATTGATCAGAGGGCATCATGTTCACTCAGGGGGAGGCAAAGATCTAGTGGTATTAACATTAGTCTTTTGATTCAGGTAATGACAGATGGTAGGATTTGAATTCAATTTTTAAAAAAAACCTGGAATTAACATTCTAATGATGATCATGAAAACAATTGTCAGGAAAACTCCATCTGGTTTAGGGAAGGAAACTGTGATCGCTACTTGCTCTGGTCTACGTGTGATTCCAGACCCTTGGTTTTACACTAACAGTACACAGTTGGGAATGGGCAAGACATTGCTGGCCTGACCAGCGATGCCCTCATCCTGTGAATTAGTAAAATGAACTTTCTTTTGAAATGCCTTGTTGCTCAGTCAGCCAGTGTGGAAACGTCAACAAGCCGGTGTCCATGCTGAGGTTGAAGCTGAATGAATGAAGGAGATATGGCTCGTGTTATCAGGGGACTGCATTTCTCACTGTGTGGAGGAGTGTGGACAACCCTCTTCTACAGGATATGCCCCCACTGTCTGTTCTCAGAGCTAAGGACCTATTTTACTCCTTATGCTCCCAACTTTATTGCTGGCCAGAGTCACCACCCAGCTGCTGGTGCAATATTGGTCACTGTGGCAGTTTCCCTAAGAAAGTGAAGGCAGATACAGGAGGACCTGGGCTGACAGCAGGCTCAGGAGTGGCAGCAGGATAAGGTCAGACAGAGGTCACAGACACAGGGCTCCTCAGGATGAATGGGGCCTAAAGTGGCACCAAAAGTCTTTGCCTCCAACTCAATTTTCCGGGGGAGGGCAAGGGGGTGGGGGTCGAGGGGGGAGGGGGGGAGGGGGTGTGTTGGGGGGAGCGAAGTATGGTGTCAACATACACTGTGAAGGAACGAGGCCAGATTCTAGAGTAGGACATCGGAGCTGGGGGAGTGGGAGGTCACAGTCTCCCAGTGACAACAGCTCGGAACTTTGATGTGATTGGTTCCTCCCAGGGAGCAACAAGTGACCTTTATGAGTTCTTTCAGTCATGCACCTACAAATGTATCAGGACAGTGACAGATACCATCAGCACAAGGTTGCACTGCCCTTCATTTTGTTACTCAGTGATAAGGTCGGTGCTGCAGTCTGGGCAGGAGGACTCAGGAACATAACTGGCTTTCCCCACCTGCAGGGTGCCATTGACTGTACACATGTTGCACTGGAAGGGCTCACTCACAAGATTGCAGTATTTATCAATGGGAAGGGCTTCCTTTCTAGTTCTCTAATGTCCTTTATGGAAGGACAGGTGATCTGTGAGATCATTGTTACTACATTCTGGAGGTGTGTGCCCTCTACCACCACTGCCACCACTCTGCCATCCCAGAATGTACCCGTGGCATTTGAGGGTTCAGGAGCATTATAAGGCTGGTTCACTCCCTGTATAACACCCCAACAGATGTGTTGCACAGTTACAATGTTGTCCATTTTTTTTTACCAGAGCCAGGGTGAAGCAGTCAGTAGGGCTGCTGAAGATGCAGTTGGATCCATCTCAAGGATACACTCAGTACAGCCATTATCCTGCTGTACTGTACTTCACAGAGTTAGAGCAGTCAATGAGGTGATATGATACAAAAACAGAAATAGCTGCTGAAATTCAGCAGGTCTGAAAGCATCTGCAAAAAAAAGAAGAGTTAACATTTGAGTCCAGTGACCCTTCTTCAGAACTGATAGCAGCTGGGAATAAGTGGTATTTATGCTGAAGCAGAAGTTGGGGGGAATAGTGGCAATGGGAGGGATGAATGGATAGAAGGAGACAGAACCCAGAGAGAAGAAAGGGGTAGATTAACAAGGAGATAATAGATAGCACTCCAAGACAGAAAAAAATAGCTGGATGGGTGATAACAGGAGCTAAGAGTATGAGAAAATGAGTAGCTGTACCAAATGTAATCCATATAATGTGATAATGGGCTGCAGAGTATGTGGGTAACTGTGTTAAAAGTAGGCGCATGTCATAATGGGACTGAATGTGGGGGTGGGGAAGAACATGGAAGCATAGAATTGGGCTCCAATGTTATTGAACTCAATGTTGAGTCCTAGAGGCTGCAGGGTCCCCAAGTGGAAATGAGATGTTGTTCTTTGAGCTTGCGCTGAGGCTTAGTGGAAGCTTCAGCAGGAGTGTGACAGATTGTTAGCGTGGGAACACAGCGGTTTGTTCAAGTGGCAGGCGACTGGAAGCTTGGAGTAATTTTTGTGGACGGGGTCTAGGTGTTCTGCAAAGCAGTCACCCAGTCTGTTTTTTTGTCTTAAATAAAAACCAAAAGAACTGCAGATGCTGTAAATCAGAAACAAAATCAGAAATTGCTGGAAAAGCTTAGCAGGTCTGGCAACATATATGAAAAGAAATCAGAGATAACTTTTCGGATCCGGTGACCCTTCCTCAGAACACAGGATGTGAAACGTTAACTCTGATTTCTTTTCACATATGTTGCCAGACCCTGAGCTTCCATTTCTGTGTTTTGTCTTGCCATTGTAGAGGAGACCACAGTGTGAGCAATGCACAGAATAGAGTAAATTGAGTGATGTACAGGTAAATTGCTGCTCTCCCTGGAAGGGAGGTTTGGGGTCTTGGATAGTGAGAAGGAAGGAAGTACATGGGCAGGTTTTACATCTTTTGTGATTGCATGTAAAGGTGCCATTGGGTTGAGAGGAGATACTGATAATGAAGGAGGAGTAGACCAGAATGCCCTGGAACTGATACGATCATTGCTGAAAATTGGGAGAATGGGAAAAGTCTTTTGATGCAAACATTTATTAGATTCCCTACAGTATGGAAATAGGCCTTTCAGCCCAGCAAGAAGAGTAACCCACTGAGCCCCATTCCCCTAACTAAGGTACCTTACACTGCGGGCAATTTAGCATGACCAATTCACCTAACCTGCACATCTTTGGATTATGGGACGATTGCCGGAGCACTCACAGGAAACCCAAGTAGACACAGGGAGAATGTGCCAACTCCACACAGACAGTCACCCGAGGAAGGAATCGAACCCAGGTCCCTGGTGCTGCAAGGCAGCAGGGCTAACCACTGAGCCACAGTGCCACCCCCTACAATGGCAATAATAATAAGAAAGCTCTCCTTGTACATGCCAGAGCTCAATTGTGCTACGAGCAATGTGTCTTTGAGGCTACTATGCCATTAGACTGCTGGGTAGGGGCCACACTGGGCTGCCAATGGGTGCAGAGCGATCTTTTAAAGACTGCCAGGCATGCCAGATATTGAATGAATATCCACTGAGTTGTGAGTTCTTCTCGAAACAGTGCATAGCAAGTTGGGGTTGGTATTAGGTGAGAGGATCACTAGAGAGTAGAGCAGGTCATTAATGAGGCCAGTTTGATATGATACTGTGAGAGATATCTTCTTAGGTGTCACAGAGAGAAACCGCCGAAGAAACTCACGAAACTGACAAACATGCAAAGAGCACCAGCACGATGGCTCAGTGGTTAGCACTGCTGCCTCACAGCGCCAGGGACCTGGGTTTGATTTTAGACTTGGGTGACTGTCTATGTGGAGTTTGCACATTCTCCCCCTGTCTGCTTGGGGTTTCTTCCCGATGCTCTGGTTTCCTCACACAGTCCATAGATGTACAGGTTAGTTGAATTGGCCATTCTAAATTGCCTGTAGTGTTAGGTGTATTAGAAGGAAATGGGTCTGGGTGCGTTATTCTTCAATGGGTAGGTATGGACCTATTGGGCAAAATGGCTTGGTTCCACACTGTAGGTAATCTAATCTAATCAACACAACATCAGGCCCTGGAAGTCTCAGCTTGTTTACACTGGTGGTTATCGGACTGAAGAAAAATGAGAAAGCAGAAGAATGACCTTAATTTTCAAAATGCCAAGCGGCATAGGGGATTTAGGTATTGGCGTGACATTTATCTTGTGCCATGAATACTAAATTAGGTTACACAGGTACAACATTAACAAGTGACATGCAAAATTATTTTGAGCAGCATTGTGTGACGTGCACTGCTGTAGTCTAACAGTATTCTCAATAGTGTACTTAATTTCACAAGCAGCTTAATGTTTCTGTCCTTGAAAATCCTTGACTATACAGTCAAACCAAATCTCGCTTACATTTCATTGGAGTCTCGGCATTGCAGTTATGTCTTCTGACACCAGGCAATCTAGTAGCATATTTTACTTCAACAGAGAACGTTCAGCCACAGGCAATATACAAATCATCATCTTATTTTGGTATGTAAAGCATTAAACTTCTTTCTTTCCCTGTATTTCCATTTTAATATTGAAGAAGTTCAATCCTAAGAGAGGGGTAATGCTCAAATTGAAATAGGAAGGTAAGAAAAATCCAATAGAAGTTATCGGTTTAAAATAAAATAAAAAATGCTTAACATAGTTAACAAATCAGACAGCATTTGTGGAAAGAAACATTATTACATTTCCATCAAATTCTATTGATTCTGTCTAATCATATGATGACTTCCTAAGCTCCCTGTTACATATCCCTGATGTAGATTCAAACATTCCCCTGAAGGGAAGTGAGTTGAAAGCAGCTTCTGGTTAAGGATCCACTATTTTTCCTCTTCCTTTTGAAAAACTGAAGTGACATTTGTTACTTTCTAAACTGTGGAAGATCAAAACAAAATGCATTCAAGCGATTTGTAGTCATTTCCTTTCAAATCTAAACTTTGAAGGCCTCAGATTGAGGAGAATTATGAGATTTTAAGATTATTATTTCCTCTGGTAAATTTTATTTAATAATATTGGTCACATTCCTTGATCATGTTAGAACTTAGGTTTTCAATTATTTCTGATTCTTTTTATGTCTTCAAGTCATAGAGAAAATATTTGTTTAACTTGCTACCATTTTATTATTTCCCATTATAATTTCCCCTCTCAATGCCTCTAAATTACCCAATCTTACTCTAAATAATCTCTATATTTTTGCATGCATGTAGACATACCTTCAAAATGTTTCTTTATTTATGCTAGGTGACTGTCATATCTGATCCTCTTATTATCTTTGATTGGTTTCTGAGGGCTTCCCAATCCATTAGATTACTCATCGTTTTGACAATATTCTACAACCCTTTGTTAATTAATGGATGTCTTTAACTTAGCTGGTTATCTATCAGTGGACTATTTCCACAATCACTGCCATTCCTCCCAAACTTGGGGCCTTCACTTCTTCAGGAAATGCGTGTTAGCTGAAAACAATGAATAATTTATTGAAATATTCAGTATTTTCAGATTCCAACAAATCTTTTTATCTTGTTTTCTAATTGATTCTTTTTTTACCTACATATGAAATCTTGTTTACATTTAGGTGTAATTTTCATACTTTACACATCATTCAAAACTTCAATGCATTATATTATGGCCACTCCTGATTATAAGATGACAGGGATGTGAAATGAATGCTGGATTTGCTATCAAGACAATGAATGAACAGAAAGGCTAAGAAGTCCTGCCTCACTACACAATACTAAATCCAAAATAAACTGCTCCCCACTTTTTGTTTTAGTATGTTGTTCTAGTAAAATGTTTTTAACTATCTTTTATCATCCTTATTTGCCCAAAAGCCTAAAGACCTCAATGACTATTACATTGCCCTTATTGCATAGACCTCTCATTTCTTATTTTATACTTAGTCTAAAATGCAACTACTATTAGGGATTTCTAAAATACCCCATTAAGTGTTTGCTTGTGAACTTTGTTTCTTTTTACTTTCACCATATTGGTTCCATAGTCTATTTTTCTCCTTGAAGTAAGTTACATAGCCATAACGGTATGTCTAGAAGTGTTCTCCAAACCCTCCATGTAGATTAGTGGATGAAATAAAGTCATAGAGTCATAGACCAGTACAGGATGGAAACAGGCCCTTCGGCCCAAACTGGTCCATGCTGACCATCGTGCCCATTCAGCTCGTTCCATTTGCCCACAGGTCCATATCTCTCTAAACCCTTCCTATCTTATCCAAATGTTTTTAAAATGTTGCTATTAAACCTGCCTCAACCAATTTCTCTGGCACCCCATTCCATATACGCATGAAGAGGTTGCCCCTCAGGTCCTTCTTAAATCTTTCACCTCTCACCTTAAACCCATGCCCTATAGTTTTCAATTCCCTAGCCTGCGAAAAAAGACTATATGTATTCATCCTATCTCTGCCGCTCATGATTCTATACACCCCAATAAGGTCACCTCTGATTCTCCTACATCCCAAGGAATAAAGGCCTATTCTGGCCAACTTGTCCCTATAACTCAGGCCTACAGTCCTGGCAACACCCTTGTAAATCTTCTTTGCACTCTTTTCAGTTCAACTATATCTTTCCTATAACAAGGTGAACAAAACTGTATACAATACCCCAACTGTGGCCTCCCCAATGACTTATACAACTATAAAATAACATCCAACTCCGATACTCAAAGTCTTGACTAATGAATGTTAGCATACTAAATAGCTTCTCCACCACCCTGTCTACCTGGGACGCTGTTTTCACCAAACTCTGTACTTGCACTCCTAGGTCCCTCTGTTTGACAACACTTCTCAGGACCTTACCATTTACTGTCTAAGTCCTACCTTGGTTTGACTTCCCAAAGTGCAACACCTCACACTTGTCTGTATTGAATTGTATTTGCCAATCCTCAGCCCACTTCCCCAACTGATCAAGATCCCTCTGCAATTGTTGATAACCTTCCTTGCTCTAAATGATACCTCCTAGTTTTGTATCATTTGAAAACTTACTCATCATGCCTTGTACATTCACATCCACATCATTTATTAAAATAACAAATAACAAAGGTCCCAGAACTGACCCCTGTGGCACACCACTAGTCACAGGCCTCCAGTCTGAGAAACAACATCAACCATTATCCTCTGCTTCCTACCATCGAGCCAATTTTGAATCCAATTATCTAGCTCTTCCTGGATCCCATATTTCGACTGCTGTGCCGGACCTTGTCGAAGGCCTTGCTAAAGCCCATATAGACAATATCCACTGTCCTACCCTCACCTACCTTCTTGGTTACCTTTCTGAAAAACTCTAAAAGATTTGTTAAACATGTCGTCCTGCACACAAATCCATGCTGACTATCCCTAATCAGACTTTGTATATCCAAATGTATCGTCAGTATCCTTTCCAATAATCTGAAGCATGCCAACAATAATGAAGCATGCCTTTGGTATGCCTTTGGAGTCAGTTAGGTTGTCATTGAAAATCTTATTGAAGTTGCCACATACTCAGTTCCAGATTGGCCATGTGTAATTGTTCATACCATCTTCTAAATGTTATATGTATGAAGACTGTTTCATCTCAATCCTCTGTAACTTCCATTGGATACAGGATACAGAGAATAGACAGAACACAGGATTTCAAGGCTTTGCCCCTTCATCCAGAACCAGAGGGCACAGTTTAAAAATAAGGGGTACACAAGTTAGAACAGAGTTGAGGAGAAACTTCACCCAGAGAGTGGTGGATATATGGAATGCTCTGCCCCAGAAGGCAGTGGAGGCCAAGAGTTTGGAGACTTTCAAGAAAGAGATGGATAGGGCTGTTACAGACAGTGGAATCAAGGGTTATGGGGATAAGGCAGGAACAGGATACTGATTGTGGATGAAAATGTGTTGCTGGTTAAAGCACAGCAGGTTAGGACGTTTCGGGCATAATCCCTTCATCAGGAATCAGGAACCTGATTGTGGATGATCAGCCATGATCATAATGAATGGTGGTGCAGGCTCGAAGGGCCGAATGGCCTACTCTTGCACCTATTGTCGATTGTTGATTGTCTATTATCACTCCCACAAAAGCAGCTTCTTCTTCTCCAGCTATGCTCTGCATGTAACCAGGCACTTCCTCCTAAAGTTCACATGGGTCCTATTTAAAAGGGTCTCTATCTTCTTTGTGCCTGATGTAAGTATGAGTACTGACAGCTGGTAACAAATGCTGCAGAAACAGTGCCTCATATCGCTTGTGTAACCAATACTTTTCAGGCACCATTCATAGTCCACTGAGTTCCCCATTATCTGTGAAGAGGGCAAGTAGGACTGTCCTAATGGATGACTCTGTGTTCCAGCATTTATACTGGTTAACTGGCTCATTAGCTGCCTGAAAAGCAATAATAGATTGTAATTACATGTATCTCATGATTGAATGCTATTTATTAAATTTCCATCAGATCCATGTTGAAGAAAACCTCAAGTTTCAATATAGTCCCCATTCCTGTAATTTTTAATTGGCAAATATTAGTTGTAATTTAGAAGGAGTCATTTTATTCCTGTTCTTTTTCAATCTGAGGACAGATGGACACATGCGATAATATAATCAATTATCCTTTCCCAAGTCTTGTTTTTACCAATTATTCAGTATTCCTCTTTAGATTACAACAGGATGTTCTCGAAGCCATTCATGACACCATATTAATCCTTTCATTGAGCAGTAAGGAACAAGGATTCATGAAAAAAAAATCAATAAGGCGAAATTACTTTCCTCACAAGAAAGTGAAATACAAGTTGTAGCAATTAACAGACAAAAGAAATACTGAAAGACGTTCATCAAGTCCTTCAGCACGGAGACAGGCCCTTGGGCCAAAATAGACCATGCTGACCAAAATGTCCATCCACGTTAACCCCATTTCTCTGCACATGGCCTATATCCTTCTAAACTTTTTCTACACATATATTTGTCCAAATGCCTTTTAAATGTTGTTAATGTCCCCCCATCAACCACTTATGCTGGCAGCTCATTCCATATGCATACCATTCTCTGTGTAAAAACGTTTCCTCTCAGGTTCCTATTTATTCTTTCCCATCTAATCTTAAACTGATGCCCTCTCATCCCCAATTCCCCAACTCTGGGAAAAAGATTGAGTGCATTCACTCTATCCATGCCTCTCATGATCTAATACTCCCCTATAAGATTCCCCCTCAGTCTCCTACAAACCAGCTTATCTAAGCTTCCCCTTTAACTCAGTCCCTTGAGTCCTGGCTACATCTTTCTAAATTTCTTCTGCACTCTTTCCCGTTTAATCACATCTTTCATATCGTGAGATGACCAAAATTGAACACAATACTCCAAATGCAGCCTTACCAACATTCTGTACAACAGCAATATAACTTCCCAACTTCTATACTAAGTGCCCTGAATGATGAAGGCCGGTTTGCCAAAAGCTTTCTTCACTGTCCTGTCTACCTGGGACTACACTTTTAGGGAACCGTGCACCTGAACTCTTAAGGTCCTATCATTCAGCATGAAACTCCGACCTTGATTTGACTTTCAAAATGCAAGACCTCACATCTATTTATATTAATCCCCCTTTGCCTTTTCTCAGCCCATTTATCAGCTGATCAAGGCCCTGCTGCAACATCTGAGAATCTTCCTCACTGTCCACGATACCACCTATTTTAGTGTCATCTGCAAACCTACTAACCATGCTTCACACATTCTCATCCAAATCATTGATATAGATAAACAGTAATGGGCTCAGCACCAACCCCTGATGCACACAGGTCTCCAGTCTTACAAGCATCCTTCCAGTATTAGATGAAAGTGAAGACTGCAGATGCTGGAGATCAGAGTCAAGATTAGAGTGGTGCTGGAAAAGCACAGCTGGTCAGGCAGCATCAGAGGAGCAGGAAAATCGGCATTACGGGCAAAAGCCCATCATCAGGAACCTTCCTGATGTAGGGCTTTTGCCCAAAACATCAATTTTCCTGCTCCTAGGATATTGCCTGACCTGCTGTGCTTTTCCAGCACCAGTCTCATCCTTCCAGTATTACACTCTGCTTCCTACTATCAAGCTAATTGTGTATTCAATTTGCTAGATCTCCCTGGACTCCACGTGATTTAACCTTCTAGAGCAGCCTACCATGTGAAACCTTATCAAAGGACTTACTGAAATCCATATAGACTACATCTACCACCCAGACCTCATCAAAATGCCTGGTCACTTCATCAAAGAACTCAAATTTGTGAGGTATGATCTTCGGCGCACAAAGCCATAGTGACTACTCCTAATCAAACCCTACCTTTTCAAATACATGTATAGCTTATCTCCCAGAATCATGTCAAGTAACTTACCTACTACAGATGTTCCCAGGATTTTCTTTGCAGCCCTTCTTGAATAAGGTTTACAATATTCACTACCCTCCAATCTTCCGGGAACTCACCTGTGGCTAATGATGATGCAAATACACCAGCCGGAGCCCCTCAATTTCTTCTCTACCTTCTTGCAGGGTTCTTGGATATGTCTAGTCAAGACCAGGAGATTTATCCACCTTCATACACTCCAATACATCCAATGCCTCCTCTACTGTGATGTGGACTGTCCCCAAGATATTACCAATAATTTTCCCCAGTTCCCAAGTCTTCATGTCTTCGCCCATGAGGAGAAATATTCATTAAGGATCTCACCCATCTCCTGCGGTTCTACGCATACATGTCTACTTTGGTCCTTGAGGGGTCCTATTCTCCCTCTGGTTATTCTTTTTCATTTAATATACTTAAAGGATCTCTTTGGATTCACCCTTATCTTCTCAGCCAAGGCTATCTTGTTCCCCCTTTCACCCTTCTGATTTCCTTCTTCAGTAAACTGCTGTATTCCCTTTTACCTCCAGGGAGTCCCTTGATCCCAGCTAACTGTACCTGAGCCACGCCTCCTTTTTTTTCTAGTCAAAGCTTCAATGTTACTTGTCAGCCAGGGTTCCCTAATCCTGCCAACCTTGCCCTTCACCCTCACAGACCTTGAGGTATGATCTCCATACAGACCTTGAACTCTAGCTAACTCACTTTTAAAGGCCTCCCACTTGCTGGAAGTCCCTTTGCTTGCTAACAAACTACTCCAGTAAAAAATGAGGTCTGCAGATGCTGGAGATCACAGCTGCAAATGTGTTGCTGGTCAAAGCACAGCAGGCCAGGCAGCATCTCAGGAGATGCTGCCTGGCCTGCTGTGCTTTGACCAGCAACACATTTGCAGCAACAAACTACTCCAATTAACCCCTGCAAGCTCCCATCTAATTTCATCAAAATTCACTTTACCCCAATTTAGAACTTGAAGCTGTGGACCAGTTTTGCCTCTCTCCATAATTATTTTAAAATTAGTACAAGTATGGGCACTGGTCCCAAAATGCTCCCCCACTGTCACCTCAGTCACCTGTCCTGCCCTATTTCCAAAGAGTAGGTCGAGTTTTTCTCCTTCCCAAGTACGGTCCTCTATGTACTACTTAAAGAAATTTTCCCAAACACACTTAACGAATTCTACCCAATCTAAACCCTTAACATTATGGCAGTCCCAGTCTATGTTAGGAGCATTAAAATTCTTCCCTCACCTCCATCCAAGGCCCTAAAGGTCTCGTCCCTCACCCCCATCCAAGGCCCTAAAGGAGCCTTCCTCGTCCATCAAAGTTTTACCTATGCATCCACTAATATCATTTATTGTATCTGTTGTTCCTGATGCGGTCTCCTCTACATTGGAGAGACTCGACGCCTCCTAGCAGAGCGCTTTAGGGAACATCTCCGGGACACGTACACCAATCAACCGCACCCCCCTGTGGCCCAACATTTCAACTCCCCCGCTCACTCTGCCGAGGACATGGAGGTCCTGGGCCTCCTTCACCGCCGCTCCCTCACCACCAGATGCCTGAAGGAAGAACGCCTCATCTTCCGCCTCGGAACACTTCAACCCCAGGGCATCAATGCGGATTTCAACAGTTTCCTCATTTCCCCTTCACCCACCTCACTCCAGTTCCAAACTACCAGCTCAGCACTGTCCCCATGACTTGTCCTACCTGCCTATCTTCTTTTCCTCCTATCCACTCCACCCTCTCCCCCTCCCGACCTATCATCTTCATCCCCTCCCCCACTCACTTATTGTACTCTACGCTACTTTCTCCCCACCCCCACCGTCCTCTCACTTTTCTCTCCACCCTTCAGGCTCTCTGCCTGTATTCCTGATGAAGGGCTTTTGCCCGAAATGTCGATTTTGCTGCTCCTCGGATGCTGCCTGAACTGTTGTGCTCTTCCAGCACCACTAATCCAGAATCTGGTTTCCAGCATCTGCAGTCATTGTTTTTACCGCATTAAAATTCCCCCAACCCTATTGTTCCTGCAAGTCTTCCCAATCTCCCAGCATATTTGTTCCTCTAATTCCCATTAACTAATTGGGGGTCAATAGTACAAGCCCAATAACGTCACCATCACCATCTTATTTCTTAGCTCCATCCACAAAGCCTCACTAGATGATCCCTCAGTCCTACCTAAAGTACCTGTACACTGGCACATTAGGCTGACAGTCTTGTCACCCTTTCGCCATGTTTCTGTAATGGCTATAATATCCCAGTCCCACATACCTATTCATGCTCTGAGTTCATCAGCCTCAACTATCAGCTCTCTTGCATTGCAATCGATGCAATTTAATCCAATAGGTATTCCTCACTCCTTGCTGTGTTCCAGCCTGACCCTGTCTCTGCAACTTGTTATTTCTGTTTACTGTATCTCTGTTCAGTCTCACACTTGCCTCCTCTCTGTTGAGGATCCTACCCCCCTGCCAATCCAGTTTAAACCCAATAGCAAGTCTGCCTGTCAGGAGATTGCCCAGTTCAGGTGCAACCTGTCCCTCTTGAACAGGTCACCTCTGCCCCAGAAAAGATCCCAATGATTTAAGAATCTGAATCCCTGCCCCTTGCACCAATTCTTTAGCCACTCATACATATCCTCCTGTTCTTGCCCTTGCACATGGCACTAGAGGTAATCCAGTGATTACCAACATTGACTTCCTGGTTTTTAACTTTTTTCCTAGTGGATGTAACAGAGACCAAAACGTTATTATACAATGCCAGATATGGTTTATTGGTCGCATTCTTCCCTCTCTATTAAAAAATGTAGATTTGAGAATAAAACTCTATGTTGATCAGTCAGTCGAGTAGCAAGGGTATGCTGCATTATTAGAGGTTTTAAGTTTTATATAAGAATTGAATCAAAAGCCCACATCTAGTCTCTCAAATGCACATAAATGTTCTAATCACACTGATTTGAAGAGGGGACAGAGGGTTAGTGTAATGTTCAGTATTTATCCTTAACTGGTCAGGATCATGTTATTGCTAATGGAAAGTTGATGTCCACAAATTTCTTGCTGCATTCCCTACATTACAACAGGGACTTTCATTTAAAGTAAATTATTGCCTGTACAATACAATAGGATATCATGAAGTTGGAAAAATGCTGCATAAATGCAAATTTTTCTTTATCTTTTGGATGTCTACTACAGGACCACACAGGTGTTGTGAAAACATTGTTATCTCAATGACACATGAAAGAAATGCAAATAAGTGAAGAAAATTCTTCGTGGAGTGCTACCTTCACTGCTATATGACCACTCAACATTGTTACAATTAAATCACTCTTCCTTGAGGATTTCTCCCATGAGGTTGATACCCTGTCACAAAATAGCTGAAAAAAAAGTTTAATTACTTGCATCTCACTGTCTTCAGACAAATTCACATTCAGAAATCTGCTCTAAAAACTCTGTTCACATTTTGACATCTGTGATAAATTGCAGCACATGAGCCAAGACAATTCTTAAGATTCTAACACAATCAACAATATACTCAATAAAATGAAACACAGCATTGGGGAAAAAAAAGGCCTAATGATCTTTTCTCTGGCTATTAATTATTTCAAAAATATCTTGTTCCAGATTCAGATTTTCACTGAAAGCTGATCAGTTCTTCCTTGGGCCAAACTCATTTTTGCTTTTTGATATCTACCTGTTAGCATTTGAGTGTTATTGTTTGAGGGTAAAGAGAATAAAAAGGATGAAAACATGAACACAGTTCACCATCTGTGGAGGAAGTAACCAAGCATTCTATCAGCAAAAGGGTTGTTATATACAGTGATATACAGTGCTACCATAATATTCTTGGCTGAGTGAAGCTCATTGTTTTCCTATCAATGTCCATGGGAAATGATTCTGCCAATGTTGGAGAATCACATTTTTTATCTACTTTGGATTCTAAGAATAAAGCAAATAACTTGCCAATCCCAGCTTCTGGCCTTTGTTTCCTGGTGAGAGCAATGTGTTATTCTTTGGAACCCTGGAATTAGATGTTATGAAAAACTGATTAGATATTTTTGCTACTGTGTTTGGTTCACAGCAAATTCCGTATTTTCTGAAGGTATTGAGTGAGCAATGAAGCCATTTGATACCAAGTATCCATGCACATAATTGGATTCCCAATCAAATCACAATTTCAAAAACTAACATTTAATTCTCCCTGCCAAAAATAAAATTGTCAGCACGCAGAGTCAGAGGCATGACTGGAAATCTTTAATGAAGAGTGAAACATTTCAACAGTAAGGTTGAGAATTGTTAAAAGTGCATCCGAGATGTTCACGCATGCAGCTGTGAACAGAATAACTTAGAAACAGGGAGCAGCAAAGCCAGGCAGTTATCGCCAACAATGAAAAAAACAACGGGCTGGAAGAAAATGGCTGTCTTGAGAGATTGTAAAGGAATGTGAAAGTTAGAGTGCCAATGCTTGTGAATTCCCATTGTCTTTAAATGCAATTTCTTATTAGGAGCACTGGGAAAGTGAATTGATCGTTGCTGCATAAATTCCTGTGCATTATTTCCATTATTATTACACACTGAATAATCTCAAAGGAAGTCAGTGTTTGAATCCAATGATGTCCAGAGAAGCAAAATCTTGGTTTAAGTTAGTGTTTAATGTCAGGACCCTCCAGATATTGAGGCACATCCATGTGTTGCAATTGTTCTGAAAAGAGAAACTTTCTTTAGGGGCCTCTGCACTGCCCAGAATGCCACACATTTGCCACCAATCCTGAGCTGAGGATTAATTTGGGCACTTGCCCTGGAATTGGTTGACTATTCTATCTATGGTATCATTTCAAAATTAACCAGCTCCATTGATATAAGCATGACAACCAACAGCCCCTGTCAGCATTGTAATCCAACACAAGTGCACCCCCTTTACCCTTTACTCCTGGCTCCTGAAACCAGCCAAATCCAACTCCATCACCTCTTTTACCAGACCTGAACAAAAATACCCTAGCTCTAACCATTGTCCAATCTGCCCTGACCCGACATTGATGCTGTCCAGATGTTTTCGGCCAAAACTTACATGAATCCTTAAATGTTTCTGCCCCACAATATTTTCTATCCAATTTCCAAATATTCACTTCAATGTTCAATACTTCTCCAGTCATTAAAATAAAGTTCTCATTTTCTGCACAGAATGCTGATGGTCATCAAGCAAACTCTTGTGTTTCCACAAATGATTGTTTTCTGGATGCTGAGCTGAAAGGTTCATTTCGTGATGTTTCGTCACCATACTAGGTGTTACGTAGTAGATGTTACCTAGTCTGGAAATGAACCTTTCAGCTCAGCGAGCAAACCTACATCCAAAACCTCTGTCTGAGCTACAAACCTTCTCAAAATTTGCTATGAATATTTTCTAATCATGCTCTTGGGCTTTACTGACTTGAGCAATAACAAAGGAATTTTGACGTTTCATTGGAATCAAAGAAATATATGATGGCCACAATCCATCTTTAATCTTTTTATTTTCCTCTCCTTGACCAGTCTCTTCCCTCCTACATCTGGGAATCATCTGACATCCAACATTTCAACAGATTTCAGTATCTCACCCCTAATCATCCTCTATCAATTCTGAAGAAGAGTTATGTGACTCACCAGTTAACTCTGTTTCTCTCTGTAGGTGCTGCCAGATCTGCTGAGTGGCTCCAACATTTTCTACTTTTGTACCATGCTGGAAAATTTAACTCTCAGTAAGCTACATTGATTTATCAATCAAGATATTATTAATAATAAATTAGAATGTAAATATGCTATATTAGTCTTGTGGAAATTTTAAAATGTAGCTTTTTCATATCTGGAGGTAAGTTTCCACAGGTGGAGCCAATGTTAGGTTGCAGGACCTACTGATGGGAATGTTTACTTTCTCCTGGTTGAATGAGGAAAGTAATATCAGATATTGATAACTTGTCATCCAAGACAAGCTTCTGATTAGCCAAATAAAATTGACTTTCATGGACCAAAAATACCTGTGCAGAATAAATCTAAACAGATGCAATGTCCCTCAGAAGAATGAAAGATGGTGAAAGAGAGTATACTCTCATGTTGGAGATAAAGTTACCATAGTCCCACACTCTTGTAAGAGAGAGAGAGAGAGAGACAATTGGAAGGAGTTTAACTTGGAGCCACTGTACCTCAGGCAATGGAAGAGGTTGAGAAGGCGACTCCTTCATGGTTACATTAGCTTGTACATGAATTTAACAAATGCACCTAGCATTAGCTCTGTGATACAGTTAGTGTTCGGGTTAGGGTTATCCCGTTATACAGCCAACTGAGCTAACTAACCACCAACTACTGTAGGCAATATGGATTAAAAACTAAAATAGAACAAAGAATGGTATACAGGCCGACCACCGTATCTGCAGGTCCTGTTACAACGGTTTCAGTTACCCACAGTTTACTCCAGCCCAAACATATTACAGGGAACATTTCAGAACCAGGGACCAGGAGGCTGCTGGGAAGGTAAATTTCCCCCCTAAAAGAATGGGTTCACTACTATCTGTGGTTTCGGGCTTCCTTGGTAGGCCTTGGGATGAATCCCCGACGGGTATAGGGGTCTATATATAGTACAATATTCATGAAAATATTCAAGAAAACATTATTTTTCAATTGTACAGTTGTTATTTGGATAAAGTTAATATGAAACTTTTGCTCTAAAGTTAACATTTCTCTCAGCTATTTGCAACCTAGAAACAATCTAAACCACATATTCCATGGAGACCGGACATTTGCTGAACCTGTCAACAGCATGACGTCAAGTGAAAATGCTTTTGTTGTCTTAGAATGATGTGGTGTGTCTCAGTATTAAACATTTGAAGCCACAGCAGACAGTCAAATTATGTTTACAGTGGATCAAATCCATTGTTTCTATATTAATTTAATTAGTTTTTTTGAGGAGCATTGCACAAATATATTTGATACCCAAATACATCCAAAGTGAAAGGTTCAAAATGAAGGAAGATTTTCCAAAACCTGTTTTCTGCCAAAAAATCCAATTTTCTGCCTAGCAGGTATCAAATGAGAAATTTGCTGCCACCTGCAGAATAATCCCCTTTAACTCTTCTGGCGATTTTATCGATTTTCATTTTCCTCCAGCCAGGTTGTGTGATATTGTGGTGTTTTTTTTAGCAGAAACTTGTTCTGTTTTTGTTGGATACTGTGTGTGTGTGTGTGTGTGTGTGTGTGTGTGTATGTGTGTGTGTGTGTGTGTGTGTGTGTAATGAGGGCATTCAAAGGTTTTTGCAGAAATATTGCAGTTTATTCTGAAACACCTCTTTGTAATCTGAACTGAATTGTGCACTGAAAATTGAAGTCTAGTGCTTTTTTTTCCTGCAGTTTGCTGTCTGTTGTGTTGAGATAAAATTCATCTGCTATAAAAATGAACACTTTATTGTCATAACGGCAAAATAAAATGGTGGGTTTGCAGGAAAGCATTTTGAAAAACATGATTCATGTTAGCCCAGTGTGACACATCTCAGTAATTAATCAAGTTTCTGGAAGGTGCTGATGTGAAAGGACACATCTTGCATTTAGTGTGGTTGGTGGACTGTTAGTCAGCTCCCATGACTCTCATCATCTATTTCACTTTAATAGTTGAGCACTTGGAAAATATATTTGCAAGCATGGCCAAAGTTTACTTGCTGTCTCGATTTTCTCCCATCTGTGGGAGAGCTCCTGGCTCTTACTTTCTGCTTCTCATTGCTAGCATAATGACAAGAAAAGCACCACATATATATCCTGTGGATTTTTATTTGTAAATGTTATGTAAGTGGTGAAAATACCCCTATTGGAATAATGGAAACTGCAGTATACTTCAGTAGCAGTAAGTTATTTAACCAGCTTCAATGAAAATCTCAGCTAAGCAAAATGGTTCGCTGGTTATATAACATAATATAAACATGACATGAAGTGAGAATTTACGGTTATTTATAGAACCATGAGTTTAGCTTTATGAGATCTGTATCAAAAAAAAGCTTGTACTTATTTGCAATTGATTATTTAAAACATTTAATGATCTGAATAATATAATTTTTAAAGAAATACATTTTATGTGTTAACATGAATAGTATTTTCCAGTTAGCTGAGAATACAAATTATGCCAATTGAAATGTAGCCCAGGGCATCCATCTAATCTGTGACTTGTCCTACCCACTCACTGTTGGAGTCATAATAATTATTCTTTGCCTCAACTCTTCCAGTCCCATATTGCCCATAGTTACAGTGACTAAACTTTTAGTCGAGACAGAAATTTTTAAAATTATTAGAAGTTTAATCCAAAAATTCACTTGCAACATCAGTTCAAAAATAATGAACAATATTTTTACTATCAATGATACAGTAAGTGTTGTGTCTTACAGAATCATAACTCTATTTTTTGCCTTGACTTTCCTCCGTGTTTGACTCTTCATCTGATGTCAATTTTTCCACACCACTGCTTTGTCTCCCATATTTTATCTGTTAGAAAATGCTGCAGGGATATTTTGTTTTGTGCCTATATTTCAAGCTATCAAGTAGTTAAACATGGCATGGAGCATTTATCATGATTCCTTCTATCGTGTTCCAGGTAGCCTAGTTCTTCAGTTTTTTTCCAGTTCCCGGTTATCATATTTTCCTATTGGTGTTTGCTCTTTTCATCTGTCAGCCTGCCAAGGGTAATGCAAAAACATTTAGCTAACCTTTATGACACTAACACCACAACATAGAGCACATCAGCGATGAGCGAACATGGGCTGGGTTTTCCCACTTCAGGCCAGGTGTTTTATCCAGTGAGATTGATGGTGCTCAGTTTGCCACAGCTTGTGCAATCTTACTCACACAAGCGGCCAGTCACCAACTCACTGATTATGCAACCTGTCCCAGTGGCACCCATGTTGTGGAATCACATGATGGGAGACTCAGAAATGCTCACAGGCTCCTGGGACTTTGCGATGTACATGCTACTGCTATTGTATTTAAACCTTAGCTCCAATGCATTTAAGACACTGCCAGCCAGGACTTGCCTAGTTACTTGAGAAAGGCAAGTTCACTCCTCTGTTTACCAACAGGAGCTGCTGGTGGATGTGGTGACAGGGAGGAAGGCACTGCTGTATCCCACTGACCAACAAAAAGGCCAAACCAGTTGGCCTGGACCAGGGTAATGGGCTAGGGTCAGAGAAGTGTCCTGGGTGTAATACAATGCACAGCAGTGTATGAAGAAGGTGAATGACCTCTGAAAGGGTAAGTGCCACCATCATCTTTCAGCTTCCTTCTTACTTCCAGGACCACCACCATTCATTCTAGCCCTATCACATTCCTCCCACCATGGACTACAACTCTCAGGCACCATACTCATTCAATGGCACTCACCTCCCTCATTCTCCTAAACTGCTGACCAGTTCTGCTGTTTGTGTTTCTTATTCACTCACTGGGTCCTTCTCATATTTCTTCTGCTCATGCATCACCACTAATGGCTTTTCCATCCTCTTTTATCTCTTCTTTTGTATTATTGCAAAAATAAATGGCTCTCAACGAGGCCCACGCCGATCTACCAGGGGAGGGACGAAAGGAACAAATCTTGGATTTGACCAGAGGAGAGCAAATGGTGATGAGCAGACCTCCCTCAACAACTAACCCATTCCCGCAATGCTGCTTCATTTATAACCTGGAGAGGATTGTATCCCTCTTACCCAACTAAATTGTCACAAGGTGCTCCCAAAGCAGTTGGAGAGCAGTCTGTGCCCTGCTGGGAAAAGACAATATAGTAGAGAATCCTTCTGCCCTGGCAAATAAGCTGTGATCTAGAGAATATGGCATCAGCCTGTTGAAGATTTGGAAATGTTACACAGACCCTCATCACACCTTGAAACAAGCCATTGACAAAAAAAAATGAGGGCAGTTGTAGCCTTGATGGTCAATTGAATGAAGCAGATACCCAGTCATTTTAGTGGAAGAAATGTGAGTCCTGCTCGAGTAGATGGCACCATTCGGTGATGATGGCCTGGGACATCCTTCATCTGAACCTGCACTATCTTCTTCAGAAATAACAGCAAAGCCAATAGGTGCAGCTTCACATCATTCTTCCCTACATTCTTGGTGGATCATCACTTACTGCTGCTCCCTCTGGAGGCTATCTGGTAGCTGCTGGCGGTTTCTGTTCTTGCTGGCAACATTGAAATTGTTCTCTTCATCAATATTGTCGTCACTATGAAGCAATGCCACAAGAATTCCAGGCCTGACGTGTCCACATCAGATGTCTGAGCAAAGAGTCATGGGAAAATGGCAGAAAGAGAACACCATTTTATTAATGATGCTGGGGATCCTCACATTGTTCACAAAGAAGAATCAAGTTATGGCCTAACAGAGTGTGTGATGGAGGCTTCCCTGGGAGGGCAATGTCACTCGTCCATAAAAAGCTCTACATGACCATATCCAATTATATATTGTACAGGTAGAAGATCCTTTATCTGAAATGCTGGGGACCAGCTGTTTTTCGGAATTCGGAATTTTTCGGTTTTCAGAATGTGACTGTTTAATGGTGAAATTTTTAAAAATCTTACCAGAGAAGCAGATTTCTAACTACGAATGTGCTTGTCCATGACCCTCCACTTCACATCAGAGTGACATGCATCGAGTGGATGTCGACTTGGGTTAACGTTTTGCTCGCTAAACAACCTTGTTAATGAGGAAAAAAGCTTCACAAAACAATCTTCAGATTTCAGGGTTTTTTGGTTTTTGAATGTTCAAATAAAGGATCTTGTACCTGTATAAACAAAGAGTTCATACTACAAAGGGGAATGGAATTCTAACACTAAGCCAGCAAGGTAGTGTGCCCCAAATAAAATAAAAACATCCTTGAACATGTCCTCACATACTTACAGTTCAGTGTGTGAATGTGGCAGTATTGATAGGTTTTATTTCACTGTTAGTTATGACACATCTTTAAGAAATGCCAAACTTAGTGACACTTGCATCTTAGCGTCAGATTACATTTCCTTAGTTGACATGACAAGGAGGAAATTAGACCAGGAAATGTAATGATGATGATTGCTTGAGGCCATAATTTTCAATGTTCATTATTGAAAAATAAATGACCAATTAAATGAAATTTGTTACTAGATAGGTGATATGACTAAACCAGTAAATGCATGGTTAATGCAATGGCCTCTAGCAAGGCCTTATATTCAAATAAATTTTACTGTGCTCCCAAAGTAAAACGAACACTTTATGCTGCCCAATATATTTCCAGTGGCAGCCATCTTGTATCATTAGTGCATTGTTGACTTTGGATCAACAATGACAAGATTTCAACTTTGCATTGTTGTGAATGATGTGCAAACTCTGTTGGGGACACAAGACACTGCCTCCCTATCCTTCATATTCCCTTTTGTACTGTTGTCCCTGTGGCCCAGAAGATCTTACTCCCTTGCCTCAATTCTACTCAGAACCTTTAGATATCTGTTAATGTATTCAATTTACTCCTAGAATTTATGACTTTGTGAATTGCCATTCCCCTGTTAGCCATACACTCTGCCCATGTTGAGTACATAGTAATAGTGACTTGCCACCTTGACTCTGCCCCCAATCCCCAGATTTATTACCTTTAAAATTCCACCCTTCTACTTTGATTTGCCTCCTTTCACTCTAATCATTCCCTCAGCATCCAAGCCTGGCTTCCCTTGACCAGTACAATTGACTGTGTCCAAATCCCTCAGTTGCAAAGATATGGATTTCTGGACACTGGTAGGACCAAGCACCTGACTTAGCATGGCCAATCCCCTAGAACGTAATCAGACAAGATCCTTTTCTGACTGTGGTCTTGCTCACTGATTGGATGATAACCCCGACTGACCGTAGTTTCTCTTTACCAAACTAAGACCTGAATTTGAAATATGGCCATTTGGTTGAAGCACATGCGACATGTTTGTTTTGTAATCTGCTGGCACTTGCTATAGATGTGACAGTAATGCAGTATGGCACTGTACAGCAATAGGCCCTTCTTGACTGCTTAATGCTCTGAAGCGTGACAGGCATTCTGTCTGTCTCTCTGTGCTAAATAGTAATGCAAGCCACAGAAGATGGAGGCTTCAAGTAATCATAATACCAGTGAGTGTGTATAAATGAAGCTAAAAACCAATGGATGCTTCCCATGTTGATTCACTCACTGTGAAAATACCTTGATGCTCACATTTTTGCCTTGCATCGCATGACCTTGCCTTTTTTACGATTTTTCCCCTTATCCAGAGATACCAGGCTGCAATTAATTCTCCCTTGCCTTGCTATTTAGCAAAGATGCAAAAGAAGGAAGTATATCATGGTGATCAGCGGCTCTCAGTGAAGTCAAGAGGGATTTCTTTGCTCGGGGGTCCAGGCACAGTTAGTCAAGGATAAGCTCTGGTCCTTGAAAACTGCTCAGGTTGGTCAGCGTCAGGATACTCTCAATCATAAGGAGACAGAAGGTGAATGCCTGGCTGCCCACCACCTATCTTGATTCCTGCTGTATGCTGTCTTTCTCCTGGCATGAGAGAGGGGTTGGTATTAAGGGAAATGAAAGTGTCTGTTGCTGTTGGTGTAGGTGGGAAGGTGTCCCAAGTGAGTAGGTAGGCTGCACAGAGGGTGTGCAGGGTTAGTGGTACTGGACATTGGGCTGGGAAGTAGTGAATGAGGGAACACGTTGCAAGCATTAATGAGAGTGGTACTGAATGAACCTTGTCTGAAGATAGGTACAATCACAGGTTTGGAGTTAGTGTAAAGTATCATTGAGAAGATAGTGGCACTTATGATGATGGAGTTAAGGTTATTGACCCTATTCCAAGAGTGCTGTGCATTCCTCCAGATAGTTGAGACTGCACTCACCCAGGTGCCATTGGTCAAGATTGGCATGATCTGTTGTCCCCTAGGTCTCTTTTATATCTTTCCCCTCTCACTCTAAACCTATGCCCTCTAGGGGAATGAGGAAGTCCCACCCATGCACCAATCCATCCAATAGGACCTCCAGGTCTTTGTCCACATAGTGGCACACCAAATTCCTTCTGTCTGCCATGTCTGGGGCAAATGTCAGAAACCATGCAGGGCAGCACCTGACCAACAATACTTGTCCTGGTTGCACACTGAGCTTTGAGAAATAGCTTGGGTGCTAGTGAAGCTAGTAGAGTCTGGGACATTCATTGATGGCACCTGGGAAGATTGGGTCAGAATTGGTTGTCAGAGACTCCACAGGCATGTGATTGGTAATTAATGCATGACGGTTGTTGTTCACTTCACAGAGAAATGGCAGAGATGCTGAAAACTTGGGGCTCATAACAATCACAAAATCTTGGCACTTATTATTAGCTCAAATAATAACATTCCAAGATGAGAATTGCCAGGCTTCATGGGGAAAAAAACCCTCCCAAAACCTCAACTCAATTTAGATTTAGTAAAAGAATATATAAGATTCAGAAAAATGTTTTTCCCTCTCCAAAATCATTTTATTTCATCAAAGACACAATTATAGAGTCATAGAGTCATAGAGATGTACAGCATGGAAACAGACCTTTCGGTTCAACCTGTCCACGCCGACCAGTTATCCCAACCCAATCTAGTCCCACCTGCCAGCACCCAGCCCATATCCCTCCAAACCCTTCCTATTCATATACCCATTCAAATGCCTCTTAAATGTTGCAATTGTACCAGTCTCCACCACATCCTCTGGCAGCTCATTCCATACACGCATCACTCTCTGCATGAAAAAGTTGCCCCCTAGGTCTCTTTTATATCTTTCCCCTCTCACCCTAAACCTATGCCCTCTAGTCTGGACTCCTTCACCCCAGGGAAAAGACTTTGTCTATTTATCCTATCCATGCCCCTCATAATTTTGTAAACCTCTATAAGGCCACTCCTCAGCCTCCAATGCTTCAGGGAAAACAGCCCCAGCCTGTTCAGCCTCTCTCTATAGCTCAAATCCTCCAATCCTGGCATTGTCCTTGTAAATCTTTTCTGAACCCTTTCAAGTTTCACAACATCTTTCTGATAGAAAGGAGACCAGAATTGCACGCAATATTCCAACAGTGGCCTAACCAATGCTGTACAGCCGCAACATGACTTCCCAACTCCTGTACTCAACACTCTGACCAATAATTGAAAGCATACCAAATGCCTTCTTCACAATCCTATCTACCTGGGACTCCACTTTCAAGGAGCTATGAACCTGCACTCCAAGGTCTCTTTGTTCAGCAACACTCCCTGGGATCTTACCATTTATTAAATTTATTGAAGGAAGTCCAGAATTGACGATCCATACCTTACCACAATCATGACAACATTTTTTTAAAAAAACTTCCCTTTCTTTGGCAGTGACAGGGAGTGTTGAAGGTTCCTGAGCAGCTCATACACAATGCCCATTCTATTCATGATAATACTATGAAAGGGACCTTTAACAGAAATTATTAACTCACAAAGTTATCTGGTTCGAGGTGTCCATCTATGCATGGTCCTCATTGATTTAATTGTGGGACCATTGCAGAAGCCCAATTTTGCACACGAGAAAGGGACAATGTTTGTAAATATATAGATAAATAACTCTATAAGAATTAGTATTGGTCAAAACTCTCTCACAGTATCAGACCATGAGAAATACCATAACCCATCAAGCACTACTTTTTTCATTAAATTCGTTGTCACAGAACCATCAAAGTTCAAGCAACTCTATGCACTATTTGGAATCAGAGAAAAATAAGCAATGGCATATGCAATGTGGCAGGGCTCACAAACTAATCTGGACCAATAGCAATAAGGAGTCACCATGGGCAAAGGACTCAAATGCAATATTTGCATGCCTTTAATATTGAAAACTGTGGTCTACACTCAACAGGATTTGCACTTCTCCATGCAAGAACATCTCCTCCACATTGGGATTTGAACAACAGCACACAACTGTGGTCACCAGATCAGATTGTTCATAACACTGTGAATGAAGGTCATGATTTGGAGATGCTGGTGTTGGACTGGGGTGTACAAAGTTAAGACTCACACAACATCATGCTTGTGATGAACCTGATGAAGGAGCGGCACTCCGAAATCTAGTGTCCTTCCAATTAAACCTATTGGACTATAACCTGTGATTTTTTAACTGGTGGCCTCAATGAAAATTTAGGATTCAAAATAATCCATCTCAACAGAAACAGTGCTGTGACTTAACGTTGGACTTAACGTTGCAAATATGCCAGATGTCGTCACATGTGAAATTTTTTAAAGTAAGATACTAATTTTGGCAATGAAATATATGACCAAAATGCCCAATATTGGAGTAATTTGCTGACTGCCACTTCTTAGATGTCTAGGAATCCTGATGGCCTCCCCTCTTTGAGGACAGAATACATTCAAAAGATCTATCTTATTGTTGTGAGACAATTGACTGAAAATTTGATGGAACAGAATCATGACTAATGTGCTATGGAGACACGAATATGCATACAAAAGAACCATAAATTGAAATAATTGAGAATTGTGCAGAACAGCTCTGTAATCTTCTGTTAAAGAGAACAATGGTCCAAAGATCACTGCTGTAATCAGTTGCAAACTTTTTTTCTGTTTATGTCCTCCTCTTTCATGCATTGTTTATGTCATTGACACTGATTTTAAAGTACTCAAAGCAATAATTTCAAATATTATCAAGTCAGGACAATCGAAGATGACATTGGATAAAGGCATGTGCAATTTTCTCAGGATTGGCTTGCATCTCCTTCCAAATTCTGGGAATGCTACTTTCATTCAAAAATTCTGTGCTCAAAATCTATACTCAATACAGTATCACTAGGGTTGGCATACATTTTTTGCCCTTCTATCTGTTCAGATTGACATGTTTAGGCATTGTGTAGATAAGTAATTGAATAAAGCAGCTGCAGTAAAGAATCAGCCGGACTTAGATAATGATTACATCAACTTAAGAAAGCATAAAGCAAGAACATAATATTTGACATGACGTACCTATCCTTTTCCTCTGCAACTATATTTATTGTGAATTATACCACATATTTAAACAATCACTGAGGAGAAGAGTTGTGGAAATGGTCACGCTCACTGCATCTCAAAAATAGTCAAATAAATCTTGATATCTCCCTACTCCTACACTCCAATTATTTAAACTTCTAATTTGTTTTTCACAAATAGTCTTAGGAATGTAGAAGTTATTTTATTCAATTGTTTATTTTATTATTTAAGATAATATTTATCATATTTTTATAAAATTCTATCTCATCTGATCTCTACCTGAAGGCAGATCCTTGGCGGTTTTGGCCAGTGATCGTTTCAACTTGAGTGGTATGGACAATTTCAGCTAGAGTAGGAACCAAAAATGTGTTGTTGGCCTTATATTGAACCATGCACAACAGTAATCTGTCAGCAAACAGAACTAAATGGCCCACTTTTTATACTATGATAAATATACTATCATAAAGGCCAAATTTCTTTCTGTTAGCAACAAAGTGACAGCATTCAGTATTGACCTCAAAGGAAGCTGCTCATGATTTCTAGCAAACTCTCTGGCTTGGTTGTTTGCTTTTCTAATTTGAAAAAAAAAGACATCAATTCATTTCCTTTTGGAATTGTCTCAAGTGATGGAGGGGGTGGTGTCCCTGGTGTCCAATAACAGTTTCATATAAAGCAGACTAACTGCCAATTATATTCATGAATTCTCACGAAAAGAAAACCAGAAAATAAACAAAAAAAATCTCACAATTGTTTTCATCATTTAACAGAGAGACAAATAAAGATTGAGCTGTTGTGATTTTGGTATAATTTGCAAGATCACAAGCAAATTTAATAGAAAAGTCCAATTGATGTTTACGCCATGAAAATTAAACCTGACAAACATGTTTTCAGGGCCAGAGAGGGTGTTCAGCAATAACTCTGACAGTACTCTTCTGAAAGATTGGCTACAACCCATCAACAAATCATAACTGCTTTGACAGTTTTTACACTGAAGTTAACAGCATTAATGTTGGAATTATGTCAAATTAAGTGGTTTCTAATATTTTGATTTGCAATGACTTCAGGAGCAGAATAAAATTATTGATGACTACTTTTCAAATTTCCATGGATTGTATGGGAGTTATTGTCCACTTCACAGAAAAATGGTTGAGATGCTCAAAACCTGGACCTCACAGCAACCATTAAAGCTTGGCAATGAATGTTAGCTCAAAAAATAACATTCCAAGTGAAGTACTTGTCCACAGTAGTTTTGAAATAAAACAGACTTTAAAATATTTAAGAGATTGCTTAAATCCATTGCTAATCTCATTTGATTGCACAGAAAATGCAATTTGTAAATATCCATCAGAGTTCATGGTCTGTGAATATCCACTTTAAGTCAGCTTTTATTCTGAGTGAAACCAGTAAAGGACGTGTGTGTTCACTTGAGAAATTAGAATATTTATCAAGCAAAGTACATTGAATGGAATGCTAAAAAACGTACAAAAGATTCACAATGAGTGAAAATAATTTGTGCTGACAAGGAAGAATAATTGAATTCTGTAGTCTGTCATTATCAGGCAACTACCATTTTCTGAATTCCACTTCCTATTTAATAGAATAAAACAACCATTTTCTGCACATTTTGTCACTTCCCATTACATTACCGTTTCCACATTCATGAACCAATTCTGTCCACTCAAGCACTCTTCACTGAATATTATATTTGCTACATAGTTTGTTAAGTTTTAACAAATATTAATTAAACAAATGTTCAGGTTACAGTTTCAGAACAGACATTACAACCCCACTTTTTATTAATAGTCCTTAATTTCAGCATGTAAGACTGCAATAACAAAAGGCTTTGTTTTTACATTCCAATTCTTCTCGCCAGTACATGTAGAACATTGAGCATTTTGATAGCGTTTGTTTCAAAAACACTTAACCTCCGAGCTGCCACAGCAGAATGTAACAATGTTTAACTTGTAGTAGCACTCAATTTAGAGGTCTTCAGTTAATAAATTTATAATTTTGTCTCTGGAAAAAAATGCATAAAGCAAAATAGAAAAAAATGCAAATTATATATATTTTAATTCCAATTCAGCAATAGGCTCAGGTGTAAATTAAAATGTTGAGATTATTCCAAATCCTTTTTTATAATTCATTCAAAGGTTGTGGGCATCACTATCAAAGCCAGTATTAATTTCTCATCCATATTTATCCTTGAACAAATAGTGGTGAACCATTTTATTGATAATGGGGAGGCTTGCTAGATCATTTCAATGTACAATTAAGAGTGAACCACTTTACTGAGGGTCTGGAATCACACACAGCCCAGTAAAAGACAGCAGATTTCCTTCCTTAAAGTTAACTTATGAATTTAAATGAATCTTTGCAACATTATGATTGCTTCAATGTCACCAGTACTGGTACTAATATTTTTTACACCAGAATTATTTATTCAAATCATTTTAACTTTCCTGTTAGCTGTGGTGGGATTTGAAATCATGCTTCAGGATTGCTTCTCTGGCAACATAATTTTATTATATGGATCTAAAACAGCATTTCCTCATTTTTACAGTACAGGATCACGAACATCAATTGATTCTGGATGAAAATTCCATTTACTGTTCCTCCACCTCTCCCTCATCTTTGCTCATTATCACCATTCATTCTGCAGTTGGAACGGTCTTCATTTTCCCATAATTCAGTAATTTGTTTGTAGGTATTTTTAATCAACTTGCTCAGGCACAGTGTGATATATCTGGAGTAGGTGTGATTTGAATCCAGACTGTTTAGCCCACAGGTAGGGGCACCACCACTCAGCCACAAGAGCCCTAGGAAGTGGTGTTTAAGATTGGTGCATTCACAACATCATCATGGAAAGATTAATATGACTGTGATGTGCTTTAATGAAAGGACCATGACATTGTTTTGGGCAGATGTGCACTGGATGCACCAGATGATCTGTGTTACTTGTATTTAACATAAGAACACAAGAACTAGGAGCAGGAGTAGGCCATCTGACGTGTTGAACCTCCTCTGCTATTAAATGAGATCATGGCTGACCTATTCATGGACTCAGCTCCACTATCTGCCCGCTCACCATCCCCTTAATTCATTTACTGTTCAAAAATCTATCTATCCTTGCCTTAAAAATATTTGATGGGGTAGCCTCAACTGCTTCACTGCAGGGAAGTTCACAGATTCACAATCCTTTGGATGAAGGCGTTCCTCCTCAACTCAGTTCTAAATCTGATTTCAAAGCTATGCCTCACCATCCCACCCCCAACCCCACCACCCCACCCCCCAGTTCTAGTTTCACCCGCCAGTGGAAACAACCTCCCAGCTTCTAACTTATCTATTCCATTCATAATTGTATATTTTTCTATAAGATAATCCCTCATTATTCTAAATTACAGTAAGTATAGTCTCAGTCTACTCAATCTCTCCTCATAAGCCAATCTTCTCAACTCCAGAATCAACTTAGTGAACCTCCTCTCCAGTGCCAGTACATCCTTTGCAAGTAAGGAGACCAAAACTGTACAGAGTACTCAAGGTGTGGCGTCACCAACAGGATATACAGCTGCAGCATAACCTCCCTATTTTTAAACTCCATCCCTCTAGCATCAAAGCACAATCTTCCATGTGCCTTCTTAATTACCTGCTGTACTTGCAAACCGATCTTTTTGTGATTCATGCACAAGGGCACCCAGGTCCCTCCGCACTGCAGCGTTCTGCAGTTTTTTACCATTTAAATAATAGTCAATTCTGCTGTTATTCCTAACAAAACAGATGATGTAATTTACCTATCTTGTACTCCCATTCACCAGACCTTTGCCCACTCACTTAACCTATCTATAGCCCTCTGCAAACTTCCAAGATTCTCTGCACACTTTATTCTACCATTCATTTTACTGTTATCTGCGAACTTTGACACATTACACTTGTCTCCCAACTCTACATTAACAATGTAAATTGCAAATAATATGGTCTCAACACTGATCCCTGAAGCACACCACTGGCTACTGATCGCCAACCAAACAGCCATTTATCCCCACTCTTTGCTTTCTGTTCATTAACCAGTCCTCTATCCATGCTAATGCATTATCTGTAACACAATGCACCTTCATCTTATGCAGCAGCCTTTTTGTGCAGCACCTTGTCAAATGCCTTCTGGAAATCCAGATGTACCACATCTACAGGTTCTCCGTTGTCCACAGCATTTGTAATGTCCTCAAAGAATTCCAGTAAATTAGTTAAACATGAATTGCCTTTCATGGACCCCTGCTGTGTCTCCCTGAGGGGACAATTTCTATCCAGGTATCTTGCTATTTCTTCCTTGATTATACATTCAACCATTTTCCCCATTACAGAAGTTAAGCTCAAGGGCCTATAGTTAGTCTACCTCCTGTTTTTGAACAGCTGGCATCACATTTGCTGTTTTCCAATCTATTTTTCTGATCTTCAGTGCAGGCAGGAGTTCAGAGAAGGAGATTTCAAATTTCCTTGAAATTGCAACATCATTTTTCATTGAAAAGCTCCACCTGTGTGGAAGATTTAAATTAGAGAAGCTTCTAATTTATGGATTTGGTGATTTTTTCTGTGTCGATATGTGCGATCTTCTTGAAGATCCTCTCCACTTTAAGCCGACGGTTAGTGGTGTCGATAGTCTTCATGAATGCAACTTTTTTAAAAAAAGGTTTTAAGATTTACACCTGACAGAACTGAAACTATCACGGTATTCTAACAGATAATCATTTTTTCAATGTATAATTTCAGTTACATCACGCTGTAAATTCTTTGCTATAAATTCTGTGTTAGGATTGAGCCCTCCACTATCACCTGATGAAGGAGCAACACTCTGAAAGCTGGTGTGCTTCTAATTAAACCTGTTGGACTATGACCTGGTGTTGTGTGATTTTTAACTAATTTATGGACACCTTCATTTTCTAATGTTGTTTGTATTTGGTCATTCCAGACCTGTGATTAGCAAATTTACATGAGATTGAGCAAAACTTTGGCAATGGGTTTCATCTTCATACTTCATTACCTTTCATGCTTAACCATGGAATGAATGCCTTGTTTGGTTTTTCCATTTTCTGTTGCTGCTTGACACCGATCTCTCACTAAAGAAAACTCACAATAAAGCAGTATGGTGCAGCATTACAACTGACAATAAAACAGCTTAGTGCAGTGAACTTAAAGTACAACCAAATTGCATGTAAAAGCTTTCAACTCTGGATCAGTTTTATTTCGGAATGTGTATAGCCATTAGTAAAATTGAACACGCGCACTGCCCATATATTAAATTAAGTATTCCGTTTCCCAATTCAGTAACAAATGCTATCGGTTTTAGAGGAATAGGCATTGTCTTGTAGGTTATGGTTTAATGAAATACCATATTTAGTACTGGATTCAAAAATGCAATTGAGAACATGAAAAGCCTCAGTCGCATTGTTACACTTCTATGAGGTGACTCTCTTTATCAGATTTGTCTCGTTTCCATTCAGTGTAAATAATTTGATAAGATCATCTTAACTCCAATTGTTTATTCTCACAAAGCAGTGCAATGTTTAATGAATCCATGGCTGCTTTGTTTCAGAAGCAGCACTCCAGTTAATTTTGAGATATGCTTTTCACTCATTTACATAATAGGGATTGATTTGATCAGATTCTTTTGACAGCGGGTGATGGAGGAAGAGGACAGTGGACTCTGATGGAAGCATTCCAGAGATTTAATCAGGCAACAGTCGAGGGTTTATTTTTTGCTGATACAATTCTTCAGTGAATGTCAACCTTAAGTTGTCTTCCATTAAACCCCTCTCCCCAGCCTGTAAGATGCAGGATCTGTGCTGTAAAACTGGACTCTGTGCATCTGACTTTGGTACTGTGGTGTCAATCAAGAACAAAATGGTCAAGAGTTCACTCCTGTGACTTCTGGCATGGTGGGTGACAATCACCATTTATTGTAGGATGTAGAATGGATATCTGTGCATACTCTGGAAACCTGCAGAGTGAGCAGAATGTGACAGCAATCAACAACTAATGTTAAATAGTACCTGATCTGCCATTTTGTGGCTCACAGATCCTGCTAATGCTCCCTCTCACTACTACAATCATCAGCATGAAGGAACTTCCACTAGTGCTACCTAAAGGGGTCACACTTGGTCTTTCAGATGAGGTATTTCTCAGAGGACCTGCTGCCTGTCATGGAGAGCACAGTTGAAATTCCTCTTGAGTCGCAGAATAACATGGAGATGGAGAGTTGGCACATAGGCTGTCATTTTCCTGGATCATGTTGGAACCCTTTTCTGTTTCATGACTCACCTATATAGATCATTACCTTTCATGCTTAACCATGGACTAAGTGTCTTGTTTGGTTTGTCCATTTTGTATTGCTGAAAAGCCTCAGTCGTAACCTCTAAGGTTCATGTACCTCAATTGGTGGTTGTCAGTGCCAGAACAAGTAATGGTGCTTCTTGCTTAAGGTTCTGCTCTGTATCACCTTTCAGAGTCAGTAACATTGGCTCAACAAGCAGGTTCTCCATTTCTGAAAGTATCAATGTGTGAGAGGAATGGTGGGGTGGGATGGGTGAAAAGTAAGATGTGCACAGTCACACCATCTACAACGTGTACTTCATACCAGGTTTTAGGGTGAAGGTGAAGTGGAATTTGAGAAGTTGTGTAGGGCAGGAACATCCTGTCCTCCTGGTTTGCTTCAATGACCTTGGTTACAAAAGTCTTAGCAATGGTTATCCCAATAATGCAGAGCCTTCCAGCGATTGGGAGGGAATGCAATTCTGTCTGATTTCTGCCAGTTCTTTGATGTTGCTTTTTGTTATTTTCCACCTTGTCATACAATAGAGTTTGGGGAGTGCCAATTCCTGTGTTGAAAAGTGTTTTGTATAGTTCAGCCTGAGCTGAGTAACTGGTACTATGTGGAAGCTGACATGTGGATTTCAGGCAGTGCTCAGTGCTTGAAGGTAAGGTGGAGCACATGGATGTTTGGCTTAACGTCCTGATTTTTTTGTGATAATTATGGATGAGTAATTGGAGCGTTGCACAATGAACGATATGTCAGGATGGTGGATAGGATAAAGTATTTGAAGATGCATTCACTGACCTTGACCACTCAGGCAAGGTCATTAAACATTTTACAATATTGTAACCACTGCCTCAAGGCCAGATTTCCAAAAGTGACCTCTAAAGCATTCATCTATCTGTAGGAGCTCCTGGCTGTATTCACTCCTTCTTTCAATCTCACTGCATCAGGGAACCTGGAAGACAGCTCTCTGGTCTGCTCTATTTTGCTCCAAAATTCTTACACATCCACTTTCAGCACCAGTTGAAGCCTGAATGCACATACCCTTTCAGAGATGCAAAGCTGACTTTAATTGATACTAGCTGAAAATGTGTTGCTGGTCAAAGCACAGCAGGCCAGGCAGCATCTCAGGAATAGAGAATTCGACGTTTCGAGCATAAGCCCTTCATCAGGAATAAGTCACACCCAGGTCTTAGTGTGCAGACAGTCAGCAGTTTGTTTAAAGATGTAACTATCATGGAGATGAGGTAGCAGCGCAAGGTTTGCGTACTGTCTGCATTCTCAAAACTACTAACAGGCCTTCGCAAAATTTTAGCCCAGTCATTTCTTTTACAAATCCAACCAAACTGATAGTTGAAATATGTTCTTTCCAAAGGTTTCCTCATACGTTTTAAGAATATTTTATAAACAAATTGTTATGAATTCACATTGCTTGAATGGACAATTCATCCCCTGAGAAACTTAACATCCAAATAATTATTTTACAAAATATTTCAGGATTAAATGATAATTACAGTTTGCAACATTTCAAATCATTAATATTTGTCATTTTTACTGCAATACAATAATGTGACATCCAAAGTCAGAATTATCGTGTATCCATTATTCCCATTTTAACTCAACCCTGCAGCTGGATATATTTTCTTATTATTTTAGCAGCAGGAGCCATCAATAAATAGATCACTGCTGTAAAGCAGAGCTCTTTTGAACCATAGTTGAGGAAAAAGTAATTTCAAGAAATCCAAGATGAAACCTTATGGTCTCGCCTTAAATTGTTTTACTCATATATAAAAGAATGAAAGTTTATTAATCAAGCACTGAGTGTAATACATTCTTAAATGGCATTCTAGTCACTGCCATGATGGTCGTGCTTCTACTTTTATCTACTCAATGATTTTTCACATTATTACCATTATTTATCCTTTCCCCTTCAGTCACTAATTTATAGTTAAGTAGTTGTCACAGTTACTAGGGTCGGATACTCCGCAAAGGCTCTTGAAATATTATCCCATGAATAAACAGAACATCAAGTCCAGAAAGGTCTCAAGTTCATCAGAATACGCCAAGCACTTCACTGACCTCATTTTTAGAAGTCAACCTCACTTAGCACAACATGGGCCGGAGAAATTGGCAATGGTTACAACTTGTGATCCAGTGATGCCAGCCAGAGATATAGGTTGGTATCAAAGAAAACCTAATTGAGTTTATTTATGATGCACTCTTTAACAAAATATACTTCAGGCATATCCCGTCAAATGCATGAATGAATGAAATACTAAAGAGTGTCAGAAAGCTGAGCTTTGTGATTTAAAATTGAATCAGTAGGGGAGGGATGGAAAGGAGAAAATTGTGACAAAAAGTGCTGAGCAATTAAATATTTTTTGAAAAGGCATATTTATTTTTCTTAAAAAATAATCTATCATTTCCAATTGACTGATCCAACTTTTCAAATTAGGCAGACTTTTGACAGGGCTTAGTCTTACTTGAAGTTATTCAGGACTAAATAATTCATGAAGCAGAATAAAATGACAGCCCTTATTACTGCAAAGCAGTAACTTGATATTTCCTGGGGAAAGTCTAACAGAAAACAAGGAGAACTGCCTGTCAGAAATAACAGGCATCATTGTGGGAATGCAAGGATGGAAATTTGAAAGATATTTGCATCTTTTGAGAGATCAGAATTTGTGACCAGTTGGGTCAAGATTTGGCTGAGTCTGCATGAGGATTCACAAGGGACAGATCGCCACTTCCAACCTTTGGTTCATATGTGGTTCGATGTCATATCATATTCTTCGGAACGCTGGAAGAGGAGTAGAGCTTCCTGGAGCCAAATTTCTCGCAATTCGGGTAAGTTGTCTTTAGATTGGAAAATTATGCTGAAAGCTGTTTTACAGAAAAACACAAGGTAACCCAGTGGAGGCAGCATGAGTGGAGGGAGAGGGAGTGTTGAGGAAGCAAGAAGACTGCAGAAGGACTTGAACATGCACGGTGAGTGGCAAAGAAGTGGCAGATGGATTACAAATGGATTAGGGCAGCTCGGTGGCTCAGTGGTTAGCACTGCTTCCTCATAGTGCGAGGTACCCGGGTTCAATTCCCATCTGGGGCAACTGTCTGTGTGGAGTTTGCACATTCTCCTCGTGTGTGCGTGGGTTTCCTCCGGGTACTCCAGTTTCCTCCCACAATCCAAAGATGTGCAGGTCAGATGAATTGGCCATGTGTTAGGTGCAGGGATAAATGTAAGGGAATGGGTCTGGGTGAGTTGCTCTTCGGAGGGTTGGTGTGGACTGGTTGGGCTGAAGGGCCTGTTTCCACACTGTCGGTAATCTAATCAAATTGGGAAAGTGTGAGGTTGCACATTTTGATAGGAAGAATGGAAACTTTGACTACTTTCTATACAGGGAAAGGTTTCAGAAATCTGAAGCATAAAGGGATTTAGAAGTCCTAGTTCAGGATTCTATAAAGGTTAACATGTAAGTTCAGTTGGCAGTTAGGAAGACAGTGTTGGCATTGATTTCAAGAGGGATACTCAATAAGAGCAAAGAAGCTGCTAGGTCTGTATAAGACTCTGGTCAGACTGCATTTGGAGTATTGTGAACAGTTTTGGGGCCCCATATCTAAAGAAGGAAGAAACAAAAATAGAGATTACTGGTAAAGCTCAGCAGGTCTGGCAGCATCTGTGGAGAGAAATCAGAGTTAATGTTTTGCATCAAGTGATCCTTTCTAAGGATGTGCTAGAATTGGAGGGGGTCCAGAGGAGGTTTACAAGAATGATCCTCAGGATGAAGGGCTTGTCAAATAAAGAGTAGTTGAGGACTCTCGGTCTATACTCAATATAGTTCAGAAGGTCGCGGGAACTCTGATTGAAACTTACAGGATACTGAGAGGCTGAGCGAGAGTTGACGTGGAAATGTTTCCACTAGTAGGAGAGACAAGGATCCTTGGACACAGCCTCAAAATGAAGGGACAACACTTCAGAACTAGATAAAGAGGAATTTCTTCAGCCTCAGGGTGGTGACTCTGTGGAATTCATTCCCACCGAGGGCTGTGGAGGCTAAGACACTGAGTGCATTTAAGACATATGTAGATATGCTCTTGATTAATAAGGGGATGAAGTACAGGGCAAAGGCAGGAGAATGGGATTGAGACCGAATGACAGAGAAGGTGCGATGGACTGAGTGGCCCCATGATGTTCTTATATCTTATGGTCTTTATGGTTTACTGAAAGGGAAATCATGTTTAACCAATTTATTGAAGTAGCATATCATGTGGATAAAGCAGAACTGATGAATGCACTGTACTTAGACTTCCAGAAAGTAATTGATGAGGTGCCATATCAGATATTATTATAGAGAATAAAGCTTCATGGTGTAAGAGATAACATATTGGCATGGATTGAAGATTAGTTAGCCAGCAGAAAACAAAGAGTAGGCATACATGCAGTGTTTTCTAGTTGGAAACGTAGGAATGGTGTGTCACGTGGATCAATGAATTTTGAGAAGGTTTGTAACTCAGGTTGAGGTTCTGGATGTAGGTTTGCTCGCTGACCTGGAAGGTTTGTTTCCAGCTCAGTGAGCAAACCTACATTGAGAACATGGATCAGTGTTGGGACCATAACTTCTTATAATTTAATAATTCACCAAATATATTGTTGAATTTGTTGATAATACATAGAACAGTTGGAAATTTAATTGTAAAGAGGATAAATGCCGACTACAATGGGGAAACAAAAGGCTAAGTGAGTAAGCAAAGATTTGGCAAATGGAAAGTGCAAAAATAATGCAAGATTTCACAGGTTGTACGGGTAGACAGAACTGATTTTGTATCACCTTAAATTGTAAATATAATGTAACATGCTCTTACATGCAACAATGTATTTCCTGGCCAATGTATGGTTGGGAGCACAGGTCTGAGTACTCATGCAGCAAATAAGTTATTTTACTACCTCTTTACCCATGACTGGAGATGCATTCATTAGAATAAGCATCAATGGCAAAACTGCATTATAGAGGCAGTGCCTGACTCTCCTTGCTGTATGGAGGAGTATGGTAAACCATCCTGTGAATGGTACAAATGCTGACTGCTCACATTACAAAGAACCTGATGTGTTTCTTATGTTCCCCATATGTTCTTATGTTTGTAGATTCATTAGAAGTGTGACCAATGGATCCAGCCATAGCTGGGGCTCTTATTGCTGTTGTGGCAATGCAACAAAGGTGAACAGAAATAAAGAAGGAACAGATGCACCAGCAAGCCCAAGACCAGTGGCAACCTCCAGCGGTTGTTGTATAGCCTCCACACGTTGACCCCTCAGGATACCCAGGAGGTGCAGATTCTATTATCCTCAGGATGAGTGAGGCCACAGTGCCAGTGCATGCTAAAGATGTTCCAAGACACTGTCATAGATCTATGCCAACTGCTGGAACAGGCCCTGCAACGTGAGGAATGGATGGTCATCCTATCCTAGTGGCCAACAATATGAAAGCTACGTTAAAATTTTGTGCAATCAGTTCTTCCATGAAGTCACTGGGCACCTGTGCAATCTCTCAATTGTATAATCACAAATGTATCAAGGCTGTGAACAGTGTTATTTCTGCCAGAATACAGAGTTTCATCTCATTTCCCCATAATGAGACAAATGTCACCCAGGCAGTGGGTTTTGACAGCATAGTTGGTTTTCTCCAGTGGCCCAGATCCTAATGGAGCTGAGTTCATCAGTCAAAATGGATTCCATTCCATCAATGTGTAAGCCATCTATGACCATTGGTAGCAGACCATAGGCACCCTAGGAATTGTCCTGATGCCCATATCCTTGAGAACTATCATGTTCCTGCTGCATTTCAGAGACCAGACATCAGGGGCCGGACAAGAGCTATACTCTCTATGACATTGATCCTTTGCTGAATTACTCCATTTCACAACCCTAACTGAAGAAGAGTGTTGATACAATGTAGCCTTTTGATTGACCAGAGCCATGGTGGAGCAGATGTAGAACTCCTGAACATGAGATCCTGATGCTTGGATCAGTCTGGGGGTTACTTTGCAATACAAACGAGAAGGTGCCATAAAATGCTAGCATACTGTGATCTACACAACTGGAATCGGTAAGGAGGGGATGTGATGGCAGCTGACAATCTGGAAAAATGGGAACAGCAGGGAAGTTATGCGCCGGTTATACATGGTACGGGTGAAACCACCTCTGAGGTACTATGTACAGTATTAATCTCCATTATGGAGTTAAAATGTAAACACATTGGGAACAGTTCAAAGATGTTTTACTGAACTAACACCTCAAATCTATGTGTTGTCTTATAAGGAAAGGGCTAGGCTTTTATCTACTGGGGTTTTGAAGAGTAAGATATAATCAAAATGTCTAAGGTCCTGAGGGGCCTTAACAGGGTGCTTATGGGCAGGATATATCCTCCTGTAGGAGAATCTAGAATTAGGGGTCACTGTTTAAAAATAAGTTAGTGCCCATTTAAGACATAAATGAGGAGAATTTATTTTCTCACCGAAGGTTGTGAATCTTTGGAACTACGTTCCTCATAAGGCAAGAGAAGCAGAGTCCTTAAATATTTAAAGACAGATGTGGATAAGTTCTTGATGAGCAAGAGGCTTAATGGTTACTGGGACAAGACAGGATTGCTTCAAATATTTGTGTAAATGTGTGTTCCGCCTCTTGAGTCTATATTGTAATTCAGTGAGATTATGGTTAGTCTGTGTTATAATTCCATGTAGTTTGTGCTTGCATCACGTACTTTTTATCTTTGTATTGTATATGTCTGTCAATGTCAGAATTAAGATGAATGATTGATCAATTGCTAATTGCAGAACAAAGAACTAATAGAGTCATAGAGTCATAGAGATGTACAGCATGGAAACAGACCCTTCGGTCCAACCCGTCCATGCTGACCAGACATCCCAACCCAATCTAGTCCCACCTGCCAGCAGCCAGCCCATTTCCCTCCAAACCCTTCCTATTCATAGACCCACCCAAATGCCTCTTAAACGTTGTAATTGTACCAGCCTCACCACATCCTCTGGCAGCTCATTCCATACACGTACCACCCTCTGTGTGAAAAAGTTGCCCCGTAGGTCTCTTTTATTTCTTTCCCATCTCACCCTAAACCTATGCCCTCTAGTTCTGGACTCCCCCACCCCAGGGAAAAGACTTTGTCTATTTATCCTATCCATGCCCCTCATGATTTTGTAAACCTCTATTAGGTCACCCCTCAGCCTTCGACACTCCAGGGATAACAGCCCCAGCCTGTTCAGCCTCTAGTTCCAAGCAATACAATCCTTATTTGCACAATCCATATTATAAATAACCCTTGTATTCCCAGCATCATTTTTTGAAATCTTCATCACAAGAAAACTCAAATTGTTATTGGTTTGATTGTATTTTATTGTAACATGTATTGTTGAATCAGTATACATTCTTCTACTTAACAACAGTCATACTGCTCTTATGTGGAATTCCACAGTACAAACGTATGGGAGTAGTTTCAGTTTTGCCACAACTTTTCTCAAAAGCACTATAGCGCAAGAGTTTGTTACATTTGTAGCTCAAACTATCATCAAATTTTGTTTGAGGTTAAAAACCATTGCGTTAAAATTGGGCCATCTCTCCACCAGGTTTGGAGTTTCCACTAATTGTACTTGATTCGAGATTAATGAGGAAACTCTAAAGATTAAGCTGGCTGTCTTGGACCCAATGATAAGTTTTAATTCAACTTGCTGATTGCACTCCAAGTAAAAACTGCATAATTTCAGTATTACTCGTGGGTTTATTTACCTCTAAGCCTCTGAGCATCCTGCAAACATTACTAATTCTAGATTAAACAAGTGTAAATCAAGCAAGACTTTTAGATTTTTCTTAAAATTGGTCTCTTCAAGTCTATAGAAATCCTCTTTCAAAACCTGAAAATAGTCCATTAACTCAGCGAAGTACTTCTTACTTCTCAATGCCATTAATCTCCCTTCATATTTGAAGCACTAACTGGCCCCAACAGAGGAGGGATTCTGTAGCGAGCTTCATTTAGTCTCAGACAATCCTGTCTGGGCACATTGCTACTTCTTAATCAGATGCCACATTCATGTGTAACTAATCCTTCAGCACATCTGAAATAAGTATCAATAAACCAAATTACTGAACAATGATCAACATGTTGGAAGGGAAAGGTATTTTAAAAGCATTCCTGGTGACCTGCCTTAGAGTGTGAAGGTGACAATAGAATCCTGAAAGTCATTATCCCTCATTTCCCTGCAGTATCATCTCATTCCCTGATCCAGCCCATCATGCAGAACTTCCCAAAGTAAGAGCCAGGATCCTGAGGGATGAAATTTTGGGGTAATTCAGTGAGATTATGTTTGATCTGTGTCATAATTCCATGCAGCTTGTGCTTGCCATCTCTGTTTTGCATAAATCTGTCAATCTCAGAATTAAGATAAAACAACTCTAACCCACCTATAGCAGTTGTCTGGCTCTACTCCTGTCCTCACAGCTCTCCCTCACAACATTTATCAAGCCTCAAAAACAACAACAACTTATATTCATACTGGCTCAAAACCCCCGATCAGCATTGGAACTTCTCTTTCTGACATCAGTTAGACAAAATCAAAAACACCTAGTTACCTTCCTTGGTTTATATGCTGTAATTTCCAATGCAGGATACTGCAGTACTCCCTCTGTGCAAGAAACCACATACGAGCAACTCCGAGAATTTGTGCACACCCTCACACAGCACAAGAAATCAAATTCTGGCCAGCAAGAGTTTAAAAGCATCAAAACTCCTCAGTGTGTTAGTAATTCAATGCATGAGTGAATGAGGGATGTAAATGTTTGTGTGGATAAGGTAAGTGGGTAAAGGGATGGAGTAGCAGCTGAGTAAGGTGGGAGATGAGTCTGATGGAAGCAGAATGGTGTGTGAATTGTGTTAACAAGTGGGTGACAGCTTGGTAGGATGCAGAGTTCTGTTCAAATTGCATTCGGTTGGTTGGCAGAGTGAATTACTGAATCATGCAGCCATGTTGTACCTGCCTTCACCACTTCCTCTAGCAGCTCATTCCACATAAGTGTCACCCTCTGTGTGAAAAAGAGCCCCTCAGATTTGTTTTAATCTTTCTCCTCTCACCTTAAACTTATGCCCTCTAGTTTTGGACTCCCCTACCCTGGGGAAAAGACCTTTGCTATCCCCCATAACTATGCCCTTCATAATTTTATAAACCGCAGCCTCCTATGTTCCAGGGGCAAAAGTCAGTCTATCAAACCTCTCCTTATAACTCAAACCCTCCAGTCTCAGGAACATCCTGTAAATCTTTTTTGCACCCTTCCAGTTTAATAATATCTTTCCTACAGCAGGGCGACCAGAACTGTACGCAGTTTTCACCAAATGTGCTCTTATCAATGTCTTGTACAGTTGTAATATAATGTCCCAACTCCTTTCCACAATGGCACAATGGTCTGAAGGCAAGTGTGCCAAACCCTTTCTTCAACCACCTTTTCCCCCCTCCGTCTACCTGTAATGCTACGGTCAATGAACTATGTATATGTAGCAGTTAGGCATTGAAGAGATAGATGATGAGTTAGTTGGTGGGTTTAGTCAGGTCATGTCAATGGTGGCCGAGAGTTAGGGGTCAATTGAGTGTCAGGGAGCAATCCAAGTGGTAGTGGTTAGCCAGTTTAGGTCAGGAAGAAGTTGTAACTATGTAGTAAGATTAGGATTTTGCTGTCCAATAACATTTAGAGGAATCTAGGAAGATAGGAACAGAAATAAGACATTCGGTCCCTGAAGCCTGTAACGCCATTTAATGAGATTATATCTGATCTATGCCAGATTTCATATCCTGTGAAACTTTAACTTAACAAATAATTATCAATCTCAGATTTAAAATTAGCAATTCATCCAGCTCCCACTGCCATTTGTGGAAGAGAGGTCCAAGCATCTATTACCCTCTGTGTGAAGAAATGCTTCCTAACACCTCTCCTGAATGGTCTGGCCCTAATTCTCAGACAGTGACCCCTAGTTCTAGACTCTCCAACTAATGAAAATAGTTTATCTTTATCTACCCTGCTACTTTTCCTGGAAGACTTCAATCAGATCATCATCTGTGCACCTTCTAAATTCTACAGAATACAGGCATAATTTGAATAATTTCTCATCACAACTTAACGCCTGAAGTCCAGGTATTTTTTCTGGTAAACTTATTTTGTACACTCTCCAAGGCCAATATATCCTCCTAACATGTGGTACCCAGATTTACTGACAGTACTCCAAGTGGGATCTAACCAGGGTATTGTATAACTGCAGCATAACTTCTGCACCCTTCTCCTCCAGTCCTCTTGATATAAAGGTCAAAATTCCATTATTTTAATATCCATAAGTGTTCTGACACACAACTGAACATTTTTCTTTCCCCCTCACCAAATCACCCATGGCATTTTTAAATCTATTAACCACCACCAGCAAATCAACCATGTTTCCAATTTGTACTAGCCATCCTGATTGATTTCTGCATCTGTCTGTGGCATTGTAAAGATCTTGTAATCTGAAAGCCTAAATCTCTTTGGCAGGACAATTAGTTAGAACTGTCCAAAGTCTCTGACTCCAACTCAGAGCCAAATATATTTTTAGAAGGTCCTGGGGATCAGAATGGTCACTTGACCTACTGAGTTTTGCCAGCAATTTCTATTTTTGTTTAGGTTTTTGGAAGGTCCTGGGAGCAGGTACATTGCCCATTAGAAGTTCAAACGACCAGGCAATTCCTAAGGAATGGATGGGTTGGGCCTCTCATAGGGTTAAGATAGATATCTCTGGTCATAAATACGGTCTCTGATGATCTGGGGACTGGAAGTTCTGGACTGTTGAAGTTCTAATGCAATAAAATACTCCAATACCTTTCATAGGAGCATAATGAATCAAATTCTAGCATCAATTCACATTAAGTGATACTAGAACACAAAGCCAAAAGCCTAGTCAAAGAGGTAAGTATTTAAAATGATATTAATTAAAGAATGACAGGTAGAGAGACATGGATGTATAGGGAAGCTATTCCAGAGTTTAAGGCTGAGACAGCTAATGGCACAGCCACCTATGGTGGAGCAATTAAATTAAAGGATGCTCATACTCAAAACTAAAATTAGCAGAGTACAGATGTCTTGGTACTTGCTGGGCTGAAAGAGGTGATGAAATTAGAGAGAGATAACAGCCAAGAGGCATTTGAAAATGGAGAGAATTTAATATTAAACCAAGAGCTAAAATGTTCAACTATAATCAAGGTGGTCTAAGGCAGAGTTTTAGTTAATCTCAGATCTTTGTTGTATACAATATAGGACCGCAACCAGGAATGCAGTCAAATAATCAAGTGTACAAGTAGCAAAAAGCATGGATGTATAGATTTCAAACGTTTTCAGGTCTCTCCCTGTAGTTTCAAATCCTGCTGAACATGGTTTTGAACATTTCTGATATTGATCCGGGAAGATTCACTTTCCACAGGGCTCTTATGCCATAGTGGTAGTGTCACTAGCATAAAGCACAGGTTCCAGTCCTATCTGCTCCAGAGTTGTCATGACTTGTCTGAACAGTTCATGAAAACTATCTACGAGTAACAAAAGCATGGATGGTAGTTTCAGCAGCAAATGAACTCAGGCTGGTACATGGTTGAGTATGGTTGCAAAAGCAGATCTAAGCTGAGTTTTTGATGCTGCAATGTATGGGCAGAAACTCATCAGCAACGAAGACACCAAGGTTGTGAACTGTCTTATTCAACTTCAGACTATCAACAAGAAGAATGAAAGGACAAGTAAGGAAACAGAGAAACCTCTGTATGTCTTTTCCTGTGCCATGACTACCAGGTGACTGAGCCCAACTGATGCAATCTTATATGTGTGCTTCCAAACTGTTTCATTTGTTCCGTTTTTCTTGGAAGACAAAGGTATCGCACACAAAACTGCCTGACCCTACTTCTATCAGAATATAATAACATCAAAAGAGGGTGTTACTAAACCGTGTATCAACTTCCTGTCCCACCCACCCAGATGTCATAGTTTTATACCTCAAGGAGAGAGGATTGTCAGAACACTATGATCCAAGTAGCTTTTATAAAGACACAGGCATTTCTGCATGGGGATTTTGCCTGTACCATTTACAATGCTCGAGATAATGAGGAAATCTATGTCTTAACATAATAAGACCTGATCAGCATTCAGACTTGGGCTGCTAAACAATAAATAATATTAAAAGTGTCAAGACAATGACCAGCCCTCACAAGAGTGCATCTAATCTAATCTCCCCTTGATGTCCAACAACACTAATATTGATGAACCTCCTACCCAAAACATGAACATAAGGTTACTATTAACCAGAAGTTGAACTGGACCAGCTGAAGAAATACTGTGGCTCCAATACTTTGACTTCACAAGGCCTGACTACTATCAACAATACAGAAGTTTGCAGCTGATGCAATACTCCTTATAATAGCACATGGAGTTAATAGTTATATACTAATGGACATTAAGGCATAAGTGCATAATCAATAATGTCAGATGGTGTCAGGATGTACGGAACTGGGACCTGTGTGAAGAAGGTTCCACTGAGGTCCTGCTCAACTATGCGTCTCAAACGGTGTAAATAGTTAATTATTTGGTTGTTATCTTCACTTGTTGAAAGCATCTGCATGTGTTGTGACAGCTATACTCTCACTTGCCAGAATGAATGGAGGACACTAATGAGGCTTGACAAAACCATGGGCAAACTAATCCTTTTGTTTGTTTCCCTGTTCACCACTGCAAACATTCACTCCTTCCACCACCACACACATTGTGTATGATCTAAAAATGACGCATTCCAAACTGTCCAAAGATTCCTTCTGCAATACCATCTGAACTTGTGCTATCTACCTCTGAGAAGAACAAGGACGATTGGGGTATGGGAGCATCACTCCCTGCAAATTTCTTTCCAAGTCACACACTTAACATGATTGCCATTTCTAAGTGCTAGAACCTTCACCTTAAACATACTGTAGCTGCACCACATGTACTACAAGAAGATGAGTCTCCACATTCTCACAATTTCAGCAGCAGATTAACTCAGCCAGATGCTCGGTTGAGTAATGTTATGAAATGGAAGTAGGCTGCGTGTGATGTGCGATTAGAAACTCACCTTGGCATCAAATATGACATCCAATTTGCGGAGTGTCTCAATCAGCCTTTGGTAATTAGAATCTGTGATAAATTCTGACCTTGCCAATAAGACCCAAATCCTACTAATGAATAAAAATAAACTATTGAAATATTTTGGAGAATTTGTTCAAATGTATTTGCTTACCAGTTCTTATTGAAATTCGTAAAACTGTTACCCTGATTTTTCCTAGATCTAATTTGGGACATTTTCACTGAAGCAGGTTATCTCGAAGACAAGGGTTTGTGCAAGGCCTGTGTCTGCAAAATGTTTCTTGCATACTGATTTACACAATTATCTTGTGCTGTGCCATTGGAAATTAGTATGCCACTCACTAAACCATTTACATGCTATTCACAAATTCCCACTTAGCAGGGAATCAAATTACAGGGGCCTCCAGGTGCTGCTAATTCTTCACAAATGGTAATAAATCCATGCTGCACTGCCTGTGCGATTCCATGCGATAAACTTGCTTATTCAGAAAGGAGACCGTGGACAAGGACTTGCAACCAACCCCATGGAGAGTGAGTTTTCAATTCAAAAATGACTTTGCTGAAGTAATTAGACATCCAAACTGCAAGAAGATATCGATTAAACAAGTAAACAGTGCTGAATTTCTTGTAAAGAATTAAAAGATGATCCGGAGGGCATCATTTCACAAAGCCACGCACTAGTGGTGCATAAAAAAAGTCTTCGATGCAAGGAGGATTTTTTTTTCATCTCCAGCTGCTTCTCAGACAAATGCTTGGGGAAATGGTTTAAAGTTGCTTTTCACTTAAGGAATCAGCATTTTTTTTCTTATTCATTTTCTCCTAAATTCCTCTTTCCTGTGCCCTCAACCAATTCAAGGCATCAAATCCTTTCTGACTTAAGGGTGCCAAATGTGTTCTGGTCCTTCCCTATGTGAGGTGCATGCTTTCATAATCTTATCTGGAAAGCATTAGGGAAGTGTTCCACAGGAAGGAGAGTTTTGAGCTCAATCATCTTCTCCCTCAATATCTGTACATCTCATTTAGAGACTGCCACTCTGTTCTCATACCTAAATGAGTTGGTAACATGGGAGTGATTCTACTTTTTTGGCAATGTAAAATATAGAAATTAAAGACAGTCACCAAGGTTGTGCTTTCAAAGCAATTGTCTCTTAACTATGCTATCTACTGTAAACCCAAAGGTCCTACAAAGCATCTTTTGAACTAATTGAAGGCAAAGATTCAATCTTCTCTTTTTGCCAAACTATCACAACTATTGCCAAACTAATTTGCCATGCATAACACTTGTGATGAAAGATATGCAATTTATATTTCCATTAATATTATTTATTTGTTGTTGGATTTTAAACTAGTGGCATAAGGGGTTGGTTTTAATTGTGAATTTAATTTTAATAATTAACTCAGTCAGTTTTTCTGGAACTATGATTTAAACAAGGGTAAAAGAGAGAGCAGATGACCAAATGTCTCCTGTAGTCTTTATGGGAATTTGTTTATATTGCTAGTTTTATAATAGGAAGGAAAATAAATGTTCAGCACTTTGTAATACTGGATGGATTTTATCAAGGCAAAGTCATACCATTTGGAATGAAAATGTATCAGCAAATAACCAATAAAAGCATTGGAGAACCGTGCTTTTGTATGGTTTATGTTGATGACTTGGTTGTTTTCACCACAGTTGGGAAGAGCATTTGAATCATTTGACTAAACTATTTGATTTGGTTATATAAAGCCAAGTTGGTTATAAATCTGGCTAAGAGTAAATTTGCTAAAAGTGACTTAGTTAGACCACACTGTGGGTCAAGGCCATGTGATACCTTGAATAATGAAAGAGCCATTTTGGATTGCCCATACTTAGGGCAAGGTACAAATTTAATTGGAAGCTTTCACTACCTTCAGCACTGTTGTGGCTCATTTGCCAAGTATGATAAAGACAGAAAATTTGATTTGATGCATGAATGCTAGAATGTCTTTAATAACTTCAAATCTATGTTGACAAACATGCTAGTTTTAACTGCACTGAATTATGAGAAGCCATTCAAACTGGCTGTTTTACTACATGAGAATCAAAAGCCCTATCATCTCTTGTTTTAAAAAAGAACTGACCACATGTCAATGTATGTGTGTGTGCATATGCATATTCAACAGTAGAGCAGGAAACAATGAGTCTTCTGTTGGCTTTCCATCATTTTGAAATATATTACATTAACAATAACTTTGATTCTTTTGGAGAAATTTTGGAACAAGAACTAATGCTTGTTTTGATGGAGCTTAATCCTGTAGCCATACAATTTTAAAGCCATTCATATACTTGGAAAAGAAAATATTACAGCAATCACCTTAACAACAGCACATATGAAAGAAACAGAGTGCTATGTGACATCTACAAACTGTGGCTGCCATAAAACTCTTTGCATATTTAATATCAATATATTACTATTGTCAATGGGACATAGAGTAGTGGGGATGGGGGGGTGGGAGTCTTATAGGGACACACATGACTTCAGCTATGGTGAGATTTGTGGCAGAATTCCATTGAGGCCTGTCCTGACATTGGCAGCAACTTGCTGCATTTTGCATGCATTTGCCAAGTGTCAAGGCAAGTTTCTCACCAGGCAGCAGCAAGTTGCTAATTAAATGAGATTATAGCTACCTAAGTGTTTGATTAGGATTCTACTTACTATCTTCCTAAACATGCCAAACAGGCTAGACAGCAAGAATTCTTGACAAGGAGCTCAGAGCAGGTACCTGGCATCTTCAGCTCACCACTTACTCCAAAAGACCTTCATGTTGGATGTTGGGTACATCTCTGCACATGCTCAATGCACACTGGCTGACACATCCCACAATATGCCAGCATTTAATAATTCTCTTAGCATATTTCTGCTCCACTTACAGGATGCATCTTGCACTTCCATGTTGCACCTGCAGTTCACATTGTAATGCTGCTGCAAGGACATTGTGTGCTCAGGGACCTGCACCCAGCTCATGAACTGGACCAGGTTTGCTTGCTGTCATAACACACAGTCACTATGAACCTATCTGGATACCCACAGAATCCTTGTCTTACAATGTCTTGTCTTTTAGTATTTTGGCTCTCAGCTGGAGGTGCCAGGCTCATATTACTTCAATCTGTGGTTGGCATTTGTTTGTGAACGCAAAGTCAGAAAGCATATCATGATTGTCAGTGCTCTACCAAGTCAATTAAAAAAAGCCTTGAGTAAGTGTTTCCTGGCACAGTATGACAAAGACAGTCCCTGTTATCAGTCCTAGGTCTTGGATACACCTGGTCAGTCAGCCCCTTGGGGTAGTCAAAGTCACGATCTGCTCAGTATACTCACTGAGGAACTGAATGCTTGGCAGCCCAATAGCTGTGTTGACTCTTCTTGCTCCATTATGGGCTATTTTCCTCCTGGAATGAGTAAGGCAGGTATTAAGGGAAAAGAAAATAGGTAGCAAGTTAACAAATCTGGTACCCGTGGAGAGGTGTCCTCGGTGAATGAGTAAGCTGTGCAGAGACATGCAGGGGTTTAGAGGGATGAGAGCAGTGAGCGAATATTATGCAGGCAATAGTGAGAGCAATGGAGCATGAACTTTATTGGGAAGTGGTTACAGTAGCATTGATAGAAGGTGTTTGAGCTATCAGACAGCAGATAGCAACTCTTACATTGGTGGAATGTGGAAATCATTCATCTTTTTCCTACACTACTGTGCATTCTTCCATTGACTAAAACTGCATTGACTGGCATGGTCTCATGTTGTGGCTTCTTCTGCTGGTCCTGGGCAGGAAGAGAATGTCAAGTCTCTGCACTACCCCATCCACCAGGACCTGCAAAGACAAAGCAGGTGTTCCATTTTTTTCTGTCAACTATGTCAGGACCAAATGGCAGGAACTGTGCAGGGCATCTCTGGACTGATAGTGTTTTTCTGGGTGCGCAACTGCTTTTCAAAGATGATGATAAAGCCAGGGATGGCATTCAATACTGGGTTATCACTTGGCAAGTTGTTCTGGAAATGGCACATGGTCAGATAAGGATAACATCAGAAGTGAGGGAAGCCACAGAGCATCCTTCCTTTTGTATAATAAACTTCTGTTTTTGGATTAAAATCGGGTCTGCAGCCTGGTGTGCTCATATTTCAGTTAAAGGCCATCGACGTAAATGTTCAAGAAATGGAAGAAAATCTTATCTATTCAGTCAGATTTCAGTCTGAGCTGTGACTTGTTCTGTAGTAACATCAGCTGGAATCATAACATGTTAAACTCAATGTCTATACGATGTCAGGCACTGCTGCCTAAAACCCATCTCTCTCTCTGCTTCTGTTACTGAGTCTCAAGGTCTTCTGTGCAAGCTATGCACATACAATAAATTCATGTTTCTATATTTATCCCGAAGCATGTGATAATGTGACAGACGTCAGACAAGTGGTTTAACCTGTCGGCTTTAAAAGACATGAAGTGATAAGAAAATGATTTGTAACAGTTCAGACTGCCTGTTGCCTGAGTTTCTGAAATCCATACTTCAAGAAACTTATTAAAAAGGATTTAATTGATCTCCATGACCGCTGTTTATATTCAGCTTTGTGGAAGACTGTTTCACGATCTCATTCAACAGTAGTTGGATCATGGCTACAGCATGTTATAAATCCAATTTCAATAATGGTTCTTTTATAGGGATCAATAGACTATTACATTTATTCCTAGAATGGAGAAAATACCAATTCCAATAAATACAACAACAATTTGGATTTATATTGTTATGGACCAGATCAGACCATCTCAAAATATTTTAAGAAGCTAACCCTGACATTTTCTTATTTTAAAGACAAATATAAAGTGTTTGTTTCCAAATGCAACATGACTGCACAAACTACTCAATGATAAACAAAATACAACTTACTTTCATTAATATACAACCAAAGAAAGAGGAATTCAGAATAACTTAACTCTACTGGAATCTTAACAGAATAATAGATGCAGTAAGTATTACTAATTAACTGTTCCAATATAGTCAAATCCCATAAACACACCCCTTGGCAAAAAATGCAAATTCAGACATAGCTTCTCACATGCAGTCCTCCAATCCAGGAGGAAAAAGCATCAAGAGAAAATTCAGAGTGTAGCAGCCAAGAGACATTCACTGAAGCTTCCAAATCTTTTGAAACCAATAGCTTCTGCTTAAAGCTAAACCTAAAAGCCAAAATGAAAAACTAGGAAGCCTGGTTTGTGGGAGCTGGCCACACCCAGGCTGCTTTCATTGTTTCAATTTTTTAAAAAGTCCTCAAGGTCTCACTAACTACTCACACAAGTGATCCTCAGTAGTCAGCTCAGCACCTCTGCCTTACAACCAATCTTCAAAAAAGTACCAGCACAAAACAACCTCTTGAAAGCCACGGCATCGTCACAATATGTCTTCTTTAACAAAATAAAATAGTCAAAGAATTACGACAATGCAAGATTGGTGTTGCACAGTTTAAGGCTGAGGCAACTGAAGGCAGTGGCATCAAATGAATTGGTGACCAAAATAAGCAATTTTAAGTGGTTCGAGAGGAGCATAGCATTATTGGAGAGCTAAGAGTTTATCGAGATGGGAGCAAGTATGTGGAGAGTTGAAAACAGAAATAAGACTTTTATCACTGAGATGGTGTTATTTGAGAGGCAGTGTACGTCAGCAAGCACAAAGGTGATCCATGAATTAGGCATGATGTGCTTTAGTATGTGGACAGCAGAACTCTAAGTAACATTTAGAGGCACAGTAGCTCAGTGGTTAGCCACTCAGTGCTACCTCACAGCACCAGGGACCCAGGTTCAATTCCAGCCTCAGGCAATTGTCTGCATGAAGTTTACCCGTGTCTGCGTGAAGTTTACCCGTGACTGCGTGGGTTTCCTCCGGGTGCTCTGGTTTCCTCCCACAATCCAAAGATGTGCATATTAGGCGAATTGGCCATGCTAAATTGCCTATGGTGTTCAGGGATGTGTAGGTTAGGAGCATTAGTCAGGGGTAAATGTAGAGGAATGGGTCTGGGTGGGATACTCCTCGCAGGGTTGGTGTGGACTTGTTGCGCCGAATGGCCTGTTTCCACACAGGGGATTCTCTGAAATATGATATTTACGGAAAGTTAGAAGTGAGTAACCTGTTGCAGCTTTTGAATAGGCAAGTCTAGAGATGACTTGAATCAGTAATTCAGCTGCAAATAAGCAGATTTGCATAATGATATGAAAATGATCTTGGTGTTCATATCAGAATCAAAAATAACAGCAAGATTAGGCAGTCTGGTTAAACCTCAGACAGTTTACAATCAGGTGAATGGAACCAGTAAAACCATGAACACAGTTTGTAATGGAAAGTGAAAACAATGTTAGGATCCAACAGGAGGCAAGATAGAAACACTAATCGCTGATGCTTTTCAGAGTCGTCTTTACGAGAGAGTTTTAGAACAATGCCATGTCAAAACTGCTAATTAGGGACACATTTGAACTATAGTAATTCCACTGGAGAACTATTTGCAGTCAATAACTGCAGATTTTATGCAGTCACATTTCAGAACCACTCTGAAGGTAATCTCTGATCATTAGTCAATGAGTATAAGCACTGTGTATTCAATCATCACTTTTTAAATCTTTAGCTGAAAGTTTACATAAGTTGTAATGTTTATTTTATTTTGAGAAAATAGTTTCCCAAAGGAACAGACAATAGGACTGGACCAGTGAACGACCAGCATACCATTGGGTTTGGGACAAGTAGATAATTTTGATCTCAACACCAGATACCTATTTATGATACCTACAATGCAGACCATGCCACCATGAGTGTAGCGATTATAGCAAGGTCTGCTGGGTGGACCACAGAATATAAGTTCCCTAACTGGACCACATTAACAGCCCCAATCATGGAGCCCTGGCTGTCAGATATAAACCGGAGTGACAGAGAGTCTGTTCATTCTGAGAGCTAGCTCTGAGAAAGCTGTCAAGGACTCTCCACATGTCAGCCTCTGTAGAATTATTTCAATGAACACTGGTTATTGTGCCAGTAATATTGATATTGGAGCCAGTTTTGGCTATGGACCAAGTAATACTGGTCATGGTGCCAGTTAAAAATCACACAACATCAGGTTATAGTCCAACAGGTTTAATTGGAAGCACACTAGCTTTCGGAGCGACGCTCCTTCATCAGGTGATTGTGGAGGGCACAATTGTAAGGCACTGAATTTGTAACAGATTTACAGTGTGATGTAACTGAAATTATAGATTGAAAAATATCTTGATTGTCTGTTGAGTCTTTCATCTGTTCAATTGCCATGATAGTTTCACTTCTTTCATGTATAAATCACAAAACCTTTTTTTAAAAGTTGCATTCTCAGGTTAGCAGTAACAATTGGTGTTAGCTAGACAATATGTCGAACATACCTTCAACACATTGTCTAGCTAACATCAGTTGTTACCGCTAACCTGAGAATGCAACTTTCAAAAAAAGGTTTTATGATTTACACATGAAAGAAGTGAAACTATCATGGTAATCGAACAGATGAAAGACTCAACAGAGTCAAGGTATTTTTCAATGTATAATTTCAGTTACACAAATTTGTGCTATAAATTCTGTGCCTTACAATTGCGCTCTCCATCATCACCTGATGATGGAGTGTTGCTCCGAAAGCTAGTGTGCTTCCAATTAAACCTGTTGGACTATAACCTGGTGTTGTGTACACCCCACTCCAACACCAGCATCTCCAAATGGTGCCAATTGTATTGGTTAAGGTACCTGTTGAGTTGCAGTGGGTTACATGCTAGGAATGCACCATGTGGCACCAGCCTACACATAGTTCTTTCTGGGGCTACTTTCAAATTCTTTCTGATTAATTCTCTGTGGTCTTGTCATGGTCTACTTTATGATGGGGTTTGTGTGGTGGAATGAGTGTGTCTGGTAATAAAATCAATGATGGCATGATTTATTGATAATGGAAGTGAAAGCAGGTAGTCGACACAAAGACATGCAATTCACGTTACAAAAATGAAGTTCACCCTCAACCCTTCTCTGCACCCCTTTGTCTCTTTCCCATACACCACCAGCAGAAGGCAGGGTTTGTTATGTTACCTTTTCTTGGTCTATTGAAGTCACTTGTCTTCTGTAAGGTGTAATTGTATGCTCTGGCTTGCTTCCTCATAGACCCCATCACCAGCATTCTTTTGCAGCATAGGTGGCTGCCAAAGTCAGCTGAGCTGTCAATCGGGAGAAAAGAAGAAAAAAATAATTAATAACAGCACAGAGGACAAAATCACAAGGGAGGTGGAACATTTAGAGCTGAGATATTGGTCTGAGATACTGCACATACCATCAAGGCACCATTAAAATATTGTCTGTGATGAGCTTACTCACTGTTAGGAGCCCTAAGCTTAACTGAGGAAAGTGCGCATCTCGGTTTCGGGCAATTACCGGTGTTGACAAATTGAATAAATTACCCGTCATGAATAAGTCTGTTCCTGAATGTTTCAGAGCTGCAAATGGCAGCAGCCAGTGTCTTTACAAACAAGTTTATCCACACACCATGTACATTCTCCTACTGCTGCTCTGCTATCGGTACCCTCTGGGGGGAAACAATATCTGCAAACAACATTCTGAATGCAGTGCTGGAATGAATACTCTATTACAAAGATAATAGGAAGGTATGGTTTCAACTATATCATGTCCAGCTCATGACTGTGATATTCTAGTTGATGACAACAGACTTATGCACTTGATCACAGATTTCAAAGTCCAGTTATAGTTCCAGCATTTAATAACAGTTTTATAGAGTGCAATCAGCTGTGCAAATGGTGCCCTATGCCTGACAGTCACCATGTTAGTAAAAAAAGGAAAAGTACTTCAGCCTAAGAAATTGTAAAATATTGCAGACTGATCGTGTCCAAATTGCATGGACACAGATGATGTGCTTTGAAGCCACAGGACCACTGCTGCTATTCTTGCCCACCTACATGATACTAAATGTGTTATACGAAGCATGACCTGGTGCAATGTGAGTATATTTACCACCCCATGAATGGGACTATAGACTTGAGCACTGGGCTCCATGTCTATGCCAGTCATTTGAGTCATTGGGTGCTCACACACTAGCACAGAAAGGAGCAGTGCATGTCTCACCGGAGCCACAGCCTATTGAGATCATGCGAAAACAAAAAATAAAAAGAAGGAAGATTTTTACACCAAGATGCTGTGCCTGGATCAGAATCAAAGTAACAATCACTGCTTTTGGCAACATAATCACTTATGCCATGTGCTGCTCAGGGTTTGTTCCTGGAGGCAGCAATTGATGTCCTGCAGCTGGTCCATAGTGTTGGAGTGGTGTGTGAAAAGAGACTGCTTAATTGCAGATCACTTGTTAGCTCCGTATTATCAAAAAGCACTCATTATCCATCTAAGAATCCCAGTTACTGAGTATTAAACTTCAAATATTTTTTGATTTCTTATTTTAACATCTCTTGTACATGTGACAGCAACAGTCAGTGGTAGGATGAGCTAACACATTAATACTTTGGACAACACAAATCAAACCTTTTTGCTTGGACATTTAGCATAAAATTGGCACATATACTTTACCACGTCATGCGTGAGGTTAAAGTCCAGATTCAGACTTAAGAATTAAGTCTCAGATTAACTTGTGAGAGTGGTTGAAGTCAGTCTTCATTGCATTAAGTGTTGAAGGAAGAATCATAGAATCCCTACAGTGTGGAAGCAGACCATTGGTCCATTGTGATCTCTAAAGAGCATCCCACCAGATCATCCCATCCCATAACCTGCACTTCCCGTGGTTAATCCACCTAGCCTGCATACTATGAACAATATGGCATGGCCAATCCACCTACATGTACATGATTGAACAGTGGGAGAAAGCTGGAGCACCCAGAGGAAATCCACAGAGAATGTACAAACTTCACACAGACAGTCATAGAGTCATAGAGATGCACAGCACAGAAACAGACCCTTCGGTCCAACTCGTCCACTCTGACCAGATATCTCAACCCAATCTAGTCTCACCTGCCAGAACTTGGCTCATATCCCTCCAGACCCTTCCTAGTCATATACCCATCCAGATACCTTTTAAATGGTGTAATCGTACAGGCCTCCACCATTTCCTCTGGCAGCTCATTCCATACACATACCACCCTCTGCATGAAAAAAGTTGCCCCTTCGATCTCTGTTATGTCTTTCCCCTCTCACCCTAAACATATGCCTTCTAGTTCTGGCCTCCCCCATCCTAGGGAAAAGACTTTGTCTATTTCTCCTATCCATGCCCCTCATGATTCCATAAACCTCTATAAGGTCCCTCAGCCTCTGATGCTCCAGGGAAACAGCCCCAGCCTATTCAACCTCTCCCTATAGCTCAAATCCTCCAACCCTGGCAACATCCTTGTAAATCTTTTCTGAACCCTTTCAAGTTTCACAACATCTTTCCAATGGGAAGGGGACCAGAATTACAGTTGCCTGAGGGTGGAATCATATACAGGTCCCTGGTGCTGTGAGAGAGCATTGCCAACACTGAGCTACCATGCATTGAATCAATTATTCACCTCAAAAATGAACTTCTTATGGGATTTGCAAATTTTATGTCTGGTTAACAGACATTTATTTTGAATGTCTGGTACAATTATGCAATTCTGAATCATGTTTATGAGCTATATATTGCTCACCTTTTTTGACTTTGTGATTCACTCTGAAACTTTCAAAGAGAGCAAGGGAGATAGTGAGGAAAGAGATCGACCTGAGATGCGTACAGCTGAGAACAGAAGTGAGTCAAACAGTCAGGGCAGGCAGGGACAAGGTAGGACTAATAAATTAAACTGCATTTATTTCAATGCAAGGGGCCTAACAGGGAAGGCAGATGAACTCAGGGCATAGTTAGGAATATGGGACTGGGATATCATAGCAATTACAGAAACATGGCTCAGGGATAGGCAGGACTGGCAGATGAATGTTCCAGGATATAAATGTTACAGGAAGGATAGAAAGGGAGGCAAAAGAGGAGGGGGAGTGGCATTTTTGATAAGGGATAGCATTACAGCTGTGCTAAGGGAGGATATTCCTGGAAATACATCCAGGGAAGTTATTTGGGTGGAACTGAGAAATAAGAAAGGGATGATCACCTTGTTGGGATTGTATTATAGACCCTCAAATAGTCAGAGGGAAATTGAGAAACAAACTTGTAAGGATATCTCAGCTATCTGTAAGAATAATGGGTTTGTTATGGAAGGGGATTTTAACTTTCCAAACATCAACTGGGACTACCACTGTGTTAAAGGTTTAGATGGAGAGGAATTTCTTAAGTATGTACAAGATAACTTTCTGATTCAGTATGTGGATGTACCTACTAGAGAAGGTGCAAAACTTGACCTACTCTTGGGAAATAAGGCAGCTCAGGTGATTGAGGTGTCAGTGATGGAGAACTTTGGGGGCAGTGACCATAATTCTATTCGTTTTAAAATAGTGATGGAAAAGGATAGACCAGATCTAAAAGTTGAAGTTGGAGAAAGGCCAATTTTGATGGTATTAGGCAAGAACTTTCAAAAGCTAATTGGACGCAGATGTTCGCAAGTAAAGGGACGGCTGGAAAATGGGAAGCCTTCAGAAATGAGATGACAAGAATCCAGCGAAAGTATATTCCTGTCAGGGTGAAAGAGAATGGCTGGTCGGTATAGGGAATGCTGGATGACTAAAGAAATTGAGGATTTGGTTAAGAAAAAGAAGGAAGCATATGTCAGGTACAGACAGGATAGATCGATTGAATCCTTAGAAGAGTGTAAAGAAAGTAGGAGTATACTTAAGAGGGAAATCAGGAGGGCAAAAAGCGGGCATGAGATAGCTTTGGCAAATAGAATTAGGGAGAATCCAAAGGGTTTTTACAAATATATTAAGGACAAAAGGGGAACTAGGTAGAGAATAGGGCCCCCCAAAGATCAGCAAGGCGGACTTTGTGTGGAGCCACAGAAAATGGGGAAGATACTAAATGAATATTTTGCATCAGTATTTACTGTGGAAAAAGACATGGAAGATATACAATGAAGGGAAATAGATGGTGACATCTTGCAAAATGTCCAGATTACAGAGGAGAAAGTGCTGGATGTCTTGAAACGGTTAAAGGTGGATAAATCCCCAGGACCTGATCAGGTGTACCCGAGAACTCTGTGGGAAGCTAGAGAAGTGATTGCTGGGCCTCTTGCTGAGATATTTGTATCGTCGATAGTCACAAGTGAGGTGCCGGAAGACTGGAAGTTGGCAAACGTGGTGCCACTGTTTAAGAAGGGTGGTAAGGACAAGCCAGGGAACCAAAGACCAGTGAGCCTGACCTCGGTGGTGGGCAAGTTGTTGGAGGGAATCCTGAGGGACAGGATGTACATGTATTTGGAAAGGCAAGGACTGATTCGGGATAGTCAACATGGCTTTGTGCATGGGAAATCATGTCTTACAAACTTCATTGAGTTTTTTGAAGAAGTAACAAAGAAGATTGATGAGGGCAGAGCAGTAGATGTGATTTATATGGACTTCAGTAAGGCGTTCGACAAGATTCCCCATGGAGACTGATTAGCATGGTTAGATCTCATGGAATACAGGGAGAACTAACCTTTTGGATACAGAACTGGCTCAAAGGTAGAAGGCAGAGGGTGGTGGTGGAGGGTTGTTTTTCAGACTGGAGGCCTATTACCAGTGGAGTGCCACAAGGATCGGTGCTGGGCCCTCTACTTTTTGTCATTTACATAAATGATTTGGATGCGAGCATAAGAGGTACAGTTAGTAAATTTGCAGATGACACCAAAATTGGCGGTGTAGTTGACAGCGAAGAGGGTTGCCTCAGATTACAACAGGATCTGTACCAGATGGGCCAATGGGCTGAGAAGTGGCAGATGGAGTTTAATTCAGATAAATGCGAGGTGCTGCATTTTGGGAAAGCAAATCTTAAAAGGACTTATACACTTAATGGTAAGGTCCTAGGGAATGTTGTTGAACAAAGAGACCTTGGAGTGCAGGTTCATAGATCCTTGAAAGTGGATTCACAGGTAGATAGGATAGTGAAGAAGGCATTGGTATGCTTTCCTTTACTGTTCAGAGTATTGAATACAGGAGTTGGGAGGTCATGTTGCGGCTGTACAGGACCTTGATTAGGCCACTGTTGGAATATTGCCTGCAATTCTGGTCTGCTTCCTATTGGAAAGATGTTGTGAAACTCGAAAGGGTTCGGAAAATATTTACAAGGATGTTGCCAGGGTTGGAGGATCTGAGCTACAGGGAGAGGCTGAACAGGCTTGGGCTGTTTTCCCTGGAGTGTCGGAGGCTGAGGGGTGACCTTATAAGGTTTACAAAATTATGAGAGGCATGGATAGGATAAATAGGCAAAGTCTTTTTCCTGGGATCTGGGAGTCCAGAACTAGAGGGTATAGGTTTAGGGTGAGAAGGGAAAGATTAAAAAAAAAGACCTAAGGGGCAATTTTTTTCACACAGAGGGTGGTTCATATATGGAATGAGCTGCCAGAGGATGTGGTTGAGACTGGTACAATTGCAACATTTACGAGGCATTTGGATGGGTATATGAATAGGAAGGGTTTGAAGGGATATGGGCCGGGTGCTGGCAGGAGGGACTAGATTGGGTTGGGACATCTGGTCGGCATGGACGGGTTGGACCGAAGGATCTGTTTCCATGCTGTACATCTCTATGACTCTATACATAAGGTATTGGGTTATGAGAGAGAAAATGAGACTCATGCTGGTATTTTCCCAATTTCAGACTAATTTGGAAAAGAAGGGAAGCTTGGAGGCAAGATACCTGCAGTCTGTGATGAGGAGAATGCTGGAAGGGTTTTCCAGCAATCGGGCAGTTTATTTGTTGTGCTTTTGACCAGAATTAGGGCCTGAGGTAAGGAAATTTCAGAATGGCCAACTGATCAGAGGCTGGGAACTGTTGAACTTGGCTGAAGGCAGCATCACACCTCTTGACCTCAAAAATGGAGGGTAGTCTATGGGAAAGTGTTGTTTGGAGGCCTCTCGCAGGATGGGGCTACATTTGGAGGAAACAATATGTTTAAAACCAAGGCTTACATTGGATACCAGCATTCATCCCACCATCTGCCCAGATTAATAAAGATTAAAGAATTAATGATCTCAAATGGAACAAAAAAAACAGCTTAAGGTATCTTCTGAGTCTTTTCAAATGAATCACTGTCCATAATCCTTTAAGCACAAATCCTCCAAAAAAAACGTGAAACATCTTTATCACAAGAGACAATTTTTTTTCTCTCTCTCTTAAGGGATCATAGGATATGAGAATCAGACAAATTGCCGCCAAAATCAGACATAATTCTACAAAATTTCAGAAGAAACCTGAAAGCAATATGGACTACTCCTAATCTTACCTTTTTTTGTGTTTTAGTGGAAATCTGAGAAAGGTGGTGGAGGAGATAATCTGTGGGATACATGAGACATGTATTGCCAAAACCTATAATTACAGAGTGGGTAGTATGTCAATTGGGAATAGAGTGAAACAACTGAACATAATGGATCAGTGGTAAGCGCTGCTGCCTCACAGGACTAGAGACCTGGGTTCAATTCCAGCCTCAGGTGACTATCTGTGTGTAGTTGGTACATTCTTCCTGTGTCTGCGTGAGTTTCCTCCCACCGTCCAAAGTGTGCAGGTTAGGTGATTGGCCATGTTAACTTTCCCCATAGTGTCCAGGGACATGTGGATTAGATAGAATAACCAGGGGAAATTCAGGGACATGTAGATTAGGTGGAATAACCAGGGGAAATTCAGGGACATGTGGATTAAGTGGAATAGCCAGGGGAAATTCAGGAACATGTGGATTAGGTGGAATAACAGGGGAAATTCAGTGTGATAGAGTAGGTGGTTGAATCTGGGTGGGATGTTCTTCCAAGAGTTGATATGATCTAGTTGGACCAATTGGCCTGTATCCACACTGTAAGGATTCTATAATCTCTTTTCCTGGTTCTCAGGTGCCTCATTCCGAGCAAAAATAATAATTTGTGGCACCATGTTTAGCTTTTGCTTGCCATCGGTTGTGACCAGGGGATCAACACAATACATTTAGCTGAATCGCCATAGGATGAGGTGGATTTCATACTTCATCCATTTCAGTCTCGATTGACTTTAATAGAACATAGAACAGTACAGCACAGTACAGGGCATTCGCCCTTGATGTTGTGCCAACCTTTTATCCTACTCTAACATCAAACTAATCTACATATCCTTCATTGTACTAACTTTCATGCGCCTCTCTGAAAGTCACTTAAATGTCCCGATCGTATCTAACTCTACTACCACAGCTGGCAGTGCATTCCATGCACCCACCACTCTCTGTGTAAAGAACCCACTTCTGACATCTCCCCTAAACCTTCCTCCAATCACCTTAAAATTATGCCCCCTTGTGATAGCCATTTCCACTCTGGGGAAAAGTCTCTGGCTATCCACTCTATCTATGTCTCTCATCATCTTGTGCACTTCTGTCAAGACACCTCTCAATCTTCTTGATTTGGAGATGCCGGTGTTGGACTGGGATTTACAAAGTTAAAAATCACACAACACCTGATGAAGGAGCGTCACTCCAAAAGCTAATGTGCTTCCAAATAAACCTGTTGGACTATAACCTGGTGTTGTGTGATTTTTAACTCAATTTTCTTCACACCAATGAGAAAAGCCCGAGCTCCCTCAACGTTCCTTCATAAGACATATCTTCCAGTACAGGCAGCAACCTGTTAAATCTCCTCTGCACCCTCTGTGAAGATACCACATGCTTCCTATAATAAGGCAACGAGAACTGAACACAATATTGCAAATGTGGTCTAACTATGGCTCTATAGAGCTGTAGCATAACATTGTAGCTCTTAAACTCAATCCCCCGCCTTCTTAACAACACTAAAAACTTGGGTGGCAACTTTAAGGAATGTATGGACATGGATGCCAAGATCCCTCTGTTCCTCCACCCTGCCAAGAATCCTGCCTGTAACCTTGTATTCTGCATTCAAATTCAAATTTCCAAAAGTAATCACTTCACAGCTTTTGCAGATTGAACTCCGTCTGCCACTTATCAGCCGAGCTCTGCATCCTGTCAATGTCCCGGTGCAACCTACAACAGACCTCCATACTATCCACCGTTCCAGCAACCTTTGTGTCATTAGCAAACTTACTAAGCTGTCCTTCCACTTCCTCATCCAAGTCATTTATAAAAATCACAAAGAGCTGAGGTCCTACGACCGATCCCTGCAGAACACCACTGGTCACTATGCTCCAATTTGAATACCTTCTATCTACCACCACCTTCTGTCTTCTATGGCCCAGCCAGTTCTGTATCCAGACAGCCACATTTCCCTGTACCCCATGCCTTCTTATTTTCTGAATGAGCCTACTGTGAGGAACCTTATCAAACATTTTGCTAAAATGCATGTACACAACATCGACTGCTCTACTTCCATCAGTGTTTTGTCACATCCTCAAAGAATTCAATGAAGTTTGTGGGGCATGATCTGCCTCTCACAAAGCTGTGCTGATTATCTCTAATCAAGCTATACTTTTCCAAGTAATCATAAAACCTGTCTCTCAAAATCCTCTCCAGTAATTCACCCACCACAGATGTAAGACTGATTGGTCTGGAGTTCCCAAGATTATCCCAATTCCCCTTCTTGAACAAGGGAATAACATTTGCCACCCTCCCAACCATCTGGCACTACTCCAGTGGACAGTGAGGATGCAATGCTCATCGCCAAAAGTGCATCAATCTCTTCCCTCACTTCCTGTCATAATGGAAAATAAAATTGGGTGAGCATTATTATTCAAATATCCAGTCCGTCCACTTTCCCATCTGATTAAAATCATCCCAGAAATATTTGTTAGCCTCACAAGACAAAAGAACAATATGTGAGTACATTCAAAAGCAGCCCAGGCAGTCTAACTCTGTGATGGAACAAACTGTATTCTTTGAGAGAAGTGAGTTTTGTAGCAACGTTAAAGGCCTACAGCATTGTGAGTTGAAGCAAAAGGAAAACAGTAACCATGGAGACTTATTCCTTTGCTTTCATCTTTGTACATACTGTTTTGGCACATTTTTATTAAAGTGAAGCTGCAAATTCACTGTTCTAAATCACGCGATAATTATGATTGTGTTCGTGTATCAACATCTTTATGACCTTCCACAGAGCACCTTTACAGCAGAGTGCCGAAGATGATGAAGCACAATAATTAAAATTGGTTGCGAAAACATCAGTCATTGCAAGTCAAAAATATCCGAGATATTAACAAAGTGTTTTGGAAGAATTCACACTGAGTAACTTTCGACAATTTAGTCTCAGTGGCAGGGCAGTGAACGTTTAGTTCTTGGGGTCAAAGGTCAAGGTTTTGTTCAATTTGGAACTTGATTGAATAAGATTTGATTTTAAATTTAATTGAATTGAAAATTATACTTTGGATAGTCTAGCCTCATTTGAATTCGGATCACAGAGTAGGACATTGGCAAAATTTCTCAAAATGCAATGGTTATTGCAATACTGACTGTAAGCTGCCTCATGAAGAGAAAAACCTATAAATGGCATATACCTGGTCTGACTCACAATCTTACTTCAAAATGGAACTAGAATACAACTGGTATGTTCACTTCCAATGGTAATTGTACTTTTACTGTCTTTTTTTTCTCTTCTGGGTTTGTAACCAATTATTTGAGATCATAATGCCCACAAACACAGCCGGAAATCAAGATTCATACTACACATAAGAAATAATGCCATTAACCATACTGACCATCTCCTCATCCAGATTTTAATATTGTATTGTGCGCACCCATGTTCAGTGTGTCTTAATGTCTGAATCACCCTGCAAGGTTGTGGCCAAGACAAGTCTCTGATCAACGGAGTATCCGCTGAGCCAGTTATTGCTAATATATATAGACATTATCCACAGTCTTGGACCATTTACCAGCTTCCAGATGTAGATATATTCATGTTGTTTCTATTTCTATGTGAAATCTGAAAATTGGATGCTAAGCGATATCGTCCATCTGTTTGTGTCACTATGTCTGTAATTGTTTCCCATAATTTACATATTAAATATGCCTCTTTGCCTCAGTGTAGGTAATAGAAAATCTGGCAGTGTGTTGGGCTTTTATTACTAATCTCTAACATAATTAGGAGAAGAGGCAACTACTGACTGGATTCTGCTGTTGTACAATGTGGAAGCTGGCCATTTTGCCGTTCAAAGTCAAGTACAATCAACTACAGTCAATGTCTAATAATTCAAAGTGATTTTTGAGTTAAAAAATAAAATTATATAGTAATTTGAATTAACAGTTGGAATAAAATAGCACTGGATGCCTTTTAGCATAACTTCAATTTGAAATGTTCAGTCATTTAAATTGAGTGGCTTTGAATGAATTGAAGAAGATAGGAAAGCAGTAGCATTTAAATGCTTTCAACTGTGAACAGATTCCCTCGAGCATATCCACTGCTCGTATTATATAAACCGGGGTTGGCCTCAAACAATTAGGACCTTTATAAGAAAAATTGCTTTCTGTCATTTATTTTTGCTCAGTTATTTATCAGTAAAATGATATGCAGGTACTGTGTAGCTCCCATCAAATATTAATTTGAAAGATCTAGCTTTTCAAAATAAACCAATGACCCAGGACATGAGAGCAGCACATCAATAGGTGAGAATTTCACACTTAGGATAGTCACAAAGGCTAATGCAGGAAAGGCAATGAAGCAACTGCAAATCAAAATCACACAAACTGACTTTGCTATGCACTGGTACACTGGTGAAATAAGCTTCATTGATGAGAGACTGAATGACAGATAATGAGTCCGATTCATCAAATCCATCAAAGATCTGGTACTGTATGTCTGCAACGTGCAGAGTCAGCTGGAGCATGCTCCCTGTCAGTTTCAGAGGTAGCTATGTTAGGGTTCATCATTCTGTCTAGCCAACTGCCCAAAGAGCTTCTGATCTAATCAGAGGGGTCACACTCAGTGGTGCCACCAGGAAAGGTAGCCAGTTTTGAGGAAGGACAGAGGTCTTACAGTAGAAACTTTACAAAAGAAACTTAAAACTGCTATTGATGGATGAGAAATCTCTCCAAGGATTTCATTGCAGCTGCTGGGGTTACTTCTGCTACCTGTCAGCCTCTATTTAATTTGTTAAGGCATGCACCCCTGGACTGGAAAGTCTAATAAAATTTGCCTTGATAGGCCTTTGAATGTTGAATTTGACCTCTCATGCAATGGGAAGTGTGTTTACCTGCCAGCAGGGACAAAGTTGGATATCCAAACTGTCATACCTCTCAGCGATTTTACTGGTCTGATGCTAACCTTGGTCATGCTTCATGCAAGGTAATATAATTCTCACTGAGATCTGTGTTCTGATAGGTCTCAACATCAGTGTACCTTTAACAGACTGCTCATGATTGAATTGTAACATGTAGCCTAAGGTGATAAAGATCTTAAATCCATTTTACCCAAAGGTCATTTGAAGCATGACGCACCATTGAACACATTCTCCTCATTTGGACACTAATACTTTAATGATAGTATTATGTTTCATGCCTGAGGTACATAATGTTTATACATGATTGTTGTTGTAATAAATGTCTGTTGAATTCTTCAATACCACAATATTCATTTCTGATTTCTTAGGTTACAGAAGATAACACCTGTATTGCTGTACCAGGGAAAGCACTCTGCTGGATGAAAATCTGAACCAAGATCAGAACTGTGTCCTTTCTTCCAGCTCAGTCTATTAAAAGAAAGGTTTGTTATCTCTGCTGGCCAAAAGGATTGCTGCAAATTTAGATGTTCAATATTCTATAGAAACCTTGTAAAACTTAACATTCATTTACTTATCTTATGGAAAGAAAGAGAAGAGATGATAAAATTGGCTTGTGGGATGCAAGTTACCAGTTCACAATGAGGGGACACTGTGCTTTCCTGTGTAGTTCGCAGCACTGTGCTTGAGCTGAATGTGCAATGCTTACATTGGGGTTTGTAAACAGAAAACTGTCACTCCCAGAGCTACACATCTGTATTTGTGAGAGCAAATAGAAACTCCATTTTGTGAGGAATCTATTTTGTGTTCAGCTTTGAGGTTAAAAATCTTTACAAATTTGTCTGGCAATGTTTAAATAGGTAGTAAAAGGCTTGATCTCCAGACTGCACATTTAATTCTAATCTACAATTCATGCTATTGGTGAGATTAATTTATCCATATAACCATAAAAGGTACAGTCAATGTTTAATGCAAACACAGAACCTCTGGGCCCTGGAACCTTTTCGAGCTAGTGCAGGAAAAATAATGATTTGTAACTACAGACAAAGTGATATACTTAAAAAAGATATAAAACTGGCAAGATTGTAATACAAAATTTGAAAATGAAGCAGGAAGGATCAATCAAATCCTAGAAATGGGTCAAACTCAATAACTATAATTTGCGATCATATATTGCAAAGCATCAGCATGTGCTTCTGGATCCTGTATGCGATTATGGTCATGTAATGCTTATTACATTTGTAATAACTCAACTCCTGTGACTAGAATTCTCATTTCTTGTAACTAGGCAAGAACTGCTCCCTCTGTGTGTACTCAAATTGGCCTGATTATGTGACATACATTGATGCTTCATGCTTTGATTTTCTGCCTTGTATCATCTGAAACATTGGAATAAATTATAGCATTGCTAATGCATTCCTAACCACCCATAGTAAATCTTTATATGTTGTGGTCAATAGTCTGCAGAATTCGCCTGCTCTTGCAGAGTGTAACAGAATGCAGACATTGAGGAAAAGAGAGAGTGGAGCGATTCTTCATTGCTACTGTTCCTTAAATCATCATGCATAGTGTTTGTTTATATTCTGTTCTCTAATGTTCTCATAAATGAACAACTTGCAAATAATTATTCCACTCTTCATGGATATACACACTAATTTGCATGAAGATTAAAGACTTCGAGAGGGACTATATTTGCAGCATGGCCAGTTTTCTTTCGGGCTGCGAAATCTAATATCTCTGTACGACATATTGTTATGGCACGGAGTAAACTCCCCCCGCTAATTTAAACCTGCAACACAGAAGTGATTTAACCCGTGCTGTAATCTGTTAAAATTCAAGAGGTCAAGCACTATCCCAAAAGTCACTATTTAAAGTACAAAAAATGTGAGAACTTTATTCTTTAAGTCTAACATGGAATGTTAATTAACAACTGTTTATAACTCCTTTCTCTAACCTATCTTTTACTTTCCCATCTACAATTCTGGTCTGATAAAACCCCTGATTAAGATTTACCAAAAAATTCAAATTTCAAATCCAGCCAGCTGTTGAATCTTCTCTTTGTATCTTCCCCTGTCTCCTTTTTTTCTTAGGGATTTTTATTTCACAGATCGTTGATAGAATAAGGTATCTTTAAAAGAGCTATTCTGTGGGCAGTCTGTGAGAATGTGACCAGATAGGTGGATGAGGGTAAAGTGGTTGATGTGGTACATGTGGATTTCAATAAGGCATTTGATAAGGTTCCCCATGGGAGGTTATCGCACAAAATACGGAGGGATGGGACTGAGGGTGATTTAACGGTTTGGATCAGAAATTGGTGAGGTGAAAGATGACAGAGGGTGGTGGTTGAATGGGACATGTTCGCCCTGGAGTTCGATTACTAGTGATATACTGCAAGGACCTGTTTTGGGGCCACTGCTGTTTGTCATTTTTATAATGACCTGGATGAGGGCATAAAAGGACGTGTTAGTGAACTTGTGGATGACACTAAGGTCAGTAAAGTTGTGGATAGTGCTGAAGGATATTGTAGGTTACAGAGGAATAGAGATAAGCTGCTGAGCTGGGCTGAGAGATGGTAAATGGAGTTTAATGTGGAAAAGTGTAAGGTGATTCACTTTGGAAGGAATAATAGGAATGCAGAGTACTGAGCTAATGGTTAAATTCTTGGTAGTGGAAATTAGCAGAGAGATCTCAGTGTCCATGTACGTCAATCCTTAAAAGGGTTGACAGGGTTTTAAAGAAGGCATACATTTTGTCAGCTTTTATTGGTAGAGGGATTGAGGTCATGCTGCTGCTGTACAAAACTCTGGTGTGGCTACACTTGGAGCATTGTGTACAGTTCTGGCCACCACATTATAGGAAGGATGTCGAAACTTTGGGAAGAGTTCAGAGGAGATTTATTGGGATGATGCCTGGTATGGGGGGAAGGTCTTATGAGGAAAGGCTGAGGGACTTGAGGCTGTTTTCATTAGAGAGAAGAAGGTTGAGAGGTGACTTAATTGAGACATATAAGATAATCGGAGTGTTAGATAAGGTGGACAGTGAGAGCTTTTTTCCTTGGCTGGTGATGGCTAGCACAAGGAGACATATCTTTAAATTAAGGGGTGTTAGATATAGGACAGATGTCAGAAGTAGTTTATTTACTCAGAGAGTAGTCAGGGCATGGAATGCACTGCCTGCAACAGTAGTAGACTCACTAAATTTAAGGGCATTTAAATGATCATTGGATAGGCATATGGACAAGAATGGAATAATGTAGGTTAGATGGCCTTCAGATTGTTTTCACAGGTTGGTGCAACATTGAGGGCTGAAAGGTCTCTACTGTGCTGTAATTTTCTATGTTCTGCATGGGTTGGTGGCTTGGCAGTTCTTCCCCAACTGTTCAATTTGTTTAATGTTTATACCCCAAAGCATTGGGTCATTTCATTGGTTTTAATATTGTCAAAATACCAAATTCAAACTTGATTGGAGTTTCATATCTTGGGGGCATAATTTAAACTGTTTGGCCGTATTCAAATTTGTTTTTGCTTCATAGTTGCTAACTGTTGGGCCAAAAGTTACATTGTAAATTCTCCAGCACTCTGTGTGTTTGCTAAATCCTTCAACTCTCTTAAAGGTACAATAAACCATCACACCTTCATAACAATGTCCTTTTTAGTGCATTAAATTGCCTCTGTTGAAGTAGTGCCCATTCAACACCAATGGATTAATTATTTGCATATAAATACATGCACAGTCTAGCTTCAAGGCCTTGAAGCCGATCTTAAAGTAAAGCTAACTGAAGTGTGTTGTACTAGTGCTGGCTGGATCAGGTTTTATATTCACTCTCTATAATTCTTTAAACTTTTGTTGTTATTTTCCTACCAGTGTAGTTGCCCTCCCTATCTTTCTCAGTGACAGTCCCTGCAGCAGTTGCTGTGCTGTAAATGGTATTATTAAAATCCTTAGTGTCCCGATTTCAATTGAATTACAGCAAACCTGCTACCAGGATGTGAAATGTCAATAACATCTGGAGTGATTGTTGCCAAATTCTGGCCCATCCAATGCAAAAAATAAACAAGCTAGTGAGATTTATTGGGCTAAGCTATAATTTTGTGATTGTGCTCTTACTTCAGATTTGAAATTTCTAACAATCAGATCACTATGACCCTGAGCTGCTGGGCAACTTTCTAAAATGCAGGTTTGTTTAAAAAAAGGCTATGGATACAAAAATGTCATCTGATAATTAAGAGGGTTTTACTGAAACTCACACAGCTGGAACAGGTATAAAACAAGCCACAGATGAAACGTGCAATGAATGTTTTTGGATGGACTGTTGTATGAGTTTCCTGAATGTAAAAGTGTTCACCTTTAAGGATCCTATGTTTTGTGAGTATCCAATGTTACGACTCTACCACGCAGCGAGTCTGCTGTGGCTCTGTAAACTATATACACAAACATCAGTTGGTTTGCTGTAAGTCTGTCTCATAACTTGTAGTCATGATTTGGAGATGCCGGTGTTGGACTGGGGTGTACAAAGTTAAAAATCACACAACACCAGGTTATAGTCCAACAGGTTTAATTGGAAGCACACTAGCTTTCGGAGGGACACTCCTTCATCAGGTGATTGTCACCTGATGTCACAATCACCTGATGAAGGAGTGACGCTCCGAAAGCGAGTGTGCTTCCAATTAAACCTGTTGAACTATAACCTGGTGTTGTGTGATTTTTAACTTCATAACTTGTAATGTGTTTTACTGTGTTGAGCAAACAAATCCTTAGATTCAATCAATTTCAATTGCTTCCCAAGTGAATAACTGATAATTGTACCATTGCCATTAACATGATATGGTGAGCTCCGGTGAAAACATTGTGCTGCTGAAGCCTATTGTGTTTGCAAACAAATTAATGAACAGGTGAAACTTATGGTTGATAGTCTCAAATTATGTTAAGGTGGATGAGATAAACGTCAGTGTCTTTTTTAGTTACATTGCAGGAAAATGTTGAAAACACAGCTTGATGATAAGTAGACAAATCCCTATCGAGAGGCAAGTTTACATCACTGGATAAAGGTAAGTGATTAGTTTGTGCACTGAATCACCAACAGGCAAGGGAAGGTTAAAGACATGTTGTCTTAATATCCCAAAAGAGAGATGTAAGTTTGCTCGTTGATTTGAACAAACTTACATCCAGAACCTCAACCTGAGCTAGAAATCTCCTCAAAAATCACTATTGCAATACATTCCTAATTTCAATTGGAAAACAGAAGACCTGCTACCAGAATTCAAAATGCTAAATGACATTCAGAGTGATGGTTTCTAAATTCTGGTCTGTCCAATGCAAAAACAAAAGCAAGCAATTAAGATTTTTTAAAAAATTAGAATCCCTACAGTGTGGAAATAAGCCTTCAGCCCAACAAGTCCACATTGACCCTCCAAACAGTAATCCACCCAGACCCATTCCCCTCCCATATTATCCTATATTTACCCCTGACTAATGCACCTAATCTACACATCCCTGAACACATTGCTTAGTATTTGGGAGTAAAAGCCTACAGATATTTAACACACCAGGATCAAGTTAAAATTTTGAAAAGATATGGATCACATGAGAAAACCAATGCAGAGTCAAATTAAGTATCCACATTCATCAACTAGAATTTATTTACACATAAAGTTATAGGGTCTTTAGACTGTTCTGTGAGCAAATGCGGTGAAAAATGCTCACTAATGATTCTTCACATGTAAAGATAAAGTCACCATAGTCTTGCTCTCCCATTAGAGAGAGAGAAAAAGCAATGACTGGTTGTTTTTTAACCTGAGGGTCATCACACCTCAGGTGAGGGGAGAGGTTGACAAGGAGAGACTTCCCTTCGCTGGTTCAGCTGTTGGCATCACTCAGCATTGCAAACAGCTGTCCAGCCAACTGAGCTAACCAATCCCCTAGAGTTTGCAAACAAGACGGTTCAGTTTGCGATCACATCCACCCCCATGGAAGATTCCCAGTAATATTTGCAAGGCAGATCAAAGACTTACATGCATTCTTCAGTAGGGGGTTTTCAATGTTGTAAGCAAAAAGCAATCTTTGTCAGTCAACAAAAAGCTTATTATACCTCAATACAAATTCGATGGTTGACATATACTGGAATATGCAAATATCACAAGACATATGGAAGGTGTTGACTTTTGAATACGTCCAGGAAATTGTCAGATTTCAATCAATTTTGCAAGGAATGTAACAAAACAAGCTACTTCAGTGGTATTGGACAACAGTAATTTGATGCAACTGCATGGAGTCATGCATCGTTCAAACAAACTGCACACAAGTAATCTATTCAAGCTGCAATAAAAAAATCAGCGAGTATCCTACCAGCCAAATTAGAAAATGATGATGCACACTGTAAGACAAACCATTGTGAACACATGGTACACACTGTCATTCTTGTGAAATACATCAATGTCATCACACCATCCAAATGCTTTGGAAAATTCAAATGATCTGTCTTCAGAAAACTAGTGATTATTCATTATTGGTAAAGATTGATAAGGGGCAACCAACAATATACTACCTCAATGAATTGTAAAGAAAATGTACTATAAATGTAAAGCTTTCAGCATGCAATGACTCACCAGTTCCACATACAGGTTCAATACTGCAGGAGTGAAAGTACAATCAATCCATCTGGATGTCAGTGAAGTTCTACCGTGTAGATGTCGCTGGACCAGCAATTGCATGTAATTCAGCATGCAGTAGCCTTAAACTAGTCACAGCCCTTGAATAGCCTTCACAACAATCAAACATCAGAAGAAGAAGAAAACTACATCAGACTATTCAAGAAATACTTGCAAACTATTCAAACATAAAAATAAGTTTAAAAGCAGAAATAGGGCATTGCTGCCACCTCAATATACTCTATCATTCAATATGATTATGACTGATCTCTTTTTTGTTCTGAATTTCACATTCCCATGTTGGCTCAGTGGTTAGCACAGCTACCTCATAGTGCTAGGTACCCGGGTTCAATTCCCGCCTCGGGTGACTGTCTATGTGGAGTTTGCACATTCTCCCCATGTCTCTGTGGGTTTCTTATGGGTGCTCTGATTTCCTCCCACAGTCCAAAAATATGAATTGGCCATGATAAATTGCCCGTAGTGTTAGGTGTGTTAGTCAGGGGTAAATAGAGAGTAGGGAATGGGCTTGGGTGGGTTGCTTCAGAGGGTCGGTGTGGACTTGTTGGCTGGAGGGCCTGTTTCCACACTGTAGGGAATCTAATATGATCTTAATAACTAATCATTCCCTTGTTTAATAAAAACCTAGAAAACTCCACCATAAAAATATTCAATGGCACCACCTCCACCGTCTTCTGAGGCACAATGTTCCAAAGTCACAGAACTGTCTGAGAGAAAGAAAACTCTCCTAATTTCTTAAAGAGCGACTTCTAATTTCAAAATTATGCCTCTCCACATCTGGACCCATCTTTTCCAAGATCACGTTGTGAAGGCTATTCAAGGTCTTATCAAATCCAATCAAAATACCCCCTCTTGCTCTAAACAAGTGAAACCAAGCCCAGCCTATTCAAAGTTTCCTCACAACACCCTTCCATTCCAACTAACAATTGAATAAACATGTTTTGAATTGTTCCAATGCATTTACATTGCTCCTTAAAGCAGGTGTAGACAGGCAGGACGCTGGAGGAACACAGCAAGCCAGGCAGCATCAGAAGGTGGAGAAGTCGATGTTTTGGGTGTCACCCTTCTTCAGTCCTGAAGAAGAGTTATACCCAAAATGTCAATTTCTCCACCTCCTGATGCTGCCTGGCTCGCTGTGTTCCTCCAGCCTCTGGATCAGTGGTGCTGGAAGAGCACAGCAGTTCAGGCAGCATCCAACGAGCAGCGAAATCGACGTTTCGGGCAAAAGCCCTTCATCAGGAATAAAAACTTGCCTGTCTTCTTTGGATTCCAGCATCTGTGGTTTCTTTTGTCTCTAACCTTAAATAAGGAGCCCAACACTGCATATGAAAGTGTACAAGAAAGTTAAATGGAACAACGAATTAGTGGAGCTCAAATATCATGTCTATACTGTCAAGAGAGAAAGAAAAATTAACTGGATATTGCTGATCAACTAATTCAGGAGAAATCCAAACTTTAGACAACAAAGTCTTTAGGTGACACTTCTGCTCAGCTCACAAAGTTGAATGAAGAGTTGGAAGAGAACAAAAGGAAGCAGAATGAACAATAAGATCCGTATCATCAATCTAATTACAAGAGTGCTGGTTTACAGGAATATCCAGAACAAAATGCTTTTAAACTATATCAGGCTCAACAGGAACAGCAATTGAAACACCAGCGTGAACTCAAAGCAATGCTAGAGAAAACGACAAATGAAGATCTATGCCACACACAACATAGAGCTACAAATCACTCATAAGACGTTTTTTTTTAAAGAAATAAAGAGCAACAGTTCAATGAAAGAAGTAACAAGACAAGGGAATGTGCAATGAATGGCAGGACACTCAGAAGCACAGAGAAACAAAGGGATCTTGAGGTGCTTGTCCACAGATTCGTGAAGGTGGAAGGAAAGGTGAACAGGATGGTTCAGAAGCCATACAGGACACTTGCCATTATCCTGTGACATAGATTATAAGAGAAGGAAAGTTATTTTGGAACTGTAAAAACTTTGATTAGGCCACAGCTGAAGAACTGTTATCACGCTATAGGAAAGATGAGAGTCTACTGGAGGGGATACAGAGCAGATTCACCAGGATGTTGCCTGCATTGGAACATGTTAGCTACGGGGAGAGTTTAGGTAGGCTCATGTTGTTTTCTTCAGAGAAAGCTGCCTGTCTGAGCTGTCTAAGATTATGAAGGGCATGGACAGGATGGATAGGAAGCAGCTTTCACTTCACTGAAAGACCAATAATGAAGAGGCATAATTTTAAGAAGAGAGGCAGGAGATTTAGAGGGGATATGAAAAAAAAGCATTTACACCCATAGGGTGACCTGCAGGAGAGGACAGGAGAGTTGGGAAACCTCACAATCCTTAGAAGGTAGGTGAATGAGTACTTGAAATGTCATAAAATTCAAGTCCATGGACCAAGTGCTGAAAAGTGGGATTTGTATGGATAGTTTGGTACAAATTCGATAGGGCAGAGGGCCTCTTCTGTGCTATATAACCTTGTGGCTCTCATAGTGCTCTAGTGAAATAACTCCAACAGAACCTAGAGGAAACCAAATAACCACTGAAGCAGAAAATGTAAGAGGTCAAAGCTTCAAAGAAAACAAAGAGACTAAAAGAGAGTGCACAGCAGGCTATTAAGGAGGAAATATACTGAAGCAGCAGAAGGCTGGAACTTTGACATAAGTTTAAAAAAAATCCAGGTTGGAAAGCTTTACAAGATTCAAAGTGGATAAAGAGTGGAGCTGGGAAAAGCACAGCAGGTCAAGCAGCATCAGAGGAGAAGGGGAGTTGACGTTTCAGGTTAGGACCCTTCAACAGCTTTTAAGGAATAGAATAGTGAGTAGCTAAATTGAGAAAAATCTTGGCTGTAGTATATCAATGTAAACAAACTCTGGAACAGCAACTGCAGTGTATGAAATGAAATCTTGACAAAAATAAACTTGACAACACAAACATAAATGACAGACAACATCGTGGCAAGGTTGTGGCAATCAACAACAACTCCAGAGAAAATCACTATCATTTGATGTTTTTTTTGGCAAGGAACAGGATTTGGTTTGTGCACATTGACTTTAAGTGAATTTATCTTTAAGGACGCCATGTGCTGTGTGGAAACAATGTTGTGCCTCTGCCCGGCATTCACTCTGCTGTTGGTCCGTGATTCACACACATAGAAAACCGACTGCTTCATAACGTACGCATCATAACTTGTGATGTGTTTTATTATTTTCAACAAACTACCTCACATAGTTAATCAATTCCTGATGAGCTATTGATCTTTATATAAATATCATTAAAAGGGAAAGAGCCACCTTATCATAAGATTTCTAACCATGTTCAATCATATTTCGTTTTCTCTGCCTTCTTGTTTATGTAGAATTTGTCTCCTGAGATGTTTAGATATGTGTGTGTCTAAAACTGTTGCAGAGATGATACTAGCTCATTAGCATGCTGCCATTTTATTTACGAATTTAAAAATATCACTGCAACCACCCTTATGTTTACAGCTCAGCTTTGAGCAGCTTCTCTGTTTGTTTATTTTATTGGTGTCCATATCCAGGCTGAATCAATCAAGCACAGTGAGTATAAATCAATTGCCAGTCTCCTGTAATCAAACACAGAATAACTGAACAATAAAATAATACCAGTTGTGGGCATATTTTCTTCAAAAAAATGAATTTCTAAACTCTTTGTTTTCTGTTTAGTGGAACAAAATCTGCTAGTCATGTGATGCAAGGAACATTGTGAAATGCTGTGTTTAAAATCAGTAAAATATTCGCTGCCCCTGTAATCAACAGTGAGTCAAGTAAGATGGCAAACAACTAAATGTTTCATGGAGAAGACAGGATGATAAAGCTCTGAGCCCAATGGCACATGATCAATCTTTGAAATTATTTCCGCAGATTTTCTTCATATTTGCGTAAAGAAAGTGGCTGTATTTTTTTTTCATTTCAGTGCTTCTTAAAATTGTGGCCAAAAATGGGAAAGCACTTTTTAAAGATAATGCTTTAAAGCTTTCATGCTGCAACTATACAAAACGCTAATGTGGCTACACTTGGAATATTGTGTACAGTTCTGGTCGCTATATTTCAGGAAGGATGTGGAAGCATTGGAAAAGGTGCAGAGGAGATTTACCAGGATGTTGCCTGGTCTGGAGGGAAGGTCGTATGAGGAAAGGCTGAGAGACTTGGGTCTGTTTTCATTGGAAAGAAGAAGGCTAAGAGGGGATTTGATAGAGACATACAAGATGATCAGAAGATTAGATAGGGTAGACAATGAAAGTCTCAGTGGTTAGAACTGCTGTCTGACAGCACCAGGGTCCCAGGTTCAATTCTAGCCTCGAGTGACTGTCTGTGTGGTGTTTGCACATTTTCCAAGTGTCTGCGTGGGTTTCCTCGCAGTCAAAACATGTACAGGGCAGGTGAATTGGCCATGGTAAATTGCCCATAGTGTTAGGTGCTTTAGTCAGAGGAAAATGGGTCTGGGTGGGTTACTCTTCAGAGGGTCGGCATGGACTTGTTGGGCTGAAGGACCTGTTTCCTCACTGTAGGGAATCTAATCTTAAAAAAAATCTGATAACAAGACTGTATTTTAATGTGTTACTCTAGAGAGCCATGACATTAGCTTTTCCTGAGTCAATCATTAGAGATTGATTTCCTGCTTCTGAACAAGGGGTAGATGTCAAGATTAGAATGAAGCTGACAATGATCTGGAGCATATGTAATTATTACTGGATGCTGGGTGAGAACATGAAACTAGAAAAGTGGATTGCGCAGCTTGAACTTCCTGCACCAAACAAACACAGATTGAGTAGGCCTTTCTTCCCAGTCACTGCTGCCTGAGTGAAGATTGTGGGGACTGTTAGCCGACAAACGATAGCTGAGGAAACTAGACAAAAAGCTGAACAGGAGCTTCAGGAAAAGAAAAACTATCTGAACCTGAAAACAACTAGCTAGAAACCAACAACAGCACTAAATAGGAGTTCAGAGGGCTACTGTCAGCATAAAGGCTTACTTACCACAACAGAATCTCCAGGGGAACCAACATTTAATCAGTTGCACGGTGTAAGTTTGTGGCAAAACTTGCAAAGCAAGTCTTCTCTCATGATAATTCCATTATTGGTCGCTGTACTCTGCCAAGAGAATGGAAAATGATCTTTTACTTTCTGATGTTGCATGAGGTCAACTGTATCACCACAAGCATACCTTTCATAGTTCATTGTGAGAATTTCCTGGCCAACTTCACGATGGATTTACCCCGACTCTGATACATTTCCAATCCTTGACATATAGCCCTTTCAGTGGGTAAATCTGTCACCTAGTCTTTTCATGTACCCAATGACCCTTCCTTTGACCCTTCTGAGAAAGGGTCATGGCCCAAAATGTTAACCTTCAATTTTCTTCACAGATGCCGCCCGACCTGTTTAGTTTTTCAAACTTCTGTTTTTATTTCTGCATAAAGCAGAGATCTATTAATCTTTAAGAATTCATACTTAACCCACGCTAGCTGACAGTGTGACTGTTTCTCTGCATGCCAACCTACAGTGTGACTGTTTCTCTGCATGCCAACCTACAGTGTAACTGTTTCTCTGCATGCTAGCCTACAGTGTGACTGTTTCTCTGTATGCTAGCGGACAGTAGGCTGTTTCTCTGCATGCCAACCTACAGCATCACTGTTTCTCTGCATGCCAGCCTATAGTGTGAAAGTTTCTCTGCATACTGGCCTACAGTGTGTTTGTTTCTCTGCTTGCTAGCCAAGAGTGTGATTGTTACCCTACACACCAGCCTACACTGTGACTGTTTCCCTGCATGCTAGTCGACAGTGTGACTGTTTTCCTGCATGGTAGCCTACAGTGCGACTGTTTCCTTGCATGCTAGCCGACATTGTGACTGTTTCTCTGCATGGTAGCATGAAGTGTGACTGTTTCCCTGCATACTACCCTACAGTGTGATTGCTTCCCTACACTGTAGCCTACAGTGTGACTGTTTCCCTGCATGCTGGCCAAGAGTGGGACTGTTTCTCTGCATGCTGGCCTGCAGGTTGACTGTTTTTCTGCATGCTAGCCGACAGTGTGACTGTTTCCCGGCATGCTAATCCACAGCGTGTCTGTTTCCCTGCGTGTTAGCCTGCAATATGACTGTTTCTCTGCATGGTAGCCGACAGCGTGACTGTATCCCAGCACGTTAGTCTGTAATATGATGATTTCTCTGCATGGTAGCCAACAGTGTGACTCTTTCTCTGCATGCAAACCAAGAATGTGATTGTTACTCTGCACGCCAGACTACAGTGTGACTGTTTCTCTACATGCTCGCCGATAGTATGAATGTTTCTGTGCATGCTAGCCTCTTGTGTTATTGTTACCCAGGCAAAAGTGAGGACTGCAGATGCTGGAAATCAGAGTCTAGATTAGAATGGTGTTGGAAAAGCACAGCCGGTCAGGCAGCATCCGAGGAGCAAGAAAATCAACATTTTGGGCAAAAGTCCCTGATTTTCCTGCTCCTCGGATGCTGCCTGACCGGCTGTGCTTTTCCAACACCATTCTAATCTAGACTGTTACTGTTACCCTGCATGCTAGCCTGCAGTGTGACTGTTTCTCTGCATGCTAGTTGACAGTGTGACTTTCTCTGCATGCTAGCCCACAATGTGATTGTTTCTCAACATGCTAGCCAAGAGTGTGATTTTTACCCTGCACACCAGCCTACAGTGTGACTGTTTCCCTGCATACGAGATTAGATTAGATTACTTACAGTGTGGCCCAACAAATCCACACCGACACTCTGAAGAGCAACCCACCCAGATCTATTCCCCTACATTTACCGCTTCACCTAACACTACGTGCAATTCAACATGGCCAATGCCCCTGACCTGCACATCTTTGGAGTGTGGGAGGAAACCAGAGCACCCAGAGAACACCCATGCAGAAACGGGGAGAATGTGCAAACTGCACACAGACAGTTGCCTGAGGCAGGAATTGAACCCGGGTCTCTCGCGCTGTGAGGCAGCAGTGCTAAACACTGTGCCACCGTGCCGTCCCAGCCCACAGTGTGATTGTTTCCCTGCACACCAGCCTACAGTGTGACTGTTTTCCTCAATGCTAGCCTACAGTGTGACTGTTTCCCTGCATGCTAGCCAACAGTGTGACTGTTTCCTGCATGGTAGCCCACAGTGTGACTGTTTCCCTGCATGCTAACCAAGAGTGTGATTGTTACCCTGCATGCCAGCCTACAGCGTGACTGTTTCCCTGCATGGTAGCCCACAGTGAGACTGTTTTCCTGCATGCTAGCCAACAATATGAGTGTTTCCCTGCATGCCAGACTACAGTGTGACTGTTTCTCTACATGCTAGCCTCTAGTGTTATTATTTTCGAGGAGAAAGTGAGGACTGCAGATGCTGGAGAAGGTCTTATGCCCGAAACGTCGAATCTCCTGTTCCTTGGATGCTGCCTGACCTGCTGCGCTTTTCCAGCAACACATTTTCAGCTCTAGTGTTATTGTTACCCAGGCAAAAGTGAGGACTGCAGATGCTGGAAATCAGAGGTTAGACTAGAATGGTGCTGGAAAAGCACAGCCGGTCAGGCAGCATCCGAGGAGCAGGAAAATCAGGGGCTTTTGCCCGAAAGTTGGTTTTCCTGCTCCTCGATGCTGCCTGACCGGCTGTGCTTTTCCAACACCACTCTAATGTAGACTGTTATTGTTACCCTGCATGCTAGCCTACAGTCTGTCTGTTTCTCTACATATTAGTTTACATAGTGATTGTTTCTCTGCATGCTAGCCAACAGTATGACTCTTTCTCTGCATGCTAGTTGACCTTGTGACTGTTATTCTGCATGATAGCCTACAGTGAGACTGCTTCTCTGCATGCTAGCCTATAATGTGACAGTTTCTCTGCATACTAACCCACAGTGTGATTTTTATTCTGCATGCTAGCCAAGAGTATGATTTTTACCCTGTACACCAGCCTACAGTGTGACTGTTTCCCGAAATGCTAGCCCACTGTGTGACTGTTTCCCTGCATGCTAAGTATACATTTGACTATTTCCCTGCAAGCTAGCTCAGAATGTGACTTGTCCTTGCATGCTAGCCGACAGTGTGACTGTTTCTCTGCATGCTAGCCTATTGTATAAATGTTTCTGTGCATACTAGCCTCTAGTGTTATTGTTACCCTGCATGCTAGCCTACAGTGTGTCTGTTTCCCTGTTTATTAGCCGACAGTGTGTCTGTTTCTCTGCATGCTAGCCTACAATGTGACAGTTTTTCTGCCTACTAGATTAGATTAGATTACTTACAGTGTGGAAATATGCCCTTCGGCCCAACAAGTCCACACCAACCCTCCAAAAAGCAACTCACCCAGACCCATTCCCCTATATTTACCCCTTCACCTAACACTACGGGCAATTTAGCATGGCCAATTCACCTGACCTGCACATCTTTGGACTGTGGGAGGAAACCAGAGCACCCGGAGGAAACCCACGCAGACACAGGAAGAATGTGCAAACTCCACACAGACAGTTCCCCGAGGTGGGAATTGAACCCGGGTCTCTCGTGCTGTGAGACAGCAGTGCTAAACACTGTGCCACCGTGCCACCCTAGCTCACAGTGTGATTGTTTCCCTGCATGAGAGCCAAGAGCGTGAATGTTACCCTGCATGTCACCCTACAGTGTGATTGTTCCCCTGCATACTAGCCTACAGAGTGATTCTTTCTCTGCACGCTAGCCTACAGTGTGACTGTTTGCCTGAATGCTAGCCTACAGAGTGATTGTTCCCCTGCATGGTAGCCTATAGTGTGATTGTTTCTCTTCACGCTAGCCTACAGTGTGACTGTTTGCCTGAATGCTAGCCTACAGAGTGATTGTTTCCCTGCATGTTAGCCTATAGTGTGACTGTTTATGGCTGTTTGACTTTTCCAAGCTTTATATTTCTGTCTTTTCCTGTAACCCTTGGGTCCCAATTAATCAAATATCTGTCTGTCTCAGCCTTAATAACACAGCCCTCTGAGATAAAATAAGTCCAGAGATAAAACAATCCTCTGAAAGAAGTAACTACACCTCTTCCCGTCTTAATTATGCAACCCCTTACTCTGAGTTTGTGTCCCCTGGCCTTACGTTGCCCGAATTGGGGAAAGAACTTTTTCATGTCTACTCTGTCAAGTCTCCTAAGAATCTTGTATGTTTCAATAAGATTACCTCACATTCTTCTAAGTACCAATGAAAATGGGGCCAACTTTGTTATCACAAAGTCTGCTATTAGATAACCCATTGTTAGCCACTAGCTTTCCCCATTAGTGGCTATTCATCCACCCAGCTGGATTGTTAGCCACTCCTTTGTCTGCCCAACCCTTCTTCTCTCTTTTTGGCCTCTATGCCCACATACTGTTTCTTTCTTACCCCTTCCTTCCACCCTATCTTCTGCAATAAACCGACATTTTACTAGCTACTATCAGTCCTGAGGAATGGCCACTCGATCCGAATTGTTCATTTTGATTTTTTTCTCCACAGATGATTCTAGACTCTGCTGAGTTTTTCCAGCAATTCTGTTTTTGTGTCAACCTACTCAATCACCGCTCTTAACCCAATCCTTCCCCCGCCCCATATTTGGTACCAGCCTGATGATACTCTGCCTCCAATGCCAGTGTATCTTTGCTTGAAAAAGAGAAAATTCCATGAGGTCATTTAGGAGCATTTTTGTACATCGCAAGTTCTGCTTCATTTCTTACATGTGTTATGAGACTTTAACCTCCCCAGTGCAGCTTCCCCATGTTCAGCAAGTCAGATTATCTAGTACTGGGTAGCCAACTCAAAGCCGAATACATTACCTGTAATGCTCAGCTCGGCAATATGTTAGACATAAGCATTAATGAGCACTTCAGCATGTCTTAATGTTACATGTACCAGTGAATCAATATTCATCCAGAGTCAGTAGAAATGGAGAGTTGAGGCTACAATCCAATTGACCATGAACTTAATTGATGGCTAAGCAGGTTAGTCAGATAAAATGGCTGACTGCTGCTTCTATATTGCATGTTTGTATGTGCCTGACTCGATACATTTGTTTCTTTAACTTGTACAATGTCAGAATTACGTTATTTGCAACACTAGAAAACATGAAATATGAAGGAGCAAATCAGAATAGGAGTAGAGCTCAAAAATTACAAATTGACGCCTTGTAAATTGCTAATCACGAGCAATCATCCTATGAAAGTTTTAAGAGGAGGGGCAAGAGGAACTGAAGCTGTGGGCTTTCAAACTACAGGCAAGTATAAGTCACATCGTAATTGCTGCTCTCTTTGCACTGAGAGGTTCAGACACAATTTGCAAAAGCAACAATACATTCACTGCATCTTGTAAATGCCAGTTGTGTTTAAACAGGTTGAATGGAGATATCATTAGGACATTAGTCATTTCTCTGTCAATATATGCCCGGAATAGCTTCCTACCTAATGAAACAAGATGCATCAACATTTCAAAGTGCTGCATGACCGTGTCACTAATGTTTCCAAGTACCATTCCATTGCTGCACATTTACTGCAGAATGCAGTTGTCAAATCCCAGTTGAGTCATGGAGCATAGGTGACAGAAACAGGTAGTGGTGCTGGGAGGGATAAATGCAGGGAATAGCATTAGGACATTTGCACTTTATTATTGTTATGAAGAACCTGCACGTAGGTGTTTGGAGATCAATGTGAAAGTTTGTGGAAAATATAGAGATAAAGTCATACTTGCTTCCACTCTGTCCAGTTTACATTTGTAATAATTTAAAAAGAAGAGTCGAGTGAGGTAGAGGTTTTCCCTTCCCTAAGCAAAAGTGATAAAGCTGGAAAGGTAGGCTGGGAATGAAAAGTTTAGAAACTTCATGTAAAGAAAATACATGATTAAAATGGCAGCTTTAGAATCTCAATATTGAGTGATGACTACCTTTTTCCCACAATTTGCAACTCATTATCAGCCCACCCAGCCTCTTTTCTATGCCAGTACCAAATCTCTTTTCCTTCAGAAATGAAATAAATTGCACAAATTCCCAAAAGGAAAATCAAAGTAGGTAACTGGCTTCACAGCTTGGTAACTTCTTGTCCCATTGTTGACCCAATTCTGTATTCGCCACAATGTCACATCATCATGCTTAATCCTAAGGATCTGCTTAACAATGGTCGAGTCAGGGGGTATTCCACGGAGTCCTGGGGAATTTTATAGAAACCCCTCACTGTGGGAGCAGGTGACTCAACCCTTCAAGTCCATGCTGACCCAGAGGGTAGAATTGAACCCAGGTCCCAGGCACTTTGAGGCAACAATGCTAACCACTGAGCCACTGTGCTACCCTCTGGAGTCTGGGTTCATTAGATGAGATGGCTAAGGGAATGATTACAGTGAAAAAGCAATTTGGAAGGATATTATTAAGCTGGAGAGGTTTCTGAAGAGATTTACCAGGATGTTCCCAGGAATGGAAGTTTTGAGTTATAAAGATAGACTTGGGATTTCTTCACTGGGTATAGGAGGTTGAGAAGCCACTTATCGAAGTTTATAAAATATTCGGGGGTACAGGTAGAATTGATGATAGTTGTCTTTTCCCTAGGATGGGGATTTGAAGTCTTGGGGACATTTTTTAAGGAGAAACAAGAGAGATTTTAAAAAAAAATACATGAGGGCCAAATGTTTTAGACAGAGGGTGGTTTGCATGTGAAATGAAATTACTGAAGGAGTGGTGGATGTGGGTACAATTACACTGTTTAAAAGGCTCGTGGATAGATACCTGAAAAGGAAAGGCATGGATGGAAATGGGCCAGGAGCAAGCAGGTGGAACTAGTTTAGTTTGGGATAATGTTTGGCGTGGACTGGTTGGACTGAAGGATTTGTTTCCATATTGAATGACTCTATGACTTTATAGGGGGTAATAGGGAGCTATGGAAGCAGAGGTTTTCAAAGATCAGTCTGTACATTGGTAGTGTGTACAACCAACAAGTGTATAGCAATTGACAAAGCCATTGTGTTAAATTAGACATTAATGTTTATATAAAAGGGATAATTGGCTCAGGTAGCCACACATTACAGGCGCTATTGACAAAAAGAGAAAAAGCAGTTGTCCATGAGACAATGTACTAACATCACACAGCACTAAGGTTAGGTAGCTCTTAAGGCATCAGGCAGCATCAATATCTGAGTGTTTTGCAGTGAAGTCTCTCATGATGGGCAAGCAGGTGGACAGGAATCCTGAGACACTTCAATTGACCCTTCCATCATTGGTTTATCTTCAATGATTCAGAATGTGTGGAGATGGCTAAATGTCCCTTAAATGCTTAAGCATCCTGCAGGATGATGCTGAAACTGTAAAAGGCAGGACGACAAGCAGCTTTTCTGTGCAGGTCAATAAACGATAAGGGAGAGTGGGCGTGAACAACCCATTGAACTGATTCAATGAATGGCAACTTGCTCCCTTGAAAGCTGATCAATGGAATGAGATTAACTCCTGCCTGCAGAGATCTGCTCAATCATCACTGATTCTGTACTCTCTCTCAAGGTGGTTCTAATATGGGCTGACGTGTGCCCCGGGACAGGCCCTAGCACAAGCCCTGAATGTTGCAGTTAGCCTCAGTGTCATTGGCATTAAGGTACAATTACTTGCAATTATCAACCTCACGCTTGAAGGATCCCAGGTGTCTGATGTTATCCGCAGTCAAGGAGTCAGTAGTTTTTAAGCGGTGAGCAATAATTTGTCATCACTGCTTCTTCCATTCTTGGGCTGTCTGAAAAAGTTGCTACTCCCTCACACAAAAGGGACGGACAGCAATCTTCACTGATCAGAGAGTTTTAGTGTAAGTGGGGATATGATTGTAAACATTTCTTACAATTTTTGTTTTCATTCGTGGGATGAGGGCATTGCTGGCAAGGCCAGCATTTATTGCCCATCCCTAATTGCCCAGAGGGAAGTGAAGAGTCAGGCACATTGCTCCAACTATCAGCAATGATTTTGTGATCATTGTTAGTCCGTCAATTCCAAGATTTTATTGAATTCAAATTCCACCATCTGCTGTGGTGGCATTTGTACCCTGGTACCCAGAATATTTGCTCGGTTTCTGGATTAACAGTCCAGTGATAATGCATTCGGATGTCGCCTCGCCTACTTATCAGTTGTGTTAGCGATGTGCCCTTGTCCTGTTTTTTTCTCTGCCTCCTTGACTGTCTAAATGCTGACTTGACATTTGCTGCTGAGGTGCAGGGAGCCACCTCAGATACTTAGCAGTGATATGATCACTGGTGTGAGTCAAATCTAGAAAGAGGACTCACTAAGGAGTTGATGGAGGGTACAGGGGTCTTGGTGGTGTATCTTCTGAAGCTTGAGTGGTTTCTTGATGCATGGGTGGAGGTGGAACTAAGGGTTCAAAGTTTGGGAGAGGATTTGTAGCTCGGGTGCTCGTTGTTGTGGTTCTGTTCGCCGAGCTGGGAGTTTTTGTTGCAAACGTTTCATCCCCTGTCTAGGTGACATCCTCAGTACTTGGGAGCCTCCTGTGAAGCGCTTCTGTCATGTTTCCTTCGGCATTTATAGTGGCTTGTCTCTGCCGCTTCCGGTTGTCAGTTGCTGTCCGCTGCAGTGGCCAGTGACCTGGACCCAATATACCGGCCACTGCAGCGGACAGCAACTGACAACCGGATGTGGCAGAGACAAGCCACTATAAATGCCGAAGGAAACATGACAGAAGCGCTTCACAGGAGGCTCCCAAGCACTGAGGATGTCACCTAGAAAGGGGATGAAACGTTTGCAACAAAAACTCCCAGCTCGGCGAACAGAACCACAAGGAACTAAGGGTTTCCAGAGCAGGCCACTCTGGGGTGGAGATTCACAGTTGACTGTATTTGAGAGAGAATTAGCTGTGTAAGAGGAATAAGAGCTTGTGTAGTTTAAAAAGGAGTTGCCATTGGTGCTAATGTCAGCACAGCAAATAAAAGCTGACAGGGTTGGGTGCCCAGAGAGGTCTTCCAGTCCTCACAAGTGGTTGAGCCTCTCCCTCGTTTACTTGAGAATTTTAAAGCACATCCACCATCCCCTTCACCCAACCTACCCCCATCCACTGACCTTGGTCTTCTCAGTCCAGTTTAGAACCAGATTGTTCCACAAGGAGCCAAAGGGAGTAATTCAGAATGCTGGAAATGAATGGTACAGCAATTAGTGGTGATGTTTAAGCAGCAGAGATGGTGAGGTATCCCTAATGAGTGAGTAGAAAGTGACAAGGACTGAATGGTTTAATCATTTTGGGAGGATGGGTTGAGTGAAAGCCATTGAGTGGGCATAATGTGTGCATTAGTGAGAGTTATAGCCCATGAGATTTGATGAGATATGTGTGCAGTTTGATTTTTATGTATTCGTAGGAGATGTATATCGCTGGCTAGGCCAGCACTTATTGTCTATTGCTAATCACTGAAAGGGCAGCTAAGGGTCAACCACTTTGCTGTGGGTCTGGAGTCGCATGTAGGCCAGACCAAGTAAGAATGGCAGTTTCCTTCTCAAAAGGACATTAGTGAAGCAGATTGTTTTTTTTTAGACAATTGACAATGGTTCCATGATCAACATTAGACTCTTAATTCCAGATTGTCTATTGAATTCAAAGTCTGCCATGGTGGGATTCAAACTGAGATCCCCAGAACATTACCTGGGTCTCTGGATTAATAGTCTAGTAACAGTGTTACAGTAAGTGGGTGGTCGTGTGAGTATGAGGGAGCAGAGCAAAGGTGTTGGCACCTCCCCTTGCAGAGGATCATTACCATGGACATAGCACTGACTTGGGTCACTATCGTTATCCAGGCTGCCTCAGTCTAGTGGAGTGGCTGCCTCTTGTGGTCAGCAGGATAGTGCACTACCCTCCCCTGCACCGTTTTGTTCACCAATACCTGCTGGTCCTTTTGACAAAATGGTGACTAGATACGTTTCTCCTGCATGTATTTGGCAATGACAGTTCTGCAGTATCTTTCAGTTTAATTGCTGATGTGGTGCCAATATTGTGAACATTGGAAGATCCTGGCAGTGGCAAGCACATCCCCCTCTTGAACCACATGATTCTGTGAGAAGGGTGGCCTGAGGCCTGGATGCATAACTAATGATGTAAAGAGCAGAAGATTGTATGAGAAAAGTCACTGTGAGCCGCAGTGAACTGTGCACCTTGAATCTCACTCGACAAAACATTCAAACTCAAAATGGGAAAATTCATCCGCATGCATTTGAAAAGCTATTATAGGTGCGGCGAGGGAAATAATGGAAGTTCTATTTTATATATTCTCTCAATATGAGAAAAAGCAATTTTTTTTTGCTGGAAGAAATTGCTGTCCAACTTCAGAACCAAAATTGCTTTTAATAAATATATTTAATCTATACTTGTGAAAATATATTCTGTTTTATTTCATTTAGCGGTGGGTTCCCAAATCCCACAGTGTGTCCAAATGTTTCCAATCACTTGGCATGTTTTATTTTTACTTTTCTCATTTTACTCCTGCTGCACAAATCGTTCTCCATAATAGGGTAGGAGTTTGGTGCATACATTTATAAAAGCAGACCATGTTGCAAAACATGGACGCAGTGCAAGTAATGATGAGTAGAGAAATGTGTTAATTATTAACAGCTACAGAGCACCAGGAAAAGGTAGATGGCTGTACCTTGGTTTAGAGTTTGGGCTTTTATTGAAAATTATGTTCTGTTCTGATTAACTAACTTAAAATTCAGGTGATACAACCAAAATTACCTTCCAAACCTGAAGTTCCAATAGACATTATTATTGTATAACTGCATTCTTTTTATTCTGTAAGAAACAAAACTGGATTCATTTCATGAACCAACTTACAAAATCTATTGGCTGACTTTGAGTGGTTCTTGCCTGGATCTTTTGCATCTTGCTGGATTTCCCATCAGTTGTGCTCAACGACAGTTGCAGGGGAGTGGCAAGTATATGCTGTGACCACCTTTGGTTCTAAAGTCACCTGGAACAGTGCCGAAGAAGTCAGACTCCATCAGATTGTCAGCCTAAAACGTGAGCACTGTTTTGCTCTCCACAGGTGCACAATGACCCACTGAGCATTTCCGTCATCTTGCGTTTCTATTTCAAGTTTCCAACATCTGCTGTGTTATGCTTTTGTCACAACTTGTTTTGCTCCTAATATCGGAGTTGTTAAAAATGCATGTTGGGATTTGTAGCGATCAAATACATGAGTCTTATCAATGAGGAGCAAACACTCACCAATTCCAACCATTTACTTTTAAATTTTGTAATTTTTCATGCCTGAACTACACAGGGAATTTCACCCAATATACTCTCAATAGGCTTTCCAAACACATTCTTGGAGCTGGCAAGAGTTCTGTTGTGAATGCAGTTAATGCCCAAGGAATGTAAGAGTGAACAATGATTAATCTCAGTCTAGGATGCTAACCATGTGAAAGATTCTGTTTTTCTCCTTAGAAACAATGTAAAGGTTACTGTTGTACATTAGATAGCCGTTCACATGCCTTCAAATCTCCCTGCTGGAAGGCTGTATTTTACTCCATGTTTGGGATGGGTTGTTGGTCCATATTTAAAAATAATCCCATTGCTGTAATTTGGGAGAGGACGGTGGTGCCGCACATCTGCTGGCAACTCAGAATTCTTTTACAATATATTAATGAAACATGTTTCAATTAAACTAAAGTTAATTTAATTTGAGAAAAGAAGGCTGACAGTAGTTTTAATACAAGTCTTCAAAAGAATGAAAGGTGATGAAATGTTTGATGTAAGCAAACTATTTAAACTGGAAAACGAGAGTAAGATTAGAGGACAAATTACTAAATTCCAGAACCTTCAACAAATTCAGACTTTAAACAGAAGTTTGTTTTCTGAAAATCTTTGTGGAAACAGCCTCCCAGAAAGGTAAATGATTCTCAATCAACAAATACTGTTAATGATAATTGCATCCCATTGAGAAAGAAGGCTGAAATTATACGAACATATTAGCGTTCATTTGTCCCAAGGATCTGACCTATTGCCTGACAAACCTGAAGTCAAATTCCAGAATATTGCAGAAGCTCATCATCTTCGTAGCAATGCATCAGCTAATCCAAATTATCATACCAACCAATCAGCACCTTTTTCTCCTTGCAATAAGTTATTGTGACAGTTGAACTTTGGCACTCTTGCTTTTATCCTGACGAGTGCAAAACCAAAAAAAAATCAGCAATGCATCTTACTTTTCAAAAATGTTCATGAGCAACCATGAAAGGCCACAAAAGCTGTTGGTTAAGAAATGAGTATTTAACAAAACCCCAAATCCCTGCTCTTCCTCCAAGTATCACAGAATCGTATCATCCAACACAGTCATAACGAGAGCAGTTTACACAGAAGGAACCATAATCAGACATTACTCTGTGAGAATTGGAGCTGTGGGGAATGTAGAGGAAGGTAGAATTGAAGCTGAGAATTATGTTAAATGGCCAGGCAGGCCCTGAACCTTACAGTTTACCATTGCTCCTCTTTCTTGCACATACTTGTGAGATGGTGCTTCATACTTTTACAGTCTAGTAAATAGATTGGCATTCAACAGATATTTTAGACCATTATTTACAAAGGAACAAAACCTTAGCTTAAGAGGAGAAAGTAGGAGAATGGCACTTAGTAAAATGCTCAGTTAGATAACAGGGGAAATAAGGTATTATTTTTCGGTGTGGCAGCCTGTCACCAGTGGGATTCCACAGGGATCAGTGCTGGGATCACACATGTTTATGACATATATTGATGAATTGGAGGAAGGAAGTGAATGTGTGAATGTACTGTAGCCAAATGTACAGATGCATATACAATAGACTGGATGGCCTCATGTTGTGCTGTAGTAATTCTGTGAGACAGGAAAATGGTTCTCTGGAGCCAGGGAGTGCAAAATATTTTACTTGCTAGCATGACAAAAACTGTGTACCTTAAGTATAAGGTAATCATTAATATGCAGCTGTAATAGTGTTGGGTATGGGGCCAATCTTGAGACACTGAATAGGACCATGTAAAATGAAAATAGAAGTAACCATGGTTGATTTTAATCTTTATATTGATTGGGTTAATCAAATTGAAAAGTGTAGTTATGACAATGAATTCATTGGGTGTATTAAGGGTTGCTTCCTAAAACTATGTGTCATGGAGTCACCTAGGGAACAGGCTGTAATGGATCTGAAAATGGATAACGATGCATGTTTAACAAATGACTTCTGACTAAAAGATCTGCGAAGAAGTAATGATCATAACGTGATCATGTTTAATATTCAATTCGAGAGTGAGAAATGTAGGTCAAAAATGATAGTGTTTAACTTATGTAAAGGGAATAACAATGAAATGAGAATAGAGTTAACTAAAATAAACTGCGCAGAGATTAGTAGGAATGGCAGTAAGAAAGCAGTGGCAGATACTTAAGGAGATAATTCATGACTCTCAGCAAAAATACATCCCAGTAAGGAGGAAAGATTCTAAGAGTGGGATAAATCAACCATGGGTTAACCAAGGAAGTTAAAGAGCAGTACATTGAAAGAAAGAAAGTATAATAAGAATGCCTAAGTCAGTGACAGCTCCCCAGGCTGGGATTAATTCAAGATCTATCAAATAAGGATTAAAATGATAATAAAGAAAGAGAAAATAAACTACAAGGGGAAAATAGAGAGGAATAAAGAAAAACTGATGTTAAGACCTGCTTTTAAAAAAATGAAAAGGAAGAGCGAGGTCAAAGTGAACATAGGTCTTTTAGAAAATGAATCTGGGAAAATGGTTTAGAGGAATAAAGAAATGGCGGAGGAGTTAAAAAGATATTCACATCCGTTTGTATCGTGGAAAATACTTTGAATGTTCTGTTAATACTAAAGAATACAAGGGAGGAATTAAGTAACATCATGAAGATGTAGTATTAGACAAATTATTGGATCTGATTGCTTGCATTCTAGGATCCTAAAAATGATAGTTACGGAGATAGTGGATGCATTGGCTATAATTTTCCAAAGTCCTTGGAATCTGATGAGTACCAAAGGGTTGGAAAACTGCTAATGTGACATTCCTATTCAAAAAGGGAGGGAGGCAAGGAGTGGGTGACTATCAGCTGATTAGCCCAACATCAATTGTTATGGAAATATTGTAATCCATTATTAAGGAAGTAATAGCACAACATTTGGATAATCATAATCTAACCATGCAGAGTCAGCATGACTTCATGAAAGGGCAGTTGTGTCTGATCAATTTATTAGAGCTTTGTTTGAGAAACCAACCAGAGTGGATAGTGGGGACCCAGTAGATGTGTTACATTTGAAATTCCAGAATACATTTATCAAGGTCCATCACACACAGTTTTGGAGATGGTACATTGGCATGGATAAAGAATTGCCTCATGGACAGGAAACAACAAGTGGGGATAAGGTATTCTTTTTCAGTGTGGCAGCCTGTCACCAGTGGGATTCCACAGGGATCAGTGCTGGGATCACAAATGTTTATGACATATACTGGAGGAAGGAGGTGAATGTGTGAATGTACTATAGCCAAATGTATAGACACATGAAAATAGGTGGAAAAGCAGGTTGTGACAGGGGTATAAACAATTTACAGAGAGATGCCGAAAGGTTAACTAAGTGGGCAAAATGTTGGCAAATGGAGTGTAGTATGGGAAAATGTGAAGTTGTTCACTTTGGAAGGGAGAATAAAAGATCAGAACATTACTTAAATGAGAGTATGGTAACCCTAGAAACCAATGAGAATCAGTAATTAATTTCCCTGGGCACTGAGTACGAATTCCCTTGATAACAGACAATGGCCAGCCCAGCTGGAACTCGTCACCTAGCCCATTATAAAGGCGACGAAGGGATGGGTCTGCAGAACTGTCTGTCCTAGGATGGGATTAGCCTGTGTATGCCACAAGTAAACATTATTCATTTCCAGTCGGGTTATTACAGAGAAAAACTGCAGAAAGCTGTAAGACAATACTGCTTGGGTACACATGTGTGCATGACAGAGAAAGCTAGCACTTAGGTACAGTCGGTAATCAGGAAGGTTCAAAGGGTTGAAGTATGAGAGTATAAGTGTAGGGTGCTGGTGAGACCACATCTGGAGTATTGTGAGCAGATTTTGTGCTCTGACTTAAGGGAAGACATCATTTCATTGATGTTCAAACAAAATTCACTTGGATGATCCCCACTCTGGAGGGATTGTCTTAAACAGGTGGAGACTCTACTCACTTGAGTTTGGAAGAATAAAAGTTTCAGAAGAATAAAACACATAGAATTCTTAAGGGGATTGAGAGGAAAACTGCTGAGAGGATGTTTGCCTTCTTGGGAGAGTTTAAGACAGGGGGTGGTCTCAGAATAAAGGGATGTTAATTTAAGATCGAGATGATGAAGAATTTCTTCTCTCAGAGGCTGTGAGTCTTTGGAGATCCTTGCCACAGCAGGTTGTGGGGTCAGAGTCTTTATGTATGTTTAAGATTGAGAGATAGTTTTATCAGTTGGTGCACCGAGGGTTATGAGGAACAGGTGGTAAAGTGGATGTGAGGAATGTTGGGGTCAAGATTAGAGTGGTGCTGGAAAAGCACAGCAGGTCAGCAGCATCCGAGGAGCAGGAAAATCGACGTTTTGGGCAAAAGCCCTTCATCAAGAAGGAATTTTGGATCAGCTATGATCTTCTTGATTGATGGAGTAGGCTAGAGGGAGCAAATAGTCTACTCCTGTTCCTATTTCTCATGGTCTTACTCCTGATCCTATGCTTCAAATAAATACATGCGTGAGTTCAAAAAGCTTTTTGATTGTTTTACGAATATAGCATTTGATAAAACTGGCAGTACTTGAAGTAAATTCCACAGGTGCCATTGGGGAAGGAAATAGGCGGTCATGTTGATATGATTAGAATAAAAAATATTAGAGGAAACTTGTGCAGAGAATAAATACATTGAGAATGAACCCATCAGTCTAAGAGGCCTGTTTCTGTGCATATGATTTGTATAATGCTTTGTTTTTTGCTTCTGCCATCCTTTCAAAACTGCAAATCAAGCCATCACTTATGTGCATCACAGATCCATTGATTACAGCAATTCATCATTCAACCATCACTAAGAACACATCTAGATGTTGCTTTTGATGACGAAGTTCACACAATTCATATTTTATCTTTCAATTCAAAATAATTTGACCAGACATCTTTGTGGATTCAAGAAACCTGATCCTAAAAGATATTTATTTTATCATACACTTGCCATTCATGTTAAATGTGCACAATTTCATGTTGGAGAACATGAACACTGCAGATGCTGGAGATCAGAGTCAAGAGTGTGGTGCTGGAAACTCTTCACGATGAAAGGCTACTGCCCGAAATGTGGATTCTCCTGCTCCTCAGATGCTGCCTGACCTGCTGTGCTTTTCCAGCACCACAAAATTTAATATATCCAAACATGAAAATTCATCTGCATTCTTAAACACATCCATTCAATGGTGCAACCTCTCTGAATACTATATATATTGATCCCACATTAACATTAGTCTTTCTATCCTCATGGTAATAGGTGACAAAAGAAAACAACAAAAACATATAATGCAAAAGTTGGCGAACTAGTTTGAGAACAATTAAAATAAATTTTTGGAGAGAATGAAATATTCAATTGTACCACAATAAGAAATCGGAATAATTTTGTATATCTATATTATCTTGTATGACGATGCCACCCCTTCAACAAGGTTATGTTGTCCTTGGCTTTTGTTTTTCAGAGAGGTTATAAAAGATACAGACTCCAGAAAGTCTGGGGTTGAAGGGTTTCAGGGCCAATGTGTTTATAGCTAACAAATACTGCCTCAGGAAAAAGGCTTTCAAGTTTTAAAAATAAACACTTGTACACTGAAAGGGGAGTGGCCAGTTCTCCCAGCTGAACTTTTCTCTGGTTTGGTTTGGGTCTTGGCAGCAGTGTTTGGAAGCTGCTGGACCCAAAGAAGCAGGTCCAGACTGATACCCTCTCTCTGATTTCTCTCCTATAAGACCCTGTGTTTGATTTCTCCTTTTGTGCCAAGGGATGTTTATGGGGTTGTTGCAAGTAGTTAGAGCAGCATCATTAAGTTAGGCTGATTTTTTTGGTTTTTGGATCGGTTGTTATTCGGTATTTTGTTCTCTTTTGTTTGTATTTCATTTGGTAATCTTGTAAATAAATTCAATTTTGTTAAAAACTAAGTGGTTTGACTAGTGGCATTTCTGCTGGGATATCCAATTACACCTGCTTAAAACAATTGGAAAAGTGAGGAGTCTGGCCTGGTCCATAACAGATTGGGGCTCGTCCAGGATTTGTTCCATCATTCCAAATTGGGATTCGGATTGTTGGACTTGAAGACAGTAAGTGATAGGTGTTAATGTCTTTTGTTCTGGGTGTTACACTTTAAGAATGCAAACACATTGAAAATAATGCAGAAAACGTCATGAGAACAATTCTTGGAAAGAGGAACTTCAATCATAAGATTGAGTAGAGAAGCCAAAACCGTTATTCTTAAAGAAAAGAAGATTGTGAGGAGATTTGATTGACATAATGAAATTTTTGAGGTCTCTGGACACAGTAAATAGGGATAAACTATTTCAATTCATGAAAAGATCTAGATCAAAGGGCACAGGTTCAAAATAATTGATAAAAGAAGCCAAGATGATATGAGAAGCATTTTTCAAGCAGCAAATTAATTAAGGTTTGAAATGCTTGAGATTCTGATAGAGGAAGGTTCAAGCAAGGTGTTGAAAAGACTGTTACCTGAAAAGGAAGATTGCTTAAGGTTAATGATAAAAGGTTGAAAAATGACAAGGGAAAATTGCTCATTTAGAGAGCTGATGTGGACATGAAGAACCAAATGGCTTCCTTCTGCCCTGCAATAATCCTATGATTATGTGCTTTTATGAACTGGCAGCATGCCATGACCAGATATGATCAAAGTTGATGAGGGGTCTGAAATCAGCATCAGCGCCTAGATTTGTTTAGGAACTAGGTGTAGGGATGTTCAGTTTGGCACATCGCACGTCATGTTGGTTGCTTCAGAGCACATTGTTCACTTCATAAATAAGCATTGTGCTATTCAATCTCTATGTCTGATCCTTTGGGAATTGCACATCTCTCATGGTCTTAGGGGTTGTTCCATTCTTTATTTTATGTTGTAGTCAATCATCAGTCTTGAATTTGGAGGTAGAAACTTCAGTGCGGCATTGATGGATGATCCATTTGTTGAATGTTACGCTGTTATAGATGCTGTCCTTAAGATGTTAAACTGAGGCTGTATTTTTCTGTCAAGGTGATATGAAAGATTTCACTGTCCTTTGAAGAAAAACAGGTAGTTTCATGGGGACCCTAGTAAACATTCATTTCTTAGAGGAGAAAGTGAGGACTGCAGATGCTGGAGATCAGAGCTGAAAATGTGTTGCTGGAAAAGCGTATCAGGTCAGGCAGCATCCAAGGAACAGGAGATTCGACGTTTCGGGCATAAGCCCTTCTTCAGGAATGAGGAAAGTGTGTCCAGCAGGCTAAGATAAAAGGTAGGGAGGAGGGACTTGGGGGAGGAGAGATGGAGATGCTATAGGTGGAAGGAGGTCAAGGTGAGGGTGATAGGCCGGAGTGGGGTGGGGGTGGAGAGGTCAGGAAGAAGATTGCAGGTTAGGAAGGCGGTCTGAGTTTGAGGGATTTGACTGAAACAAGGTGGGGGTAGGGGAAATGAGGAAACTGGAGAAATCTGAGTTCAACTAATGCCCGAAATGTCGAATCTCCTGTTCCTTGGATGCTGCCTGACCTGCTGCGCTTTTCCAGCAACACATTTTCAACATTCATTTCTTAGCCAACAGATAAATTAGTGAAAAAAAACAAAGAACTGCGGTGGAAATCAAAAAGCCAAATGGACAGCGAAGAGAGTTACCTCAGATTGCAACAAGATTTGGACCAAATGGGCCAATGGACTGAGAAGTAGCAGATGGAGTTTAATCCAGATAAATGCGAGGTGCTGCATTTTGGGAATGCAAATCTTAAAAGGACTTATGCACTTAATGGTAAGGTCCTAGGGAGTGTTGCTGAACAAAGAGATCTTGGAGTGCAGGTTCATAGCTCCTTGAAAGTGAAGTCACAGGTAAATAGGATCGTGAAGAAGGCGTTTAGTATGCTTTCGTTTATTGGTCAGAGTACTGAGTACAGGAGTTGGGAGGTCATGTTGCGGCTGTACAATACATTGGTTAGGCCACTGTTGGAGTGCTGCGTGCAATTTCTGGTCTCTTTCCTATTGGAAAGATGTTGTGAAACTTGAAAGGGTTCAGAAAAGGTTTACAAGGATGTTATCAGGGTTGGAGGATCTGAGCTACAGGGAGAGGCTGAGCAGGCTGGGGCTATTTTCCCTGGAGCGTCGAAGGCTGAGGGGTGACCTTATGGAGGTTTACAAAATTATGAGGGGCATGGATAGGATAAATAGGCAAAGTCTTTTCCCTGGGGTCAGGGAGTCCAGAACTAGGTTTAGGTTTAGGGCATAGGTTTAGGGTGAGAGGGGAAAGATATAAAAGAAACCTAAGGGGCAACTTTTTCATGCAGAGGGTAGTACGTGTATGGAATGAGCTGCCAGAGAAAGTGGTGGAGGCTGGTACAATTGCAACATTTAAGAGGCATTTGGATGGGTATATGAATAGGAAGGGTTTGGAGAGATATGGGCTGGGTGCTGGCAGGTGGGACTAGATTGGGTTGGGATATCTGGTCGGCATGGACTGGTTGGACCGAAGGGTCTGTTTTCATGCTGTACACCTCTATGACTCTCTATGACTCTATAAAACAGAAAAACTCAGCAGGTCTGGCAGCATCTGTGGAGACATAGCAGAGTTAACATTATGAATCCAGCGACTTTTCTTCAGAAATTAGCGATTCACCTAATTACTATTTATGAGATATTAGTGTGTTGAGATATTTAGTTACTACAAAACAGTGGCTTTACCTCAAAACCACTGAGGCTAAATTAGTGTCTTAAGCAAGTTCAACATCAATTCTTTTTATTTTATTCACTCTCAGATGACGGCATTGCTGGCTAGGCTCGTACTTATTGCTCATCCCAGCTTGCTTTTCAGAAGGTGATGGTAAAAATTACTTCTTGAATTGCTATTGTTAATTTTGCGCAAGTATATACACAATAGTGCTGAAGAGGGATTGTCAATGTTTTATCCTTTGACACTATAGGAACACAAATATATTTCTAAGCCAGGACAGTGAGTGGCTCAGGGGAACTTACAACTGGTGGGTTCCCATATATCTGCTGTCCTTGTCCTTCCAGATGGTAGTGGCCATGGGTTTGGAAGGGGCTCTCTAAGGACTCTTGATGAATTTTCTGCAGTGGACTTGCAGATGGTGCACATTACTGTTACTGAAAAACTCGTTAGCAGAAAGCTGTTTTCCCTGGAGCATCGGAGGATGAGGGGTAACCTTACAGAGGTTTATAAAATCATGAGGGGCATGGATAGGGTAAAAAGGCAAAGTCTTTTCCCTGGTGTGGGGGAGATCATGACTCGAGGGCATAGGTTTAGGGTGAGAGGGGAAAGATATAAAAGGGATCTAAGGGGCGACTTTTTTCATGCAGATGGTGGTGTGTGCATAGAATGAGCTGCCAGAGGAAGTGGTGGAGGTTGGTACAATTGCAACATTTAAAAGCCATCTGGATGGGTATATGAATAGGAAGGTGTTAGAGGGATATGGGCCAGTTGCTGGCAAATGGGACTAGATTAAGTTAGGATATCTGATCAGCATGGATGAGTTAGACCGAAGGCCTGTTTCCGTGCTGTACACCTCTATGACTCAATGACTCTATGACTGAATGTTTGTGGGTGTGGTGCCAATCAAGCGGGCTGCTTTGTCCTAGATGGTATAAAGATTTCTGACAGCTCCTGACAGGAAAGTGTGGAGTATTCCATCACAGTACTTATTCTTTAAGTCTATGTTCCTATTACCAAACACTTTATTAAATACTCTCTCAACCTGTCCTGCCACTTTCAATGACTTATGTACACATGCACACATGTCGCTGTGTTCCTGCACTCTTTTTAGAAAAGTCCACTTAATTTTATATTGTCTTTACATGTTCTTTCTTCTAAAACAAATCACCTCCTATTTCTCTGCATTGAGTTTCACCTGGCAGCTGTCTGCTAACTTGTTTGTGTACTACATTTCTCACTGCGCTTCCAATGTTGATATCATCTGAAGACTTTAAATTGTTGTCTGTACACCAAGTTGTGGAATATTAATGTATATCAGGAAAAGCAAGGTTACCAGTAGTGAACGCTCTGTGCATTTCCAAAAAGTAAACCTATCTCCTGCCCAAAAAAAACAAACATAACCCTATCTGTTTCCTGTCACTCAACCAACTTTGTATCCATGTTGCTAACATCACTTTTATTCCATGAGCTCGAACATTGCTGACAAGGCTGTTGTGTGGCCCTGCATCAAATGGCTTTTGGAAGCATACCAGATTAACTGTTTGCATTGCAACTCTCTTTGTAACACCATCAAAAGACACCAGCAATTTAATTAAACTCAATTTTCCCTCAGGAAATTCATGTTGGCTTTCCTTTATTAATCCATTTGTCCATATGAATATTAATTTTGTCATGGATTGATCTTTTTATAAGGGATAAGAAATAGACAACGTTAAAGAGTCTTATAACAAATGGAGCAGATCTCAGCTCCACAGACCTGTCACATCCAGTAATGAATTGTGGTGAATAATTAACCAACTCATTAGAGGAGGAAGCTCCACATATATTCTCATCTTGAATGTTGCGAGAGACCAGCACATCAAGACAAAACACATGCATATGCATCCATCATCAGCCAGAAATGCAAAATGGATGATTCATCTCAACCGCCTCCTGACCTTCCCAAAATCACAGATGCAAGTATTGGGTCAATTTGGTTCAGTCTGCATGGTATGAGGAAACAACTAAAAACAAGGGAAACTGTAAAAGTTATGGGACCTGACAATGTTCTGGCAATAGTCCTGAATTCTGATGTTCCAGGATTGGCGTATCCCTATCCAAGCTGTTCTAATACAGCTACAACACAAGGTTCGATCCAGTAAATGTGAAAAATTGTTCGCGTATGTCTGCACACAAAAACAGGGCAAATAGAAACCAGCCAATTTCTACCCCTTCAGACTATTCTCTATCGTTGACAAAGTGAATGGGCAGGGTTTTTGACAGTGCTATCAAGTAGCATCTGCTTAGCAATAATCTACTCATTAATGCTCAGTTTGGCTTCTGCCAGGGCCACTCAGCTCCAGATCTCATTACAACTTTGGTCCAAAAATGGACTAACATTTGAATGTCTAAAGATGAGGTGAAAGTGACCCTTGACAACAGGGCTGCATTTTATAGTGTGATCACAATAAACCCGAACAAAACCTGAGTCAATGAGGATAAGGGGGAAATCTCTCCAACATCATATGTGGAAAAGGGGAAGATGTTTGTAGTTTCTGGAAGGCAATAATTTCAGTTGGATGTTATTAGTACAGGAATTCTGTAAATCATAAAACTGCATAATATTCAGCACTATTCTTGACCCCTCAGGTACTGAAGTATCTGATGTTCATATGCAGCAAGACCTGAACAACGTCCGGGCTTGAGCTGAAAGGGCCGAGTATTATTTTGGCCACCTTAAACAATAGAGAATCTAATCATCTTCCCTTTATATTTAATGGCATTGCCATCACATTATCAATATTGTTGGGGATAGCATTGACCAGCAACGGAATTGGACCAGCCATGTAAATATTATAGTGAGAAGGGCAGGGCTGAAGCTGGGAAATTTTCAGTGGTTAGCTCACCTCTTGGTTCCCCAAAGCCTGTTTATCATCCACAAGGCACAAGTCAAGAATGTAATGGAATGCAAGGCACAAGTCAGGAATGTGATGGAATGCTGTCCACTTGCTGGGATGTTTGGAGCTCTAACAACACTCAGGAAACTCGGCACCATCTGGAAAAAATGTAGCATATTTGTTTTGCACGAGATCTACCAGCTTCAGTGTTCATTTCCTTCTCCACTGACACACAGTGGTAACTGTGTATACCACCTGCAGGATGCCTCTGCAGCAATTCACTAAACTTTCTTTAATGGCATTTTCCAAACCCATAACCTCTATCACTTCGAAGAACAAAAGTAACAGATGCGTGGGATCACCACGCATGGACAGCATGGTGGCACAGTGGTTAGCACTGCTGCCTCACAGCGCCTGAGACCCGGGTTCAATTCCCGACTCAGGCGACTGACTGTGTGGAGTTTGCATGTTCTCCCCGTGTCTGCGTGGGTTTCCTCCGGGTGCTCCGGTTTCCTCCCACAGTCCAAAAATGTGCGGGTCAGGTGAATTGGCCATGCTAAATTGCCCGTAGTGTTAGGTAAGGGGTAAATGTAGGGGTATGGGTGGGTTGCGCTTCAACGGGTCGGTGTGGACTTGTTGGGCCAAAGGGCCTGTTTCCACACTGTAAGTAATCTAACCTAATCTCTAATCTAACCAATACCTGAAAGTTTCCTTCAAAGCCACACACCATCTTGATCGGGAACGATTTCATTGTTCCTTCATTGTTGATGTGTCAATATTCTGGAACTTTCTTCCAAGGGCACTTGTGGATGTCCTTACACCCCAAGAGAGCACCGGTTCAAGAAAGTATCTCAGCACATCTTCTCAATAGCCATTAAGAATGGGCAATAACTGCTGACCTAGCCAGTGATGCACACATTCCATGTATAAATAAAAAAAAGAGATTTATCCATCATTAAGACTGAACGGGCCCATAGTTGTTGAAGTTATCTTTGCACTTGGTTTGAATAAGAGAGTAATATTTGCCATTTTCAAATCTTCTGGCACTCCATCTGAATCTAAGGAAGACTGAAAAGTTATGACTAGTGCTTCCACAATTCCCACTCTTGCTTCCTTCAGTATCCTTGGAACCATCTCATCCCGTCCTGATACCTTATAACCTTTAACTACAGTAAGCAATCCAATACTTCCTCCTGATTAATTTTAAAATTAATTCGTTTCTGAATTACTTCCTGTTTCACCCTGTCCTGGGTAGCATCTTCTTCCTTGATGAAAGCCAGTGCAAAGTATATATTTATTATCTCAGTTATATTCTTCTGCCTTCAATTATAATTTTTCTTTCTGGTCCCTAATCAGCCTTCCTTGGCATTTCGCTTCTAATATGCTGAAGAACACTTTGAGTCTGTTTTTCACATTGACTGCCAGTCTATATTTATCCTCCCTTTTTCTTATCTTATTTGATTTTTCACAGTTCCTCTAAACCTTCAACACATGTTTTGATTCTCAGTTGTACTTTCTGTTTGACACGTGTCATAAGTATATTTCTTTCTTCCATGTCCTAACTTCAAACTCTTTTTTCTTTGGCAACCTGATAACTTGAGCTCTGTTTGCTTTTCATTTCTATTTCAAGAGCAGGATACGTTGACATTGCCCAATCGAGCTCTTCTTTGAAGGTAGCTCCTTAATTACATTCATTTTTTTCCTACAATTGCTCAATTCCAATTCATTTGGCACAGATCCATGCTTACCCAACTGAAGCTGGTTTTCTCCTAGTTGAATGTTTTATTCATTATCTAATTCCATTGTCAGCCTAAACATTGTGACACATTGATCACTGTCACCGAAATGTTTTCCTACTGACCTTAACCCACAAAGCCATGTGATCTCCAATAGGTCTTGCAGTACTTCCTTTTTGTTTGGCTTTGGAACAAAATATTTCAGTACACGCTGTAGGAAATCTCCTCCACTCTTGATCACACTGAATATCTCTTCATTGGAAGTTCTTAGTAAATTCTGTAACTTTAAGACCAGAGTTAGACGCAATTTGTCTCTTGACATAGGCCTCGATAGGGGAAAGCAGCCAGTTCTCAAAACATGCATTGAAAAATATCAAACTGACTCTTGAAACAAACTTGCTGGTTATTAAGTCTACATTTTCAGCACCTTATTGTATTACTGAGAGACTGAAGTGACTTAAACATTTCAAAAGTGAAAGTTCAACAGCTTTGCTGTTTGCAGTACATTCTGAGCATTACATGGATGGACAAAATCATGAATGTGGCATTTCTTTCAACAGCAGATCTCACAAATATAATTATCCCTTATAAAGTAGATGACTCCACAGCCTTGAGAAGGATCACAGGCTTAAGAACAGTCACGCATTATGGATCTTCTATATGGTAAGGATTTTGGAGCCAGCTAATGAATAGGATGCCACAGCTGAGCTTCAAGAATGCAGGCCAGCAATGGCATGAAGGGTTAACATATTTATATTTGCAGTTAGGAACAGTAACTGACAACAGAGGCACATGACAACTTCATCTGTGTCCATCACCACAATGATCCATTGTTAGAGTAGGGCTGACACTGAAATAGAAACATGACCAAACCTACCTCTTATTGTACAGATCTCTTCAACTTCAGCAAAACTGCACTCATTGAAACTGCTCAACAGATTTGACTTGCTGCATGTCCACTATCTCTCACAGATCAAATCTGGATCCTGATGCTAGAACAGTTAAGAATTCTAGCATAAAGGAGCACCAGGTTTAGCTGTGTGTGCACCTCAGTCATTATCAGCTGGATTGTCTGTCTTCTCTACAATTTTCATTTCTGAGGTTTGGGCCATGGACCTTCCATCAAATTCATCCATACGTATTGGCGAAGTATCGCAGTGGTTTGTCATTGCCTTCTGCAGGAAACTCTCGCACTCTTACTGTTTATTATCATGTATATTGAGAGAATTTATGGGTCAACAGTTTACTGACTGGCTATATTACAGATGTAACTACCTTGGTCAACAAGTCTTTCATGGGGCTCGAACCTGGAACATCTGGCCCAGAGGTAGGGATACTACTACAGTGCCACAAGAACTGCTTACAAGCTAGTGCACAAATATAAAATAGCAATCCAAGCATCTCGTGAAATGTATAAGTGAGGAAGTGGTGTTTCAATTGTACAGACACAGCTTTGGTCATTTATAGCCTAGAGTATAGTACTCAGTGTTAGGCAGAATGCCTTAGGAGAGATATATCATGGAGACAGGTTGGAGAGGGTAATTTATAATCCTTGAATTCAGAAGGTTGAGGGATGATCTAATTGAGACACTTAAAATGCTAAAACAACTTGATATAGTAGATGGAGAAATTATTTTATCTACTACTGGCACCCCAGGAAGAAAAGGTATAATCTTAAAATTAAAGTTAAGCTATTTACAGATGAAGCAGAGAAGCGTATTTTTCACACAAAGTGTGCTGGAAATGCAGAGATCTCTCTCCCAAGAGGCTGTGGTTGCTGGGTCTATTGAAGCTTACAGGACTAAGATCAATATATTTTTGTTAGATAAGGGTATCAAGGGATATGGAGTAAAGATGGGTAAATGGAATTGAGATACAGATCAGTCACAATTTAACAAAATAGCAAAAGAGGTTAAAAGGCTGATGACGTTTTCCTGCTTCTATGTTCTGATCACAGAAATACCAAATCTCCTCTGTTGCTATCTCAGATCAGGCAACAGTCCGAGCTGGTATCATTCCTGTCAGCTATTAGGATTATTAATTCATAAATAAATCCCAAGTAAAAGCACTTGATTGTGAGAAAATCGCTGTGAAACATGCTTGCCTATTATTCACAGGGTAACAGGTACATTGGTCTGATTGGGAGCAAGAATACCAATTACGAGGTGAATTTAAAATAACCACAGTGACATAGTGTCTTTGAACATTCCAGAGTAGTCCACTCCTTGTCAGAAAGTAACAGATTTCTGCAGGCAAGAACCACAGATGGTATTCAATGCTTTGGCTGCCATCTGTGACTAGCTTACTGAATATATTTTTATGTGCAGTACCCCCCACCTCTGTTTCACTTCCATACAGTAACTCATGTCGTTTGAGGCTGTTTCAGGCTTTCCCTTTGCACTCCAGTGAGACCTTGCAACAGCTGTGTTGCAAAAACGTACACTGTCAGGAGAAGGTAAGCTGCATCTTCCTGAGAACAAGGGGAAAATTATATGTTTGTTTCTTGAACATAAATCGGATCCAAGCAGAGCTGGACCCGTGGGTCAGTAATTATTTGAATGGTGCAGCTGTTCCTACAAACTTTGGATCATCAGGACACCTGGACTAATACAGACAGCTTCTAATCCTCAATTGTGGATCAGCATTTGCTGAGTAGCATATGGAGAAACTTCACAGTAATGCTCCTTTAAGAATTCATTGTCCAATTATTGATGCTGAGATCGGTTTGAACACCTGACACCAGCATAAACTGTGCAGAATTTTGATGTTAATCTACTTTTATTGTAAATAAAATTTGTTGCCTGGCACTTATAGAGCCATAGAGATGTACAGCGTGGAAACAGACCCTTCAGTCCAACTCGCCCATGCTGACCTGATATCCTAACCTAGTCTAGTCCCAGTTGCCAGCATTCAGTCCATATCCCTCTAGACCCTTCCTATTCATATACCCATCCAGATGCTTTTTAAATTTTGTAATTGTACTAGCCTCCACCACTTCCTCTGGCAGCTCATTCCACACACGCACCACCCTCTAAGTGAAAACGTTTCCCCTTAGGTCCCTTTTATATCTTTCCCCTCCCCCCCTAAACCTATGCCCTTTAGTTGTGGACTCCCCCACCTCAGGTAAAAGACCTGGTCTACTAATGGCAGCATCTATATCCAATAACAATTTTGAATAAAAATTTGAAATTTACAAAGTAAATCAGTTAATTGTAAAAATAGAAAGAACTGCGGATGCTGGAAATCAGAAATGTAAACAGAAATTGCTGGAAAAGCTCAGCAGGTCTTGCAGTATCTGTGGAGAGAAAGCAGTTAACATTTCGGGTCCAATGGCTATTCCTCCAACATCATTCTTAACATTTTATATTCAGGTTTGGTGGCTTCCAGACTCAAACATGGGCAAAGAAATAGCAGATGGAATACAATGTGAGAAAGTGTGAGGTCATGTACTTTGGTAGGAAGAATAGGAGCTTAGACAATTGTTGACAATCATTCACCAACATGCCTTTAGTTAAAATACTTATTCCCCAACCATCAACTCGATTACACAAATGAATTACACAACACTTAAGACAGCCAATAGGACCGATGCAGTTATTGGAAAAGAATTGGAAAGTGTCTTTGGGGAAGGTAAAGCAATCAGGTTCTGAATTTTGTTTCTTTTTCCGACAATTTTCTTATCCACTGAAAGGCTTATGGTTCTGGCAACTTATATATCATTGAATGACAGAGTGATTCTATTCAAAACAATGAAGAATATTAGTATCCCAGTTTCCTCCTAAATAATGCTGATGGAATGGCCCTCCATTTTTGTAATTTGATATGATTCTCTGTAGATATTTTTAATCAACTTGTTGGATGTGTTATGAGACACTTCAGAAGCATGTGGAACTTGAACCTAGGTCTTCAGCCTCAAAGGCAGAGACACTAACACTATATCACAAAGGCCCTGAAGCCAATTGGACTTGGTATTAGCAGATAGTCTTCCATTTAAATACTAACCAAGCCTGAATGTGCTTACTTCTGATGTTTTCAGGGTGTTATGAAGTTTTGAGGTGGCGGGGAGGCTACAGAAGGATTTGGACAGGTTAGGAGAGTAGGCAAAGAAATGGCAGATGGAATACAATGTGGGAAAGTATGAGGTCATATATTTTGGTAGAAAGAATAGAAACTTTGACTATTTTCTAAGTGGGGAGAAAATTCAGAAGTCTGAAGTGCAAAGAGACTTTAGAGTCCTAATCTAGGATACCCTGAAAGATTAACTTGCAGGTTGAGTCAGGAGTTGGGAAGACAAATGCAATGTTGGTATTTATTTCAAGAGGACTAGAATATAAAAGCAGGGGTGTATTTCTGAGGCTTTATAAGGCTCTGGTCAAACCATATTTAGAATGTTGTGAGCAATTTTGTGTCCCATATCTCAGGAAGGATGTACTGGCCCTGCAGCATGTTCAGAGGAGGTTTACAAGAATGGTCCCAGGAATGAAAAGCTTACCAGAAAATAGGGGCGATACTAAATTAATATTTTGCATCAGTATTTACTGTGGAAAAGGATATGGAAGATATACAATGTCGGGAAATAGATGGTGACATCTTGCAAAATGTCCAGATTACAGAGGACGAAGTGCTGGATGTCTTGAAACAGTTAAAAGTGGATAAATACCCAGGACCTGATCAGGTGTAACCGAGAGCTCTGTGGGAAGCTAGAGAAGTGATTGCTGTGCCTCTTGCTGAGATATTTGTATCATCGATAGTCACAGGCGAGGTGCTGGAAGACTGGAGGTTGGCAAATGTGGTGCCGCTGTTTATGAAGGGCAGTAAAGACAAGCCAGGGAACTATAGACCAGTGAGCCTGACCTCGGTGGTGGGCAAGTTGTTGGAGGGAATCCTGAGGGACAGGATGTACATGTATTTGGAAAGGCAAGGACTGATTCGGGATAGTCAACATGGCTTTGCGCATGGGAAATCATGTCTCACAAACTTGATTGAGTTTTTTGAAGAAGTAACAAAGAAGATTGATGAGGGCAGAACAGTAGATGTGATCTACATGGACTTCAGTAAGACGTTCAACAAGGTTCCCCATGGGAGATTGGTTAGCAAGGTTAGATCTCATGGAATACAGGGAGAACTAACCATATGGATACAGAACTGGCTCAAAGGTAGAAGGCAGAGGGTGGTGGTGGAGGGTTATTTTTCAGACTGGAGGCCTGTGACCAGTGGAGTGCCACAAGGATCGGTGGTGGGTCCTCTACTTTCTGTCATTTACATAAATGATTTGGATGAGAGCATAAGAGGTGCAGTTAGTAAGTTTGCAGATGACACCAAAATTGGAGGTGTAGTGGACAGCGAAGAGGGTTACCTCAGATTACAACAGCATCTGGACCAGATGGGCCAATGGGCTGAGAAGTCACAGATGGAGTTTAATTCAGATAACTGCGAGGTGCTGCATATTGGGAAAGCAAATCTTAACAGGACTTATACACTTAATGGTAAGGTCCTCGGGAGTGTTGCTGAACAAAGACACCTTGGAGTGCACGTTCAAAGCTCCTTGAAAGTGGAGTCGCAGGTAGAAAGGATAGTGAAGAAGGTGTTTGGTATGCTTTCCTTTATTGGTCAGAGTACTGAGTACAGGAGTTGGGAGGTCATGTTGCGGCTGTAAAGGACATTGGTTAGGCCACTGTTGGAATACTGCATGCAATTCTGGTCTCCTTCCTATTGGAAAGATGTTGTGAAACTTGAAAGGGTTCAGAAAAGATTTACAAGGATGTTGCCAGGGTTGGAGGATCTGAGCTACAGGGAGAGCCTGAACAGGCTGGGGTTGTTTTCCCTGGAGTGTCAGAGGCTGAGGCATGACCTTATAGAGGTTTACAAAATTATGAGGGGCATGGATAGGATAACTAGACAAAGTCTTTTCCCTGGGGCCGGGGTGTCCAGAACTAGAGAGCATAGGCTTAGGGTGAGAGCGGAAAGATATAAAAGAGACCGAAGGGCAACTGTTTCACGCAGACGATAGTATGTGTATGCAATGAACTGCCAGAGGATGTGGAGGAGGCTGGTACAATTGCAACATTTAAGAGGCATTTGAATGGGTATATAAATAATAAATAGGAAGGGTTTGGAGGGATATGGGCTGGGTGCTGGCAGGTGGGACTAAACTGGGTTGGGATATCTGGTCGGCATGGACGGGTTGGACCGAAGGGTCTGTTTCCATGCTGTACATCTCTATAACTCTATAACATATGAGGAACGTTTGAGGACTCAGAGTCTATACTCAATGGAGGTTAGAAGGACGAGGGAGCATCCAATTGAAACTTTCAGAATGCTGAAAAGCCTGGATAGACTGGACATTGAGAAGATCTTTCTATTGACAAGAGAGACTAGGACCCAAGAGCACAGTCTTAGAGTAAAGGGAAGACTCTTAAGAACAGAGATGAGGAGAAAGTTCTCCAGCCAAAGAGTGGCAAATCTATGGAATTCATGGCCACAGAAGGTTGTGGAGCCAGCTCATTGAGTATATTTAAGACAGAGATAGATGTGTTCTTGATTGTTAAAGGATCAAAGATTACAGGGAGAAAGCGGGAAAATGGGGTTGAGCCATGATTGAATGGCGGAGAAGACTTGATGGGCTGAATGGCCTATTTTCTGCTCCTATATACTGCTCTAATGACCAAACTTTAGCTTGGTTTATAGACTACTCATCTGGTGACAATACCACTATATTATTTTCTCCCCAACTCTTCAGTACACTATGAGTACTTTGAATAAAAACTCAATCATAGATTCAGGACACTTTAAGAGCAACATTTACAACAAAACACTGGCATCTAAGTATCCAGTAGCAGTTGACAAAGTGTGCATACATTGAACAATAGCATCACTGATGTGTGCCACTGACCATATTGGCAAAGGCTTCTATCGCTGAGGCTAAATCAGGATTCAAACCTTGCATAAATAGGGGCCCTAATGTCAGCTTGAGAGCCTCTTCTAAAATGTATTAGTAATTAGCCATATTAGACAAACTGAGTTGATGCTCACAGAATTTGCCATTGAGTATAAAGCAAGAGAAGTGATGCTTTATATTCAGAATGAAATTTCTCCTTTTTGCTGAATGCTTGTCTTACACCATAATTAGTGCTCAGAAATTATACGTTCCAAACCTACACAGTCCCACAAGCTCATTAGGGGCTGTTAATTATGAAAAAAAACAATATTTTTTTCTGGCTTTGCACTGCAGGAATCATTTTGGGCTTCAAGATCTTATTCTCTATTTTGATATAAATTCATGATCACTAATTCAGGAACTGCAACAAAAAGAATGGGATCAGGAAGATTGCTATTCCCCTTACTGGTCATCTTTCTTTTTAATGCATTTTAATTCTAAGAATTGATTCTTTTTAAATTAATTCATGGAATGTGGGGATTATGGACATGGCCAGTATTTATTGACCATTCTCAATTCCTTGTCTAGGTGATGGGAGCTACCTTCTCTAACCACTCCATTTCATGTCCAAGTATACCAACAATACTGTATGGGAGGTTCTTCCAGGACTTTGAGATAACAACAGAGATGGAACAGCAATTTAGTTTCAAATCAGGATGATGCCTGACTTGAAGGGAAACTTGCCGCTGGTGATGTTCCTGTGCATATCCTCCCTTGCCCTTTTGTCTGGTAGAGGTCCCACACTTGGAAGGTATTATTGAAGGAGTCTCAGTGAGGAGATGGTACAGACTGATGTGGTGATGTGGTGATGTGATGATGATGGAGTGCGTGAATGTCTAAGGGGTGCCAATCAAGCAGGCTGCTTTTTCCTGAGAGATATCCATTTCAGTGAGTGTTGTTTGAACTCCAATTATGTAGAGAGTATTTCATCACAATCTTGGCTATGGGTCAGGATTTAGGGAAACAGGATGTGAGTTAAACAGCAAGGAGCTCTCGGTCTCTGCTCTGCTCTTGCAATCACAATATCAACTGATCCACTTAAAGTTTTAGTGAAAAGTAACTTGAGGACGTTGACAGTGGGGCAATTCAGTAGAAGCTGTGCCACTGAATGTCAAGGGGAGATGGCTAGATTCCCTCTTGTTGAAGATAGCCATTATTGGACACCTGAGAGGAATGATTGCAAATGCAATTTATTATCTCAAGCCTGAATGTTGTCCATGTCTTGCTGGCTTCAATCCCTCAGGAGTGGGCATCAAAAGGAACTTCTCCACCTCCTGATGCTCCCTGGCTTGCTCTGTTCTTCCAGCCTCCTGCCTGTTTACTTACAATAACTCAGGAATCATGACTGGTATGGAACATTGTGTAATCATCAGTGAACATCCAATGTTCTCACCTTACATTAGAAAGATACCAAACATGAAACAAGTGAAGATGATTGGACTTAGGATATTACCCTGATCAATGTTTAGGGAAAGAGAGGTTTAGCCTCCAGAAAATGAAACCACGTTTCCTTGTGCTCCATATGACTCCAGCCAATGAAGAAAACTTGCCCCAGTCACTTCAGGTTATGCTGAGGCTCCATGAATGAGTCAAGTGCTTCCTTGGTGTCAGGGTAAGGCTCTCTCATCTCTCCTCTGGAATTTCACTCTTTTGCCTATATCTGGCCCAACATTGCATTCATGCCTGGAATCAGGGACCCTGGGTAAAACCCAAATTGAGTAACAAAGGGATTAGGTTATTATTGAGTATTTGTCATTTGATAATACGATCCACAATGCCCACCTTCAGGTTGCTTCAGATTGAAAGTAATCTGATGGTGCAGTAATTGTGGAATTGAATTTGTGGATAGGATATGCCTGGACTATTTTCCATTCTGCCAGATAGATTGCAGTGTGGTAGCTGCAACAGCAGAACAAATTGGCAAGGATTGTGGCGAGTTTTAATCCTTAAGTATTACAGCTGGGGTGTAGTCAGGAGCCATTGCTTTTCCTGTACCCAGTGATTTCAGCTGTTTCTTGATACCAAGAGGAATGAATTGAGTTTGTTTAATTATAGCATTTTTCTGCTAGGGATTCAAGAGGAGGATGAGAAGGATAATGCATTGAACACTTGTGGCTCAATTTGGTTGAAAATCCTTTTGCTTTGTCTATAGCATCCATGTGGGGGGTTCCTCCATCACTGAGAATAGAGATATTTGTGGAACTTTCTCATTCTGTTCGTTATTTTATTGCCCACCACTGTAATGTAGTAGGCCTCAACTGTTAAATTGAATACAGCTATATATGCTAAAACTTTGATTTCTGCACCTTGATCTTAACATGTACAATGAAAAAGGAATCTTCATAGAAAATGGAATCCCAAAGCAGAACACAGTTGCATTTACACAGAATCTTTTATATCATCAAGACATCAAGCACTTCACTGATAATTAAATAATTTTTGAATGTGTTGGCTTGTACTCTAAACAAACTAGCACTGGACCTACACGAAGAGCGGGACATCTATTAATACAACAAGGAATGATTTGGAGATGCCGGTGTTGGACTGGGGTGTACAAAGTTAAAAATCACACAACACCAGGTTATAGTCCAACAGGTTTAATTGGAAGCACACTAGCTTTCGGAGCGCTGCACTGCACACCATATGCAAAGCTAAAAATTATAAGGAAACATGGATGGGGAAAAAGTGTATATTTTGTAAGGTTTATTTTGAATCAAATGAACTAACCTCAGTTTCCAACAGTAGCAGTTGTCGATCTGCATTGACGTTTTGCAAAAGAATTATTGCTAGTTTAATAAGAGCTAGGAACAGCTTCAATTCTGCAAATTTATTATTTAAAAAGAGCTTTATTATCACAGCTTTTTGTGCAAAGTTTCTTTTGTTCATGTAATCTTTTAAGAGATGCTAATTACTGCGTAAGATGATTCTTTGTGATAGTGCTGTTAAAGAACCTTTTACACGTGAGTTAATTGTGTCTGATTCAAGATTAGTATGGTATAGAGGCTTGACACTTTTTCAGTTATCTACCTCTTTGGGAGCTGTAATTATTCTACTTCTTGCCACTGAAAATGAGCGTATGAAAGGAACATTTAACATCAGGAAACTTTACACAAGGATTTTCTGGTGGTCCTGGGGGTTAGTTTTAACTAAAGGTTATCTGCTTTTCAGTCCCTGTCTGATGAATCATGCTGGGTGAGTGGGTAAGTGGACAATTTGGGAGCTTTAAGTAGAACCCTTTGCTATTGATGTATCAGAGGAGTCTCGTACAGAATTGTGTTGACTGCCCATCATTTATTAGGGAGAAAGTGAGGACTGTAGATGCTGGAGATCAGAGTCAAGAAGTGTGGTGCTGGAAAGGCACAGCCGGTCAGGCAGCTTCCAAGGAGCAGGAGAGTCGACATTCCGAGCATAAGCTCTTCATCAGGAGCTTATACTTGAATGTCAACTCTCCTGCTCCTCCGATGATATCTGACCGGTTGTGCTTTTCCAGCACCACACATTTATTAGGAAGAGATATAGTAGCAGGAACAGAGTAGTAAAGCCAATTGTAAATTGTGTTTGTTGAGACAAAGTCAGGGGAAATTTAAAAGGTTTTCAGTTCAATGAAGCAATGCTGATCTCTTTAATCCTGAAGTCATCCATCATCTAAAAGGCTGATGTCAGGTGTGTGATGGGATACTCTCCATTTGCCTGAGTGAATGCTGATCCAATACTCAAGAAGATCAACACCATCCAGAACAAAGCAGCTGATTTTATTGGCACCTCATTGACCGCAATTAATATTCACTCCCATAACAATATGGTAACAAGAATGTATAAGATCTACATATGTACCACAACAAGTCACTAAAGCTTCTTTGGCAGCACTTTCTAGTCCTGCAAACTCTAACAACGAGAAGGACAAGTGGAGCAGGGGACAAGGAGACATGGAAACATCATCAGCTGCAGGTTCCCCTCCAAGCTACACACCATCCTGACTTGGAAACATATCGCCATTCCTTCACTAGCACTAGCAGTAAATTTTTGAAACTCATTTCCAAAAAGCACTGTGGGTATACTTACATACAAACAGATGATGGAATTCATCAGGTCACCGAGTCAATCGCCATATTCTCAAGGGTCATTAGGAATGGATGATAACTTTTGCTTAGATAATGACACTCGCAAATGTGATTGACTAAACAAAAAGTTAGGTAATAATTTACAATTTAAAATGGATTATACTACCTGTGTGTCCAAGTACTGCACTGTACAGTGCATGAATGGTTTCCTTGCAATTTTGTTTTTCTGATTTTCAAGTCTCTTTCATTCAACGTTTGTGAGAAGATTTGTAGCTCGGGTGCTCGTTGTTGTGGTTCTGTTCGCCAAGCTGGGAATTTGTGTTGCAGACGTTTCATCCCCTGTCTAGGTGACATCCTCAGTGCTTGGGAGCCTCCTGTGAAGCGCTTCTGTGATGTTTCCTCCAGCATTTACAGTGATTTATATCTGCCGCTTCCGGTTGTCAGTTCCAGCTGTCCGCTGCAGTCGTCGGTATATTGGGTCCAGTTCGATGTGCTTATTGATTGAATCTGTGGATGAGTGCCATGCCTCTAGGAATTCCCTGGCTGTTCTCTGTTTGGCTTGCTCTATAATAGTAGTCCCAGTCAACTCATGTTGCTTGTCATCTGAGCGTGTGGCTACTAAGGATAGCTGGTCGTGTCGTTTCGTGGCTAGTTGGTGTACATGGATGTGGATCATTAGCTGTCTTCCTGTTTGTCCTATGTAGTGTTTTGTGCAGTCCTTGTATGGGATTTTGTACACTACATTGGTTTTGCTCATGCTGGGTATCGGGTCCTTCGTCCTGGTGAGTTGTTGTCTGAGAGTGGCTGTTGGTTTGTGTGCTGTTATGAGTCCTAGTGGTCACAGTAGTCTGGCTGTCAGTTCAGAAATGCTCCTGATGTATGGTAGTGTGGCTAGTCATACTATCATACTCAAACTACTGAACCTGTGCCTCACAACACACTTCACATTCAACAACCAAATATATGAACAAATCAACGGCAGACCCGTGGGCTCACCCATCTCTGGACTCATAGCAGAAGCAGTAATGCAAAGATTAGAACAAACAGTCTTACTGCAAATTCAACCCAAAATCTGGGTCAGATATGTGGATGACACCTTTGTAATCATTAAAAACACAGAAATAGAGAACACACCCTGGATCATCAACGCCACACTCACAGGAATCCGATTCACTAGAGAGGAAGAAAAGGACAATCAACTCCCATTCCTAGACATGATGGTACAGAGAACACTAAACAGAGAATTCACTACAAAGGTATACAGGAAAGCCACATACACAGACCAAGTCCTGAACTACGAAAGCAACCACCCCAACACACACAAAAGAAGTTGCATCAAGACACTATTCAAAATGGCCACAACACACTGCAGTACACCAGAACTGCAAAAAGAGGAAGAAGAACACCTATACAATGTATTTGCCAAAAACGGATACCCCCGCAATTTCATCAACAGATGCCTAAGGGAAAGACAACGGAACGAGGACATGCTGCAACCCAAAGGACTAGCCACACTACCATACATCAGGAGCATTTCCGAACTGACAGCCAGACTACTGCAATCACTAGGACTCATAACAGCACATAAACCAACAGCCACTCTCAGACAACAACTCACCAGGACGAAGGACCCGATACCAAGCATGAGCAAAACCAATGTAGTGTACAAAATCCCATACAAGGACTGCACAAAACACTACATGGGACAAACAGGAAGACAGCTAATGATCCGCATCCATGAACACCAACTAGCCACGAAACAACACGACCAGCTATCCTTAGTAGCCACACACTCAGAACTCAAGCAACATGAGTTTGACTGGGACAATACTACTATTATGGGACAAGCCAAACAGAGAACAGCCAGGGAATTCCTAGAGGCATGGCACTCATCCACAGATTCAATCAATAAGCACATCGAACTGGACCCAATATACCGACGACTGCAGCAGACAGCTGGAACTGACAACCGGAAGCGGCAGATATAAATCACTGTAAATGCCGGAGGAAACATCACAGAAGCGCTTCACAGGAGGCTCCCAAGCACTGAGGATGTCACCTAGACAGGGGATGAAACGTCTGCAACACAAATTCCCAGCTCGGCGAACAGAACCACAACAATCTCTTTCATTCTTCCGCACTCTCCCCCTTTCTGTATCATGCTCTCTGTCTTTTTTTTTGTTTCTACTTTTCAGTTTTTCCATAAGATCAAGATTTCTTTTATTCTGCATCTTATTCAACTAACACTTCCATCACTCCAGTCAATCTCTACTCTGTGTGTGACCATCTTACTTTGACCAACCAGATATCTTCCAACGTGAGCATCACACCATTATGTGTAGCTCACATGCATCTGTGTTTGGCTGTCCCTTTTCTCAAAGCTCCAAGACCTTATCTCCCAGAATGACCTCGAAATTCCAAATCTGTGTTTCCACATGCAGAACATTTCCCGCACGTGGTCTCAAGGTCTTGGTTTTGTTGGGAGGAAGCTCTTTTAATTGATCTTCCATGATTCCACTACTTCAGCATTTTTTAATATTGTGTCCTACTTTTAATTTTGCCTATTTGACCACATGACCAAGATGAGTTCCTAATAAAGTTAGACTTTAATGATTGGCATTCTTATGAATAATTTAATAATCTTATGCCTTACAAGATATCAGTACAGCATTTGGCAGATTTCTCTCTCAGTAACTGTGTGAAGATGAGGTCAAATTCCATCTTCATCCCGAAATAAATGATGACAGCATATGAAGAAAAGATAGCATGCCAATCTAGGTGACTAAAATGAATAAGTATTACGTTCTTTAAGAAGAGGAATGAATGTGATTACGAGAATATTGCAATAATGAAACAAACAAGAAAGCGAGAGAGAGAACAGTTGAAGAGAAGAATGAAGCTATTCCAGGGCTGATAGATCCTCTCCGTGGAATTTATTATTTACAAGAACGAGAGATTTTACAGCCACCACACGTAACGTTTGAAGGAGGAAGAATCAAGTATCAACTCTTCCAAAAGGGAAATATTCCACAACTAAAAGATGCTAAGCAAAGCTAAAACCTTATCTGCCTTCTTCGCTGAGCAAAAGCATAAAAATGTAATAATGATTTAGTATTGTTCTCTGCAAGCAGCCTTCCTGTTGTAAATTTAACTGAGCATAGTTAAGCCTATCATACACGAGCAGTAAATATATATTGGTAATCATGGCTGCAGTCTTCCACAGCAGTAAAGTCGAAGTCTCTGTGTACAAGACTGCAATAGCTTAAAAACCAATTTCATCGATTTTCACTTAAAGCCATTGGTATTTGTCATTTAATAAAAACCTTTCAGCAACTTCCAGCAAAAGGGATTAGATTAGTACTTTAAATGTTCATTTTCCCAGGGGGTGACGGGGTAGGGGTGGATGGTGTGGGATGGGAGTAGATGGCGCGGGGTGGGGGTGGATGGTGTGGGGTGGGGGTAGATGGAGGCGAGTTGGGGCAGACAGGGTGGGGTGGGAGTGGTGGGACATGAACACTTCCATCTAGAAGGACAAGGACACATAGACACATGGGAACACCACTACTGTCTGCAAGTTCCACTCCAAGCCACTATCCTTCCTGACATGGAAATACATCACCATTCCTTCATTGTCACTGGGTCGAAATCCTGGAACTCCTTCCCTTTGGGCATGTGTACTGCAGCGGTTTAAGTAGGCAGATCATCACCACCTTCTCAAAGGCAACCAGGGACAGGAAAGAAATGCTGGACAGCAGTGAAGCACATATCCCATAAGTCAACTAAAAAGAAGTTTCCATTGCACCTCTAAACCACAGACTCTATTCCACCCACGGACCAAAAAAAAAACCTCTATTGACACTGATCAACTTTAACAAAGCAGCTTCCCACTCCATCAAAGTCCTCAGGGATACTATGGTCGGAAAATTAAGGACCAATAGCTGGAATGTCAGAGTCAACTAGATAGCTTAATCTCAACATCCAAAGACACAGTGGGATGAGTGACTTATATCATGCCATTAATTTCAATTGATCTAAGAATTCATCAAGGATTCTTCGATAGGATATCTCAAACTCCAAGCATGAATAACCTGGCAGGAGAAAGGCAGCAAGCACAAGGGAACATCACCATCTTCATGGTCTCTTGCATGCATCCTTCCTCAGAAATATGCTGAAATTCCTTCCTTATTCCTGGCAATATAGGACTACCTTCACCGAACTCACTGCAGTGATTTAACAAGGCTGTTCACCACCTCCTTCTCAAGCTCAATTAGGAATGAGCAATTATCCGGAATTTGCAAGCAACGGCTACGTCCCATGAATAAAGTTTGAGAAATCTCATGCGAAAGCATTAATAAACATTAACATCATTATCACCATTTTCTAGACTTGGATGATAACTTGCCGTAAATGTGAAATTGGCTCACATTGAAACCTTAACGCTGTTTGATTTAGTGAAGCATTTATAAAAGTGCTGCAACTTTTTTTTGTTTGGAATGCTCCTGCAATTTTACAAAATTAATTACAAAGATAAAAAGAAAATGCACCAAGGAAATGAAAAACATGAATTAATCCTGTATTGCTTGCTCCTCACTCTGAAGTCAATTCAATAGCCTGAAAATGGACACACAACAAGATATAGCTGTAAAGACAGTGTTGCTTACAGTTGTTAGATTAGACAAAGCAGTCAGGATTCTACCGTAATGTAACTTCAGAGGGAATTATATTCTGTTTTGGCATCACCCAAAGGAAATAGAAACCTTTTGTGCTTTATTTGTCCTTGTTGGTAAGTTAAAAATCTGTGCTATTTCATTGTCGGCTGTTTTATTATTCTATTTAGTCATTAGAAACAAATTATCTGGTAATCAGAATGTGAAACATCAAGCTAAACAGACCTAGCTTTTTCTTTAAACAATTAGAAACCAAACTTCAAGGCCAAGGCTCATTATTTGTGTTGAATGTCATCAGATAAAAGAGGAGAGTAGCAATATCAGAAACAACAGATTAGGCAATGTGTAGATGGGTTTTAAGGGATTGAACATTGTAAGGAGGAAGAGGGAAGCAATTGAAACACCATTGAGACTTGAGAGGTTTGATTGTGAAGTAATTTCATGTGACTGTGACTTAGGAGTTCATAACTTGAGTTAGCGTTTATGTATAACCTTTGAATCCTTTGAAAGATAGATCAGTAAAATGTTTTGTAGTAATGGAGACAAAAAAAGAATTGTTTTGTCATAACACATGTGAAGAAATTAGTTTTCAACTTGATGCCAGTCACTAATAGTCAACTTGCTCTATCTTTAGATTAATGCGCCCTCAGTTGCATCCATGAGCTTGCATGGCCATACTACACTTCAGAGAAGCAAAGGAGATCTCTATTCAGGGAAATAATCGAACCATAATGGCCCAGATATTCTGAGGATGGCAACCATTGTCATTTGACTCTCTGCTATCACTGTTTTCAGTCAGGATTAAGCTCTGCATTTCGAACTAAGAATTCCAATTCTGTCTGCTTCAGAAATGCAGAGTGCAACTAAAATCCAAGTGGCTTGATTGAGATGCAGGCTAGGAAGATAGGTTAGGAAGTCAAATCACACCATCTTTCACAGCAGTCAGTTGCCCTGTTCTGGGATTTAAGTATCAGTAGCATCATCAGCAATTTGACAGTCCCTCTGAAAGGACAATGGTGTAAGGTTGACAAGCAGTCATGTAATGGGTTAAGGTGCTAGATAAATAAAATGTCAGTTGAGTAGGATGCCAAAGTGCCAGGTAGGTAGGGTGCCAGGTAAGAAGGGTTCCAGGAAGTCAGATGGGTGATTGCATGCTTAGCATAATCTTGTTTTGGTGTGTTTAGAGTCCTGTGGCCAGAGGAGGGTGAAAGCGGTGGGAGGGATTGTAAAGAAAGAAAGACAACATATTGCAATGCAGGACTGTACAAATTTTACACCCTCACTAAAGATATGGCAGGAGTATCAGTTAAATATGCAGGCTGCAGACCAACAAACAGGAGAAGCACACATATCAATTGTCTTTCTTATTAGTAATGAGTCTTTCACAATAAATAATAAATACACCTGACGTTGATGTTAACTTCTAAGCAAGTCTATAGGCTAGAGTACTGTGCCAGAAATTCACAATTTTGTAGAATCCCTACAGTTTGGAAACAGGCCCCTTGGCCCAACAAGTCCACATCGACCCTCCAACAAGTAACCCACCCAGACCCATTCCCCTACACTATTGCTCTACATTTACCCTTGCCTAATGCAACTAACCAACCCATCCCACAACATTGAGCACAATTTAGCATGGTCAATTCACCTAACCTGCACATCTTTGGATTGTGGGAGGAAAGCAGAGCACCCAGAGGAAACCCATGCAGACATGAGGAGAATGTGCAAATTCCACACAGACAGTTGCCCAAGGCTGGAATTGAACCCTGGCGCTGTGAGGCAACAGTGCCAATCACTGAGCCACTGTGCCGCCTAACATCCTATAGACCCTGGTCCAGATTGTTGACAATGTTACAATCCCATCTCCTGTGGAAGAGTAACTCTGAGATCTTGTTGTCTATAGTATTATGGACTAGGTCAGATCACTCAAAACATTCTTACTCAGGCAGCTCAGACCATAACTTTGCAATTTGTTTCGGTAAGTGTACAGTGAAAATTACTCGGATTAAGGTAGCTCAGTTGACAACTCGATTTTAAAACAGACAAAAATGTATTCACACAATTACACAGTGAAACACAAAGAACAGAATAAAGAACCCCTATAGAACTCAACCTATCTAACTAGACTTAATTATGCTGTTCTGAAAGCACACAACAGTCCCAATAAGCAAACTCCCTTTAAAACCCAGTATACATGGAACACATGCAAACATCTTGAGGTTGAAGGGCAGAAAGAGAGAGTTTCCACACAGCTCCCTGTTAAATTCTTCACCAGGTCAAACTGAACTAAAACTGCTCAGCTCAGCTCAGCTAGAGAGGCTGACCACTCCCTTTTCTTTATACAGGTCTCTTCTTAAACATGACCACTTTGGCCTGAAGTCTCACCTGTTTACATATAAATGAAAGGCCCAGTTTATTGTCCCTCTGAAAAAAAATCAAGGACAGATCTCCTTGAGCTAAGGAACGGCTTAATGAAAATGAGGGACTAGCTTTTCGACAATAGATGAGCAGCTTTATGCTGAAGCAAGTGTAAAAGGCATGCCACTGAGCACAGAAAGAGAAGTTCCTACCCTAGAAGTAAAATGGAAGTCCACCATTCCTTGTCTCCAGCCTTGGCTGTAAGATGTTGTTCATATTTCTGCTCAATCTGTAGATTTATCTCTGGATTGGAGTGCAATACAAAAGAACATGAGAGGGAAATGTTTAGCTCATTGCTTTCCTCTTCAAAAATCTGTGATCATTAAGATCCTGGTGGATTATCTCATGAATCAGTTTTTCCTTGATGGTCTTCTGTCTTTACATTCAGGTAATCATAAGTACCACACCCCAGAACCCAACCCTTGTGAGAAGCTGCCATCTGAGACCAGCAAGATATGTATCTTCCAGGGAGATATTAACAGAACATCGGAGAATAATACCTTAAAGATGAATGAGACATGGGGTGGGGTGGGGTGCTGGTGGGGGTGGGGTGGGGGTGATGAGGACCATTAGAAACTGTAAGTATTTCATGAAATTTACAGTTTGTGGGAAGAGCCAAGGTGGCAGGGGACGTAGAATAAAGATTGACCCATACTAATATTCTGACAATAATGTTCTGAATCTATGCAAAAGAAAGCAAGTCACAATGAAGTCTGACCATATGGGATTGATAAAGTCTTGCTCTACCATGAAAGTGTACATAATTTACTGGCATAACATGTTAACAGTTCAATAATCTTTCAGTCCTTGTCTATCTCAAGTTCCTAATACTTTTCAATACAGGTTGTGCACCACGGTCATTAACAGAGTGTACAGTGGATCACCCTTGTCAATACCTTTGGTTTGCCATAGTTGCTGAAATGCAATTGCAATATATATAGTGAAGATATTGTAACTGTCAAAATATTGAGCACTGGCCTGTATAATACAAAAGGATCGCACATCAGCTAAGAGAGTGGAAAATATGTAGGGTATCATTGGTACATAGTGCCCAAAAGATGGTGTATGCAGTTATTTAATTTGATTTATTATTGTCATGTACCAAAATACAGTGTAAAGTATTGTTTTTGCATGATTCTAGGCAAATCATACTTCAATTAATACTTAAGTGTAATTGAACAGAATGGAGAATATAATGTTACAGCTCCAGAGAGTGAACAGAGAAAGATCATTTTAGTATATGAGAAGTCCATTCAAACATCCGATAACAACAATGAAGAAGCTGTTGTTGAATCTGTTGGTAATATTTTAAAAACTTATGTACATTGTGCCTCACAGAAGAGGGTGGAAGACAGTATAACTGGGTTGGGAGGGGGGCTTTGATTATGTTGACTGCTTGCGTGGGGCAGGGAGAAGTATAGACAGCGTTAGTGGATAGAAGGCTAGTTTGTGTGATGGACTGGGCTGTATTCCCAATTCTCTGTTAGTTCCCACGATCTTGGGCAGACCAATTGCCATAACAAGCTGTGAGGCATTGGATAGGATGCTTTCTATAGATACTTTCTATTGATAAATTTGGCCAAAGTCATTGTAGACATGTCAAATTTCTTTAGCCTTCTGAGAAAGTAGAGGCATTAGTGTACTTTCTTGACTGTAGCATCAACGTGGATGGACCAGAACAGTGTTGGTGATATTTATTTGTAGGAACTTGAAGCTCTCGACCATCTCCACCTTAGTACCATTAATACAGTCAAAGACATGTCCTCTACTCTACATCCTGAAGTCAATGATAAGCTGCTTCATTTTTCTGACGTTGAGGGAGAGACTGCTGTCTTTAAAACATGCTATCAAGCTTTCTATCTCTTTCTTGTTCCAGTTAATGGCACACTGCACCATAAAAGTGCTGACAATCCTTGCCAAGTTGAACGTTTACTCATGACTGTTTGTCTCAGCCAGAGAGAAGGAAATATAATTGCATACCTTTGAGTAGAGAGCCTCAGTGACCTTCCTTCCAAAATAGTGGTTGATAAATAATGTATTGCAAATATATCTGGCAAATACGTTGATGTCTAGGAAGGATCAAGACTCAATAAAGTTAATCTCCACAGCCACTGACAATGCAGTCTTGCCCAATTCTGAATTTGGCATAATTTTTATTCAATCTCTCAGGCTTTATTAATTTTACACCTGTGTAACAATACTACAACTTTAAGAGGTGCATTTTGCCCTTTTTGTAATGAAGAAAGGTTGAGAGGGAAGTGGCGAGGGGTCTGCGCAGACCAATTAGAGTGAATAGTTTGTGAGGCCTTAAGTTTTTTAAAGTAAGAACAATAGAAGCAGCCTGAATGGGTGGGGAAGGCTCCCACAGGACTTGGATATTTAGTTTTTTGATTTTCAGCAGCAATTGCTGGATCTTGAAGTAAAGTTTTGAAGCTTCAGTACACCTTTCCGTGCTACACTCTCTCACAGAGTTTTCTCTTGATGTTTTTCCTCCTTCTGCTGAAGTTGGATGTGAGACAATCTGTTTTTCAGAACTTGCCTTTGTTAAGGGTGTGTTTGTGTGATGTTACTATACTGGAGCGGTTACTGTTTACATAGAATGTAGAACATAGCACAGTACAGGCCGTTCTGCCCATGTTGTTGTGTCGAACATTTATATTAATCTGAGATCAACCTCACCTACACACCCCTCAATTTACTGTCATCCACAAGCTTTTCCAGCAGTTACTCAAATGTCCCAAATGTCTCTGACTCTACTACCATTGATGGCCGTGTATTCCAAGCATCCACCATCCTCTTTGCAAAGAATCTACTTCTGATATCTCCCCTATTCCTTCCTCCAAATACCTTCAAATTATGACCCCTCATGACAACTATTTCTGTCCTTGGGAAAAGTGTCTGCCTATCCCCTGTATCTATGCATCTCATTACCTTGTAAACCTCTATCAAGTCACTTCTCTTTCTTCTCTCCACTGTGAAAAGCCCGCACTCACTCAACCTCTCTTCATAAGACAAACCCCTCCAATCCAAGCATCATCCTGGTAAATCTCCTCTTCATCTTCATTAAAGCATCTACATCCTTCCTATAATGAGGTGACCAGAACTGCTCACAATAATCCAAGTGTGGTCTAACCAGGGTTTTATAGACCTGTAGTGAAACATCATAGCTCTTAAACTCATCCCCTTATTAATGAAAGCCAAAACGCTATACACCTTCTTGACAACCCTATCAACTTGGGTGGCACCATTGAGAGATCTATGTACGTGGACCTCAAGATCCTGCTGTTCCTCCACACTGCCAAGAATCTTGCCTTTAACCCTGTAGTCAGCATTTAAATTCAACCTTCCAAAATGAATCACTTCGCATTTATCCATCCGCCATTCCTCAGCCCAGCTCTGCATGCTGTCAATGTCTTGTTGTAGTCTGTAACACCTCTTCACACTATCTACAACACCACGAACCATTGTGTCAGTGGCAAACTTACTAACCCACCCTTCCACTTTTTCGTCTAAGTCATTTATAAAAACGATAAAGAGCAGAGGTCAGTGAGCAGATCCCTGTGGGACACTAGTGATCACCAACCTCCAGGTGGAATGCTTTCCATCCACTACCACTCACTGTCTTCTTTTGGCCAGCCATTTCTGTATCCAGACAGCCAAATTTCTCTGCATTATATACCTCCTAACTTTTTGAATTAGCCTCCCATGAGGAACCTTATCAAATGCCTTACTGAAATCCATATACACCACATCCACTGCTCAACCCTCATCAACTTGTCTCATCACATCCTCAAAGAACTCAATAAGGCTTGTGAAGCACGACCTGCCTCTCACAAAGCCATACCAACAATCTTTATAAACAAACTATGTTTTTGTACATAGTCATAAATCTCATTTCTCAGAATCCTTTCCAGTACCTTGCTTACCACAGAAGTCAGACTGAATGGTCTATAATTCCCAGAGATTTCCCTATTTCCTTTTTTGAAGAGAGGAACAACATTCGCCTCCCTCCAATCATCCGGTACTACTTCCGTGGAGAGTGAAGATGCAAAGACCATCGCCACAGTCGCAGCAATCTCATTCCTCACTTCCCCTAGTAACCCTGGTTATATTTCACCTGACCCTGGGGACTTATCTATCTTGAGGCTTCCCAGAATTTCCACCACGTCCACTTTCTTAATGTCAATCTATTCAAGCTATATTAACCTAGTCCACAGTGTTCTCACTATCAAGAAGGCCCCCTCTCTAGTGAATACCAAAGCAAAAAAAAACTCATTAAGGGCCTCCCATACCTACTAATTAATAGAATTCCTACAGTGTGGAAACAGGCCATTTGGTCCAACAAGTCCACACCGACCCTCTGAAGAGTAACCTACCTGGAACCATTCCCCCACTCTATAACACTGCCTAATGCATCTAATCTACACATCCCTGAACACTGTGGGCAATTTAGCATGGCCAATTCACCTTTGGATTGTGGGAGAAAACACAGTCAGACATGGGGAGAATGTGCAAACACCACACAGACAGTTGCCGAGGCTGGAATCAAGCCCATGTCCCTGACGCTGCTAACCACTGCATCACCATGCTGCCCTCCCTACAGATTATTCACCTGGCCCTCTGGATTACTAATTCAGTGACATTACCAACACACTAATATCTCCCCTTCTCAAAATAACTTTACATTGCTATAACTTTTGTTTCAATTGGGTAGAACCACTCCTGTTCTGCCTATGGTTCACATTGTACCTAGTGCAGTTTGTTCTTAAGAGACAGATAATTCCTCTAATACATTTAGGGAGTTTTCCAAGCTGGTGTCGGATGTGGCCAAGTGTTCCTCATTTACTTGCAACTACATTTGTTAACCCACCTTTAACTCATTTCCTTTCTTCAAGTAATGCAGCATGTTCAGAATTCTGGTCAGGAATTAATGAGAGTCTGACAGAAATCACCAGATCTATAGTTTGTGAACATTGCTTCAGGTATTTTCACAATAAATTCAATTTGCTATGAACAGCAGATTCCCTGTCTTTTTACTCCACACAGGGACAAGTATCAATATTAATAACTTCTGGTATTACCACAAGATATGAAAAATTATAGTGTCAGGGGTTCAGCACATTTCAGTGTTTGTCATCACATTTATTTTATTGGCTCTGTGCATCACCACTGACACCTCCCACCTCACTCCCCCACCCTCCACCCCATTCTCACCCCCCTACCTCCAACACCCTCCTCTCCTCCAACCCCTTTCCCCAACAAAATGTCCATCTTTCACTGCTCCTAACTGAAACATGGTTATGTCAACTTGACACTTATTCAAGAATTGTTACAAATCACGATGAAAACGAAGTGACTATTCGATTCAGTCAATGACAGTGTTAATCCTCTATACAAGTAAAAGGCCGAGAGATGCCGAAAATCAAAACCATTGTGATCAAAGTTCAACACAATGGCATTGAAAAGCTGAAACGTGGAGTTGAATTAAATTCACACCCCTGATTTCATTTCTGACTATTAACAATTTGTACCATCTCAGGAATATATGCTGACAGCAGTTCAAACATATATTGCTGGAAACAGAGCATGGATTCATGGAAAGCCATGTCTCAATGGTACACTGGAGACTCAACTGCATTCCACCTCTGCCATTCTACTCACCTTTACACTGTAATGGTGGTATAAGTTGTTGCTGTGCTTCGCTGTGTGAAAATACACACAAGACCTTCAAACATACAGTTGCATGTCCACCCGTCTGTGACAATTGTATTGTGTTTGTTGAGACATTCTGTTGTTTCAATACAAAATAAATTGGGAAACATCACCAAGTCCATTCACACAGAGTTGAATAATGAGCTCAGCTTGTCAGTGAACCTCAATGTAAATAATCCACGGTGTGTCTGACTCTGTATGTTAGCAGTTCATCAAAGAATTTATTCAGTTGTTCCTTCTGAGGAATCACTGAAGGGTTATTGGTTTTTACTAAAAAAGTACACATTTTTTCAGTCTTTCATTTTGCATACCTTAGGATAATTCACACGTATGCAAATTTAAAGATAAAATATATATTTACACTGTATGAGAGAAGTGCTGATGGTTGTCAGTAGACTGTGTTTGGTAGACATGTTGCTATGGGGAACACACCAGGATGATTGACAGTTAACTGCTGGGCTTTGTTTAACTTTAAACCAGGCAGGTTGACTCGGGTTGGTCAAGTCATTGCCCTCAGAAATGAACCATAAAATGGCTGTCACCTATTATGCTGAGTTGAAACACTCCAGGTACATATTATTTCTGTGTGAAAGAACGTATTAATATATGTAACTTCTAGCGCACGTAAAACTCGACTGCCAATCCTAAATCTTAAATGAAATCCTAAAATTGTAAATTATACAGACAACCAATTTAGAGTTGTCAGTCAGGTTTGCAGCATAGCAACAATAATCTGTAGCTTCTGGTTACTGGGGAGATTTCTTTTATTAGTGAATGTGTGATAGCGCAGTCAGCATTCATCTTAACATTAGGAATATTAAAGGTCGCATGTTAGGCTTTCGGAGTACATCTCATGTATTAAATCAAAAATGTTAATTGACTATGTAGTTAATTAGGAAATTATTTAATTAGCTTAAGATTCCTTCTGCCCCAAAGCAGACCTTGTGTATTTCTACATTCATTAATCCTGTGATGCTACGTACAGCATGGACACATGCACTGCTGCTTTGAAGTTTTAAATGAAGCTCTAATCTAATATTCCATGGGGGAATTGTGTCACTCTTCAGGAAATCAAATTCTGGTGCTTTAACGTGGAAGTGCCTTCCAATTGTTGAAGTGGCATCTTGCGACTAAATCTCCTCTATTCTGATTGGGAGCATGAGGGACCCTAGTGAGATACTGCAATCCAGCTGCAAAGCCCAGGATCAAGGGTTAAGCTTTTTTTTCCCTGAAAGAGATAGGATGAGAAAGGCTCTGTAAAACCTCCATGTTATATAGTAAAAGCTAGACTGTCTGCTGAGCTTCCTCTGTTACATTGCCAAAAGCCCTGGAGACTCAATATAAACAGCTATGCCTGTCCCTGTCCCTCTGATGCAATATTTCAGTGTAACTTTGTTGTTTTTTTTAGATTACTTACAGTGTGGAAACAGGCCCTTCGGCCCAACAAGTCCACACCGAGCCGCCGAAGCGCAATCCACCCATACCCCTACATTTACCCCTTACCTAACACTACGGGCAATTTAGCATGGCCAATTCACCTGACCTGCACATCCTTGGACTGTGGGAGGAAACCGGAGCAAACCCACGCAGACACGGGGAGAACGTGCAAACTCCACACAGTCAGTCGCCTGAGTCGGGAATTGAACCCGGGTCTCGGGTGCTGTGAGGCAGCAGTGCTAACCACTGTGCCACCGTGCCGCCCACGGTGTCTCATTATACAGCACCCAAGCAATGCAAGTGACTGCACAACCCAATTCTTCTCATCAATTGTTGAGTGTATGTTGGTGGAATATTTTAAATACATTCTGAGGGATAGCCAGACATTAAAAATTAAAAAGGTAGCAGTCTGCTGAATGCATTTGATTTTTTTTGATGGACCTTTCTTTCTTTTATTGGCCTGTATTCAAGCAATACTGGATGCCAAAACTATTAAAATTTACTTGCACGATCAACAACCACTAAACCAAACCAAAATTCTCTTTCCAGCAAAAGATCATCTGCTGTCTCTCTTACTGGGAAACTGCCTGTCACACGTAAATGGTGATGGCTAGATGCAGCATTGAGTCGCAAGTCTAATGGTCCCGAAGTAACAATTTAAATACAAATTCTGAGTACTAGCGTTGTGTAAAAGATAACATCAGCAGCACAGCATTCTCCCTGATGTTGGTAAGATGGCTGCTGGAGAAACATTAGCCAATGACCCTTATCAGTCACTCTACACCATGCACTGTCAGGTTTAAAGGTGTTTAATGGTTTGTGACTGTTTTATTGACTGCGGAAGAGGAACATCAAGTAAATGCGAGGTGTCAGACAGTAATTTGTTCAACATTTGGTGACTCAGTGGTTAGTGCTGCTGCCTCACAGCACCAATGACCCACGTTGAATCCCACCCTTGGCAATTGTCTATGTGGAATTTGCACACCCTCCCCATATCTGCGTGGGTTTCCTCCGGCTACTCCAGTTTTCTGACACAGCCCAAGGATGCGCACCTTAGGTGGATTGGCCAGGCTAAATTACCCATCATGTCCAGGGACGTACAGGCTAGGCGGATTAGCCATGGGTAATGCAAGGTTACAAGATGGGGTGGGTCTGTTTGGAGGGTTGGTGTGGACCCAGTGGACCGAATAGCCTCCTTCTACATTGTAGGGATTCTATGTTTCTATGATAATCATGGTCTTTCCAGATCTGTGTGACTCGATTCAAGACGGTGAACATAAAGTGAAGCCCTTAAAGATAAGGTTGAGGCTACATGATGGAATGATACTCATCCCAAGGTGTCAAACAAAGCTGAGAGCTCAATTCAATTGGATGCAGGAAGACCTGATATTCCAGATCGTACATGTAAAATAAAATCCACCCATCTCTGTTGAAGCAGGTTTGAAACTTGATTTGATAATTCTATTAGTGACAGAACATAGTACATTACAGCACAGTACAGGCCCTTCGGCCCTTGATGTTGCGTTGACCTGTGAAACTAATCTGAAGCCCATCTAACCTACACTATTCCATTTTCCTCCATACGTTTATCCATTGACCATTTAAATGCCCTTAGAGTTGGCAAATTTACTACTGTTTCAGGCAATGCATTCCACTCTCTGAGTTAAAGAACCTACCTCTGACATCTGTTCTATATCTATCACCCTCAATTTAAAGCTATGTCCCCTTGTGCTAGCCATCACCATCCGAGAAAAAAGGCTCTCGCTGTCCACCCTATCTAACCCTCTGACTATCTTATAAGTCTCAATTAAGTCACGTCTCAATTGCCTTCTCTCGAAAGAAAACAGCCACAAGTCCCTCAGCCTTCCCTCCTTCCCAGGAACATCCTGAAAAATCTCCTCTGCATCCTTTCCAAAGCTTCCACATCCTTCCTATAATGCTGTGACCAGAACTGTATGCAATACTCCAAGTGCGGCCGCACCCAGAGTTTTGTACAGCTGCAACATGACCTCATGGCTAAGTGACAAACAAGAGTACAGGATGTTACACTCAGCTAAGACACTGACTGCTGAACAGCTCTGACAAAATGAAATTCTTACAGATTTTGCACATCAGCTTCATCCTTATCATCCGAACGTAAATGACACCGCAAGATCCAACGTCACATCTACTGAGGAGAGTCCAGCCGCCCTCAAGTATAAGACACAGGGACTGATGGACTGAGGCCTTCAAAAAGGAAAAGGAGAAAAGAGAACCAAGAAGTTTTTGGAGGAGCTGGCAGTTGTTGATAAATAAAAGCAGAAAAATAAGTAATCATACAATAGCATACAGACAAGAAAAGGATAGAATTAAAGTTAAAGTCGGTAAAAACCACAGTTTTGTTTGGATTGTGGAATAAAAACAAGAAGAAATACTTCTTTAAACCCAGATGGTGTATAAGCAGATGCTTGCAGCTGCAAAAGCAAGTTACTGGAACACAATCTGAGCTGTATGTACAAAACAACCTCGGTTATCCGAACATCAATTATCCAAATTTTGCATTACCTGAACAGATCTCAAGGTCCCTATAGATGCATTTCAAAGTAGGAAAATTCTAATCCTCATCCATGTAACACATCATTTTGTAAATTTGAACAGGAATATATATCCAAGTATGTTTTAATAGATAGTTAACTTCAAATATATACGCGAGAGTTAAGTTTTATGTGAAATGGCTCTCCGTTACTTATTCTCCATGAGGACCAAGGCTTGTGACTGTGAACACACAGGAACAATATATGTGCAAGCCCGAGCTGTGCATTCTAATAGCAAGATTCCCTCTCAACTTTGATTCGCTCCGCTTTGCAAACCCAATAATTTTTTTCCTCAGCTCATTCTCTGGAGAGTTAAGTCAAAAAATGCACTCGCACATTCCATTTCCATTGCTTTTTCTTCCCATTATCCCATGACAACTCTGTTTTTCCAAACTAAAGGTTGTTCAATATCTTTCAGCTGACAAGAAAATTTAATGTAACTTTTTTTTTGAAGGTGGAGAGCAAATTGTATTAAGTTAACATGTGAAAATAAAAAGGAGGAAAGCTTGATGGGAGGAAACATGACGAAAACATTACCCCCCCAAAAAAATATTGATGAGAGGACAGAAACTGAAGTCAGTGAAAATATCTTCCCTCTCTCTTTCCAGCAGCTGAAAAATTATGCCATGTTCTTCATAGCCTGCAACACATTATCAATGAGGATGTGCACCATGCCAAGACCTTCCCCGTGCCTCCACTTATCACCTTTAAACAACCACCAAGCCTCAAACAAACAATTAGATTATTGTTCGCAGTAAACTGCCTGGCTTTCAGATTCTGGATTAGTGGTGCTGGAAGAGCACAGCAGTTCAGGCAGCATCCGGGCAAAAGCCCTTCATCAGGAATAAATGTACTTGTCACGGTTGACGTTGCAAAACGTGTCAGAGTGTCGATACTGATACCATCTTTACACGTGTGGACACCTCCCACTATGTATGAGGCAGGTACTGATGTGACTTGGCCCAACGTTGTCTATCACATATGCTGCAGGCAAGGATGCCCTGAGGCAGAGTACATTGGTGAGACTGAGCAGAGTCTACAGCAACAGACGAATGGACACCGCACAACAATCAACAGACCAAAAGTGTTCCCTTTCTGTCTGAGAAAACGTCAGTGGTCCAGAACATTTGACCTTGGACATTCAGGTGACCATCCTCCAACATGGACTGCAGGACAGGCAACAACGAAAAGTGACTGAGCAGAGGCTGATAGCCAATTTTGCAACCCATGGGGATGGCCTCAATTGAGATCTTGGGTTCATGTCACACTACAGGTCACTCCATACATGCAGACTATCTCTCATATGCTCACACATACACACCCAACACTCAGACACACACCCTCTCACAGACTTATACCCTTTACACTTATACACACACAAAAACACACACTCTCTCACAGACACTCATACCCCCCCAGCGCGTGCGCGCACACACACACACACACACACACATAAGTTTGTGGGGTGAATTTATACTTGCAGAATTATATTTTATTTTGCTCAAGATTTGTATGAATCCATGTAAGACTCTGTAAATCCCTTTTTATAGATTAGAATCAGTCTAAACATTAGGGCACAGACAGCCTTACACAGGGCACCTCACACCTTCAGTGTGTTATTTGAGCCAACATGGCACCTGTTTTTAAAGTTCACTTGAAAATGTAACTTTAAAGTTCTGGAATTTACATATGAAAGAACTGAAACCAACATGCCCATTTTAAAAGATGAGAGACTTCACAAACAATGCAGGTCTTTTTCAATATATAATTTCAGTTACATCACACTGTAAACTTTTGCTATAAAGTCTGTGTCTTACGATCTTATACTCCACAACCACCTGATGAAGGAGCAGCACCCTGAAAGCTAGTGCTTCCAAATAAATCTGTTGGACTATAACCTGGCGTTGTGTGATTTTTAACTTTGTCCATCCCAGTCCAACACCAGCACTTCCACATCAGCAGAGACATTGAAAGGGAAAATACTCAAATCTTGAATAGCAGATTCCGTATCCCCACAATCTCTTGTTATCAGCAAAGAATAAGAAGGAATTGAAAGAAAACATCCCAATGACATCTGAGAGCCAGAATGGTACCAGAACTGTGCTTCTTTGACTTTATTTCCATCGTCACCCATTATATTTGTGTCTTGCTTTGTTTCATCTCATTGTATATCTGTTGGTATATGCATGGGAATTTTCAAAAGGAGTAAATCTCAAATCCTAGTTAGCAAATCATTTTTCACTATAATTTAAAAATAGTTTATTTGCAACAAATAGGCTCTTCTTAATGCAAAAAAAAGGTGCAAATTCTTTTAACTGAATTAGATATTTAGAATTAGGCAATCAGAATGGTCGCTCAGTGATTAACACTGCTGCCAGGGACCCGGGTTCGATTCCAGCCTCGGGTGACTGTCTGTGCGGAGTTCTCACATTCTCCCCCTGCCCGCACAGGTTTCCTCCAACAGTCCAAAGATGTGCAAGTTAGGTGAATTGGTCAGAGTAAATTTTCCATAGGGTTCAGGGATGTGTAGGTTGGTTGCATGAGTCAGGGGGAAATGTAGAGTAATAGGGTAGGGGAAGAGTGTGAGTGGGTTACTCTTTGGAGGGTCGGTGTGAATTTGTTGGGTCAAAATGGCCTATTTCCACACTGTAGGGATTGTATGGTTCAACCAATTTCTCACATTTGTGATGACCTGGGGAACACTGGAACTCGAGGTTTCGTAAACTATTCCCAGTGGATCATGACAAGTACATGGGTCATATATTCACAGCAAAAGGACTTCAACCAGATCCTGATAGTGTGAGATTTAAAGCAGGATTGCAGTGGAATTTTGAGCGATGTTGCAAAGTTCCTCCTTAATTTGTCATCAGCATGTGGGTATCTATGCAATAATTTTGCTAAGGCTATGTAGGGGTGACCTGGCACGGAATAAGCAGCAGCTCTCTTCCGAATCGAGAAACTAACACTCGCAATTCAACATGCTCTGGAAGTTATTAAGCCAGCTGAAAGATTGAATCTGAAAGGAAAGCATCCTTCTATAATCAAGCACTCACAGCGAGAATTTCCCCAAAGAGGGAACATCACCCCAGCTACTGCCAAAACAAAAACTGACAGCTCGCACGTGCTACATTAAAATTCTTTGGTGATAATGAATAAAATGTCCGTGCAGCAGCTGATTAAAATGGACCTGACTAGAAGTAACACAGGAGAAAGTGAGGAGAGCCAACCAAACTCTACATACAACACATCATCCTCTGCCATTTCCACCACCTACAGTCAGATCCCACCACCAGAGATATACTTCCTTCCCCACCCCTTTCAGTATTCCACTGAAACCATTCCCTCTGTTCCCCCTCACCAACACACCTCCACTCCCAGCACCTTCCCTTGCTACCGCAAGAGGTGTAAAACCTGCACCCACACCCACCCACTCACCTCCATCCAAGACCCCAAAGCATCCTTCCACATCTGACAGAGATTTTCCTGCTCATCCAAACACCTCACCTACCGTGTGCATTGCTTTTTATGTGGTCTCCTCTACATTGGGGACACAGGACGCCAACTTGCGGAATGTTTCAGACAACATCTCCGGGACACATGCATTAAATAATCCCACCGCTCGGTGTCCGATCACTTCAACTCCCCCTCCCACTCGACTAAAGACATGCAAGCCCTGGGCTTCCACCACCAAAACCTAACCACCCGACGCCTGGAGGAAGAACACCTCACTTTCAGCCTTGGGACCCTCCAACCACGTGGAATCAATGTCGATTTCACCAGCTTTCCATTTCCCATCCTCCCACCTTATCCCAGATGCAACCCTCTAACTGGACAATATGTTAAACTCTCCTACCTGTCTATCTTTCTTCCCACCTATCCGCTCCACTGTCTGCTCCAGCTTATCACCATCACCCTCCCACCTTCATCTATCTATCGCATTCCTAGCTACCTTTCCCCAGCTCCATCCCCTCCTATGTATCTCTCAGCCTCTATGCCCCCCCACCCACCACCTCGCTATTCCTGGTGAAGAACTTATGCTCAAAATATTGACTCTCCTGCTCCTCAGATGCTGTCTGACTGGCTGTACTTTTCCAGTGCCACACTTCTTCATTCTAGAATTAACACAGCATTGTTAATGAATAATACTTTTCTTTATTGACCATGGAGTTTAGGTCATCTTGTAACTGAACATGTTGGAGAACGCAATATTTTCACATCAAATTTGGGATGTTTGAAGAAATACATCTGTAGATGAAACATTAGCTGGCTTTCTGTGGTCATGTGACCTCTACCTCTACTGTATTTAGCTTGTAGCAGTCAATAAACACAGCCAATGAAACCTAAGTTTGTCAACATGGAAGTTCTGGTTGATTCATTCTGTGAGACCATTGTGAAGACTTCACAGAACAAATCCTTTGAGAAAGTGACTTTCTGAACTGGGAAAATAAACCTCTGGGTGACTTGTGAAGCAACAACTTGTCTTAGAGAAGCTGTTGAGCTGAGGGAGCCACTTAATTGCTTTTGCCAACCTTGCACATTGCCAAAGAGAAGTAGGTGAAGACTGGAAATCCAATATGCGCAGAACAGATAGTCTTAAATGAAGGAGGCACATCATCCCTGTCATGAAAATGAAAATCGACTGTCCCAAATGCATAAGTGCTTTAAATTCCAATAAGGTCCTGAAAGTCCTGTGAACGGTTTGCAGAAGAGTTGGATTAATATAGCTGTTCTCACTCTCAAAATCACCAGAATCCCCAGAGATTCCTTTTCACAAGTTATTCTCATAGAAATTATTTTCACTCCATTTCAGAACCTATAGTAGTCGTCTGGGTTTGTAAATCATCGAACCCCTCCCTCAACCCCTCCACTGAAGGCTATTAGTTTGTTCTCAAACCTCCTACTTGAAATGGCATTAAACAGTTTGCCATGTCGGAATCATCTATAACTCTTCCACCCAGTTGAAGGTTTCAAACAATACATCGGCAAAAATGAAGTGGGGATAGCCTCCAACCAACTTCTGGGCTTCTCAAGTGCACTGTTCCTTCACCCAGTAAAAATCCTCTGACTCATCACTGTTCCCAAGTCATTCCATAGAAACTGCTACAAAGGAATTAATTTGTCATGGCACAGTTAGTGAGATTGAGCAAGATTACACGAGTCATGATGACCTTAGTTATACAATTACACGGCTGGTCTCTTCCTTCAAGTCATCCCTTGAGACTTCAAAACCACAGATATATGATCAGCTGTGCAAAGAGGATTCCTTGAAAACATAAACCACTGCTGTACATGAGGAATTCACCGAAACAGCCCTGGTTCTGACTTTAACAGATTCTGACAACTCACCTCTTATTTCCTCAATTCCTACAGCCTGCCTTGTTTTCATCCTATGAGATGCACAATTTCTTCCTGAGTTGGAATTAAGGATATAATATTGGCGTTCCCTTTTGAAGAGAATTATTTGGGGATGGTTATGCCTGGTTCTTTGCAGTGGTAGGTCAGAGAGAAGCTCAGGCTGACAAAAATATTCTTATTGGGCTTCCTATATTTTTAATGGAAGGAATAAAGCATTGATTAAAATGCGGGAGCCTTCCTACAGCTCATTTCTTGTGTATCTCCTTCCTCACTCACATGGTGCACTGTTCTGACGCTCCTTCACAAAAATGTAAACTGCTTTAATTAGCTGCTGCAGTTTAGAAGCTGCAGAGACACCAAATATCTCTCTTCCTCAAAAAGCACCGTCTTACTGCTACCAGCCTGCCCTAAGTCCATAAAACCTTTAGTGGATTAATGGGTAGCTTCACAGCCTGCCAATAATCGGCTATGGGAGATATTATAAACTTTAAAGTCTAAGCTATTGACTTTATTATCTCTGGTTTAACAACATCTAATGTTTAAAATCTTGCAGCACAGTAGGAAGCCATTTGGCTCATTGATTCTTTACTGGCTGTTTGCTAGAGCAATTCAAGATGAATCTACCTTTCTTACTTTCTCTTCATAGATTCTATGTCCTCTGCTTCAAGTGTTTATTTATGTGTTTCTTTTAAAAAGGAAGGTCCCTACCTCAACAATACCACATAACCAAACATTCCAGGCTTCAACTATTTGTATAAATAATTTCTGTCAAATAGTCCTCTCCCTAATTTAACGACAATAATATATTGGGTTCTCCTATCACTGACTCTCTGGCCAGGGATAGCCATTCATTACTCATCTTGTCAAAACTTCTCATTATTTCAAAACATTGATTAAACTGATCTAGAACCATCTCCAAAATAGGCCAATATCTTAGATTTCTTTCCTCTGGAAATATTCTCTCTAACCTAATTATATTATTGACTAGTTTATACAAAATAGGAAGCTTTCGTTTTGCTTGTAGTCACAACTGAAGTTGGAAATGAACACATTTAAGACTATAACACCATAAGGAATAGGAACAGGAGTAGGGCATCTGGTCCCTCAAGCCTGCTCCAACATTCGATAGGATCATAGTTGACCCAGCATTACACTTCCCTGATTTTTCCCCTTCAATCTTGATTCCCCTATTGATCAAGAATCTATCCACCTCAGTCTTAGATATACACAAGGAGTCTGCCCCCACAGCTCTCTGTGACAAGGAGTTCCACAGACTCACAACCCTCAGAGAAAAAAAAATCCTCCTCATCTCAGTCTTAAATTGGAATCTTCTTGTTCTGACACCATGTCCTCTGGTCCTTAGATTCTCCCATGAGGGAAAATACCTTCTCTGTGTTTAAGCTGCCAAACCCCTTAAGAATCTAATGTGTTTCAATGAGGTCACCTCACATTCTTTTCTACTCCAATGAGTAGAGTCCTCACTTGCTTAGCTTTCGCTCAGTAGACAACCCTTTCATACTGCAGATCATCCTAATGAACTTTCTCTGAAGTGTCTCCAATGAAGTAACATCTTTCTTCAAAGAAGGGTACTAAAATTGCTCTCAGTAGTTCAGATGTGGTCTCACCAGCATCTTCTACAGTTGCAGTAAAACCTTCTTGTTCTTATACTCCAAGCCCCCTGACATAAGGGCCAACATTCCATTAGTCTTCCTGAATACCTTCTGCACTTGTGCGCCAGCTTTCTATATTTCATTTATACATACCCAAGTCCCCCAATGCTGTAGCTTTCTGCAGTTTGTTTTTCCCTCATTTAAATAATAACCTGTTCTTTTGCTCTTTCACCCAAAATTAATGTTTCACCAGAAATGGTATCCTGTGAAAGTCTTCTCGCTACGTTCACTGTAGCAGCAAAAGGAAATCATCCTTGCAATCGTAGCAAGTACTTTTTTGAAAGGAAAAGATCCAGGTTTTAATTCCCAGTCTTGTTGAGGTTTGTGGGAGGGAGCTACAACCAGCAATGGGCTTCGAGGACAGAACGGAATTTACTCAAAATTTCTTTTTCAATTCACCCATTAGATGGAGGTGTTGTTGACATAGTCAACATTTATTGCCAATCCATGAATGTATTTGAGAAGGTGGTGGTAAGCCAACTTCTTGAACCACTGATGCCCTGATCATCACCCAGGTGCCTCCCACCACTCTCATTGCAAAGACCTGGATATTGGAAACGGACAAGTTTGGGTTTGGTTACAGTTCCTCAGGAGACAAATAAACCCAAACTCATTCAAAATGAGGCATTATTTGACCCAATCTGCTGGGTAAGGACTGAATGGAAAGTCAATTCTTCCAGGATCACATTGAAAATTAATGGCTAACATTAAGGAAGAAAAAGTCAATTGTTCTAAGATCTCATGGCTTCAGGTTATTAGATTACTTACAGTGTGGAAACAGGCCCTTCAGCCCAACAAGTCCACACTGACCCGCCAAAGCACAACCCACCCAGACCCAATCCCCTACATATACCCCTTCACCTAACACTATGGGCAATTTAGCATGGCCAATCCACCTAACCTGCACATTTTTGGATTGTGGGAGGAAACCCACGCAGACACGAGGAGAATGTGCAAACTCCACACAGTCAGTCACCTGAGTCGGGAATTGAACCCGGGTCTCTGGCGCTGTGAGGCAGCAGTGCTAACCAGTGCTAACAAACATTGATCAGTTTTCTTGATGCTGTACAACAGACAGCTAAAATGCTTAATCATTCAGAAAAGAAGCTGCATCCAGTTGAAATACATTTTCTTGACAGTAAAAGCAATAATCTGCATAAGATGAGGGTGACTGAGAGGGTAAGCAAAATTGTTTCAAAAGGAAAATACCAAATATCTTCAGGTTTTTTCCATTAAATAAAAGTTCAAACCATGTTGTTATTATTAGAAAAAACACCATACTCAGTCAATTCAGGTAATATAAAACAGCTGTTATTATTCCTATTTGTGTAGAAATACTGAGTGATTCATTGTTTGTACAGTTGATTGTTATTCAAGTGATCTAAGTGGATATGTTGTACAGAGGGTGTTACTGTTCATATTTATCATACTGCCGAGTTTGGATAACGCACAACGACAACAGTTTGAATAGAGCAAATGATCCCTGCTAAGAACTCTACAAACACTTCTCCCAAGCCACACTGCGTCCAATAATTTGCCTAATGGATTGCAGATGCACATACTCAGCACTGAACTCCCAAACAACAGGCCACACATGGGGATTTGCACTGAGTATTTGTATTTCTTGTAAGCACATCACAGCCATAAGCAAACTGGTGAACTCCCAAAGATACTCACAGGTACTATCTGAGAGGGGCCTGAACAATCTGGGTTTGGTGAGATTGTGCCAGAATTGCACAGACAGTCCTGCAAAGCCTATTCTGATTAAAAGCAAATTACTGCGGATGCTGGAATCTGAAACCAAAAGAGAAAATGCTGGAAAATCTCCACAGGTCTGGCAGCATCTGTAAGGAGAGATGTCATTATCACCTCTTTATTGCGATCTTTGCTTCTAGACTTACCTTCTCCCAGCCTAGTTTAAATACTTCCCTATTTCTCCTTTTTTTAGCTCTGACAAAGGGTCAGTTAGACTCGAAATGTCAAGCCTATTCTGATGTTGGGAGATCTTTTATTTCATTGTTGATCGGTCAGGTATGTTTCCAACTTGGCAGCAGTGAGTTGCGAACGAAGGAGGATTATCTATTCTGAAACAACACAACTCACCTTATTAATATTCAAATTCTCATTTTACAAAACACAATGATCTAACTGGACATTGAGAATTCTTAATATGGAGGTCAGAACAAGTACCCAGTGATTTCAATTTACCACTCTGTCTGGGACCAACATTTCCATGGGCACTGGACACTCTCAATCCACATGCACAAGCTTTGGCTTTTCACAAGTGCCAGACTCTCTAACAATCCTCATGGCACATCTTCAATCCACCCACAGGATTATTCTGCACCTGAGACTGGACCAGCAACTCTCACTGTAATGCTGCAGCAGGGGCACCCAGTTCAAGGACTGGGCACCAGGCTCCATCGCAATCCTGTTCACCTGTTGCCAGGTGAGTCTGAACCAACCTGCATGCTCACAGAATCCTGCTTTGTTAGCTTTTTGCTCCTTGCCCCCTCAGCTAGAGAGACCAGGCTCCCATTACCATTGCTTTGCCATGCTGCCTAATAGAGACACAAAGCTGGAGGCTTTTCATGGTTATCAGCAGGACTCGGTTAAGTCAAGAGACACAGTTTTCACTCAGGGGGTGTCAGCACAGTATGTCAAGGGCAGCTTCCAATACCAGGCTCGGGCATGGTCAGTTAGTCACTCAGGGTAGTCAGAGTCATGATGCTGTCTACATAACAGATGAGGAGCTGATTGTCAACTACACCACCATCTACATTGACTCTTTCCACCCTACTGTGGGCTGTTTTTCTAATGAAATGAGGGAGGCAGCGCTGAAAGGAGATGAGGTGGGTGATGCAGCTGTTAGTTATAGTGACCCAAGTGAATGAGGAAGCAGTACAAATGATATGCAGGACTACTGGTGTCAGGGTTCATGGTGGGTGAGAGTGGGAAGGAAGATATTGCAGGGTAAAAACATTGACTGCAGATACTGGAAACCAGATTCTGTATTAGTGGTGCTGGAAGAGCACAGCAGTTCAGGCAGCATCCGAGCAGCAGTAAAATTGACGTTTCGGGCAAAAGCCCTTCATCACCCACAGGATGATTCTGATGAAGGGCTTTTGCCCGAAACATCGATTTTACTGCTCCTTGGATGCTGCCTGAACTGCTGTGCTCTTCCAGCACCACTAATACAGAATCTGGTTTCCAGTATCTGCAGTCAATGTTTTTACTTCGTTGATTTTAACCCTACTGCGAATCCTCTTGCAAGGATGCCTGTCTTGAAGATGTTTCCCTCCTTCTCTACAAGAATCTCAGGGAGTCTCTCTCCCACTGCAACTCCCAGGTAATTTCCTCTGCCATGAAGCTCTTCAACCATGTCCTGAAACAAACTCGCTACCACAGCCACATTTGCTTCCTCAGTGCCTGCCTCCGTAACCAACTCATCCCACACGGACTCCGGACCACCTTTAAACCAGCAGAGTTCGGACCCGAACAGGACAAACAGTACAGACTAAAGATTCAAAAACACCAGCAACAGTTCTCCTTCAAGATCCTCTGCTCCACACTTGCAGCAATGTGCTGGCACCTAACCTCTCTACAGTCAGCTCTGCCTCAGCTGAGGGCCACACTCTCTCAGAATTGCAAAGGACCCAGTCTGTACTACATCCTCAGGAGAATTCATACTCTCAACAAACTGTATTTCAACTCCAAGGAAGCTATTGCAGGCAATAGTGAGTGTGGTAGATTATAGGTGCTGATGGAAGTTGGACACAGTGGCAAAGATGGAATGTGTGAGGTAGATGGAGAGAACATGATGGTACTTAGGCTGGTGGAGAGTAGAAGGTCATTGTCCTGCTTTCTACATTGCTGTTCATTCCTCCAAATGGCAGAGTCAACACTGGCCCTGGGGGCAACCTCAAATCAGTCTGGCTTGATCTGCTATTGTGGGATGAGTAGGTTACACCTGGAACGTTGAGTTCTCCAGCTCCTGTTGCTGCCTGGCTTGCTGTGTTCTTCCAGCTTCCTGCCTGTCTAGTCTGGTCTGGTATTATGGGATTCACCACTTGATCTTGGGGAGGAAGATGACTTGCCCATTCACCACCTCATCCGGCGGGACCTCCAGCTCCCTGCCTACAAAGAGGGCCACCATTTTCCCCTTATCTGCCATGTCTGGGGGAAATGTCAGGAACCACACAGGGCACCACCAGTGCTTGTCTGAGTGCCCAGCATGCCAAGGAGCCAATCAATTCCAGGACAACATAAGTATTCTGGGAATGGTGGGTGGTGAGACATAGCTAGAAGCAAATGAGACCGATACCATCGGAGTGAGATAGGTGGTTAAAGAGGTGAACTTAATAAGATATAGTGGGAAATTTCACTTGACCGTGCAACAAAAATCCTTCAAAGCATTCAACAGAAATGACACTCTGCCAAAAAAAAGTAAAATTCAGCTCAGTGTCTCATTAATTCAGAAAGAATGCGAATTGTTTGAGATAATATGTTGGCAGTTATTACAAAATAAAGCTGACATGCCTAAAGTAAACATTTCAAAATAGTTGTAAGGCTTGTGACCATTGAAGTATTCCAGTAATATCAGTGAGAAGTTATAAGCTGATTCTAAACTTTGAGTCTAAATCTTGTTTCAAAGTCCGTCCTGATTCCAGAGTGAAGTGAAGTGAATGGGAAAGGAGAGTCTAACATCACTCGATAGAATGTGCATCCAAATTTGAGTTACAAGGGATTTTAACTTTCCAAATATAACCTGGGACTGCCATAGTGTTAAGGTCTTGGATGGAGAGGAATTTGTTAAGTGTGTACAAGATTTTTTTCTTATTCAGTATGTGGATGTACCTACTAGAGAAGGAGCAAAATGTGATCCAATCTGGGGAAATAAGGCAGGCCAAGTGACTGAGGTGTCAGTGGGGGAGTGCTTTGGGGCCGTGATTATAATTCTATTAGTTTTAAATAGTTATGGAAAAGAATAGATCTAATCTAAAAATTCATGTTCTTTTAGAGTAAAGCCAGTTTCAATGGTATTGGGTAAGACCTCTCAAAAGTCAATTGGGAGAGGCTATTCGCAAGTAAAGGGGCTGTTGGAAATTGGGAGGCCTGCAAAAAATGACATAACCAAGTCCAAAATCAACATGTTCCTATTATTGTGGAGGGGAAGGCTGGTAGGTATGGGGAATGCTGAATGATTAGAGAAATTGAAACTTTGGTGAAGAAAAATAAGGACATATATGACAGGTATAGACAGCTGGGATCGGGTGAATTCTTCGAGGAGTATAAGGGCAGTAGGAGCATACTTGAGGGAAATCAGGATGGCAAAAGAGACATGAGATAGCTTTGGCAAATAGGGTTAGGGAGAATCTAAAGTGATTCTACAAATACTTTAAGGACAAAAGAGTAACTAGGGAGAGCATAGGACCCCTTAAAGATCAACAAGACCCTCTATGTGTGGAACTGTAGGTGATGGGTGACTTTCTAAAGAAGTGTTCTAATTCAGTATTTACTATGGAGAAGGATATGGAATCTAAAGAATTTGGAGAAAAACATAGTGTGTCTTTAAAAGTGTCGGTATTACAGAAAAGAAGGTGTCGGACGTCTTCAAACATATAAAAGTTGATAAATTCCTGGGACCTGATCAAATGCATCCAAGAACTCTGTGGGTAGCTAGGGAAATGGTTACTGGGCTGTTTGCTGAGATATTTGTATCTTCGATAGCCACAGGTAAGGGGGCGGAAGACTGGACTGTGGCTAATGTGGTGCCCTTAATTAAGAAAGCTGATAAGGAATTATAGACCCAAATTATAGCCTGACATTGGTGGTATGTGAATTATTAGAGGGGCTTCTGAGGGACAGGACTTACATGTTTTTGGAAAGGCAAGGACTGATTAGGGATAGTCAACATGGCCTTGTGTGTGAGAAATTGCGTCTCATGGATTTAATTGAGTTATTTGAAGAAGTAGCAAAGAAGGTTGATAAAGGCAGAATGGTGGACATTGTCTATTTGGACTTCAACATGGCATTTGACAAAGCTCCGCATGGAAGGCTGGTAAACAAGGTTAGGTCACAAAGTATCTAGGGACAGCTAGCCATTTGAATGCAAAATCAGTTTGAGGATAGGAGACAGAAGGAGGTGTTGGAAGGTTTTCTTTCAGACTGGAGACCTGTGACCAGCAGTGTGCTGCAAAGATCAGTGCTGAGTCCATTGCATTTTCTCATTTATATAAATGATTTGGATGTGAATATAGGAGGAATGGTTAGTAACTTTGTAGATGACACCAAAATTGGTGATATAGTAGACAGTGAAGAAGGCTACCTCATAGTACAAAGAGACCTTGTATAGATGGGCCAATGGGTCGAGGAGTGACAGATGGAGATTAATTTAGATCATGTGAGATGTTGCATTTTCATAGGGCAAATCAGGGCAGTACTTATACAGTTAATTATAGGGTCCTGGTGAATGTTGACGAAAAAAGATACCTTGGAGTGTAGATAGGGTAGTGACGAAGGCATTTTGTACACTTGCCTTTAGTAGTCAGTGGATTGAATCTAGGAGTTGGGATATGACTGTAAGGACATTGGTTAGGCCACTTTTGGAATGCTGCATTTAATTCTAGACTCCCTGCTGTAGGAAAAATATTGCTCAACTTGAAAGGGTTCAGAAAGAGTTTATGAGGCTGCCAGGGTTGGAGGGTTTGAGCTATCAGGAGACACTGAATAGGCTGGGGCTGATTTCCCTAGAGCATCGGAGGCTAAAGGGTGACCTTATAGAAGATTATAAAATCATGAGGGGCATGGATACAATGAATAGACAAGGCCTTTTTCCCAGGGTAGGAGAGTCCAAAACTAGAGGGCATAGGTTTAAGTTGGGGAAAGTAAGTTATAAAAGGGTTTAAGGGGCAACGTTTTGACACAGAGGGGAGGGTGTATATGGAACAAGCTGCCAGAAGAAGTGGTGGAAGCTGGTACAATTACAATATTTAAAAGGCATCTGGGTGTGTACATGAAAAGGAAGGTTGAGAGGGATATGGGCCAAATGTTACTAAATGAGTAGATTAATTTAGGATATCTGGTCGGCATGGATGCCTTGAACCGAAGGGTCTGTTTCTGTGCTGTACAACTCCATGATTCTAAATGCTCAGAGAGTTTAGAGGATCTCCTGAATGTTCTATAATCTCATCTGCCTTCACTTTAAATGTTTAGAGAAGGGGCATTTTTTTTTTCTTCTCTGTTCCTAAACGTTTAGATTTCTGACTACTGAGAGAAAGTGTTGTGCACATATCCAGACATGCACAGGCTCCACTCCTGGACAGGACTTGCAGATTTGAAGCCAAACAGGAGCAAATGGATATAAACAGGATTCTGCCTGGCTGGAGTTGGATCTACAGTTATTATTGCCTACAAAAGAAAATGCTGTCGCTTGGGAATTTGAACAGCTTTGTTAAAAACCTGAATGCAGTTGATCACTGTTTCTTGTAGCCTTGAATCACATGAGCAGGAGGATCCAATCAGAATCTAACTTGGTGGAGGGATACTCTCCCAACCTTTTATATATCCTTCAAATCTTGCCAGCAGGGCCCCTCACATATACCTCAAGTAATCTTTAGAAAATATATTTGTAAATGTTGATAAAGTGTTTTCGAACAAAGCATCACTCAAGACTAACATGAGGAGAAAAAAAACAAAATGAGGAGAGTGGTGATTATTAGCAAGACATTACAAAATTTAAGCACAGGAGCTATGTCTTCCACATGTTTAGTCTTGGAAGATAACTAGTGAAAGGTGGTACATGCCACATCTGTGTTTATTTTCCATATTAACGAAAAAGGAAATTTAACAAAATTTTCATTGCTTCAACTGGATTTAATTTGACTTTAGCTCCAATTATTAGGAAATTTGAAAATAAATTGTACAACAGGAACAATTTTGATCAGAACATCAGCTATTTTCTGATGAAGGGCTTATGCCCAAAATGTTGATTCTCCTGCTCCTCGCATGCTGCCTGACCTGATGTGCTTTTCCAGCAACACACTCTCAACTCTGATCTCCAGCATCTTCAGTGGTAACTTTCTTCGATTCTGTTACCCTCCCCAAGCCTGTGCTTCTTACATGAGCCAGCAATCTTGATTGGAAAAACAAAATCTTGCTTGGCGTCAGTATTTATCTCAACGTAAAATGTGTGAAACTTAAAAGAAAAGAATAGAAGCAAAACAGATGGATTGCTAATTTAAAATTTTACAGAAATTTCACATTCTTTTAGAATGCTGCAACAATCAAGCTGAGGAAAAGATAATTTTAATTCACTGAATCTTCCTAAACAGACTTGGAATACGCGAATATACGGACAGCAACAATGCATAGGCAATCAGCTTAGGGGGGAACAGTATTCGTGATGGTAGTTATTACTGATAGAAAGGCTTGCCCTCCCACTCCTGAGCAGCACCAGTCGTGGAATTGTTCTTTCAGGATGTCACAGAGTCAGTCATACAGCAAGGAAACAGAACCACTCTGTTCCTGGTGGCTCCATGATTCTTGATCTAGGTACTGATAATGGTTGGTTGGTGGGAGAGTTAAGTCATGAACCAAGTACAAGGCAGGAACCACTTGTCCCTTAGCCATTAGTCTCTAGTCCTTCATGTTGGACCAGGCATAGTACAGAGAGCAACCTGGGTCAGGATAAGTGTGGTCATGTTTTCTATTGGACTTATGGACATTCACCAACATGATCTTCAGGACACAATTATGTACCAACTGCACTCTACTGCCGACCAATGTATTACAATGGAATGGCCATTCTTGCCTTTCCAACTCATCTCTCCATTAACATGTGGCCCACAGAAAGTTCACACAGCCATGTGCATGCAGTTAATAGCTCTCTATTAGACAGAATGATGCAGACAATATCCCAGGCAACTCAACACCATCACCATCACTGGACACGTCCACTTCCACTGGCAAGACACACACAGCAGAGGTTAATGTGCCATCAAAAAGAATTTGCCTTGAGACTCAGTAGCGTTTCATGACATCGAGTTAAATATGGGCAAGGAATCTACCCACTAGTAACCTCACCTCCCCTAACCCCATCTCAGCTGATGACCCCAGTTCTATGCCAGGTTGACTGTGCCATGGATGAACAAAATGAGCAAAAGTGCTGAAAGGAAATTTTGAATGAGCACATTAATTTTTAGTGTCCTTATTCTCTCTTCTCGGATTGCTTCCTGCAATGTCTTGGAGATTATTCTTTAAAAGCTGGAAATGTCTGAACAATTGGCAACCCCATAACACACAAGCACCCTGTCAGGGCCTAGAATGGTGAAAAATATTAGAACTGAATGTTTTTGAGTTTAAGGCTCCCACTGCACCAGCACTATTAGCACCTACTGAGTCAAAACTCAAAGCCCAAACATTTTAGCTAATCCATCTGTCTGTGATTACATGTATAGCTTTCATAATATTAAAGTAACTTTACAAAAGACATTTCCCATGTTTTTTAAGAAACAGAGCACATACCTTTGTGAAAGACATTTATAGATAAATGTGATACATAATTTACAACATGTAGCAATGTTTTGCAATGATTTGCCCTCCATCTGTATTCTAATGAAGTATGAATCTTGGTTCTAATCTGAAATCCAATTTTGGAGCTGGTCTCTAAGAAAACCATCCATACAAACGAGCAATGTCTGAGGTTATTCCATTCACACAGTCAATATCCCAGTTTGAGTGACACAGCAATGAAGTACTCCTCTGTGTTGTACTAACAATACACCTTCAGCTCACTATGACAGGAGGTGCAACAAGAAGTAATGTATCTACTTTCTCCTCGGTAAATGTAAACAGGAGGATTCAATGACCTCACAAAGGACTTTTGCCATTAGTGTGATGTTCGTGAAACAGATGTCTGCAGTTAAATCTGCATCTGTTGGGACTCAGATGTGGCAGGGTTTCAGAGAAAAGGATTTTGAGAGTACAATAGAATGCTGCTCTGATAATCCTATTACATAAATCTGAAGATTATGCTTTTCACTGAATTAAGCAATCATTGTATACAAAATGTTGCTCTGTTTCTTCAGAATATGAGAAATGTTAGATGAAAAAAAGGCCAATGTCCATTTAGTTCATCTTCTGCCCTTCTGGTGGTGAATGTTATAAGCACTTAGTTATTGACTAATTACAGCAATCAATCTCAACATTAGACATGAGGTGCACAAATCTCCAGTAGTAACTGTTCTAGGTAACATACATCCAAAGTTATCAGTGTCCTCCAAGCATGGTACAGTTTCTATGAGTTAAAAAATATTTTTTGGTCTTTTCCATTGTTTTCCCTTCAAGTGTTACTCACTGGTGAATTATCAGTTGAAAGGTGGAATAGGCAATGCAGATTTCCCATTATCTTTCCAGGATTGTCTGACATAAGGAGCTGAATTTTGTCTGGTTGGAGATGACCCTGACCGTAAAGCCGAGAACAACATCATCTTCGGGAGCAATTGCCATGTGACCATTTGCCAGGAGCCAAGCACACATCCTTTGAAGGGAGGTGATCCTATCTCCAAGAGTTAAGGGCCAAACAAGGAACCTACAGTTCCAGCAGCACCACCAAGGTGACTACCCTTGGGGCGCATCCAATCCTGAGCAGCATCGTGGACCTCACTGTCTAAAACAGATCAAGGATATCATGGTTGCCAGTTGCCAGGGTGGTGCCCATACGATTTGTCACTTGCGAAATCTAAATTTTCTCCATTCCTTGCTGCATGCTGGCTTAGACTGTTACAGTATCTGAGGAGTTGGGAATGGTAATGAGCTCTTGTGTAATTATCCCCACTTCTGACACTATAGTGGAGGAAAGGAAATAGATGAAGCATGGTAGCCTCGGGACATGGGAGCTCTGGTGGTCTAATGGCAATGTGCCTACCTCTGAGTTGGGAGGCCTGGGTTCATGTCACACCTGCTCTAGAGGTGTGTAATACCTGAACATCGCTGAACAGGTTGATGAGTAAAATATCTGCCTTGAGGAAACTCCTGCAGTACTGTGCTGGGACTGAGAGTGTTAGCTTCTAGTAATAACTATCTTGCTTTGAATGAGTCATGACTGCAAACTGTGGAGAGTTTTCTCAGATTCATGTCGGTACTTAGCAATGGAATTTCAGGGTCTAATAATCTGTGTTTGACTGTGTTGTTTGGAGGTGCAGGCTTCGTATATGTATGTCTTTGCTCATACATGTATATGTGGGGGAATTTCAAGACCAGGAGTCACGTTTTTAAGGCGAGAGGAGAGAGATTTAAAAATGACATAACAGGCAATTTTTTTTACACCAAGAGTGTAACTTTTGAGGAACTGGTAGATGCACGCACAATTACAATGTCTAAAAGACATTTGGATGGATATTTGAATAGGAAAGGTTTGGAGAGTGATGGGTCATGATCAGGCAGTTAGGACTAGTTTAGTATGGACTGTTTGGACTGAAAAGTTTGTTTCCGTGCTCTATGGATCCATGACTATGACTCTACGTGTACACCATTTTATGTTTGCATGTACACATGTTTATTTTGTACATGTATATGTACAGACTCTATGGCTCAAAACATCAACTCTGTTTCCTTCTCCACAAATGCTTCTCTAGTGCTTCCCAGTTTTTATGTCGCATTCCCACCATCTGTGATACTTTGTCCATAATGTGAGGTACCTGTTTGAATCAATGCTGTGAGACAGCTACTTTCATTACCTATTCTTATTGACCTTTTTCTTCTCTATCAAAACTAAATGTTCATGCAACTTGAAATGAATCAGCAGTTATATTTTAGCTTAAATAATTGTCAGTTTTGCTACACCATATGTTAGCACGATGTTTCTTTTATTTTCCTTCCCTGTCTCACAGCTGGCAATACTGTGTTGCCTTTTTGTAAATAGTCCATACCCATTGTCTGTCCTCCCACCCCTCCCATTTACTGCCAGACTATCCACTGTAAAATGCATTGCATGGATAACGCTAAGGAAAGTTCCAATGATATTAGTTCGAATAAAAGCCATCCTGAACCTCAATGTCTGAGTTAGTCAGCCTTTCCTGAATGTACTCGGGAATTTCCATTAAAGACCCAAAGTATCTCACGTGCCTTTGGCATTACTTGCTATTAAACAGAAAGTCTCCCTTAGCAAAGCTGAAGAATGCCAAATGTAATTAAATGGGTATGATAATATACAATAGTATAGTAACAGGTGCTCTTTTTGAGACTGGCTTTGAAATACATTATTAGCACAGGGTGGGCAGCACTTTAATCTTTACCTAAGTTAAGTTTTTGTAGATAACACTAACAACTGCACTTCAAAAGCAATTTGTTAAATATGTAGCATTTTGTCATTTCTAAAGAGGCTACATAAAAGCAAAACGCTTATTTTTAAAACAGCTCTCTAGCATGTGCTTAAGTCTGGGAGGTTGTCCAGTGCTGAAAGGAACGTAAGAATGGGAATAGGCCATTCATCCCCTCAAGTCTGCTCCATTATGCAATGAGATCATGGTTGATCTGTGGCTTAACTTCATATATCTGCCTTTGGCCCATCTCCCTTACTGTCTTTGTTTAACAAAACTTTATCCTCCTTATACACTTATGACTGTGTGGCCAAATTCTGCCCCAACTCCATGACAATACCATCGTAGGTTGGATCTCAAACAATAATGAGACAGAATACAGGGAAGAGATCAAGTGCTTAGTGGCATGGTGTCAGGACAACAACTTTTCCATCAATGTCAGCAAAATGAAGGAGCTGGTCATTGACTTCAGGAAACGGAATGGAAGGCACATTCCTGTCCCAATCAAAGGTGCTGAGATGGAGATGGCGGAAAGCATCAAGTTCCTGGAAGTGATGATCACTGACTGATCATCAGTCCTGATCCACCTATGTTGATGCGATGATCAAGGAAGCACAACAATATCTCTACTTCCTCAGGAGACCAAGGAAATTTGGCATGTCCTCAAGGATTCTTAACAATTTTAATAGATGCACCATAGAAAGCATCTGGATGCATCACAATGGTATGGCAACTGCTCTTTCCAAGACTACAAGAAACTGTAGAGAGTTGTAAACACAGCCCAGTCCAACACACAAATCAGTCTTCGATCCATTAGCTCCATCTATACTTCCTACTGCTTTGGGAAAGCAACCAACATAATCAAAGACCCTTCCCACCCCCATCATACTCTCTTCCACACTCTTCCATCAGGCAGAAGATTTTAAAGAATTGACTGCATGTACAAACAGATTGGAGAACAACATCTTCACCCCTGTTCTCAGACTTTTAAATGGACTACTCTAATGTTAATTCTGACCTTTCTCTCTGCACCTTCTGTTCAGCTGTAACAGTGTATTAACACTCTGTTCTGTTACCTTAATGCACATTGTATGGTACGATATGCTTATATAGCACACACAACATTTTTCACTGTACAGTGATAAGAGTAAACCAAACTCAAACTTAGATGTGAAACACTTCACTTCAATTATTCATGAAGTATGGTTATTGGATTTGAATCAATGACGGTCATACATTCAATAGCAGCTTTCAAAATGGCAAGTGGATAAATATTCGATAGAGAAAGGAATTCAGGGTAATGGGAATAAGCCAGTAGACAAATGCCTCTTCGAAGTATTCAATATAATCTAAATGGGCTGAATTGTCTTCTTTATTGAATGCTAATCCTGTCAGATCAAATGGATTGGTTTGAGCGACAGTTAGAGGCAGTGAGAAATTTTCAAGAGCGAGGGGATGTGATGAATGACAGTTACAGGAAGGGAGAAAAGCCACAGGTACAGTCAGATTATTACCTCCAAGAAAGGTCGGAGAGGTAAACAGGCAGTCTTCTGTGGCTATCCTCATTTCAAACAAGTATGCTGTTTTCGGAAATGTTGGAGGTGATGGACTTTCAGGGGAATATAGCACAAATCGTCAGGTTTCTGGTATTTAGACTGGCTCTAATGTAAAGAGGGGGACATCAGATTCCAAGTGATTGATTGTGTAAGGTGACTCTGTAATCTGAGGCACAGACAGACATTTCTGCAGCCAGCAGCGAAAAATCAGAATGGTGTGTTGCCTGCCTGGTGTCAGGATCAAGGATACCTTAGAAAGGGTGCAGAATGTTCTCAAAGTGGAGGGGGACCAGTAGGAACCCATTGTACACATTGGGACGAACAACACAGGAAGGGGAAAGGATGAGATTCTGAAGGGAGAAAATGGAAAGCTAGGCAGGAATTTAAAAAGGAGATCCTCAAGTGTAGTAATATCTGGATTAATCCTGATGCTATGATCTAGTGAGGGTAGGAATGGGAGGATAGAGGAAATAAATGTGTGGTTGAAGAGCTGGTGTATGGGAGAAGGATTTACATTTTTGGATCATTGGAATCTCTTCTGGGGTGGAAGTGATCTGGACAAGAAGGACAGGTTATACCTGAATTGGAAAGGGACTAATATACTGGCAGGGAAATTTGCTAGAGCTGCTCAGGAGGATTTAAACTAGTAAGGTTGGGTATGGGACCCAGGGAGACACCGAGGAAAGAGATCATTCTGAGACTGCTACAGTTGAGAAAAGAAGCAAGTCAAACAGTCAGGGCAGGCAGAACAAAGCAGAGAACAAAGTAGGACTAGTAAAATAAACTGCATTTATTTCAATGCAAGAGCCCTAACAGGGAAGGCAGATGAACTCAGGGCACGTTTAGGAACATGGGACTGGGATATCATAACAATTACAGAAACAGGCTTTGGGGATAGACAGGACTGGTAGCTTAATGTCCCAGGATACAAATGCTATTGGAAGGATAGAAAGGGAGGCAAGAGAGGGAGGGGGAGTGGTTTTTTTTGGTAAGGAATAACATTACAGCTGTACTTATGTAGGATATCCCCGAAAATACATTCAAGGAAGTTATTTGGGTGGAACTGAGAAATAAGAAAGGGATGATCACCTTATTGAGATTGTATTATAGACCCTATAGTCAGAGGGAAATTGAGGAACAAATTTGTAAGGAGATTTCAGTTATCCGTAAGAATAATAGTGTAGTTAAAAGAAAATGATCCGAGTCATTATGTGGATGTACCTACTAGAAAAGATGCAAAACTTGACCTACTCTTGGGAAACAAGGTAGGTGGCTGAGGTGTCAGTGGGGTTAGTACTTTGGGGCCAGAGACCATAATTCTATTAATTTCAAAATAGTGATGGAAAAGGATAGACCAGATTTAACAGTTGAAGTCCTAAATCGGAGAAAGGCTCATTTTGATGGTATTAAGCAAGAACTTTCAATAGCTGATTTGGTGCAGATGTTCACAGGTAAAGGGATGCCTAGGAAATGGGAAGTCTTCAGAAATGAGATAATGAGAGTCCAGAGACAGTATGTTTCTGTTAGGGTGAAAGGAAAGGCTGGTAGGTGTAGGGAATACTAATTGACAAGAGAAATGGAGGGTTTGATTAAGAGAAAGAAGGAAGCTCATGTTAGGTATAGACAGGACTGATCAAGTGAACCCTTAGAATATAAAGGCAGTCAGAGTATACTTAAGAGGGAAATCAGGACGGCAAAAAAGTGACATGAGATAGCTTTGGCAAATAGAATTAAGGAGAATCCAACGGGTGTTTACAAATACATTAAGGACAAAAGGGTAACTCGGGAGCGAATAGGGTCCCTCGAAGATCAGCAAGGCAGCCTTTATGTGATGCCGCAGGAGATGGGGAGATACTAAACAAGTTTTTTGCATCAGTGTTTACTGTGGACAACGGCATGGAAGATATAGAATGTGGGGAAATAGATGGTGACATCTTGAAAAATATCCATATTACAGTGGAGGAAGTGCTGGATGTCTTGAAACACATAAAAGTGGATAAATCTCCAGGACCTGATCAGGTGTACCCTAGACCTCCGCGAGAAGCTAGAGAAGTGATTGCTGAGCCTCTTACTGAGATATTTGCATCATCGATAGTCACAGGTGAGATGCCAGAAGACTGGAAGTTGGCAAACATGGTACCATTATTTAAGAAAGGACAAGCCAGGGAACTATAGACCAGTGAGCCTGATGTCAGTTGTAGGCAAGTTGTTGGAGGGAATGCTGAGGGACAGGAATTACACATATTTGGAAAGGCTAGGAGTAATTAGGGATAGTCTACATGACTTTGTGTGTGGCAAATCATGTCTCATATTCTTGATTGAATTTTTTGAAGAAGTAACGAAGAGGATTAATGAGGGCAGAGCAGTGGACGTGATCTATATGGACTTCAGCAAGACGTTCAACAAGGTTCCCCATTGGAGACTGGTTTGCAAGGTTAGATCTCATGGAATAAAGAGAGAACTCACCATTTGGATACAGAACTGGCTCAAAGGTAGAAGACAGAGGGTGGTGGAAGAGGATTGTTTTTCAGACTGGAGGCCTGCAACCAGTGGATTGCCACAAGGACCAGTGCTGTGTCCACACTTTTTGTCACTTATATAAATGATTTGGATATGAGCATAAGAGGTACAATTAGGAAGATTGCAGATGACACCAAAATTGGAGGTGTAGCAGACAGCGAAGAAGGTTACCTCAGATTACAATGGGATTTTGATCGGATAAGCCAATGGGCTGAGACGTGGCAGATGGAGATTAATTTAGATAAATACGATAAATGCATTTTGGGAAAGCAAATCTTAGCAGGACTTATACACTTAATGGTAAGGTCCTAGGGAATGTTGCTGAACAAAGAGACCTTGGAGTGCAGGTTCATAGCTCCTTGAAAGTGGAGTCACAAATTGATAGAATAGTGAAAAACGCATTTGATATGCTTTCCTTTATTGGTCAAAACATTGAGTACAGGAGATAGGAGGTCATGTTGCAGCTGTACAGGACATTGGAATATCGTGTGCAATCCTGGTCTTCCTGTCGAAAAGATGTTGTGAAGCTTGAAAGGGTTCCGAAAAGATTTACAAGGATGTTGCCAGGATTTGAGAATTCGAGTTATAGGGTGAGGTTAAAGAGACTGGGGCTGCTTTCCCTAGAGTGTCGGAGGCTGAGGGGTGACCTTATAGAGGTTTACAAAATTATGAGGGACATGGATAGAATAAATAGACAAAGTTTTTCCCTGGGGTGGGGAAGTCCAGAACTAGAGGGCATAGGTTTAGGGTGAGAGGGGAAAGATATAAAAGAGACCTAAGGGGCAACTTTTCACGCAGAGGGTGGTTCATATATGGAATGAGCTGCCAGAGGAAGTGGTGGAGGCTGGTACAAATGCAACATTTGAAAGGCATCTGGAGGGATATATGAATAGGAAGAGTTTGGAGGGATATGGGCCAACTGCTGACAAATGGGACTAGAACTAGGTTGGTATTTCTGTTTGGCATGGACGAGTTGGAACAAAGGGTCTGTGTCCATGCTGAACATCCCTATGACTCTCTGATTCAGTTCATTATAGAAAAAAAGCATTTGCTTTACATACATAACTCAATTATAACTGCAAAAGAGTCAGGAGACATGTGAAATGAGTGTTTAATGGTTTTGCAATCAGAGAGCCAAAAAGATTGTGTCTGGAATACTTTGTCACTCAACCTGTAAAAATGCAGTGAGCTATGATAATTCAATTGAAGCACAAGGCTAAAAGCTATTGAATTCAGCTTGCACATTGCTTCCAATTTCTTATTTTAATGTATTGGCAACGTGCGGGGTTACACAAATACATACTCTTGCCATCAAATTTTTGGCAGGTTCAAAATAAATGAATGTTTTCACCAATTAATTGGGAAGAAAAATAGCTGACAGAGATAGCTGGAGTGTCATTCTTCACCTTGGACCTGATGCATGCAAGCAAATCCTTCAAATGCCCTCTGGGCAAAAGCAAGTAAAGGGAAAAATACTGAAATTTAGTTTCTATATCAGACAATTAAGGGAGGAAATAAGTAAAACAAGATAACATTTTTCTTTCTTAGAAAAGGATGCCTGTGCCTGGAATTCACAACATGTGTAGCATTACCTTGAATATTTCAAATTATTCACAATAAAACTAGCCTGAAAGATTATAACAGGTGTTGTGAAAGAAGTTGCATTTATATTTAAAAGAAAGTCAGGCTGTACTGTCTATGTCCATCAATTAATTTGGCTCTAAATTATTTATTCATGATTTGGATTTAATCTTCAAGAATGAAGGAGGCATCTAGCCCTGTCATCTCTTTTACAAATCTAAACATCTGTATCTGGAATTCATGGAAAATAGAACTCTCTACTATTGTACTGCATCAAAACTCTCAGAGACAATGACGTCAGGGTTTCAATAGGATCTTGATGTTGATCCTTTGATTCAACTGGCTGCAGAGCCACTGCTCCACCAATGGCACTGCCAGAACTGGCAGTCACAACATGAGCCACTTTACAGGTGTGATGCCCTTAACATTACATCATGGCTTCCCAGACTTGCAGAGACAGATCGCCCCTGACTTTTCAGCTCAAACCCAGTGATTTTAAAAACAATCCTATCCATTTCATGTCTTCCTCTCTCCTTAGATGTGGTCAGAAGTGTTTTTTTTTAATTATAGCAAGTATACCACTTAGGATCAAAATGAATACCTATAATTTGTGACACAACTGATGGAATTTAAAAAAAAATTTCCAACCATTTTTATTTCTGAAGAACACTCATATCAGACTTGAAACATTAATCCTGTTTCTCTTTCCACAGATGATGCCAGACCTGCTTAGTTTCTCCAGTTTTCTTGGAGTCTGTTTCAGATTTCCAGCATCCAGAGTATTTTGTTATTATACAGCTGATGGAATTACTTGCATCAGGGTTTCCAAGACTATAGAAATGAGGAGAGCATTTAAGTACTAAATAGACACTTTGTCTCATGGGGATGACCAGAGATCAATCAAATCCTTGAGGAAGGGTGAGAGCTGCAACATTCTTTTTTATTTTCTTTTTCTGCACAAATATTAGCAACAAACAGCAGTACCTTCCACCACCAATCCTCAACCCTTCACCTGGTTTCCCTCTTTGCCCAACTGCGTATTTGAATACTACAATTTCTTGTATTTTAAAAGAATGTTTGATTGCCAATTCACTTTGTACTTAACCATGTCGTGTTGATTAATCTCGACAAGTATCTTTTTTTTAAAACTTGCTCACAGGATGTAGGTATCATTGTTTAAGCCAGCAGATATTATCCATCCTTAATTGTCTAGAGGGCAGTTAAGAGTCTACCACATTGCTGTTAGTCTGAATTCCCATGTAGGCCAGACCAAGTAAGAATAGGTGATTTCCAGTGTTGGTTATATGGTCACCATGAGTTCAATTCCGGTCTCCCTTCAATAGAATAAATGTTGTGAAACTTGAAAGAGTTCAGAAATGATTTACCAAGGTGTTGCTGGGACGGGAAGGGGTTGAGCTCTAGGGAAAGACTGTCTAGATTGGCGCTATTTTCTCTGGAGCATCAGAGGTTAAGGGGTTACCTTATAGAGGTTTAAAAAATGATAGAGAGGGTGAATAGACAAGGTCATTTTCCGAGGATAAGGGAGTCCAAAACTAAGGGCATAGGTTTAAGGTGAGAGGGGAAAGATTTAAAAGGGACCTAAGGGGCAATGTTTTCGCACAGAGGGTGGTGTGTATACGGAATGAGCTACCAGGGGAAGTAGTGGAGGCCGGTTTAATTACAACATTTAAAATTCATTTGGATGGGTACATGAATCAGAAGGGTTGAGGGGGATATGGGCTAATGTTTGCAAGTTAGATGGGATTAATTTAGGATATCTGATTGTCATGGACAAGTTGGATCGAAAGATCTGTTTCCAAGCTGTACAACTCTACGACTCTAAGGTTAGCTTCCAGCTCAGGATTTGAAGAAATCAAATCTCACTATCTTCCACGGTGGGATTCACAGCCATCTCCACAGAATATTAACCTGAGGGTTGCTGGATTGCCGGTCTCCTGGGTCATTAGTCAAATGATATTAGCACTACATCAGCAAATCACCTATATGAGTTAAATATGTAAGGAGTTAGTTTTATTGTTAAGGCCCATTCATGTAAAATATTAAAATGAACAAATATTGACTCCTTCCTATTAATATAATCAAGCATGCACTCAAAACCCATTATGACGAAAAATTTATACGATAAAAATATTTAACTTTGGCCAAGTTAAAAATGAAGAAAAAAGAAGTTGAGTTAATTAAATAACACGTTCATTAGTGACCTGGATGCCTTTTGAGTTGGAGAAGCCATTCCCCATATTTATGAACAGAATGTTCCCCTTTCTCCTGGAGACTGTTGCGTTGCATTGAGTTCTTCCTTGAAAATTCTCTCCTTGCAGTAAGGAGGTTGTGTGGCTGGTTTCTTCTGCAACTAAGAGGGTTCAAAGCTTCGAGAGAGGTTTTGTAAGGAGAGAGTGAGTTACTCAATTCATTAACTTATGTATCACTACTCAAATCAAAAACAAACGTTCAGTCAAAGAATTGTATCAGATGAAATGACTCAATGATAGTTATATACTGTAAAGAATATTCTCGCTTTGCATTGCTTCTCTTTAATTATTGTTTCCTGGTTGAGGTAATTAATATTTTAGGTCCCAGCCATTACCTCTGAATGATCCATCCTCTATTTTGATGAGGTATGTTGTAAAAGGTAATTGTTTTAAAAAGATCAATGTCCATGTTGCTTTAGCTCCACTCATTCTACAGATGTTACACACAGTCTGTTGGTGGAGACACTCACTTTCCAAAAGGGCAGATGCATCTAGTCTAACTCCCTAAATTCCTAATAATTTTGCCTGGCCAAATGCAGGTGTACTTATCACTATTAAGAGTAGTGTCCCTTCTTAAATAGTGGTGTATAAAGGAAGATTGGTGTCAGTGAACTACCTCAAATAACCCTTAGCCAATCAGACACACTGGCAAAAGAGACAAATACAATAAAGTATGAAGCATGCTTAGCTGGAAACTTCTGGAAGTCTGTTCACACCACCAGCGTGCCATGATCACTAGAGAAATCTCCATTTCTATTCAAAGGTGACATTACATGGCTAAACATTGATGCAAATCAGTTTTGGTCATTTTAGGTTCCACTAAATGTTCATTCTTTCGGTGAAATTTTCTTCGTTTTCAGTTGCAACTGCCTTTTAAAAAGTCCTATGCTGAAGAAATTACAATTTAATATCTAAACTAAACACATCTTGCCCACCCTCCTCTCACTTATCTCTCCACCCTTCAGGCTCTCTGCCTGTATTCCTGATAAAGGGCTTTTGCCCGAAACGTCGATTTTACTGCTCCTCGGATGCTGCCTGAACTGCTGTGCTCTTCCAGCACCACTAATCCAGAATCTGGTTTCCAGCATCTGCAGTCATTGTTTTTACCTACATCTTTGTAACTACCTGAAGTGGGTGAACTGGTCATAGCAGAATCGATCTTTCAAGATAGTGTGGATTTAAATGATCAGATTAGATCAGATTCCCTACAGATTAGATCAGATTCAGGAAACAGGCCCTTTGGCCCAACCAGTCCACACTGACCCTCTGAAGAGTAACCCACCCAGACCCATTTCCCTCTGAATGATGCTCCTAACACTGTGGACAATTTAGCATGGCCAATTCACCTGACCTGCACATCTTTGTGACTATGGGGGGAAACCAGAGCACCCAGAGGAAACCCATGCAGATACAGGAAGAATGTGCAAACTCCACACAAACATTCACCCTCACCCAAGGCTGGAATCAAACCTGAGATCCTGGTGCTGTGAGGCAGCAGTGCTAACCACTAAGCCATCATGCCGCCCCTACGGATGTGTTCAAAGACATTATCATAGCAAAACAGATTATTCAATGACACTAACGGTGCTCTATAAACAGACCAAGAGGAAAATTTGCCATCTCACAGATTTAATGCAACACAAGACATCTGGAAAGAGCCTTTCCAGAGTTGAAGTTCACTTCTGTGATTTAATTTCTGAAATCATTTTGAGAAGGAATGCTCTTATTCAAAGCACTTTTTTTGCTGAAGTACACCCACTTGCATTTCTGTAAATTCATTCTTTTACTTAAGGACTTCCATAAATAAAAGAGAATATTGCCAGAGGATATTTCAATTTGTTAACATAGATTCAAGGGTAAATTGTCTGATTTCGCATTCCTGGTGTACAGGCTCACTCAATGGGCAAAAACATCACAGTGAGGTCTCTTAACATTACTGCTTTGATTCTTTTGCTCAGCTTTAAATCAAATGAAATTCCCAGTCAGGAATGTTGATAATTTATTTCTAGTGCTCCTAAAGGCTATAAATATTTTTATGTTGTATCTAGTACATATAAATTAGGGACAAGAGTAAAGCAGTAGGACATAGAATTGCATAAAACAGAAACAGGCCCTTTGGCCATGATGTTGTGCCAAACATAACACCAAATTAAACAAACCTCTTCTGTTGTGCTTTGGCCAATATCTCTCTATTCCTTGTATATTCATGGGTTTATCTAAAAGTTCCTTAAATGCCCCTAGTGTATCTGCCTTTACCACCATTGCTGGCAGTGCATTCCAGGCTCCTACAGGTCTCTGTGTAATGAACTTGCCCCTCACATCCCCTTTGAACTCCCCCCCCCCCCACCCCTCACCTTAAATGCATGTCCCCTAGTATTAGATATTTCAACTCTGGGGAAAAAAAAAGATTCTGACCATCAATCAGCTTGTTGGTTCCACCATTCAATAAGAAATATTTCTATTCTGATTCTGGCCTCAGTTCCAGATTCTCATTTACCTCATTGTCACAAAGTGTCAAGTAATATTTTGACTTTTAAATTTTCATCAATACTTTCAAGTCCCTCCATGGGCCTGGTCCCCTCCCCATTCCATAATCTCTTTCCACCTCAGAGTCCAGCGAGAAATCAGAACTTTAATTCTAGCCAGTCCAACAGTTCCAATTTAACACATGCTTTCATGGTTGTGCCTTTAGCTGTGGCTTTAAGCTCTGGAATAACCTCTTAATCCTTTCCATCTTCTCAAACGTGTTTGCTTCCTTTAAGATATTCCATAAAAGTAATCCCTTTTCCAAGCTTTTCATCAACAGACTCAATATCTAATGTCGCTTGGCATCATACTTTACTTTATAATACATTTAGAGTCATAGAGTCATAGAGATGTACAGCATGCAATCAGACCCTTCGGTCCAACCTGTCCATGCTGACCAGCTATCCCAACCCAATCTATGAATTATAGTTGGATATCTTCTTACATTAAAAGCACTATATAAACATAAGGCAATGCTTACTGCTATTATAGCTCATCTGTGCAAAAACTGTTCTAGCAACAATAAGTTGGGAAAAACCCAAAGTCTAACTCAATAAACCAGTTGGTAGGAAACCAAGGCCAGAATTTTACCGCCCCCTAGGGGTGGGATGTCTAAAACGAGCGAAACCTTAAAACAGAATGCCAAATCTACTACTCACCCTTCCATTCCAGACCACTGTGTAGTTTTACCAGTGGCCTGAGGAGGGTCACTTGTCTATGAGCCAGAGAGGTCCTTAAATGGCCAATTAATGACATTTAAGGGATTCTTTCTGCCCTGGTAAAAATTTGCCTGTGGTGAAGGTTGGCTATCTGGGAAAAACAGGAGAAGGGTAGTACCTCCACTGCCCAACAAAGGCCCATGCAAGGAGTGAAAGCCACCATCCTATATTCACCCCTCACTCACCAAATGACATCCCAAACTCACTTTTCATTCTGATCCACGAGAATTCTCTTCCTCAGAGATGTTCTAGACCCAGGATGAACCACTGCCTCCAGTGGTGCCATTAGGAAAAGGCATGTGGTGTCCTCCTGATTGGCTGGTGACTCTTGCAACTCTCCCCCTGATGGGGGGTAAAAGACCCACTTTCAAGACAATTATAACAAAATGCATCAAGTTGCTGCAGGACAAGTTTGCCCCTGGCCTTTAAGCCCGCTGTAATATTCAAACTTAAATCTGCGGCAATGTTTAGGAGCCATGTAACACCCAGAACCTCTCTGTCCATTATCCACACTCTCTTTTGAATGGCTGGCGAAGATAATGAGAGAACAAGGAGAATATTGCATCCATTTGCCACATCAGGACAGCTTCAGTTTAACAGCAATGCAAGGTTATATTCAGTAACTGTTCTGCTTGCCAATTTACACAGTGAAAAAAAAGATGCTTATAGCCTATCCCAACAGGATATGCTTCAGCAGACATTACTGTTGCCCATTGTGCAGTGAGCGCACGCCTTCAGTCATGTAGTATCAATGCAGATCACTCTCTCAAAGTGCCTGAAGACTGTAGGTGAAACATATTTTTAAAACCACTGTAAGAAATGAGGCATTTTCTGATGTTGCTGTTGGGATATATGTCCTGTTTGTAGTACCATCTTTTTTATATTGGGAACATAAATGAAATGAAGACAAGACAAGTTGCCTCCTGTCTGACCATGATCATAAATTTTCTGAAGTGTCTGCCATGACATAACAGTCATTTCTGTCTGTGCAGCCTTCTTCAGCATGCAGTCTCGGTGTCACAGTGTGCAGAGCTTTACATTCTGTCAGTCTCTGTGCCAACTGAACTGTGAATATAGTCCAAAATCCAGGCTCAGACACAATTGTCTCTCTTCATGATCAAACATTATGTTTAAAGTGATCTTTAACCATTAGTTAATTCTCACTGTCATCCTGTGCTCAGTTCTTCTCATATCAAATTCATAATGTCGCATGTTTTAAACAGATGAGATATAAAAAATGTTCAACATAGCTCAGTCAGCTACAGGCAAAATACCGCAGATGCTGGAAATCTAAAACAAACATAGGGAATGTTAGAGAAACTCAGCAGGTCAGGTAGCATCTATGTAGAGGGAAACGGAGTTAACATGTCGAGTCCATTGTGAGTCTTCATCAGAAGTGAAAGGTATTGGAAAATAGGTCCTTTCTGATACATTTGACAGTGACAGCAGAGGAGCAAGAGGACAGCTGGTGCATGGGGGCAAGCACAGAAGAGAAAGAGATTGTTAATAGCTGAGAAAGAAAGCAAGAGATGCAGAAAGGCTGTAAGTTAAAGGGTGAAATGGAGAAAATTAGCCCTTCTTCCTAAGTGCAAAGTAAACAAGATACAAACACAACATGACAACAGGGAAAGGTGGCCATGGAATGAATGTCAGAAAAATAGATGGCAGTTTATCAATTACTCAGATTCTGAAGTTATTAAATTCAATGTTGAGACTTCACAGTTGTAGGATGCCTCAGAGGAAGTGAGGTGTTGGTCTTCAAATTTGAATTGTGCATCATTGGAACACTGTAGCAGGCCCAAGGTAGAAATAGTTTTTTTTTTAAGTTAGATTAGATTACTTACAGTGTGGAAACAGGCCCTTTGGCCCAACAAGTCCACACCGACCCACTGAAGCACAATCCACCCAGACCCATTCTCCTACATTTACCCCTTCACCTAATACTATGGGCAATTTAGCGTGGCCAATTCACCTAACCTGCACATTTTTGGACTGTGGGAGGAAACCGGAGCACCCTCGAGAAAACACACGCAGACACGGGGAGAATGTGCAAACTCCACATAGAGAGTCACCTGAGGTGGGATTGAACCCGGGTCTCTGGTGCTGTGAGGCAGCAGTGCTAACCACTGAGCCACCGTGCCACCTGTGGTTTATTGAAATGGCAAGCAACTAGGAGGTTGGGGTCATTCCGAAGGGCAAATTGAAGGTACCCTGCAAAGTTGTCACCCAGTCTGTAGTTAGTCTTGCCAGTGTAAAGAAGACTTCAATGTGAGCAATGATTACAGTAGACTGGATTAAAAGAAGTACTAGTGAAAAGGTGTTTCACCTGGAAGGTAAATTTACGTCCTAGGACAATGAACAGGAAGGAAGTGAATGGGCGAGGGTTACAACTTCTACAATTACACAGAAAGGTGACATGATGGAAGGAGTGATGGAAAAGTGATCCAACGTGTCACAGAGGTATCTATGGAATGCTGACAATGGTGGGAAGGGGAAGATGTGTTTGGTGGGAGCATCCTGCTGGAGGTAGTAGAAAGAGTGGAAGTGAAGTGCAAAACCTAGACAAGTGGAACTTTATTGTTGATCTGGGAAGGAGGGGAAAGGGTGAGGGTGTAAGTGTGGGAAAAGGGTCAAACATGGCTAAAGGCCTTGTCAACTATAATTGTGAGGAGTCCTCGGTTAAGGAAAAAAGGTGGTCAGGTCAGAGGCATCGTCTGAAAAGGTGTTTTGGAAATAGAGAAACTGGGAGAATGGAATGAAGTCCTTCCTGTTATGAGGAGATATAGGCAAAGTAATTGTAGGAGTCAGCAGGTTAATAATGGAGCATCCAAGGAGGAGGAGAATCGACTGCATTCCTGAAGCGTTGATTCCCTGCTCCTTGGATGTTGCCTGACCTGCTGGGCTTTTCCAGAAATACACTCTTGATGCTAATCACCAGCATCTGCAGACCTCACTTTCTCCCAGATTTATAACAGATATTGGTAAACTCCCTTCCCCAGAAATACAAATGGTGAAGTCAATGAAAGGAAGGGAAGAGTCAGCAATGGACCAGGTTGTAGGTGAGATGGTGGAAATTGCAAGCAAAACTAATGATTTTTTTCTGATTTTGACCAAGAACAAGCAGTCCTGAAGGCATCATCAAAATATCAGAGGAAGAGATGTAGAGAGGGTTTTAAATAGGACTGAACCAAGGAATGTTCCACGTGACCCAGAAACAGACAGGTATAGCTGAAACCCATGCAGCCCCCATGACCACAGCTTTGACTTGGAGAAAATGAGATGAATTAACAGAGATGTTTGAAATGAAATCTAGCTCATCCAAGCAATGGATGGTTGAAATGGACTGATACTTTGTGAGTATCTGTTCAAGGAAGAAGCAGAGAAAGACTTCAAATGATCCTTATTGAGGGGTCAGTGGTGGACATACATCATTGGTAAAGAAGAGGTGGCTAGGGTCAGAAAACTAGCAAGTATGGTAATAATGTAAAGTGTCAGAAGAATCACAAATGTATTTGAGAAGACATTGAAGAAAAGGAGAGAAATAGAGACAAGGCAGGAAGAAATAAATTCCGTGATGCAGGACTATGCTGAAATGATCTATCTGTCAAGGAAGTCCTGCTTTTGGATTTTGAGAAGGAGGTAGATATGCAGGGTTGGAGGACAGTAAGATGGGAAGTTTTGGCAAAGAGATCTCCCAATGAGGTCTGTGACAGCACTGAAAACATCAGCTTGATGTTCAACGAAGGAATCATATTCCAGAGGGAGATCAGGGGAAGTGACTGGGAATTGTCACTTAGCCTCTGCTGGGTAGAAGTCAGCATGCCAGACAACAACCACATCTCCCTTATTGATGGGTTTGATAACGGGGTTGCACTTGCATGTGAGAAAAAGATCAGAATGTGTCAGATGAGTGTGGGTGGGGGGAATCAGAGAAATTAAGGCTAACAATTTCAAATCTGTTGTTCGCCCAGAAGAGGTCAAGTGTTGGGAAAAGGTCAGATAGGGCAGAAATCTCACGGCATCTCCTTAAATGTTAGAAATCACACAACACCAGGTTATAGTCCAACAGGTTTATTTGGAAGTACAAGTGCAGCTTCTTCATCACTCTTTGTCTTCCTCTTTCTCATTCTCTCAATCCCTCCCTCTGTCGGTCTCTCTCATTTTCTCCTTGCACTTTCTCTCGCTTTTTCTCCCTGACCCCATTGCTCTGTCCCAGTGACTGGGGAAGCAGTGTTGGGAAGACTTGGACTCAGTGCCACAGGGTGCTATACAGTTAATGCAGTGGGATCCATCTTTCCCCCTAGGTTTTACCTCCCACTGTTATCCAAACCAGGAGATGGGGGAATGAAGTAACATTCTCATTGACAGTGGGCCCAGGATGGCTGCATACTGGGATCTTGCTGTGAACTGCAGTGGTCAGTCAAACGGCCAGTTAGTCCTCCAACTCAAGGATGGTGAGTCTTCTAGGGGAGGGGGAGAGGGACAATTGGACAGTGATCATACCCCTGAGTTCCTGAGAAGGAGAGCAGTCGGCAGGGATGGGAAAGAAGAAACCAAGAGAGGGTGGAATGTTTGATGGGGGTGGCGGTGGAGTGGGGAGGGACAGGCTATTGTAGGAGAGAGGGAGATATGCTTGGGGACAGCATGGGAACAGAGTGTGAGACAGGGTGGAGGAGTGATCTCTGAGGGAAGATTAGTCAATGAGGCCATTCAGGGGCAAATCCTGAGGAGAGGGACAGGATCAGGATCATTTAATGAGGAGCCCAAAAGGACGCCTTCTGTGACATGAGACTTCTGTAACTCTGGCACTGGGATTCTTGCTGCGCATTAAAACAATCAGACAGAGACCAGTCGGTCCACACAGACTCATTTACCTCTACCCCAGGTAATGGGGCTCAGCACAATACTTGAATCAGGAAATCATTCACAAGGAGTGGGGGGCACATTTGGTGAAGCAAATATTTGGAACAGCAAAACATTTGGGGTAGGGCATAAATTTGGGAGGGGTAATATTTTGGGGGGACGCAAGGAGTTAGGAGGTCATGTTGTGGTTGTACAGGACTGTTAAGCCACTGTGTGTAATTCTGGTCTCCCTGCTATAGAAAGGATGTTGTGAAACTTCAAAGTCTAATAAAAGATTTACACAAATATCGCTAGGGTTGGAGAGTTTGAGCTGGAGTGAGAGAATGAATTGGCTGGGTCTATTTTCCCTGGAGCATCAGAGGCTGAGGGGTGACGTTATAGAGGTCAAAAAGAAGATCATAAGAGGCATGGATAGGGTGAATAACTAAGGTCTTTTCCCTGGGGTGGGACAGTCCAAAACTAGAGGGCACAGGTTGCAGGTGATATGAGAAAGACTTATAAGGGACCTAAGGGCCAACGTTTTCATGCAGAGGGTGGTGCGTGTATGGAATGAGCTGCCAGAGAATGTGGTGGAGGCTGGTACAATGACAATGTTTAAAAAGCGTCTGGATGGGAATATGAACAAGAAGATTGTGCACGGATATGGGTCAAAGTGCTGGCAAATAGGACTAGATTAATTTAGGATATCTGGTAGGCATGGACAAGTTGGATCAAACGGTCTGTTTATGTGCAGTACAACTATGAGTCTACATGGTAGCTAGCTGACTAGCTACATGATGAAAGAGCAGCACTCTGTCAGCTATTGGACTATAACCTAGTGTTGTGTGATGCTTAGTTTTGTCCACTCCAGTCCAACACTGGCACCTCCACATCATGGCTCCATCTCCTTAAATGAACAGCCCTTTATATTAAAACTGTGCACCTTAAATTCTCCAAGCCGGTAAAATTTCCTCTCAAAAGCATCCTTGTCAAGTCCCTTCAATATCTTAATACTTCAGTAAGATCTCCTTTGACTCAATTGTGTGTAAATTCTGAGTGGTGCTGGAAAAGCACAGCAGGTCAGGCAGCATCCGAGGAGCAGAAAAATCAATGTTTCGGGCAAAAGCCCTTCATCAGGAATAGGCGTATTCTTGCTCCTCAGATGCTGCCTGACCTGTTGTGCTTTTCCAGCACCACTCTAATCTAAACTCTGGTTTCCAGCATCTGCGGTCCTCACTTTTGCCCAGTGTGTAAATTCAATCTGCTCAATCTTTCCTCACAAGGTAATGACTTCATACCAGGAATCATGCAAATGAACCTTCTATGAGTGGTCTCCAATACAAACATATCCCCCACTCTTAGGTTGAGAGTGTGGTGCTGGAAAAGCACATCAGGTCAGGCAGCATCCGAGGAGCAGGAGAGTTGATGTTTCGGGCATAAGCAATTTATCAGGCCTATTCCGGAAACATTGATTCTCCTGTTTCTCGGATGCTGCCTGATCAGCTGTGCTTTTCCAGCACCACACTCCTAACTCTGATCTCCAGCATCTGCAGGCCACACTTTCTACCGTATCCATGTTTAAATAGACTCATATAGAATGAAAGCATCCAGGTAAGTGAAAGCAGATGATTCATTTATTCTTTTATGGGATGTGGGTTCATTCGCATGGCCAGCATTTGATTTCCATCTCTATTTTTCTTAAACTCAGTGTTTTGCCACATCAAGTCTGAGGGCAGTGAAGAGTCAACCAGATTTTTTCACTCTAGAGTCACATGTAGATCAGACCACATGAGAAAGGGAGATTTCCTGCTCAAAAGTGCATTAAGCTGCTCAGAGAAAGAGGGAAATTAGATTAGGAATGAGACAATTGGGTTGGGTGGTTGATGGGTCAGGAAGAAGGGTGGGGGATTACAAATGGGATGGCATGGGTGGCCATCAGCAGAACGCACTCCTTGAGTGAATAGGAGGACAATGTGGACTGCTCACAGCACTACATTCCATTACACTTACCTTGAAATCTCACCTTGCTCCTTATGGTCTAAGCTACACTGTGGGTGAGCTTTGTGGGAAGGGAAGAGTGTTTGAAAAGCAGTTTTATGTCATCAACATGTATTTTTAGGAACTTGGGGAAGGAGCAGGTAGCCTGCTGGTAATTGAGGGTAAGTGTCAAGTGGCTGTAAGCAAAGCGAAGCCAAGATACACAGAATGAGGAGCAGAGTAACATACACATGTTCATAGCAATCATCATTCAGAAGAAGCAAACTAAGGCCAAGAAGAGTTCAGATATCATACAAAAATTAATCATCTCTCCAAGAAAGTACAAACATATGTGGAGGGCAAACAATCTCTTCTAGAAAAGTGATAGGCATGAAATAAGAATACATTCAAACAGAGAATCTAAAGATAAATCCTTGAAATATTCAGTTCATTCCATTATGCACAATATTCACTAATCAACCACTGTTGAATTTTTTTTAACAAAATGTGTGCTATATCACAGTGAAAGCTTTTAACCAGAAATTTCATGAGACAAGATATAAGAGCTTGTGACAGTAATGACAATATAACTAAGAACTCATCGCGAGGTTGGAGTGCACGTTCTTTATGAAAATGCAATTGCCAGCGTGGGCATGTTCTGCTCCTGTCTGCAGGACACCACTTTACTCTGCAAACAGTGTGTTACTGGCAGCAGAAAAGAGGATAAAAACACAATAATACCAAGAAAGCAATCTTGTTTTTGTATCTGCAGCTATAAACAAAAAGGAAAAGACAGAGTAGAGACAAAAAAGTGCAGTCAATACCAAATAACTGCTGACAATTCGATTCACACTCGTGCTCACTTTAGACTCATTTCCAGGGAGGAATGTATGTCTTTGGTAAAAGGGAAGGTGATTTACTGCTTATTCCTTCAGAGGGAAACTGCAGTGGTGCCAAAGTTGTACATTGAATGTAGTGCCTAGATGCAATGTGTATAAAAAGGTCACCACCATTTCTTTGCTTTGTGGGCACTGTAGGTGGCAGTAAGGAGAAGAGACTGCTCATCTAGACAGAGCTAGCAAGGTTTCTGAATGGAAACTATAAAATATCACTGATATAGCACAGTACCATTTTTGAACAGCATATTTCCCTTTAAGTTATTAAAGAAAGATGCAATCAGTGCAAAAGTTCAGTATAAAATACATCATTGTGGTTTCACTTCAAATTAGTTTTTGTTTTCAGACATAATCTGACAGCAAAGTCTTCTGACAAGATATCATATTGGTCTTAAAATATTAATTCTTTTTTTGTCTCTCTCTCTCTCATCTGATGTTGCTAGACCTGCTGAGTTTCTTCAGCACTTTCCATTTACATTATGAATTAAGTAAACTCTTCTGATGTGTCCTATAGGGCTTCAGGAGGGTACATAGATCAGAAGAGGAGATTCTATGAGAGTTTTGTGTCTGAGACATTGGATGATCGGGTACAAACATCTGCAGATACAGCAGAGTTCTGGAAAATTTGAAGCTGATGTAGATTGGGGAATAATTATCCTGATCTGGAGCTGACAAAGGAAATGAGAAGTGTTAAGAATCAGGCCAAGGCCTAAGGATGTAGGTAATGTGATGAAGTTCAAATTAGACATTCTTTATATACCCTTGGTGAATCATTTTGGAAAACCTTAGTCAGGAGAGACAATAAAAATAAAATGATGAAGTGTTAAGTCGCAGTAACAGAGTGATCTGAGACTTCATTCATGCAGATCTTGAAGGGGACACGGAAAGTTATACAAAATGTATTTGAGATCTCTGGTTTCAGAGAGAGTAAGTTAAAATTAACTTTTCTAAAATACTGTTCAGATCTGAGCTAGAATGATGTATCAGTTCTGGACACCATACATTAGAAAGGATGCCAAAGCCTTTGAGAAGCTAAAGAGGAGATTTATCAGAATGATACCAGGAATATATCTGGAAAGGCTGGAGAATTTGGGATTGCTATCCTTGGAGTGAAAAAGATTTGAAGAAGAAGTATTGGAGTCATTTAAAACAATGACAATAGATTGTAAGAAACTATTCCCCATGGCAGAACTGTCAATAACTAGAGAATACAGAATGAAGATGGAGACATAGAGTCATACAGCACAGAACCACTTGGTCTAATTCATTCATGTTAGCCAAGTTACTAAACCAATCCCATAGGTTTGACATATATCCCTCCGATATGTTCTTATTCACATACCTGTCCAAATCTCTTTTAAATGTTGTGATTGTACCTGCATCTACCACTTCTTCTGGCAGTTCATTCCACATATGAAGCGCCCTCTATGTGAAAAAGTTACCCCTCAGTCCTTTTTAAATCCTTCTCTTCTTCCTTTAACAATATGCCCTATAGTTTTGAACTCCCCTGCCTTCGGAAGAAGAACTTTGCATTGCACCTTATCTATGCCCCTCAAAGTTTTATAAACCTCTATGAGGTCACCCCTCAACTTCCTACACTAGAGTTAAAAAAGTCCTATCCTCTCCTTATACTGAAACCCTCCAGCAACATTCTTGCAAATCTTTTCTGGACTCTCTCCATTTTAATAATACTCTTTCTGTGGCAGGGTGACCCTGTACACAGCACTCCAAGGAGAAATGTGTTTACTCAGCTAATGTTTATGATGTGAAATGTCTGAATGAGTGGTGAAAGCAGCTTCAGTGGTAACTTCCAAAAGGGAATTGGATATGTACTAAGAATTATAACATTGTGGACAGCCATCAGCAACAATGATCAATTGTCATCTCATTCAATAAGTTGGTAAAGTTGTTAATTGCTGTTAAGGCATGGATAGGGTAAATAGACAAGTTCTTTTCTCTGGGATGGGGGAGTCCAGAACTAAAGGGCGTAGGTTTAAGGTGAGAGGGGAAAGATTTAAAAGCGACCTAAGGGGCAACTTTTTCAAGCAGAGAATGGTGTGTGTATGGAATGAGCTGCTAGAGGAAGTGATGGAGGCTGGTACAATTACAACATTTAAAAGACATTTGGGTGGATATATGGATAGGTAGGGTTTTGAGGGATATGAGCCAAGTGCTGGCAAATGGGACTAGATTAATTTGAGATATCTAGTCAGCATGGATGAGTTAGCCTGAAGGGTCTGTTTCCGTGCTGTGCATCTCTATGACTCTCAACGGACTCCTCCATTGCCATTTTGCTCTATGATTCTTTGATTAATGTAATATTCTTAATTGTAGCCAAGTGCGATCTTTGCAACTGAAAAATATTTTTTACCAGTACAAAATCTCATTCCTTCAGACTTGAATTATTGCTTAAGGTAAAAAAAGAAAAATTATGCAAATATTTTATGCAAATAATTTAGCATTCCCTTTTATCACTCACTGTTAATTCTATGTTTTTTTTTCCTTTTATTTTGTGATCTGCATTTGACATTAATTTCACTATTCCAATGGTCACTTGCTGATTCAGACCAATTGCTAAAGGAGCTATATAGAGCTGTTTGATCTGTTTGCATTGCTGAAGATGACCTGTAGAAGCCATTGCACTTTTTGTCCTTCAAGTTTACATTAGGTTATAGTGCAATTCTAGAGGAAATCTATGGATAAATGCAAGCTTCATGCATAACTGACACCATTTGTTTGCAATTGAGAGCAAAATCTAGTACACGGTTTGTCGTAGGACACTTCAACTATTATAGATTGAATTATGTTGGGTTAAAGAAATTACAATAAAATATTATTACAAATCTTACTCCAAAAAATGTAGTTTAGCACTTTGGTAGTTGATAAATTTAGATGTAAGTGTTGACAAGGTTGTGTGGGGCTTAGAAAATTAAACTCCATAAGTCAAGAATTTACATGCTGCCAAAATTACTAAATAGATGCATAAAATGGGATGCATATTTATATATTTTCTTGCTGTTATAGTTAAGATATGCATACATTTTCTGCACAGTGCCTAGTTTTCCTAATTAAGGTGACAATATTTTCTTCTATTGCTAAGAGCTTTAGTTACTGTTTATTTTGAAATACAAAAGTGGTTGCCTTAGTTCTGACTACAATTTCCAGTGTTAAAAAAGCTTTTTGTGTAATGCTGAGGCTCAATTATTTTTGTCTGAATGGACACAACCAAGCCAGCTTTCTATGCCATGCAAAAAACCAATTAAATGTATTGAGTAAAGAAAACGTGTATCACAATAAAATAGATTTTGCTCAGACTGTCACATCTTTAGTCAAACTGGAATAACTCTGAATAAAAAAAAACTAAGACGTGCACTCATATGGTGTTTTTCATGATCATTGGACAACTCAAAGATGAATGTGGTACTTCTGAATTGTAGCCACTGTGGTCATGTCGAAAGCATGGTGGGTGAATGGTGCCAATTTGAGCACAGCGAATCTTCACAAAGAGCAGTACAGCAATGATGAGATAATTTTATTATTGTGATGTTAATTGAAGGATAAATATTAGCCAGAATGCCAAGGATAACTCTGTTTTCCTTCTTTGAAGTAGTGCCATGGGATCTCTTACATCCTTCAAAGCAGGCAAATGGGCTTTTAGTTCAATGTCTCACCCAAAAGACAGTAGCTTGAACTGTTCAACATCCCCTCAGTACTGTGCTGAAGTGCCAGCTTTGATGTTGTGCTAAAGCCCTGGAAAGGGAATTGAATTCAAACCTGGTGATTTCAGAGGTACGTGTGCTACAACTGATTTACAATTGACACAAAAACAACAGCATTGACCATGTCCATCTGAGCATGCCTGTGTTTCCTTTTAAATACTAACTATCATTACTGCACATTAATTAAACTTGACATGATCTCGTCCAAATGAAACAGACTCACTCGGACAAGGCCTGGATTTAAATATTAAATAATGATGAAATGTTACATAAACGTTGCTTCTATTGCCTTGCAATCTTTAGGATAATCACTGATTTTACAGGGTAGAGACAGATATGTGAATTCTACTGGTGGATGAATCCAGACCGAAGGCAGACTTTGTTATATGATGGATCCTCATCACAATCATCATGGTGAAAGACACATCAAGCTGATTTGCTGCCATTATCCTGTTTTAGGGTTTGGATCTAAAGGACCTTACTGTTATAGTGTGGTTGAGGAAAACCACTTGGTAGTCTGATGAAAGAGACTTTTGACTTCAACAAGATGGTATTTTTTGTATATCAGCACCAGGCTGACACTGGCATGAGAGAAATTGCTGCTGAGATTGCAGCTGACCTCACTGGTTGGTTTATCTCCTTGAAAATCCAGCACTGTTCTCCCATCCAACTCCATGTGACATCATTATATCGATGGGTTAAAGGGTCACCTGAGTATTAACCCTTTCAGAGTAAATCACCTTATATAACCGACAAGCTTAACATGAGAGCTGGGCAATTTATAAATGAAATCAGAAAGCACTTTTCTGCATTAAAAATAAGTATAAAAATTTGGAACTCTTCTTTCTCCACCTTTCACTGTGACAAATAAAAATTCAGTTTGATTTCCTGTTCTATCCTGGAGTAGATTTACATCTACATATAAAGTGATATAATGCCTGGTTTACATGTATTTTTAATGTTGTTTGTTTTATATTTTAAGGTTGAATTAAGTTAAGAATTTTAAGTTAGTAACATGCATCTGTCTCTCTGAAGTTAATGATTAACATGTATGTATTTTGGTAATGAGTGATTTATATCCAAACAGTTTGTGAAGCAGCCTAATGGGTTTTGGGTTATTTTAGGATTTTATTGTACCCCAAAGCTTGTGTCAGATGTTTGTGGACTGGAGTTTTTTTTAAGCTTAAGGAAAAGATCCATATTGGAGAGAAAGACTTTTTTGTTTTCAGTTGTTTTTTTTATTCTGGGCAGTAGCTGAAGTTATGGAAATATAGACAGTACTTTAAAGTAAGGAGTTTAATGATATCCCAGTCTGGGAGTGTTGGGATAAACCCTTGAATAATACTTGAAGCAGAGTTCATTTAAAATCAGATCTTTTATAACCCCAGAAATAAATGACGGAGGTTTCAGTTAAAGCAACAGTTCCCTTAAAACCACTGAAAATTAGAGAAAAGGATTCTGATGTAAGTACTGTACAACAGTTACTATTGGGCACTGTGTAAGGAATGCTGTTTTACTTTTGAAACTTGTAAGGGAGCATTTTGCTATGAAAAGAATTCTATTTATACTGTGTGTTTAAAACTCTTTGAAGTTCTTTTATAAGTAAATGCTTTTTTTCATTTTATGTTCAATTATTTTGCTCAATAAACTTCTGCTTTATTGTTTAAACAAAATCTGGAATAGTGTGTGTTTCTGTCTCAGTAAGAGGTCATTTTGTTAAAACAAAACATACCAAAACATGATATTTCAAGCCAGCTTTCAATCTGGGATCTGATTTATACAGTAATAAAACTAACTGGCTTTAAAATAAATGGTATCAAAGGATATAGAACATAGACAAGTACATTAGGCTGAGGTAAAGATCAGTTGTGATGTAACAGAATTGTGATACAGGCTTAAGGAACTGAATGGCCTATATCTGCTCCTCACTGCTCATATTCACAAAAGAAAAAATTGACGCTCATTCCCATGAGTAGACAAATGATGCTCAGCCAACTAGAATATCATCTGCATGAACAGTTATTGTCATTCATTGCAGCATTCGGCTGATGAAGACTGAAGGTCTATCAATTGAATTCTTATTCTGTAACTGCACGATACAATGCCCAATGGGAATATTTGTCAAAGGGACTTGACGTTATCTTGGTTAGCAACCATCCAGACCCTCATTGCAGGCTGGCACTGGACCAGCTTGTTATAAAGTCTCACAAACTGCTCATAGTCTGTCATTGTAGCTTATTCCAATGCCAAATCAGGCTGAATCTCTGTCGTAAGGAATTATATTTTCTCCTCTCTCTGGAAAATTCCTCTTCTGTTTGGAGCAAAACATCATAAGTGACCCACTGTGAGAACGAACACACAGAATTATTTCTCCAATCAGCAATTCAAACATTGAACTATCACGAAATTACACTGAGTTCATTTAGACCATGTTCTGAACCGAGCCATACTGTTGTTTATCCTATGCATGAGCAGTCATCTTAAATTGCACTGTTCACATATTGCATTCCTCAATTGTCCAACTAAATATTTATCCAATCATAAGATTTAGGTATTATTGCTTGAACAACATTTGCGGTCCTTCCTGAATTGCTCTTCAGAAAGTTGGGATGATGAATTGCACTCTGGCATCACTGGATTCCATGGAGAGTAGATCCATCAAGATGATACTTGGAAGGGATTACCTAATTTTAATGTGGCAGTGATGTCACCATGATGTAGCTCCAGGTCAGGATGGTGTGTGGTTTGGAGGAGAACATTCAACTTACGATGTTCCCGTGAATCTGCTACCTTTATTTTTCTTGGTGGTGGAGGTCATATCTTTGTAAGGTGCTGTGGAACGAGCTGTATAAGGTGCTACAGTGTAACTTACAGATCGTGTACACTGCAGCCACTGTTCATCTGAGGTAAAGGGAGTAAATGTTGAAGGTGATATATGCAGTGCTAAACAAGTGGACTCCTTTACTGTGGATAGCTTCTCCAGTGTTCTCAGTACTGCGATCATCCAGGATCATCTGACTTGTGTCTTAAAGATGGTGAACAGGCTCTGGAGAGTCAGGAATTGAGTTACATGCTGCTGGATTTCTAGTCTCTAACTGGTGAGCCCAGTTCAGTTTCTTGTCAGTGATAACCATCAGAATGCTCATAGTATAAATTTGAACATCTCACCTCCTAACCTCAAATCCAAATCTTTGATCTGCGCAGTGTGGAGAAATATTTTCAGGAGAGACTAATAGGTCACATCTAAATGTTCAAATTTATACTTGAAACTAAACTGACAGCCACAGTAAGGAATTCTGAGCATAAAATTAAGTTGACAAGTGATAATAATGAGGAGAAAGTGAGGACAGCAGATGCTGGACAGTCAGAGTCAAATAGTATAGGAACTTTGCCGATAGCACTCCTCCATAACCTCACCAGGCTTGCAAATAAATGGATTGGGTCTCGGTTTTGTCTCTGGGAAGTTTTCATCATGTGGGTCAAGGAGTGGGTTAACCCACTGCAGAATTGAGTTGCAAGGTACATTAAAACACAGGCTTTAAAGAGAATGAAACATTGGCTGTTTGACTTTTGGATTGTTTGTCAGTGGAAAATACAATTTGGCTGATGAGGGGAGGGTACCCTCAGGAGCCTGACTATAGAAGACCCAAGTCTTTCCTGTCAGCTCTGGAAGAGTTCCGATTCTTTCTGGTCCCACCAACAAAACCATTATAAAAAAGCCATGTTGGTTTGGCACGAAGCCCAAGACTTTGTTAGAGGTCTCCAGATTTATTTTTCAGTTGACTACCAATGCAGTTCTTGCTGAGTGCTTGGCTCACAGGTAAATATCACTGAGCATCAGCTCTAAGTAAATCCCAAGCAGGTCAGTAGCATGGTGATATTTAACAATCTGTCTATCCTGTAGAACAGATTTTGAAATATGTGTTTCCTATGTGGGTCTGATTTGAATTCCCAGCTTGAAAATGATTCCAACCTTCATGTTTGTTGCTTCCAATTACTTACTTTTCATCTCAATCTTTAAGAAGAGTCACCTTTACTTAGAATATCCCAAAAGATGTTGAGCCATTTGACCTAAAATCAGTTAGGTTCATTACTTTGTGAAAACATGTGAATGTTTTGGAATGAAGCCATTTCAGTCAAATTCGGAGATGTGTTTCCAAAATAGACTGGCTTGAGCTTGGCAAACCAGAACTTGTGGCAAGATAGTTAAAGAAATAGAGGTTATAATTAGCCCTGAAGTAATGAAAAATACTATTTAAGAACACATTACTTCCACGTTCCGAGAATCTGCAAGATGAACATGAACTTCCAGATGTCATATTGTAAATAAAAAAACATTATGGAAAATATATGAGAGGACATTTGGGACAGAGCTGTAAATGATCAAAGGCACGTTTGAGTGACTATGCAAAAGAAAATGACAAACAGGTTTAAATGATAATTTGTTTACCTATGACATCTTCATGCTTCAATCAAATATTACTTATACATTCAATTTTCGAGATCAAGCAAATAGGAATAGGTCCCCTTGACAACAAATCTCATGGTGTCCATTTTAATATTACTTTTGTCTTTATAGAGCCTCACTCATAATAATCTCATGGGGAATATGCAATCAACACATTCTCATAATCGATCAGACTGTGGCCACCAAGTAATCCTCAGCTTTCTTTTTGCTAGAGGCACAGTAAAGCAACAAAATCATTTTTTCACAAATTCTAATAAATTCCCTGTATACAGTGACAGACACGGCTCAGTTTGCACTCTCGCCTCTAAGTCAAAAGGTTGTGGATGCAACTCCAATGGATCTGGGCTGACTCTCAAACATAGTACAAAGGGAGTGTTCCATTTCAAAGGTGCTGTATTTTGAATGAAACGTTGAATTGGGGTCCTGCCCTCTCGCGGAAATCTGTGAGATCGCTGTTTTCAAAGAAGGGTCGGAGGGATTAGTTCCCCATGTTCTGGCCAACATTTTTCCTTCAAACAACATCAGATCATAATTCATTTGGTCATCATCACTTTGGTGGGTTTTTTGAGGATCTTGGTGTATGCAAACTGGCAGCTATATTAAAAAAATGGCTATACTCCAAATTGTACTTCACAGACTGTATACCGCTTGGGGATCACAAGAGGTTGTGAAGGATGCTTTATAGGTGCACGTCTTATTTCTTCTAAATTCCAAATTGAACAGAAACAGAAGTCACATGATATCAGGTTGTAGTCCAATAGGTTTCCTTGAATTCACAAGCTTTCAGTGCCCTGCTCCTTTGTCAAGTAGAATTAGACCATTCAGCCCCTCTATCCTGTCCCACCATTCAACAGGATCATGACTGATCTTCGCCAGGCCTCAACTCCTCTTTCCTATTAGTTAATTGTAACCTTCAACTTCCTGATATTTCAAAAATCTAGCAACTTCCTCTTAAAATATTTAATCTCCTCAATTCTTTGTGTAGAAAATTCCAGACAGCAACTACCCTGTAGAGGAGAAACAATTCCAGTTTCAAGTGATTACCATTTTATTCTTAACCATGCCTTCTCATTTAAGATTACCCCTCAAACGGAGACAGCTTTTCAACATCTACCCTATCACTACCCCTCATAACCTTGCATGTTTCAGTAAGATCACCTCACAGTCTTCAAAAATCTAATGAATAAAGGGCTAACCTGCATTGTTGCTCTGGGTGTTTCAATCCATCATCCCAGAAATCAACCGAGTAAATCTCTATTCAACTGCCTGCACTGCCAGCATATCCCTTCTTAAATACAGGGACCATGCAGTTCTTTCAAAGTGGTCTCACCAAAACCCGAGAAAGTTGTAATAAAATCTCCCCACTTTGAACTGCAACCCCCTAGTAAGAGGCTAGCTACTCCGCACATGCTCAAACTCAACTCATCAATGGTTACTAGTATTGTAAATAATATCCCTTTAAAATGATGAGGCATCTGACTTTACCGGCATTTGTTACTATAATTGCACAGAACAATCCGAGTTTGCAATAGAACCAAAATGATATGACATTCAATAAAAGATCATTTGCATTGCCCTGGATGGGCTGCATTCTAATTTTGCGAAAGTGAGGACTACAGGTGCTGAAGATCAGAGTCAAGATTGGAGCGGTGCTAGAAAAGCACAGCAGGATTCCTGATGAAGGGCTTTTGCCTGAAACGTCGATTTTCTTGTTCTTCAGATGCCGCCTGACCTGCTGTGCTTTTCCAACACCACTCCAATCTTGATTGAATTCTAAGCTTTGGCATTCGACAACTGCAACTTTATGGCACATCCCTGACTCACTTACCCCATGCATCTGTACTGCCATGCTACACACAGGCAACTATCATTGAAATATTGTGCACAGGAACAGGCACCCAGCTGTCAGAGTGAACTAGGCAGCATTTCAGGATTGCTCTGCTACTGACTAAGTGCTCACTCTTTTAGCATCTACCTGGATGCTCGGAGTATCCTTGCTTTGTCTTTTAACAAGGCCAAATGCAGTTTCTTATGGTTGTCAGCAGTGATCAGTGAAGCAGGTGAACATGTTGCTATCAGACACCACATTATATCAATCTCGCTCCAGCAACATGTGCCAGCAGACAGTGGGGCCAACACATTGCATGTGCTGCAAGCAAATGGCCATGTCTGAAAGTGTAAGTGCAGTATTCCTCAGTCAAACCAAAGGAGATGCTCTTCCATCAGGGGTTTCAACACAAGGGCATCCTCCAATATCAGTCCCAATGCTTGGATCTGTTCATTTAGCTGCTTGGGGCAGTCAGAATTAGGATCCTCTCCTCATAGGAGTTGATGAGATGAATCTGTCTCATTCTTTTCTGACCTATTGTGGGCTGCCCTCAATATGGAATGAGAAGAAGGTATAGAAAGTAGGTGACATAGCTGTCAGTACTGGTGTTAGTGGGGGAAAGGAGGTGAGGTGCAGCGAGAGAATTGGTAGGCAGGGGAGAAGGTATACACAACCAGTTGAGTCAGGAATTTGCAGTGAATGGTTAAGACCAAGTGAGAGAATATGTGGCATGAATTGAGTTAAAAATCATATAACACGAGGTTATAATCCAAAAGCTTGTGCTTCCAAATAAACCTGTTAGACTATAACCTGGTGTTGAGTGATTTTTAACTTTGCCCACCACAGTCCAACACTGACATCTCCAAATAATTGCATAAATTGGTGAGAGTGATATATCATGGTGGGAGGCAGGTGCTATAGCTGAGACAGAGTGAACGTGAGATGGCAGAGAGAAGATGATAACACTTACTTTGGTGGAGCACAGTTGGTCGTTGATCTTCTTTCTCCAGATGGCTGAGACTGCACTGATCCAGCTGGCATCCCCTGAACAGGATGGCAGAGTCTGGTGTTGTGGCCTCCTCCGCAGTCCTGGTGAAGAGGACCATCGGCAGCATCACATCTACCAAGACCTCGAGGATCCTGTCTGAAAAGTGAGATACTAAATTACCCGGAGGTGCCATGTCACAAACCAGACAGGACAGCTCCGGACAGACGGTGGTTGGTATACAGAGGGCTTTTGAAGTTGGCGCTGGTGCCAGGAACACTGGTTTGTTTCAGAAAATCCCAAAGGGTGGCATGGGCTTTCAGCCACAGCAATGGGGAAACTCAAGCTAGCATCAAGGTTTTGCATTTTGGAAAAGCAAATCGAAACAGGACTTATACACTTAATGATAAGGTGCTGGGAAGTGTTGCTGAGTGAAAAGACCTTGGAGTGCAGGTTCACAGTTCCTTGAAAGTAGATAGGATAGTGAAGAAGGTGTTTGGTATGCTATCATTCATTGGTCAGAGTATTGAGTACATGAGTTGGGAAGTCATGTTGCAGCTGTACAGGACATTGCTTCGGCCACTTTTGGAATATTGTATGCAATTCTGTTCTACTTCCCTTCGAAAGGATGTTCTGAGACTTTAAAGGGTTCAGAAAAGATGTTTGCCTGGATTGGAGGATTTGAGCTATAAGGAGAGGCTGAATAGGCTGGGGCTGTTTTCCCTAGAGCATTGGAGGCTGAGGGGTGACCTTGTAGAGGTTTATAAAAATATGAGGGAAATGGATAGGATAAATAGACAAAGGCTTTTCCCTGGGGTCTATGCCCTAGAACTATAGGGCATTGGTTTAGGGTGAGAGGGAAAAGGTATAAAAGAGAGCTAAGGGGCAACTTTTTCACATGCAGACTGGTGCACGTATGAAATGCGCTGCTAGAGGAAGAGGTGGAAGCTGGTACAAATACAGCATTTGAAAGCCATCTGACAGGGTATATGAATAGGAAGGGTTTAGAGGGATAAAGGCCAAGTGTTGGCAAGTAGGACTAGATTAGGTTAGGATATCTGGTTGGCATGGACAAGTTGGACTGAATGGTCTGTTTCCATGCTGTACATCACCATGACTCTATGACTCGAAATGAAAGGGGAACAATAGGGGTTGGTTGGTAGTTAAGGAGACAGATCTGGGGCAAAAGTTTGGGCCTCATGGAGGGAAAACTCTCCAGGAAACTCGCCAAAATTGACACTTAGTCCAAATGCCGCAAAACTTAGCTCCCAAGATATTTTTTCAATTTGCAAAATAATCTTCACCTCAAAGAAATTTGGTTGTTCTCAACTATCAAGATCTTCTCCAAATATGAAGAGATTTAGATTAAGTGCTGTATTTAACAGAAGCATTTACCTCAAAGATCATTGTCATGTAAATACCTGACTATTTTACTGTATCCTTTTTCTAAAATTTCTGATACATGTTTTATTCATCAGTATATCCCTATGCTCATAGTAATTGATATTTAAAACACTGCTGTGTTACTGGGAGTTTTAATCTTAAATCCCAAGGTGCCAATTCCAGACTAGAATCCACTTGCATCTTATGATACCTGGAGCACTGATACTGGAAAGTCAGCACAACAACTCATGAAACATTAATACTCCTTTACACTTGCGTGCAGACAACATTCCAACTGCAATTCCCTCAGGATTGTTTCCTGAAGAGGTGTAGTCTCTTTTTCTCATCTCTAAACAACAAAATCTAATGTATCACCAATTGCTGGGATCCTGCTGCAATAAAATAGCATCGAGGTATTAATGCATAATGGTGCATTCATGTAATTATTCAAACATGGCATCTGATAAAAGGGACTGCTGTTTCTAGCTGCTCCAGTGTCTGAAGGAACATGATGCAGCACAACACACTCAACATCACACTTTTTTAAACATTATTCTTTGGATGCTCTTGGTCAGTTAAAATAGCTGCTGCAGTTACCCATGTGACTCACACAACATTTCAGGAAATTGTTATGGCCTGGCAAGGAGTGGCCGTAGCTCCTGCCTTTTTTCACCTCTCAGTTGGTAAGAGCATGTTTGGAAGATTGCGTGCAATTCTGGTCTCCTTCCTATCAGAAAGATATTGTGAAACTTGAAAGGGTTCAGAAATGACTCACAAGGATGTTGCCAGGGTTGGAGGATTTGAGCTATAGGGAGAGGCTGAACTGGTTGGGGCTGTTTTCCCTGGACCATCAGAGGCTGAGAAGTGACCTAATAGAGGTTCATAAATTCATGAGGGGCATGGATAGGATAAATAGACAAAGACTTTTCCCTGGGGTGGGGGAGTCCAAACCTAGAGAGCATAGGTTTAGGGTGAGAGGGGAAAGATATAAAAGAGACCTAAGGGGCAACTTTTTCATGCAGAGGGTGGTATGTGTGTGGAATGAGCTGCCAGAGGAAGTGGTGGAGGCTGGTACAACTGTAATATTTAAAAGTCTTCTGGGTAGGTATATGAATAGGAAGGGTTTGGAGGGATATGGGCCAGGTGCTGGCAGGTGGGACTAGATTGGGTTGGGATACCTAGTCGGCATGGATGGGTTGCTATACATCTCTGTGACTCTATGACTTTGTGTTTTAATTTTTTAAAAAATTTTTAGCACCTAGTACCAACTTCATTTGAGCTTAGTTGACCAGATCAATAATTGAGGAGAAATAATTCCAATGGTGTTTCTTTCCCACTGAAAAAGTTTTATTACCTACGACACCCATTTTGCATTAACAAATCCATAATCCAATACAGAGAATGAGCTTATAAAGAAGTGAAGGGGAAGACTGTCTAGTACAGGCAGAGAGATAGAGATAATTGCAGTTATAAGTCATGACCGTCCCAATGGACTGCAAGAATAAGAAGACCCAAATAGCTTCCTAGCTGCTGTCTGGTTACTTTTGCCATGGGAACATTTACAGATCTTCCATTCTCAGTCAACAATGACTACTCACAAGTGCTCACTTCTGCAATTATGACTGAGATTGAATGTGGGAGATGGAAGAACTTCAAGCATTCTTGATGTTATCAGTCCATGTTACACTCTGTCTTTTTTTTCGTTCAAAACTTGATATTTATACACCACAGCTCTGCAGATTCTGGTGTCTATACCATTGTTTTATTTGAAGCTGGATAGTTATAGGTCACCTTTCATATTTTAGGATGTGTTTATTCCTGATGAAGGGCTTATGCTCGAAACGTCGAATTCTCTATTCCTGAGATGCTGCCTAACCTGCTGTGCTTTGACCAGCAACACATTTGCAGTTGTTATCATGCAAGAGTGAGTAAAATAAACAATGCAAAATTATCACTGCCTGATTGAGGTTCCATGCTTTTTAATTCAAATGGTTATTCTAAGGCAGTTGGTATTGCATATCCCACATGGGTGACCCAGGCTTGTCAGGTAATCACAGCAGCTATTTCATGTCACAGTTTCCCTTTTCAGAACTATTTTTAGTTCATGAAAGGGTCAGGTGTTATAGTCAAATGATGAAATTTGAATACTTAAATCTCATTTTTCACTCCAATCACAACAAAATAAGAGGAAATAACACTCAGTTTGTCTGGTAGCATCGTAAGACAGAGAAACAGAGTTAACACTTTCACATCTGTGACGTCTTATCAAAAATCAAAGTAGCAGACTAAGAGTAGGGCAAGTATATTTGAAGGTGATTGTGGCTCAGACATCCTTTGTGATCCTTCTTGGCTGGAGGAAGTGACTTTTGAGACATCTACTGTTCAGTTATCCATTTATCCAGAGAAAAAAAGAATGTAGATTTTTATGACAAAAGCTGGGATATTTATTTGAGCCAGTGCAATGGAGATTTGACAGACTGATTCCTGGGAATTCCATGACTGATTTAAGAAGAGGGAGTGGATTGGTCAAGACTTGAAGGTGCTGGTGTTGGACTGGAGTGGACAAAGCTAAAAATCACACAGCATCAGGTTATAGTCCAACAGGTTTATTTGGAAGCACTAGCTTTCAGAGCGCTGCTCCTTCATCAGGTGGTTGTGGAAGCAACACTCCAAAAGCTAGTCTTTCTCAATGAACCTGTTGGTGTTGTGCGATTTTTAACTAAATTGGTCAAGACTGTATTCATTTGAGTTTCGAAAAATTGATGATGGGGGAATCTAATAGACTCCAATAAAAGGATATTCCTTATTGAATTAAATTTATTGTCACATGTACCGAGGCAGAGTGAAAACCTTTCAAGATATCTTGTAGCATAGATAGCAAATAATAGGTAAACAGCAGCAAAAATGAAAACACAGGTACAGGCGAATATGAAGAGTCTGTGAGTCCATTTCGTATTCTAACAACAGTAGGGTAGAAACTATTACGAAAACAGCTGGTGCGTGTGTTCAGGCTTCTGTACCTTCTCCCTGATGGTAGAGGTTGTAGAAAAACATTGCCAGGGTGGGATGGATCTTTGAGAATGCTGGCGGCTTTTCCTTGACAACAGGCCTGGTCAATGGATTCTATAGATGGGAGGTTGGCCTTTGTGACTGTCCAAGCCAAGTTCACCACTCTCTGCAACTATCTCTGATCTTGAATGATACAGTTGCCATACCAGGTAGTGATACATCCAGACAAAATGCTCTCAATGGTGCGCCTATAAAAGTTGGCAAGGGTATTTGCTGTCATGCCAAATTTCCTCAGCTGCCTGAGGAAGAAGAGACATTGTTGGGCCTTTGTAACCAGTGTGTCCACATGAAGAGTCCAAGAAAGCTTGTTGTGGATGACCACTCCCAGGAGCTTGATACTCTCCACTCGTTCCACCTCTGTGCTGTTAACGTGAAGGAGGGCATGAGTAACATCCTGCCAAAAGTCAATAATGTGTTCTTTGGTTTTGCCAGCATTGAGAGCTATGTTGTTCTTAGTTCACCATTTTTCTGGGTCTTCCACCTCCCATCTGTAGTCTGTTTCATTGTCATCTGAGATTTGAACAACTATGGTGTGTCATCCGTGAACTTGTAAATGGCATTAGTCTGGTTTTTGGTGATGCAGTCATAGGTATACAGTGAGTACAGTAGGGGGTTGAGTACGCACCCCTGGGGGGCTCCAATGTTGAGTGTTAGCGAGGATGAAATATTATCCCCAATCTTTACTGATGGTGGCCTGTGGGTCAGGAAACTACGGATCCCTGTACAGAGAGTGGGGCTTAGTCCAAGATCACTAAATTTAATAATCAGTCTTGAGGGGATAATAGTGTTGAAGGCTGAACTGTCGTCAATGAGTAGGATTCTTTCGTAGCTGTTTTTGCTGTCAAGATGTTCTAGAGAGGTGTGAAGGGTAGGTGATATGGTATCTGACATATCGATTATGGACTCCATAACCAGGGCTCTCAGTTTAAAGGTATAGAGTAGTCTGTTTTGATCTGAGATGAGGATAAATTTATTCACCCAGATAGAGGTAAGCCTTTGAAATTCTCTGCCACAGAAAATGTTCAAGAATAAAGCATTGAATGTTTTCAAAAAGGAGTTTATTCTTAGGGCTGAAGAAATCAAAGGGTTTATAGACAATAGCAATAGGTGCAGGAGTAGGCCATTCTGCCCTTCGAGCCTGCACCACCATTCAATATGATCATGGTTGATCATCCATAATCAGTATCCTGTTCCTGTCTTATCTCCAGAACCCTTGATTCCACTATCCTTGAGAGCTCTATCCAACTCTTTCTTAAATGAATCTAGAGCCTGGACCTCCACTGCCCTCTGGGGCAGAGCATTCCACACAGCCACCACTCTCTGGGTGAAGTTTCTCCTCATCTCTGTCCTAAATGGTCTACCCTGTATTTAAGCTGTGGCCTCTGATTCGGCACTCACCCATCAGCGGAAACATGTTTCCAGCCTCCAGAGTGTCCAATCCTTTAATAATCATATATGTCTCAATCAGATGCCCTCTCAGTCTTCTAAACTCAAGGGTATAAAAGCCCAGTCGCTCCAGTCTTTCAGTGTAAGGTAATCCCATCATTCCAGGAATTGACCTCGTGAACCTACGCTGCACTCCCTCAATAGCCAGAATGTCTTACAGAATGCAGTTCAGAACTGCACACAATACTCCAGGTGTGGTCTCACCAGCGCCCTGTACAGCTGCAGGAGAACCTCTTTGCTTCTATACTCAATCCCTCTTGTTATGAAGGCCAGCATGCTATTAACCTTCTTCACTACCTGCTGTACCTGCATGCTTACCTTCATTGACTGGTATACAAGAACGCCCAGATCTCTTTGTACTGCCCCTTTACCTAAACTGATTCCATTTAGGTAGTAATCTGCCTTCTTGTTCTTGGCACCAAAGTGGATAACCATACATTTATCCACATTAAACTGCCTCTGCCATGCATCTGACCACTCATCTAACCTGTCCAGGTCACCCTGTAATCTCCTAACATCCTCCTCAGATTTCACCCTGCTACCCAGCTTAGTATTATCAGCACATTTGCTAATGTTATTACTAATACCATCTTCTTTATCATTAATATATATTGTAAAAAGCTGCGGTACCCCACTGGTCACTGCCTGCCATTCCGGAATGGAGCCGTTTATCACCACTCTTTGTTTCCTGTCAGCCAAACAACTTTCAATCCAAGTTAGTACTTTGCCCCCAATACCATGCACCCTAATTTTGCTCACTAATCTCCTATGTGGGACTTTATCAAAACCTTTGTGAAAGTACAGGTACACTACATCTGCTGGATCTCCCTCATCCATCTTCAGAGTTACATCCTCAAAAATTCCAGAAGATTAGTCAAGCATGATTTCCCCTTCATAAATCCATGCTGACTCTGACCTATCCTGTTACTACTATCCAGATGTGTCATAATTTCATCCTTTTACTAGACTCCAGCATCTTTCCCACCACTGAGGTCAAACTAACTGGTCTATAATTTCCTGCTTTCTCTCTCCCACCTTTCTTAAAAAGTGGTACAACATTAGCCACCCTCCAATCCGTAGGAACTGATCCTGAATCTATCGAACTCTGGAAAATAATCACCAATGCATCCACGATTTCCCAAGCCACCTCCTTCAGTACCCTGGGATGTAGACCCTCAGGCCCCGGAGACTTATCAACCTTTAGACCTAACAGTCTCTCCAACACCAATTCCTGGCAAATATAGATTCCCTAAAGTTCAGGTCCTTCAGCCACTGTTACCTCAGGGAGATTGCTTGTGTCTTTCCCAGTGAATACAGATCTGAAGTACCAATTCAATTCTTCTGCCATTTCTTTGTTCCCTGTAATATATTCCTCTGTTTCTGTCTTCAAGGGCCCAATTTTAGTCTTAACCATTTTTTTGCCTTGCACATACTTAAAAAAGCTTTTACTATCCTCCTTTATATTATTGGCCAGTTTACCTTCGTACCTCATTTTCTGTCCGCATATTTCCTTCTTAGTAATCCTCTGTTGTTCTTTAAGAGCTTCCCAGTCCTCCGTTTTCCCATTTATCTTTGCTATGTTACACTTTTTTAACTTTATATTTTTCTTAACTTCCCCCGTCAGCCACAGCCGCCCATGCCTCCTCCTAGGATCTTTCTTCCTTTTTGGAATGAACTGATCCTGCAACTTCTGAATTATACACAGAAATATCTGCCATTGCTGTTCCACTGCCATCTCGGCTAAGGTATTGCACCATTGAACTTTGGCCAGCTCCTCCCTCATAGCTCCATAGTTCCCTTTATTCAACAGAAGTACTGTCACTTCCGACTGTACCCTCTCCCTCTTGTATTATGGTCACTACTTTCCAATGTCTCATTCACTTCGAGGTCTCTGACCAATTCTGGTTCATTACACATTACTAGATCCAGAATTGCCTTCTCCCTGGTAGGCTCCAGTACCAACTGTTCTAAGAATCCATCTCAGAGGCACTCCACAAGGTCTCTTTCTTGAGGTCCAATACCATCCTGATTCTCCCAGTCTACCTGCATGTTGAAATCCCCCATAATAACTGTAGTAACATCTTTGCAACAGGCCAATTTCAGCTCCTGATTCAACTTACATCTGACATCCAGACTACTGTTTGGGGGCCTGTAGATAACTCCCAAGAGGGTCTTTTTACCCTTAGAATTTCTCAGCTCTATCCATCCCCTGACTCTACATCCCCTGATTCTAGGTCCCCCTGTGCAGGGACTGAATATCCTCCCTTACCAACATGGCCACCCCACCCTCTCTGCCGTCAGTCTGTCCTTACGATAGCGCATGTATCCTTGAATATTCATTTCCCAGGCCCTGCCCACTTGAAGTCACGTCACAGTTATCCCCACAATATCGTATCTGCCAATTTCCAAAAGAGTCTCAAACTCATCCATCTTATTTCTAATGCTTCGCGTATTCATATATAGTATTTTTAATTTGTTACTGCCCTCACCCTTCCCATCAACTCCTATTTCACTCAACCTTACAGCATGATCCCTTTTTGAGTTTACTGCTTCATTGATACAGTTGTGTTTCTTGACTTCCCTTGTTCTAACTTTCCCTTCAATTTCCTTCTTAAACATCCAGTTTGTCCCCCCCCCACCCCCCGTTACTTAGTTTAAACGTAGCTGTGTTGGGGTAGCAAACCTGCCTGCCAGAATGCTGGTGCCTAACCTTTTAAGGTACAAACCATTTCTCTTGTATAATTTGTGCTTACCACAAAATTTACCCCAGTGATCCAAGAATTTAAATCCTTGCTTCCTGTACTAGTTCACCAGCCACATGTTCAAGTCCATTATCTCCCCGTTTCTGGCCTCACCAGCACGAGGAACTGGAAGCAAACCGGAGATAACCACGCTGGATGTCCTGCTTTTCAGTCTTCTTCCCAGTTCTCCGAAGTCCCGCTGTAGTATGTTCCTCCTCTTCTTCCCGACATTATTTGTGCCAACATGTACCATCGCGTTTGTGGAGAAAATGTGAGGTACTCAGTTGGATGACCAGCCATGATCACATTGAATGGAGGAGCAAGCTCAAAAGGCCAAATGGCTTATTCCTGCTTCCTTCTTTGTTTCAATAATGTTGCACCTGCTGCCAGTCATACCATTTACAGGATATTCAGTCAATTTCAGGTCAGTGTGGACAACAGGAAACTAATGCATTCCCATTTGTTTCTCATCAGCCCCCAAGTCTAATGTTTTCTGTGTTTTTTTTCTACTGAAAAGTCATGATGCAAGCAGGACAAGTTTGAAAAGAGAGCCATCCCAATAAATCTTCAGTCATTTGTTAATCAGTTAGGTATACGGACCAAATTGCCTTTCTGCCTGATCCAGAAGCATCATGGACCTTACGAAATGAGAACTTGAAATGTCTCACAGTGCAGCAATCTCACTGAAATCACATACATCATGCTATGTTTGACAGCAGTGATCTCTACGCTCCTTTCCTACGTGAAGCTTCGTTTACATGTAAACCTGGTCAATGGTTATCAGTGAGTAACACATTGTAACTGATGCAATTGACAAATGGGATGCGTGTAAATGGCTGTTGGTTGAAGAACCATGACCAAGTGATAGTTTAATCATATTGAATTATATTTAAAAACGTCAAGTCATTAGCTTCACAGCGCAGCTGGGTCTGCTCAGCAAGTAGATCTCCCACAAGGCTGAGTGATTCAAGCACTGGATTGACTTTTTGAAGTAGCACAGCAAAGTCATTCAGCCAAATGCTATTAGGCTGATTGCTAGTCAAGTTAATTAGATGGTCCACAATTTGCTCCAAAGGCCCACTGAAATGGTGTTAATGTGTTTGCTGCAAAAGAAACATCAAAAGAGTTTGAATCATTTCAGGACTCAAATATTGAATTACTGACTTACAGCTCTTCCCTATAGGTCATGACCACAGTGTTTTGTTTACTGTGCAATGGTCTGTTTGCATTGAAGGTTATAGGAGCTATGCAGAATTTTGCATTGCTCCCTAGCAACCACTAAAAGCAGCAATAATTGATTTCATTGTGCGAAGTTGAACTGTGGCTATGCTGAGAATTTTCATGTCACAAGACAAACCATTCAGCTGCTGACAACTGACATGATGGAGCAAATGATTTTTCTATTAAAAGATCCAACTTCTACAATTGGGCTTTTAATGACCCATATTTTGTAGATTGCTCCTGCCAGGGAGTAGAGTGAGTAAGATATGAGGCCATTTTATGAACATACATACAGATATTCAAAATAGGAGCAGAAGTCAATAATTCGGCTCTTCAAGTCTGCTCCACCCTTCAATAAGATCACGGCTGATCTGTTTGTATTTCTAATTCCACACCTAGAGGGTAAAAGCTTTCTCATCCCTGTTCTAAAAGTGCAACTCCTAATTTTAAAATGATGCCCCCTAAGTCTGTATTCCCCAACACAAGAAAACATCCTTTCATCTTGTCAAGATCATTCAGGACCTTATACAAAATGCATAAGTCACTCCTCACTCTTATAAACTCCACTAAGAACAATCCCAGCCCGTCTAACCCATTCCCATAGAACAACACAACCATTGCATTAACCAAGCGAATCTCTGCTGAAGCAGCTCCAATGCATTTATATCCATTCTTTAGGAAGAAGACCACAATACACAGAGTATTCGTGATATGGCCTCAAAGATGCCCTGTGAAACTGAAGCATGCCTTCTTTACAAATTTTTGATTCCTCTCATAAGAAAGGATAACATCCCATTAGACACATTGATTACATGCAGTACTGTATACTGATTTCATGTGAGTTATACATTATAACACTTAAATCCCTTTGCATTTAAGTATTCTACAGCCATTCTCGTTTTGACTAATACTGTGCTATTTCATACGTCCTTCCAAAGTGAACAACCTCATATTTTCTCACATTATACTTCATCTGCCTTTTTTTTTGCACTCACTCAAACAATCTACGTCCATTTGCAATTTCCTTATGTTTTCACAAAACATACTTTCGAATCCCTACAGGGGCTCCTTATCTATCTATTTCTTATCTATCTTGTTGTCAGCTACGAATTAAGCTACTGTGCCTTTGCTTCTCTCATCCAAGTGACTGATGTAACTTGTAAGAAGTTGAAAACCTAGCATAGACCCCTGTTGAACTTCACTCATCACATCCTGTCAACCAAAAACTTATTTATGCATACTCTCTTTGCCATGAAATTTTAGTTTTTGGAACAACGTTTGATGTGGCACCTCATCAGATGCCTTCTGCATCATAACTACAATAGACATCTACTTGCTCACTTTATTCATATTGCTTGCTACTTCTTCAACTGACTCTGATAAATTGGGTAAGCATGAATTCCCTTTGATTAAAACATGCTAATTCTTCTGATCACCTCAAAGTTTTCTAAGTGAGCAGCTGTAATCTCTTTAATGATTGATTTGAATACCTTCCTCATGACAAAAGTCAATCTGACCGGTCTACAGTTTCTGTTCTGAGTCTTTCTTCTTAAACAGGTTTATTTTCATTTTGCATTGAAATTTGTCTTTTGCTTCTTCTGAGTTTCAGTTGCAGATATCTACATTTGTACTGATCAAAGTGAATTACCACAATGCTGCAATAAAGTACTTACTCCAGTCTGCATCCAGCTTATAAAAGAAAAAAACAAAAGAACTGTAGATACTGGAAATCAGAAGTGTTCTGAGTCACTGGACCAGAAACATTAATTCTGATTTCTCTCGATAGATGCTGCCAGACCTGCTGAGCTTTTCCAGCAGTTTCTGTTTTCATTGCATTCAGTTTATGTCAAAAGCAAACACATTGTTCAAATGCGATGTCTAACACTTGTTGCTTTAAGAATGGATGCACAGTTTGGAACCATTGCTGTCCAAGGACGAGGTGGGTCCCAGTGAGAAATTTGGACAATTCAGCTGAGATGACCGTGAAGGATCTTTCTGACATTGAGATCAAACTGTCCCATTTTCTGAACAAATGTTGGATAACGAGTTGAGATTCACATTAGCAGGTAGCGAGAGGCTTATCAACAGAACTATCACCTTTTATTATGACTGTATTTCACCTAATTAATATGCAGTTTCTGTTTCTTCCATGCAACAATAGAAACTAGACATTTCCCTAAATAAAGGTCAGAGCTGGTACCTTGTTTTGAATCACACCATGGCAGATGGTAGAACTTGAATTAATAAATATCTGGAATTAAACATCTAATGGTGACTTGTTGGAAAAACCCATCTGGTTCACTAATGCCCTTGAGAGAAGGAGGTCTATCATCCTCACCTGGTCTGGCCTACATGTGACTCCAATCCTCTTGACTCTTAACTACCTTCTGGGCAAATAGTGGTAGGCAATAAGTGCTAGCCCTGTTGGCAATGTCCTCATCCATAGACAATTTAAAAAAAAATGATCTAATGACAGAAACCCTCCAGGAAACTCAACGAAAATGACACTTTGCTGATTTCTGATAAGATTCAGCACAGAGCTTCTGTTTTGCATGCATGTCTAATTTTATCTCAATTAGGCGAACAATGCTGAAACCAAAGACTGACTGGAATACATTTCAATTCATCCGAGCACTAAAATTGCAGTGTTTATATGTGTGTTCACTTGGTCAGTCATGTAAACATCTCTGATGGAATTTATTCCGTAGAACAACATTTGTAGTAGATGCTTACCTGTAGGGTCAATTTTGGCAGGTTTCAGGGAGGGTTCATCCCCACATGGTCTACTGGGTTGTATTGTGCAATTTTTCCAAACTTGCCTCAATAACTAAGCACCATGGCTTCTGCTTGTCATATCCTCCGTCTCACCACAGGCAGAAATATTGGCCACTGCTCGGACCTCCAGGGATTCCTGGCACTGGTGCCATCTTTAAAGCCCAACATGACAAGCTCTGGCAGTCTACGGTTACCTAGGGCATTTCCTATCAATTTGCCCAGGCATGATGAACAGCAGGATGTTGACGTATGCTAATAGGCTTCACACCACTTGTTACAGAGAATCTTACTACATTGTTCGACAGTAAGCGTGTGTGTGTGTGTTTGTGTGTGTGTGTGTGTGTGGGGGGGGGGGGGGGGAATCGAGTTTTTTGCTCTTAACGTTAGCAAGCTCCTTATTGCCGATCTTCAAATGACTCTGATGAAGTGGGTAAACGTGAGTTCCCTTTGATGAAAACATGTTAATTCTTCCGAGTACCGTGAGTTTTCTCAGTGAGCGAGACGATTCCACCCGCAGTGTTTTTGGGCAGTTTTCTGAATGCACATAACAATCCAATGGCTAAATCTGTAGAATTACATAGAATTTACAAAGTTGAAAGAGGATAATTGGCCAAATTGGACTGGGATGATGTTTAAACCTTAAGCAGCCAATTTCACCTGATGCAATCTGTGTATCCATTCTCTCATATACTTATTTGGCTTCCCCTTAAGTGTACCTAAGCTAGTCATCTCAACCACTCACTATCATAATAAAGCTGACTTTCTAACCAATCTTAGAGAAAATTCGGGCCTTTGATGTTAAACCTCCTGCTAAAATAATATAAACTTCTGACTATTTTGTTGACCTGACTTGGCAACTAAAAGTATGAGGTAAGTAATGAAGAGTCAAGGGAAGAAGTAATATTTGCGAAAAATAAAAGTGGCCAACGCTCTCCCATTCCTGACTATTGTAAGAATTGGGTTGAAAAATGTGGTGCTGGAAAAACACAGCAGGCCAGACAGCATCTGAGGAGCAGGAGAATCACATTTCGGGCATAAGCCCTTCTTCAGGAATCCAGCATCTGCAGTCCTCACTTTCTCCTATTGTAAGAATTGGCTTTGTTATGGTTCATTACCCTCTAAGTCATTCTCTATATAAGCTGCTAATGGTACTGATACTCATAGAATCATACTTTAGCCAGATATCCACTGCATTAAGGAAAGAAGTAGCAAGCAGACACTTGGCAAAAACAAAAATTCTAGTTAGTAAATTCAATATTTGTTTTACATGGGAATTGTCAAATATTTGGTGATGCTGTTGGAACTTGGATAAAAAGTGTGCTAATTCACTTTCTACAAATCAATCTTAAAATGAGACATCATGGTGCTTTTTTAAGAAGCAGTGCAGAGTCACTAAGGAGGTCCCTCTTTAGCGCATTTGGAAGAATGTATAGCAAAACAGTATTTGTGCAAATACTAAAGGACAGTCATGCAACACTGTGTTAACTTTTAAACAGTACTAGGACATAGAACCCTACAGGTACACTGCCATTAACACAATAGCAACTTCCACTATCCTCCACCTTCCATCACAACCTCACTAGCACCATGAAGAGGATAATAAAGTCTCCTATCTTTACTGGTTCTTTAAAAATGCTGGTAACCCCTTGATACATTACCATTTTATATCTCTGAATAATATCTCAAGGCATCTTATACAGACAATGAATAAATAAGCCCATAAGGAACCTTCACAGTTTGACGGATGATTCACAAGCTTTTCTTAGATGATAAATGGCTCAAAGCTAGTTCCACCATGACAGATAATGCCGTGCTTCCTCCCTGGACAGCTCAACACTTAATCCAAGCAGGCAGAAAGCTAAAAGCTTTCATTGGAGAAGATGGAAAGCTTGTGAGCTTTGGCTCAGTCATTGTGCAACTGATATCTCTGCTCAAAAGATGGATGACTGAATGTTTCATTCCAAGATGTTGGCACACTCGCATTCAATTGAAAGCTAAAATTTCACTTGGATTTTCAATAATTAGACCAAAGAAATCCCCACTTCAGCTGCATGACTGAAACTCAGTCTTCAGAGATAAAAAAAAGCCACAACCTTACCTCTTGGAGAGTTTTCAATTTTTTGATCCTTCTTTCTAATCCATCTATTGACAGCGCCCTTTTAATTAACTTACAAATGGCTACTAATGTTCCCATTGGAGTTATGCCATGTATACACCATTCAGAAGAACAAGTTTTGTCCCAATGTTGAGCCATGGAAACCTACTCAAGCCAGTCCAATATGGCAATTGTGCTTTGTGCTGGAGAACTCAAAAATCACAGCCGAGGATTTCCAGTGGTGTTTCTGTGAATACCACATATACACCAAAATACCACATTTGAAATCTGGCAGAATGCTTTAACCAAAAAGAAATCTGTTGATGTGTTATGTGTTTACCTCAGAAACATTCAGCCACTCATCAGATATCAACTGTATTCTTTATCACTTGGACGTGTGTTTCTGATTTAAGGCAGATGGAATTTAACCATCAAACTGATACACCATTAAAAACATACTGGTCCAAACTTTGAAGTGACAGAAGTATGGAATAAACAATTAGATTTATTTTATGAATGAGCTGGGTGTCCATTTCTGCACAGACACAGGCACCAGCAAAGGTCTGAGAATGAGTTGTAGGATTCTCCCGGAATATTAATTCCAATTGATATAAAGAACTGTTTTAGCTACTAGCACATGTAGAAAATAAAAACTCAATAATATTACCATTCAGTTTTGGGGTAAGTCGCACATTGACAAGATTTTAAAGCAATTTGTATACTCTAAGACAAAAGTACACTTCATCCAACAGCTTATTCCCAAGAAATGAGCAAATTGCTTCAAAGTATTTGTTGTCTCAACTGAGAATCAAATATTGATCTAATGTATTAGTCAAATATTTTAACCAGTTTTGTTTCCAAAAATTGCGACAATTTGATGATGTTTTCTGGAACCTGATGAAGCAAGTAGCCCTGCGCACAAGGGATACATTAACATTTCTTGTTAATGGTTTACATACCTCGCAAAGTATTCAGAGGCACTTGTGCCACATCTCACTTCACGGACCCTCTTCCTACCTTACAGGAGAGGAAATACAACATTCCCAGAAAAGTCAGGGAATTCCTTCCAATATATAGTTTGTTCTAGATCTCCTGAAGGATGATCTAATCACAGCAAAAAAAATAACAGATAGTAAGGCCAATGTGGAATCACCACTGAAGTAGAATCTATCCCACTGTCACCCCAAACCGCTGATTCAGCAAAACAAACACACAGAAAATTCTGGATAAACTTGAGAAGCAGAGTTAATGTTTCAATCTGATAAGATTTTTCTAAGTTCTGAGGAAGAATCATATCAGACTTGAAATGTTTTTCTCTCCATAGGTTCGGCAAGACTTACTGAGTTTCAGGAAATTCAACGTTTCGGGCCAGAGCCCTTCATCTGGCCCGAAACGTCGAATTTCCTATTCCTTGGATGCTGCCTGACCTGCTGTGCTTTAACCAGCAGCACATTTTCAGCTCTGATCTCCAGCATCTGCAGACCTCACTTTTTACTTTACTGAGTTTCCCCAGCATTTTCTGTTTTTAATTCAGATTTCCAGCATCTCTTGTATTTTGCTTCCACAGATTTCAGCAGCTTTTCGTTGCAGCCAAAGCTGAAACATTAGTCTCTAAAAAATCAAGGGAAACAGGCAAAAATTAATGAGAAAAGATTGGAGAATGAAACATCACGGTCCCATTGTTCCTTCAGCATAATTTTTCCTGGAGAACTGCAGTAGATAAAGCAGCTGAATAAGCCATTTAAATGAGATTGATCATGCTGGCAGCTTACAAAAGCAAAGGAAAAGGTGCCTCAAATCAAATCTCTGTGAAAAATTGAGAAATATAGTAATCTCAGTCATTTGCTTCCATTGCAGTGTTAGTCTAATGCAGACATTTTATATTTAGTAAAGATATTTTGTATTTTAAAGTGTGCAATTTTACTCACTAAAGGACATAAGCAATATCATTTACTTTTAATCTGTTCCAGTGTGGTGACTGAATAAATCTTGTCTACTGAAGAAAGGTTGCAAAAATTAAGATAAAAGTCAGTTCCAAAGCAATCATATTGGACTAGAAATGTCAACTCTGTTTCCTGATCTTTCCTCAGATGTTGCCATACCACTGAGGTCCTCCAGCAATTTCTGTTTTTATCGTAAAGGGTAAGATTACTTACCAGACCATCGAGCAAGGATTAAGGACACCCTACCAGGCTTTGTATCTTTTGCTCTAATTTTCTGTTTCATTCCTTGAAGGCACTGAGTCATGCTGAGCACTCTGGTGCAGTTTGTGTCATCAAATAATTCAACTAAGCAAGAGGTTCAAGGAGCAGAGTGAAAACTTAACTCCCATTATTAGGAATAACAGCACACAGAAAAGAAAACATGATGTACTTTCAACAGAGAAGCTGAGAAAGTAATCAGGGGGCGTACACTTTTCCTCACCACTGCCAAAAACCTGGAATGATAAACTTTTTAAACTCAACCCTGGGGAAATTTGCAAGAATACGTGACCATACATCTCATTAACGCCCACTGCTAAAAGCTTGGGTTCACTTCTTGCTGCTAGCATCAAATGTGATTCAATTCGTTTCACTGAATTTACCTTTGCCAAGGGTATATTTATGGGATAGGCAAAAGTGAGGACTGCAGATGCTGGAAACCAGAGTTTAGATCAGAGTGGTGCTCTGTGCCGCCCCCCATTTATCTCTCCACCCTGGAGGCTCCTTGCCTCTATTCCTAATGAAGGGCTTTTGCCCGAAACGTCGATTTTCTTGCTCCTTGGATGCTGCTGCTACATTTATGGGACTATATTGGACTATATTATGGGACTATATTATGTTACAATATTGGAGCAGTTGCAGTTTAGTCGGTAAATAAACTATTACTATGTTGAGTTTTCCCACAGAATTAAAGTTAGACATTTTTTTCTTTCTCTTGTTTGTATTTTAGCTGTAGAATGAAAAATAAGTGTATCTTGCTTCAAGCCAAGTAGTGTACTAATTGAATTACATCGGCACACACTTGTCTTCAAATAAGAAAAAGGTTAGCATTAGGCTTTTTGCTTAATATATTTGAAGGAGGTTTGGCCTGGTCCATAACAAATTGGGGGCTCTTGTCAGGATCAAAATCCTTAATTCCAGGCCAGGTTTAGGATTAATGGACTCAAAGACAGTGAATTTTTTTTTCAGGTGTTGTATTTAGTCAGTTTAAACAGGGTGTGTCTTGTATAATAATGGCTCTTTGCAGTGACTAAGAGATACCCTGGGGGTGAAAGAAACTAGTTCAGGAGATTTACAGAATATGAGCAAGGCAAAGCATTTGCAATTGGCAAATTAATTGAAGCTGGAGTTGCCCTTTATCTGTGAGGAAAGGGGAGATAATTGCAGCAATAACTCTGCATTTACAATTGCCAGGAATGCAAACAGGATAATTGGAAGTGGCTAAAATAAAACTGCAAATGAAGCAGCTTGAATATGAAGTGTCATGTGTGTCATACAAGATTTCATCTCTTGTGCCCTAAGAACCTCACCAAATATTAAGTTCTGAACTTTGATGATACCATTGAGACAGGCCACTTGGTTTTAAGGCACATTCACAATACCGAGAACATTATGATGGCCTGCAGTCAGACAATTGCTGCAAGAGGCATCTACGTATGTTTTGCTTGCCTTCACTTCAATGAATAATGGTTTACCTTTCAGACCAACCTTAGAACATAGAACATAGAACAATACAGCACAGAACAGGCCCTTCGGCCCACGATGTTGTGCCGAACATCTATCCTAGATTAAGCACCCATCCATGTACCTATCCAATTGCCGCTTAAAGGTCGCCAATGATTCTGACTCTACCACTCCCACGGGCAGCGCATTCCATGCCCCCACCACTCTCTGGTTAAAGAATCCACCCCTGACATCTCCCCTATACCTTCCACCCTTCACCTTAAATTTATGTCCCCTTGTAATACTCTGTTGTACCCGGGGAAAAAGTTTCTGACTGTCTACTCTATCTATTCCTCTGATCATCTTATAAACCTCTATCAAGTCACCCCTCATCCTTCGCCGTTCCAATGAGAAAAGGCCGAGAACTCTCAACCTATCCTCGTATGACCTATTCTCCATTCCAGGCAACATCCTGGTAAATCTTCTCTGCACCCCCTCCAAAGCTTCCACATCTTTCCTAAAGTGAGGCAACCAGAACTGTACACAGTACTCCAAATGTGGTCTAACCAAAGTCCTGTACAGCTGCAGATTGTTCCTATCTTGCAGATTTCAGTCCATTACCCATCCTTAAACACAATGACACACACCTGTCCTCTTCACTATAACCTGAGTACATAACTCAGAATCTTAGCAGAATGGAATCCAAAGCAATTAATTCCACTTCTGGCTTCTTTTTGCTGGTCTGGGATGGAAAATTCACAGATGCAGCAACTATGAATGGTTATTCATGTTTTTATTTGGGTTCTCCAAGGCCAAGGAAGTATTGCAATCGATATGAATCTGCAGCACCAGAGATTTCAGCCCCTATTCCGCTATCTGAGACAGCTGCTTTCTGGCTGTATTTCCAGCTGATATCATTTGTTTCTGGTTATCACATTAGCTTAATGTAAGTAGATAAGGTCAATTCTTGGTCTTATCAAAATGTGCAATAGACAAGCCTAGGCTGTGCAGGGGATTGCAGTAGGGTCTTTCTGAATGCACCTATAATCATTGGACAAAAACACCCGATCATGTCTTCACTAAAAACCTTCAAGGACCAGTCAACACTGTAGTATAATGCTTGTCTGATTAACTTCAATTTTGCCTTTTTTTAAAAACTTGCTCATAATAATTTACTTAAAACTTGCATGAACATATAGGTTAGAGTTGAACCTCCTTTTCTTTCTGGGGGATGTTGCTTGAAAATACTTAGGTGACACTGGACTTTACTCAAATTGGAGTTTAATGGCCATAACCTAATTGGGCATATACAGAAGTAAGTGAACGTAGCTGCTGTGCTGGAGGGAAGCAGTCTCTTGTTTCTTCAGGCAGAGGGGACTTCAAGGGATTATTTTACTAAAAGTGGGCCAACTTAATTTTGAAAATCATAGATTTATAGTCACAGTTTCAACATGTATAAATGTGGATAAACTATACAAAAAACTGTAGCGACATGGTGGCTCAGTGGTTAGCACTGCTGCCTCACAGGGGCCCAGGATTCAACTCCAGCCTCAAGCGACTGTCCATGTGCAGTATGTATATTCTCCCAATGTCCTGCGTGGATTCCTCTGGAGCTCCGGTTTCGTTCCACACTCCAAAGATGTGCAGGTTAGATGGATTGGCCATGCTAAATTGCCCATAGTGTCCAAGGATGATCAGGTTAGCGGGATTACAGGGATAGGATAGGGGGATGGCTCCAGGTGGGATGCTCTTCAGATAAACAGTGTCGACTTGATGGGCAGAATGGCCTGTTTCCACACTTTAGGGATTCTCTAAGACTCCCAAAAAACATTCATCATATACTTAAATATGATAACTGGTATATTTATTTCTTATTTCGCTAAACAATAACAGAAAGGATGATGTTGTTTGCGATTCAGTTGCCATTGTAGGTAAAACATGGGCCTGTCTCGATATCATGAGTAATACATTTTCACATTATATCAGCAAGTGGGTTTTAACAGTTTTTCACAGAAACCCTGGATGGAGCCCATCAAGATTAATTACCCGGTTTTAACTGACAAATGTGAAAATCTGAAGTCAAACTTTTGGTAGTTTTCATTAACTCAGTATTCAATAACAAAAATATGTGGCATGTTATATCAATAAAGAATACACCTTCAAGTTAGTAATTCAGGGCAGTGCTGCATTTCAGTAATTCTCTTCACTGAATGAGACTAACAAAACATTGAATTACCTCATCTAATCCATCTAAGAATGACATTTTAAGGTTTTAATTGGCAAATTCACATTGACTTTGTTTCATTTCAGGAGAATAAATAGGCTGCAAAACAAAATGTTGCATACAAATGACTAATATAAAGCTTTATGCCTGAGACATTTTTGTTGCATTTGCTAATTGCAAAAATCTAGGAAAATTATAATTTTGAGACTGGCTGAATTGGACAAAAAAATGTATTTTGATTCAACGAAAGAATCTTCTGTAAAACAAAATTCTGTTTACAGCTGAAAAGATACAAAGTAATTCAGTTGGCTCACTAATTTACTTGAATAACCCAGTGTGCAATAAATGTCTTTCAGCAGTGAGTGCATGTTTGTAATTCACTTCAACTTAATATTTTGTTCTGAAGAAGTGTCATATCAGATTCAAAATGTTAACTCTGATTTTGTCTCTCCATAGATGCTGCCAGATCTGCTCCCTCAGGTACCTCAAGCATTCTATTTTTGTTTTGACTTATTTAACATGCTTGTTCTTTGCTTTGCTCTCTCTTTAATAGAGTACAGTGGCATAGCATTGGAATTTTAACTTGAAGATCTGTAGCCATTAAATGGTGGACTGCAGCAATTAGATTAGAATTAGATTAGATTGCTTAAAGTGTGGAAACAGGCCCTACGGCCCAACAAGTCCACACCAACCTGCCAAAGCACAACCCACCCAGACCCATTCCCCTACATTTACCCCTTTCACCTAACACCATGGGCAATTTAGCATGGCCAATCCTTCTAACCTGCACATTTTTGGATTGTTGGAGGAAACCGGAGCACCCAGAGGAAACCCACGCAGACACGGGGAGAATGTGCAAACTCCACACAGAGAGTTGCCTAATTCTGGAAGATAAATTACTACCACCTTCTCAAAGACAATTAATAATTAGCATGAAATGTTGGCTCAGTCAGTAAGGCCGAAATCCCTTGAATGAACAAGACAAATTGAATCACCAAGTAGTATTTTTGATTAGTTTTACCTCTCTTACTGCACTACAAGATTGGAAAAATACTTTTTCGCTAAAAAGCTTCAAATGTGTTCAAGAAAGACTCTTGAACTGTAACATCATCTTAGCCTGCACTTAGTGCAAGAAACCATCTTAATTCATTTCAAGATGGCAGTGGAGTAGCAGCATTCTGGGGCTTCTGCCCAGAGCACATCTGCTCTAACCACTTTTGCATTTTTTTCCCTTCTTTCACAGCTTTTATTTTCTTTCTTTAATCTACTTACTTTCTGTGGTGAGACTGAGCCTGCGCAAGCGGCAGTGAGAGAATGTGGGAGGTGGGCAAGAGAGTGAGTCTAAGATGGAGGAAAATGAGCACAGTGTTGGGGGGGGGGGAGCAGGGAGGGTAGAGGGTGTTGTTGTTGAGCCCAGTATGGCAGTCATAGACATCCTGCAGCATCTGGGGTGGCAGTAACATCAGGCAGCCCAAGATCTCCTGGCAATTGTGGCAGTGAGCATGGAGAGATTGAGCCCAGCATGGAGGAGATCGAGCCCAGTGTTATGAAGATCTGGGTGCACTGTTCCTTTAAGAGAGGTAAAAGCTAGCAGCACCAAGAGTTCCGAACAAGATATAATGTAACATGTGGTTCAATAGCAAGGGTAGCTGGTTGCCTGGAAATGATAAAACAGATTCGAATTAGGTCAATCAGTTAAATTATACCCTCAAAAAGTACCAAATTCCAATCAGTTTGAATTGAATATATTGACAATTTTAAAAGCCAATGACAGAATCTGATGTTTTCAGGGTATAAGACTGGGGAAAATTGAACAGTTGGGAGGAGAACTGCCAAGCTGCCAGCATCTGCAGACTGCCCAGAGAATAACTCTCTTAAAGAAACCTTTATTGATGAGTAACATATGAAATCCCTAAGAAGAAGAAAAGAAGATTCGGTGTCTGGCTGGTTTTCTTGAAAAGTTGACTTTTGGTAACTCTTAATCAGGAGTTTTATTGCACTAGTATTAATGAAGGGAAAGTAAGAGACAGGTGAGAGGAAGGAGTTATAAGTCATTGTTAGTTAATTATTCTCTATTATACTTTAAGAAATAAAGTTGTTACTTAAACTTTAACTAGTCCTTGGTCTCTTAAAGTTTTGCAGGTTACTCCATGGGATAAATATTTTCTGGGTTGCTGCTTTACATTAAGCAGGAGGGTGTACCCCGTGTCATAACAGTTAGTGGAGAATGTGGTAGTCTGCATATGCTGCTGGCTTGGCAGTTCTCCTCCCAATTGTTCAATTGTCCCTGATCTTATACCCTGAACAACAGGACAAACAGGAAAACAGCTAATGATCCATATCCATGAACACCAACTAGCCACAAAATGACATGACCAGCTATCCTTAGTAGCCACACACGCAGATGACAAGCAACATGAGTTAGACTGGGGCAACATTACTATTATAGGACAAGCAAAACAGAAACCAGCCAGGGAATTCCTAGAGGCATGGCACTCATCCACAGCTTCTATCAACAAACACATCGACCTGGACTCAATATACCGACCACCACAGCGGACAGCTGGAACTGACAACTGGAAGTGGCAGAGACAAACCACTATTAATGCTGGAGGAAGGATCACAGAAGCGCTTCACAGGAGGGTCCCAAGCACTGAGGATGTCACCTAGACAGGGGATGAAATGTCTGCAACACAAATTGCTAGCTCGGCGAACAGAACCACAATAACGAGCACCCGAGCTACAAATCTTCTCACAAACTTTGTATATCCTGAAAGCATCAGACTATGTCATTAGATTTTAAGATTATCAATATATTCAATTCAAATTTGACAACATGTTACATTATATCTTGTTCAGAACTCGTGGTGCTGTCAGGTAGTTCTTCCAGCTTTTAACTCACGTAAAGGTACAGTACACACACACCAGCGTAGGGAGATTGAGCCCAGCATGGAAGAGATTGAGCCCAGCACAGGAAGATCAAGACCAGCATGGGGAGTTCTAGCCAAGCACATCAAGATTGAACTCAGCTTAGGGAGATTAAGCCCAGTATGGGGAGATGAAGCACAGCGTGGGGAGTGTGAGCCAGCATGGAGAGATCAAGTACGGGGAGATCGAGCCCAGCACAGGGAGATCGAGCCCAGCACGGGGAGATCGAGCCCAGCACGGGGAGATCGAGCCCAGTACAGGGAGATCGGGCCCAGCACTGGGAGATCGAGCGCAACACGATGAGTGTGGGCGCAACATGGGGTGATCAAGCCCAGCTTGAGAGATCGAGCCCAGTATGGGGTAATCAAGCTCAGCATGGGGAGACGGAGCCAAGTATGAGGAGATCGAGCTCAGCAAGGGGACATCGAGCCCAGTATGGGGAGATTGAGCTCAGTACGGGGAGATCGAGCCCAGTACAGGGAGATCGAGCTCAGTATGAGGAGATCGAGCCCAGCACGGGGCGATCGAGCCCAGTACGGGGAGATCGAGCCCAGCATGGGGAGATCGAGCCCAGCACGGGGAGATCGAGCCCAGCATGTGGTGATCGAGCCCAGCACGGGGAGATCGAGCCCAGCACGGGAAGATCGAGCTCAGCATGGGGAGATCGAGCCCAGCACGAGGAGATCAAGCCCAGCATGTGGTGATCGAGCCCAGTACTGGGAGATCGAGCTCAGTACGGGGAGATTGAGCTCAGTACGGGGAGATCGAGCTCAGTACGGGGAGATGTAGTCCAGTATGGGGAGATCGAGCCCAGTACAGGGAGATCGAGCCCAGTACGGGGAGATCAATAGACAATAGCTGCAGGAGTTGGCCATTCAGCCCTTCGAGTCTGCACCGCCATTCAATATGATCATGGCTGATCATTCCTAATTAGTATCCTCTTCCTGCCTTATCTCCATAACCCTTGATTCCACTATCTTTGAGAGTTCTACCCAACTCTTTCTTAAATGAATCCAGAGACTGGGCCTCCACTGCCCTCTGGGGCAGAGCAATCCACACAGCCACCACTCTCTGGGTGAAGAAGTTACTCCTCATCTCTGTCCTAAATGGTCTACCCCATATTTTTAAGCTGTGTCCTTGGTTCGGCACTCACCCATCAGCGGAAACATGTTTCCTGCTGCCAGAGTGTCCAATCCTTTCATAATCTTATCTGTCTCAATCAGATCCCCTCTCAGTCTTCTAAACTCAAGGGTATACAAGCCCAGTCACTTCAGTCTTTCAGTGTAAGGTAATCCCTCCATTCCAGGAATTGACCTCGTGAACCTACGCTGCACTCCCTCAATAACCAGAATGTCTTTCCTCAAATTTGGAGACCAGAACTGCACACAGTACTCCAGGTGTGGTCTCACCAGGGCCCTCTACAGCTGCAGAAGCACCTCTTTGCTTCTATATTCAATTCCTCTTGTTATGAAGGCCAGCATGCTATTAGCCTTCTTCACTACCTGCTGTACCTGCATGCTTACCTTCATTGACCGGTGTACAAGAACACGCAGATCTCTCTGTACTGCCCCTTTACCTAAATTGATTCCATTGAGGTAGTAATCTGCCTTCCTATTCTTGCCACCAAAGTGGATAACCATACATTTATCCACATTAAACTGCATTTGCCATGCATCTGCCCATTCACCTAACTTGTCCAGGTCACCCTGTAATCTCCTAACATCCTCATCACATTTCACCCTGCCACCCAGCTTTGTATCATCAGCAAATTTGCTAATGTTATTGCTGATACCATCTTCTATATCATTAACAGAAATTGTAAAAAGCTGCGGTCCCAGCACAGATCCCTGCGGTACCCCACTGGTCACTGCCTGCCATTCTGAAGTGAAGAGTTTATCACCACTCTTTGTTTCCTATCAGCCAACCACTTTTCAATCCAATCTAGTACTTTGCCCCCAATACCATGCGCCCTAATTTTACTCATTAACCTCCTGTGTGGGACTTTATCAAAAGCTTTCTGAAAGTCCAGGTACACTACATCTATGGATCTCCCTCGTCCATCTTCAGAGTTACATCCTCAAAAAAATTCAAGAAGATTAGTCAAGCACGATTTCCCCTTCATAAATCCATGCTGACTCTGACCTATCCTGTTACTACTATCCAGATGTGCCGTAATTTCATCCTTTATAATTGACTCCAGCATCTTTCCCACCACTGAGGTCAGACTAACTGGACTATAATTTCCTGCTTTCTCTCTCCCACCTTTCTTAAAAAGTGGTACAACATTAGCCACCCTCCAATCCACAGGAACTGATCCTGAATCTATCGAACTCTGGAAAATAATCACCAACGCATCCACGATTTCCCAAGCCACCTCCTTCAGTACTCTGGGATGTAGACCATCAGGCCCCGGAGACTTATCAACCTTCAGACCTAACAGTGTCTCCAACACCAAATCCTGGCAAATATAGATTCCCTTAAGTTCAGGTCCTTCAGCCACTGTTACCTCAGGGAGATTACTTGTGTCTTCCCCAGTGAACACAGATCTGAAGTACCCATTTAATTCTTCTGTCATTTCTTTGTTCCCTGTAACATATTCCCCTGTTTCTGTCTTCAAGGGCCCAATTTTAGTCCTAACCATTTTTTTGCCTTGCACATACTTAAAAAAGCTTTTACTATCCTCCTTTATATTATTGGCCAGTTTACCTTGGTACCTCATTTTTCCTCTGCGTATTTTCTTCTTAGTAATCCTCTGTTGTTCTTTAAAAGCTTCCCAGTCCTCCGTTTTCCCACTTATCTTTGCTATGTTATACTTTTTCTCTTTTAACTTTATATGTTTCTTAACCTCCCTCTTCAGCCACGGCCGCCCATGCCTCCTCCTAGGATCTTTCTTCCTTTTAGGAATGAACTGATCCTGCATCTTCTGCATTATACACAGAAATATCTGGCATTTGTTCCACCACGGTCATCCCGGCTAAGGTATTGCACCATTGAACTTTGGCCAGCTCCTCCCTCATAGCTCCATAGTTCACTTTATTCAACAGAAGTACTGTCACTTCCGACTGTACCCTCTCCCTCTCAAATTGCAGATTGAAGCTTAATGTATTATGGTCACTACTTCCCAATGGCTCCTTCACTTCAAGGTCTCTGAACAATTCTGGTTCGTTACACAATACCAGATCCAGAATTGCCTTCTCCCTGGTAGGCTGCAGCACAGGGAGATCGAGCTCAGTACGGGGAGATGTAAAAAATGAGGTCTGCAGATGCTGGAGATCACAGCTGAAAATGTGTTGCTGGTCAAAGCACAGTAGGCCAGGCAGCATCTCAGGAATAGGGAATTCGACGTTTCGAGCATAAGCCCTTCATCAGGACATGAAGGGCTTATGCTCGAAACGTCGAATTCTCTATTCCTGAGATGCTGCCTGGCCTGCTGTGCTTTGACCAGCAACACATTTTCAGCACGGGGAGATGTAGCCCAGTACAGGGAGAGCAAGCCCAGCAAGGGGAGATCAAACTCAGTACGGGGAGATGTAGCCCAGCATGGGGAGATTGAGCTCAGCACAGAGAGATGTAGCCCAGTATGGGGAGATCGAGCCCAGCACAGGGAGATCGAGCTCAGTACGGGGAGATCGAGCCCAGTACGGGGAGATCGAGCCCAGCACGGGGAGATCAAGCCCAGCACGGGGAGATCGAGCTCAGTACGGGGAGATGTAGCCCAGCACGGGGAGATCGAGCCCAGCACGGGGAGATCGAGCCCAGCACGGGGAGATCAAGCTCAGCAAGGGGAGATCGAGCTCAGTACGGGGAGATGTAGTCCAGTATGTGGAGATCGAGCCCAGTACGGGGAGATCGAGCCCAGCACGGGGAGATCAGGCCCAGCACGGGGAGATCAGGCCCAGCACGGGGAGATCGGGCCCAGCACGGGGACATCGAGCACAACACGGGGAGTGTGGGCGCAACATGGGGTGATCAAGCCCAGCTTGAGAGATCGAGCCCAGAACGGGGTAATCGAGCTCAGCATGGGGAGACGGAGCCAAGTATGAGGCGATTGAGCTCAGCACGGGGAGATCAAGCCCAGCACGGGGAGATCGAGCCCAGCACGGGGAGATCGAGCCCAGCACGGGGAGATCGAGCCCTTTTGGGGAATTTGAGCCCAGTACGCGGAGATTGAGCCCAGCGTGGGGAGATCGAGCCCAGTACGGGGAGATTGAGCTCAGCACGGAGAGATATAGCCCAGTACAGGGAGATCGAGCCCAGCACGGGGAGATCGAGCCCAGCACGGGGAGATCGAGCTCAGCAAGGGGAGATCGAGCTCAGTACGGGGAGATCGAGCCCAGCACGGGGAGATCGGGCCCAGTACGGGGAGATCGAGCCCAGCACGGGGAGATCGAGCCCTTTTGGGGAATTTGAGCCCAGTACGCGGAGATTGAGCCCAGCGCGGGGAGATTGAGCTCAGCACGGAGAGATGTAGCCCAGTACAGGGAGATCGAACCCAGTACGGGGAGATCGAGCCCAGCACGGGGAGATCGAGCTCAGTACGGGGAGATCGAGCCCAGCACGGGGAGATCGAGCTCAGTACAGGGAGATCGAGCCCAGCACGGGGAGATCGGGCCCAGCACGGGGAGATCGAGCCCAGCATGGGGAGATTGAGCTCTGCACGGGGAGATGGAGCCCAGCACGGGGAGATCGAGCCCAGCACGGGGAGATTGAGCCCAGCACGGGGAGATTGAGCCCAGCACGGGGAGATTGAGCCCAGCACGGGGAGATTGAGCCCTTTTGGGGAATTTGAGCCCAGTACGTGGAGATCGAGCCCAGTACGGGGAGATTGAGCTCAGCACGGAGAGATGTAGCCCAGCACGGGGAGATCGAGCCCAGTACGGGGAGATTGAGCCCAGCATGGGGAGATTGAGCTCTGTACGGGGAGATCGAGCGCAGCACGGGGAGATCGAGCCCACTACGGGGAGATCGAGCCCAGCACGGGGAGATCGAGAGCAGTACGGGGAGATGTAGCCTAGTACGGGGAGATCGAGCCCAGTACGGGGAGAGCGAGCTCAGCACGGGGAGATCGAGCCCAGCACGGGGAGATCGGGCCCAGTACGGGGAGATCGAGCCCAGCACGGGGAGATCGAGCCCTTTTGGGGAATTTGAGCCCAGTACGCGGAGAATGAGCCCAGCGCGGGGAGATTGAGCTCAGCACGGAGAGATGTAGCCCAGTACAGGGAGATCGAACCCAGTACGGGGAGATCGAGCCCAGCACGGGGAGATCGAGCTCAGTACGGGGAGATCGAGCCCAGCACAGGGAGATCGAGCTCAGTACAGGGAGATCGAGCCCAGCACGGGGAGATCGGGCCCAGCACGGGGAGATCGAGCCCAGCATGGGGAGATTGAGCTCTGCACGGGGAGATGGAGCCCAGCACGGGGAGATCGAGCCCAGCACGGGGAGATAGAGCCCAGCACGGGGAGATCGAGCCCTTTTGGGGAATTTGAGCCCAGTACGTGGAGATTGAGCCCAGCATGGGGAGATTGAGCTCTGTACGGGGAGATGGAGCGCAGCACGGGGAGATCGAGCCCACTACGGGGAGATCGAGCCCAGCACGGGGAGATCGAGAGCAGTACGGGGAGATGTAGCCTAGTACGGGGAGATCGAGCCCAGTACGGGGAGAGCGAGCTCAGCATGGGGAGATCGAGCCCAGTACGGGGAGATCGAAAGCAGTACGGGGAGATGTAGCCTAGTACGGGGAGATCGAGCCCAGCACGGGGAGATCGAGCCCAGTACGGGGAGACCGAGCCCAGCACGGGGAGATCGAGAGCAGTACGGGGAGATGTAGCCCAGCACGGGGAGATCGGGCCCAGTACGGGGAGATCGGGCCCAGCACGGGGAGATCGGGCCCTTTTGGGGAGTGTGAGCCCCTCATGGCTAAGCACTTTAAAAGGCTATAATGTTGAACTTTAACTTTATTTCTTTATTTTTCACTTCATAATAAGGTTTTGTACCGAGGTACCTTTGTACTTAAGATCGCATTGTGAATGGCGACATAGTACACTTTTCACTGCCCTCCTGTATCCCTATACTTGAGCACACGTGACAATAAAATATAATTCTAATTCTAATTCTACTAAAGGAATTGATTCATATGTTACAGATGGCCATCTTAAAGATTTGTAAAATGCTGATTGCCAGGTAAATAATTGGAAGTGTTTATAAAGGAAGCTGTATTTTAATTGGAGGCTAGCACTTGTCAAATGGTCTTTTCTGGTGAACATTACAGTAATCAAGCCATTGCTGAGGATCTTGTGAGTTCCTTAAAGTCAGTTTCGGCTTCTAGTGTCCGTATGCTGCTGGATGTTTGGAGATAAGCTTGGAAGTACTGCAGGTCCTCAACTATTGTCTGCAGTTCCTCAGGATAGTGTCCTAGACCAAACCATCTTCAGCTGCTTCATCAATGACCTTCCCTCCATCATAAGGTCAGGAGTGGGGATGTTTGCCAATGATTGCACAATGTTTAGCACCATTCATGACTCCTCAGATACAGAAGCAGTCCACGTTTAAATGCAACAAGAACATTTTGCAGACTTGGACAGGCAAGTTGCAAGTAACATTCGTACCACACAAATGCCAGGTAATGACCATTTCCAATCAGAGACAATGTAATTGCCACCCCTCAACATTTAATACTGTTACCATCACTGCATTCCCACTATCAACATCCTGATGGTAACCATTGACCAGAAACTCAACTGGACTCACCACATAAATGCAGTGACTACAAGGCCAGGTCAGAGGCTAGGAACACTATGGTGAATAACTCATCTCCTGACTCCCAAAGCCTGTCACTATCCATAAGGCACAACTCAGGTGTGTGATGGTACACCCCCCACTTGTCTGGATTGATGCAGCTCTAACAACACTCAAGAAGCTCAATGCAATCTTGGACAAAGCAGCTCGCTTGATTGGCATCACATCTATTTCCTCCACCATTGACATTCAGTAGCAGCAGTGTGTACTATGCCCTGCAGAAATACTTTTACAGTACCTTCCAAACACTGGAACACTTCCATCTAGAAGGACAAGGACAGCAAATACCTGGGAACACCCCCCACTTGCAAGTTCCCCTTCAAGCCACCTCACCATCCTAACTTAGAGACACATCACAATCCCTTCGGTGTGACTGGGTCTAAATCCTGGACTTTCCACCCCAAATGCATCGTGGGTGTACCTACACCAAGTGGACTGCGGCAGTTCAAGAAGGCAGCTCACTGCCACTTTGACAAATGCTGGCTGGCCAGTGATGCCAGTATTCCACAAGTGAATAAGAGAAAGAAGGGTCAGACGGCAAGATGAGGTCAGCTAAAGCAACAGTCACTGTTGAAGGAGAGGGGCCAGGTAAATGTGCTTGACCATCTACCTGCGGTGGCTATAGGATATCTTTCCTCCATAGGATCTCCTCCAGGGCCTCATCTGAAAATCTGTGCACCTTCTCACTCAGTTGCAAATGCATCCGGCAACATTGCATTGTGTATCAGCCAGTGTATTTACCACCTTCACTGAAACTGGGTGCAAAACGTACAGCCCGATGCTTGAGAGCTGACATTGTCGATGTTGCCATTTTGTGCCTCAGGTGAATTCAATTTTAGTAATCCACACTTCGAACCAAACTTGAGTGCTAAAATCAGACTTTCAAACAAACCTGGTTTATTTCAACTTACTAAACAACCAGGAGACCCAGGCACAAGTTGTGATAATTTATTCAAGTAACACAAGGAGAGTCAGCCTTATCAGTTTAAGATAAAACTCTGCCAAGTCCCATATGTTTCCAACCTTCATACACAACAGGTGACATATAAATTTCCTAATCTGCTCAATCCATGCCATGTGTTAACCAGTATATGAAAAAAGCTTTGTTTGTAATCAACCAAGGCATCTTTATCTTTGCCGATTGTGTGGCTGAGTTGTCCCGAACTCCCTCTCCTGTTTCTGTGGATCTGTGATCCTTATTTTCTGACTTTTCACTTGAAAGCCTGTGACAAGGCACTGCTCAGGAGGCTGTTAAATAAGGTAAGAGCCCACGACATTAGGGGCAAGGGATAAGACGATTGGCTGACTGGCAGTGGAGTGGAACTCCTGAGTAGGGGGCTTGTCTGTTCTGATTGCTTTCCTTCTCTTTCTCTTTATTAGTCATTTTTGCCTTTGTATTTTATCTCTTGTCCTGAGCTCAGACGGTATCAGCGATGGTGACAAACCCCAACTTAGGCTCGAGTGAGCCCAGCACAGACCTCGTGGTGGCAGTGCTGAGTCAGCCCCTACTTGCTTTTCTGGAGTGAGCATGGGACCTGGCAGCGGAATCGGTGGCTGCGACATCAGCAGAGACCACATCGGCGAGGTAGGCCCCGCGGCGAAAGATAGCACCTGAAGATCAGCAGCTTTGCCGTTGGTCTGTGTCCGGCCTGGTGGGGGCAGAGCAGTGGTGGAAGGGCATTGCAGTGACATCAACAAGGTAGGCCCAGCAGTGAAAGATGTGACTCTGCAGTTGGTGGGTCTGACCCAGGCAGCAGCAAGGCGGTGTCAGAGGAGAATCGGTCAAGTAGTGAAAAGATGGCGACTGCAGTGTTGGTTGGGTCTGGTGTAGACAGCAACAAGGCGGTGGAGGAGGGATGGTGGTACAGGCATCATTGAAGATGAACTGGCTCAGGACTGATGGACTCTCTGTAAGCTATATCTTTCTACTTTTTTTGTTCTTCTTAAAACTATTCAAAATTGTGTGGGACATGGCGATGGTGGAAAAGCTTTTGACTGCATTTTTGTGTTTTTCTCACTGAAAATATACATGACAAGAAAATCATTAATTCATTCATTCATCCATTCAAAGGCAGAGAATGAGAATAAATGGATCTTCCTTCATGATGGTCGTAACTAGTGAAGTTCCACAGGATTTGTGTTGGGCTCACAACTGTTCACACGATACATTAACAATCCGAATGATGGAACTGGGGCCGTTGTTGCGAAATTTGCGGATGACATAAAGATAGGTGAAGAAACAGGTAGCCTTGAGATGGGCTTGGACTGGCTGGCAAAGTGAGCAAAAAAGTGGTAGTTGGAATACAATGTGGGAAAGTGTGAGGCTACGCATTTTGATAGGAAAAAATAGATTTCCATCTCCATCAACGATGACCGACTCAACACTGACATTTTCTACAAACCCACTGACTCCCACAGCTACCTGGGCAGCACGGTGGTTAGCACTGCTGCCTCACAGCGCCAGAGACCTGGGTTCAATTCCTGCCTCAGGCAACCGACTATGTGGAGTTTGCCTGTAGTGTTAGGTGAAGGGATAAATGTAAGGGAATGGGTCTGGGTGGGTTGCGCTTCGGCGGGTCGGTGTGGACTTGTTTCCACACTGCAAGTAATCTAACCTACACTTACTCCCATTGTAACTTCTGCAAACATGCTATCCCGTATTCCCAATTCTTCCACCTCCAACGCTTCTGGTCCCTGGAGGACTAGTTCCACCACAGAACACACCAGATGGCCTCCTTCTTTAAAGATGCAATTTCCCCTCTCCAATTCCATCTCATCCATGTCCCGCAACTCCGCCCTCGAACCTCACCCCTCCAACCACAACAAGGACAGAACCCCCCTGGTCTTCACCTTCCACCCCACCAACCTCCACGTGAACCCCATCATTTGCCGACATTTCCGCCACCTCCAAATGGACCCCACTACCAGGGATATATTTCCTTCCCCACCCCTATCTGCTTTCCACAAAGACCGTTCCCTCCGTGCCTACTTGGTCAGGTCCACGCACCCGAACAACCCACCCACCCGTCCTGGAACCTTCCCCAGCCACCTCAGGGATTGCAAAACCTGCGCACTTACCTCCACCCAAAGCCCCAAAGGAGCCTTCCCCATCCATCAAAGCTTCACATCTGTAAATGTCATTTATTGTATCCATTGCTCCCAATGCTGTCTCCTCCACATTGGGGAGACCGGATGCCTTCTCGCAGAGCACTTCAGAGAACATCTCCAGGACATCCGCACCAATTAACCCACCACCCCGTGGCCAAATATTTCAACTCTCCCTCCTACTCTGCCAATGACATGCAGGTCCTGGGTCTCCTTCGCCGCCAGTCCCTCACCACCCAATGCCTGGAGGAAGAACGCCTCATCTTCCGCCTCAGGACCCTTCAACCCCAGGACATCAATGTGGACTTTATAAGTTTCCTCATTTCTCTTCCTCCACCCTTACCCCAGTTCCAACCTGCCAGCTCAGCACCATCCTCATGACCTGTCTCACCTGTCAATCCTCCTTCCCACCTATCCGTTCCACCCTCCTCTCCGACCTATCACCTTTACCTCCAATTCCATCCACCTATTATACTCTCAGCTATCTTCTCCCCAGCCCCAAACCCCTCCACCCCCGAGAGTCCCAGCCTCATTCCTGATGAAGGGCTGTTGCCCAAAACATTGATTTTCCTGCTCCTTGAGTGCTGCCTGAACTGCTGTGCTTTTCCAGCACCAATCTAATCTTGGCTTTAATCTCCGCCATCTGAAGTACTCACTTCCATCTTGGAAAAATAGATGTGCAGATTATTTTCTAAATGGGGAAATACTTTCATAATCTGAAGCGCAAAAGGACTTGGAGTCCTAGTTCAGGATTTCTTTAGGTTAACATACAGGTTCAACTGGCAGTTAGGAAGGTAAATGCAATGTTAGCATTCATTTTTGGAGGACTAGAATACAAGAGCAGGAATGTAGGTGCACAGCATAGAGTATATAGGCAAATAAAACTCTGGTCAGACTACATCTGGAATATTATGAGCAGTTTTGGATTCCGTGTCTACAGAAGGATTTGCTGGCCTTGCAGGGGATCCAGAAAATGTTTATAAGAATGATCCTGAGGATGAAAGATTGTAATATGAGGAGCAGTTCACAACTCTGTATTCAGTTGGGTTTAGAAGGATGAGAGGAGATCTCACTGAAATTTACACAATACTGAGAGGCTAGACAGAGTGGACATAGCGAAGACACTTCTCTTCAGAGGAAAGACTAGAACATGAGGGCACAGCCTTGGAGGGAAGGGATGACCTTTAGAACCAAGATGAGGAAGAATCTCTTCAGCCAGTTGGTGCTGAATCTGCAGATCTCATTGTCACAGAGGGCTGTGGAGGCCATTTAAGACAAATGGGTTCTTGATTGGGAAGGGGTTCAAGGGTTATGAAGGCAGGAGAATGGGGTGAAGAAATATGTCAACCGGATTGAATGGTAGAGCAGACCCAATGGACCAAATGGCCAAATTCTCCTCCTGTACCCTATGGTCTTATGGAAACAGTTCTAACTGAAACTGCTTATTCTTATTTAATTTTTAGCTAACTGAAACTGATTAACTCTTACTCAACACCTTCATTAGCACAGCATCTAATTAGCATTATTTTCAAACCTTTCACCAAAATAACTTCCTTGGAGAGTCAGATGTAAAAACAACTTTCGTCAGCTTGCTGCCAGTAACTGCTTAATCTAATAAATTATTTATCATTAAATATATTACTTTAAAGGGTACAAAGACAGTTTAGTCTGATGGGGTGAAACTGGAATCAACCATTTACAGAAACAGGACTGATATAGAAGGAATCCATGATAGAGGGATTGGTCAGATATTATAGACTGAAAAGCTTCTTCTATCATGTTTTGATTTATTCATATTGGGAGCTGCATTAAATGATCTGCTTTTTATTCAATAAAATCTAGTTGGTAATCTTTTTGCTATTCTAAATACAATTGTTTTATCCTTTTCTAGGAGGAGAGACTACCAGCCTCCATCTTGTTGTCTGTGGTTGGAAGAAAAACTGACTAGAAGGCCATTAAGTTAGATAAATCCCTGGAACTTGATCAAATGCACGCAGGATATTGTGAGAAGGGAGGGAAGAAAGTATGGAGCTCCTAGCAGAAATAATTTAATCTTTTGTAGCCAGGGGTGAGGTGCTAGAAGCCTGGAGGGTGATTGATGTGCCATTATTTATGAAAGACTGCAAGGAAACTACAGACCGGTAAGTTGTTGGAGGTGATTCTGGTAATAGAATCTGTATGCATTTGGAAAAGCAAGGGATGAGTAGCAATTAGTCAGCATGACTTTGTGCATGGGAAATCACGTCTCACAAACTTGATTGAGTTTTTTGAAGAGGTGACCAAGAAGATTAATGGAGGCAGAGTGGTCTACGTGGACTTTAGCAAGGCCTTTGACGAGGTTCCACATAGTAAACCAGTTAATAAGGTTAAATCACATGGGATCCGGGGAGACCTGACCAATTGGATACAAAATTGACTTGACAGTAGGAGACTGAGAGTGGTGGTGGAGGGTTGTTGCTTAGACTGGAAGTCTGCGACCAGCGGTGTGTCACAAGAATTAGTGCTGTGTCCAGTGTTGTTTGTTATTTACACAAATGTTTTGGATAAGAATATAAGGGACATGATTAGTAAGTTTGCAGATGACACAAAAATTGGTCATATAGTTAACAGTGAAGGAGGATATCTAAGAGAATAACAGGATCTTGATCAACTGGGCCAGTGTGTCAGGGATAGCAGATAGGGTTTAATTCAGATAAATGTGAGATGTTGCATTTTGGGAAGTCAAACCAGGCTAGGTCTTACACAGTTAGTAAAAAAAGGGCCTGGGAAGAGTTATCAAACAGTGAGACCTCGGGTACAGATTCATAGTTCCTTGAAAATGGCATCATAGGCGGACAGGCATTTGGCATGCTAGCTTTCATTGGTCAGAGCATTGAGTACAGGATTTGGGACCTCATATAACAACTGTACAAGGTATTGGTAAGGCCACATTTGAAGTACTACATGCAATTCTAATCAACCTGCTATATGTTATTAAACTGGAAAGGGTATGGATGCCGGTATCATAACCAAGTCACCCTTTATTTACACATGCAGAGTCTTTGAAACTGATCCAGATCCCTCAGAGCCAGCTCTCACAGTCAACAGGGTGTCTGACACTGCTGTTCTTTTTTTTTGTTTTTTTTTAATCAAGCATTCCTGTTTTTTTTTCCCTTATATTTTTTCTTTTTTTTCCTAACTCCCACACTACCGACTAACTGCGGTAGTGCTTATTTTTCCCCAGCACCCATGGTGTGTGTGTGCAGGTGTGAGACACAGTGAGAGACACAAAGTGCACGAATCTTTATTCTATTTCCACCACCAGGAAGATAGGAAAACACCCGGGTGGCCAGTGACAAGCAGTGCCCTTCACATCAAAGGACAATGCTGTGTGATCAAACAGTGAAGGGGAGGGCAGGGACTAAATCAAAATAGAGTTGGAGGGGGAAATGATGCACTCCACTCCCTGCGGCGCCCACCTCTCCCTGAACAACTCCAGGGTGTTGGTGGACACCGTGTGCTCCTTCTCCAAGGACACCCGGGCCCTAACGTAACCGCGGAAGAGGGGCAGGCAGTCGGCCCTAACGACCCCCTACACGGCCTGCTGCCTGGACCTGTTTATGGCCAGTTTGGCCAGGCCCAGGAGCAGACCCACAGGGAGGTCTTCTGACCTGCCATCCCTGCTCCGCACCGGGTGCCCGAAGATCAGGAGCATGGGACTGAAGTGCAACCAAAAGCAGAGGAGGAGGTTTATGAGAAAATCAAAAAGGGAGTGCAAATGCCCACACGCAATATACACATGGTCCACGGACCCCACAGCACCACAGAACAAGCAGCTGGGCTGGGAGTCTGTGAACCACCGCAATCTGCGGTTGCAGGGGATTGCCACGTGCAACACCCTCCACCCCAGATCCCCGAGAGAAAGGGGGAGGACTCCAGCGTAGAGAGCCCTCCACTGGGGATCCCCACCGCCCGGTGGCAAATGGGCGCGCCAAGGTGTGTCCGGATGGTGGATGAGGGAGAAGAGGTGGACGGTGTGCAGCAGCAGTCTATACAGGGCCCGCCTTTTTACCCCCTGAAAGGGAACAAAATTAAAATTTCGGAGGTGGCTCAAGTTGTGGGGCACAGACTCCCACAGGAAGTACGGGACCTTGGGGCCAATGTGAAATTCCGTCCGGGCTGGGGTGAGCACGGATGGGATCCCACCGCACACCTGAGCGTCCTCCATCTGGTGCACTACATCGAGTCTGAGCACCGCAGTTTTAAGGCGTCGGATGGCGGTGGCCACGTACCGGACATCTACCACTGCCCTGCTACACTGCTGTTCTGATCTGTTAGCCAGAGGTCCTCAATGGATCCAATTAACAGCACAAACAGGGAACTCATATTCAATGAGGTTCACCTGACTGACATCATTGCAATCACAATAGAGTGCAATAAAAAGATTTAAAAGGAAGTTGCTGAGACTGGAAAGTTTGAGTAATAAAGGAGAGGCTGGACAGGCTGAAATATTTTTTGCTGGAATATAGGCTGAGGGGTGGTCTTATTGAATTTATAAAATCATGATGGACATAGATAAGATGAATAGTCAAAGTCATTTACCCCAAGGTAAGGGATTCCATTACTAGAGGTTTATGGTGAGAGGGGAATGGACATGAGGGGCAACTTCTTCACACAAAGGGTGGTGTGTATATGAACTGAGCTGCCAGAGGAATCGATGAAGGCTAGTACAATTAGAACATTTAAAAGATACTTAGATAGGTACATTGATAGGAAAATTTCAGTGGGATATGGCCAAATGTAGACAAGTGGAAATCGTTCAGTTTAGGAAACCTAGACGGCATGGACAGGTTGGGCCAAATGGCCTGTTTCCATGCTGTGTGACCATGACTATGAAATCGGATCAGAATGGAAACATCAGTTTGTAGCTCACAGAACATACAGGAAGGGCAGTTAGGTTCTCTACTATTAGGTGGCATGTACCCATCAAGTCAGAAGATTGAACAGAATATTAAATAAGCAAAAAAAAGGAACAAAAACTTTTATAGACCAGAAAAAAAACTACAGTAGATTAGAAAATGAACTACCAATATAAAAACACAAGTGTAAACTAACTGAGTTTTGATCCTGTACAAAAAAAGTGAGTCTGGGGGAGGAAAGAAGGAAATAAAGAGATGGTAGTGAAAATGAACAAATATTTTGCATTTGTCTTTACTACAGGTGATACAAATAACATTCCAGAAATTGTGGAAAATGAGGAAATTAAAAGCAGGGAAGAACTAAAAAAAAAATCATCATTAGCAGTGAAGTGATAGTGAGCAAATTGTTGGAGCTGTGGACTACCAAAAACTTGGTCTTGGCAAATCTTATCTCAGGGTCTCAAAAGAAATGGCTTGTGAGATATATTATGTATTGTTCTTAATTTTCCAAAATTCAAAATGAGAGGGGCACAAAAAGCAGAAACTGTAGGCCAATCATGAGAAAGTTGTTAGAAGATATTATTAAAGATGTCATAGTATGGGGACCTTGACAAATTCAAGATAATTAGGCATAGTCAGCACACTTTAGTGAAAAGGAAATTATGATATTGAATTTATTGAATCACTTTGAACAAGTAATGCACGCTGTGAATATAGAAGAATCATGCACATAGATTTACAAAAGGCATTTGATAAGATACCACTTCAAAGATTTAGCAGAAAATAAGAGCTCATTGCGTAGGGAGTAATTTATTGGCAGCAGTTGAACATTGTCTGTTTTCTGTTAGTCAATAGGTATAGATGAGCTGGCATTCTATATCTGTCAAGAATCACTCACTGTCAGCAATGTCAGTGTGCCCGAGTTTCTTGGCCATGACAGCAGTGGAATGTTCAGGTCTGTCATTACTGGGATTGTTCATGAGGATCTTGACATTCCAGGTACCGAATTTCATTCTGAGTTAAGTGAGAGGTGTCTGTGAGTGGTTTCTTTTATCACAGTGAACTTTTGCCCCCCAACTACCACATGGCCCTGATGGGCTCTGCTGCATGGACAGAAATGAAAATGTTATTGTACCTAACCACCAACCCCATTCCCACTCTCCACCATTCTCCACCCCCCGCCCCCGCCCCCATCAGGTGCTTCTGGGATAGCTTTGAAAACAAAATGGTGCTTGACATCAATTAGTTCCTATCAAATTCCAAACAAATAAGTTAAATTGGTCTTTACACCAGGAATAGAGACGATCAGTTTCGAAGAAAGAAGACTTTAAGACAGCATGTATGATAAATAATACAGCACAATAGATGGTAAACTCTGTAGATGATCACACATGCATAACCTCCACAATTTGCCAAGTTTAATAATAAGGTATTTAGAAAGATTATAGAGCAAATTGCTTATTATGTGATAGGAATTATATAAACATTTGAATAGATAGGAAAAAGCAAGGAAGTTATAGTTAAGCTATTATGGTACATGAAGATCAGCATTGACCACTTAAATCAAATGTCCTATTTCTGTTCTGTATCCCTAATTCCAAGTAAAATTCAGGATTGTTAGCACCAAAGGTCATCAACAATACAAATGTCAGCAGAATAGAAATACCAGAATGTAAAGTTCAAGCAAACTCAATATAAATGGCTGAATTCTGTAGTAGTGATGAGGGTGAAATAGTTACCATTCACTCTCATTAGTCCTCTAAAACTGAGAGCAACTTCTAGACTGTGCAATTAAAATGTACAGTTAAACACAGAAAACCAAAAGTGTAAATGATTTTACTCTGAAGGTGTTATTGAAGATAAGACACTTGCAATCTATTAGAAATCCCTGATCTGATGAGAACTTTGACTTTTAAACCATTATTCCCAATATCTATCAAATCCTTGAATAAATCACACTTGTTGAATAACTGGTGTTATTGGCATACTTAATTGGTAATTGTCATTGTATAGCCTCTTTGGCACTATTAAGTTTAGTTTATCTTTGTAGAATGTCAAATGTCTCTATTCTAACAAAGGAGTTACATTTTTAAAATAATATATGTATATATTTCAGAAATACACAGTATTTGAGACTTTACATTAATCCCAAGTGTAAGTCTGAATGTTTGATTTTGCTTTCTGTAAAGTTTAAATTAAAAGTGAAATATTCAGTGGATTTTACTCTTTGGCTTGTTATCTGTGGGAATCCTTCAAAGAGCTTGCTGATTATCCTGGTTAATGAGATCACTGTTGCTGGATGCCTGGAGATTTCCTTGACTTGGTTTTAAATTTGAACTGGTATCAGTAAACGGGAAATCCAAACCGTTAATTATATGGACCATCAGTGAGCATTGCTGTTGACTGCACAATTTGGATTGAGAAGATATTTTTCTTCAATAACAGTAGATCTGGAGAACAGATGTTTGTTTAGAATATGTTATGTCATATTTATTGATTTTCTTTCTCAATAAAGAGACTGATAAATATCTGAACAAAAAAATAGTTAAAGGTTATAATGGAAAATTTAAAAAGAACTTATCAAGAATTTAATTCCCAGTTCTGCCTCAAACCGTGGAAGTGTCATGTGAGCAATTGAAAAGTTTGGGATTGATTAGTCATATTTTTATCCTTTTTTAAACAGGTTTATCTTTGAGGGTCAAGGACAAATCTCAAATATGTATTTTTACCAAATGTCACAAGGCTTGTTCAGCTCCACACAGAGAATTAAAACATTCTGTAGAAGTTAGGATTATGCACCAATTAAAACTATCCATTGTGAAGAATGATTCATTCATACAATAATTGTTTTTCCTTTCACTAGATCTTTTCATGAAACTATTTCATATGTATTTAATCTGCATTTAATTCCACAAGTGAAATATCCTCAACTACCAGTGGTTTTCAAGAATTGTGTTTTATTGTGCTAAACAATGAGTAAAACAAATATTCAATTTGTAAGGAAAGTGAAGTGTTTTACGAAGTTATGTATTGATTTCTGTGGCATTAAATTTGTTGAGATATCAAGAAAGGAACATTTTCACCATGGCCAATTCAAAACCATGTAATCCTTCATCAAAATAGTGTCAGTCAGAATATAACCAATGAAGAAAAGAACAATCATCCAAAACATGACGAAAGGTAAATTCATCACAGTCTTACCAGACTACAGGGCTACTCTCTCTCACTAGAAAGGAATGACTGGTGGTGGTTTAACCAGATGGTCACCATGCTGAAGCTGAAGGGAGAGGGCAAGAAGGAGAGTCCTTTCTGATAACTGCAGTTGGTGTGGGAATTGAACCCATGATATTGGTATCACACTGCATCACAAACCAGCCTAATGAGTCAACCAACCAACGCCACTACCAACCCCCCAAAAAAGAATAAAACTTCAAATCTTATGATTTGCCACCCACAAAGTTTTGGTTTTACTTTGAATAAAATTTCCAAAATTTGTGGAAAAACAAACGAGTGTCTGACTCTCTTTCGATCAAACAGTTTGCATATTCAATGTTTTTGTAATTTTAATCCATTGTTCTTTATAATTCAATCTCCAAATATTGTGAACAAACCAGTAGTAAACACCATTGCTCAGTCGTCAGCACTACTGCTTCACAGGGCCGGGAACCAAGGTTCAATTCTTAGCAGATCGTGCAAACTCCACACAGACATTCATCCTGTATCTGCATGGGTTCCAGCTGAGAGTCCAAAACTGTACAGATTAGATTAATTGGCCACGCTAAATTGCCTATTATATTCAGGTTATGTGCATTGGCTATGGGAAATTGTGGAGTTACAGGGATAGGGGGTGGGTCTGGGTGGAATGCTGTTTGAAGGGGTGGTGTGAATGCATTGTGTCAAATGGTCCACTTCCACACTAGAGGGATTCTATGATTACTATTCATAGCTAGCAGCTCTTGGAACATTGGCAGTGGAGTTTCTTCCTGAATGTATACAGGTATAAATACTTCCTTTGTGCTGTTAGGGACATAGTTCCACATTTTGACTCAGCATTGATGAAATAACAGTACATACCCAAGTTAATACAGTGTGGAAACAGGCCATATGGCTCAACAAGTCCACACCAAAGAGTATCCCATCAAGACCCATTCCCCACATTTTCCCTGACTAATGCCCCTAACCTACACATCCCTGAACACTACGGCCAATTTAGCCTGGCCAATCCACCTAACCTGCACATCTTTGGACTGTGGGAGGAAACCAGAGCACCTGATGGAAACCTATGCAGATACAGGGAGCATGTGCAAACTCCACACAGTCCACAAGTCTGGAATCAAACCTGGGTCCCTGGCGCAGTGAGGCAGCAGTGTTAACCGCTGAGCCATTGGAAGTAAATTGTAGTTGATGCCATTCCCTTGCACCTACTAACTTTGTCTTCTAAGTCATATAGACAAAAAGTCATAGGGCTTGCCCAAAATAGGGCATGACATATGCTCAGATGGCCAGTCCCTTATGATTTTATACACCTCTATAAGGTCACCCTTCAACCTCCTATGCTCCTAGGAAAGAAGGTTTCAGCCGATCTTGCCTTTCCTTATAACTCAAACCCTCCAGTCCCTGTAACATCCTTGTAAACCTTTTCTGCACTCTTTTGAATTTAACAATATCCTTCCTATGGCAGGGCAAGAGGAACTGCATACAATAACCCAAAAGTGGTCTCAGCAAGGTCAGTACAGCTCCTATACTCTAGGTGTTGAAGATTGGAGATGTATCATCAAAGATATTTTACTGAAGTGAATGCCCTAACTAGGAAAGGACTTTACATGTTTCCATGGACTCTGGCCATGAGAAATTTTATTATTGACATTTGAATTTTGAAGGTTAGTATGTACATGTCTGACGGATTACTTATACTGGGGAGTAACCAGTTCCCACATCCAAGTGCAGGTCCTGGGCTGCAATATTATAAAACTTTGTAAGACAAAATCTCAACATAACAATTTAAGACATAAAAGTTGGAGTAGCCTAATTGGGATTACAATCCTGCTCCACTAATCAACAAGATCACAGTTGATCTGCATTAATTCTACTTTCCTCCATTGTTCCCACATCTCTTAATAAACATCATATTCAAAAATCTATCAGCTTCTGTTTTGAATGTACTCATCTATTGAGCATCCACAAATCTCTATGCTAAAGAGCTCCGGTGATTCGCAATCCTTTCAATGAATACATTTCTTTTTCATTTCAGTCCTTAATGCCTATTCTGAGACAGTGACCTCGTATCCTAGATTCCCCAGGCGGGAAATATATGTTCTCTGCATCAGAAGTGTTTAGATTGAATAAGATTAAAATTCATGTGACAAATATTAAGTTTATAATATAAATCCTGCATCAATGATGTTAATTTAAACTCTATTGAATGAGCAAAAGTTAGAGAAGCTCAGAATAGAATTCTCTGTTTGTTTGCATGCAGAAACACGCAGGCTATAATTAGGATATAAAACAGTGAAAGCTAGTGGAAAATCAGGCCCACATAATTATGGTATACGATATTCAAATGTTCTACCTCCACAGTGTAAAAAGAAGTCCAGAACCTTTCCCAGAAACTAAACTGGAAATAAAACACCTTTTAATGTTCTATTGCAATATTTAAAGATCTATTTCTTCCCCAGCACTCTCATGGTATTTTCTATATATTTGAATGCACTTTTTGAGAACAGCAGAAAGTATAGGGGAAGAAAAAAAGTCACTATACTGTCTCCATTATTTTAATGGATGCAATAATATGGTCAAAACAAAGTTAGTGATGCTCAACTTAATGAATGAACAAATCATATAACTTTCCACAAGGGCAGATATATAGTTCAACAAAAAAACACAGAAGCTACTGTCAAAGTCATATCATTCCTTCAGTAGCTTTGCAAGAATAACACTTTGATGGTCTGGCCTTACATTTAAATACAGTAAACAGCAGGAAGTAGCTATATTTATATTGTATATGTAAACTGTGCAAGTCCAAGTAACATTTTGTTAGTGTTCTTAGTCTGATTGCTAAATAACAATCACATCATAACTGAAATTCAAATATTACAAGCGTTATTCTTGAGGTTTTAATTGCTGGAGATATAATTTAAAAGAAAAACTTTTTTCTCCCTCTCTTGAACTTATATTTCTTCCCATCTCTTTAGTTTGTTTTTTCCACATTATTGTATAATACCTTAAGAAACAGATGTTGAAATAGGCCATTTTGCTCCTCAAATGTGCTCCAGCATTCAACAGGGTCATGGCTGATCCAACATTCCTCATGTTCACTTTCCTACATTTTCCCCGTAATCTTTGATTCCCCTATTGATCCAGATTCTCTCCAACTCTTAAATATCCACAAGGACACTGTCCCCATAGCTCGCTTGTTAATGAGTCCTAAAGAATCAAACTCTGTGACAGAAGAAATTTCTGCTCATTTCAGTCTTAAATTGGTGCACCTTAATTCTGAGTATCTACCCTCGGATTCTAGGCTCTCCCAGGAGGGGAAGCACCTCTCAATTTACCCTGTCAAGTCCCTTAAGTATCATATTCATTTCAGCTAGACCGCCTCACATTCTTCTAAATGCCAGCGAGTGGAGTCCCGACTTGTTCAATTTTTGCTCATAAGACAATCTCTCCATACCAGGGATCATCCAAATGAACATATTCTGAAATGCCTCCAATGAAATTATACCTTTCCTTGATAAGGAGATCAATGCTCCTCACTATGCTCCAGATATGATCTCACTAGTATCTTGTATAGTTGCAGTAAGACATCCCTATTCTTACATTCTAACCCCCTTAAAACAGGGTCAACATCCATCAGCCTCCCTGACGATCTGCTGTGTTTGTGTGCTAGCTTTCTGTGTTTTGAGTATAAGTATCCCCAAGATCCTTTGTGGTGCAGCTTTCAGCAGTTAAATAATAGCTTGTTCTTTTGTTGTTCCTTCCAAAGCAAACAACTTCATATTTTCCCACTTTATACTCCAATATGCCAACATTTTGCTCACTTACTGAACCTATTAATATCTCTACATCATTGAAACAGAATGGTATCCTGTTCAGGCAGCACAGTGGCTCAGTGGTTAGCACTGCTCCCTCACAGTGCCAGGAACCTGGATTTGATTCCAGCCATGGGCAACTGTCTGTGTGGAGTTTGCATGTTTTGTGTGGGGTTCCTCCCAGTGCTCTGGTTTCTTCCCACAATCCAAAGATGTGCAGATTAGGTGAATTGGCCATGCTAAATTACCCATAGTGTTCAGAGATGCTTAAGTTAGGTGCAATAGTCAGAGGTAAATGTAGAATAATATGGTATGGGAATGTATCTGTGTGGGTTACTCTTTGGAGGATCAGTGTGGACTTGTTGGGCCATGTGGCCTGTTTCCACACTGTAGGCATTCTATTCCATACCTGAACAAACTCGGCAGTTCTGGCAGCAACTGTGAAGAGTCAATGTTTTGGGTCCAGTGACCCTTCTTCAGAAACATTAACTCTGCTTTCTCTCCCCAGATGCTGCTAGACTTCTGAATTTTATCAAAATATCCTTTTTTTAATGTTTCTGATTTCCAGCATCCATATTTTTGTTGATTCATTTCACCTGACAAAGGAGCAGCACTCTGAAAGCTTGTGATTTCAAATAACCCTATTGGACAACAGGGCCGGGACCCAAAACATTGATTTTCCTGCTCTTCCAATGCTCTCTGATCCGCTGTGCTCTTCCAGCTCCATATTGTATTGACTCTGTTGGATTATAACCTGGTGCCATGTGACTTCTGATATTGAGGTTTTAATTGCTGGAGATTGGTGGGCGGCACGGTGGCACAGTGGTTAGCACTGCTGCCTCACAGCGCCTGAGACCCGGGTTCAATTCCCGACTCAGGCGACTGACTGTGTGGAGTTTGCACGTTCTCCCCGTGTCTGCGTGGGTTTCCTCCGGGTGCTCCGGTTTCCTCCCACTGTCCAAAGATGTGCGGGTCAGGTGAATTGGCCATGCTAAATTACCCGTAGTGTTAGGTAAGGGGTAAATGTAGGGGTATGGGTGGGTTGCGCTTCGGCGGGTCGGTGTGGACTTGTTGGGCCGAAGGGCCTGTTTCCACACTGTAAGTCTAATCTAATCTAATCTAATTGTTCACCTCGGTCAAACACCGGCACCTTCACATCAACTTCATTTTTTTTTAATCGGAGATCTCTCTATAAACTGCTTGTATCTGTCTCGCAATCTGACTTGCCACCTATTTTTGTGTTCTCTGCAAATTTGGCTGCAGTACATGCACTTCCTTCCTCTTAATCATTAGCATATATTACAAACCGATATAGCCCCATTCCTCTCACAGGTTGCCAACCTGAAAAAGACCCTTCCTTCTCACTTGCTGTTTCCTGCCCATGATTGTATGTTTTATTCCAGTTTGTAGGGCTAGACTTATTCAGAGGCTTCAGGACCATGTTGTTGAGACCATGTAGGAAACCTGCACTTGCTAGCACCAAAACCACTTCAGTGAGTTTCCTAGATGCAGTCTCCTTTATGGTCACTCCTGCACCACATGCTCTGTTAAAGCACATGGGAAGATTCCCAATTCTACAGATCTGATCAGAGAGAGGGTAGTTCAGAAACTTGGTAGCTTCATTGAGAGGTGGAGATGTTGGTAATACAGCTGTGAGACTTCAACATACCTCAATCTGGAGCTGTCCTTGGGACCAAGCCTCATTGTGTATTTTTGGCTAAGAGCCCACACATTTATAACTCTAAAGCACTTGTGCCTTTAATTAATTGTCAGCTCTGGCTCTCTGATTTCTGTTGCAATTTCCACAATTTTTTTATTTATAGAACATAAGATGTTTCAAGTGCTTCAGATTTAGCTATTAACACGATGAAGGTCTGGATGATTGATACTTCATTGGGAAATATGAGTTTTTAACGTAGTGAAATGATATCAATGAATGATCATTTTTTTAAAGCTTTTTATTTTACACATACTATTGTCACTATCAGGTTCATTGATTGCATACAGTGTATAGTGATTTAATGGGTATGGATGTGCTATAACATGGCAGAGGAGGGCATGAGGGACTATTTAGATGTATGAAGGGGAATAGACAGACATGGACAGTACATGAGAGACCTTTTGAAACCTACAAAAGGTTTTGTCTTACAGACTGTGGTTCATGAAATCTGAGAGGCTGAGAGCCATGACTCTTTAAAAGGTTAGTTCAACTTCATGGAAATTGTAGAGGGGTGGATCATGAATATCTCCTGAATGAAGCTTCCCAAATTGGAGTGGGGTGGGGTGGCGGCAGTTGGTGGTCCTGATGCAAAACAGTTGCATGATGTAAAAAGCAATTTCAAGATTCAGAAATCCCAGGTAATGGCTTTGGACTCCCAGAATCAGAATCTGTCCACCAAAGAGCTGGCCTACCTTTCTGAATACATCAATACAGTAGGTTAAGGAGATGGACAGTTATTTGTCTCATTGACAGAAATCTCAGATTTTCTATATAGGACACTACAATGTCTCACTTCCAGCAAATTGCAGCGCAAAATCTCAAGAATATTGAACAGTTAAGGGCAAGTCTATTGAACAGTTATCTTATGTTCTGTCCGATCTGAATTTAATGTGAATGATGGTTAGGTGGCTTGAAAGTTCAATTTTCATGTTTAAAGGAAGAATTTGTGCCGTGGGTTTAGAGAATTCCATCAGACCAAAATTCTACAGGCTTATGTCTAGTCATTATTATACCTTACACCACCATACCCAAATATGATTAAACAACAATGTGTTTTAAGATTATAAATCAAACTGGCGATGTGGAAAGACACAAATGCAAAACTGATAGATGCTGGATATCTAACTTTCGTATTGAATGTGATAATGTTTACATGAATAGTTTTTGTTTGTGACATGGAATGTGTTGACTATTAACAAAGACGTTGGGAATGACACCCCTGTTCTTCTTTCAATCGCTGATACAAGATCTTTTCCATCCAATTGAGAAGGTTTCAAGGGCTTTTTTTTAAAATCTCTCATTTGAAAGGGAGCACTTCCAACAGTAAAGCACTAACTCTGAATTTTGTGCTGAAATGGTACTACCTATGCGGCCACAAGTAACTTTAATGATATAACAGAAACACACTACTGGGCCCGAATTCTGTAGGCTCCTTCCAATCTATCCTCATTGGCATCCTCATTGGCATTGTTTATCCTCATTGGCATCCTGCAGCATCAAGTTACACGTAAAGCATCAATGCTTCTTACTTCAAGCATGTTAGAGAGTTTCATTTTCTCTACCAGACTTCGCAAGATAAACTTTCTCCAATGCTCTTTTGTTGTGTTCTGTTTTAATTCGATCTCGAAAGAAAATGCAACTCTGAACTAGTTTCTGCTCATTACTTTCTGGGAAGAGTTTGCCTACCTGTATCTGTATATACATTGTAATATGATAGGATTGAATACATTAATGATAATGATGTGAATGATAATGGAACTTGGACATCAAGATTTAGAGCTATTAAGATTCTGGGAATGGAATTGGAAGCACTGTACTTGAGAGCTGTGCTCAGTATTCTGTATATTGGAATGTAAGTAAAAGGTTTACAGAAACTCTCAAGAATCAATGTTCACGCTTAGATATGGCCGAGAGAGATGTAGCAGACTCAATCGGGACAGCTAAGTGAAATGGAACAGTTTCAAGAGTGCAGTTCAAACACCCAAATAGCCAAGCCCCATCGTAGGCAGAATCAACAAGGTAGAAATAAGCAGGGCTAAGTCAACAGAGACATGAAACATATTCTTTATAAACAATTCCTCAAGACCTGAACTGAACTCCTTTCATTCATTATTGTGGATGCTGAACTGACTTAGTAGTCCAATGATCCTGACCTGCTGAAACAGTCCAATGCTAGACCTGCACCCACTACCACAAGAGGGGTAGGTGGTGTTTGAAGAGGCAAGTGGATGGGATGCTTCAGTTTTCACATCTCCTTCCACCTAGAGGTCCTTGAGATGGTTGTCACTATTGTGGATGCTTCTCCAGCTTGTGTGACATTTAATGGGATAGTGGCAATCACACATGTGACCATGGGACCAGAGAAGCTACACAAGAAAGGGAGTAGATGTGACCCTGGGAGCATTCTCCTTCACAAGCAACAAAAATTGTTACTTGGCTACAAAAACATTTTCTAGACAAGACAACTTTGGAATCAAAACTAATCAAATTGCGCACTATTTGATGGGAATAGATTATTTTATTTTCCAGGCTCCAAACACATGGTATCAGAGAGCGCAAGTTGAAGTCACATTGTCACTCTTACAGCTTGAGTCATCAAAAAGTAAGACCATAAGACATAGGAGTGGAAGTAAGGCCATTCGGCCCATCGAGTCCACTCCGCCATTCAATCATGGCTAAGATCCTGGAATTGAGGATGGAATATTGGTCACTTCTGAGCCAGAGAAAGTAATCTGCTTTTCTGTGTTTATGTTCTGTTTCCTGAGTGACACAATGGTATTAATCCTAATAAGCAGCCTCCAGATTTACATACTGTACCTGAAAGACAATTGCTACCTTAGCTGAGCTCAAATCTCCTGTGTATGAATATGGTGAGCTAAGAGCAGGATTCTCTTTTGAAATCCATCCTTTGGAAGAAATTCACTCTTTGTCAATCTGAACCAATCATTCAAGTCAGCTTTATCAAACAAAAATTTGCTGTCTATGGGATCTTCCAGCTGAAAAAATGCTACTGCTTTCCCATTACAACTGTGGCTGTACTGGTTAAAGCATGTCACTGACTGTGAATTGCTATGGGACATCCAGTGTCATAGAGTCCCAATATAACTAGAACTTTTTCTCTCACTTTTGGATTTGCTCTAACCTGAAAGATGAAAACTCTATATTTCTATGTCAGAAATATGGCTTTTATAATTGTGAAGTGTTCTTTTCAGACAGGCTATCAATGAAATCTATAAAGTTAATGTGGATCCCCTTGAGAGTGGCAAGTAAGTATCTGAATTGAAATACTCCTACCTCTTACATTTATTTTCAAAATAAATGTTTGGTGGATAGGTACAGTGTGGCCATCTAATTTATGTAGTAGATATTGTGTGATGATACTTAATAAGCAGGGTTAATGTGTTGCAAAGGAAAGATAAAACATATGAATTCTCCAATAATATTTGGGGCATAACCACGCTAGTGCCAGTATATACTATTGGAAAATTATAGTTTTGCAAATTGCTCTTATCCTGACTGCTCTGAAGATTTTTACTGTGATTGCACACAACTAATTGGATACGTGTCTAGACTGAGTTACTGCACCATCACTCATTGATTTGCATTGTATGCTTAATCATGGCTTCTGCCAATTGTACCACTTTCAGTAACATGATTGAGGTTTCATCTGAGGATAGTTCAGTGGTTGTGGAAAGTGAGCAATCATCCAATCAAAACTCAATTGTTTCACAACTGTGCCAAGCCTTCATTCATGAAATGCCATCAGTTGACAATATCGACTCGAAACTATGCACTGCACAGGAATCCTGTTTCAATTTTCATGTTTACTATTTTACAGCAACTGTGTAGTTATCTCAGTTTACATACAGTTTCTGTGGCATTTTTGCATTCTTCGTCAGCAAAATTTTAATATTGATTCCAAATCAGAAGGTGTTCTACAATGAGGCAATCTCATGTTCAGAGACTTGGAAATATAAACAATGAATACTGAAAGTACTCAGCAGCATCTGTGAAAGGAATTAGAATTGATATTTAATCATTAAGATAACTCTTTTTTCAGAAACCTTACCCAGTTCCGATTACAGATCATCTTGACAATAACATTTGTCTCCCTCCATAAATTCTGCCTGGCTTTATGAGTCTTTCCAATATTTGTGATTCATTTTTAATTCATTTCCAACATAGAGTCATAGAGATGTACAGCATGGAAACAGACCATTCAGTCCAACTTATCCATGCTGACCAGATATCCTACCCCACTCTAGTCCCATTTGCCAGCACTTGGCCCATATCCCTCTAAACTCTTCATATTCATATTCCCATCCAGATGCCTCTTAAATGTTGTAATTGTACCAGCCTCCATCACTTCATCTGGCAGCCCATTCCATACACACACCACCCTCTGCGTGAAAAAGTTGCCCCTTAGGTCTCTCAATTTTTTGCCCTCTCATGCTAAACCTATGCCTCTAGTGCTGGACTCCCCCACCCCATGGAAAATACCTTATTTATGTACTCTATCTTTGCCCCCCATGGTTTTATAAACCTTTATAAAGGTCGTCCCTCAGCTTTCAATGTTCCAGGGAAAACAGCCCCAACCTATTCAGCCTCTCCGTATAGCTCAAACTCTCCAACCCTGGCAACATCCTTGTAGATCTTTTCTGAACCCTTTCAAGTTTCACAACATCCTTCTGGTAGGAGGGAGGTCAGAACTACACAATATTCCAAAAGTGGCCTTACCAATGTCCTATACAGTCACAACATGACCTCCCAACTCCGATACTCAATACTCTGATCAATAAAGGAAAGCATACCAAATGCCTTTTTCACTATCCTATCCACCTGTGACTCCACTTTCAAGGAACTACAAACATGCCCGCCAAGGTCTCTTTGCTCAGCAACACTCTCCAGGACTTTACCGTTAAGTGCATAAGTCCTGCCCTGATTTGCCTTTCCAAAATGCAACACCTCACATTTATCTAAATTAAACTCCATATGCCACTACATCTGCTCCTACATCTGCAGTACTGTATTTTGTATCAAGGATGCAGAGCCTGGGATAAAGTTGACTGTGGTTTCTAACTGAAAGAATTCAGATGCAATCCCTTCCCACCCACTTTTCTTCTTTATCAGGTATCTAAAATGCCTTATGTAGATTTTTCCCTCCATTAATGTGCATGAGGGGATGGTGACATTCAGATGTCCTTTAATTATAATATTTAAATAATTACATGCAACAAAATAAATCAGAGTAATAAATGTAACATCACTTGAGCAAATAATTATGTTTATGCATTGATAAAGGTTATGAATGGAAATAGTTGCATGCTATATCGCTCAGCAGGTAAACCATCCTGAAGAGAAAACAAACCTTTTCAGTTAGATCTTGGCAACAAAACAAGGCATTACTCAATCTGTGCCATAATTGATTAAACTAAAAGAATGTGATATATTACCATATTCATAAGTCTAATTTTATAAGATCATTACTGAAGTGCTGTCCTAACAATAACATACATTGCAGAGTTTATGACACCCTGGCTCTGTTAATTGAGGTGAAATGTGACTTCATTAATGGCTTTGCAGAACACTATCCCTAAAACCTATTTATGTGCTTACAGTCTGGAAGAACAAGTTGTTAAATGGGGTGTATTGCATTTCTAAAAATCCAAATGGAGTGATTTTTAGGAGTTGAATTTAATGTATGCAAAAGATGTGAGTGTTGCAATTAAGTGATGCTCATGAAAAAATAAATTTCAGATGATCTGATCAGAAAAATTCAAAGGTTTTTTTTCGGGTTGCTATGGCATGAGACTGGAACAGGCTCTGGGGAAACTAGAAAACTGGAATAGACTCCTTAAGATTGGACCTGCTCATGTTTGTGCCAGAAGCAGATTTCAGAAAAGAAACAACCAGGAACCGTTAGAATATTTCAATTTATTTGTCCTGAGTTGTGTCTAATTTTACAATTCTTTGGAATATCAATCCGTGCCCTTCCATCACCCATTTCAAAGATAATTGGCCCTTTATAAGCTTCCATGAAAAGCTTTAGGACAGTTTCACTGTCATTTTGTTTTGCTTTCAATATTTTTATCAACATTTTGTTTCAGCAAGTTTTTCTATGTGACATTTACCATCATTATGTGGGACTTAACATCACTGAATTGTCTGCTAATTCAGTGGAATGCTACATCTAATTGAAGCCTTTCAAATAAGTTAGGAGAACAGAAAGAATGTTAAAAACAGGGCAATGGAACAAAGAGCTCTCTCACACGCACAGTAATGAAGGGAGCAATGGGCCCAGCACCACCTATACACAGTATTGCAGGCATGTGTTCTTCTAAGTATCATCAACATTCTATTAATAGATTTTTAAAATGTTTTTTAAACACAGAGGCTTTCACTAAGATTTTGGAGAGTGAAAGAAGTTTAAAGTGAAGGTTTTGAAGGAAGTCAACAAATTAAACTCGAATTAACATGGGAATTAGTTTTGAAGTGCCTCAAATACACTGAAGCATTTTAATTACTTTGTTTCATGGTTAATAAAGAGATGTAAATGAGACAAATAGACACTATATTCAGATTGTCTACCATTATGCCACCAAACACATCAGCGTAGTCTATTAAGTTGCTTGAGGTGATGGAAATTAATTTGCAGACTCTGAGTTAACATGGATTTCCGTAACATGAAACCTCAGGGATTAGATGTGTGATGGACATGGTAGGTGGTGTATAAGCACAAACCTTTTTTTATATTTTGAAGTATTTGACATGTCACATTCGAGCATTCAAGAAAAAAAGGCCAACAGCAGGCAGTATTATGATGTGAAGGAGCTGGTGTTGGACTGGGGTGATCAAAGTTAAATATCACACACAACACCAGGTCATAGTACAAATGGTTCATTTGGAAGCACTAGCTTTCAGAGTGTTGCTCCTTCATCAGGTAGCAGTGGAGCAGGAACATAAGACACAGAATTTATAGCAAAAGATTAATTCAATCTTGCTCACATAGATGTTGCGACAGGATTAGGGCTAGGGCTGGTGTTGAGTATTTACAGTTTTTACTGCTTTTATTTATATTTGAGCATTGCGCAGTTAATAAAGAGCAAAGCTCATAGCCACGTTTTGAAGTAGTTGTCACTTTCAAACTATTGGTGGATTGGTAGCGTTACAGGCAGGGTTTTAAGCAGTTCTGCTTAGATATTTCAAGGGAATGTTGATTATCGAGGGCACAATCAATGTAAAGCTTATGAGAAAGAGATCCTACCCATAGTGATCAAGATTGACATTAAACATTAACTCTAATGGAGCAGTCCATCAAGCATAACCAGACTAACAATGAAATCCCGGGGGGTACGGGGAATAAACTCAGGGAAGGGAAGTAGGAGATAAGTCACAAAGAATACACATAATATATTCATTCCTTGGATAGTTTCAAATTTAAATGAAAAGGATAATGTAATTGTTTCAGGTAAAAAAGTTAGTATATCAAATTGATTGCATGTCCTCTGACAAAATCTTTTACAATGAAATAATAGGCTTTTGCATTTCATTACTGAATATGATTTAATATTCATTAAACAGATTTTGTCTCACTAAATTAAACATTAATTTTTAATTTAAATCTTGTAGAATTAAAGTACTACTCATTACAATTAATGGTTTATGGCAGCTGTTCCAGCATCCTTTACATAGAGAAATTAACAAAAAAAATCTAGGCTGAACCCCAAGAGCTGACTGACAGCTAACAGGGTAACAAAAGTTTCATCTTAAAGTAAAGGTTCTGATATCAAGTCTTGGTATATAAAGTAAGCAGTTTCAGAGAATTTTAGTCAAAAGGTTTAAACTGTGAGCAGTTGAACTTCCAATAAAAAGAGTGAATATTTGTCATAATGCTCTTCGTAACAATACAACTTTGCTACAATCCGGACACCCTTTGTTCAGTAAGTTGGTGTCGTCTACCTTTATAAAATATATTCTTTCTTGGAATATGGGTGCAATTTTGCTGTCCAACTATAACTGCCCTTGAGAACATCGTGTTGAGCAACCTTCTTGAACTGCTGCACCCCCATGTGATATAGTTACACATTCAATGAGTGTTCAAGAGGGAGTTCCAGGATTTCAATCCAACAGCAGTGAGGGAACATTGATACAATTAGAAGTTAGATTGTTGCATAATTTGGAGAGGAGCTTGTAGGTGGCGATTCTCCTGTGCATCTGTTGCCCTTGTCTTTCTCGATGGTTGGGATCATGGGTCTGAAAGGTACCATTGAAGGAGCCTTGGTGAATTGCTACAGTGCATTTTGTAAAGAATCCACACTACTGTTATTGATCTGAATCAATCACTTTAATAGGCACCGATTTTTGAAATGTGCAAGCAAAATTCCATTAATAATTTCTCCCTTGACTTTGTGGAAAACCCTTGTTATTGACAGCACAGTAGTTTAAGCCTCAAACTTCACAAAATTGACAACCTTAAGCTGTAGAAACGATGAGGGCTGCGATATGTACATTTTCTTTTAAAAAAAACATATTTGACCACAATAGCACATCAAAAGGTGTCTGCTACTAGTGATTTCTCCTTTTTAATTACCCATTCATGTCGCTATTTCTGCCATTAAATAAAAGGGATTTATTTAACTGGGATTTGTTGCAATGAGAAGTGCATGCATTTCATCATCTTTAAAACTGATTCTGAAATCCTTTGATTATATTCCTCACTTGTCCCAAGCCAGGATCAGATATTTAACATATATCCTGCATGTGCCATTAGACCAGTGTCCCTTTCTTGAATATATCTCCTATCACTTGAACAAATAGCTGCACTGAATCTGAACCAAGGAGGGAATAACCCTCACATATAAAAAAAAGGGAAGACGTCTACAACAATAGAAGTAAAAACAATTTGATCTTTTAAAATTATTTGCATAATTCAAGGCAGCAACTTCTAATGTTTATTTCAAGTCACAAAGCAATGTGACTGTAATGACAATGTTTGATTTATTGTTGTAAAACAATTTAAATTCTAATGTAATGTTATAGTCTAATTAGTAAAATGTTACTGTTCTTCAAAATACATAATCATAATGCAGGCAAACATTTTAACTCTGCTGAATACGGTTCATTTATTTCATGCATAAAAAAATAGACTATTGTGCATCCTTGGAATTGCAGGCTGGCCTTAAGATGGATTTATGCACAGAACAAATAAAAAGAAGCATTATTGTCATAAATCACAAAATAAATTGCAAATATAAACCCACGACTGAATACTGCAGTAAAATAACAGACTTACTATTCAGTGACTCAGGTAGAGCAGAAGTGATAAAGTCAGTAAGGCAATCACTAACCAAGGCCTCTATCAGCCTTAGATTAATAATTAGTTTAATTGCTGTTCTCCTGTTCAATAAAGGCTACAAACTGATTGAAGATTTGTAGCTCGGGTATCCGTTGTTGTGGTTCTGCTCGCCGAGCTGGAAGTTTTTGCTGCAAACGTTTCGTTCCCTGGCTAGGGAACATCATCAGTGCTGTTGGAGCCTCGTGTGAAGCGCTGCTTTGATGTTTCTTCCGGTATTTATATTGGTTTGTTCTTGCCGCTTCCGGGTGTCAGTTTCAGCTGCAGTGATTTGTATGTGGGGTCCAGGTCGATGTGTCTGTTGATGGATGTTCTTGCCATTTCCGAAGAGCCAGAGAATTCCTAGAAGCATGGCATTCATCCCCAAACTCCATCAACAGACACATTGACCTGGACACCATATACAAACCACTACAGCTGAAACTGACACCCGGAAACGGCAAGAACATCCATCAACAGACACATCGACCTGGATCCCACATACAAATCACTGCAGCTGAAACTGACACCCGGAAGCGGCAAGAACAAACCAATATAAATACCGGAAGAAACATCAAAGCAGCGCTTCACACGAGGCTCCAACAGCACTGATGGTGTTCCCTAGCCAGGGAATGAAACGTTTGCAGCAAAAACTTCCAGCTCGGCGAGCAGAACCACAACAGGCTACAAACTGCCCTGCAGAGAAACTATTAAATAATCTGAGAAAGAACCTTACAGCTTCTTGGTTAAAGACCACTTTTGATGGCAGTTTTGCTACTTTGAGGATACCTCAAAGCACAAAGATCTGCTATAGGCAGAGAGGAGAAAAGACATTGGAACAGAATTAATTGATGACCCTTGACAATTTAAGCTTTAATTATTATAATTCACTGACCAATGCATATCCTCTTTTTTAACTCCCCACAGCTGGTCTACATAAGAGTAGATTGTAGAAGTCACAACTGCAGGTGAAGAAAAAGGTATTAAAGGAGCAAATGTTACTCTGGCTGATGTATCTTATTTAGATCACAGTTGAAGTGATGTGTGGGTCTTGACCATTGAGGAAAAAAAAAATGTGGAAAAAGTCATGTATGAGTTATACTAAGAATATTTATTTTTAAATTAAGAAAAGGCATTTTACATAAAGGAAATGGAAAATGTGTGGAGAGAACGCAAGTCAGGCTCTTGCAAACTGAAATCTGAAATATTAACCAAATGCTTTTTATCAGTAACGGGGAAAAAAGGGAGAGAATCCAAAATGAGCATGAATGAATATTTTCTAACCTGTTTAGATTAAAGGGTTATCAGCTGAGTGGACGTGTAGAATTTTTCAATGACAGAAAGCAGTAGTAAAAATAAAGATTGGGGAACTGATTGTCTGAATACGTATGGTAGGAAGAGAAAAAAGGTGATATGGGGAGTGGGGGGTGCATAAACATCAAATCTAAATTATCAGGATATGGTGTGAGCTTCATAAAGGGGAAGGTGAGGATTGGTGAACACATCCTTCTGCTACATTGACAACATTTTTCCCTGGACTTAAATGGAAATTCTATTTTCTTTCTCCTGGACTAAAAGAGCTACCTGCAGCATTTTAATTGAAATGTAAATTCGGTTTACATTGCTGGGGCAGTATGCTGGCTCAGTGGTTGGCACTGCTGCCTCGCAGCAACAGGGACCCGGGTTTAATTCCAGCCTTGGGTGACTAATGTGTGGAGTTTGCACATTCTCCCCATGTCTGCGTGGGTTTCCTTCGGGTTTTCCAGTTTCCTCCTATAATCCAAGGTCAGGTGAATTCGCCATGCTAAATTGCCCATAGCGTTCAGGGATGTGTAGGTTAGGTGCAATAATCAGGGGTAAATATAGGACAATAAGGGAGAGGAATGAATCTGGGTGGGTTACTCTTCAGAGGGTCAGTGTGGACTTGTTGGGCCAAAGGGCTTGTTTCCACACTGTGGGGATTCTACGATTCTAAAGTTTTGGTTTGTCAAAGCAATTTTCAGGCAATAGAGTTTAAGAACTGCTTGGGAATCAATAAAAAAACTGTTATTGTTGAAGCTGCTGTTGCACTTCAATGGCCTTGTATCAAATTCCAATGACTGAGGTCAGAGTAGAAATAGGATGGGTATTGACGTGAGGAGCCACGGGGTGTGTGTACTTTATATTTACAGATTGAGGACGTGTATTGCTAAATGATCACTCAATTAATGGTTGGCCTCACCAATATCAGGAGACTAGACTGTGCTTCAGCTATTGAATGGGAATAGATTTGTGAAACGACTGGCTCACCTTTGTGTTTTGAGATCCCAAACAGTGATATTTATGGGCATTCAATGCAGTTTGCAGTTCAACAGTAAGGTGACAGCAAAACATTAGGTGGAAGACCAACTGTGATTTGTGTTCATATAAACCTGGAGAAAGCTGGGAGAGAGGTTCTTCTTGAAAAGGATATTGTATAAATAACATAGAAGTCATGGTTTGGTACATATGTAGACCGGGACTGATTGTGTGAAAAGTTAGGCCTGTAAGCAAGAGATCCTTGTCAAAGTCCATGGGAAGAAAGCAAGTGGGAACAACAAATAGGAAAAGGGATCACTGTCTGCAATGGTCAATGAACTTTTTTTTAGAATCCTAGGTTGCACCAAATAGATAATATTTACAAAATTCAGGATGCCAACTAGGATGTGATAAACAGTTGTCAGTATCCTATGGGGAAGGAAATCTTCCGTTCTGACCCAGTTTGCTGAAGATGAGCTTAGTGAATGGCAGTCTTGTAATTCAATTTGCTCTGACCTCCTCTGATTTGTTTGCCTCCTTACTTACATGCTTCAGTTGCCTAAAAATAAATATGATGATGTTGAAATTTAGTCAGCGCCAACCCAGTTAGATGGTAAAATGGGGTCAAATGTCTTATTATACATAGACACCTTCATTCAGGCTGTAGACTCAACACGAAGCCTGAGTATCTACAAATTAGTAATAAACAAAGAACTGCAGATGCTGGAAATCTGAAACTAGAACTGACACTGCTGGAGAATCTCAGCATGTCGAGCAGCATCTGAAGAAGGTTCACTGGACTCAAAACATTAAAGCCGTTTTCTCTTCACTGATGCTGCCAGACTTGCTGATATTCTCCAGTAATTTCTTGTTTTGTATCTGTCACAGGATATTCACAGTCACCGTGGGATGCCATACTTTGTTCCACCAGGTCTCCAGGTATGCTGCTGGGCAAAATCCCCATAAACGGCACCTATGACCTGAGAATGCTTCATCTCAGTTAGCTGTAGCATTTGACCTGAACTGAACAGGGAGATAGAGAGAAAATCCCACTGTGTAGTGGGAAATGCCACACGGGGAATTTCCAGTCAAAGTTGAGGTGGAAGATCCCAGGAGCTGTCTGAATGAGGGTTGAAATTGAATTGAAATATTTGAGAAACAGGCTTGCAATTATTTTTCCTTTCTCAGCTGACTGCCTGTTCAAACATGTTCCCATCCTTTTCCAAGAACAACCAGGGTGTTAGTTATTGGAGGGAAGCTGTCCTTTTGACAGATAACTGGAATTACTATATTATTAGCCATCTGCCCCGACATAATCACAAGCAATGTAATCTGATGGTTTCTCAAAGACAGTTAATAGTTGCCATCATATAAGCTGAAACATATCTCTTACTGTTAGTATTGACAATAAAACAACAGCAGCAAATTAGAATTAGCTTTATTGTTATATGTACTCACATGAGTACAGTAAAACGTTTACAAATCGTCAACTCCAGTACCATCTTAGGTCCAGTTTCTGTAATACAAAGACTTCGGGGAAAAGAAAAGAAAAACAAAGAAATTATAAAGTCCAGCAGTAAATTAGAAAAATAGAGAAATAAGAATTCAGAATAACAATCCTTCCAACCCAGACTTCACCTCAGGGCCGGGAGATCGAGTCCACACCGAGGCTGGTGGTCCATCTTAGCTTTCATCCCAGTCATTCCCACTGCCACCCGAAGATGGGAGGTGACAAAGAAGGCCAAAAGAAACAGATGTGTTCCGGATCAGCTGTTCTACTCTGACACTATCTTGGAATATTGTGATTTAAATGCCAACCATGTCCAACTTGTGGATTTTTATTTTACACACTGTTTAAATTAATTATGAATAGGGAGAGGCTCTGAGTTAAAATGTTGTTTATTTATATTGTGTGCTCTCCAGTTCTTCACCATTTAATACTGCAGTTAGTACATTGACTAATAAAAATAAATTGACTAGTAGTCTGCCAGGGCTAATAAGACAGTGTTTGAAGGCAACAGCATTGACCGATTTATTTTTGACCACAGCAGGAGCAGTAATGTTAAATGAGTTGGAGTCAGAATAATATGCATGATGAATGAAATTACACAAAAGGAGAATCAAAGTCCTTCTCTTTGACTATCCACACATCCCTGTGTCAAAGAGGGAAGAGCAAGTGTCTGACTCTACCACGATGGAGGATCTCGTTTTATGTAAATCTGATGTTCTGACAGTTGTCACCTGCCAGTGGCTTTTTATGTTATCCTCGCACACAAGACATTACTCGCTCATCAGCTGCATGTCAGTATGCCTCGAAAAATCAGAGGGTCTTTTTCTGCAAATTGACACTCTCATCATGTCAGTGTTCACATAGCATTCAGGAATTTGCCTCTGTTGCACAAGATTCTCATCTTCCAAGTAACTCTGAGAAGAATATCAAAAAAAAAGAGTAAGTCATCTGGTTACAGGCCTTGCGAGACTTTTGGCTGATTTTAGATCTCCATGTGACAGCTGATAGATGATGGTCATGAAATTTTTTTTGACATCTTGAACAAAGTCGAAAAGGTGATTCAATTCCCGTTTTTCTTGCAGGTCTTTCTTATACTTCCTATGTCTCAAATAGCTTCACATGGTTTTAAGAACCTTCATCGACTAGGCTGCTACAAAGGGCAGCACAGCAACCACATCATCCTGAGAGACATTTATAGTCAGTAAACTGGCTCCTATTCCAATGTAGATGCTGTACTTAAATAGAAAATTCACTTCAAATGGGACATTTTTGCAGGAATACATTAACAATGCACCAGTTAATATAATCAACTCTCAAAGTTTACATTGTCATTATAATGACAATTCTCATTACTAAAATGATGGGATAAAAGTAGAGCATGTGGGGTCTTGTTGTGCATGTGAGTGACCCTACCTATAGGCCCCGAAGATCCAGGTTGAAATCACATCTGTCCCTGGAGTTGTGTCATGACATATCCAAACAGCTTGATATAAGACTACTTTATAAAGAAAGTGGAGGAACCCGATACTTTATTCTTTAAAAAGAAGGTGATTATGGCATTATTCTAAAATGCATTTGTGACTTCAGCATAAAAGACAAATCATTCATCAAAATCTCATGCTGATATCCATAAGATATGAGTCGACTGGTGGAGAGATGGCTAACCATTTAAAAGATAACATTTTCTTAGCCCAAACATGTGCTGGATAATTGTTGCAAAGCAGTTTAAGTGGCAATGGGCAGGGATGCCTTCCCCACAGTGCATATATTTCACACAAAAAATGTCAAAGAGTAAATTTCAGGTTAAGGCTGAACATGGCCTCCTTGGATAATTATAGAGCCATACCAGTGCAGAAACAAACACTTCAGTCCAACCAGTCCATGTTGAACATAATCCCAAATGAAACTAGTCCCACCTACCTACTTCTGGTCAATAGCCCTCTAAATCTTCCCTATTGCTGTACTTATCTAACGTGTCATTTAAATGTTGTAACTGTGCCCGCATCCACCACTTCCTCAGGAAGATCAGTCCACATGTGAACCATCCCCTGTGCCGAGAATTTAAAAAATGCCCCTCATGTATTTTTTAAATCCCTCTCCTCTCACTTGAAAAATATGTCACCTCATCTTGAAATGCCCCATCCTAGGGAAAGGACACTTATCATTAATCCTATCCAGACCCCTCTGATTTTATAAACCTCCATGAGGCCACCTTTATATTTTAAAAAACTTCCAATGAGATATCTTCACTGGGGCCCCTTGTAACATTACCACCTGATGTATCCCACTGTACTTCCAAGACAGCTACTCTTCTTTACTGTTGGGTTCTTTGCTATTAGCCTTTTCTCAGTTCATTTAAGTTGCAAATCCAGGAGAGAAATTCTGACCCAAAAATGCATAATATTTTATTGTTTTCATTAATAATTTGTTTCTGAGTATCTAATTTACATTAGGATTGTAGACTGAATAAAAGATTTCTAGTTCATTCTTTGAAATTTCACATACCCTCTCTTTTATTTAAAATGTAAGCATTTATGTCATTTGTAACTACGAAACTGAATGAATAATTGCACAGGGGACAGTGACATAATGTTTATATCACTGGACTAGTAATCTAGAATATGGGTTCAAACTCACCATTGTAGATGGTGACATTTGAATTCAATAAATACCTGGAATTAACAGCTAGCCTATCATTGTTGATTGTCTGAAGAATGTGGAGAATGTGAGGACTGCAGCTGCTGGAGATCAAAGTTGGGAGTGTGGTGCTGGAAAAGCACAACAGCTCAGGCAGCATTCGAGGAGCAGGAGAATTGACATTTCAGGCATTAGCCCTTCATCAGGTAGATTCCTGATGAAGGGCTTATGCCCGAAACTTCGATTCCCCTGCTCCTTGGATGCTGCCTGACCTGCGACGCTTTTCCAGCACCACACTCTGTCAGAAAAATGTATCTGGTTCACTAATGTACCTTTATTTTTTGGGAAGGGAATCTGCCTGCCTGACCTGCTCTGGCCCTGCATGTGATTCACAGAAATATATTAGATTCTTAATGGTCTGTCTGGGCAATTGGAGGACAGGCTTGCCAATGACATCCCAGGAAGAAACAAAAGCAACAGCCTACATTTGCAAGATAGAAGTATTGATAATTGTAATTACATTTGATAATCTATTTCTTGTACAAAAAAAGGTGCTGCAAAACACAAAATATTTTGAAGCAAGTTTTATATTAAAGCTTTAATTATTTGATCATTTGTAATCATCCCACTCAGATATGTTATGACAAACCTCTGTAGCAGGTAGGACTTGAACTCAGGCCTCCTATCTCAGTTGTAGGGACACTACTATTGAACCAAAAACCTTTGCTGTATTTGATTCACTTGAATGTCTGTCAATGGAAACAGCAGCGACATCCTATAGATTGACTGATTTGCAATTAGTTGAGAAATGAGACTAAATGAATTAGCTGCTGTTGGTGCTGAAACAACATTGCTTCTTATTTAAAATGCAGCGTTGACCTTGTACAACTAGATCCCATGTACAAATTTTTTTTTTTTAAAAATGAGCCAATTAGTCTTCTTTCCTGACAGCCACACTTTGACTCTGGGTGATTGCACTGAAAGTATCTTAGCCACTTAAATTTTTTCTTGGGAATCTAATTTAAAAAATATCACACCTCCTAAAATTATGGTGAGCTCTAGTGATCATCTTGTGAGCCTCTTCCACTCATGCTTCCAGTCAGCTAGAAATAAATTATTTTCCATTGTGTGGATTTGAATTTTTTAATGTTTATTGTCATTACTCAACAAAAAAACCCCACTACAAACAACACTTTCAGTATGAAAAATGCCTGAAATGTCTCCATCACTTGAAAGCAACAATATGACAAAGCTACACAATTAGTCCAATGTTGCACAGATGGTCTGACCAGAATTGGACTGCAGTTATTGTGTTTCCAAGTATTTGTTTTATGTTGGCATCCTTGCCTTCTTCATGAACGATTAATCATTCCCTGTCTTTCAAATAAGAACCTAATGCTGACTATTCCCAGAAGAATTCAGTGCTCCTGCTCAACAGCTCTTTGAGAAAAGAAAGTGATAATCTGATAATTCGGCAGTTGCCAATTGTTTGGTTCCCTTATGTTGTGCTCCGTTGATCATTATGCTAAGTGAGCTACTCGCAGCAGCATTTACCTTCCATTTCTGATTGTTATCCATGCCTCCTAGCACTTCAAACATTAAATTACTGAATATTTTCATAATTGGGGAAATCCAGCACTAATGTGATGGAAGGGATTGAAATTGCTCCTAATTCAGAGTACCATGAGGACAATATAATTTAGTTATCCATATCTGTTTAGCACTATGAACCTAAATAGAAAATTTGTTGCTTGACACAACTTGACTTGAGGGAATAGTGGGTTACATAAGCAGCTGCGGAATAATATATTTTACCATTTGCCAGATGTATGGTGAAGATCTAAGGATTATAATGAGAATATATCAGAGGGACTGCAACAGAAATGTTATTTAAACTGTTGGTCTAGGTCACTGAATTATAACAGAATCAAGTCTACATGACTTTTTCTTTCTTAATGATTTGAATGTTAACTGTATTGTTCCTCAAAAGATGTCTTCTACTTATAAAAATTCTGTGGTGAATAAAATTTAAGATTGGCATTTATACAGTGCATGTCACAATAATTACAAATGCTGAAGCACATTCCAGGGAATGAAATGCATTTATTGTTGGAATGCAGGGAGCATTGCAGCTTTGTACACAACTTGTGCACAGCAAGCTACCAATAATAGCAAGGTCATAATGACCTGATAATCTTTCCTTTTTTTGTGATCATTGATTGAGATTCTTTATCCTGTGCTTCAAGCCAATTCTGCTACCTACACATTGAAATAATATTCCAGAGAAGACCAGATGTTTGTTACAACTAATGGAACTCATTCCTTGCGTCATGTTTCAGGAATAACGTGATGGAAGCCGGAACAGATTTTCCTTTACACTTAGTCAGGGAATGGATATTGTTTTCACTGAACTACAAACTGTTCAGACACATTACCTTGCACATCCAAAACAGGTGGGACTTGAACCTAGAGCTTCTGGTCCAAAAGCAGGGACAGTACCACTCTGCCACAAAGTCCCAGGGTATCAGAGGGGCTGCCATTCATTGCCTAGCTTGAGCAGGTAGCTTGCTAGGCTACTTAAAGAGAGCAGTCCAGGTCATTCACATCAGTGTAGGACTGAAGTTCATTAAGGTTAATTCGCTTAAAACATGAGAAGGTATGGAACAGTCGACAGCTGATCTCCTTTATAACTCTTCTCCTGAACGTTGACCAGCACAATGATCTTTAATCCCTTCAATCCCAATGCTTCATGCACATCATACTGAAATCACAGAGACAGTAGAGTGTAGGATCACAGGGAAAAGGCACTTGGATAACACTGGTGTTAACTACACCTTTTGTGGAATCTGGTAAGAATTTGGAGTCATTGAGTGTTTTCAGATGGCACGTTTGTATGGGACTTGTGTGCTTAATCTTTCAGGAGTGGGGGGATGGGAAGATACAAATCTTGGTCGAGAATTGCATTTGGTGGAGGGTTGAAGGGATCTTTGTAAATTGCTTCTGGTATTGGGTTGTCTCCATCAACGTGAGCTGCCAGCTGATACCGTTAGCTGCCTGTCTTTTTTTTTCAGAGCCAGAGTTTGCTTCACATTTGCTTGCTACTTTGCCCACCCTCAGTTTGAATACTGAATGATGATTCCTGCTAGGGCCAATTGGTTGGCAACCGAGGCCTATCAATGTATGGAAATGACCTCAACTCTAAGCACATCCAATGTGGTTTCAGGATTAGGCTTTATTTCATTCATTGCTCCTTTTTAGGGTCTATTTCTACAGATCAAAAACAAAGGTGGGATTTTTCCAGTGGCTTTCAGGACCCCAACATTGAGACCAAATGGAGGCCCTAAGGCTGAACTTGCTGGATCCAAAGCAATGGATCCTAATTGGCTGCTTCTGCCCTTCATCCTCTTAAGACTAGTAGGTAGATTTCCAATATTCTCCTGATCACAGTGCCAGGAGCTCTACTACCTTGGGACCCCACCATGAGAAGTGGGCACCGCTGAGGTAAATCTGAGAATGTGAGGGTGCTTCAATGAGACATCCTCCTTGGAGAAATGATTTCCAGGGAGGAAGGTTCCCACAGAGTGGAAAGCCCACTGGGTGAGAGTTGGGGTGAATCACTGGGGCTCGGGGGCTGGCCTTTCTTTTGTGTAGCCCCCTTAGTGGCCTTCTAGCACTGTCTACTGTTACCTACACTGCAAAATGATAATTTTACATTTACGGATTCACAACATCAAAAACATTTCTCTTTTAAAAAATTATTTCATTTTCTTTATTGATAAACTTTCATGTATACTAGGTGAATTGGCCTTGCTAAGTTGCCCACAGTGTTCAGGGATGCGTAGGTTAGATGCATTAGTCAGGGTAAATATAGGAAAAGTAGGATAGGAGAATGGGTCTTGGGGGGTTATTCTTCAGAGGGTCAGTGTGGACTTGTTGGTTCTGAATGGTCTATTTCCACACTGTAGGGGTTCTATGATTCTATGGTATTGAGCTGACAGTAATGTCCCATGGCAGAGGCGGGCACCACAATGCTGCTAGGTGTCAGTGAGGTCCAAAAAACTCACCATTTAATGGGGACTGGTGTAGTACATGGCAAAAAGCACACATTCAAACACTTTGACCAATATATTGTTTGAACAACTCCCACCCAGGTACCTTCTACTATTGAAGCCAAAATGCAGACACAAGCCGAATACCAATAAAACAGTTGCAATTCTATGAAAGCAATGCTCAAAAATAAGCAACAATTTTTAAAAAAGTACTAAATGATATAGAATTTAGTTTTTAAGTTCACCCAGCATGGTACGTCTGCAATAAAAAATTTATAAAGATTGGATTTGAGAAAGGTGTGGGTCGTTTTAGGAAAAAATGTGAGTAATTTTAAGGAGCAATTTTGACAGAAAATGGCGTGGTATGCTCCTCCTGTTGGATATGGGAAATTGGGGAAAAATTGAGTGTCCCTGGAGACTGTCTGCAGTTGATGGGTTTGGATCCATCTCTAATCGGGCTGTTTGGAATGGTTGGAAAGGCAGTTAGAGTCACTGAGGAGCATACAGGAGGCACAGAGCGTGATGGTTAGTAGACTTAGAGAGGTGGCTACACTGCAGGTTCCGTCAGATAGATGGATGACCATAGGGAAAGGTAGGAAGGTAGTGCAGCAGTCTCCAGTGATTGTTTATATTTCAGACAGTTATACTATTTTGGGTACTGTTGAGGGGATAATCTCTCAGAGGAAGATAGAACTGGCATCTAGGTCTTCAACACCAAGAATGAATCTTATGTTAGCGAGATTTGTCAAGATTCAAAAGAATAATTGTGATAGGGGATTCTCCTGTCAGGGGCACAGATTCCGTAGCCATGAGCATGAATTCAGAATGGCAATTTGCCTCCCTCGTGCCAGGGTAAAGAATGTTTTGAAGCAGTTACAGCATATTGTCAAAGGGACAGTGAGAAGATGGAAGTTGTTACACACATTGGTAAGAACAACATAGGTCGGGAAAGGGTTGAAGTTTTGCAAAGTGAAGTTGGGGAGGAGATTAAAGAGCAGAACTTCAAGGGTAGTATTCTCTGGATTACTCTCGATGTCACGTGTTAGTTAGAGTAGGATTAAGAACATAGAGCAGATAAATCAGTAGCTGAGGAGATGGTGCAATGGTCATGTTTTCAGGTTGTTGAATCATTGGGACCTCTCCTCTGGTAGAAAAGAGATGGGCTTCACCTGTTCTGGAAGGGGACTAATATCTTGGTGGGGAGATTTGCTCATGCTGTTCAGGAGCCTTTATGCGGGGGAGGAGGGATCTTAAATAGCAGTGAGACTAGAAAGACAGAGGAGGATGATTCTGAATTTTAAAAATGATGGAGTTAATTAGAAAAAACAGGAAAAAGCAAATTAGAGAATGAGATAACTCTGAAGAACGAAACTGCATTTATTTCAATGCAAAAGACTTTACAGGAGTGGTGGATGAACTCGGGTCATGTATAGAATTTGGTCATCATAGCTATTACAGAAACATGACTAAGGGAGGGACAGGACTGGCAGCTTATTGTTTCGGGGTGTAGTTGCAGTAGGAAGGAAAGAAAGGGAGCAAAAGGGGAGGGGGAGTCATGTTTTTGATGAAGGAGAACATTACTGCTGTACTCAGAGAGGAAATTTCTGAGAAATCATCTAGTGAAGCTATGTGGGTGGAACTTAGTAAGAAGGGGATGATCACCTTGATAAGGTTGTACTATAGGCCCCCATATAGTGAGAAGGGAATTGAAGAGCAAATAAGTCGAGAGATCTCAGATGTCTGTAAGAATAATAGGGTTGAAATAGTAAGGGATTTTAACTTTCCAAATATTTACTGGGACTGCTATAGTGTTAAGGGTTTGGATAATGATGAAATTGTTAAATGTGTTCAAGAAAATTTTCTTTATTAATATGTAGATGTATCCATTGGAGAATGAACAAAACTTGACTCTCTCTTGTCAGGGTAAGTGATTGAAGTGTTAGTGGGGTAGTATTTTAGGACCAATGATCATAATTCTAATAGTTTTAAAATAGTTAAAAATCACACAACACCCAGTTATAGTGTTGTATTTGGAAGCACTAGCTTTCAGAGCTCTGCTCCTTCATCAGGTAGCTGTGGAGCAGGATCATAAGATTAATCTTTTGCTATAAAAGTTCTGTTTTATGGTCCTGATCCACAGATACCTGATAAAGGATCAGCACTCCAAAAGCTAGTGCTTCCCAATAATCCTGTTGGACTATAATCTAGTGTTGTGTGATTTTTAACTTTGTCCACCCCAATCCAACACTGACACCTCCACATCAGTTTTAAAATAGTTATGGAAAGGGATAGGCCTTCCATAAAAGTTAAAGTACTTAATTGGAGTAAGACAAATTTTGGCAATATTAGATTAGATTCCCCACAGTGTGGAAACAGGTCATTTGGCCCAACAAGTTCACGCAGATCTTCTGAAGAGTAACCCACCCAGACCCATTCCTCTACATTTACCTAAGTAATGCACCAAACATTCTGGGCAATTTAGCATGGCCAATTGACCTGACCCGTACACCTTTGGACTGTGGGAGGAAACAGGAATACCCGGAGGAAACCCACACAAACACAGGGAGAATGTGCACAAACACTCACCCCGAAGAAGGAATTGAATCTGGGTCCCTGGTATGAGACAAGAACTTCCAAAAGTTGAGTGGAGTAGACTGTACACAGGTAAAGGGATGACTGACAAGTGAGAGGCTTTCAAAAGTGAGGTAACAAGAATTCAGAGGCATTATGCTATTGTTAGAGTGAAGGGTAAGGCTGGTAAGAATGGGGAACAATAGATGAATAAAGATATTGAGGCTCTGGTCAAGAATAAGAAAGCCATAAAATAATTATAGACAACTGGGACCAAGTGAATCTCTTGAAGAATATCCGGGGTATAGAGACATTCCTGAGAGGGAAATCAGGAGGACAAAAAAGGGGATATGAGATAGCTTTGGCAAATAGGGTTAAGATTAGAGTGGTGCTAGAAAAGTACAGCAGTTCAGGCAGCATCCGAGGAGCAGTAAAATCGACGTTTCGAGCAAAAGCCCTTCATCAGGAATTCAGGCTGTATTCCTGATGAAGGGCTTTTGCCCGAAATGTCGATTTCCTGCTCCTCAGATGCAGCCTGAACTGCTGTGCTTTTCCAGCACCACTCTAATCTAGACTCTGGCTTCCAGCATCTGCAGTCATTGTTTTTACCAAATAGGGTTAAGGATAATCCAAAGAGACGCTGTAAGTACATTAAGATCATAAGAGCAACTAGGGAGAGAATAAGACCGCTTAAAAATCATCTATGTGTGGAACCACAGGCGTTGGGAGAGATACTAAATAAATATTTTGTGTCAGGTTTTACTGTGGAGAGAGAAATAGAAGCTAGGGAACTTGGAGAAATAAATATTAATGTCTTGAAAACTGTCCACATTATAGAAGAGGAGTGCTGAAAGTCTTAAAAAAAACATAAAGGTGAATAAATCTCCAGGACCTGATCAATTTTATCCCAGGAACTTGTAGGAAGGTAGGGAAGAAATTGCTGGGCTCCTAACAGGGATGGTTGATTCATCAGGAGCCATGGGTAAGGTGCCAGAGCATTAGAGAGTGGGTAATGTTGTGCCTTTATTTAAGAAAGATTGTAAGGAGAAGTCTGGAGACAATAGACCGGTGAATCGGACATCAGTGGTGAGTAGGTTGTTGGAGGGGATTCTGAGACATAGAAATCACATGCATTTGAAAAGGCAAGGACTGACAAGGGATAGGTGTGTGTTTGGGAAATCATGTCTCAAATTTGATTAAGCTTTTTTGAGGACATGGGCGGAACAGTAGATGTTGTCTACATGAAATTTAGTAAACCTTTGACAAGGTTCCACATGGTAGACTAATTAATAAAGTTATATCACTTGGGATTCAGGGAGAGCTTGCCAATTGGATCCAAATTTAACTTGATGATAGGGGACAGACAGCAGTGGTGGAAGGTTGCTTTCCAAAATGGAGGCCTGTGACCAGCTGTGTTTCATGGGGATCAGTATTGGGTCCACTTTTATTTGTCATTTACATAAACAATTTGGATGAGAATTTAGGAGGCTTGGTTAGTAAGTTTGCATATGACACCAAAATTGGTAATATAGTCGACAGTGAAGAAGGTGATCTAAGATTACAAAGGGATCTTGATCAATTGGGCCAATGGGCTAAGGAGTAGTGACGGAGTTTAATTTGGATAAATGCAAGGTATTGCATTTTGGTAAAACAAGCAAGAACAGGAGTTATATGGTTAATGGTAGGGCCCCGGATAGTGTTGTCAAACAAAGAGAGAGCTAGGGGTTCAAGTACATAGTTCAATAAAATTTGCATCAGAGGTAGGCAGGACAATTAAGAAGGCATTGAGCACACTTGCCGTCATTGCTCAGATCACTGAGTACAGGAGTTGGGATGTCATGTTGAGGTTGTACAGAACATGATGAGGTTACTTTTGGAGTGCTGGGAACATTTCTGGTCACCCTACCACACAAAGGATTTTATTAAGGTTTGTGCGAAGATTTGTAGCTCGGGTGCTCGTTGTTGTGGTTCTGTTCGCCGAGCTGGAAGTTTTTGTTGCAAATGTTTCGTCCCCTGGCTAGGCGACATCATCAGTGCTCTGGAGCCTCCTGCGAAGCGCTTCTTTGATGTTTCTTCCGGTATTTATAGTGGCCTGTCCTTGCCGCTTCCGGGTGTCAGTTTCAGCTGTCCGCTGTAGTGGTTGGTATATTGGGTCCAGGTCGATGTGTTTGTTGATGGAGTTTGTGGATGAATGCCATGCCTCTAGGAATTCCCTGGCTGTTCTCTGTCTGGTTTGCCCTATGATAGTAGTGTTTTCCCCGTCGAATTCATGTTGCTTGTTGTCTGAGTGTGTGGCTACTAGGGATAGCTGGTCGTGTCGTTTCGTGGCTAGTTGATGTTCATGTATGCGGATTGTTAGCTGTCTTCCTGTTTGTCCTATATAGTGTTTTGTGCAGTCCTTGCATGGTATTTTGTAAAGTACATTAGTTTTGCTCATGTTGGGTATTGGGTCCTTTGTTCTAGTAAGTTGTTGTCTGAGCGTGGATGTTGGTTTGTGTGCCGTTATGAGTCCTAAGGAAAACACTACTATCATAGGGCAAGCCAGACAGAGAACAGCCAGGGAATTCCTAGAGGCATGGCATTCATCCACAAACTCCATCAACAAACACATCGACCTGGACCCAATATACCAACCACTACAGCGGACAGCTGAAACTGACACCCGGAAGCGGCAAGGACAGGCCACTATAAATACCGGAAGAAACATCAAAGAAGCGCTTCGCAGGAGGCTCCAGAGCACTGCTGATGTCGCCTAGCCAGGGGACGAAACATTTGCAACAAAAACTTCCAGCTCGGATTTTATTAAATTGGAGAGGGCTCAGAAAAGATTTACCAGGATGTTGTCAGGACAGGAGGGTTCAAGTTGTAAGGATAAGCTGGGATTTCTTTCACTGCAGTGTAGCAAGTTGAGGGGTGACCTTATAGAGATTTTAAAATGATGAGGGGCAGATATAAGGTGAATAGCCAAGGTCTTTTCACTGTAGTGAGTGAGTTCAAAACTAAAGGTCGTAGGTTTGTTGTGAGAGGAGAAAGATTTAAAGGGGACCCGAGGAGCAACTTTTTCACACAGAGGACAGTTCTTACATGGAATTAACTGACAAAGGAAGTGGTAGATTTGGGTACAGTTACAATGCTTAAGAAACATTTGGATATGTCCATATATAGGAAAGGTTTAGAGAGATATAGAACAAATGCAGGCATGTGAGACTAGGTTTGTTGGGAAACTTGGTCAGCAAGGACAAGTTGGAGTGAAGGGTCTGTTCCCAAGCTGTACGACATTATGACTGTATAAGCAAGCTATTCAATGTTAAGTTACTTTGCATACTTGAACTTGGAGACAGGCTGGTGAAGTTCACTACTTCTCCATCTGTCTGTGTTTCTGTCAGAGTTAATTTTGCTTCTTCCGTCTTTTTCAAGACCAAACCCAGGGTTGTATACCTTTCTGGAAAGAATAAATTATATATTTCCAGAAAGTTCTGTCGGGTCTTCCAATCAGAATACAGTCCTCAATCATCAGAGATAGTTTCCAGTGCCTTTCTATTCCGGGGAAGAGTTGAAATGCAATGTCTCCTTTGTTTCCACTGATGCCAGGTCACTCTTGTGCTCATTAGCATCTCTTTAACTCAGAGGTACTTGTTCACACCCATGTGTTACGTCCTTGTGGTATTTTGCAGTTTCTCTGCTTTTTGCAGGGAATCTATTCTAAAAGGCTTTCATAATTTCTGCTCGGATCCCATCATTCCATTCGGTTGACTAATTCTTCAGCCGGGGGCCCAGCTGCCTCCTGACCACACTCCGTTATTTAATTTGTCTCGTGAGCAGAAGCTAGCAGCCAGCTGCGCTGTCCGCCCTTGAAATGTTCCCTGTCTTTTTGGAAATGTGTTAGGAAGCCTTCCCACACAGCTCCTTGCTATTTACCCCCAACCCTCCCCCTGACCTTCAAACCCTCTATCCCCAAGGCCTGAAACAATCAGTATTGAGTGACCAACACTCTGAAGTAGGATAACGTGAGGACTGCAGATGCTGGAGATCAGAGTTGAAAAGGGTGGCACTGGAAAAGCGCAGCAGGTCAGGCAGCATCTGAGGAGCAGGAGAATCAACGTTTCTGGCATGGGCTGAAAATGTGTTGCTGGAAAAGCGCAGCAGGCCAGGCAGCATCTGTGGAGCAGGAGAATCAACGTTTCCGGCACAGGCCCTTCATCAGGAAAGGGCTGATCAGCAGGCCTGATCAGAGGTTTGTACCCAAAACACTGATTCTCCTGATTCTCAGATGCTGACTGACCTGCTGGGACACTTTTCGACTGTGAAATAGGGTAGCGCAAAAGAAATTATAGAAAAGTTTAAGAAAGCATTAAGTGAAACAGTGATGGTTGTTTTGGATTGATTTAATAAAAGGCCTGAATTATTGGCTTTAACTACATTCCTTCAAAAAGGACATCTTTGTTAAGCAAAGGGATGTGGAAGCTAAGCTCTCTGCTTCTGTCTTTCATTCATGTCAGAGAGTCAGACAACTTAGCAATGATGCTGTCAATATGAGTCACCTATGTTAATACAGTTGGCTCCAAATCCATGACTACAGTATTTGTTTTAAGAAATTTATTTATAACCAACACAGTTTAAATGCTTCAAATGTAAGCATTTCAAATAAAGTTGACACCATTCCAGGCAGCCTGATTATTCCAACCACCTAGAATTCTCCAGACAAGTTTTTTTTGTCTAATATAGAACATAAAACAGCACAGCGCAAACAGGCCCTTCAGCCCTCAATGTTGTGCTGACATTTTATCCTACTCTAAGATCAAACTAACCAACATACTCTTCATTGTACTATCTTCCATGTGCCTATCCAAGAGTCACTTAAATGTCCCTAATGTATCTGACTCTACGACCACTTCTGCTGTGTATTTCACGCACCCACCACTCTCTGTGTAAAGAACCGACCTCTGACACGTTCCCTAAACCTCCTCCAATTACCTTAAAATTATGCCCCTCATCATAGCCATCTCTGCCCTGGGAAAATGTCTCTGGTTATCCACTTTATCTCTGCCTGTCATCATCTTGTACCTATCTATCAAGTCACTTCTCATTGTTTTTCGTTCCAATGAGAAACTTCATCAACCTTTCTTCACAAGACATGCCCTCCAGTCCAGGCAGAATCCTAGTAATTCTCCTCTGCATCCTCTCTAAAGCTTCCACATCTTTCCAATAATGAACTGAACACAATATTCCAAGTGTGGTCTAACCAGGGCTTTATAGAGCTGCAGCATAACCTCGTAGCTTTTAAACTCAATCCTCCACTAATGAAAGCCAACACACCATACGCCTTCTTAATAACCCTATCAACTTGAGTGGCAACTTTGAGAGATCTATGGACATGGACACTAAGATCCCTCTGTTCCTCCACACTGCCAAGAATCCTGCCTTTAACCCTGTATTTTGCATTCAAATTCAACCTTCCAAAATGAATCACTTCAGTTTTCCAGGTTGAACTCCATCTGCCACTTCTCAGCCTAATTCTGCATCCTGTTAATGTTCTGTTGCAACATACAACAGCACCTCCACACTATCCTCAACTCCACCAATATTGGTATCAATAGCAAACTTACTAACCCATCCTTCCATTTCCTCATCCAAGTCATTTATAAAAATCACAAAGAATAGAGGTCCCCCAGAACATTACTGGTCACTGAGCTCTGGGCTGAATACTTTCCATGATGAAAGTGAGGACTGCAGATGCTGGAGACCAGAATCATTCCAGATGAAGGGCCTATTTGTTGATTCTCCTGCTCCTTGGATGCTGCCTGACCTGCAGTGCTTTTCCAGCACTACACTCTCAACCCTGAATACTTTCCATCAATTATCTCCCTCTGTCTTCTATGGGCCAGCCAAATTCCTCTGTATCCTATGCCTTCTTATTTTCTGAATGAGCCTACCATGGTGAACCTTATCAAATGGCTTGCTAAAATCCACGTACATCACATTCACTACTCTACTTTTATCAGTGTGTTTTGTCACATCCTCAAAGAATTCAATGATGTTTGTGAGGCATGACCTTCCCCTCACAAAGCCTTGCTGACTATCTCTAATCAAACTATAGTTGTCCAAGTAATCATAAATTCTGTCTCTCAAAATCCTCCCCAACACTTTGCCCACCACCAACATAAGACACACTGGCCTATAATTCCCAGGGTTATCTCTACTCCCTTTCTTGAACAAAGAAATTATATTTGCCACCCTCCAGTGAGCAGTGAGGATGCAAAGATCATCGCTAATGGCACAGCAATCTTCTCCTTCACTTCACATAGTAACATTGGGTATATCCCGTTTGGCCCATGGGACTTATCTATCCTCATGTTTTTCAAAACTTCAAGCACATCCTCCTCCTCCACATCAACCTATTCAAACATATCAGTCTGTTTCACACTGTCCTCACAAATGACAACGTCCTTCTCAGTAGTGAATACTGAAACAAAGTATTCATTAAGGACCTCCTCTACCTCCTCTGACTCCAGGCACGAGTTCCCTCACTATCCCTGATCAGCCCTACCCTCACTCTGGCCCTACTCCTTGTTCCTCACATCAGTGTAGAACACCTTGGAGTTTTCCTTAATCCCACTCACCAAGGCTTTTTCATGCCCCCTTCTAGCTCTCCTAAGTCCATTCTTCAGTTACCTGGCTACCTTGTGACCCGCTAGAGCCCTGTCTGATCCTTGCTTCCTCATTCTGAAGTAAGCTTCCTTTTTCTTCTTGTCTAGCTGCTCCACATCTCTTGTCACCCGAGGTTCCTTCACTCTACCGTCTCTTCCTTGTTGCAGTGGGACAAACCCATCCAGCAAGTGGTCTCTAAACAAGGTCCACATTTCTGTCGTGCATTTCCCTGAGAATATCTGCTCCCAACTTAGGCAGACCAGTTCCTGCCAACTTGCATTGTAATTTCCCCTCCCCCAATTAAATACTTTCCCATAATGTCTGCTCCTAACCCTCTCGAGGAGTATCGTAAAGGTCAGGGAGTTGTGATCACTATCACTGAAATGCTCTCCCATAGAGTGGTCTGACACCTGACCTGGTTTGTTGACAAGCATGAAATCCAATATGGCCTCCCCACTAGTCGGTCTGTCTACATATTGAGTCAGGAATCCTTCCTGGACATACTTGACGAATTCTGCTCCATCCAAACTATTTGCATTAAAGGAGGTACCAACCAATATTAGAGAATTTGAAGTCACTTCTGTTACTTCTGCACCGTTCCAAACTCTGCTGCATAATATGTTGAATTTTCACCTTTAGAAAGAGCAGAGTGCAGATTGATCACTTTTTTTGTTCTAATTGTAGAAGTTCCAGTTTTCTATTCATGCTATTGTTGGTTTTTGTTCCGATTAAGTTGCTATATGTACACTTCAATGGGCTAAGGCATATTTACAAATTGGTTGTTTGAATTTGCATTTATAGAGGAGTATGAAAAATAGCTGCTGGAAAACAGAACACTGGAAAGACATGGCAGGATCACCACATCAGCAAAGAGTAAGATGGGTTTAAAATGCCTCTACTTTAAAATCGGTATCATCCTGTTGCAGTCTCAATCCCTCAAATTGCCTCGGCACCACATTATCTTTGTACCTCCCCCAGTGCACCAACACTGTCTTCCACTGCTGTTTGTTGGTGCTAAGCTGGAAACTCCAGCTGTTAATGAGAGCTGCCAGGAATCTCAGAGACATAGTTATTTGCATCACATCTTGCATCTCTTTCCTGCTTTGCATGGGCAGCACAGTGGCTCAGTGGTTAGCACTGCTGCCTCACAATACCAGGTTCGATTCCAGCCTCGGGTGACTGTCTGTGTGGAGTTTGCACATTCTCCCCGTGTCTGCGTGGGTTTCCTCCGGGTGCTCCGGTTTCCTCCCACAGTCCAAAGATGTGCAGGTCAGGTGAATTGGCCATGCTAAATTGCCCGTAGCATTAGGTCAAATAGTCAGAGGGAAATGGGTCTTGGTGGGTTACTTTGGAGGTTCGGTGTGGACTGGTTGGGCTAAAGGGCTTGTTTCAACACTGTGGGGAATCTAATCTAATCTAAACATTTTGCTCTGCACCCCTCTCTCCTCCATCCTCCCTTTTACCAGTTTATCCCATAAAAGCTATGGTTTCATCATGACCAACAATCTCTTGCCTCATGCTTTTTCTTGACACTTGGGTTTCATTTTAACATCTAAAATCGTGGATGGATTGCGATCAGGTTGAATATTAAAATTTCCAAACAAGCCATTTCCAATTTTGAAGGATCTGGAATAGAGGTGGGATGATCAACTGACCAACCACGCTGTTCTGATATTTGTTATGACCAGGTGAGGGGTGAATCAGTCCTGATGGAAACAGTAAAAGTCATCAAACTGCACAAAGTCTTCAGCAGCCCTGCAGATGGAGTGCAGCATAGACATAGGCCTGTCCAACCACGACCAACTATTTGAGTTCCTGTTTGCATCTGGCACATTCTCGGTCAGATGACCATCACCAAGCCAGTGTTCTTTTCTGACCATTGCCTCTGGCGGCTGACTGTAACCTACAAAGATGACTAACAGGCTGGCAAGGGAAGGTGGAAGCTGAACATGAAACTGTTGATCCAGAACACATTGAGGATCTCAAAAGGGATTGCAGAGTTTGGAGAACCATCAAGCCCCTCCTTGAGTCTCCATTGGACTGGTGGGAAACAGTCAAGGGGACCATTGAGAGGTTTTCTCCTCAAAGGTGTTCAGAAGGTGAGAGAGAGAGGGAAATGGAGAAAGTTGCCGAAACTCCTGAAAATCATGCCAAACCCAAACCCAATGGGGTCGATGTCAAGGGAGGATCTCCAGGTGGTGAAGAACCAACAAACCTCACTCTTTGCCTTGGAGGTTTCCAAGATAATCATACAGTTGAGAGCCCACACCGTGGAGGAGGATGCAACATGCTCACGTTTCTTCTTCCAGAAGGGGTGCAGGAAGAGCTCTGTGGTCAGCAGCCTGAAGGAAGAAGATGGCTCTGTAACGTCATCCCAGTCTGACATCCTGAGGCTCAGCCAATCCTTTTATGCCAGACTGTATCACACAAAGCCCATAGACAGCGCAGCCTCCCCATCATTCTTGTCCTTTATTATGGAGGGTCTTAGACAACAGCACATGGGTAACATGTGCAAATCTATAAGCCAAGCTACTATCACTTCTGCTTGTAAGTGAAGGTGATGTTACCTTCTAATTTCCATCCGTCTGGAAATTCGAAATTGGAGAACACTTTCACTACTGGGTGCAGATTACAAAATCCTGTCTAAGGTCATCACCAACCGGGTCAGGTCTGCTCTGGGATTGGTGGTGTCACCCTGACCGTGCTGTACCAGGCAGGATGATCTCTGAAAGCCTCAGGCTCTTTAGGGATACAATTGCCTAGGTCCAGGACAGTGGGGGGGGGGGTCGGTGGGGGGTAGATACCTGCCTCATCAGCCTGGGCCAGGGGAAGGCCTTCAACAGGATATCGCACACTTACATGTGGGACTGCTCTCCAAAAAGAACTTTGGGGAATGAATCTGCAATTGGATCCGACTGCCCTATACTAACATCATTAGTGCAGTCTCAGTCAATGGGAGGAAAGCAAGGCTTCCCGATCAGATCGAGAGTCAGGCAGGGCTGCCCACTTTCTCCTGCCTTGTTTGTGTGTTGGAAAGAGCCATCAGGAAGGATGTGATCCTGAGAGGAGTGACTATTCCAGGCAGCAAGGGCTGCAGGTCAAAGCCTCCCTCTACATGGATGATGTTCCTGTTTTCTGCTTGGGTCCGCTGTCAGTGCAAAGACTCATGAGCATTTGTGACCAGTTCAAACCAGTCTCAGGAGCCAAGGTAAATTGAGGTAAGAGCGAGGCCATATCCTTTGGGAACTGGACTCAAGCAATCCTTTATCCCTTTCACCGTCAGGACAGATTACCTGACACTGATGGGAACATAGTTCAGACACATCTTGGGAGAAGCACATCGCCAAGGTGAGGAAGAAACTGGGCTTCTGGGAGCATTACTCCCTCTCCATAGCAGGCAACACCCTGGTCATCAGGTATGAGACACTCTCTCTGTTGTTGCATGTGAGGGTGCAGGTCTGGCCCATTCCCTGGACCTATACCATTACAGTCACCCGAGCCAACTTCTACTTCATGTGGAGATCTAAGGTGGACCTAGTCCATATGGACACCATGCATAAAACTCTGGATAATTGGGGGAAATATAGCCAACACCACCCTCATCTTAATGGCCACCTTTGTTTGTGGCTGCATCAAGATGTACATTGACCCACAGTACACAAACACTAAGTACTTGTGTCCTACCACTCCCTGGTGGTGCAGAAGATGGGTCTGGCCTTGTTGCAATGGAATGCTCGAAATAGTTGGATCATTCCATATCACCTGTCCTTTCTGGAGAAATTTTCAAAGAAAAATACCCTTGACCACAAGTCCTTCAGGAAGTGATCCTGCGGGAAAAGAAAGGGTGGATTTCTGTCAGCTTGTTCCCTGAAATCATTTGGCAGAATGCCCCATCTCCAGAACTTTCCAAGAACAACCAAGACATCGCTTGGCTGGTGGTGAAAAGGACACTACCTGTGAGATCCTTCATGTACATTGGTCAGTCTACAGGATGGAGACTGTCACATATCTCCTTCTGGAATGTTTCTTTACAAAAGGAGTCTGGAGAGAGATGCAATGGCTTTTATTGAGGCTCATTCTGGGCAGCTCTGTGACACAGGACTCAGTGCTCTACCGACTGTTCTCCAGATACACACAGAGCTGAACATTACCTACGGCCAGAGGACCATCAGCTCAAAATGAAAGACGCTCTTTGGTCTGCCTAAAACTTGTTGGTTTTCCAGAGCAAGGAATTAATCCCAACCAAGCAGTGCAGACTAGCACAGTCCAAAGCCTAGGACTGTGTGCTGAGGGATGTACTAAAGCCTGGGGTAGCTGCCACTGGGAGAAAGATCATCTAAGGACTTCCGGCCAAAGTCAAATGGGGGTCCATTCAGTTATTGGACCCTTACAATGCTTCAAATTTGTAAATATAGCCTTGTACAAGGAAAAAATGCCTTTGGTTTGTTTATTGGTTGGAGTCAAGCTCCAATGCTTGTTTGTTTCTTCATATGATACTGTACAGAACCAAATTTCTTAAGTGACGCTATACACACACACACACAAAGAAATTTTAATGGAGTAAAGTATATTTTGAAATAAGAAAAGAGAATCGCTCCCCTTTTTCCAATCTCCACAAATTGCCACAACAAAGATTAATGCCCTTTTAGCATGAAGATATAGCTCTCCGTAATTAAAGTGCAGTTATCCAATTTCTGCCATATTACTAAAGAGATAATTATCAGTTTTTTGGATGAAAGAATGAACAGTTTTACTGTCTGTTATCTCCGAGGTAAAAATAATGAACTGCAATGTCGCATGCACAAGTTTAAATTTAAAAAGGAACACCGTCCAACATAAAAGGAAGATTGAACGGAATACAAAGCTTAAAATTCTTCAGGTGTAGCGTTTGATCTTAAGGCTATAGTTGTTTTAATTGCTGTCTCATATCATCAGCAGTAGTGAACATTTCAGTTATACTTTGAGATTTCCACATTTTGATGTTACTTTATAATCTGTATTGTTAATGGACTTTTTTTTTCTTGAGAGGTACTTTCTCCTCCTGGTTCCAGTTCTGTGGTCAAAAATACATCTTCCCCTTTCTGCCACAAATGACTCCTTGAAATATGGTGAGGAGTCATCTAGACTCAAAACAGTTGGCTTTCTCTCTCTCGCCATGGATGTCACCTGAACCACTGTGATCTCAAGCATTTGTTGTTTTCAGACTTGTATTATCACTTTGTGTTGTGTATCTTGACAACAGAAGTTGTTTTTAAAGGTTTGCTAATTGTACGTGAGGTTCCGTCTCCAATTTGTGAAAATTCCCAAACATGAGATGAGGTCCTTTCTCAGGCATTTGATAAAATGTTAATTTCAATTCGAATAGTTTTGTTTATTTCACATTGGTTTTATGAAGTTTGGCCAACCTTTATGATCAGCAGGTGATTTCTCTGGCCAGCTGAAGTCTGCCTATGTTTTGTACCTTTTATTAAAAACCATTTAATTTCATTAAAGTGCCAGCTGTTGAAATCAGATGATAGCATTTGAAATCCCGTAGTTCATATTTTATCACTATTGTGAGAATTATAATGAGTACATTTAAATATTACGACACAACATTTAGCCTGTCTTCCTGAGCCCTGGGGACACTGTCAGTGAAAGGCAGGTGGGGACAATTTGCAGAAATGTAAAGGAAGCCCAATCTTCCTCCACCCTACACAAACCCTTGCTCTATAATGCTCCACAAACCAAACCCGGTAAAAATCAGCCCCTGATGGCATTGGAGCATAATACACAGCACGTACATTTTTCAGCTCTGGTAACTGGTTAAGGAGATGGGTTCGAATGCTGTCACTAAATACCAAATCCTTCGGGTGTCTTGAGATCAGAACTCATTTGCCCTTTTTTAATTATAATTGACTTTGTTGGCACCTTTCATTACAAGTAACAGATTTCTTGTGTTCCATTTATTATTGATTGTGTTTGTGTATAATTTGCTTTATGCCTATAACTTGGTCAATGCGTATCACAGTTTCCACAGTCGAGACCAATTTGTTGTCACTTTCAATTTGCCAGACAAAACTTACCATCAGCGTTAAGAAAAGGTAATAGGGTTTCAGCTCAGTATGATGGAATTTTCTTCAGAGATGTTCAACATGAATCACTTCGCAATGAAGTCCCCGAAATAAGTAAATTCCATTCTGCAGTTGATGGTGCTACCTTTTTTTTGCAGAAAATTGAGATTAAATTGCCCACTTAGCAGAGAGCTGTGAACATTTGCTTCTAGTTACTGCTGGAACATTGGACAGCAAAATGCATGGAGATATTGGACCTGGACAGAGAGTATGAACTGGGCTGCAGCACATTTCTTAAATTCAGCCAGGAATGTTGTCGATTACGGTGTCATACTTAAAAATAATTGTTCACTTAGTCCTGAATAATTACACGCATATAATATACCAAAATTAAATGGCACCTCCATCATCTAAATAGCCTCTTATTATTAATAATATATCAGAGAGAGTGCAACAGCAAACATGCTTATGTCATCTCAAAACTCTGAAGGTTATATTTATAAATACACCAAAAGAACATACGATACGTTCAGAAAATGTTGGAATTTGGGAGAAAAGTAACAGAGCTAACTGCATTGAAAGGATTGCAGTCTGGCTTGCAGTGAGAGAGGAGTTAACTCCTTGAGTCTGCACAATCCACTTAAGTGAAATCTCCAGTCTCCTGCTTCTCCAATAACATCATAATGACTTGGAGCAAGACCTTGTTTAGGTCAGATTTATATTCTTTTGGAAAGTACACTTCTGTAAATTTTATCAATTGTGTTTTATTTATTTCAGAGAATCAAGTCTTTCTAGAGGAATCAATTCTGTCAACACAATAAGTGAGTTGCATTTCTTTTTCTCTCCCTTTCTCTTCCCTGTCTGGGTTTCTCTCTCTTTGTCTCTCTAGGTCTTTCTCTCTCCCCTCTGCCCACACTCTGGTGAAAAATCACAACATCCTTCCGGGTAAAATTTTGTATTGTCGACAAAGCACTTGTCTTGGTGAAAGCAGTGTAGGAGTATCTCTGTCCCAGCTGACAGAGAAGAAATACACTCCCAGGGTGGGAGAGAAAGTGTTCTCACCAATTACAGGAAAAGTCAACACACCATTTAGTGCATTTTATTCAAAACTGTGAACTATTGAAGAAAACACATCTTTAATCAGCCTTACAATTTTAATTATGTAATCTGTAATGCTTTTTTTCTGAGTGAGTCACAAGAGGCTCCAAAATCAATCAATGAATTGTGATGTAGCTTAATCCAAATAAAGTCATAAGTCGTCTGGTGCAGAAATGTCCATTAACTTACCAAACAGACTGTGCATTGAGAAAACTTGACATGGAAATCAGGGTGAGCAACTGCCATGTTCACCTCAGCAGTTGCTCCAAATGACCTCCACATTAGATACCAGGTATCAATACTTCAGGGCATGCTGCATAGGCAGCAACCATGAAGCCCAATATGTGCCAACCTCCAGGAATCCTCATGCACAGATCCCTCCTACTTATAAGCTGCTGCTGCACCTTGGACTGCACTTGCAACTCTCATCGTAACACTGAAGGATCCTGTGTGCCCAGGGACATGCACCCAATCCATGGACCGAACTAGGCTGCGTCTCATTTGGTGGTCTGGTTTAAGATCGTAATGTAATTTTGTAACCTCATCCAGAACCATAATAACATTAGTGGTTGCATCGTAACAATTGTAGCAGTTGCATTTTCCTTATATCAATAGATAATACTGCTCAATATGCTTGGAAATCTGTAGTCAGATGGTAATGTATTTTTGTTGTATGTAATCCATAGACCAGAATAATTTTCATTTCTTTATTCTTTCCTGAGATATGGGCACTTTGGCACATCCTTAATTGCTTTTAAATTGAATATCTTGTAAGGCCATGTCAAAACAGAAAGTGAGGACTGCAGATGCTGGGGAGTCAGAGTTGAAAAGTGTAGTGCTGGAAAAGCACAGCAGGTCAGGCAGCATCCAAGGAACAGGAGAGTCTAGGTTTCAGGCATAAGCCCTTCATCAGACATGTCAAAGGGTGGCTAAGAGTCAACCATATTGCTGAGAATATGGAGGCCAGACTGGAGAAGGATGACAGATTTTATTCTCCAAATAATCTTGGTGAAGCAGATAGGTTTTGACAAAAATTGATGTTGATTCTACGATTACCATTACTGTCCATTTCTGGGATGCTATACCCCATATCAATACAGCTTCCTGCTAGCATGGAGTTGCTGGAGAGGACAAGCAATAAACTGCTTAACTAATGTCACCTCAAGTCCAAAACTAAGACAACTTCAATCTCGATCACAGCTGCAGTAGTCATACTGAGAGGCCAAGTTCCAGAACTCATATTAGTGAGTTCACGGAGTCATACGAGGAACAAGGTGTTGTTAGATGACAAAAATCTCAATCCCAACACCAAGTTCATGCTCAACAGGGAAGCAGACTAACCTGTCCTCCTGTATGCATCAGAGACATGGACAAAATACAACAGGCATCTCAAATCCCAAGAGGAGTGTCACCAGCAATGCCTCTGCAAAAGCCTAAAAATCTACTGTCAGAATAAATGAACAAAACCCAGTGTCCTTTCTCAGGCTCACACTCCCAGTATTGAAGAAATCCTTCTCAAACCTGCTTAAGAGAAGAGAAATTACTGAGACCAACTTTCACTTGCAGACTAACCAATTGATTTTTGAACTCTATCAGTGGACATGGTGTGAGTTTTAATTAATTCTTTTGTTTTTATACAGTTTACCTCTGGTTTATAAGTGAAATCATAAATTAAAATCAATGTAGTTTGGTGCAAAGGCATTCCTTGGAAATTGTAGTTGGTTCGCTTGGTAAAGGTATGCCCAGATGAACCATATATGCTTTAGTTTCTCAAGTTTTATCTCAACAAAAAACCAGGGACTGATCTTGGACAGGGTGAAAGTGGGTACTGAAATCACCATTTCAGGCAAAAGTCCTTCATCAGGAAACCTTCCTGATGAAAGGTTTTTGCCCAAGAAGTCAATGCTGCCTGAACTGCTGTGCTTTTCCAGCACTACTCTAATCTTGGACAGTCAGGGTATGGAGTTGTATAATTGATCTTTAGGATGGTTCCTGCTACTGGCTTCTTTCTATCACTCCATGATATAACGGGTATATGGTAAGGATAAGGTGAAAACCAGACTACTCAACAATCTTTTGGTCTTTATAGACAAATATCGAATGATATGAAAGATTTAGGTCATTCAGCCAACTGGCCAAACTTTTGTCGGGTAAGAAATCAATAGTGATTGACCATAAACTAATTAGACATAAAAAGGCTTAAATTAAAATGACCAATGGCAAAAGTTAAATTCTGCATTGTCAAAAGACTTTTTTTTAAACTTGACTTATTGGAATTGCCTAATTTTAGTCATTCAATTCAAATATTAATTTCTCTCGATCAGCAGATAAATTATTCAAACACGTAGTTTGCTCATTAATGGGATAGTTTCATGATTTGTAAGGGGACGTTGTTCAACTGTTTGCCTCTGTAGTGGCCTGTGTGAACATTCCTCAATATTCCTGTAGCTGGGGCTCTTTATACTCGGAGGTGGAGTAAATTACAGCTACTAACATCAAAAAACCCCCAGAACTTTGATTACTTGTTTGAAGTGCCATCTCCCAATACAAAGAAAGCTTAACTGAAACTTAAGGTGCTTCATCCAAACACCACATTGTCCAGTTATCGAAGGAATAATTTAATTCTTACCTCCTAATCGTGTTGAAGGGGAAGTTAGTAAAATTATTAGAAATGGGAATCTAAGCCTAATCCACTATCAGGATTCTTTCACTTTCAGTTTAATCAGAGCAAATTTGGTGTCTGATAACTCCGTCCACGCCTGAAAGATGGAATTCTAGCTATAATATTTAAGTGAAGCTCCATGTCTCAGGTTTTATCAATTGTCATGACCCACTTGGGAAAGTGTCAGGAGAGTTTTTACAGCTCCGGTCATCAGACATCCATCTACTCTAATCCCATTTTCCAGCATTGTTTTGATTTAATTTATTTTGTCACATGTAAAAGAAAGTGAGCACTGCAGATGCTGGAGATCAGTGTCGAGAATGTATTGCTGGGAAAGCACAGCAGGTCAGGCAGCGTCCAAGGAGCAGGAGAATTGACTTACACCCGAAACGGCAATTCTCCTGCTCCTCGGATGCTGCCTGACCTGCCGTGTTTTTTCAGCAACACACTCTCAACTATGGGCACATGAGAGAATAGTTGATTGTGACCCAATTCATATCACCTTTCTGCAAGGAAAGAGAGGATTTGTTTTGGAGAATGGAGGGTTTTTTTTTTCTCTGCTGTATTGTTCACACCCAGTTTGTCGACCTGCCCAGGAGCCAAATCGGGGTAGTCAGGTTGAGCTCTCCTGACCACATACAGGCTGGATAATGTGTTGCTGGAAAAGCGCAGCAGGTCAGGCAGCATCCAAGGAGCAGGAGAATCGACGTTTCGGGCATAAGCCCTTCTTCAGGAATGAGGAGGGTGTGCCGAGCGGGATAAGATAAAAGGTAGGGAGGAGGGACTATGGAGAGGGGTGTTGGGAATGCGATAGGTGGAAGGAGGTCAAGGTGAGGGTGATAGGCTGGAAACGGGGTGGGGGCTGAGAGGTCAGGAAGAAGATTGCAGGTCAAGAAGGCGGTGCTGAGTCCAAGGGTTGGGACTGAGATAAGGTGGGGGGGGGGGGGGGGGGGGGGGGGGGGGTTAAAATGAGGAAGCTGGAGAAATCTGCAAATCTGCATTCACCCCTTGTGGTTGGAGGGTTCCTAGGCGGAAGATGAGTCGCTCTTCCTCCAGCCGTCGTGTTGTCATGGTCTGGTGATGGAGGAGGCCAAGGACCTGCATGTCATTGGCGGAGTGGGAGGGGGAGTTTAAGGGTTCCGCCACGGGGTGGTTGGGTTGGTTGATGCGGGTCTCCCAGAGGTGTTCTCTGAAATGTTCCGCAAGTAGGTGGCCTGTCTCCCCAATGTAGAGGAGGCCACATCGGGTGCAGTGGATGAAGTAAATGATGTGTGTGGAGGTGAATTTGTGATGGATATGGAAGGATCCCTTGGGGCCTTGGAGGGAAGTGAGGGGGGAGGTGTGGGCGTAAGTTTTGCATTTCTTGCAGTTGCAGAGGAAGGTGCCGGGAGTGGAGGTTGGGTTGGTTATGGGTGTGGTCTTTCCGGAATGCTGATAGGGGAGGGGGAGGGAAATATATCCTTGGTTGTGGGGTCTGTTTGGAGGTGGCGGAAATGATGAAGGATGATACGACGTATCTGGAGGTTGGTGGGGTGGTAGGTGAGGACCAGTGGGGTTCTGTCCTGGTGATGATTGGAGGGGGCGGGGTACAAGGGCAGAGGAGTGGGAAGTGGAGGAGATGCAGTTGAGAGCATTGTCAACCACGCCTGAGGGGAACTTGCACTCTTTGAAGTAGGAGGCCATCTGGGCTGATCAGTATTGGAATTGGTACTCCTGGGAGTAGATGCGGAGTCAACGAAGGATTTGGGAATATGGGATGGTGTTTTTACAGGGGGCAGGGTGGGAGGAGGTGTAATCTAGGTAGCTCTGGGAGTCGGTCGGTTGATAGCGAATGTTTGTGTTGCGTCGGTGGCCCGAGATAGAATTGGAGAGGTTTAGGAAGGGGATGAAGGAGTCTGAGATGGTCCTGGTAAATTTGAGGTTGGGGTGGAAGGTGTTAGTAAAGTGGATGAACTGTTCAACCTCCTCGTGGGAGCACACGGTAGCGCCGATACAGTCATCGATGTAGTGGAGAAAAAGGCGTGGTGTAGTGCCGGTGTAGCTGCAGAAGATGGCCTGTTCCACATATCCTACGAAGATGCAGGCATAGCTGGGGCCCGTGCGGGTGCCCTTGGCTACTCTTTGGTTTGGAGGAAGTGGGAGGATTGGAAAGAGAACCAGTTCAGTCAGTCAAAGGAGGGTGTCAGTGGAAGGGTAGTGGTTGGGTCAGTGGGAAAGGAAGAAGCGGAGGGCTTTGAGTCCTTCGTGATGGGGGATGGAGGTGTATAGGGACTGGATGTCCATGGTGAAGATAAGGCATTGGGAGTTGGGGAAGCGAAAATCAAAGAGGAGGTGGAGGGCATGGGTGATGTCCCTAACGTAGGTGGGCAGTTCTTGGACTAAGGGGGACAGGATCATGTCGAATTATGCAGAGATGAGTTCGGTGGGGCAGGAGCAGGCTGAGACAATGGGTCGGCTGGGGCAGTCAGGTTTGTGGATTTTGGGCAGGAGGTAGAAACGGGCAGCGCGGGGATGTGGGACTATGAGGTTGGAGGCGGTGGATGGGAGATGATGGTTTGGTGGTGGGAGGTGGGGTAATGGTCAAGGGGGCATTAGGAGGAGGTGTCCGCGAGCTGGCGTTTAGCCTCAGCAATGTAACGATTGGTGCGGCAAACCACCACTGCGCCTCCCTTGTCTGCCAGTTTGATAGTGAGGTTGGGGTTGAAGTGGAGGGAGTGGAGGGCTGCACATTCCGAGGGTGAGAGGTTGGAGTGGGTAAGAGGGGTGGACAGTTTGAGTCGGTTAATGTCGCGGCGGCAGTTGGCTATAAAGAGATCGAGGGCGGGTAAGAGGCCAGCACGGGATGTCCAGGTGAATGGGGTGTGTTGGAGGCAGGAGAAGGGATCGTCAGAGGGTGGGCGGGAGTCTTGGTTGAAGTAGTAGGCACGGAGACAAAGGCGGCAGAAGAATTGTTCGATGTCTCGCCGCGTGTTGAACTCGTTAATCCGGGAGCATAGGGGGATGAAGGTGAGGCCTCTGCTGAGGACTGATCTTTCATCCTCAGAGAGGGGGAGGTCTGGAGGGATGGTGAAAATACGGCAGGGCTGGGAACTAGGACCTGGTGTGGGATTGGAGCTGGGAGTGGGGTTGGGGTTAGGTGTGGGGGCAGAGATTGGCATGGGGGCAGAGATTGACGTGGGGGCGGAGATGCATGCGGCGTGGTCGTTCTGCAGTGAGTGACGTCACCGGGGGCAGAAGTAGATGCGGTGATGGCAGAAACAGTGTTGTTCCCGATGGCTGTGGACCCCGCAGAGGCTGCGAATCTGTCGGTGATGGTCTTCCTGGCGATCGTGGAGGCGGTTGTCTGGGTGGCGATCGCGGAGGCTGCATGGTTGGTGGGGGTGGAAGTGACGTCATGGTTCACGCCAGCGGTTGCTGCATCGGCTGCTTGGGTAATGGCGCCAGAGCGGTTTTTCCGGAGGCCAATGGAAGATACTGGAACGGTTGAGGAATCCGGAGTGTGGGGGTAAGTACATGAAAGTTTTTGGTAGTTACTGTCTTTAATTTCCGATATGGCTAGGAAGAACTGTTTGTTTATTGTATGGATTCTTCTGTGGATGAAGAGTAGAGGTCCTTTGCAGGTCTGTGTGAGTATTGTCCCGAGTGTTGTTGGAGGCTTCAGATTTGTTGTAGGTACTGGTTGTCCCAGTTGGATCCAAATTGTGTTGGTCTGAATGTAGTCTGGAGTCCATGCGGGGTCAGTCGGTTCCATAGGTGCTGAGGAAGGAGATGTGGCTATGGTAACGAGTCTGTTTAAGGATGTGGCTAAAGAGCTTCACGGCAGAGGAGATGACCTGGGGGGTGCAGTGAGAGAGGGACTCACTGAAATCCTTGTAGAGGGAGGAAGAGAGCTTCTTCAAGGAAGGCATCCTTGCTAGAGGATTCGCAGTAGGTTAAAATCTTCTAGGAGAAAGTGAGGACTGCAGCTGCTGGAGATCAGAGCTGAAAAATGTGTTGCTGGAAAAGCGCAGCAGGTCAGGCAGCATCCAAGGAGCAGGGGAATCGATGTTTCAGGCATAAGCCCTTCTTCAGGAATGAGGAGGGTGTGCCGAGCAGGATAAGATAAAAGGTAGGGAGGAGGGACTATGGAGAGGGGTGTTGGGAATACGATAAGTGGAAGGAGGTTAAGGTGAAGGTGATAGGCCGGAGGGGGGGTGGGGACGGAGAGGTCAGGAAGAAGATTGCAGGTCAAGAAGGCGGTGCTGAGTCCGAGAGGTGGGAGTGAGATAAGGTGGGGGGAGGGGAAATGAGGAAGCTGGAGAAATCTGCATTCATCCCTTGTCGTTGGAGGGTTCCTAGGTGGAAGATGAGGCGCTCTTCCTCCAGGTGTCATGTTGCCATGGTCTGGTGATGGAGGCGGCCAAGGACGCACATGTCTTTTGTGGAGTGGGAGGGGGAGTTAAAGTGTTTCGCCACAAGGCTGTTGCATTGATTGGTGTGGGTGTCCCAAAGGTGTTCTCTGAAACTTTTCGCAAGTAGGCAGTCTGTCTCCCCAGTGTAGAGGAGGCCACATCAGGTGCAACGGATGCAGTAAATGATGTGTGTGGAGATGCAGGTGAATTTGTGAAGGATATGGAAGGATCCTTTGGAGGGAAGTGAGGGGGGAGGTGTGGGTGCAAGTTTTACATTTCTTGCGGTTGCACTGCCTCCAACCTCATAGTCCCACAACCCCGCACCGCCCGTTTCTACCTCCTGCCCAAAATCCACAAACCTGACTGCCCCGGCCGACCCATTGTCTCAGCCTGCTCCTGTCCCACCGAACTCATCTCTGCATACCTTGACACGGTCCTGTCCCCCTTAGTCCAAGAACTCCCCACCTACATTCGGGACACCACCCATGCCCTCCACCTCCTCCATGATTTTCGCTTCCCTGACCCCCAATGCCTTATCTTCACCATGGACATCCAGTCCCTATACACCTCCAGCCCCCATCACGAAGGACTCAAAGCCCTCCGCTTCTTCCTTTCCCACTGACCCAACCACTACTCTTCTACTGACACCCTCCTTCGACTGACTGAACTGATCCTCACTCGAACAACTTCTCTTTCCAATCCTCCCACTTCCTCCAAACCAAAAGAGTAGCCATGGGCACCAGATGAGCCCCAGCTATGCCTGCATCTTTGTAGGATATGTGGAACAGTCCATCTTCTGCAGCTACGCTGGCACCACACCACACCTTTTTCCTCCTCTACATCAATGACTGTATCGGCGCTACCTCGTGCTCCCACGAGAAGGTTGAACAGTTCATCCACTTTACTAACACCTTCCACCACGACCTCAAATTTACCAGGACCATCTCAGACTCCTCCCTCCCCTTCCTAGACCTCTCCAATTCTATCTCGGGCGACCGACTCAACACAAACATTTACTATAAACCGACCGACTCCCAGAGCTACCTCCTCCCACCCTGCCCCTGTAAAAACACCATCCCATATTCCCAAATCCTTCGCCTACACCGCATCTGCTTCCAGGAAGACCAATTCCAATACTGAATAACCCAGATGGCCTCCTTCTTCAAAGACACAATTTCCCCTCAGACGTGGTTGACGATGCTCTCAACTGCATCTCCTCCACTTCCCACTCCTCCGCCCTTGTACCCCGCCCCTCCAATCGCCACCAAGACAGAACCCCACTGGTCCTCACCTACCACCCCACCAACCTCCAGATACGTCGTATCATCCTTCATCATTTCCGCCACCTCCAAACAGACCCCACAACCAAGGATATATATTCCCTCCCCTATCAGCATTCCGGAAATACCATTCCCTCGTAAGGTCCACACACATAACCAACCCAACCTCCACTCCCGGCACCTTCCCCTGCAACCGCAAGAAATGCAAAACTTGCACCCACACCTCCCCCCTCATTTCCTCCAAGGCCCCAAGGGATCCTTCCATATCCATCACAAATTCACCTGCACCTCCACACACACCATTTACTGCATCCGCTGCACCCGATGTGGCCTCCTCTACATTGGGGAGACAGGCCGCCTACTTGCGGAACATTTCAGGGAACACCTCTCGGACACCCGCACCAACCAACCCAACCGTCCCGTGGCTGAACACTTTCACTCCCCCTCCCACTCCACCAAGGACATGCAGGTCCTTGGCCTCCTCCATCGCCAGACTCTGACTACACGACGGCTGGAGGAAAAGCGCCTCATCTTCCACCTAGGAACCCTCCAACCACAAGGGATGAATGCAGATTTCTCCAGTTTCCTCATTTCCCCTCCCCCACCTTATCTCAGTCCCAACCCTCGGACTCAGCACCGCCTTCTTGACCTGCAATCTTCTTCCTGACCTCTCCGCCGTCACTCCCTCTCTGGTCTTCCCCAAGCCCCTCCCCCAAGTCCCTCCTCCCTACCTTTTGTCTTAGCCTGCTTAGCACGCCTTCCACATTCCTGAAGCATTTATGCCCGAAACATCGATTCTCCTGTTCCTTGGATGCTGCCTGACCTACTGCGCTTTTCCAGCAACACATTTTTCAGCTCTAATCTCCAGCATCTGCAGTCCTCACTGTCTCCTACCTGACCACATACACGGCCTTGATTGAAAAACATACCTACATCTTGTCTTTGGGCAAAACTGTACTAAGGACTCAGCAATGAGCAAATGACTCCAGAAATTCTTCCGCAAGTTGAAATGGGCATCAAAGTAAGCATAATTTACAAAAAGAGTTTTGTTAACTGGTTTCAAAGCTGTAACATCTCCTTCCACGATTTCTTTTGTTTAAAACAGGTATTCGGTTTTCTTATTTTGGTACACAATTCAAATACAAAGCAAAATAAACAGATGTTGTCTTTACAAGCAAAGTGTATTGGGCCAGATTTCTCAAGGCCAGGGGCTGAAGGAAGGTAGAAGCTGTCAGATCAAGCAGAAAGGTGCTTTTCCAGCACTGCTGTGGACCAAAAGGAGCAGAGAGGTCTCTGCTCACCACCCCAAAGCCCCTCAAGCTAACCTACCATGAATTTACAATCTTCACTGTACACCCTCACCCACAATAATCTAACTCATTCCATATGATCTGTCACTCTCTCTATCTCTCACACCGCACATTTAGCAACTCATCAACTCCTGATCTCAACTCTTGGACACTATTCCAAGGGATTCCCAGCTCCTGCCCTGCAGTGTAGGCTTGTTGCTGGGTAATTGATCATAACTGTTGTGTGTTACATCTTGATAATCATTATTTTCATAATTTTTAAAATACACAAAATATTTCTGCACTCAACCATTCGTAAAACTGTTGGAGAATGCTGTGGGAAATCTGTCACATTTTTGGTATACATGTAGCAGAGAACCATGTTTTGTGGTCATGGGTTCAAATCACACCATGTCAAATTATGAAATTTAGATTGATGGAAATCTGTTAACTGATGAAGAAGCAGAACTCTGAAAAGTATTCCAAATAAACCTATTGGACTATAACCTGGTGTTGCGTGATTTTTAACTTAAAAAAAAGCCAGACTAATATCTACCATGTAGCCATTGTGTTTTTAAAACAATCAACATCTAATTCACTGAATGTCCTTTAGAGAAGCAAATCTTCATCCTTACCTAGTCTGTTCTACTTGTGACTCCAGACCCATAACAATATGGTTGACCCTTAATCACCCTCTAAAATATCTCTAACAAGTCACTTCATTTGAATGGCAACTAGGGATGGGCAATAAATGATGGGCCAGCCAGTGATGCATACATCCTGTGAAAAATCAGAAAACAAAACGTTTAATTCATCCAATTTACTGGTCTTTGCAGGAACTGCTGAGGTTACATTTCTCAGACATCATGCTACTGACAATGTCTCCAACTGCATATTGCTGTTATTAATCATGAAATTAAGACCAATCTTTATGCTGTGAAATAATAGTGTGGAATCCTTTTGTTGTGATCTCATGAACTTCCTTCAAGCATTGGTTTGAGGAGGTTTTAACCTCCCTACACTAAAACTATATAAGTTCCTTTAAGGAACAGAATAAATAAATATTCTTAATCCCCAACCACTTCAAATAATCACAGCCCATTTGATAGACGCTTTCAAAATGATGAGCGAGCTGTGCAAAGCAAATAAGGAGGAGAAGGGGTTACCATTCGTGAAAGACAAAAAGAATGGGAGGGCATAGATTTAAAGTGAAGTACAAAGAAGTAGAGGTGCTGTCGGAAAAAAAAATGAGTGAGTACTGAAGGTCTGGAATGCATTGCCTAGAAATGTGGTGGAAGCAGGTATTTAAGAGTGAATTGGATGATTATTTCGATAGAAGTGATGTGCAGGGAAATGCGGTAAAAAGATGGGAGATACACACTGGGATATAAAACCTGAGCAGGCACGGTGCATAGAATAGCTTCCTTCTGCAGTGTAACAATTCTGTGACTCTGTACTAACAGTTACACATTACGACAAGAGTATCTAACAGCATCATTATCAAGATCCAAATTCCGATTCTGCGGTCAGCTTCCAAACAAGTCATCTACTGGAGTGGACGACTGAACTGAACCAGAATACCTAAACATTTCACTAAGTGCAGGGAAAGTGACCCATTTGTCACCAAGTGGCCAATCCATCTCATGCAGCATAATATTGATAGGAATTGATTAACCTGCCAGCATACAGTTCTCAAATTCTGATCCATATCTATAGTTCATGGCAATGTCAGAAAGACATTTTTTCAGCTGGTCTTCCTTCTTCTCTCTGAAGAGATTGTTCAAATCACAGTCAAAGCAGTTATTTAATTCCAATTAATTAAAGTGCAAAGAATGAATCTACTCTACATATCTTCTTACCATCAGAGAATATTTATACCCATGAGTCCAGTGAGTTCAATTATTCAGTTATAATGCCTGTAATATTGAAATCAGTCACTAACTCATTTGAATTAATATCCGCTGAAGCACAATCATCCTTTTGGTTAAAAAAATAGCAATGAAGACTTTTGTGAAATGTTAGTCGGATTTAATTGAAACACTTTTTAAAGAAATTTCAACTTCATAAAAAAAGTACTTTACCTTTATTAGTGAAGTCAGTGATATAATGATCTAAATCACATGCAATGCCTTACTGAATTAATAAGATCATTGTTTTGCTTTCACTCATCTCTTCTCTCCCTTTTGGACAATAGTCCTTTCAGAGAAGATAGCAGAAGGTGGAACAGTTCAGAACACGACCTAACCCACAAGTAAACTCTGTTCAGTGCAGAATAATGGCTGTAATTTTGTACAACTCCAGCTGATTGAGGGTTGGGTGTTTGTAACATTTTTATTCATTCTCTCTCAGCCCTTAATATGTTACGGAATGGATCCAAAGAAGATCACATTTAAAACCTGCAAAGAAGGATCATGTGATGAATCAAGAGCAATGAACTCCAATGGAACAAATCTGACTGAATTGCTTTAAAAGATAAGATCATTTTGATTCAGTTCCGAAGCAGGTGAAGTCCCAGGTACTGGAGCTCCTCAACATATTACACAGATATGGAGAGACAATGGAAGGGTCCATGCTGTACATGTGCTCGATGATGTCTTCAGGATTTGAACACATGAACTTCTCCATTGAGAGAGAGTATCCATCCTCTTGCAGGACCATTCTGAATGGGTGTGGGAGCAGCACAATGACATGCACAGTAGGAGAAAGCGTGATATGCTCAGGGTTGCAGAGGTTGTTTGGACTGGATATTAGCTATGTTCTGGCTTCTGGCCTTATCCTGTGACACAAATCTACCATGATACATTGCTAAGTAACTCTAGATGTTCAGTTTTCCACTGCTGACCAGTGAGAGATCTTTCAATATCACATTGTGATGCTGAAAGGAAAACTCTTTTATGGTGACTATGAAAGGTATATTATTGGGCCAGATTACTAAATTTACTCTGAATTGCAAATCTGCTCCAGCTGTTCTTGGCAGATTTGTCAGTGCATAATGTAAATCGAACACATTTCCTTTGGCAACCCTTACATGCCCTACAATGATGAGCATATCAAATTGTTGAAGGCAAGGCTAGAAATAAAAATAACTAATTTATGATTTGCTATTTTTGGAGCAGTAATGGTGGCTGAGTTATACTGCCTACTCAGTGTCTCTGTAAATACATGCATGTAGTTCTGTTCACTAAACTCTGACTCTTGACAAATGCCTGGCAATATGGAAGATGAACTAAAACGCTCATGACAAACTTAAAATTAGTCAGCTTCAAAGTTTTAAATATTGCAGAAATGCTGTAGCTGATGAGTGGATATCTAATAAGCTGTTAATTAATATTTAACATCAAATGCCAAACCACCATAAAGTTTCTTATAATACTAAATACCCTGTAGAGTTTTTTAAAATTACACACCGAGATAGGATGTTCAACATTTTGTTAATTGTATTATATTGCATCACCATAGTATTACCAGACCATAGGGCTGTTCTCTCATTAGAGGTGGTGATTTAACCTGAGGGCCACCAGATCTCAGGCATGCGAAGAGGTTGAGAAGGAGAGTCGCTCAACATGCTGATGGGAATTGAACTCACTCTGCTGGTATCACACTGCTTTGTAAATCAACAATCCAGCCAACTGACATGAACTAATTCCATTTTGTTAATAGAACTTTCAATATCTTTACCCTTTCTTTTATTCAACTAGGGTTGTATCTTTGATTGTCATAAAGCCTCTGATTACATACCATTTTATGAATTGTGATCCCCAGTGGTGAGAATATTGTTTCCTCACATGATCAGACTCGAGCTGTCATAAGAAATAAAAAAGAAAATAAGATAATTTGTCTTTACTGTAACATTTTCATGGATTGTTCTTTCCAATTGAAAGAAGTGAAAAGATGTGTAGGCTGATGTTTTGCAAGTAAGTTACTTAAAGTTTCACAACTGGTGAGACAGTATTTACAATTACAATAGTTCACAATGAATTTAGATGATTTTTATTCAGTCTGTGAGAAAGCTATATTGATGCTTATCTATATTAATATCATGTTTATTGCTGAATCTGCAAGAATGGATAAAATGTCTGTCCTTATTCTGAACCCTGGTGTACATCATTTATGAAGTGATGCATTTTGCACACTTTATTCCTTTGGTTGACATACAATATACACGACTGACACTTAAATGCATCCGGTCAATCCAGTGCAGCATCTAAATAGGATGATTGAGATAATGTAATGAACTTTAATTGATTTATGGAAGACAATAAATGTGACAGAAGTGCTTTACGGACTTTAGGAATGAATAAAAGATAAGTAATAACCGAAATTCAAGGCATGTCAAAACCACACTTAGTTGCAATAACAGATTGTTAGGCAATTGTGGAGATACGTGACTGCTTTGAATTTGTCACAACGTTACAAAAAAATTCTGTTTCCATGGATTTCAATCTATTAGTGGTTTCTCAAAAAACCCTCATTACTATTAGTGATGCTGTGAATCCAGCATGGGCTTGGCTTCATGCTGTTCAATCATTCTTTTAAATACTTACTGCAGACAAACTCAAATTTGCTTCATTTTGTTTGAAGCTTCGAATGTGCCCGGTGGCACATGATGATAAATGCCAATTGGTCCAGATTTTGTGCTTGTAATAGTCAAATTGTCAGTGGCATGGACATCACTTCATCTGAGAATGTTGGCAACTGCTGGACTTTGTACATAATGAAATGCAGAACTACAGAGGTTGCTGTCAGTGATTCTACACCTCTGTATAGAATGTGCAGTCTCCACAGACTAATCAATTGGAGAAAGGCTGATTTGATGAGACATTCCATTGTTATTAACATTCTCCATAAAATATTACACCCTATTATTGAAACGTTATTAGGTTTATAATGACCTACTAAGCTAAAAGCAACTGTTGAAGAACTCCTCTGGCCTTAGAAAATAAATATAGCATTATAATGTCAAACATTCCAATTCTCATTAAAATTCTAAGCATTTAAAATCATTGTCTATACTAATAGTTTTAGTTTCGAATTAATATCAACCATGTCCCAATAATTTGTTGCCCTCATTTTATAAAATATGATAAATGTGGTGATAAATTCCTTCACTTTTCATTCTGCTTTGTTAACTTTGAGAATACGTAAATGTGATTGGCGGTTTGTTCTAATTGATGATATTTCCCTTGGAAACGCCCATTGAATTGAAAATAACATTGAGAAAGTATAAATGCATGCCATGGTGATAGTTAGATCTTTATGGGCAGCTCTCTTTGGGATCATTAGTAAACAATGTAATTTCATTACTGACCACAAAATCAGGCCAATACTTTCTCCAGAAGGTAACAACACACAAAAAGGTGTTTATAATCCTAAACTATTACAATTCATTGAGTTTATACAAGGCTTGTGCCCAATACTCTCTAACATTATTGTTACCCACCGGTCAACAAGAAAGCATTTAATACCTAACTTTTATCAGTTGTCATTTTTCTTACTTCACTTCAGATTTAGTTCAAGTCCACAAAAGTGGTCATTTCTCTTCCAACTTCTCAATTTAATGAAAGGTCTACACCAAAAATAGTGTTCATTTTTATTTCATGTACTACCAACAGTTGCAATCTTCCTTTTTACTTTGGTCTCAAGAGGACTGTCACATTGTATTATCACATTGCACAAGATCTGACAATCAAGAAGTGTTCAAATTTATTTTTGTCTTTGATCCTTCTGTCAGTTCCAAACTTATAAGAAAGAAGACTCTATAATTTATATCTACCCACAGAGTGTGTAATCCATCCTGACCCACATAGATGCTTCTATTTGCCAGCTTTGTCATTCAGATAAGATGTTGAGCAATCTGCCAGCTGAGCTCATGCAAAAAATTCCACATAAAATGTTCCATGAAAATCTGCAAAGTAATGGGGGCCATCATTCCTCTCTCAAACATATTCTAAAGACCCCACTGACTGATCAAGCATTCATTTGATGACTGTGACATCTTGTTGGATACAAAAGGATACTGAATTTTCCTGCATATCAAAAATATCTGCAGTTCAAGAATAATTAGTTGATTGTAAACCACGTTAACACATCCTAAGAGCCTGATATAGTCCTATATTCTCTGTCTCTCTCTATTACTATCTCTCTATATTTTTGTCGATCTCTCTTTCTCAATGTTTTTCTCTCTCCATCTCTGTCCGCTTCCCTCTCTCTCGATCTCTCTCTCTGTCTCCCCCTCCTAACATAGTGCTTGTTTTGCTTAAAACAGAAATTGGTGTTAAATATGCTGCTACATATCCATAAAGGGTTAATTTGTCTAATAAACGATACACTCATTTATGGAGTATGGTATGTATTTTAGATGATTTCTGGTTGATTTGCAGATTACTATGTCTTGAATCCAAGATTGAGAGGCATCTCTGCTTCTATTGCAGAATTTGAAAATAGAGCTATTTGCTCTGATTCTTGTCTGATTCAGCCTGCCCTGAGCTCTGCGCATTGCAGTCAGACAGAGACATCCACTCATTAAAGCAGTACGTTAAGATAAATTAAGTATTGAACCGCTCCCTCAGTTTAGCACTTATTGTATATATCACGTAACAGACTCTTTTTCAAGACTTAAAAATCACCATCTGTATGAAATATGGCACTCCTTCAATAAGACACCATAATATATGCTGTTCTATCAAAATTTACAGTCATTGACACATACAGACTTTGTAATCTTCTAATTTTTTTTTAAAAATCCCAGTTTCAGAAAGGTTCAAGTTAAATGACCAAGCAAAAATAGCTTATGTATATCATGCTTTGAAACTCAAAGGGGAAGGCAATGGCTTATTGATAATTTCACTGCATTAGTAAGCCAGTGACCCAGATAATGTGGACAGGATAGATTCGGTACAGGTGGTGACACAATAATATACAGGAAGGAGGAAGTTGCTGAGGAGTCCTCCACAACAACTCTGGCATCTGGTCAAATATGGGTAAGGGAATCTCCTGCCAATTACTATTTAATACTCCCCCGTTAGCTCATGAATCAGTACTCCCCAGATTGAATAACAGTTGGAGGAAACACGGAGGATGGCAAAGGCTCAGAATGTACTTAGATAAGGGCCTTTAGTGTCTAGGGTTGGCTCAGCAGCCTAACTACTACTGAGAAAGCTGATAAAAGGCATTGCTGTTAGAATAGGTGTGCAACTGGTAGTGAAGGGAGCAACAAGACAAAAGAAAAAAGCATACTCGATCTCTTCTTCACCAGTCTGCTTGCTGTAAATGCATCCTTCCATGTTGATATTGGTAGGAGTGATGATTATACACTCCTGATGAAGTCACCCATACTTTGAGTATACCCTCGAACATATTATGTGGCACTACCACTGTGATAAATTAGATAGACTTAAAACAGATTAAGCAGCTCAAGACTGGGCATGCATGAGAGTCATCAATAGCAGTCAAACCATACTTCAACATAATCTCAACCTCATTGTCCAGGAAATACCTTATTCAATCATTATCAGCAAGCCAAATGATGGTTCCATAGGAAACAACAGCACCAGCTACACTTAAAAATGAGGCATTGACCTTTTGAACCTACAAAACCAGAGAAATTACATACCAGACAGTGAAGGATAGACAGGGCGAAGTGATTCTACAACCAACAGATTGGATTTAAACTCTGCAGTTCTGCCACATCTAGCCTTGAGTGTTGGTGATCAATTAAACAACTAATTGGAGAATGAGGCTCCACGCATATCTTATTTGCAATAAGGTTTAGCCAGAAGTATCATCCGGATGATACATCTTTGCCTCCTTCACAGGGCCCCAGCTTTACAAATACCAGTCCTCAGCCAATTTGGCTCACTCCATGTGATATCAAGAAACTGGAGATACTGAATACTGCAAAGGTTATGGGCCCTGACAGCATTCCTGCAATAGTACTGAAGACTTGTGCGCCAGATCTCATTGCATCCAGTACAGGTACAATACCATCATCTAGTCAACAACATCAAAAATATGAAAAAGATATGTCATGTACAGAAAAAGCAAGACAAATTCTTCCCAGCCAATTACTGCACCATCAGTCTACTCTTGATCATTAGTGAAATGATGGAAGGGATCATCAAACAGCAGTTGCTTAATAATTAACTTGATTATTGACCATGAATTTGGATTCCTTCTCTACTGCCTTCATGCAGACATGGCCAATAGAGTTGAATTTCAAAGATGAGATGAGAGTGAGTGCCCTGGGCAGGAGGCCATATTTAACCAAGTGTGACATAAAGCATTCCTGGAAAACAGGGGGAAGGTCTCCGCTGATTAATGCCTTACCTACCAGTAAGGAAGAGAGTTGTGGTCATTGGAGTTCAGTTACCTGAGCAGTGTCATCAGTATGCAATAGACAGGGTTAATATTCCACAACTAACAGATCAGATTGCAGTCCTGCCAGTGTGAGTAATGGGCAATTAAATAACTAACAAAAGACAGAGGCCTCACATATGTTCCCATTCTCAACAATGGAGGAATCAATGCAAAAGACAAGGCTACGTATTTATAATAATCTTCAGCTAATGGTTATCCACATCAGTCTCCATAATGTTCAGCACCATTTACAACTCCTCAGATACCAAAGCAGCACTAAAACCGAAGGGTCTGTTTCGGTGCTGTACATCTCTATGACTCCATGACTCTAAATGCGATGATACCTGGACAACATTCAAGCATAGGCTGACAAGTAACAAGTAACATTTTCACCATACAAGTGCCAACCAATGACCATCCTTAACATGTAATAATCTAATCATAATCCCATAATGATCAATTGCATTACCATCATTGAATTTTCCACTCACTTCATAGGGCCTACCATTGACCAGAAACTGAACTGTCAGTTTGTGAATGCAGCAGATTAGAGGCTAGAAATTCTCAGGTGAATAACTTGCCTCCTGTCTCTTCACAGGAACGTGGTGGAATACTGTCCACCTGTCTGGATGATGCAGCTCAGCAACACTTGAAGCTTCACTCCATCCAGGACAAACTAGTCCACTTGACTGGCATCCGACCACCATCTTCAATATTCATTCCCTTTATGACCAATGCACAGTAGCTGGAATGTGTTCCAGTACTTTACAAACCTGGAACTATGTGCTCTTCCTTCATTGTTGCTGTTTAAAAAACCCTGCATTTCATGGGTGCAGGTATTCTTATACCCTTGGAATTGAAGACAGTTGAGAAAGAGAGTTCACCACCAGCTTTTCCATGGAAATTAGGGATGGGCATTGATTGCAACAATAGCCAGAGACCCACACATCTCAAAAAAAACAATTCTTTGGTTGCAAGTGCATAGATCAAAATTTAGGCAAATTAATTTAACAAATGATCAAACTTACAAATTACATTTTCCTCAGCACATTAGATTTTTATATAATATTCACAGTAACAAAATTTAAAAGTTTAATGCCACTTATTACTCTCCATTTGACCCTACTCTGCATAAAATGGCTGCCATGTTTGACTCCAGTCATTGTACTCCATTAGGTTCTTGATGTGCAAAACGTTTTGATAAAATTAATACTTCCAAATAGCATTTTCCTTCTAATTTTATCAATTAAAAGAAGAATTCATCAAATATATTCATTTCCTAAACACAGAATTTATTTCTTTACCCTTTTGTAACATTTTGCTTCACTTTCACCTGTTTTGTTTGGTCTTGTTCATAGTATAAATAAGCAAAAGCTCCAATACTGTTTGAAGCTAACTATCAGCTGATATATAAACACATCTAGTAGATGACTCTCCAAATGTTTTATTCTTCCCTCTGAAATAACCTGATTGTATAGATAAGACAGGAGCAACTTATCCTGTGAGCCATTAGAAGTGCAAGCTTCTGTCTTTGAACTAGATATAGATAAACAGCGTTTATGCAAAATCCCTGCAGCATGAATTGTAAGGAAAGATAATAATCTCACTTGCTCAAAACATTTTTTCCCATTCAATATTATTCGTGAAGGCTATGAGTCCCTAATATGTTGCAAAAAATATATTAAGTGATTTTCTGACATGCTGTGCACAAAACAAAATGCTGCAATCATCAAATACCAGTTTTTTTCTTTTCTGAGTTGATCATTTTCTTTCAGATCAGTCAGTCAATACAGTTGACATTCCAACTATAACCACTAAGATCTTTGTTTGCAAAGACAACTGAACATACAAGTTTTGTTTTATTTTTGATCTGTGGCAAAGGGAGTAAAAACCAAATTTTCCACAGTCTTGAATGGACTACTAAATCCAGACATTGCACATTGATTATTTGAAGAATGCTACTTTTAATTCTGTTGAACGTTCTTCAGTGTGACAGAGCTTTCTGACTATATCTGGCCAAACAATGAAAGGTTTTGAACATGTTAATATTTGAATAACCTTTCCAGGATAATTGTCCATTAACCATTTGTAATAATTCCAGTGTTGCGAAGTGTGTTGAAATGAAGACTGTTCTTATACTGTGATAGGTTATTATATTTAGTGGGACTCACTAAGCCATCCACTTCATCCATTTGACACCAGCTGTGAAATCAGCATGATTCATTGTGTTTGCAATGCTTTTAAGTACTCTGTTTGTTAGCTCGATTGATTAGCAAATAATTTGTGCTATGTCATGATGGAATTGAAGAGTTCTTTTTTTCTCTCTGTTGCTTTCCATTAGTTCAAGTAATGCACAAGGAAGAACTTTTCCAGTTTAGCTTAATATATGACTAACCAATTTAGGTTAGTGTTTTTATGTTGAGTCAGACCACGGTGTTGCTGCCAGATTCCGTACAAATTCATGTTACTGGATTGTTTAATCATTATCTGATGTGTGAAAATCCATAATAGTTATTTACACAGCATCACAATAGCATTAGACAGCACTTAAGGCATACAAATAAGCCATTTAATCCAACAGGTCCAGATAAACCTTAATACTCCAACATGTCTCTCCTCACTCCCTTCCATTAAACCCAACAACATATCTTTCGCTTTCTTTCTCCTTCCAAGTGTCAATGTTGGTCACCTCCACTACATTACTGTGGCATTAGAGAGCCATACTACAGAGCTAGATCAAGAGTCAAGTATTTATCCCAGAACTCCGACTTCACAACTGTGGAGTACTATTGGCAAATGTAGTAAATTTAAATCTGCATATTGTTTTAACAAGATTTCCTCATGTTTTCAGATTACAGACAAAGCAAATTAAGTATTTAACATTTTAATTGTTACCATATATAATTGACATAAGCTTACGCTTTGAATACTGTCTCACCTTATTAGGAAATATTGTTGCTACAATGAAACAAGAAGTCACAATATTTTAGTTCAAAGTCATCAGGACTAGGACTAAAGACACCTACTTGAAGAAAAGGACACCAATTAATCCAGTATAAGAAGAGGGTGCTGAGTGGTTGGGCTATCTTTAGCATGGAGATGCAGCAGGAACAGTTATCTTTCAATCTTAGTTGTCAGATCAGCGCTGTTTATACACAAATTCCTAATGTCTACATAAAACAGGGTCTGGTGTATTAATATATATTGCTCTAACATGTTAACAAGGCTGAATGTTAATCTTAAATTTGTTTCCAATGCAATCCTTAGCACACTTTGGAAGATGTATTTAATGTTGTCCCAACAGCAGAATTATATCTAATGGTTACCGTAACGTCCTAAGGTTTGCAAGCATGGGTTGGATGAGTGTGATCATCAAGCAATATCCATATCAGGTATACCAGGTTTACTCAGGTTTATTGATATGATACTGCAGTTGTGTTATTGTGATGATAAAGCAATCCATTTTTCACCAAAACATACTTTTTAAGTCCACTAGATGTGCTGCTACTGGAGCCTATGTGGCTTGAAGGCTTACGTCTCACTCAGGACTTGATGGCCAAGGAAAGTGCCTTCAAAATGTGGCTAAACAGGTTGGGCTCAATTTGAAAATCCTTTCAAAACATGCCAATGATAGGAGGTGATAATGGAATGAATTACTGGCCAACCATTTGATGAAAAGAAAGATGTTTAAGAAGGGCAGTAAAGACAAGTCAGGGAACTATAGACTGGTGAGCCTGACCTCAGTGGTGGCAAGTTGTTGGAAGGAATCCTGAGGGACAGGATGTACATGTATTTGGAAAGGCAAAGATTGATTAGGGATAGTCAACATGGTTTCGTGCGTGGGAAATCATGTCTCACAAACTTGATCGAGTTTTTTGAAGAAGTAACAAAGAAGATTGATGAAGGCAGAGCAGCAGATGTGATCTATATGGACTTCAGTAAAGCGTTCGACAAGATTCCCCATGGGAGACTGATTAGCAAGGTTAGATCTCACAGGATACAGGGAGAACTAGCCATTTGGATACAGAACTGGCTCAAAGGTGGTGGAGGGTTGTTTTTCAGACTGGAGGCCTATGACCAGTGGAGTGCCACAAGGATGAGTGCTGGGTCCTCTACTTTTTGTCATATACATAAATGATTTGGATGTGAACATGAGAGGTACAGTTAGTAAGTTTGTAGATGACACCAAAATTGGAGGTGTAGTAGACAGTGAAGAGGGTTACCTCAGATTACAACAGGATCTGGACCAGATGGGCCAATGGGCTGAGAAGTGGCAGATGGAGTTTAATTCAGATAAATGTGAGGTGCTGCATTTTTGGAAAGCAAATCTTAGCAGGACTTATACAATTAATGGTAAGGGTCCAGGGAGTGTTGCTGAACAAAGAGACCTTGGAGTGCAGGTTCATACCTCCTCGAAAGTGGAGTCACAGGTAGATAGGACAGTGAAGAAGGCTTTGGTATGCTTTCCTTTATTGGTCAGAGTATTGAGTACAGGAGTTGGGAGGTCATGTTGCGGCTGTACAGGACATTAGTTAGGCCACTGTTGAAATATTCCGTGCAATTCTGGTCTCATTCTTATCGGAAAGATGTTGTGAAACTTGAAAGGGTTCACAAAAGATTTACAAGAATGTTGCCAGGATTGGAGGATTTGAGCTATAGGGAGAGGCTGAACAGAGTGGGGCTGTTTTCCCAAAAGCGTCGGAGGCTGACGGGTGACCTTATGGAGGTTTACAAAATTATGAGAGGCATGGGATGGGGAGTCCAGAACTAGGGTGCATAGGTTTAGGGTGAGGGGGGAAAGATATAAAAGAGACCTAAGGGGTAACATTTTCATGCAGCGGGTGGTATATGTATGGAATGAGCTGCCAGAGGATGTGGTGGAGGCTGGTACAATTGCAACATTTAAGAGGCATTTGGATGGGTATATGAATAGGAAGGGTTTGGAGGGATATGGGCTGGCTACTGGTAGGTGGGACTAGACTGGGTTGGGATATCTGGTCTGCTTGGACAGGTTGGACTGAAGGGTCTGTTTCCATGCTGTACATCTCTATGACTCTATGATTCTATGGAGCTTTTACAATTATTGTCCGAAACTCCAGACTACATGTCTATGAAAGTGTATATTATTTATAGTGATTGGAATGAGGATCAGATGGATCTCATTGACTGCACTCCCTGATTGAGGTTGTTAACCTGGGCCAGTCAGGGAGCCCTGATTGACAGACATGAACAGAAGATCCCTGGAGTTGTTCAGAGAGAGGTGGGCGCCGCAGAGAGTGGAGTGCATCATTTCCCCCTCCAACTCTATTTTGATTTAGTCCCTGCCCTCCCCTTCACTGTTTGATCACACAGCATTGCCCTTTGATATGAAGGGCACTGCTTGTCACTGGCTACCCGGGTGTTTTCCTATCTTCCTGATGGTGGGATTTGAATAAAGATTCATGCACTTTGTGTCTCTCACTGTGTCTCACACCAGCACACACACACACACACACACACACCATGGATGCTGGGGGAAAAAAAAGCACTACCGCAGTTAGGCAGTAGTGGGGGGGGGGTTAATAAAAAAGAAAAAAATATATAACCGGGGGAAGCATTGCCCTTTGATGTGAAGGGTACCTGCTTGTCACTGGACCAAATAAATAAATAAATAAACAAATAAACAGGGACATAAAAAAGAAAAAAAGAAAGAAAAAATAACAGAAGATCCCTGGAGTTGTTCAGGGAGAGGTGGGCGCCGCAGGGAGTGGAGTGTATTATTTCCCCCTCCAACTCTATTTTGATTTAATCCCTGCCCTCCCCTTCACTGTTTGATCACACAGCATTGCCCTTTGATGTGAAGGGTACTGCTTGTCACTGGCCACCCGAGTATTTTCCTATCTTCCTGGTGGTGGAAATTGAATAAAGATTCGTGCACTTTGTGTCTCTCACTGTGTCTCACACTTGCATGCGCAAAAAAAAATTAATAGAAGATCCCCCGAGTTGTTCAGGGAGAGGTGGGTGCCACAGGGAGGGGAGTGCATTATTTCACCCTCCAACTCTATTTTGATTTAGTCCCTGCCCTCACTGCCCTACCTGCTTGTCACTGGCCACTCGGTGTTTCCTTTCCTCCTGATGGTGGAAACCGAATAAAGATTTGTGCATTTAGTGTCTTTCACTGTGTTCTACACAAAAAAAAATAACAGAAGATTCAGACTATCTCTTCATTGTAGGCACTGGCTTTGAGCTGGCTGGTCAGAGCCCATGTACAGTGCACACGTAGATAAAGAGTAACTTGGTGAAGGGATACCAATCTCTGTATCACAACAATTTAGGCTTCCTGACTGTTCTGTAAAATATCACCAACACAAGCATTACCCCACAATGATAAAGCTTCCTCTTGATCTATCTATCTATATATATATCTATCTCTCAATACTTCTGTCTTTATTTCTCTCTTTCTCTCTTTATTCCTCTCTCTCTCTTTTCCACATGCTCTCTCTTGCCCCTGCGCACTCTCTTTCTCTCCCCTGCACTCTCTCTCTTTCCCCTGCACTCTCTCTCTTTCTCTTTCTCTTGGCCTTGTGCGCACTCTCTCCCTCTTTAGTTTCCATTTGTTTCAAACTCTTCAGTGGTGGTCCATGTGCTGTTATTCTACTTTTAACTCTCAAGCTTGAAAAGGGTAACTTGAAAGCAATGGATATCATTTTCAACCACAGTTTTACTTCGGGCACAAAGACAAATTGTTCCTCTCGGAGAAAGTTTCCACAAGGATATAAAAATGCAGGCAGGCTTGATGTTTTTAAAGACTATTTGGTAGTTGCGCATAACCAACTGGTCAATTTTTAGGCTTGACTTGGGTACAAAATAGCCTGAGTTTTATGCTCCCTTCAAGGATGGGACTATAAATGGGAGAAGCTAAGAGGTTTGTAAAGGTAGCTATTCCAGACTAATCATTGCTTTCAATGGTGGGGAAAGCATCAGGTGACCCATTGGTTCTTTGGCCAGTTAAGGCAGTAATCACACAGAGAATCCGATTTGAATCTTTCATTTGCACATTGGAGGTGAACATGCTTTTGCATAAGGCATGCTTGATACAGTGTATTTCTTTTCAAGGTGCAATGAACTATTTCTGTCCACTGATTGTTTCTTACTGAATGATTACATTTCCATCAAAAAGGAAATTGTCAAACAGCTGGCAGGAACGTGACAAAGTTAATTCCAGGTCCAAGGAGTGAAAGCTTCATTCATCAAGCAGTGCTTTAGCCGCTGTTGTTCGGAGCACAATTATACATTTTTGCCAACAGCACTTTTTTCGGGCTTCCTATCAAGCTCATTGACTATCTGCCAAAAACTTAAGTTTTAATTCTTGTTCAAGTGAATTGCAAAGTTTGTTTTTCATCCTCATATTTGACATTAATCTAGTTATGCTTGTTACTGCCAAACCTTTGTGGAAAACATAAACTTTTGCTAAAACCCTTGAACTTTATGCTGCAATTGAAAGGCAAATCTTAAGATAGATTTTTCTTTTCTTTATTGTGCATCCATGTCACCTTGGTTTTAAGATGTTCACAAGGATCCTTTTCAAATCTGTAAAATCTGATTTGAATTCCACTTGTTTTGGCTGCATGAAATTCCATATTGTAACTTGGTGTAATACGGTTCTGGGATAATTAAATTGCCTTACATTGAGGCATAAAGTAAAACCTATTACATACTGGTAATGTTTTAAAATCACATCTGTATTCCATCAGGGTTATTGGATTGTGGTTTTCACTATGTTTTTTCATAACCAGTAATAAATTCACGGAATTTGTTGCATTGGTTCTTGTAATACATGTAGCAATGATAGATTATTATATTTCTAAAGTTATAATTGGATATTCCCAAATCGTCTCAACCATCGATTATGAAATCATTCAAGACTTGAAACATAGGATGCATATAGTTCTTTAGAATCACTGTGTGGAAATGTCTTAGCCCATAGATAGCTTTAGAAGTCTGGGACAGGAACTTGATTGGCAGGAAGACAAAAATTCAGTTTTTTGACGTTGTGTCAAAGTTTTCTGCTCAGTTCTCAGAATATTTCACAACATTAATCTTTCAGTACCTTCATGACCGGGAAGCAGTTTTGCATTCATTAATGTTAGATTTCTTCCTCCAAATGCTTATGAGTACAATCTTCTTCAGTTACTTGTCTCTTCATAAACAAATTGTTTCTTTGCGTGAAAACATACAGTATTAGAGTTGAAGCCTAACTCAGGCACTAAACCTGCCCAAGTGACACAGCTACACACAGATTGATACCAGGAATCTGAAGTGGAACTGAAATCAAACGGTGATTCAACCCAAAAGACCATCTCTTGTGATTGTACTTCTGTTCCATGCAAGCGCTTGACGGAAAGCTTTGAGATATATACATTTTTCTGGTTGTTACCATACCGAAACGTCGAATTTCCTGTTCCTTGGATGCTGCCTGACCTGCTGCGCTTTTCCAGCAACACATTTTCAGCACCATAGCTGAAAACACAATCTACCCAGCTGCAACTTCTATTACCTGATTTGAATACCTGAGATTTTTCATTGACTAAAATGGTTTTGAAAGAACAAAGACTGACCTAAAATAACTGCAGTAATCATCTGTCCACAGACAGGGGCAAGTTCAGAAAATAACGTAGAATCGACTGTATCATCTGAACTGAAATTATCATTTTATCTAAAGACAATGAGTCAATGAAACAAAAAACTGAGATATTTTGTTTCCTTTTGCACTAATAAATGGCGCATATTGAAGGTTTGCTGCAGGTGATCCAGCTTGCAAGAAAATAATGAAGCTAGGCATGGTAATATAAGAAGGAACTATATATCAACGACAGCTTAACAGCAACAAAGAGAGAAAGAAATAACAGGAAGAATTGGAAGTCTATTTTTCCCCATTTCCTTAGCATTTCAAAACATACACCTATTGAAAAAGCACATTGGAGAAACAGCCACTCACCAAGAAAACAAAAATATCAATAGCTACAAGCCAACCATCATAGAATTGTGTTCTCAGGCCGAAATAGAGCAGCTCATTTAAACTACACAGCCTTTATTCTCCCTCTCTATACCTTGTCTGTAATTCTCTCCTTTATTAACTTTGCACCTATGTTTATGTGTGCGTGTTTGATATTGCATTTTATTATTTTTATCAGGGTTATTAAGTAATAATATTTCTCTTTTGTATACACGAAAAACGTCTCGTAATTAGTTATTTAATTTGGGCTGGTACAATGTTTTAATTGAAATGTGAAAATGCATACAAAGATAAATTGTTACAACTAACCAACAGGAGGGAGAAAAAGAGGGAAACCAATTCAAAACTCCTAATCTGGTCACAGCATAGTCATGATGAAAGGTCAATGAGATGGTGGCGCAGAAGCTGTTGAGCAGTACCTTTATGTTTTCAATGTGAAGCCCGGCAGATTTATTAAAGCAGTACCACTGCGATGTCAGTCACGCTACCTTAGTAACTTCATTAGCTGCCAGCTAGTGGTGTACTTTGAGGAGGTTTTTTTGTGGACAAAAGGAATTTCTAAATGCACCAGCATGGTAACCCCAAATAGATATACAGATCAGAAAAATGCAGTCAAATTATAAACGATTCTGTGTAAATATAAACATTTCAATCCATTAAATGTTTGGATTTAAGGGGAGTCAGTAGTGGTGATGTCACTGAAGTAGTAAGTTGGAACTCCAGTCGAAGGACATGTAAACGAATCCCACAGTGGTAGATGGTGAAATTTGAATCTTAATACACGAAAACTTGAATTAGAAAAGCACTAGAAGAATGCAATTGTGCAACACTGTCGATTGTTGAAAAAAAAATCTGGCTTTCTAATGTTCTTTACAGTAGGAAATCCAATATTATCTGATCTGGCCTACATGTTACACCTACTCCCCAGAAATGCGATTGACTCTTAACCGGTCTCTGGGCAATTATGATTGAATAATAAATGTTGGTTCAGCCAGTGACTGCCATTCCTGTGAATGTTTTTTTTAAAATGTTGGTTATTTTCCCAATCTGTTTGAACTTCTTGAAATGCCGATTGCTTTATAACAAGATGGTTGACTGACCATGAGCATTCCAGAATGCTACAATTTTATTTCTTCTTTTAGGAAAGATTGATGAGCCCTGTGGTATTCAGGTTTGCAAAAGTTTATGTGCATGATTGTGTAAAAGGCACCTCACATAACAATGAGTTCAGAGAGCTGAAGACTGAGAAACCTGGAGGGAGAATTATCATTGTTGTATCAGTGAAAGAATTGGTTTTACATCAGCATAGACTGTCTTTTTATGTAATAAACCGATTGTTATCTGAGCTTACTAATGACTTAATATTCATTCCAAATAGACTAACCAACACACAACAACCCCTTGATAACATTGTCAACTTCTCCATTGTTTTGTTTTGCCATCACGCATTTTTTTCCCTCGGTTCCAATCTCCATAGATGACTTCTGTGCACATCCAGTTTTGAAGACAAGTGAATTTGAAAGAAAGGACTTAATCTTCCAGTAGCTTAGCCTTTTTTTAAGAGTGCTTACCTAAGGAAGGCTACAACTCTCATCTGCTGGAAGAGTTAGGTTCTCCTAAGGCATCAATAGAAAAGTGACGAATGGTGTGTTTATGCCTGGGTTTAGAGAAGAAGCTGGTTCCTTTTCACTGATTGCTACCTAGAGGAAACTTTGACTGTTACAGTGTGTTGCGAAGCAGAATAGCCATCATGAGACTCTACTCTGATACCTTCTCGTGATGGGTTCAGACATTGAGAATACCTAGCTGGTGAAGTATTGAGAGGAGACATGCACTTGTGGAACAATGTTCAAATGAATCTAAAGGTGGATGATTTCAGGGAAATTGAGGAATGGGAGGAGGTGGTGGGGAAGAAAACTTGGTGGAAAGTGGTAGTTAAAAATGGCAAAGAATTCCATCAAAAATATTGAAGCTTATTGATGACTTTAGTTTGGTTTTATACAGCCAGAACAGCATTGGCCTTAGCTGTTAATTATTTCAGTCATTTTCCAGCACTTACTGTCTTGGCTTAAAGTTGACCAACGGTCATTAGTTTGTCATACTTTTTGCTTGCCAGTGTGTGTGGAATTTAATTTCAGTATGAGTCATTGACTGACTTCAAGAGGGAAAAATGAAAAGTGTTACTGGGTGACTGCTCATTAAGTTATAATTATGATTTTAATATGATTCTTGCATTCTAATGTAAACCATGTTAAAAGAATAATTAAACCTACTGAGTTATTAAAATGCATAATATTAAGACAGGAGCCAAATTCCTTAACCTTTATTCTACCCAATAATTTTCCATTACTGCTTTTGGTATTACGAATGTAGGAGTTCTAAGCATATCATTACAAGTTAAAAATATCATTTCTAAAGCCAGTTAAAAGTGGTTAACCACAGTTCTTATGCTCTTACCTCTGTGATTTAGTAAGTACAGTCAAGTTTGAAATGACTCAGTCTTGGTTACCAATACTTTTTTCTCTTCCTATTTCCATTCTATTTTCATTTCTTATCTTACCAACATATTTCTTTGTCTTTCAACATCAAAAATAATTAAAATTATTTTAAGTTCAGCAATTGCTTAACTCTTTCTTGGATTGACCATTTTCGAAGTCTCCCTTAACGTACTGATGGACCAGCTGTGAGACCGTGGAGGAAGACTGATCGTTTAAAAGAATAGAGGTGATTTCGCGAAGGAAAGAGTGGTAATTCAATTATCAACATCGTTAGCATGTTTTTATACTTTGTATCTAAGATTTTGTACCTAAGATGATGCAAGGAATGATGACATTGTACACTGTTCGCTGTACTCCTGTATCCCTGCACTTGAATACACATGATAACAAAATCTAATTCTAAATTCTAAAGGGTTGTAATGGAGAGAAGGAAGAAAGTGATTTGTATTGGAGAATATTGGGCTTGAAGTTCTTCCTGATATCTACTGTTTTCTGGAAGCAACAATAACGGCAATCATTTCTCCAATGGACAAGACTAGAAATTTTCACAGTGCAGTTCAGATACAAATATAATGTACCGGCGTCATGTTTTGGTTTTCATAAAATTTGCGCAAGCATTAGGTATTCACACATGATTATAGCCATCAAAGTCTTTCTGAGATTATAGATATTTTCCAATCAAGCAGCTCAGAAATTATACTCCTCTGCAGCAGATGTGACTTGAAACTGGGCCTTCTGGTTCAGAGGTAAGGACAGTAAATTGACTATTTAATAGTGTACGCTTTGATGCATCATTGTCCTTTCTTCACACTTTTAGCATGTATTCCAAAAGTTTGAGAACTGAATGTAGATTTGTCTGCATATCTAAATAATTAGAATGGTGAAGGAAGATTAAATGCCAACAGTTGCACATTTACAAACTTCTGATCATTCATATATCTGAATGGAAAATGCACCTAGCCTACAAAGAACAATTGAATTATTATGCTACCATGTAATTTTAATTAAAGCAATGTTACAACAGAACTTAATGCAAAGCTTACTATCTTATATTCACATTTTCAGCATATTTATTATGAATACATTTTAGAAAAAGAATTATCTGTTCCCATTCTCTGGAGACTCGCTCTTAATTTGCCTGGAGCTCATTGACAGTTTCTTCCAGGTTGAATAAATATCTGTTCAAATGAATCACTCACTTCTTTCTCAGTACAGTGTCAGAGAAATTTTGTAACTAAATGTCTCCCGGCATGTATGTGTTGTGTGGTAGTTTTGGAAGGTATCAAATCTCCACTTGTTGTTTCCTCCTGCAACCCAAGTTGAGATCAAGGTGGATTGGAAGGTGATTGGGGAGGAGGTGAGGGTTCAACTGTGCCCTCGCCCTCCTGTGTAAAAGCAACATTTATTCCAGAATACCATCAAAACCAGAATTATGACCACAGCAATCACATAATATACAATTAAATAAGGCACTGTCTCCTATTGTAAGGAACTGCATTGTTGGCACCCATGGAAATGTTTGCAGATTGTACAATTCCATCCTCCCAACAGGAAGTCTCTTTGGAGAAAACATAGTTAAAGCCCAATAATTGCAACATTAAATGCTACTTACAAAATTCTAACAAGGTCTTTCTAATTAACAAGTAAAATGTAGACTTAGGCAACTTATTTAAGATTTATATATATAAATAACTTAGATAATGTGTGTTTATGTGCAGCAAAATTCACATTCAAATGTGCCTTTAGCATTATGAAACTTGAAAGGCAATGCTTTGAGTTTTCTAGCTAGGTTCCATTTTCTAATAATCATGTATAAATTAAGGTGAACAAATCATTAAGTAACAGTGAATAACAATCATGCTCACAACCCCCAATATGGGACTTGCAATTTTAACAAGAGGTGAGAAAACTCTCGAGAGACTGTTATCCCGTCACCAAGTCACCCATTACTTACACATAAACAGACCTTGACTGTAGCACTGCCCATGCAGAGCCAGCGTTTTATGTCAGCCAGGGCTCCCTGATAGGATCAGATTAACAGCCCCAATCAGGGAACTCATATTCAATAAGGTCCAGCTGGCTGACTTCATTGCAATCACTACAGAGGAAAGAGCTAGCACCCGTTAAACTGTGGTTAAAAATCTTTCCAGAATTGCTTTCATTTGCATTCACCAAGACAAATGTGAGAATGTACCTCAGATGAAACATCCAGCTACTACCCTAGTACCAGCTTGCTCCTGCCACAGAATACTGTCCCACTCCCACCCCCACCCCAATTATCAAAATGCACGACAAGCTCCCCGACGACATGAATCATTTCCCACACCTTGCAAGCCTTCCCTTGATGCAAACAATGCTTTGGTGCTGTATATTTCACTGTGACACACTAATGATTTGATAATTATACTGAGCACATCGAAAAAAATATAATTTGTGGTTTTTGTATCAATACAAATGTCTGCACTGATAAGACAGCATCCTTACAACTGGCAATTGCTTTAGTTTCTAATTTTCTCTGTGACTTACATTATTAAACAAATCAGAGAAGATTTGATCCAAAATACTCACAGTGTCATCCTGTTTAATTTTTTTTGAGGGCAGGGAAATTGGTTGTGACATGAGTTTTCAGATACAAAACACATTCAGGGCCCAAACCCGACTGAGAGGCCTAAGGCCTGCCCAGGATTACACCTCAGGTTCAGATTAACAGTTTGCAAAATCACACCAAAATCAAAACCAGTCCCCATCATACCATAACAGGCCGTTTTTCCATTTCACTATAATAATTGACGATTTAATTGCAACCTAGAAATAGATCCTCCATATGGGCGATAGGTTTTTCAACTGTGATCATAATAACTCTTGAGTTGAGAAAAAAAACTTCTCCTGCTCCTTGATTCCACAAGATAACCCTTCAAAACCTGTCAGTGGTGGGACTAGCATATTGAAAAAAGGCATAGACACCTTCTCACTCACCAAATACCTATATACTGTTATGGACCAGACAAAACCCCTCAAAAAATATTTAGAAGTTAGCTTAGCTCCTAATCTTTTTGTATTTTAAAGGCAAGTGCCAGGCGTTGTGCTCTGGATGCAATTTGATCGGTCAAACTTAAAGCAAAACATACTTTATTCATACCCTATAGTTAAACTAAAATAGAAAATAGAAGAAATGGAGACAACATAACTCTTTTGGAAAACTTAACAGCACAATAGATAATAACTACTAAACAGTAACTGTTCCAAAATAGTAGCATTCCATAAACACACCTTTGGCAAGAGCAAATTCAGCAAAACCATGCAGGCAATTCTCTAATCTAGGAGGAAAAGCAACAAGAGAAAACTCTGAGAGAGAGATAGAGATAGAGAGATAGAGAGAGAGAGAGAGAGAGAGAAAGAATAGCAGGAAGAGATCTACCAATCCTAGCTTCAAGATCCTAGGAAATTCTATTGAAAACTGAAAGTATAAATTCTGGTTCTGTGGGAGATTGGCCCCACCCATTCAGACTGCTTCAGTCATTCCAACTTTTAAAAAGAAAATCTCACAAGCTGTATATTGTATAGACCGCTTATCACCTTTGTCTTAAAATCTTTCTTAAAAAGAAAAGGACAACTTATACCTTTCAAAGCAATAGTGCCATTACAATAGTTCAGAGTATTCAAGAATATTTCCAGCTCAGGTTGTGAATGAGTTTGTTGACTTGTTCACTGAGCTGGTAAGTTTGTTGTTCATAGAAATGTCATCACCATTCTAGGTAACCTCATCAGTGAGTGTCCGGTGAAATGTTGGTATTCTGTTCAGCTTGGTAGTTACGTGTCTGGGTTTGCTGAGATTGTTGGAGTTTTCTCTGGCTTTGTGCTGGTTCTGTTTTTTAGTGAAACAATTGTTGACTGACCAGTGGACAAAATCCCAAGATCCCCGAAGGTGTTGGATAGAGTTAATAGGATAGCTAATATGGCATGTGGGACACTTGCGTTTTTCAAATAAATCTCTTGATGTTGGGGCATTCTTAAGAGGGAGATCAGGAAGGCAAGGAAAGGATATGAGATAATCTTGGGATTATGGTTAAGGATATTTCACAGAGATTTTACAACAAAGAGATCTTGGAGTGCAGGTTCATAGTTCCTTGAAAGTGAAATCTCAGATGGACAGAATTCTGAAGACGGCGTTCGGTATGCTTGCCTTTATTGGTCAGTACGTTGAGTATAGGTGTTAAAGGTCATGTTGCGGCTGTACAGGCCACGTTTGGTGCAATTCTGGTCTCCCTGCTATAGGAAGGATGTTGTGAAATTTGAAAGGATTCAGAAAAGAGTTTCAAGGACGTTGCCATGCTTGGAGGGTTTGACCTATTGGAAGAAGCTGGATAGGCTTGGACTGTTTTCCCTGCAGCGCCAGAGGCTGAGGGGTAACCTTATAGAGGTTTATAAAATGAGCTGTCAGCAGAAGTGGTTGAGGCAGGTACAGTAACAATGTTTAAAAGGCATTTGGGCAAACACATGGCTGGGAAAAGTTTAGAAGGATATGGGCTAAATGAAGAGAAATGGGGTTAGCGTGGATGGACGTTTCAGTCGGCATAGACCAGTTTGGACCGTGCTGTAGGACTCTATAACTCTATGAGGGGCATGGATCGTGTGAATAGCCAAGGTCTTTTCCCTGGGCTGTGGCGAGTCCAAAACTTGAGGATTAAGGTGAGAGGGAAGGAATTAAAAGAGGCCTAAGAGGCAACCTTTTCATGTAGAGGGTGGTGCATGTATGGCGTGACCTGCAAGAAAGTGGTGAAGGCTAGGACAATTACAACATTTAAGAGGTATCTGGATGGGTATATGAATAGGAAGCATTTAGAGAGATATGGGCCAAATGCCGCAAAATGGGACTGCATTTATTTCAATTGTCTTGTTAGCATGGATAAGTTGGACCATAGAGCTTGTTTCCATGTTGTTAGATGTGCAGATTAGGTGAATTGGCCATGGAAAATTGCCCAGAGTGTTCAGGGATGTATTAGGAGCAAATGTAGAGTAATAAGGGAAGGGAATGGGTTTCGGTGGGATGCTCTTCGGAGGGTCAGTGTGGACTTGTTGGGCCAAAAGACCTGTTTCCACACTGAAGGGATTCTATGGGTATTTCTGTAACTCTAAGTATATTGAGAGCAAGAGAGCAATTAGAGAGAAAGTTGGACCCCTTATAGATCAAAGAGATCATCTTTGCATTGACCCTCAGGAGATAAGAGATATTAAATAAATATTTAATGTCAGAAAGAAATGGTGGCTAGAGAACTCACGAAAATAAATATTAATGTTTGAAAACAGTTCACATTACAGAAGAGGAAGTACTCGAGGTCTTAGAAAACATATAAATGGATAAATCTCTAGGAGCCAATATAATGTATCCCAGGATGTTTTGGGGAGTTAGGGAGGAAATTGTGTAGTCTCTTGCATAAACACTTGTATCATCTACACATAAGGTGCCAGATAACTGGAAAGTGGCTAATGTTGTGCCTTTTTTGAGAAAGGATGTAAGGAGAAGAGTGGGAACTATACATCTGTGAGTCAGGCTTCAGTGACGGGCAAGTTGTTGGGGGTGATTCTGGAAGATTGAATTTATATCCATTTGGAGAGGCAAGGAATGCTTAGGGATAGTCAGCATGGGTTTTGCGAGGACAATCATATCTCAAAAAGCTTGCTTGCGTTTTTTTGAGGAAGTAACCAAGAAGATTGATGAGGACAGAGTGGTAGCAATTGTTTACCTGAATGTTAAAAAAAAACCTTTGACAAGGTTCTGCATGGTAGAATACTTAGTAAATTAGATCACATGGGATTTGTGGAGATTTGTCAATAGGATACAAAATTGGCAAAATGGCAGCAGAGCAAAGGTCGACGGTTGTTTTTCGGACTGGAAGCTTGTGACCAGCAGTATTCCATAGAGATCAATGATGGGTCTATTTTTGTTTGATTTTTAAATAAATTATTTTGATGAGAATTTAGAAGGTATGGTTAGTACGTTTACAGATGACACCAAAATTGGTGATATAGTGGACGGTGAAGATGGTTGTCTAAGATTACAAAGGGATTTTGATCAATTAGGTTAATGGACTGAAGAATGGCATATGGAGTTTAATTTGGATAAATGTGAGGTATTGGTTAAACAAATAAGGGTAGGACTTTTCCAATTAAAGTAGGGCCTTGGATAGTGTTGTAGAACAGATAGACCTGGTGGTTCAGTTACATAATTCCTTGAAGTTGCATCACATATAGATAGGATGGTCAAGAGGCATTTAACACACTTACCTACATTGCTCAGACCTTTGAGGATAGGAATTGGGACATTATGTTAAGGTTGTACAGGACATTGGTGAAGCCTTTTCTGGAATAGTGTGTCCAGTTCTGATCATCCTGTTATAGGAAGGTTATTATTAAGCCAGACAGGGTTCAGAAAAGATTTACCAGAATGTTGCTGGGAATGCAGGGTTTGGGTTATAATGAGAGGCTAGATATTCTGGGACATTTTTCACTGGAGCGTTGGACATTGTGGGATTACCTTATAGTGTTTTATAAAATCATGAGGAGCATAGATAAGGTGAATGGCAGGTGTCTTGTCCCTAGAGTGGGATATTTCAAGACAAGGGAGCATATTTGTACATGAGAGGAGAATTATTTTAAAAAGACATGAAGGACAATTAGATAGGTTTTTATACAGAGTGTGGTTCCAGGGGAAGTGTGGATGTGGGTACAGTTACAATATTTAAAAGACATTTAAATAAGTACATGAAAAATAAATGTTTGAAGGGATATGGGCGAATTCTGGATTAGTGGTGCTGGAAGAGCACAGCAGTTCAGGCAGCATCCAAAGTGCAGCAAAATCGACGTTTCGGGCAAAAGCCTTTCATCAGGAATAAAGGTGAAGCACAGTTAAGCGGGACTAGATTGGTTTGGGATGATGATTGGCATAGACTGGTTGGACTGTAGAATTCATTTCCGTACTGTATGTCTCAATGATTTATGACTCTAACAATTGAAGCATAGATTATAAGAGCAGGGAGGATATGTTGGCATCGTACACGCTTTGGTTAGGCCACAGTTGGAGTACTGTATGCACTCCTGGTCACTGCACTGTAGAAAGGATGTGATTGCACTAGAGACATTGCAGGGGATATTCCCCAATATGTTGCATGAAGAGTGGCTGGAGAATCTCAGGTTGTTTTCTTTGGAGGAGAGAAGATTGAGGGGGTCCTGAGTGAAATGTAAAATGTTACAAGAGGCATGGACAACATGTTCCCCTCAGTCAAAGGGTCAAGAACAAGGGGACAAAGTTTTAAAAATGAAAGGCAGGAGGTTTACATAGGATTTGAAGCAAAGTCTTTTCACTCACAGTGGGTTGGGATCTAGAATGCATTGTCTGGGAGGGTCATTGAGGCTGAAAACCACATAACCTGTAAAAGTTACTTGGATAAGTACTTCAAGTATCATAATATTGAAGGCTATCGCCTAACATGGGAAAATGGGATTGGTGTAAGTAATAGCGCATTTTGTGTTGGTAGAGGCTCAATGGGCTGAAGGTCCTCTACTATACTATATGATTCGATGAAAATAGACATCAAGAATTCCCAACGTGCAAGTCTGAGCAGGTACCTGGTAACTCCAGCTCACCGCATCCAGCTCCCACCAGCATCTTGGACACAGGGCATCAAAGTCTTGGAGCACTCTCCTGGGCACCGGCTGCATGTTCCTACATCTACTGACACTAAAACCAACATGTGCCAGCCTCTGCAGCATTGTGGAACACCTCCCCAAAACTTGCATGGCATTCATGTGCTTCAAGGTTACACTATCATTGAAAGGCTGTTGTTGTGAGAACACTTTGAGCACAGGGACAGGAAGCCAGCTCACGGATTGGACCAGAGAACAACTGAATGCCGCTTACTTATTTGATTAGCACTCCCTCACTTCTCTAAATGCTGGTAGTGTCCCTGCCTTACTTTTCTTGGGCTCTGCCACCTCAGAGAGAGCTTAAAGGCTCATCTTACAGCTGTACTGTACAGCATTGTGGTTTAGTATTGAAATAAAGCTGGCAGCTGGTCATGATTGTGAGCAGTCAATAGTTAAGATTGTTGTTAGATGGCATATTGCTACATCTCCCAAACCCATGTACCATGTGCCATGTATGTGCCAAGCAAACTGCATGTGCTGCTTGCAAATGACCTTGGCAATGAATGAAGGAGCTTTCCTCACTGTTGCTCAGGGCAGTACCTCTGTGTCAAACGGTCCTGACACAGTAAGTCAAGAGGACGCATCAGTCCAGGGGCTTGGGCATGTTCAGATGTCCAGTTGGGTGCTCAGAGTCAGAAAGTCCATATCTCTCCAGTCCAGACAGCAGACCAGTTGAAGAAGCTGCAGGAACACAGTTGAAAGCTATATGGATATCAGTCGGGATTGTGGTTAATAGTTGTCCAGTTAATTGCTCAAGGGGATGGGCAACTGGCTATCCAATGGGTCTGTCTACTAAATGTCAAGGGGTAGGGTTTATCAGGGGCTGATGTTGCAGGGGAGAAACTGGGGAACTGAATGGAGTGGAGGCAGAATGCTGGGATGCAGGGAGTAGCAATTCAATATGCAATTGAGGGAGATGATAGAACAAAGCAAGGTAAGAGGTCATTGATGGTGAGCAATAGTAAAGTGTCTGGCAAATCTGTTACTGCTGATGCAGGTAGGGGAATGGTGGAGAGGTGACCTGAATGAATGTGTAGGCAGCACAAATGTCAGGCAGGGATAATAGGATGGAGAAGGGGTAGTAGGGTGAGTAAGAGTGAGTGAGGGAAGATATTGCATGCAAATTCGAAAGAGATGCAATATGAGCCTTAATGGAAAGTAGCAGAGAGAGAGGGAGCATGTGCTGGCAGAAGGAAAATGTGGCACTTTCCCTGGCAGAGCTTGGAAGGTCGTTGATATTCTTCCTGCGCTGCCAGGCATACCTGGATATTCCCAATTTCACCAATCTTTCCTCTTAACAGAAATGTCCCATCCCTGCATTCACTCATAAAATTCTTTTGCTCTTTCACCAATGCATTTACTTCCTTCCTATAGTGTGGCACCCAGAACTCTGTAAACTATCCAACTGAGGTTTGATCAAGTTTATTATAACGAGCATCCTATTGTACTCGATGCCCCTGTTTATTCAGTTTAGATTTTGTATAATCTTCCCTTAACACACCTATGCTGACTCTTCTGTATTAATCTACATTTTATCTTGTAACTATTAATTCTTTTCCGAATAATAATTTCCAGAAGTTTCCCCACCACTGAAGTGACACTGCCTTGTCTATGACTTCATGGTCGATCCTTAAAACCTCTAAACTTACTTTACCACTCCCAAAACCTAAGGACAATTGAAAGATAATTACCTGTGCCTTTGTAATTTTCACTCATACTTGCTTCTGTATCCTTGGATGCACCTCTCCTGGCCTGGTGATTTTGACATTGATCTGTTGATAACGTACTCAGTAATATCTAGGCTTGTGTTAGATGATATTTTCAAATTAGATCATTGTGCTAAGAGCTGATTGGTTAGTATGTAAATATATGATAGTGTATAATAAACAAAATGCAGTATTTTAACGTTTTAACAATGTTGAATAAACTGCTTCATCATTCCCTCACTTTATTACCTACAATTCTCATCAGGAATCCTTTTAAACATTTCCATTCAGTTACTGAATATGCATTCTCCTTTATTCACTTTGATTTTGTCTGATTTGCTGCACATTTCCTCCATTGATATATTATCTACCTCCATATTTTGATGCTCAGAATAATTGAACTACAACATAACTACTGTGCACTAATCTAAAATCCACTGACGAGAAGATTTCCATTTAATTTTATATTGATCTATGTCTTGTTCAGCAATGAGGTCGTGAGCAGCAAATATAATCAGTAAAATACTTCTGAATATCCTTTCATAATAAGTGTATAAAATCAAAGAAATGTTATAACATTTCACAATATTGATAGAGCTGTCTGTTTATTGATGAATGTTGTGACCACCTTCAACATCTATGCAATATATTTGATAAAGCAGGTGATGTCTTCTGAAGAGTAATTTCTTTGAGTGCGAAATAACTAAGTGTATTTGCTGTAACAATAACCTTCAAAATTTTATTATAGAAAAATTATGGATAGCTAATTCTTCATAAAGTGCTTTTGCATTTCTGCTTCATAACAAAAACATTTTGTTCCAATTCAATTGAAAGATCAATGCAAATCGAGCAATGCAGCTGTAAAGAATACATCTATCACACCTCATTGCTGAGCTCCAGGTTTAAGTTTCAACAGCTTACGGCCTAAGCCTAGTTTCTGGTGTGCTTGATCTTTCTGTGTTTGAGTTTTAGATCAGGATCTGTGTTATACATTTTTCTCATCAAAATATATCTAAAACTTCGGAAAATGTTTGTGAAGGTACAACTATATCATAAAGCAGCAACAATCAGAGGTAGATGGATCACGTGAGGAGTAATTGTACTGTAATGTGTACAATTATGTATGCAGTTAGAGAGGGACAATCAGATGCAATGGTATTTTATTGAGTAAAGGTAACCATAAAGATATAAGGGAGGAGCTGGCCAGAGTTGATTGGAAGATAGCCTAACAGAGAAGATGGTGAGGTCGGAAGGGTAGGAGTCTATGGGTAATTTAGAAAGCACAGGACAAATTATTGGAGAAGATTCTTAGGGATAGAATTGACTCACATTTGGAAAATGCAGAGAGGTCACGTATCACTTGATTGACCTTTTTGAGGATATTATTGATGAGGGCAAAATGGTAGATGTTGCCTAGATATTTTAGCAAGGCATTTGACAATGTCCCTCATGGCAGGCAGATATAGAAAGTGACATCATATGGGATCTGCACTGAGCTAGTAAATGGATACAAAACCATTTAATCACAGAAGACAGAGGGTAATAGTAGAAGGTGTTTTTCAGATTGGAGACGTGTGACCAGTGGTGTTCTGCAGGGCTCAGTGCTGGGACCCCTGTTGTTTGCAATATGTGGAAATGTTTTGGTGAAGAGTGTAAATGGTCTGATAGTTGGCAGATGACATAAAGAATGGGGGTGGGGGTGGCGTAGTTTGGTGGTGGTGCTGCTGTGGATAGTGAGGAGGATTGCCAGAGGTTACAGCAGGGTATGGACTGGCTAGAGACTTGGGCAGAAAAATGGCAGACAGTGTTTAATCCAGACAAATGCAAGGTAATGCATTTTGAGAGATACTATGCAAGAGGGAAGGTTACAGTAAATAGCACAAAGTTTTGTATCATCAACGTACAGAGGGATCTAGGTGTACAGGTCCACAGTTCCCTGAAAGTGGCAACACAAGTGGAGATGGTGGTCAAGAAAGGAGATGGCATACTTGCCTTCATTGGTTGAGACATAGAGTATAACAATTGGCAAGCCACGTTGCAGCAGTATGGAAGTTTACTCGGCCACATTTCGAATGTTATGTACCATTCTAGATGTTACACTATCAAAAGGATGTGGAAGCTTGGGAGAGGGTACAGAAATAGTTTACCAAGATGTTTGCCTGATTTGAAGGGTATTAAATAAGAGGAGAGTTTGGACAAACTTGATTTATTTTCACTTGAACTCCAAAGGATGAAAGGGCGACCTGTTAGAAGTGTACAAAATAATGAGAGGCATGGATCAAATGGATAGTCGGAATCATTTTCCCATGGTAGAAATGTCAGTTACTAGGGGACTTACATTTAAGGTAAAAGGGGATAAATTTAAAGGTGATGTGAGATTCAAAATATTTTCACACAGTAGATGATAAGTGCCTGGAATGCACTGCCAGAGGAGGTAATGGAGGATACTATACAGTAGCAAAGTTTAAGAGATATCTTGACAGATACATGAATGGGGGGAATGGAGGGATATTGGCATGATAGAGGCAAAAGGTTTTACTTTAGAAAAGCAACTTATGTGGACAATTTCTTGGTGGACAGAAGGGTTTGTTTCTGTGCCATACTATTCTTTATTCTTTTCTTTGTGAGACAGACCTGGTCAAGCAGAAGGCAAGGTCAAGAGTTGCCTTCAGGTTCTGGCATTTTTAGAGCATTGATTATTGCATATGAATGGGAAGTATTATACTTCATGAAGTGAAAAGTAAAACAAAAGCTTTTTTATTGTCAAATGTAGTGAGTTTCTCATCAATCAGTTGTCTGTATAGCACAATATTTGATGGTCTTCTCATATACACCAGTCCTTCACTTGATTTTGTGTCCAATTTTTAACTTGATTGAAATATTAAGAATTACGTTTTTCACACTTGACAATTTGCTGATCTATCAAACAGATTTGATAGCTTGAATTTCTTTGATGGATAGATCAATTCTGGTGAATTTTGTTGCATTAACTGATTGTTCGTGTGAATTTGAAGCCATTGATTTATTTTGATTTGGATGATAACTGTTTGGATTTTGATTTCCCTGTACTACACTCCTTTTGTTGCCTTGTTGTATATATTTGAGATTAAAATTGCTTTTGAGTATTTATGTTTTAGTACTAAAGCTCAAACCTGCTGAAGTTTCTACTGTTCTAAATACTGTTTGCAATGTGAAGTTAGGTTTTCCTTTACCAATATGGTGTATTCATAGACGTGAATGAAGATATTCCTCTTCCAAGATGGCGGAACCATTTCCAAAATCTTTCTCAACATGGCTTCAATCAATAAGAGTCAATGATTTTTGAACTATATCAAAGATAAATGCCATCATTTTGTTCATATGTCTTTTTATTTAATCTAGCATATGTTCACATCTAATCTGACACATGATCAGATTGGTGCTGCTTTTCTTTGTCTCTAATACAATTTTTAACAATTTACATTGATAAAACTTGGGTTCTTCAGCCAATCCGTCAAAATAAAAAAATAATTTATTAACCTCACACTTGGATTCTGAAGTTTCAGAGCTTTAAGAAATGATTCTTATTCCTGACTACTTTCTTTCAATCAATACAACTTAAGCTTGTTCTTTAGAATATTCTTAACTTATTTATTGATCAGTAAGTAAAAAATGAGGTCTGCAGATGCTGGAGATCACAGCTGCAAATGTGTTGCTGGTCAAAGCACAGCAGGTTAGGCAGCATCTCAGGAATAGAGAATTCGACGTTTCGAGCATAAGCCCTTCTCTTATTCCTGATGAAGGCTTATGCTCGAAACGTCGAATTCTCTATTCCTGAGATGCTGCCTAACCTGCTGTGCTTTGACCAGCAACACATTTGCAGCAGTTATTTATTGATCAGTTTGTTTTCAAGAAAATACTCAAAATTTGCTCAGCAACTGATGATATTTTTATTTTTGGTTCCCAGCCTAGTATTTTACATTTCTCTTTCCATGAAGGGTTCTAATCTGCTTTGCTTGCCCAGTAATCAGCCTAATCTTGCGAGTACTAAATCAGAATTTATTCCTTTGGCGGCAGATAGATTTTTGCCGCTCTCAAAGCCTTCTCTTTTCCCATGAACGTTTGTTTTCTCTATTACTTGAGGTAGAGAGATATTATGGACTTTCAGATTTTTTTTGGATTTTTTTTAATACAGGAATCAAAAGTTTTTTGTTCCATTCTGTGACATTTCTACTTGCCAGTTAATCTTAACTCTACGCGAAAATTTTTTTTATACAAATGATTTTTTTCTTTTCTTCAAATGATTTTAGGTCTGTATTTTGATCTTCACAACTTCTACAATTTCCCAGGCAGTGTATTCTGAACCTATCAGCATCTTTGTTGTATAGTTTTATATTGACTGAGAGTTTAAGTTTCTTTAGAACTGTGCTTATTGACTATTAATGTTAAATGCTACCACATATGGTAATCTGAGATATACCAGGCTCATTGTTATATTACGAAAGGTGTACCCTCTACATACAGTTCTCTCTATAAATCCCACAAACACAAAGAAACCTCCAACTAACTCCACCCACACTGTGCTATTTATGCCCAAAAAGGGAACATCAGTATAACAATGTCACAATGTTGTTCCAGGGTCCTTAAGTCCTTTGACAGCAAATCAAACTCATGTCAAATATTCTTCCCTAGGTTTGCTGTTCTCTCTCTCTCTCTCTCTCTCTCTATCTCTCTCTCTCTAGTTGATCGGACAAGGTCAACAATATTGTACTTTCTTCCACAAGAACCATTGTAACTGTCACATATGTCACCGGCCCCTCATCATTGTCCAGTCAGTAAACTGGAATCTTTGTATTTAGCCATTATCTGAGCTGCATCACCACAATTAGTTCAGGGAAAAGGAGTCAAGATTAGAGTGGTGCTGGAAAAGCCCTCCATTGGGAATGAGGCCGGGGGATGAAGAGCTTTTGCCTGAAACTTCGATTTTCCTGCTCTGCGTGTGCTGCCTGACCTGCTGTGCTTTTCCAGCACCACTCTAATCTTGACTCTAATCTCCAGCATCTGCAGTACCCACTTCAAGCTCAGGGAGAAGGACCACCACCAAGTTCGGAGAGCAATACTAAGGTATAACTTTGCCAGGGTCATCTGCACTGCAAGAGCAAGTGTACAGCTAAGCACCTACTCAGATTGCTTTTCCTTCATTACTCAGAGCTGGTTAACAGGAATTGTAAGTCAGAGCCCAGGGAGGTGTTTCAAAAATATTTTTTTTCAGAAACAGCCAGGCCCTGCGGCTGTGGTCACACCTCAGGTTTAAGATGCTGTTTCACAACACTGCCCGCCCATTAGTGCTTTAGAAAAAAAATACTTATTGCCAACAAACCATTAATTTATCATGAAGGTGACATACTTCGTGCACTGATTAATATTTTGTTAAAGGTCTTTGAGTTAAATTACTGCACCACCAAAGAAAGTTCTTCATAAAATTTTCAATATAGCAACTCCGTTAATTGCTGATAAAAACAGAAAATGCTGGAAATGCTCAGGGGGTAAGAATGCATCAGTGAAGAGAGAAGCAGAGCTTAAAGGTAGCACCCTATTGGGGCCTGACTGATATGATCTATGGCGTGATTGGGGGAGCTGTGAATAAGATTTCCAGTGAGCTCGATCGCAATGTCTGTAACATCATGCTGTATCTTTTATGCTTTTGGCAAGCAGCATGGTGAGTTTCTAACAAAGCAGCAGCAATCTGCCAATTAAGAGGGATTACTGTTTTTTAAATGCCTTTACTAATGCCACAACTCATTAATATTCAGCTACCTCGCTTCCCAAACACTGAAAACAAGCTGGATGTTGAGAAAACTCGACATGGAATGGAGACGGACTTGGTGCCAAAGTAGCTCCATGTTAGACACTGGGGGCTAACATCTCATGGCATGTTCCATGGGCATCAGCTACATACTCTCCACATGCACAGACATTGGCATCAGATATGATCTAAGATCCCTCATTATAGAATCCCTGCAGAGTGGAAGCAGGCCATTCGGCCAATCGAGTCCACAATGACCCTCCGAACAGCATCCCAACCAGACCCACCCACACCCTATTCCTGTAGCCCTGTATTTCCCATGGCTAATCTATCTGGCCTGCTCATCTTTGGACAATTTAGTTTGGCCAGTCCACTGAACTGTGGACTGTAGGAGGAAACCCACAGGGTTCCCACACAGACGCGGGGAGCATATGCAGATTCCAAGCGGACAGTCAGCCGAGGATGGAATCGAACTCAGGTCCCTGGTGCTGTGAGGCAGCAGTGCCAACTACTGAGTCACTGTTCTGCCCTGTCATGGCACATGTCAGATCCTCTGCCAGTAATCTTCTGGTCTTCAGTGCTGCACCCTAGATTACACCAGCAAGTGTTATTGTAATGTGACTGCAAAGACACTGTCCGCTAAGGGACACAGACCCAGTTCATTAACTGGAACAGCGTGTATCTCTGGACTGTTCACTTTCTGTCATGGTGCTCACTCATGCTGTGCCCACTTGGATGCTCAGAATATCTCTGTCTTGCATTATCTTTGCCAATTTGCACCGTGCCCTCTCAGCCAAAGATACGAAACTGTATACCACTTCTGAACTGCCTTACTTAAACAGGAGTCTGGTACTGAAAAAGCACAGCAGGTCAGGCAGCATCCGAGCAGCAGGAGAGTTTACATTTCAGGCATCAGGAATTCCTGATGAAGGTTAGGGTTAGGGTGAGGGAATTCTTGATGAAGGGTTTATGCCCTAAATGTTGACTTTCCTGTTCCTCAGATGCTGCCTGACCGGCTGCGCTTTTCCGGCCCTGCACTTTTTGACTCTGATTTCCAGCATTTGCAGCCGCCATTTTCTCCTTACTTAAACAAGACTCCGCCACGTCAAGGGGGACAGCCTTCACTCAGGGACTCCCTGCACAGTAAGTCAAGGGTACCCTCAGATACTTACACAGAGGCTTGGAAGGTTAATCAGCCACTCACAGCAATGAGGGTCAGCATGCTTTCCACATGAAGGGTGAAGAGCTGAATGGTGGCAGCCCATCACTTGCCTTGACTCCTTCTGCCCCAGTGGGTGCTGCTTTCCTCCTGGAATGAGAGAGAAGGAGACAGGTATTTAGGGAGATGAAAGTGGGTTTTACAGCTGTTACTTTTGGTGCAAGTGGGAAGGTGTCACAAGAGAAAGATTAGCAAATACAGAGGACTTGCTGAGTTAGAGATATGTGGGGTTGGGGAGGTGATAGCGGATGGTGAAAATGTTTTACAGGAAATAGTGATAGTGGTAGAGCATGAGCCTTGATGGGGTGTGGGTACAGTGGCAAAGGGAGAGAGTGAGTGTGAAGTCTCAAAGAGAAGGTGAGAGGACTGACCTGGGCAGAGTGGAGAGGATCATTGACCTTCCTGCTCCAGTCGAGACTGCTTTATCTGAGCTGTCAACTTCAGATCAGGCTGGCATGGTCCAGTATAGGGGCTGGCATGGTCTAGTATTGAGGCTTCCATGGGGAAGGGGCAGTCCCGCTTTGGCATCCCCACATCCAGCAGGACTTCCAGATCCCAAAGAAGGATGAGGATTTGTTCCTGTCCTCCATATCTGTAGCAAATGTCATAATACTTGCAGGGCAATTCTGGACTGGCAATGCTTGTCTGAATATACAACGTGCTTAGAAAGATAATGTGGGAGCAAAAGCTGTCAATGAATTCTGAGTAGTAAGTTGTTCTGAGAATGGTGTCTGTGGTAGTATAATGCCAACATCAGATATCACAGGGATAGGGTTGGTACTTAGGCCTGGTCTCCATCTGATTGCCAGTTCTCAGGACAGAAATCCCTCAAAAAAAAAACTGTGCCTCAGGCTTAGCCAAATAAAAAGCAAGATTCAGCCCAAAGTTTCAGGTCAGTAACTTTTCATCAGCATCATTACTTTCTGATGTCAGCTAAAAGTTGGTGGAAGTTCAGCGATCTCACAAATTAAATTATTACTGAGTTGTCTGTGAACTCCATGCAGACAACAGTGAAAAAAGCCACATCAATAATAATTGAGCTGAACTTGTTTGATTGACATGCAGCTGTAAGTGTTCTGGCATGGGAAATCACTTGAGTTAATGGTCCTGCTCTTTAAAACAGATAAAGATGAGAAAATTCATTTTCTAAATGCAACTAAATCAGCAGACCTAGGTTGTTTAGTCATCATAACTGCTGTTTCTGTTGGTCACCTGTAAATGTGATTTTTCTGCAGCAGACGGTCACTTATGACTGCAATGGAGATGCCTTGTTAGGAATTAAGTATTTATGTGTTGTAGCAGTAAGGTAATTCAGAAATGGTTTCTTCATATATCTGTAATGATTTCAACATCTGCTTAAATATTTACTACACTACGCTCAATTATTCAAGATTTTTATTGTTGTTGGGTATAATTGCAAACAAATAAGTTGGGAGCAGAAGTAGGTCTGCTGCAACATTCAGTGTTACTCCAGTCTCCCATCTACTCCCATTAACCTTTCAACTACCTGTTCAAAAATGACAGGACACCTGATCTAACTCTTTAGAGGAAGGCCCATGGGATCTTTTTCTAATCAGGCACTTTAGAGGGCTGTGGTGGGCCCGCCACTAAAATCAGGCCCCATGAGCTAACAGCCTGACCAAAAAGAACTGCCAGTCAGATGGAGACCAGCAGACCATGGCTGCAGCTGGAAGGACAAGCAAGGTTCTGGAGATCAAGGCATCCCTGAGCACCTCGTGAGGATTAGAGAGTTTTCTGAGATTGCTGGGAATGGGAATGGGGATTTGAAGCAATGGCAGAGGAATGGCTCTCAGCAGCCAATCCACTGCCCAATGCTCTTTCCCTCGATCATGTAAAAATTAGTGCCAGTCAAGGGAGCCCCTCCCAACTGACAGCCAACCCACTGTTTGTTGGTGGGCCACTGGCTGAGGTTATTGTGGCCAGGTACTGAATAGATCCTCAGGTTGCCATTCATCAATGACTTAAGGTCATCCATTGGCAGCCAGGTGGGAAGGATGATCTTGGGCTGTCCTGCCCAGAACCTAGTCCTGATGGAGGCAGGGGAGGTAGTGGGTGTCCAGTAAGCCACCATCCTGCCTAGTTAAAAAAAAGAAACTAAAGTGGAAATCAGAAACTAAAACAGAAATTGCTAGAAAGACTCAGAATGTCTGGCAGCATCTATGAAGAGAAAACAGCGTTAACATTTCACATCCAATGGCCCTTCTTCACAACCAGCAATTTTCAGTTTTAGACCCTGTGTTGTTCAGTTGACTTCTCATCCTCAGAGAGCAGGAGTGTCCATTGAATATTATACTAGGTCAGTGGTCAGCAAGAAGAGACATTTTTAAATTTAGTTAACAAGATAATCTTAAGAACAGCAGTGCTGTTACACAAATATCAATAATTATGAAAAATTAGACAGCAACACATATGTCAATGTCTTGCAACATATTTTTGTGATGCTTTTAGCATGTACTGATAGCAAAGAAATAAATAATTTTCTTACCAAGACTTTTAAAGGTTTTTATGATACTCTCTTACAAGTATAAAGTTAACCAAACTTTAAATACAAGAAAACTAATTTCCATCAGCATCAGTAAACAGTGACCAGCTGTAGGTAATAACATAATTGTGTCTAACATCATTTTGCTTGTCAAAACAGCAAATGTAACTTCTTATGACATTTGAAAAAAAAATCATATTTTCATAATTAAACCTTTCACAAGTTCTAGTTGATATTTGTTAAAGCATCCATCCCTAAGGACATATTTACAGGATATTCCAACTAAATTTGAAACACGTTCTAAAAACTGATAATGAGGAAATAATGGGTTTGATCAATGAAAGTCAGGAGCTGCAAATGAGCCCTTAATGAGTTCCATGCTGTTTCAGAGCTGAGGTTTTCTGACCCCAGTATTAGAGGATGCAGTCGTGTTATTGTATTACTGGGTTAATGTTTTAAAGGCATGCCTGTAATCCAGACAGCAAGGGTTTAAAGCTCATCAAAGCAATTTTTGAACTTGAACTTAATTTTTAAAAATATATTATATATACTCAAGTGCCAATAATTCCGAAAAACCAGACAGCAACACATTGATAGATTTCATAATATCATACCTTTGTTGACACTTCTAAATGTACACCTACTGATAGCAGAGAAAGGATTAATAAAAAGCTGGTTTTAATAAAATGAAGACATTGTATTGTCATAATAATCTATATCATCCACTGACACCCTTTTGAGGAACTTTTGCCTCTACCATAGTCTGGTCAAGGCTGAGCAAGGCACTTAATTGTATCCAACTACTGCAGAAAATTTAAAAAAAATCTTTTCAACATGAACTCCAACAATACAGGTAAAGGACTGTCACCAGTGCAATTAGTGCATGCCTTGCTGATGACATCTGAGTATAAATGAAGTAAAGATCAACTGTCACTCCAAAATTCAATGACATCAAGTGAAGAGAATACAACTTTATCAGTTAAGTCAAATCTCTATCTTGCTTCAATTTAAGACCAATGAATTATTATTTTTTTAAAAACTAGTCCCAAAGGTTTTTGTAAGTTTCTTAATGCCCTTATTCACTCGTGAAAAGCTTAGGTTTTTTAAATTCCAGGCCCGTTTGGCCAGGCTGCTTACCATGGGTACACTTCCAGTGCCAACCAGTGTACATTTAAAATAATCTTTTTGTTAGCCTGGTAATCAGTTGCACTTGCCTCAGACAAAAGTGAGTAAACTTTGTGAACTTTCCCAGAAAGCTTACACTACAGTAATAAGGATCACTGTTGGATAAGTCAGTTTATCGGGTATGCTAACTAGTTGAAAGAGATTGATGATTGACAGTGTCAAGTTCCTGGAAGTGACGATCCCCAACAATCTATCCTAGTCCACCCACATTGATACCACAGTCAGGAAAGTATCACAACACTTCACCTCTACTTCCTCAGGAGGCTAATGAGATTCAGCATGTCATGTCCATAAAGACACTCACAATTTTTTATAGATGCACCTTAGAAAGCATCCTATCTGTATCTTTGACAGCATGTATTTTAGCTACTGTTCCTAAGACCCCAAGAAATTACAGAGTGTTGTTTAACACAGCCCAGTCCATCAGACAAACCGGCCTACCATCAATTGACTTCATCTATACTTCCCACTGTCTCAGGAAAGCAACCAAACTAATCAAAGGCTATACTCTTTTATACACCCTAGTTATACTCTTTTATACACCCTAATTATACTCTTTTCCACCCTCTGCCATCAGGCAGAAAAATGTAAAACATTGAATACACAAGCAAACAGGTTCAAGAACGACTTCTTGTCTGCTGTTATCAGACTTTTGAATGACCCTGTTAAATGTTCATGTTGACCTCTCCCTACATCTTCTTGGTAACTGTAACATTGTATCCTGCACTCTGTTCTGTTACCCTGATGCACTTGTATGGTATGATCTGCCTGTAAAGCACATAAGACAACACTTTTCACTGTATCTCAGTACACATGTCGGTAATAAATCAAATCAAATCATCATCAAACTTGGAAATTAAAGAAGAAAAATGAGTTGCCTCTGCCCGTACGTCTGAGCCAGTGGTAGCTTCATGGGACACAGTAGAATCCTACCCCTCAGCTCAAGCCGTCTTAGTTCAAATTCCCTTTCCTACCATTTTTCCTGAAATTCTCTCCTTTCCTTGTTCCTTCCCTTTTCCTATTTCTCTCTTTTCCTCATTCTTCCCCTTTTTTTATGAAATTCTAATTTGTGCTGCTGCAGTTTTAATCTCTCTATTATTCTTTCCATTTCACCATCCTTCATTTCCACCTGTGAACCATTAGCCGCTCCTTTTAAAATTTCAGGTTTTCTGACTTTCAAGTGAAATGCTAATCCCTAAGTGCCTCAATGAATCATTTAACTACTTGAGAGACAAAACATCTAAATTCTCAAAAATAGTTTCCCACAATTCTGCTAGTGACATACTGACCATGAATGTTCAGATTTAGGTTTAGACTTTATTATCACACGTAGTCAAGTACAAAAGCACAGTCAAAAATCTCAATATTGCTACACTCGGCTTGATTTTAGGGATAGGTACCTAGGTACAAAAACTTTAGAGCAAGTTAGTAAGAAATAAGGAACAAAGTTAAAAGTTAAAGATTACAGCCCTTCTTAGTGTTAAGTCAAAAAATAATTTCTATACTGCAGTAATCCAAACTCAAGAAAACCTTTTGCAAGTTAAATTAAAAAATGGTTTCAACGTAACAATTTGACCTCTCAAATTCTTTCATTTTGTTTTTAAGTTCATGTTATGAATATGAGGCCCAATTTATAATGTGCAGGTTTTGGAAGAGATACCCCATTTGTTATTGTTCCAGATGGGATACCCCAAAATCCCAGGTTATGGAGAGATGAACTGGCTTCTCTTCATTTTTACCTATCCTCTTGGTTGGTTGCAACAAGTTTAATTTGAAAAGGATCCCAGTTATTGTGTGTACAATTCTGCCAGAACAAATAAACCAATATCTTAAAATGAGCCAATTTAACCAGGCTTTCTTAAGTTAGCAAAAGAATTAGCTTATTTGTTGTGAATCATGACAGGAAACAAGAACTCAACATATGTACCCACATATTATGAAGACAGTCCAAAAGAAAATTACAAGTTTTTTTTTAATTTACAAATTGGTCTCCGAATCATTATACAAAGTGGATAGCCAAACATTGCAGCCATTAGTGTGGATGTTTCTGCTTGATCACGGGGATAGGTTAACAGTTGAATTTGAGATTGGTAACTTTGCAGATTAACTGAAATTCCTTTGTCCTTGTTCTGTCCAGCAATGGTTAGCTGGCAGTAAACACAGTGAGATTATTACTTTTCACTTTTTTTGACCTGCAGAGCAGGGATGTTTAATAGCTGTTCTTAAATCAATTACCTTCAGAGCACACCACTGCAAATACTAAAACTTCAGGCTACTTACACACAGACTGTAACTCTTGTCCCTTTGATCCCTTTAGATCTAAATCCAAAGAAAGGCTGTAATTTAAAGGGCAGAGGCCTACTGGTGTCAGTGTAAAACGTGTTGACACAGCCTTGGTGGGCTGAAGGGCTTGTTCCTGTGCTATCTTGTTCTTTGTTCTATTAATGGTGTCTCCTGTCACTTCCCTTTACAACATTGACTGAAGTGTGGTATGCTTCCTATTTTTGCTACAGTAAAAGAGGATACAATTTCATTTGACCATGAGCAAAGTCATGGATGTTTACTTATAATTAAAAATACTCATAATTGTTCAATGTCTTGAAGTTACCTGCAGTTATAGTCCATAAGAAAATCAGCCACGTCAACTATTATTGATGATCAATAAGTCTCAAGGGTGTGTTGGTCTCTTAAGGTTGGAGAGTTGGGATGGTGAAAAAGAGATAGGAGGAGAAAGAAAAATTCATATAAACAATGCCATGCAATGCTCTTTTTCACATCGCATCTCATGTGCACATGCACTTGGAGGATGAGAACTTGAGAGGCAATAAAATCTTTCAAAATATGGAATAATTTGATCTGCAGATTTCTTTCTCTTAATTTGAAACTGTGCATGTAGGAGTCAGAGAATGCCTTAGGCAGCAAGACTTTGAAGAAAAGTTCCAACAGACTAAGAAGGAAGAATGAGGAGAATTTAAGAAGATCAAGGTGAAACACAATTCAAGCCTTTAAATTCATGAAAGACATGGGTGAAGTTGAAGAAACATGTCAGATAACTGGAACACTGTTGAATATTAATAGACATCAAGTAGAGTTATAGATTGAACCAAAATTCTCCACCACAGGGTATTGAATATGTAGAATAAAGTATCTCAGAAAATAATTTGTTGATCAGTCAATTGTGTGAGATTTTCTTCTTTTGAGAATACCCAAGCTGGTATTTGATATCTCCTGAAGGAACAACTGATGGTGAGTTAATGGGTGCCGTGTTGTCAGCTTTTATTACCAATTGAATTAATTGAATTTAAATTTCATCAGTTACTGCGGTAAGAGTTCAACTCTTGTCCCCAGAACTTTAGAATGAGTCTTTGGATTTTAAAGGTTTATTCATGGGATGTGCACTTTGCTCACTAGGCCAGCATTTATTGCCTGCCCAAGGTATCTGAGTTACTGTCTGGGCCTCTCGTGTTCATTTTCTTAGGTGCACCTTTAATGCTACTGGGGGGAGAGGGTTAATTCCAGGAATTTAACCTAGCAGCACTGAAGGAAGATCAATAGATTTCTATGTCCGGATGGTAAGTGGCTTGCAGAGGAACTTGAAGGTAATGATATTCACATGACTCTGCTCTTCTGTCCTTATAGATGGTAAGGGCTGTAGATGGTTTTGGAAAATGCCTTCATGGATTTCTGTAGTGCAACGTTTGAATGTTATATGCTAATTCTACAACATAACTGTGGTGGAGGTACTGAATTTGCCCATCAGATTGGTCACATTATCCTGCATGGCCGGCAGCTTGTTGAGTGTTGTTAGAGCTGCACTTATCCAGACAATGGGGAGTATAACACATTCCTGGCTTGCACTTTCCAGATGGTGGATAAGCCCTGTGGAATCAGGAGATAAGTTATTTGCTGCACCATTCGTAGCTTCTGAGCTGCGCTTGAATCACAGTAATTGATTGGTTACTCCTGTTCAGATTCTGGTCAATAGTAACACCCATAATATTAATAGTGGAGGATTCAGAGATGGTGATGCCATTGAATGTCAGGAAACAGTGGTTAGATATTATCTGTTATCGTATATAGTCATTGGCTTGCACTTGCCTTGTGCTAATGCTAGTTGCCACTTCTCAGCCCATGCTGGAAAATTGCCCAGATCTTGCTGCATTTGTACATGGACTACTTCAGCAACTGAGGAATCATGAATAATGCTGAATGCTGTCCAATTATTGGTGATCATCCCTATTTCTGACCTTTAATGATTGAGGGAAGGACATTGATGAAGCAGTTGAAGATTTTTAGACCTGTGACGCTACGCTGATAAACTTGTGCAATACTGTCTTGGAGCTGAGGTGTTGGATCTTCAACAAGCACCGTCATCTTTCTTTGTGTTAGATAAGCTTCCCATTGTGCTAGATATGATTCCCATGTATTTCTGATTTTGCGAGGGCTCCTTGAGACCACATTTTATCAAATGCAGCTTTGTTCACTTTCACCTCATCTTCCGAGTTCATCTCTTTCGCCTTTATTTGAACTAAGGCTACGTTGAGGTCATGAACTAAGTGATCCTGGTAGAGCCCAAATTGAGCAGTAGTGAGTAGGTTATTGGTAAACATGTGATGTTTGCTAGCACTGTTGCTGATGCCTTCCATCAAGATTAGACAGATGGACCAGTATTTGGCTGGGTTGAAAATGTCCAGCCTTTTGTTTACAGGATAGTCCTGGACAATTTTACTTATTGTTGAGTTGATCCTTCAGTGTTGGAGCTGTATTGGACTAGCTTGGTTATAGGTACGCTGAGTTCTGGAGGACACATCTCCACTACTAATGTCAGAATATTATCAGGCTTCATAACTCTTGCAGTATCAAGTGTCTCAACCATTTCTTGATATCAAGTTGAGTGGCTAAAGACTGGTATGGTTCTCCAGAGGAGGACGCTGAGATTACTAGTTCACTGTATTACCGCTATTCCCTTTCACCCCCAAGTTAACAGATAAATAGATGGCCTGAAGGGAGTAAACATGCAATGGCTTTAAACAAATACTTTGAATTTCTGGATCATCTGAATGGCTGCTTCCCTTTATGATAAAGTGAAAAATCACACAATACCAGGTTATAGTCTAACAGGTTTATTTGGAAGCACTGGCTTTCGAAGCGTTGCTCCTTCATCAGGCGATTGAGACACAGAATTTCCCAGAACTTCTTTTGAGTCACAGTCTCAAGATAACTTAAGGTTTTATAACAAAAGGTGACATCTCAGCTCAGACATTGCCTTAAAGGTGCGAGGTTAGAGTCTGTCTGTATCCCAATCTTGAGTCAGACTGGTTCTATTTCCAAAGTGGAATTTACAAAATATTATATGGGATGACGGCCTGTGGGTTCTGCATTTTTTGAACAAAACAGAATGTCTCTGCAAATATAATTCTGCAAATACAAATTCGCCCCATAAACTTATATGTGCGTACGCACGCAGGAGGGAGAGAGAGGTAGAGTGAGTGTGTGCATGTAAGTGTGCAGTCTGCTGACTCCCTTGCCAGAAAGAGAGTCCACAACCGAAGGCAGAAACCACCCCTGATGGCAGCAAATGCACACCCCACAGCACACACACAGATATTCAGTCTCCATAGAGGCCTGGTCCATCCACAGAGAACTAGGTCCACTCACAGGAATACAGTTCATTGTAAAAAGTGCAATTAACTCACAAGGGATGATCCACTCAAACAGGCAGGGTCCACTCAAACAGGCAGGGTCCACTCCAGGATGTAGCAAATACTCACCTCCCAGCAAACACACATTTCAGAATGCAGAGTCCATTCCCAGGAACAGAGTCCACTCCAGTATGCAGAGTGCACTATCAGAAACAGAGTCCACAACTGAAAGCAGAGTCCACTCCTGATGGCAGCAAATCCTGGGAATGGACTCTGCATTCCCTGTTCCTGAGAATAGATTTTGCATTCAGAAGAGAACTGTTTATGGTAATAGACTCAGTGTACCAGTGGACTCTGTTTTTGGTAATTGACTCTGCCTTTTTGCATGTTGGGTTTACCATCTGCACTGTCTTGTGTGTCCCTGGGTCTGGAAGGCCTTACTGTGAGCTGGGAGGCCCATAGTTCATCCTGAAAGCTGTCACCCCGAGAGCCAAAGGGTGGGTAGGCCGTCCTGAGAACTGGAAGGTTGGGAGGATGCCCTGGGAGCTGGAAGCTGGGAAGGCTGTTCTGAGTGCTGTCGCCCCGAGACGGGGTGATCAGAACGGGCTGTCCTAGAGGTGGCCAAGTGTGTCAGAGCAGCCCAGTGCCAGAGGCTGCGTAAGGGCAGGCTGAGATCCAAAAGCTTTGTGGGCTGTCCTGCGTGCCATTGTCCCGGGGGGGGGGGGAGTGGCTTGTCCTAGAGATGGCTGGAAGGTGTGTCAGGGCGGACTGAGAACTGGAAAGGGCATAGAGTGGACTGTCTTTGCGTGACCGTAAGTTGGGAGGGTTGCGTGGCTTGCTGGGTTACTGGGGGCGTCTGTGTTATATGCGCTGTTTTATTGTTCAGTTTACCGAACTGTTTGTGTGTGATTGCCTTCTTTGTTTCCTTCTTGATAATGTAAGGTGGAATTCAAGGTTTGTCCTTGTTTCCCTGTGAACGGGTTGTACAGTGGGGTTTAGCGTCTGGCTTTGCTGTCCCTTTCAACTGGAAATTGCTGTTTCTTGTGTCCAGCTGTTAATGTTGATTGTAACTTGCACTGTTTAATAAAATTTTAAAAATATAATTTTCTGATGAAAATCTCCTCAGACCAGGGGAGTGACTCTGAACTAACTGGCCACTCAGCTTGTGTGTACTACTGTTATTGGTTTTAGTGTTTTTTGGGGGGAACCTGATTCCTGAACTGGTTGATCCACACACCCAGTTTGTTAACTTATATTCCTTTTTTTATTGAGGACTGATTCCTAAATTGGCTGATTTACACAGTCAGTGTGTTTCTGGTGTATTTCAGTTCTCATTAGGGAACCGTTGTTTAATTGGCTTGATACGGCCTGTGTGTTACTCTTTTCTTTTACTTTGAGAAAAGGATTATGCTGATTTTGTGGCAGGGCTTAGACTTCGCACTTCGGTTTTCTTTCTTCTTTGCATTTGTTTTCACTTTTTTTGGTGGTTGGTCTGGGGCCCTGCGTAATACTGCACCTTTTCAAATGAACTGTTCATCTGTGGGTCTGGACCCCGAGGGTAGACTAGGCCTCTGTAAAGACTGAACACCTGTGTGTGTGCTGGGAGGTGAGCATTTGCTGCCTGTTGAAATGGATTCTGCTTGTTGGAGTTGATCATCCCCTATGAGTTAACTGCACCTTTTATAATGAACTGTACTCCTGTGACAGGGTCTGGTCCTCTGAGGATGGACCTGGAGACTGAACATCTGTGTGTGTGTGCCTTGTGGGGTGTGCATTTGCTGCCATCAGGAGTGGACTCTGCTTTCAGTTGTGGACTCTGTTTCTGATAGTGCACTCTGCATACTGGAGTGGACTCTGTTCCTGGGAATGGACTCTGCATTCTGAAAATAACTGTTTCTGGTAATGGACTTTGTGTGCCAAAAGGGATTCTGTTTGTTGCTAATTGACAATGTCTTGTTGCTTGTTGGGTTTATCACCTGCACTGTCTTCTGTGTCCCTGAGTCTGGCAAGCCTCGCTGTGAGCTGTGAGGCTCATAGGTCATCCCGAAAGCTGTCACCCTGAGAGCTGTCCTGAGAACCAGAAGATGTGGAGGCTACTCTGGGAGCCAGAAGGTGGGTAGGCCGTTTTGAGTGCTGTTGGCCTGAGAAGGGGTGATCGGGATGGGCTGTCCTAGAGGTGGCCGAAAGGTGTGTCAGAGCAGCCGAGATCCAGAAGGTTTGTGGGCTGTCCTGTGCACCATCATCCCAGGGAGGGGAACAGGCTGTTCTAGACGTTAACCTAGACATCTGTCAGGGTAGTGCATAAGCTGGTTGGCACATCAGGATGGGCAAGAGCCAGATGGTACATAGGGGCTGACCGAGAGCCGGAAAGTGGATAGGCTGTTCTCAGTGCTGTCACCCCAGGCAGGTACCGGGGCGGGCTGTCCTAACGGTGACCAGAAGGTGCAGAGGGCAGTTAAGGAAGCCAGAAGGTGGGTAGGCCATCCTGATTGCTGTCATCCTGGTGGGGAGGGGGCGGTGTGGAAAACAGGTCGGGCTGTCCTAGAAGTGGTTGACAGGTGTATCAGGGTGGACCAAGAGCCAGAAGGGGATGGGGCGGACCGAGAACTGGAAGGAGAGGAGGGGCGTGCTGCCTATGAATGGCTGGAAGGTGGGAAGGATGAGTGGGTTGCTGGGGGATCTGTATTCTATGCACTGTTTCTTATTTGAATGGACTGTCTAGTATGTATTTGTTACTGGTATTTTTGTGATGACTGGAGTTGGGATTTCAAGTTGTCCTCATTGACCTGAAAGCTGGCTGTATGGTGAGGTTTGGGATCTGACTTTGCCACTCTTTTCCCCTGTAAATTGCTGTTTCATACTTACGGCTGTTCAATACTTGCAGCTATCCCATACTTAAGGCTGTTCATGTTAAATGTTTGTCATTTGTACTGATTGATAAAATATAACCAGGAAATGAAAATCTCCTCAGTCCAGGGGATTGACTTGGAGCTAGGAGAAAGTGAGGACTGCAGATGCTGGAGATCAGAGCTGAAAATGTGTTGCTGGAAAAGCGCAGCAGGTCATGCAGCATCCAAGGAGCAGGAAAATCGACGTTTCAGGCATGAGCCCTTCTTCAGGAGCCATTCCTGAAGGTCCTTTCGGGCATGAGCCCTTCCTGAAGAAACCGAAACGTCGATCTCCAGCATCTGCAGTCCTCACTTTCTCCTAGAAGATTTTAACCGACTGCGAATCCTCTTGCAAGGATACCTTCCTTGAAGAAGCTCTCCTCCATTCCTGAAGAAGGGCTCATGCCCGAAACATTGATTCTCCTGCTCCTTGGATGCTGCATTGACTTTGAGCTGGCTGGCTTCAGCCTGTATGCTGTACACAAGTTAATGAAGGGTGATTTAGTGATGGGATACTGGCATCTGTGCAGTTATTTCAGCATTTCCACCAACACTACAATTGTCCAAGATATCCACACCCTTTACCACTGCCCTAATCCACATTCCCAATCCAAACTGCCACCATCATGGCCTCGTTTTCAACTATGTAGGCCGTCGGCTCTGAAATTTCGTCTTTGCACGTCATGCCCATCTAACTTTAAGATACTTCAAAACACTTCTTAAAACCTATGTCTTTGATCATCTGACCTGACAACTCCTTATTGGCTCTTGTGTAAGCTCTTAAAAAATAACAGATTGGAGCTGTAATAGGCCATTCAACTCTTCGAGCCTGCTCTGTCACCCATTGTGATCATGGCTGATCATAAAGCTCAATACCCTAAACGCACCCTCCCCCTATATCCCTTGATCCCTTTAGCCACAAGAGCTATACCCATCTCTTTCTTGAAAACCCTTAATATTTTAGCCTCTACCAATTTTTGAGGTAATGAATTCCACAGGCTCATCACTCTCTGAGGGAAGAAATTTCTCCTCATCTCAGACCTGAAAGGTTTACCCCTTAACCTTAAATTGTGTCCTGTGTTGTCGATTCCCTCACCATTTAACCTTAAATTGTGTTTAACCTGTCTCGTTAGAATTACATCGGTTTCTATAGAATTATCCCTCATTTTTCTAAACCCTAGTGAAAGTAATCCTAATCGACTCAATTGCTCCCCATACATCAGCCCTGCCATCCCAAAAATCAATTTGCTAAACTTTTGCTGAACTCCCTCTATAGCAAGAACAACCTTCCCCAGATGTGGAGATCAAAATTTCACACATCATTTCAGGTATGTCCTCACCAATGACCTGCATAATTGCAGCAAAGCATCCTTGTAATATATTGGTTTTTGTGAGGTTCCTTGAGACAATTCATTACATTAAAGTCACAATGTAAGTTGTTGTTATTGTCGTATAAGACACAATACAACATAAATACTACATCAGTGACATCCGTGCTGAATTGTGCTGCTAAAGGACAAAGCTGACCATCTGCTAAATACGACTTATGTGTCTGGGTACTATCAATGGATCCACACCCATCAAAGTGACAGCTAGCAGACATACAATGAATGAGAAATACAAGATTAGAAGTAGATTTTATTTTCCACAGTACTATAATTCAGCATGGGAAGACTTTTGTGTACATCATTCTGCCACTTCACACTGAGCACCCTTGTTATTAATATTGTAATAATGCAATAGAATGCAGCTGCTGCAGGTCCCTGTCAGCCAATATGAGTTACTATCATTCAGCCCTGAAGCATATCGAGTGCATTCCTCATCTGCTAAAACATTGAATGTTACAATGATTCCTTCCTTCGTGGTCTATGTAGAAAATGTGAAAACACAAACCACAATAGGTTTACATTTTGAAGAAATGTAAATAATAGGGCCCTTCATATACAATTGTCATATACAACTGCAGATAAAGGTAAATTAATTCAATGTGAAACTAAAACAAAGTTCACCTGTATTGGTTTTGTTAAAATACTGGTAGGAAGATTTTCAGAATGTTGGTTCGCCAACATAACACAACATTCAAACCTTTCTTGTGAATTTTCATTTTGTGGGTCTGCATGGAAAATAAAGAAAGCAACCTGATATTTTTGAAAGATGGTCATTATGCAGTCAGTGAATAAGCGAAATGTAAGGTGATACCCAAGTGGCATTACGATTTGCAACCAGATCTCCACCCTGCTTTTTTGTTCCTTGGGTACCTTGTGTGGCATTGGAGTTACCTGGAATCGTGTAGGGTTGAATTTTGTGGCTGTAATTCCACTGAAACTGTCAGCATTCACCATCACAACTCTCAGAAACTGATCACTTCTAGAATCCGCATATGTACAGCTTCATGTCAGTAATTCTGCGCTGCTCTATAGGGTGCACTCTCGAGGGATCCTGCCTCCCCACAGGAAACAATCAATTAGAAGTCATCAAACTGACCAAACTGCAAACCTTACAGTTTTAATTACATACAAAGTTCATGATTCCTTCCGCATTGGTGCAGGAAGAATAGCTTCATATTTATTGCATTATGAACATAAAGTTCCACATTTTTAAAGCATTTCTTCAATATTTCATATACTTCCTACATTTTCTCTTTTCCTATACCTACACTTCCATTTCATCTCTATCTGCAAAATTTAAAACATACCTGTTATGGACCAGGCCAGACCATTCAAAACATTCTTAAGCAGGCAGCCCAGACCATAACTTGATTATTTGTTCCTGTAGGTGTCCAGTGAAAATTACACAGAGTAAGTTAACTAGGTTGACTACCTTTTAGCTAGGTTGACTAGATTTTAAAACAGACAAAAAAAATCACAAAGTTACACAATGAAACACAAAGAACAGAATAATGAATTCCTACAGAACTCAGCCTATCCAACTAGATTTCATTATGCTGTTCCGAATATACACAACAGTCACAATAAGTAAACTCCCTTTAAACCCAGTATAAATGAAATACATGTTTACAGGTTGAAGTTGAAAGGCAGAAAGAGAGAGAGAGTTTCCACATAGCTCCATGTTGAACTTCCCAGTTCAAGACTGAACTAAAACTGCTCAGCCCAGCTCAGGTAAAGTGCTGACCACTCTCCTCTCTTTATACAGGTGACTTCTAAAACATGACCACTTTGGCCTGAAGTCTCATCTGTTTACATAATAACAAAAGACGCCTCAAAATCTTTTTCATCTCTGTACCAAACTGCCAGATCAGAGTCTGGTACAGTTTATTGTCCCTCTGAAAAAATCAAGGTCAGAGTCTCCTTGAACGAAGGAACAGCTTTTAGCAAAAACAGAACATATCAATGAAGCGATTTGGTAGTAGTTATTTCATGTTTTGTGGTTTCTGACAATTCTTCAGTATAATTGGTTACTTATTAGAGTTGATAACAATGTTGTTGTGAAATGCCTGGAGAACAATTTCAAATTAATGTCAGCCTAAAGGAAAATATATCTGATAGAGACTACTCCCATATGCTGGATAAGAAGAGGGATGGTCAATACATGACCGAAGGTGTTATATCTGAATGCATGCAGCATAAAGTAAATGACCTTGTGGCACTGATCGAAATTGGCAAGTATGTCATGGTGGGCATCATGGAGATGTGGCTGCAAGGGGATCAAGATTAGGAGACGAATATTCAAGGGTATACATCTTATCAAAAAGATAGGCAGTTGGGCAGAGGGGGTGCAGTTGCCTTATTAATAAGAAATTAAATTAAATCAATAGTAATAACAAGAAACAAAGTAGGCCACTTTGCATAGTTGCCTGTCCCAAAGTCCACCTTGGAGGATGGTCACCCAAACAATCACCAGGCAGGAGTGTTTGCTCCCAGTCACAGAACACTTCAGCGGTCTGGGACATTCAACCTCAGACCTTCAGGTGACCATCCTCCAAGGCGGACTTCGGGACAGGCAACAAAGCAAAGTGGGCGAGCAGAGGCTGATAGCCAAGTTCGGTACCAATGGGGATGGCCTTAACTTGGACCATGGGTTCATGTCACACTTCAGGTGACCACACTGCACTATACATTCTTTCTCTCTCTCTCTTTCTTTCTTTCATACACACACACGTACACACGCACACCTCACACACAAGCTCTCTCTCATATGCTCACACAAACACCCTCCCATACACACCACACCCACACATGTATCCTCTCATAGACTTATACTCCATTCCACTCACACACATACATATACACACACTCTCTCAGGCACTCGTAACCGCCTCCCACACATGCACACTAACATGCTCACACTCACTCCATCTCCCCTGCACACCCACACACATCGATTGTGCAGTGGATTTGTACTTGCAGAATTACTTTTATTTTGCTCAAAAACTGCATAAATCCATGTAAGATTCTGTAAATCCCACTTTAGTAGTAGAATCAGTCTGAATATTAGGATGCAACTGGACTTTAACCTTACACTTTGAATGCAGTATCTGAGCTGAGATGGCACCTATTGTTAAAGCTAACTTGAGAATGTAACTTTAAAAAAAGTTCTGGTATTTACATAGAAAAGAAACAAAACTAACATGGTCATTCTGAAAGGTGATACACTGAATAAACAATCCAGTTTTTTTCAATATATCATTTCAGTGGCATCACACTGTAATATTTTGCTATAAAGTCTGTGTTATATGGTCTTATACTCCACAGCCACCTGTTGAAATAGCAGCGCTCGGAAAGCTAGTGCTTCTGAATAAACCTGTTGGACTATAACCTGATGTTGTGTAGTTTTTAACTTTGTTCACTCCAGTTCAACACTGGCACCTCTAAATCATCAGTAATACAAAAGAAGACTGTAAGAGTTTCTTTAGATATATAAAGAGCAAAAGAGAGGCAAAAGTGGGAATTGGGCTGCTGAAAAATTACACTGGAGAGATAGTTGTGTGGAACAAGGAAATGGCTGAGGAACTGAAAAATTACTTTGCTTCAGTCTTCATGGTAGATAACATGAGTAATATCCCAACAATTCAAGAGAATGAGGGGCCAGAATGGAGTATGGTGGCCATCACCAAGGAGAGGTGCTAGAAAAACTGAATGATCTGAATATGGATAAACCACCTGGGCAAGATGGATTGCACCCCAGAGTTCTGAAGGAGATAGCTGAAGAGATAGTGGAGGCATTATTGGTGATCTTACAGGAATCACTAAAATCAGGAAGGGTCCCAAAGGACTGGAAAATTGCTTACAGGACACCCGTGCTTTAAAAAGGAGTAAGGCAAAAGGCAGAAAATCACAGACCAGTTAGCCTAATCTCTGTCGTGGGTAAAATCCTGGAATCCATTGTGAAGGATGAGATTTTTGAATATTTGCAGTGTGTGGTAAAATAGGGCAAAGTCAACATGGTTTCATTAAAGGATGATCATGCCTGAAAAATCTTCTAGAATTCTTTGAGGAAGTAACGAGCAGGTTAGACTAAGGAGACGTTTTGGGCAAAAGCCCTTTCGGTTGATTTTTCCCGGAAGGGCTTTTGCCCAAAACGTCAATTTTTCCTGCTCCTAGGATTCTGCCTGGCCTGCAATGCTTTCCCAACACCACTCTAATCTAGACTCTGATTTCCAATGTCTGCAGTCCTCATGTTTGCCTAGACCAAGGAGATCCAATGGATGTTATCTACTTGGACTTCAAGAAGGCCTTTGACAAGGTGCTGCACAGGAGGCCACTGAGTAAGATAAGGGCCCATGGTGGTAGAGACAAAGCACTAACATAGGTAAAAGCTTGGCTGCCTGACAGAAAGCAGAACGTGGGATAAAAGGGTCCTACTCAGGAATAGCAGCCATGAAAGTAATGTTCTGCAAGGCATAGTGTCAGGACCACAACTTTTCACTTTATTCATTAACAATCTAGATGAAGGAACTGAGGGCATTATCACAAAGTTTGCAGATAATACAGAGATAGACAGAGAAATAGGTAGCACTGAGGAGGTGGGAAGGCTACAGAAAGATTTGAACAGGTTAGGAAAGTGAGCAAAGAAGTGGCAGGTGGAGTACAATGTGGAAAGGTGTGAGGTCATGCACTTTGATAGGAAGAACTGAGGCATGGACTATTTTCAAAATGGAGAGAAAGGTCAGAAGTCTGAACTGCAAAGAGACTTGAGAGTTCTAGTCCAGGATTCTCTCAAGGTAAACTTGCAGGTTGAGTCACTAGTTAGGAAGGCAAATGCAATGATGGTATTTATTTTGAGAGGACTTGAATATAAAAGCAGAGATGTACTTCTGAAGCTCTATAAGGCTCTGGTCAGACCATATTTGGAGTATTGCGTGTATTTTTGGCCCCCATATCTCAGGAAGATGTATTGACTTGGAGCATGTTCAGAGGAAGTTCACAAGAATGGTTCCAGGAATAGAAAGCTAAACATATCAGGAACATTAGAGGACTTTGGGTCTATACTCAATGGGTTTAGAAAAATTAGTAATTGAAACATAAAGAATACTGAATAGCCAGGACAGAGTAGATGTTTCCATTGATAGGAGGGACGAGGACCAGAGGGTGTAGCCTTAGAGGAAAGGGAAGGTCTTTTAGAATGGACGTAAGGAGAAATGTCTTCAGCCAGCGAGTGGTGAATCTATGGAATTCATTGCCACTAAGGCTGTGGAAGTCAGGTCACTGAGTATATTTAAGAATGAGATAGTCAGGTTCTTGAATATCAAGGACATCAACAGTTATGGGGAGAAAGAGGGAGAATAGGTTTGAGAAACTTATCAGCCATGAATGAATGGCGGAGCAGACTTGATGGACTGAATGGCCTAATTTCTGCCCTGATGTCTTCTGGTCCTAATCTTCATGGTTAGATTTCTTCAAAATCAGCACACAACAATTTGGTCCAATGTATTTAAGCTTAACTTTCTATGTTTTGTCCCTCATTACTCTTCATGACAGGTCCACATCTAGTTTCCCTTGATGTACATCAATACCATTGATGTTAATCACACAATCATGAAGCCAATATAACATTCAAAAATAAGGGTAAATAAGTCTCTTTGTGTGTCTTGTTAGATTATCCACATATATTTCTGATTCCTGGTTTAAGGAGTGTGTGTGTGTGTGTGTATAAGTGGATGAGGGCTTCATTCTAGTAAAACATTAACCAGACTATACCAATTCCTTTAACTTCATGTCAAGTCCAAAATACAAAGGGCAAGGCTCCTTCAAACAGCAGCCAAAGATCTGATGCCATATCAAATCTGCTCCCTGTTTACAATTAGATTATTTTATTTCCCTCTTAATGTGCTTTATTTTTGCCAAAACAGTGCCATGTACATGACTAACCATCATACCTACAAAGGCTTTCTGTTACCAGTCTGTCACTGCTATGCTATTGAACTACTTTAAGAAGCAAAAACGAAATCACAATATCACACTCGTACAATACTTTAATGCCAATGTTTTCTGCAATTTTTATTGTATTACCTTTACAGATCTCAGTGATTTCAAAACAGCTGCCAAAAAACATTAAGGGATTAAAGTAAACAACTACTTAAAGTGCCAATATCATGCAAACAGCTGCTTCTCTGTATATCATAATATGCTGAGAAGTGTTCACTCATTTCAACTGTATCAGAATGATGTGCATTAAGTCATTTTTTTTTCAGGACATTTTTTTATTTGGTCAATTGACCATTTTCACTTACACTACAGTGTAGTGAAATTGGTGATGAGAGCTTCTTGTTTGAAATGTTTGCCCTCTCCTCACAGAAATCCAGTCCCTTTTGAATCCCGGGAAGCTTAGAAGCTAGTTGACAAAATCGAAGGTGTAAGGACCCATTTACTTGTGACCTGGACCTGAATGTGAAGAATCATTTCTCTCAGGGATAAATTTATCTTCTCGATCTTATCAATGACTCAACTTTGATTGAACAGGGCCCCGAAACCATTGCATTCTGCGTTGTCCAAGTCTAAGATGAGGCTGGGGAGGATATTGACACTTGGGAAAGTTTGCAGTACAGAGTCAGAAGATTAATTCTCAGGTTAAAACATTTCGGTTGATTAGGTCAGCACAAGACAAGTTGCAGATTCTGATTGATTTATTATCAACATTAGAGGGATTTGATTTTGTTTATGTTGATATTGTTTGTTTCAATTGGACAGGCCAGATGAGAAGTCATATTTACTATACATGTCACGGTGGAATTAGATGTTAGGTTTTTCTTTTTGAAAATTATGAAGGTGTAGAACACACTATTAGCTCAAATGGTGAATATTAATTCTCTGTATCCCCAAGGGGAGAGAGAGAGACAGAGAGACAGAGAGTTCTGCCTTGGGCAGAGATTACTGTTTTTGAGAGATTGGTACTGTGAAACATAAATCAAAGTCAATGCCTTTTTGTGCAATAATTTTGATCACCTCAGTGGATGAGAAATTTTCTGATTTGTTTTCCTCCAATTAAGTCTGGACTTTCATCTGTTTTTCTCTCCTTCCTCAGGAGTGTGCTTGTGTCCATGTGCACAAAAAGTGCTGTGCTTCCTGGGCATTAGAGAATTGATGGACAAGGTGAAGTGGACTGGCAAGTCTCTTCCTGTCCATCATTCATGTACATATTCATGAAATCTAGTGTCAAAATCAATTCAAGTCCAACTTCCTATGCGAAATATGCAAAGCATCTTAAATCAGGCTCAAATCTAAGAGATCCTCATTTGCCATTGATGATAGGTATGTCATATTTTCCCCAAAGTGCCACTCATGATACCTTGAGGTATTTTCCACCTCTGCCAGTATGTGATATTGGGTAGGGGTTGTTTGAGGTCATTCATATCTAGATGGGACTCACTATATTTGAAATCCAATTCTGCCACACATTTCACATGAGTCACATTATTCAGATTTTCATAAGATTCCACTCCTAGTGTCGATTCATAAAATGCACGTGATATCAACAGAATTAATGGAGCCAATGTTACATGAACAGTAACCACTTCAGAATCATTGCTTTATACAACACTGACTAGGAAAAAGTGAGGTCTGCAGATGCTGGAGATCAGAGCTGAAAATGTGTTGCTGGTTAAAGCGCAGCAGGTCAGGCAGCATCCAAGGAACAGGAAATTCGATGTTTCGGGCATAAGCCCTTGATGAAGGACTTATGCCCAAAACGTCGAATTTCCTGCTCCTTGGATGCTGCCTGACCTGCTGCGCTTTAACCAGCAACACATTTTCAGCACAACACTGACTAGACGGACTACACATGAGAAACTAGCACACTAGTGACAGTGTGGAAGAGACAGAGAGACAGAGAGACAGAGAGACAGAGCAAAGTACCCCATGTGAGCTGACATTTTCACCCTGCTTAAAACTATAATACTCAATGTACAATGGTCTTCCATGTCAAAGTAACTTTTATCATTGGCTGCCCTGAACTGTCAGATTTACATGACTGAAATAAATGTAGTTTGATGTTAAAAATTAGAAACCACATAATAATTTAGCAGAAGTGAGTGAATTTCCCAATGACTTAATAGGAAGGAGCTACAGGTAGTCTCTGCTGTATGTGCTGTGATAGCTACCAATCACCACCAAGTTGCAGTTGGAATAATTTACTACAGGTACCGCTATCCTCTTTATTTGACTCTGTCCAAGGACCTACTTGGTTTACAGTGGTAAAGATAAACCACCAATGAGTCATAACGACAGGAGTCCCTAGTCTTAAACAAAATGTAGTTTGTTGCATGATGGCAATCATGTCCAGGTATTGTGAGTAATTAAGACATCGGTTACAAACATTATGATGAGATCGAGAATAACAGGTCTGTTCTCTCTAAGATTCAAAAATGCCTTTCATTATCTCATTCCTCATGGTAACATCAGATTGAGTGAAGCCTAATGCAGTCTCCAATACAAGCCACTGCAGAACCATCACCTTATATAATAGTCATTCTCAGCAAAAGACACGGAATGAATTTGTCCACTGCACTTCAAGGAATCTCTCTGCCTTGAAAACCTTTTTTTTCAGGCTCTGGGAGACTTATGTTCTGAATACTTACTAAATTGTTCATCCTCACACCCTATAAGTAGCTAATAAAAGATGTGCATGGGAACTGTAAACAGGAGTTTCAGGGTTTTTACCCCAAAAGAAGATGCTCATGATATCCCCATATCAGTCATCAGTGCTCTTTGATCTATGTACAAAAAATGCTAAATGGCTTTTTTTTTGCATTCCATACAATAATGATTAATTCCAGTCTGTTATATTGCACAGGGGTGGTACAACAAATGTTGGAACTGTTGCCTTAAAGGACAAAATGTGTTTTATTGTTCTCTTGTATTTGTATATTATCCGCAGTAGTACATCTCATGGGTAGCAAGGCAGCAATGCATCTACTGAAAATAAATCCGAAACTTTAATTGTTAGCAGGCTGTCAAAATTCAAGGTGCTTGGGAGCATGAACACTGCAAATTAGTGGGGAAATGTTTCCAGATGGAATACTTGAGAACATAATTGGAATATTGATGATTGTAGAACAGGTGATGAGAGGCAATAAAATGCAAGGGAACAATTTAGACGTGAGCCGTACGCTTTTGTTGGAGCACTGTTGTTGTTTAGAAGTACTTGTAATGGACTGAGAGTTAGCTTTGCTTTTCAAGAATAGAAAATAATGCAAATTTGAAAGGGGATCTATTTGATGCTGGGAGCCACTGAGGATTCATGGCTATGATATATAAAATAATGCACCAATCACAGTCACCAAGGGTGATTCTTTTATATCTACTTATTTAGATATCAGAATCATTTGATCATATTAACTAAGTAATTTTAATCCAGTGACACCAAAGCAACAGTGACATTGTTCTGAGTCTGTGGTGTTTGGTTTGGAGGGGAACTTTAAGGTGATGGTGTTCTCTGCAGGAGTTACATGGAAACACCAGCAGGTTTGACTCCAACAATAAGCACCACCTTAACTTTGAAATATATGCTTCAGTGTGACTGGGTCAAAATCCTGGAACTCTCTCTCCTCAATGGATTTCTGCATCTACCTCTGTGAAATGGATTGCTGTGGTTCAAGAAGGTAGCTCAATCAAGTCTGGGCAATAAATGCTGACTCAGCCAGCAGCATCCGCATATAATAAAAACATTTTAAAAATCAATTCCTTGGTTAAAAGTAGGAACAACTTTTTTAATGCAGAAAAGTAATGTGGTCCACTGTCTAGATTATGTTTATTGTGAAGGAGAGTTAACCACTCCGTGGCTCAACACTTCAACTCCCCCTCCCACTCCACCAAGGACATGCAGGTCCTTGGACTCCTCGATCGCCAGACTATAGCAACACGACGGTTGGAGGAAGAGCGCCTCATCTTCCGCCTAGGAACCCTCCAACCACAAGGGATGAACTCAGATTTCTCAAGTTTCCTCATTTCCCCTCCCCCCACCTTGTCTCAGTCAAATCCCTCGAACTCAGCACCGCCTTCCTAACCTGTAATCTTCTTCCTGACCTCTCCGGCCCCACCCCCACTCTGGCCTATCACCCTCACCTTGACCTCCTTCCACCTATTGCATTTCCAATGCCACCCCCCCAGTCCCTCCTCCCTACCTTTTATCTTAGCCTGCTTGGCACACTCCTCATTCCTGAAGTAGGGCTTATGCTCGAAACATCGATTCTCCTGCTCCTTGGATGCTGCCTGACCTGCTGCGCTTTTCCAGCAACACATTTTTCAGCTCTGATCTCCAGCATCTGCAGTCCTCACTTTCTCCTCCAAGGAGAGTTAATGGCCAAGTGGTATTATCGCTGGCCTGTTAATCCAGAGAGTAGGGTATGAATCCTGCCATGGCAAGTGGTGAAATCTGAATTTAAAATAAAAATCTGGAATGAAAAGTCTAATGATGATAATGAGTGAATTGTTGGGGAAAATTCATCTGGTTCATTAATGTCCTTTGGGGAAGGAAACTGGCATCCTTACCTGGTCTGAACTTCATGTGACTCCAGTGTCTAGATTGGAGTGTCCTGCTCCTCGGATGCTGCCTGACCTGCTGTGCTTTCCCATCACCACTCCAATCTAGACTCTGATCACCAGCCTCTGCTGGCCTCACTTTTGCGGACATGTGACTCCAGACCCACAGCAATGTGATTGACTCTCAACTGCCTTCTGGGAGATAAGTGGTGATCTAGCCCGTGGCACCCACATCCTGTGAATGAGGAAAGAAACTGTAAATAGATCTTTTTCCCAGGCATATCTTTAACCAGCTGTATGTTTTTGTTGTTAAGAGATCCCAGTGCAACCTGCTGAGAATTCAATACTGCAGTCTGGATTAATGTTCTACCCGCTAAACGTTGTCAGTTAAAAAGATGACTAATTCTCCTCCACCACCTGAGAGAAAACGAATGTTGTTTATTCATTCAGAGGATTGCTGGCCAATCAGAAGCCAGCAGCCTCAGGGAGCTGGGCAGCTTCATTAGGAGCCCAGGCTGTGCAGACATGAAGAGTTACATAACAAGTAGGGAACATACTTTGTTTGGGGAGGTGGGGGTTGCAATGTGGGACTTATAGGGAGGGGTCTGGAGGTTGAAACCAGAGGTTGGCTTCCATCCCTGCCCCTCTGTTTGCCTCCATGTTCGATCAAATTGACACCACTCTCCTCTGCCCTCCCTCCACCCTGCCAACCCAGGGGGCAGGACACCGTGTTTTTCTGTTGGTAAACCAGTTAGTTTTCTTGCCACCTGAGAAGGTTGGTGATTGAGTCGGTTTGGGTGAGGCACTTAAGTGGCTTGTTATTGACCATTAAGGGGCTTTAATTAGTGCAGCTTGATAAATGCTGACCATGGATCTTCTCATCCATAATCTAAATGTTGCAATAGCTGTGAAAAGGCAAGTACCTCTCTAGGACAAAGTCCCAATTATTTGCCCTTGCTGCCAACTTCCTGACCACCTCCAGGGAGAGTAAAAATGTGCTGTGCAGATTTCTTGTTCCCATGCATTGAAGTGCACAAACATTCCCATACAGAGATCCAATTGCTCAGGACGTCAGCATAGGATGGGGGAATCCCTAAGCGGGCACAAAGATTCTGCTGAAGTTTAATGATTAAGTGCTTGCCTGCAATGATAAATATCCTACTGCTTGTCCACCCACGGCAACTTTACCTATTGCAGTGTTACATGAAGCCAAATTAAAAGCATCACTCAGCCAACAGACACTGAGATGTACGGCACAAGTGAGGGAACTTGTGACTCAGTACAACCACTTTGGATTAAAGGGCTTCATTATGCCAAAGTGAATTCCCAGGGTGAGTTTAGATTTTGTCCACTCAGCCCAGAACTCAGTTATGTTTGTTGTATTTGGTCATCCTTGAAAGGGGAGTCACGGGTCGATAGGATAGTGAAGAAGGCGGTGGGTGGCACAGTGGCACAGTGGTTAGCACTGCTGCCACACAGCGCCTGAGACCCGGGTTCAATTCCCGACTCAGGCGACTGACTGTGTGGAGTTAGCACGTTCTCCCCGTGTCAGCGTGGGTTTCCCCCGGGTGCTCCGGTTTCCTCCCACAGTCCAAAGATGTGCGGGTCAGGTGAATTGGCTATGCTAAATTGCCCGTAGTGTTAGATAAGAGGTAAATGTAGGGGTATGGGTGGGTTGCGCTTCGGCGGGTTGGTGTGGACTTGTTGGGCCGAAGGGCCTGTTTCCACACTGTAAGTAATCTAATCTAATCTAATCTAATCTAATCTAATCTAATCTAAGGCATTTAGTATGCTCGCCTTTATGGGTCAATGCTTTGAGTATAGGGATTGGGGGGTCATGTTGCAGCTGTACAGGACATTGTGTAGGCCACATTTGGAATATTGCATGCAACTCTGGTCTCTCTGCTATAGGAAGCCTGTTGTGAAACTTGAAAGCAAAGATGTACAAGGATATTGCCAAGGTTGGAGAGTTTGAGCTATAGGGAAGAGTTGAATAGGCTGGGGCTCCATCCATGGTCTCCATGCTCACTCACTCAGTTTGCAATTAGCCATATTCAAACAATAATATTTGTTGAAATACTGAGAACAAAAAAAAAATCCAGAAGACCTTATTGTGTGAAAGATTGTTTTCCAACATCCCTGGAAAAACTGTAAATCGGTTAAGATGTTTATCGTCTCAGCAACAGAACCTTTAACCAATTAACACCTCCTAATCTTGGTCAAATAATCATCCAGACATTTACAGAAGATATCACAAAAAATACTTTTAACTACATTAAGCTTTCAATTAAGGAAATTTAACACTGCATTTCAATTTTTAAAAACAAATACGCTTGTGAAGGTTGGAGGTAAGCAAAATATTCATAATGAGCAGACGTAGATAACTCTGCTCTCTCCATCAGTTCCAAGATGGCCTCATGGAAGTCTTGGAGAGGCCATGGATGAGGTTTGAGGGCATCAAGTTAACAATGGAGTTGGGAGGGAGCTGAATGAGGGGCATGGATCAGAGTTTTTGAAGTTACCTTTCCCCGGATCCAGGCTGAGATTTCTGTAGGGCTGTTAACCATGAGTCATGGAGAAGCTGGCCAGGAACAAAAGTTGTTGAGAATGATGCGCTAACTCGTACAATGGAGAGGGTCAGGGATAGGAATCTCAAACATCATCCTGTGTTGGTGAAAATAACTGACACCAGCATTGGAGGTGGGGGGAGTCTAAGAAGTGGCTCACACCGTCCATTTGTAACTGGTTTGGGAGACAGCTCACCTCTGCAACAATCTGAAAGAAGTTTGAAACAAATCTGAAATCAACCATTTCTTGACTGCTTCATTATGGTGATAGGTTGGAGGGGAGCTCCACCCTCCACTCTGACCTATCACCATCACCCCCCCACCTGCATCTACCTATCACCTTCCCAGCTAGCTTCACCTTAGTCCCACCCCCTCCTATTTATCTCTAACCCCCTTTTGCATCCATACCCCCCACTCCTGATGAAGGGCTTATGTCTGAAATGACAACCCTCCTGCTCCTTGGATGCTGCCTGACCTGCTATGCTTTTCCAGCCCCACATTTTTAGACTCTGATGAATATCAACTGAAGGATCCACACAAAAAAAATGCATTTGTATTTTGCCATTTTCATGATTTTTATGAGCGTGAACACTACACACCACCTTCACTAGCCATCTAATCGAGGTTTCCACTTAAGGAGCTCTGATATAGGGCTGTGCCCATAGCAAGATAGACCTCTCCCCAAAGGCACAGCCATATAGGCTAAAGCCTGCCTCTCTTGCAGTCACATTCCTATTTGTCACAAACTTCTTTGCAACTTGGTTTGATGTAACTGCCTTGATATATGACTTTGTGTGTGACATTAATTCAGGTATTGTCAGGTACAAACATGAGATTTATGAGGTAAGGTAGAGTGAAGCTGGAAAACTATACTCCAAGGACATAATAGAATTGTGAAACTCCATTTCTGAATGACGCAGTCTACAAAACGTTAAAAACATTTTTTTTTCTTCCCTAAGCTGTTTCTATTTAACATTTTCTGCATTCCCAAGAAACACTTGGAAAATAGTTCAGACTTTTTAGACCTGGTGGTGGCTTCTTTAATTTCATAGATATCCCAATTGAATCCACAGTAAGATATTTTATTAATCTATTGTTAATTGGAGCATATCATTCACTTCAGTTCCTGGGTTCAATAACAAAGCACTAGTGGCAGAAGATGGCTCAGATAATGAAACATGATTTTTTTTGTCTACTTATGAGGCATTCATTTGCACTTGCTCTTCATTTGGAATAATTGCATTAAAAAAAATGCAGAAAGCACTGTTTACAAAGAAGGAGGTGACTTCAGGTCTCCCTCCTCTCAGCAATTGTTTGCTCATTCCTTAATTTCAGGCATTAAATTGAATTCCTCGGTCGAGAACAGGAAGCCAAACAGAGGCAGGTGTGAAGAATCTGATCTTGTTTAAACCTGAGAAAGTGTGAGTAATGCAATCAGATGCATGTTGGTGGAGACAAGTAAAACTGCAGGAGAGAAATTACAGAAGGAAACTCATCTCAAATCGAGCGTCATCTGAAAGTGATTATCGAAACGTGAAGAGAAACAAGTTGAAAATTAAATGAATTAATGAACTAAAACTTTAATGGTCTTGACTTTCTCCTTTCTGTTAATCGTCTTTCAGCCCGTTAAGTGATAAATAAGACTAAATAAGAATGGAAATCTGAAGTCTAGATGACCGACATAGAAGGGAGGGGTTACACTATTAACCTGAGTGGGACGTGAAGAGAGAAAACTTTGATTGAATTAAATGTGAAAACATATTAACTTTTTTTTAAAAATGGCTGGATTAAATTCATGGAGCTGATATAAATCAGATCTTCCTCCAAAAGACCGTGTTTCATCTCAGGCAGCATTTTTGTCATTGGGTCAGGTTCGTAACAAGGATGATGTGTGGGCCCCAACCCCCCCAAAAATAATTGAGGAAAGGCTGTCACCTATCTGCATGTACTCTGCTGTTCTATAAACAGATACTTTCCTTTCTACAGAAATTAATTAATCCCTGCTTCATGGCTGCCCGACTGTGTTGATGGAAGGGAGGCCTGAACTCCACTCTGAACAGTGCCACCTCTGCTTATCATTCCTACTATTTGGAATTGCCCTTCCTTTTACCGGTTAAATCCTGAACCCCTTCACGGGCCAGCCTACTGACTAGAAAAGTGTAGTCAGCGTAGGACAGCCTCTGCTTTCTGCAGCAGGAAGGTTTAAATAAGGCACCAGAGGGAAGTAAGCCAGAAAAGCTTACAAGTTTGTTCACTGAGAAACCTGCACAACAGCTCAGTTATATAATTAATGAGGCGAAAAGCAGAAGGTTGTCCAAGAATGGCCAGATGCCATTAAAGTCACTTACCACCCCACTTTAATCATAAAGGGGAAGATTCAGCCCTACTTCATCTATGCAGCAATCTACTATAGGATAGATTTTAACCTCACTTATTGAGTCACCTAAATAATGAGAACCCTTTTCTGAACCCCCCAAAAATAATTGAGGAAAGGCTGTCACCTACCTGCATGTTCTCTGCTGTTATATAAACAGCTACTTTCCTTTCTACAGAAATTAATTAATCCTCACTTCATATCTGAATATTCAATAGCATTAATGTAAACTTTAACTTCTCTATTACAGTCACATGGAAATAAACTGAAATGTGGAACTTGTTATTATATTCAATTTTATTTACTGAAACTTGCTTGCTGTCTTGAAAAAGTACTGTCACTCAATAATCTAAAATTAAAGTCAAATGAAATGATTTTTATACTATTGGCAAGAAAATGATTGCAATATATTTTGTTTACTGCAAAACTAAATGAGAAATGTGCTGCTACTGTTTCAATTTCAATGTAGTAAAAAAATCCTTAAATGCATGTAAAAGTTTTCTAATTTAAGTAAAGTTCAGCAAAATGGCAAAAACAGCAATAATTACTTTTTAATGGTTGGTAAGTGGATGAAAGGTCACAATCGAATGAATCAGAGTTTTATTGAACTGTCAAGTACAGTGCAGGAGTCACATAGCCTGCTCCTGTGTTTACTTCTTACATTTTATCTGATGCTACCTCTCCTACTTTTCCTGGAGCTAACTCATCTACCTGACTATATCTGTGATTTTTCACCCTTTCTATAACTGCCATCCATCACACCCCCTAGCTCCTGTAAATTCCTTATTGCCTATAACTACCACTCCAACCAATCCACACCAACTGATAGGATTCGCAACGAAAAACACTTCCTGCAGACATAATCATCAGTAACCTGGGAATTTTAAAAAGAGGTCCTCGAGGATAGTAACATCTGGATTACTCCTGGTGCTACGAGCTAGTGAGAATAGGAATAGGAGGATAGAGCAGATGAATGCGTGGCTAAGGAACTGGTGGAGGGTTCACATTTTTGGATTATTGGAATGTCTTCTGGGGTTGAAGTGATCTGTACAAGAAAGGCAGATTGCACCTGTATTGGAAGGGGACAAATACACTGGCAGGGAGATTTGCTAAAGCTGCTCGAGAGGATTTAAACTATTAAGGTAGGGGTGTGGGACCCAAGGAGATAGTGAGGGAAGAGATCAATCTGATACTGGTACAGCTGGGAAGAGGAGTGAATCAAACAGTCAGGGCAGGCTGGGACAAAGCAGAGAACAAGATAAGACTGATAAACTAAACTGCATTTATTTCAATGCAAGAGGCCTAATAGAGAAGGCAGATGAACTCAGGGCATGGTTAGGAACAGAGGACTGAGATATCATAGAATTTGCAGAGATGTTGTTCAGGGATAGACAAGACTGGCAGCTTACTGTTCCAGAATATAAATGCTATAGAAAGAATAGAAAAGGGGGTAAGAGAGGAGGCAGAGTGGCATTTTTGATAAAGGATTACACTATGGCTGTAGTAAGGGAGGATATTCCTGGGAATGTATCCACAGAAGTTATTTGGGTGGAACAGTGAAACAGGAAAGGGGTGATCATTTTATTGAGATTATATTATCGAACCCCCAAATGTCAACAGGAAATTGAAAAACATATTTGTAAGGAGATCTCTGTTATCTGTAAGTATAGGTGGTTATGGTAAGAGATTTTAACTTTCCAAACATAGACTGGGACTGCCATAGTGTTAAGGGTTTAGATGGAGAGGAATTTGTTAAGCATGTACAAGAAAATTTTCTGATTCAATATGTTTATGTACCCACTAGAGAAGGTGCAAAACCTGACCTACTCTTGGGAAATAAGTCAGGGTAGGTGCCTGAGGTGTCAATGGGGAGCACTTTGGGGCCAGCAGCCATAATTCTCTTAGATTTAAAATAGTGATGGAGAAGGATAGACTGGATCTAAAAGTTGAAATTCTAAATTGGAGAAAGGCCAATTTTGATGGTATTAGGCAAAAGTTGATTGAGGACAATTGTTTGCAGATAATGGAAGAGCTGGAAAATGGGAAGCCTTCAAAAATGAGATAACGGGAGTCCAGAGTCAGCACGTTCTAGTTAGGCTAGTAGATGCAGGAAATGTTGGATGACTAAAGAAGAGTTATCAGAGAGAGTAAAAGGCAGATGGAATATACCTAAGGGGAAATCAGGAGGGCAAAAAGAGGACATGAGATAGCTTTTGCTAATAGGGTTAAGGAGAATCCAAAGGGATTTTGTAAATACATTAAGGAGAAAATGATAATGAGGGAGAGAATAGGGTACCTCAAAGATCAGCAAGGCGGCCTTTGTGTGGAGCCGCAGGTGATGAGGGAGATGCTAAACGAGTATTTTACATCAGCGTTTACTGTGGAGAAGGATGTAGATGATATAGAATGTAGGGAAATAGATGGTGACATATTGAAAAATGTCGACATTACAGAGGAGTATGTTTTGGATGTCTTGAAACAAATAAAATGGATAGATCCCCAGGATCTGATCAAGTGTACCCGAGAACTCTGCGGGAAGATAGGAAAGTGATTGCTGGGCCCCTTACTGAGACATTTGTATCATCGATAATCACAGGTGAGGTGCCTGAAAATTGGAGATTGGCTAATGTGGTGCCATTATTTAAGAAAAGTGGTAAGGTAAAGCCAGGAAACTATGGACCTGTGAGCCTGGCATCCATGGTGGGCAAGATGTTGAAGGGAATCCTGAGGGACAGGATTTACATGCATTTGGAATGGCAAGGATTGATTCAGGAGAGTTAACATGGATTTGTGTGTGGGAAATCATGTTGCACTAACTTGAAGAAGAAGTAACAAAGAGGATTGATGAGGGTAAAGCAGTGGATGTGACCTGTATGGACTTCAATAAGGTGTTCAACAGGGTTCCTCATGACAGACTGGTTAGCAAGGCGAGATTACATGGACTACAAGGACAACTAGCCATTTGGATACAGAACTGGCTTGAAGGTAGAAGACAAAGGGTCATGGTGGAGGGTTGCTTTTCAGACTAGAGGACTGTGACCAGTGGTGTGCCACAAGGATCAGTTTTTGGATTAGTGGTGCTGGAAGAGCACAGCAGTTCAGGCAGCATCCGTGGAGCGGCAAAATCAATGTTTTGGGCAAAAGCCCTTCATCAGGAATAAAGGCAGTGAGCCTGAAGTGTGGAGAAATAAGCTAGAGGAGGGTGGGAGTGGGGAGAAAGTAGCATAGAGTACAATAGGTGAGTGGGGGAGGGCATGAAGGTGATAGGTCAGGGAGGAGGGTGGAGTGGATAGGTGGAAAAGAAGATAGGTAGGTAGGACAAGTCACGGGGACAGTGCTGAGCTGGAAGTTTGGAACGAGGGTGAGGTGGGGGAATGGGAAATGAGGAAACTGTTGAAGTCCACATTGATGCCCTGGGGTTGAAGTGTTCCGAGGCGGAAGATGAGGCGTTCTTCCTGCAGGCGTCTGGTGGTGAGAGAGCGGCTGTGAAGGAGGCCCAAGACCTCCATGTCCTCGGCAGAGTGGGAGGGGGAGTTGAAATGTTGGGCCACAGGGCGATGTGGTTGATTGGTGCGGGTGTCCCGGAGATGTTCCCTAAAGCGCTCTACTAGGAGGCGTCCCGTCTCTCCAATGTAGAGGAGACCGCATCGGGAGCAACGGATGCAATAAATGGTATTAGTGGATGTGCAGGTAAAACTTTGATGGATGTGGAAGGCTCCTTTAGGGCCTTGGATGGAGTTGAGGGAGGAAGTATGGGCACAGGTTTTACAGTTCCTGCGGTGGCAGGGGAAGGTGCCTAGATGGGAAGGTGGGTTGTAGGGGGGCGTGGACCTGACCAGGTAGTCACAGAGGAAACGGTCTTTGCGGAAGGCAGAAAGGGGTGGGGAGGGAAATATATCCCTGATGGTGGGGTCTTTTTGGAGGTGGTGGAAATGTCGACGGATGATTTGGTTTATGCGAAGGTTGGTAGGGTGGAAGGTGAGCAAAAGGGGCGTTCTGTCCTTGTTACGGTTTTAGGGGTGGGGTCTGAGGGCGGAGGTGTGGAATGTGGACGAGAGGCATTGGAGGGCATCTTTAACCACGTGGGAAGGGAAATTGCGGTCTCTAAAGAAGGAGGCCATCTGATGTGTTCTGTGGTGGAACTGGTCCTCCTGGGAGCAGATACGGCAGAGGTGGAGGAATTGGGAATACGGGGTGGCATTTTTTGCAAGAGGTAGGGTGGGAAGAGGTGTAATCCAGGTAGCTGTGGGAGTCGGTGGGTTTGTAAAGAAATGTCAGTGTCAAGTCGGTCGTCATTAACGGAGATGGAGAGGTCCAGGAAGGGGAGGGAGGTGTCAGAGATGGTCCAGGTAAATTTAAGGTCAGGGTGGAATGTGTTGGTGAAGTTGATGAATTGCTCAACCTCCTCGCGGGAGCATGAGGTGGCGCCAATGCAGTCATCAATGTAGCGGAGGAAGAGGTGGGGAGTCGTGCCGGTGTAATTACGGAAGATCGACTGTTCTACGTAGCCAACAAAGAGACAGGCATAGCTGTGGCCCATACGTGTGCCCATGGCTACCCCTTTGGTCTGGAGGAAGTGGGAGGATTCGAAGGAGAAATTGTTAAGGGTGAGGACCAATTCGGCCAAACGAATGAGAGTGTCGGTGGAAGGGTACTGTTCAGGACGTCGGGAGAGGAAAAAACGGAGGGCTTGGAGGCCCTGGTCATGGCGGATGGAGGTGTAGAGGGATTGGATATCCATGGTGAAGATGAGGCATTGGGGGCCGGGGAAACGGAAGTCTTGGAGGAGGTGGAGGGCGTGGGTGGTGTCTCAAACGTATGTGGGGAGTTCCTGGACTAGGGGGGATATGACAGTGTCGAGGTAGGTAGAGATGTGTTCAGTGGGGCAGGAGCATGCTGCCAGGGTGGTCAGGCTTGTGAATCTTGGGAAGGAGGTAGAACTGTGCTGTGCGGGGTTCCCGGACTATGAGGTTGGAAGCTGTGGGTGGGAGATCTCCTGAGGTGATGAGGTTCTTTATGATCTGGGAGATGATGGTTTAGTGATGGGGGTGGGGTCATGGCTGAGGGGACGGTAGGAAGAGGTGTCCACGAGTTGGCGGTTGGCTTTAGCGGTGTAGAGGTCAGTGCGCCAGACTACCACTGCGCCCCCTTTATCTGCTGGCTTAATGGTGAGGATGGGATTGGAGCAGAGGGATTGGAGGGCTGTGTGTTGTGAGGGTGAGAAGTTGGAGTGGGGGAGGGAGGTAGACAGGTTGAGGCGGTTAATGTCCCGGCAGCAGTTGGAAACGAAGAGGTCGAGGGCGGCTTATAGGCCAGCACGGGGTGTCCAGGTGGATGCAATGAGTTGGAGGTGGGCGAAGGGGTCCTCGGAAGGTGGGCGGGAACCGTGATTGTGAAAGTAAGCTCGGAGGTGGAGGCGGCGTAAGAAGTGTTCGACGTTACGCCGTGTATTGAATTCATTGATGCGTGGACGGAGGGGATGATGCGTGGATGGTTCGTCCTCAGTGAGGGGAAGGTCTGGAGGGATGGTGAAAACTCGGCAGGGCTGGGAGCTGGGATCTGGTGTCGGTGTGGAGCTGGGAGTGGGGGCGGAGCCAGTAACTGGAGTGGGTGTGATGGTGGGGGGAATGGGGGTGAATCATGAGCAGGGGTAGTGTTCCCCTCGGGGTTCTGGGGGCCGGGAATGGTGACAGTGGGATCTGTGGGGGGCGTGTCAGCAGAATGCAGGTGAGTGGCGCTGGTGGGGGTGGAAGTGGTGGCAGACACGGCAGTAGGGGTGGCGGAAGTCACTGAGCGTGTGACATCAGCGATAATGTGAGGGGCGGAAGTGTGTAGTCCACTGTTTTTTGTCATTTATATAATGATTTGGATATGAACATAAGAGGTACAGTTAGTAAGTTTGCAAATGACACCAAAATTGTAGATGTAGTGGATAGTGAAGAAGATTTCCTCAGAGTACAATAGGATCTTGATCAGATGAACCAATGGGCTGAGGAGCGGCAAATGGAGTTTAATTTAGATAAATACAAGGTAATGCATTTTGGAAAGGCAAAGCAGAGCAGGACTTATACACTTTATGGTAAGGTTCTGGGGAGCGTTACTGAACAAAGAGATCTAGCAGTGCAGGTTCATAGTTCCTTGGAAGTCAAGTTGCAGGTAGATAGGATAGTGAAGAAGGAATTTGATATGCTTTCCTTTATTGATCTGATCTCCTTCCTACTGGAAGGATGTTGTGAAACTTGAAAGGGTTCAGAAAAGATTTATAAGGATGTTGCCAGGGTTGGAAGAATTAGATTATAGGGAGAGGCTGAACAGGCTGGGGCTATTTTCCCTGCAGCGTCTTAGGCTGAGGGGTGACCGTATGGAGGTTTATAAAATCATGAGGGGCATGTATACGATAAATGGACAAAGTCCTTTTCCTGGGGTGGGGGAGTCCAGAACTGGAGACTACAGATTTCGAGTGAGAAAGGAAAAATTTAAAAGGGACCTAAGGGGCAACTTTTTCATGCAGAGGGTGGTGCATGTACGGAATGATCTGCCAGAGGAAGTGATGGAGGCTGGTACAAATGAACATTTAAAAGGCATATGGATGGGTATATGAATAGGAAGGGTTTAGAGGGATTTGGGCAGGTGCTGGCAAATGAGACTCGATTAGTTTAGGAGGTCTGGTTGGCATGGACAAATTGGACCTAAGGCTCTATGACTCTATGAGCTGCTTAGTTTCTCCAGTAATGTCTCTGCCCTTATTTCAGATTTCCAGCACCCACAGTACTTTGTCTTCATTACATTGAAGCTGATAAACATTTTGATTATCAGAGGATTGAGTCTGTCTCTGTAAAGAATGAGGTCTGCAGATGCTGGAGATCACAGCTGCAAATGTGTTGCTGGTCAAAGCACAGCAGGCCAGGCAGCATCTCAGGAATAGAGAATTCGACGTTTCGAGCATTCCTGATGAAGGGCTTATGCTCGAAACATCGAATTCTCTATTCCTGAGATGCTGCCTGGCCTGCTGTGCTTTGACCAGCAACACATTTGCAGCTCTGTCTCTGTGCCTTGCCACTGCAACTTCTATACGACAAACAAAATCATTGAGGATTTAATGAAGTTTGAAGACTTTTTAAAAATATGGTGAAATAATTTAATATTAGAACTTAAAAAGCATGTCATGTTGTTAAAAATATCTCTCTTTATTGTGAATTCACCCTGAATTGTTTTAGCTTTGAAAACAGTATATTTAGAGATTTGTGTTTAATTCATCCTACTTTCCAAACTATTTTCAACTTCCTTAAAATTTCAGGGGAGTTTCCTTGACTCTGCTCCCAGTTCTCAAAACCAGCTGCTGAATTCTGCAGCTTTGTTGTTCATTGAGGACCTCCGAGAATAGCCTGGCAAATTGAAGGCATCTGCTCATTATCTGCTGTCTTGCTGGCCATAATAAGGAAGGAAATAGACTGCAAAAATATCAAAGCAATGGTGGAAAGCAATAATGCAGTCTCAAAGTCCCACTGAAAGAAATATAGACTTCTGACAGGAGATCCGAATCAGGGTTCGTTCAGAAATAAAGAGCCATGTTTCCATTCTGACAGCTCTTTTGTAGCGCAGAACTGTCAAGAGAAGGCAAAATATGGCTCCTTTTCACAGCAAAGTGCTGTTATACTCTGGAATTAAAAGATCCAGGATCACAAACGGCCACTTTGACAGCTGCTATACAATGGTAAGTAGTTAAGGTAAGTGTGAGGTCACACTGGGATTCTGGTGGGAATTTAAGGTGCCAGGAAAGTATGGCAAGCTGGGCGGATTAAAGGGTGAGTAGACTGCAAGCTGAGTGGGGAGTAGGATGCTGAGTGAGTAGGGTAAAATGAGGGCCAGCATACAGAGTGCCAGGGGAGTGATGCTAGGTGGGTAGGATGCCAGGATGCAATGTGGCAAGGAGTTGAGGGAAGTCTTTCAGCATCTAGGGTGGGTTACGGTGAAGGTGAGATATTGAGTCCAGGAGGGTCAGGGAGAGGGGGTGTCAGGCTTGTACCCAGCAGCAGGAGAAGTAGATGACAGCTCCTGAGAAATTGTGTGCTATAATATCCATCTGCCATGGAAGGCTGTGTTGTGATTCATCACATTACTGAATACTTTGCTTCAAAATGCTAACTTGTATTCATGGCTTCCTTGTATTGCTTGTTGTTTTGACAGTGACAAAGAATGAGTTGGATTTCTATTCCCAAATTTTCCAGAATGATTTCACCAAATGGGTGGGCAAAGGTAGATTGAGTCTCAAGGAGGGGCAATGAGCTGTGGGTTCTTGCTTGTAGGGTGGAGGGTGAACGTGAGGCAACTTAGGTCTGAAGTAGGGAAAGGAGGCAAAGTGAGTCCAAAATGGGTGAAGTGGGGGCCTGGGTCCCTGGTGTGTCAGCTTTGGAGCAAGTGAAGGGCCTGAAGCCTCTGGATTCCCAGGGATAATGACTCCCGAGGGCTCCTTAGCGACTATGCTTGTTTGTAGCAGAGTTAACGTGTCAGGAAACAGAAAGGAAGAAATTGCAGTAGAGTTAGCAAGGCACAGAGACAGCCTCAATCCTCTGATGATCAAAATGTTTAGTTCCTGGGTAGTGAAGGGCAGTTGGATCCAGCGGGGGTGGGTGAAGTGGATGGAATGAGTCTGGAGCAGTAAGGGCGTAGCAGGTCCAGAGTAGGTGAAGGAGATGGAGTGGGTCTGGTGAGGCTGAGGGGGTAGCAGGTCCAGGGTGGGTAAAGAGAATGAACTGGTCTGAACTGGGTAATGGGTAACAGGTTCAGGATGGGTAAAGGGGATGGAGTGGGTCTGAAGTGGGTAAGGGAGTAGCAGGTCCAGGGTGGGTGAAGGGGATGGAATGGGTCTATAGCGAAGATAGTGGGTAGCAGGTCCAGGGTGGGTGAAGGGGATGGAGTGGGTCTGGAGCCAGGGAAGAAATATTTGGTCCTGGGTGTATTAGGTCAGGTTCTGATGGTGTAAAGGTCTAAACAGACCTATAGTTGGTGGTGTGTGAGGTTAGTGTGTGGTCAGTTGAATAGTTACTGAGCAGCTTGACCTTCTATTTAAAAGTGATCTAACCTTTCCTGCTAACTATTTACTTAATTTCATCAGAGCCCTCCAAATTATCTGATTCAAAGGAATACTTTACAACCTCAATCGTCTGATGATCAAAATGTTTATCACCTTCAACATAATAAAGGTGAGGTCCAAGTGTAGAGGAATTGTCCAGGACTTCAACTTCCCAGTCATTTTCTCGGAGTCTGGTTCAATGGAGATTCTGCAGATTCCTAGTGAGCAACTCCCACCTACGCTGCAATTGCAACTGTCTGACCATTAGAAAATCTAAGCCAATTAGTAGACACTTCAATGATAATCCCCCATTTAACTGTGCGAGTAGCATTGAGCAACTGATGCAGCCATGAGTTCAATCAGAGAAAGTTTAAATGAATTCTCGCAAGTATTCAGGAAGAGATAACAGGTACACAGTAAAGATTGCTGTAATAGATTGATAGGTTAGAAGATGACATAAAATATCTGTTGTAAATGCAGTGGCATCCTAATCATGTATTCAAGATATACAGTCAATCAAAGCATCAGCAAATGCAGTTATTGTGCACAGCATCACCTGATAACAAGCAAAATGTTGTAGTGACAGCACAAATTTCTCAAGAGTTCCTGCAAACACTTATGCCAATATCAAAATATGGAGAAATAATTGTGGGTTTCTTTGACAAATATACATGACTTGTGCATTTTGAAATCCCACACCTTCAGTCTGAGGCATTACACACATTCACACTGCTTCTGGAATGATCATGAGAAGCACGAGCCTTGAAACAATTCCTTACTTTCTTCTTCTTCGCATGTCATTTACTTTTTGTTATCCAATCACTTGACAAATTTTCTCATGGTAGAGTAAGGCTCGAAATTATAACTGTAATTATTTTACCCGAAACTGTTGTTGAAATTGATCTCTAACAGTGAATGGTAATCTTCCAAAGAAAAAAGTTGCACAAACATTTTCCACACCAACTTAGATACCTAGATCTCTGTATTTGTGTTTTCTTCCCAACTTTTCTTTGAGGGTCATCACTTTTATCCTCTAAGTTTATATTCTCTCTGAGTTTTCTTCTTTTCAGAAATATTCAGGAAGTGTAGGTGTGGCACGGTAGCTCAGTGGTTAGCATTGCTGCCTCATAGCCCCAGGGACCTGGGTTTGGTTCCAGCCTTGGGTGACTGTCTGGGTAGAGTTTGCATGTTCTCCGTGTGTCTGTGTGGGCTTCCTCCCACAATGCAAAGATGTGCAGGTTAGGTGAATTGGCCATGTTAAATTAACCATAATGTTCAGGGATGTAGAGTTTAGATGCACGAGTCAGGGTAAATGTAGGGGAGGGAAGTGGGTCACTTGTCAGTGTGGACTTGTTGGACTGAAGGGCCTGATTCTATTTTAATTCATGGATCTCATCTTTGCACCAGTAGGAATTCCAATTTCAACAACACTTATTGTCAAAGAACCTTTATTTTCCAGAAGACTTTGTTGCGATTCATAGCATTACTGACTACTTTGCTTCGAAATGCTAACTTGTATTAATGGCTTTCTTATATTGCTTGTTGTTTTGACAGTGACAAAAAATGAGTTGGATGTCTATTCCCAAATTTTCCAGAATGATTTCACCAAAATTCAAGTTCAAATCCAAATTAGTTTTTGAGGTGTTGCTTTGAGGCTGGATAAAATATTGCTGACACAATATGCAAAAGACAAGTTAGCAATCTATACAGAGGTCACATGCACACAACTTAAACACCGCTACTGAAACATGACATGAACCCTGGAGAAACTTGAAGGATCTCGATGATAGATTTTCTTGTATAAGCTGCTTATAAGTTTTTGACCCTTGTTTATTAGATTTGTTGATCTATAAAGAGATGTTCAGTGCATTAAATTTATGGTAGATGGATATTATAGTATATAATTTCCTATGTGTATCTCCCAGTCAGCATGTGCAAGGGTTATTTTGGCAAGAGAATGGACAATATACACTAAATGGTTGGTTTTCAGATAGGACTGGCCTTTTTGGTAGTCTGGTTGGATCTACAATTTTGAGCCTAATTGATTGGTGTGATTTGAGCTTATCTGGAAGTGTGGAACCAGAAACACTAAAGATAAAGTGTAGACTGGCTGACACACAGCACCACATTACAGTGTAGTACAAGGGTCGAGGAAAAGATTTCACAAGTTCTCCGACACAGTCCTCGATGTTCACTTGGAGAACCCAGAGGAATGATTTCCTGCACTTGTAGAGGAACAGAACTTCGCCTCTTCCACTAGAGTCTCCATTTGCTTCCCTTTCTTTGCAGGCAAAAACTTGCATCAATTATATGAATATCAATATCATTTCATTGATGTAAATCTCAAAAGGAATAACAAAGTCAGGTTTATTAAAAATTGATTGGTTTACTACGTGGATTTCAACAGTTGTCAAGTTTCCATAGTGAAAGTCATCTGTTCGATTCTTTTTGGACTTTAGCCAACTCGCTGCAAATTGTTTCTCTTTCTATGTGTCAGCTTTCTTTCAAGTTTCTATCAATGCACACAAAATTCAGATTCATAACATTGATTTTTATGGTCCAATGAATGCCCTTTAGAGGTTCGAGATGGTGTGTGCAGCATGTGGGTGCACTTCTGATGTGAGTTGCACTGGATAAAATGTTGATGCTGTTAGCCCCTCAACAGTAAACATTCACTGTAAGTGCTTCATTACAAGATCACGATGCCAGTGCAAACCAGTGCAGTTAAGGTGAAACTCAACATTCCCACAATAGCCTCACTTAACCACTCATGGCTGTTAAGTGAAAGTGAGGACTGCAGATGCTGGAGATTAGAGTCGAGAGTATGGTGCTGGAAAAGCACAGCACGTGAGGCAGCATCCAAGGAGCAGGAAAATCAATGTCTCAGGCAAAAGTCCTTCATCAGGAATTCCTGCTCCTCAGATGCTGCCTGACCTGTTGTGCTTTCCAGCACTACACTCTCCACTCATGGCTGTTACACAGGGACAACTCACCATTCCCCATCAGCAATATTTCAGAGGTCTCTCAATTAATTGTTCTCTATTTTATGAGCTGCAGCTATGATTATTGCCATGAATGCTGAATTTCACAAGTTGATTATATCTTACAATGTCCCCTTGAACTTGTGGTGAAATAGAAAGAACTGAATAAAGGGGAAGAGTGGATTCCTAATAAACACCTCAGCTCAGAGAAATACCCATGGAATCATTTTTCCTTTAGAAGATGTTTATAACTCCTTATCACAATCCCTTACAATAAAAGGACTGCAGTTGTGTAAGAGCTTGAAAGGAAGGAAATGTGAAGAAACCCCAAAGTGGTCTGTTGTGTGGACATTGGTGAGAATTCAGCTTCCATTTGAACAAAATAAGTGAGTCTTGAAGATTGTGGGATGGGGAGTCTCAGCGACGTGCCATAATGTTGATAAGCATATCCAGAAAACATGAACAGGGAATGAAATGTTCATCAAAGGATATCAAAGCAAAGTTTTGACATTGCAGGGAGAGATGGACATTAACTGGGAGATGGGAGTTGGTGTGGGGACTGATAAATGCATGGCTCTCAGCAAAATATTTTTAGAAAGGCACCTTTTAGTTGTTTTACTTAGTTGATATGAAAAGTTTTTTTTCCCTAATTTGATCTATTAGTTGCTTTTTAATTGTTCTACACTGACCTTAAATCATTGGTTACAGTAAAAGTCTTACAAGGCAAAATTTTGCCCTTCAGTTCTTTCTGTCAATTACTCAGAAATTCAGTTCTCTTGTTAGTCTCTTAAGAGGGCCACATCATTGGTCAAAGGTTTGGTGCTTTCTAGAGTTTCTTGAAATTGCTAAAGTACATGAGGAGTAGTGTGGCAGCTGGTGGAGGCAGGTTTGATGCTAACCTCAAGGCTTCTGTGCTAACAGGTTACCAGAGTCGTGGTGCAGTATGAAAGATTTCCCCTGAACTGTCACATGACAGAAAGAATGAACAGAAGCAACACAAAGCAAGGCAAACTGCTATAAGATGGAAGAGATGTAGGAGAGAAATTTCTCAGCAGGAGCTGGTAAACATGCAAGACATTCAGTGAAAACTTTCTTACCCTGAGCCTTAGTGATCAGCAGTGTGTGGAATGTCGGTATTTCAATAATTATATCCTCACTTAAAAGTTGCAATTTCCATACCCACAACTGCATATTGCCAGAGAGCAGGAAGGTGACCATGTTCATGAATTTCTATATGCCAGACTCCTTTCCAGGCTGATGTGGATAGTGGTATTATCTCACAGTTTGTCACCTACTATGCAGAAAGTAGGTCCTTGAGGTTCTCTATTCAACAACATTCAAGTACCATTCATACAGCCTGTCAGAAAGCTGCAGACAGAATGAGCGCAAAGCTATGCAAGGGTTGAAGACCCCTCCTTCGTGCAGTCTGCCTGTGATTGGGCACATGGCACTTTGGTTTTGCCACATGTCAGCTGCAAACTATACCATGACCAAAAGGAACAATAATATCATAGAGGGACTGAGAAACTTTGTATCATTTCACTGATACCAATCCTTCTTGCTGACATCAGTCGAAACTACTGATACTATCTGGTGAAGGATGCCCACACAAAGTCTTCAGCAAACGTTAGGCTCAATCCTAGTCATGAATAAATAGGCTTATTGTGCATTGCATAATAGCTAGTTACATTACATTTAAATACCTGATGGAGTCATGAGGTATAAGTTCAACTTGAACGTACATTCACATAACTACTGCTGAAACATTCTCTTAAAACATTGGTTAACAAACACAACTTGGTCAACACTGGCTAACTCCTCCCATGGATGATAATTTATATCCTGATGGATGGAATCCATCTCATGTTGTCAATTAATGCTTGCAGATACTAACTGCATAATACCACCAGGGTTTTTTTTTCTTGTTAGTATCATTTAAATTACTTACTTACAGAGTGGAAACAGGCCCTTCAGCCCAACGAGTCCACACTGACACTCCAAAGAACAATCCACCCATTGCCCTACATTTACCCCTTCAACTAACACTATGGGCCAATTTCACCTAATCTGCATATTTTTGGACTGTAGGAGGAAACAGGAGCACCCAGAGGAAACACATGCAGACATGGGGAGAATGTGCAAACTCCACACAGACAGTTGCCTGAGACGGGATTGTTTTAGATAAATACAGAAGGTTTATTATTACCCAACTCTCCTCCAAAATCTCTCACTTAATAAATAGAAGATGGATTGGTAGAATTGAAAGGCTGGTGCCTGAGAACGAAACATTTGTTGTTATACCTTAACCTTGGTGGATCTTTGATTTCCCAAGTGTACTTTGTAGAGGATGTATTCTGGATTGGCATTGTTGTCGACATTTATTTGGAAATCTTTTAACTTCCTCCAATCTCATTCCCAGTTGTTGAAGATTTCCAGATTTGAAGATTTAACTGTATTCAGAAAACAATGAAATTAATTCCTCTAGACTTATGAAGTAATTGCTATGAAGAGTTGTCAAATACAAGCATAATTTAAATCAAGTGGTATTTCCTTTCAAGAAAAGTTCAACAAAAAAAGCTTTCCTGAGATCTGTGAGGTCTTCTTCTAGTTGAATGAAGTTTCATTGATCATTAGTATTGGGCTTCTTGGTTGGTTAAGGTGCTTCAACTTGCTGTAGAATTTTAAGAGCGAAGCATGCATTTTTATCAGTTAACACAGTCTCACTCAGCTCAGTATCAAGTTTGAAATAAATTGAATGACCTGTATGGTTTGTGTCACAGCTGTTTCAGATGAATCACCCATTATCCTTGAAAGATTGATTCATATCTTCCAAAGTCAGCATATTATTGTATAACGACTTGTTGTAATGAAACTATGTTCCATGTTCTGAGTTTTCCTCCAAAGGTGCTTAATGTAAGATATTAAGTTCTTTGTGAACCATTGGACCATTAATTCTAAGGTATAACAGTTGATTTTAATTCTCACTCATTTTCTGGAACTATCCCATTTTCTGACAAAAGTCGCATTGTCGTGATAAAGCTGTGCTTTGTTTATAGACATATGTGCTTTTTAGTTGAATGACAAAACAATTGCCTTCAAATGGAAGCTTTGAGGAAGATTGTTATTCTCTTCAAAAGACTTTTTAATAAATTCTTCTCTGCTGAAATTTTTCCCATGGGTAATAGTCAGTTTATACGCTCCCAGTTTTCTTAATGCATGGATTTTTTTTTCACAAAGGTTATCTTTCAGGTTTTCCTGACATTTTTGAACAATTATAACAAAGTCTGTTTGCTTCATATAGTGTTTTCAACCTTCTTGGAGCCACATAAAGATCATTTTTATTTTTCTGGACTATCAACTTAAAAATGATTTTTAAAAATACTCTTTTCTAAGCCAAGGTGCTAGAAAATACTGCATTTGTTGTTTTTTTTTAAATGAGACACTAGAACTCATTGTGCGTTAGATCTATGCATTTGCCTTCTTGAAGCTCTTGAGTAGGATACAAGACATCTTAGACTCATGAGTGTGTATTCAGAATAGGTTTGCCCAGCAACAGACATTTAATTATGATCATTTTTCCATATCCGTGAGGGTTCTGCTCCTGAAAAACCCTGTGGTTGATGAAATTCATGGATTCAAGCTCATTAAAAATAGATTAAAAATTGCAAATAAGTAACTTTTGCCCTCGGATGTTGGTTTTCATTGTCAGTTATTTTTTTTGGTGCAGATAGGCAAATTCTCAAATCATGATATTGCACATATGGAGAATTGACTGTATTTTTCATCCAAGACCAAGTGGTGTGAGTTCAGGAATACTCAGCATCATTACAATGTCTTGACTAGTTCCTGGCTGAGCGGCCAAAGTTTTGAGTTTGGACAATACAGCAGGAACATCCAGCCTATAAAGAATAAACATCTCCACCTCCCTCCTTTTGTGAGTAGAGAAGTAAAAGGAAATCCTGAGCAATTAGTTACTTTCTCTCCATCTGCAGATTTGCTTCTTGAAAGGAAAGAAAGAGGCAAAAAAAAATACCTTCAGAGACGCTGAAAGCTGAATCCTAAACTAGTGATGGAAGTTTGAGAACTGGTGCACCCACAATCTTGTGTCCTTCTCAAACTGTTGAAAGGAATCAGTAAGGGAGTGGATGATAACCTCTTATCAATGCATGTAGTTCATATTGGTGCCAGAACTGTGCTTCACTGACATTTTCTTGCGTACTTTCCCTACCTATAAAATTTGATCTTGTCTTGCCATTATGCGTGTGGTATTTTGTTTCAGTAAAAACTCACTGTTGAGTTTAAGTTATAGAGAATTACAATAATCAATGTGTGTATTCTTTTCTGACACTGTTAAAAACAATCATTTTTTGCAATAAATAGTGATTTTCTATTTAAGTACATAAGCCAGGTGAGCTTTCTTTATGATCCTGAGTTTATCAGTCAGGTAAATGGGAGACTTTTTGAATAAACGGGTAAAGAATGAGGTCTGCAGATGCTGGAGATCACAGTTGAAAATGTGTTGCTGGTTAAAGACTTTTTGAATAGTTTGTTTCAAACTTTACACATTTGTGATTATTCGTGGAATAGTGGGTCAGATTTCTAGCAGACTCCAGTGAGACAACCTCCCAGCCTAGAATGTCTTCTCAAATGTCAAACTTTTATAGGAAAGATATTATTGAATTGGAGACACATCAGAAAAGATTCATAAAGATGATGCTGGACTAGACGATTTGAGTTGTACAAATTGGCTGGATGTACTGGAACTATTTTCACTGGAGCGTAGGAGATTATAAGGTGACTTTATAGAGATTTATAAACTCATGAGGGGCATGGATAAGATGAATAACACAGATCTTCTCCCCAGGGTAGTGAAGTTCAAAACTAGAGGGCTTATTTTTAATGTGAAGGGAGAAGGATTCGTGAGAGACCTGAGGGGCAATATTTTCACACGCAAGATGGCTCATATGTGGAGTGAACTGCCTGAGGGAGTGGGAGATGTCGGTTCAGTTACAACATTTAAAAAACATTTGGGCAGGTACGTGAATAGGAAAGGTTCAGGGAGAAATGGGCCAACGCAGGCGAATGGGACTAGTTTAGTTTGGGAAATCTGGCCGGCCTGGATGAGCTGGACGGAAGGGTCTGTTTCCAGGCTGTATGACTCTATGATTTTATGACTCTATACGAGATTTAATTTGAATTTTTTCCCCTTGCAATTGTCATGGTCTACTGAAACATTTTCAATATTTTTCACTATTTCTGACTGCTTTGGCTTTTCCAGGCAAATTGTTTGTTTTTATTTAATTGCTGGCTGCAGCATTAGCAGAAGCTGGCGCAGTCTGTGTGCTTTTGAGCTCCTGAATATTTAAAGTTAGACTCAGATATTCCACATTGGAATTTTCTTTTTTTTCCTTTGTTGTACTCAGCTGGCTGTGGTTTTTGTAATAACGAACTTTTTTCCAGCTATGTCCACTGTTGCTGTTATGTAATGAGACCGTCTCTCACACACCACTGCTATCATATTAAAATAAGAAATGAAGTTAAATCTCCAGGTCACCACCATTGGCAGCAAATTGTGATAATATGTCTATGAAGCTTTGGGTAGTTTCATTGCTAATAATCCTCCTTGTTAGCATTTGTCGACTTTAACGTTATAATCCAAAGAAAGATGACCATGTTAAGTTTTTGTTCGAAAATGGCCTGAATCATAATGAATGGTAAATAGGTTATTACATATTATTTTTTACAGAATCCCTACAGTGTGAAAAGAGGCCATTCAGCCCATCGACTCAGCACCGATCCTCTGAGGAGCATCCCACCCAGACCTAGCTCCCAACCCTATTCCGATAACCCTGCATTCTCCAAGGCAACCCACCTCGCCTGCGCATCACTGGACGCTGCAAGACAATTTAGCAAGGCCAATTCACCTAAGCTGAACATCTTTAGACTGTGGGAGGAAACTGGAGCGCTTGGCAGAAAACCATGCAGACATGGGGAGAATGTGCAAACTCCACCCCGGCATTTGCCTGAGGCAGGAATTGAACCCCTGCCCCTAATATTGTGAAGCAGCAGTGCTAATCACTGCCAAAAGAGAAAATGCTGGAAAATCTCAGCAGGTCTGGCAGCATCTGTAAGGAGAGAAAAGAGCTGACGTTTCGAGTCTAACTGACCCGTTGTCAAAGCTTTGATAAAGGGTCAGTTAGACTCGAAACATCAGTGGGAGCTTGCTGTGTGTAATTTGGCTCCTCTGTTTCCCACCATATTTTCGCTATTATGATAGAATCTGCTGTTCAAACTGTTTCTTTAATGCTTACCTTTTCACTGTTAATGTAAACCTCCCCCAAAATGAGGATCTAAATGCAGATCTGCAGCCACTGTATAGAACATAGTGGGCGGCACGGTGGCACAGTGGTTAGCACTGCTGCCTCTCAGCGCCTGAGACCCGTGTTCATTTCCTGCCTCAGGCGACTGACTGTGTGGAGTTTGCACGTTCTCCCCGTGTCTGCGTGGGTTTCCTTCGGGTGCTCCGGTTTCCTCCCACAGTCCAAAGATGAATTGGCCATGCTAAATTGCCCGTAGTGTTAGGTAAGAGGTAATGTAGGGGTATGGGTGGGTTGCGCTTCGGCAGGTCGGTGTGGACTTGTTGGGCCGAAGGGCCTGTTTCCACGCTGTAAGTAATCTAATCTAAAAAAAAGTAATCTAATCTAATCTAAACATGTTCCTTCAGACTGAATGGTTGACCTAAAGCTTCCAATGACATGGCATTTTAATTACCACCCCAGTCCCTCAGTAACCTCTCTGTCCTTAGCTTTCCATGCTGTTCCACAGAAGCTCAACAACAGCTCGAGGAACAGTGCAACTTTTTTGATGCTTCACTTAACACCCGCATGGTCATAGCACCTGAATTCAACATTTTCAGATCGCAACTTCTACTGTTACTTTTTTTTTGGATGTCACCTGTTGGCATTGATTCTAATTTTCTTGTTTGCTCATCCTTACAGTCCACCTTGATTTATTTATTTTCCTTACCATCGTCAGTCAGCAAGGCTGGAGTGACTGGCTGGAGTTAATTGATTAAATGACGGTATGTAAACATAAAAATGGACCAGGAGAGTTGTTGAGGTGCAGGGGTAATGTTGCAACTCTGGGTTAGAAGACAAAGCTTCCAATCTCAACTGAACTGGAAGTGTGTGAAGGAATGTCTGAAGAGGTTGAATTAAGGTTTTGTATTAAAAGGGAGATGAGGTGGGACTCATTCCCTACAGTATGGAAACAGGCCCTTCAGCCCAACAAGTCCACACCGACCTTCTGAAGAGTAACCCACCCAAACCCATTTTCCTCTGACTAATGTACCTAATGGTATGAGTTGTGTGGCTGTAATTTATAAGTAGCCTGCATCTGATTTAACACAACTAACCATCGCCACTGCCTTTGCTGATCCTTGCATTAAATCTGTTACATATCTAATCTTTTCCAGTTTTGATGAAAGATCATTGATCTGAAATGCTAACCCCGTTTTTCTCCCCATGGTTGTTGCCAGAACCACTGTGCCTCTCCAGTGCTTTTAATTATTGTTTCAAATGAACTTATGGCCAAAAAGTGCTTTGGATCTTCCTGCAGTTGTCAATGTTATCATCCAATGTGGCCTGAAGGAATGCTTGAGATCTAACTAAATGTGGAAACAGAAGATGGAAATATTAATTAAGAGTTAATTGAGTTTGAATTGATTGTATAAATATGAGGAGCTAGTAATGATCAGTGGGGTGAGTTTTATTGAGTGTGGCTGACCAAAATAAAGCTCTCACATAAAAATATGGGCTTGAATTCTGTTTGAATACAATTACTTCCTGGAGGATAACAGTCAAATGTGTTATGCAGAAAAAAATATTTTAAGTTCTGGGGCATTTGAAAGAGAAAGGCTCAAATTCAATATTCAGTTGAGATGTATACTTACAACACCTCCAGCGTCTAATTCAGAGGCAATTGTGGAAAGAAAGGGAACTGGAATGTAATAAGGACAATCATGTTTGCTGATGTCTAACTGAGGTGCAGAAAGAAGATTGGCAAAATAGATGCAGAAACAATATGAAGCAGTATAGAAAGAGGTCGTAGCTTTAGGATAACGGGTCACAGATTGAAAACAGAGATGAGGAGAAATTACTTCTCTCACAGGGTTGATAATCTGTATGTTTGGTGGATGCTGGGACATTCAGTATACTTAAGGAGGTAGATAGATTTTTAATTAGTAACTGGTTGAAGAGTTATGGAGAGCAGGCAGAAAATTGGATGAAATCAGCCATTATCAAATGACGGTGCAGGCTCAAGATATCAAATTGCCCACTCCTTCTCTTAGTTCTTATATTTCAGTGATGTGATCATCTGATACTGATGGATCAAATAATTGACAGCAGATATTTTTTTTCTCCACAATGGAACTCCTTCTGTTTCTGGTTGTATGCCAACTATGGCCACACTCAACTGCCTCATGCATTAACCATCTACCTGCCTCCATGGACAGGTTGGTGATTGCTACTGAGAGCCAGGTCCAGCCCCATCACAGTCTGTTGGATATTCACTCTGGCCTGCACTTAAAAGGCTCAGTCACATGTCCTTAAACATGAAAACAGTTGGCCCTTCCTCACAAGGAGGCAAGATCTTTGCTGAATTTTTTGCAGTGCGTCTTGTCAATAGTACGCAGTTCTGCTACTGAGCACGGTGGTGGAGGCAGTGGGTAGTTGTGGAAGTGGTGCTAATCAAGTGGGCTGCTTTGTCCTGGATGCTGTCAAGCTTCTTGAGTGTTGGTGGAGCTACAGTCATCCAGACAGGTGGAGAGTATTCCATCACACTCCTGACTTGTACCTTGTAGATGGTGGGCAGGTTTTGGGGAGTCATGAATTGTCTGCCACAGTATTCCTAACCTCTGACATGTGCTTGGAGCCACTGTAATAATATGGTGAACCCAGTTGAGTTTCTGGTCAATCATAACCCAAGGATGTTGATGGTGAGAGACACAGTGAAGGTAACAGCATTGAATATCAAGGAGTGATAGCTAGGTTGTCTCTTATTGGAGATGGTCATTGCCTGGCATTTGTGTGGTGTAAATGTTTCTTGCCACTTGTCAGCCCAAGCCTGGATATTGTCCAGATCTTGTTACATTTGAACATGGACTACTCCCAGGACTGGTCGCAATGGAGCCACAGGAATGATGGTGACTCACCCTTTGGACTGCAGATGCACTGACATTTTGCTCAACAATACTCAGACAGAATGCCTGACCACGACCAATCTCCAGGACTGATATTGGAGACTGCCCATCATTTACTGTCTTTTCACCTCCAGGTGTCTCCATGAGCCTTAATGAGGACTAGACCCCCAAGGCTTTGAGATATGGCTGCCTACTTCTATTGTATTTGTGGTACATGATGCAGGCATGTGATTGACTTGACACACCATTACAGCAAGATGTCCACCACCCCCCTTTGACTGAGGACTGCTGAAAGGCAGGGTCAGCTACCTGGTTATGTGACTTCAATAATTGTCACTGCAAGACAAGGCAGGGATGCTGTTAGCATCCAGATAGACACTAAGTGAGTACGTGCTGAAAAACCAAGTAAGCAGCCTGTGATGCAGTCTGGTCTGATCTGTGAGCTGGTCAATTGACCCTGTGTTCAGTGTTCTTACAGCTGCCTTTCAATGCTGGTTACTGATGCAATCCTACAAAGGAGTTCTGTGCTTCCTACGTTTTGCAAATGGATCAGAGAGATACCTTGAGGGGATGCCAAATATCAGATGCCCATGTCTATGGACAAGGTGTGGCTGTGGCAGCTGCCTGGGGATGAAGCCCTTGGGATTTTCTCTTGCACTGACCTAATTGGAGACACTTTGCAGTTGGTGGTGACCTGAGGCACCCGCTCTGAATTCCATTTCGTGAATTTTGCCAACAGTAAGTTTGGGAAATAGGTAGCTGCATATTAATGAGGCCAGACATGCTGTTAATAAGGCCGTTAACAAGTAAAAATTCCTCTTACTGGGCAACTCATCACTATTTATTGAGAAACCGCACCTCGGCTCCAAGAGAATACATGGGTTGCTGCTGACAATGAGGCAGGTCTTGTCAGATATCTCATCTGATGCTGGCCCGAATCTCAGACCAGCCCACGTTCTTCACACCCTCTCAAGTTCTGCCTATTTTTCGCAAACACTGAGTCTGGAAAACGGTAAACTTCAGCCGAGAAGGAATGTAGAACCTGCTGCTTTGTCAAGAAGCTTGTTCAAATTTGCTGAGAGGCTTGCAGCAGTATTAAGTGTGAGGGCGATGGCGATCCATGAGGGTTGAGTGGCAGAACTAACTCATGCAGACGGATGGTCTCGGATTGATGGTGCTATCATGCACACTGGGTGGGGCTAGCTATTCAGGTTGGGTGATGTGATGTCTGGGGTTGCCTACATGTAAGTGAATGAACATTTTAAAGCATTGCAACCAGGTCCTTGTGGCTTGATACCTGACGTGACTGTCTGGGTATTCAGCTTCCTGAACCCCAAGGAGTATGGAACCTTGATTCACCAGAGCACCTCCTCTTCCAAGACTTTCTGTGTCCATCATTGAATCCTTTTGCCACCTCAGAATGACTTGTGTAAATGCTTCAACCCGCAATGCACCTCCCTTTTAAGAGACACGTCTGCGAACCTTACCAATTGCACTGCTCCTGTTGATGCATCCACTCAGTAAAGTGGAACTGAGCAGACAGCACAACCTCTGCTCACTGCTACATCCCATTGAACAGAAGCAGGCTCCTTACACATTATGAGTTCCAGACCAATTCTTATCCCTCTCTAATTGTCATTTGGCAGTTAGGAGAGTTCCTCAGAGTTTATTACTTATAGAGGATAGTCCCAAACAATCGCTCAGTCTCTGGTTTTCATCAGCATCCTGTCTTACTGGACTCCTCAATGAAATAGGTTAATGTTCCACATTTAGTTAATTTTATAGGAGTGCAGCTCCTGCCACATATACATCTTGAGTTGCTTTTGAAGAACATTCTGAGAATTTTTGAATAATGTTGAGGCAATGATAAATGAGGCATTCCTGATGAAGGGCTTATGCCCGAAACGTCAAATTTCCTGTTCCTTGGATGCTGCCTGACCTGCTGCGCTTTTCCAGCAACACATTTTCAGCAATGATAAATTAGTTCATTTAAAAAGATGCATTAGAGGATGGTGGTGGAGGGTTGCCTTTCAGACTAGAGGCCTGTGACGAGTAGTGTGCCACAAGGATCGATGCTGGGTCCACTGTTTTTCATCATTTATATAAATGATTTGGATGTTAATATAGGATGTACAGTTAGTAAGTTTGCAGATGACATCAAAATTGCAGGTGTAATGGATAGTGAAGAAGGTTACCTCAGATTACAATGGGACCTTGATCAGATGGGCCAATGGGCTGAGAAGTGGCAGATGAATTTAATTTAGATAAATGTGGGGTGCTGCATTTTGGAAAGGCAAATCAGGGCAGGACTTATACACTTAATGGTAAGGTCCTGGGGAGCGTTACTGAACAAAGAGACCTTGGAGTGCAGGTTCATAGTTCCTTGAAAGTGGAGTCACAGGTAGAGAGGATAGTGAAGACAGTGTTTGGTGTGCTTTCCTTCATTGCATTGAGTATTGGAGTTGGGAGGTCATGTTGCGGCTGTACAGGACTTTGATTAGGCCACTTTTGCAATGTTGTGTGCAGTTCAGGTCTCCCTGCATTTGGAAGGGTGTTGTGAAACTTGAAAGGGTTCAGAAAAGATTTACAAGGAAGTTGCCAGAGTTGCTGGGTTTGAGCTATAGGGAGAGGCTGAATAGGTTGGGGCTGTTTTCCCGGGAGCATCGGAAGCTGAGGGGTGATCTTCTAGAGGTTTATAAAATTATGAGGGGCATGGATAGGGTAAATAGACAAAGCTTTTTCTTCCTTGGGGTGGGGAAGTCCCCAGAACTAGAGGGCATAGGTTTCAGGTGAGACGGGAAAAATTTAAAAGGAACCTAAGGGGCAACTTTTTCCACGCAGAGGGTAATGCCATGTATGGAATGAGCTGCCAGAGGAAGTGGTGGAAGCTGGTACAATTACAATATTTAAAAGGCTTCTAGGTGAGTATATGAATAGGAAGGGTTTAGAGGGATTTGGGCCATGTGTTGGCAAATGGGACTAGATTAGTTTAGAATGTCTGATCGGCATGGGCGGGTTGGACTGGAGGGTCTGTCTCCGTGCTCCATGACATCATGTCCTGGTTTTGCATTTCATAGTGCAGTTTTTTATTGACATAACTTTTGATATGAGATCATTAATATAAAAGCGATTGTAAATTCTACACTGTTCCTATCATATTTCAGGCTGCAAGTAATTCTCCCATACTACCTAAGTAAAGCAAATAGATAATTGGTTAGATGCATGTTTACATTTAAAGATTCCTCTACACTTTATACGAATTTGTAATCAAATGAGCTTGTACTTAAGGTTATTCCATGATATGACATCTGTTGAAATCTTAATGTTAGAATGAATGTAAATTGTTTTTAACTCTTATGATAGACTTATCAATTCAATAAATGAAAAGTAGCCTGCATTCATGAACAACATGATCATAACTTGCTAACTGTGATAAACTAGCACCGTGATGCATTTAGAAATATTTAGGTAGACAGTCAGTGAAGCACTAAGTGGCTGAAGTAACAGAAAGAAGGGCATCACTAGTGGGAGCAATGGTATCTGTCAAGTGTGAAACACATCTATCATTCATAACTCTATCTCACCTCGGACTGTCATTGATTGCACAGTCTGCAGTGAGCACTGCAGATACATTAAAATCAAGCAGAGAAAATGTGGGCAATGGATGAATTCTTACCTCTGAAAGGTGAAATTCTGCTATTCTAAAAGAACTGAGTTTTTAAGGTTTGTGTGGGTAGATCAAATAATCATGGAGCTCTGAGTAGCAACAGAGTATTCCCTCTCACATGGGATAATTACCTGGTACAATGTCAGAGAAATGTTATCCCAAGTATTTACAATTTGCACCATTAAACATGCCAGAAGTGTGTTTTGTATTTGTTGGTCGGGCATCATTTTCATAAACATAGCTCTTAGTTTCAGTTGCTGGAAGGCATGATTGCAGTGATGTCCTGTTGGGGAGAATTCTGAAATCTACAACCCAAGCACAGCCTTGTAAATGGAAAAGAAAGCTGATGTTAGAATGTTTACGACAGACATCTATTGGTGAGGGGAATGGGAAAGATTAGATTCCCTACAGTGTGGAAATAGGCCCTTCGGCCCAACAAGTCCACACCAACCCTCCGAAGAGTAACCCACCCAGAATCATTCCTCTCTGACTAATGCACCTAACACTACGGCAATTTAGCATGGCCAATTCACCTGACCTGCACATCTTTGGACTGTGGGAGGAAACCAGAGCACCCGGAGGAAACCCACGCAGACACAGGGAGAACGTGCAAACTCCACACAGACAGTCACCTGAAGCTAGAATCGAACCTGGGACCCTGGTGTTGTGAGGCAGCAGTGCTAACCATTGAGCCACCGTGCTGCCCACATCCACTGAGCCACCATGCAGGAAAGACTGCAATTAAATAACAATAGGGTCACTTCCGTGAAACTTGCAGAGCAGAGTGGAGTAGAATATTCAGCGATCCTGAATTCTCCCAGAAGAGAGCTACATTTGAAAGACATGTGGGTTGGAGAATCAGCACTAAATGTTGTAACTTTTATCTCCCTCAGCTGTCTGTGTGGCATTCTGCAGAACGTGTACAGTTGTTAAATATTTGGAAATGACAAGTGATTAGAACTGTCTGTTGCGAAGATTTGTCTCTTTTGTAGCCTCTTTGAAGTTTCCAATGTCTATCTTGGTGCTTCAGATAACTACAGGGTTAGCAAAGTATAAACTGAACAACCTGAACCCGAATGGATGAACAAAGCAAATAACTGAAATAAGCAAGAAAACTAAGCCCTTAAAAAGTCTGCAAAAAGAAAGAATGAAGCAAAACTCCTTGAATCAAACCTCTTATCAAAGAAAAGGTCTTAGAACAAAACAGTGGGAATTAATTCATAAAAGCCATAAAAACCGAATACAGCTGCAAGTGCATTTTTGTTATAATGATAAGAAATCAAGAAAGAATTGAAATCCCGTAACTGAGGATGAACTCAGTATTTGTAATATTTTAAATGAATGGCTCTTGAAACTATTCATTGGAACAGATTCTAAAAAACATGTGGCACATTGTAAAATAGAAGTAAGCTTACTGACATGGAGGAAGTGGGTTAAAGATCAGTACTTTAAACTTAAATAAAAGAAATTACAAGAGCAAGCAAGCAGAACTAGCTAAAGTTGACTCGCAAATTAGGTTGGGTATAGTTCAGTAGTTTACATTTAAGGAGATATTTCAATATATGTAAAATTCAGAAATTTTCCAAGTAGAGAACCAATCTTCCATAGGTATTTCAAAAAAAACTGCGGTAATCGAGTCTCCTGGCCCTGTGTGGAGGTTTCTCTGCCTGGCATGATGTTCTTTCAGCCCAGCATGGTGATCTCTCAGCCCAGCACTTGGCAGTCTCTTGGCCCAGCGTGGCAGTCTCTCAGCCTAGCGAGGTGGTCTCTAGGCCTGGCGTGGTGATCTCTCAGCCTGGTGTGGCGGTCTCTCGGCCCAGCGTGGCAGTCCCTCTGCCCGGCCTGGCAATCTCTCGGCCAAGCATGGCGGTATCTCAGCCTGGTGTGGTGGTCTCTCTGCCCGGCATGGCAGTCTCTCAGCCCAGCATGGCGGTCTCTCAGCCTCAGCATGGTGGTCTCCTGGAATCACAAGGCAAGGCTCAGCTTGGATGGAAGCCTAGGTATCAGTACGGAATGTTGTTCTGAACTTTTTATTTCACTGTTATCTAATTTATTTCAATGGTCTGTAACGCTGAGCTTTTGATTTTTTTTTAATTTTTCAATGTTTTTTACTCAAAACTTGTACAGAAGAATCTGTACAGAGATACCTTGTGTTTAAGATGGCACCTTAAGTGGCGACTTGTAAACTTTTCCCGTATTCATCTGAGTACATGTGACAATAAAACCAGTTCAATTCAATTCAATTCAACTGATATCTTCTTATGATATCCACCTATTTGGAGATCCAAAACAGTGCTTGTAGTTCAGTAGCATTGCCTTCACAGCATTTAAAGATAGGTATCTGGAGGGACCAAATGAATATCAGAGTGACCACTGGATGAAAAAGAAAACAAAGCATTATATTCTCAATTTTCAATCATTTTCAAGATTGTAAATCCAATGAATTGCACACTCATTAGCCTTGCTTTCAAAACTGGCAAAGTAGCACAGTAAGTCATTAGAAACAAACTCATTCACCTTTCATTGTGTCTAATCCACGTAAAAAGGATTTTAAAATTAAGCCCATGACCTAAACATTTGTGTATTATGTGTCTACAGTCCCCTTTTAATTTGCAAACAATTCAAATTTAAAATAACCAGTAGCAAATCTTTAGTCTTAAACATAATAATAATTATTTTATTGCAACACTTGCTGCAAGTAAAAGTAATAGCATTATAAACTGGATATTTGTGAAGATTAAATACAGCGAAGGATGAAAGAGACTTGTAAAACTGAAATTCAGCTCAGTCCTTTAATTCAGTGAACTATAAACTTTGAGGTTGTCATTACTAAATTGTTCTATGTAAATGATACACTTGGAATATCATTTAATAAAATTAGCATCAATATTAGGGCTGAAGGGCTTTTGCTCGAAACATCGATTTGCCTGCTCCTCGGATGCTGCCTGACCTGCTGTGCTTTTCCAGCACCGCTCTGATCTAGACGATATGGGTCATGACCCGGAAGCAATTCCAGCCTGAGATTGATACAAACAAGACACTGGTGATTCCTAAAGGTCAGAGTCTAAAGAAAAACTTAAATAGATTACTTGCAAGCTCTGGAAAGAAGTAAACAGGCTGGAATCTTACAGGCTTTTGTTATATTTATATATTACATGAAATATGTAAAGTTAATCTGAAGCTTAATTTGAAATTAAGGAATGATATTGGTACTTAGCAGAAACATTTCAGGACTGAAATCAGAAATAATTGATACCCCAAATAGTCCTTTACATATTCAAAGAGCTACTAATTGATTTATGTTGAGAATAAAATATTGAATCTTGAAAACACTTTTAGTTACACTTGTGTTTACTCAGTTATGGTAGGTAAACTGAAGACACTCGCAACAAGTTTGGGGTTTTAGTGTCAATTTATTTTACTCAGTAAGAACATCATTTTCTTCCTTGTTGAGGAAATGAATTGAGAGTGTTAGTGTTATAAATTTCAAAAGTTTTTCTGAAATGCAAAATGCAATATTCCTTCATTGCTAAAATTGTACACTAATGTGCTTGTAGTCAGTAATTGATGGAGTTTGTGTAACATAATAAAATAGTTTCTTGCATAAGTCATTAGAAATAAGAAATGCAATTATCTGTTGTCAGAAGATATTGCCAGTTATAAACTGCCTAATATAATCAAATTAGCATCAATATTAGTGCAATACTTTACCTAATCCATCTACCTAATACTTGTACAGAATGCAATCTCATCCAAGGCAATATTGCAGGCTGAATGTAATTCACTGAAAATGCAGCTTCCCCCACCCCCCCACCAACGCACACATACCTCACATGATTGCATTTAATGGAAATGCCAAAATTCACAAAGCAAAAACGCATGTAGTATATGCAGAGAGAATCTTAGATATACTATAGGTTACATATTTTTAAAATCCCATTTTATTGCAAGCACATTTATCAGTTCAAGTACCCCAAAGAATACAAACCAAAGTGATTGCTTTTAAAAAAATGATGAATGATGTCAGAAGGAAATGGATGCAGTATTCAACAAATTGAAAATTTGAATTTATGCAGTGCATTTAATATAGGTATGATGTGCAGGTATTTAACAGGAGCTTTATCATACAAAATATGCCATTGAGCTATATAAGGAGATGTTAGGATAGATGACTTAACATTTGGTCAAAGAGATTAATGTTTTAAGGAGTACCTTAACCAAGGAGGTGGGAGAGGGATGAAAGTCAGAGTGGTTCAGGAGGCAGCTGAATACGCAGCCATCAATACTGGAGACATTTAAATAGCTATCCAAAGGCCAGGTTTGAAGGAATTGGTGACCTCAGAAGATTTTGGGGCGAGAGGAGATGAACAAGATAGGCAGATGTGAAACCAGGAGGATTTGAACGTGAAGTCCTGAACCCAGATGAGGACTCAATCAGGGCTAAATAAACATGAGTGTGATGACCTTATGTAAGAAATGAAGAATAGCTCTAGTGCAGCATGTTTTGCACTCTCATCAATGCCTATTCTATAACTGGAAAGAATTTTCTGGATCAGTAAGTTTGGCTAATTTGCTTATCAAAAATAAATCTAGTGCTGGTACAGACTCTGTGGTTAAAATAAATCACATTTTCTCATCTAAGGTGAAAGTAAATATATATATATATATATAGGCTTCTGGGGAAGGAAACGTCACCAATGTGACACAGATTTATTTGCTTAAGTATAACATTATTAATATGAAATGATGCAGAATTGTTGGAGAGTTGTGAGATGAATTTATTCAGTTGGTATCAAATATTGGAGTGTCAAAACAATCTCGAGTTTAAATAAAAATCTCCTAGACATTTTCTAAATTTTGATTTTTAAAAAATTCATTCATAGAATGAGGGCATTGCTGGTTAGATTAGCATTTATTTCCCATCCCTAATTACCCAAAGGATTCAAGGTTATCATTAGACTCTTAAGTCCAGATTATAATTTTTATTGAATTTAAATTCCACCATGAACAGTGATGGGATTCAAACTCAGGTCTCCGATCATTACCTGAGTCTCTGGATGATCAGTCCAGTGATAATACCCCTAGACCATCACTTCTCCTTTATTATCTTAGCAACTGCAATGTTCAAATACATGGTTGAATACAGATGTTGGGATGTCATGTTGATATTGTAGGGTGCATTGGTGAGGCCATTTTTGGAGTACTGTGTACTGTTCGGTCGTTCTGACATAGGAAGGGCATATATTGGAAGGGGTTCAGAAAAAAAAATACCAGCATGTCACTGGGACTGGAGGTTTTGAGTTATAAGAAGATGGGTGGGACTTTTTCACTGGAGCACAGGAGATTGAGGGGAGACTTCGTAGAAGTTTATAAAATCTTGAGGAACATGGATGAAATGAAGAGCAAAGGTCTTTTCCCCAGGGTGGGGGATTTCAAAAGAAGGGGATATATTTGTAAGGTGAGGGGAGAAAGATTTGGAAGGGACCTAAGGGGCAACGTTTTCAAACAGAGGGTGGCTCATATGTAAAATGAATGGAGGGAGTGGTAGATGTAGGTACAGTTACAACATTTGAAACTAATTTGGACAAGTACATGTATAGGAAAGGTTTGGAGGGATTTGGGTCAAATGCAGGTCAGTGGCACTGGTGCAGTTTGAGAAACTTGATCGTCACGGATGAATTGGACCAAAGGGTCTGTTTCTGTGCTGTACGACTCTGGGGCTATATTTGCTACCCCCTTAGTGTCCCATTCACTAATAATTTAATAATTTGTATGTCAATGGCTAATTTGCGATTCTACATCACTGAAAAAGACTAATCGCTCATTTTAGCTGTGGAACCGAATGGTTAACTGAAGGAGGGATATGACCTTTTTATTTTCATGTTATTGATGCATGGAGCATATAATTATGCATAGCTTAGCCAGCAAAGTACAGCAACAATTGGGCAAATATTATGAATATCTACACCTGAGATACAAGATCCAAGATCGGACTGTAATAGCTTTGGTCACCCCATTCAAACTGATGGATGTGGAATAAAAGTTGAAGGTTAATAGTGCTGAACATAACCCAGGCATTTATGGATGCAGCAAGCTATCCTTTATCTTGAAGTGACAAGCAAAGCATCGAGGAAAATTGCTCTTGCACTATTTTGTGCTGTTTCTTTCAGATTTGTATTATTCTTCAAATAGACAAAAATAGTTACAAGCTAAAATTGTCTTGGGAGACATTAGAATCCAACGATGTCACATTTTCATTTGAAAGCATGGTTCAGTAACAAAATAAAATCTGGTATGGCTTCCTCTGTGTCAGCACCATTGAATATCTACATTACTGCGCAAACACTTCAGTGGCTAGCACCAGCTAAGCCAGACTAACCTCCTGAAATAAGAGTTCTGATAATGAAGAGCTTACAAATGGAAATAATTGAACGAAGAGTACTTGAAGACTTAAATAATGGGGCTGTGACTATTTATTTCCTTTGGCTGTTTGTTCCATTGGGGAGAACAATAGTTGATACATTGTCTTGGAAACAAACAGTCTTTGTAGCATGTGAGTGGATATTTAAATTATTTCCTTATGGGACGTGAGCATTGCTAGCTGGACCAGCTTTTATTGCCCATCCCTGACTGCCCTTGAGAAGGTGGTGGTGAGCAATGCAATCCAAATGCTGGAGGAGACCCATAGTGCCCTTGGGGAGGAAATTCCAGGATTTTGACCTAGCAACGGTGAAATATGTTTCCAAAGCAGACTTGGAGTGGAACTTGCAAGTGGTGATGTTCCCATGTATCTGCTGCCCTTATCCTTCTAGATGGAAGTGGTTGTGGACTTGGAAGGTGCTGTCTCAGGATCTTTGGTGAATTTCTGCTGTGCCTCTTGTTGATAGTGAACACTGCTGCTACTAAACATCAATGGTGGAGGCCAGCTGCTTGTTCTGAATAGTGTCAGCTTCTTGAGTATGTTAGGGACCAGTCCAGACCCCCTCAAAATAATTAAGAAGGTAGCCTACACCATAACGCCTTATGTTAAAGACCAGTCTGATGTACTGTGTTCCAGATGCAATTCAATTCTTCAAACTACTTGATATTAAGCAAAACACAATTTATTAAATACTGTGGTTAAAATACAATAACAAAAGAAAGAAGAACTTAGAATTTCTGTTGGAAAACTTAACTGAATAATAAATACAGTAACTATCACAATTTAATTTTTCTAATACAATAACATTCCATAAACACACTCCTTGGCAAAAAGACAAATTCAGACAAATAGATTTGTCTCATGGATATCCCAGCAGCCGTGAGAAAACATAGCTTCTAGCTGTAACTGAAAGAGGGAAAAGATAGCTTTTACATCTTCAAAACTGCAGCAGTTTCTGACACTCCAACAGCAAATGCTTAAAGCTGAACCGAAAAACTGAAATAACTAAAAAACCCTGGTCTGTGGGAGCCCACCCCACCCATCCAGGCTACATCTATTGTTCCAACTTTAAAAAGAAAACCCAAGGTCTCTGTCTTAAAGCATCTCTTCAAAAAGAACCAGGACAAAATAACCTCTTAAAGCCACAGCATTATTACAAGTATTGTTGGAGCTGCATTCACGCAGACAGGTGGGAATTATTCCATCATACTCCTGACCTAGTGCCTTATAGATGATGGGCAAGCTTTGGGGGGTCAGGAGGTGAGTTACTCACAGCAACCTCTGACCTGCTCTTGTAGCCAATGTGTTTATGCGGTGAGTCCAGTTGAGTTTCTGGTCAATGGTCACCCCTAGGATATTGATTTGTCATTTATCTCAAGAGGGTTGGAATATAAAAGCACCGTTGTGCTATTGAGACTTTATAAAGCTCTGGTTAGGCCCATTTGGAGTACTGTGTCCAGTTTTGGTCCCCACATCTCAGGAAGGACATACTGGCACTGGAGCGTGTCCAGCGGTGATTCACATGGATGATCCCTGGAATGGTTGGTCTAACATATGGGGAACGACTGAGGATCCTGGGATTGTATTCATTGGAGTTTAGAAGATTAAGGGGAGATTTAATAGAAATGTACAAGATAATACATGGCTTGGAAAGGGTGGACACTAGGAAATTGTTTCCGTTAGGTGAGGAGACTAGGACCCGTGGACACAGCCTTAGAATTAGAGGGGGTCAATTCAGAACAGAAATGCGGAGACATTTCTTCAGCCAGAGGGTGGTGGGCCTGTGGAATTCATTGTCGCAGAGTGCAGTGGAGGCCGGGACACTAAATGTCTTCAAGGCAGAGATTGATAAATTCTTGATATCACAAGGAATTAAGGGCTACGGAGAGTATGCTGGTAAGTGGAGTTGAAATGCCCATCAGCCATGATTGAACGGCGGAGTGGACTCGATGGGCTGAATGGCCTTACTTCCACTCCTATGTCTTATGGTCTTGATAGTGAGGAATTCAGTGATGGTAACCCCATTGAATGTCAAGGGATGGTGGTTAGATTGAGCTGAAAATTGTCATATCCCATCTCCATTTAGCTTTGAAGTATTAAATCCCACTAGTTTTGAAGTATTAAATCCTCACTGGTTAAAGCACAGTAGGTTAGGCAGCATCCAAGGAACAGGAAATTCGACGTTTCGGGCCAGAGTCCTTCATCAGGAAAGATTAAGGCCTCTGGCCCGAAACGTCGAATTTCCTGTTCCTTGGATGCTGCCTAACCTGCTGTGCTTTAACCAGCAACACATTTTCAGCTCTGATCTCCAGCATCTGCAGACCTCACTTTTTACTACATGGTGGTTAGATTGTCTCTTATTGGAGATAGTCATTGCCTGGCATTTGGATGGCACGAATGTTACTTGTTTTGCATCAGAGTATTTCAGATCATGGGTGTGTGCATGTTCACTGTTGATGAAATGGCTGCCTCCTTATCTCTAAAATAAGGCTCTTCAACTCCTTATGTTCTGTAACACTCATTAATTTACAATTGTATCCATTAAGTTTTCAGATACAGCTTTCTGTTGCAAGGTATAAGATTTCTTTTTTCATATGCTTAATCTATACTGTCTTCCCTCATATTGATGTCAGAATCATGTAAACAGTTACAGTGGTATGATTTATATGAATCTCATTACACCCAAGGCACCAGGTATGAGTTTCCTTAAAGCAGGTTCTAGATTTGATGGTCAGGTCTTGGAAATGATTATTAAAGTCAAGAAGTTGCCACATGTTAAGCAATGAAGTTAATTCAGTTATTGACCTTAGTATTAAGAGATCCAGTAAGGCAATGAGAGCTCATAATGCAAAATATCTCGCATTGTAGCTTTACATTTCTGACACACTCTTTTTAAACATGCACATACAGTCAGCCAGAATGTAACTTTGCACAGTAACCAGTGTATGTAATGTGATATTATGTCGTGACATGGTGAAGATCACTGACCTCAAAGTCTCTTGACTATCAGGGAGAATCCTTACAGCACAAGGAACAGTGAGTGCTGTGACACTCTTGCCTTCTGTAAGGACACTGTCCCTGTCGGCTGCTTCAGCAGAACAGTTCACTATTTTAATCAGGAACCTGCAGTAGTTGACTGAATATTTATTTTACACCAAGTACATGAATTGGATTGTGTATTTATAAAGTAACAAATTACAAGCTGACAAATAAAATCATAGGTTATAAAATAATGAATGACAACCTGATGTTTACCTTTTACTTCAGTTAATACTCCTCAAAGACACAGGAACACTAAGTGTTCACAATTTCCAAAAGTATTGATGCGCACCGTGGCTCAGTGGTTAGCACTGCTGCCTCACAGCGCCAGGGACCCGGGTTCAATTCCCATCTTGGGCAACTGTCTGCGTGGAGTTTGCACATTCTCCCTGTGTCTGCGTGGGTGTGCTCTGGTTTCCTCCCACAGTCGAAAGATGTGCAGGTCAGGTGAATTGGCCATGTTAAATTGCCTGTAGTGTTGGGTGCATTAGTCAGAGAGGAATGGGTCTGGGTGAGTTGCTCTTCGGAGGGTCGGTGTGGTCTTGTTGGGCCGAAGGGCCTGTTCCCATACTGTAATCTACTCAAGAAATAAATGGAAATCAGTATAGTATGCCTGAATCTTTTCCTGCAACTATAAGTTGTAGAACCTGATAAACACTTCCGATAAACAGTAACAAGTAAATGCAGTTGTATGTATGAAAGTACAAGAAATGCATTCAAGTCTTTTTTGCAATGTGTTCTGTGATGCCAATACTACCAGCTTGCAGAGGGGTCAGTGCCACTCTGGTTTTCAGGTCAGGCACTGTCAAGGTCTGGTTTCCTTCTGGCGGGTGATAAGAGAGGAGGTTGAACATTAATGAGGTGAGATTTGCTGCTAATGAAGCTGTTCGTAAGCAATAGTTCCCATTAAGTGGAATCTCACAGCTACATAGGGAGAAACTCAGTGCCAGGGCCTTAGTTCGGAAATGCAGCTAATTGCTCACAAACTTGAGGCAGACTTCACTGGCCTTCTCTCATGAGACTCCTGGATTTCTTGCCTTGGCACACAGGTCACTTAAGCCGCAGCAGATACAGCCCATTGTCATTGCTATTTGGTCTATTCGTTGTGTTGGCTCGTGGGAAATATTGTAAGGGTTTTCATCTTTTAAAAATTGAATTGATTCTATTGTTCATAACATTGTTCTACTCCTTCAGTATTTCTCTGCAATTCTTCCTGTGTCCAGCCCAATTTGAATAACTTTCCTAAAAACCAAGTTTTTCTTGAGCTGTAATAATTCTAACAAAGACACATCAGTGATTCCAACGCAGATGCTATCCTTTATAAATTATTAGGCTTTCTGATACCAAGTTGTATGTATATTAGCAGTCTGATAAATATATAGAAATAAGTAAACATAATTGCAAACATGTACAAATACCAATTCATGAAGGTAATGTAAGTGACAAGATGATGGCAGAGCAACTCCTCGGCTCCAACTCTTCCTTTACTTTCAGACCCTCTTCTTTCTTTTTCTCCTTTCTGCATTTGGGAATGGAGAAGCTGGAGACCCCGGAAGCAAATCCTGCAGCAGAACCAGCACTGGGGGTGGGGAGCTGGAAAGGGGAAAACATTCCCGGAGCAGGGATCGGTGAGGGGAAAACAGTCGCAGAGCAAGGATCGGCGTGGGGGAAACAGTCCCGGAGCAGGGATCGGCGTGAGGGAAAGAGTCCTGGAGCAGGGATCGGCTTCGGGGAATCAGTCCCGGAGCAGGGATTGTCATCTGGGAAACACTCCCGGAGCAGGGTTCGGAGTGGGGGAAACAGCTCAGGAGCAGGGATCGTCGTCAGGGAAAAAGTACCGGAGCTGGGATCGGTGTGGGGGAAACAGTCCCGGAGCAGGGATCAGCGTCAGAGAAACAGTCCCGGAGAAGAGATCGGCGTGGGGGAAACAGTCCCGGAGCAGGGATCAGCGTCAGAGAAACAGTCCCGGAGAAGAGATCGGCGTGGGGGAAACAGTCACGGAGCAGGGATCGGCGTCGGGGAAACAGTCCTGGAGCAGGGATCGGCGTGGGGGAAAGAGTCCTGGAGCAGGGATCAGCGTGGCGGTAACAATCCGGGAGCAGGGATCGTCATCAGGGAAACACTCCCGGAGCAGGGATCAGAGTGGGGGAAACAGCCCAGGAGCAGGGATCGTCATCAGGGAAACACTCCCGGAGCAGGGATCGGAGTGGGGGAAACAGCCCAGGAGCAGGGATCGTCATCAGGGAATAAGTACCGGAGCTGGGATCGGTGTGGGGGAAACAGTCCCGGAGCAGGGATCGGCATCAGAGAAACAGTCCCGGAGAAGAGATCGGCGTGTGTGAAACAGTCCCGGAGCAGGGATCGGCGTCAGGGAAACAGTCCCGGAGTAGGGATCAGTGTGGGGGAAACAGTCCCGGAGCAGGATCGGTGTCAGGGAAACAGTCCCGGAGCAGGGATCGGCATCAGGGAAACAGTCCCGGAGTAGGGATCGGTGTGGGGGAAACAGTCCCGGAGCAGGATCGGTGTCAGGGAAACAGTCCCGGAGCAGGGATCGATGTGGGGGGAAACAGTCCCGCAGCAGTGATTGGCATCTGGGAAACAGGCCCAGATCACGGATCAGCGTCAGAGATACAGTCCCGGAGCAGGGATCGGCGTGGGGGAAACAGTCCCGGAGCAGGGATCGGTGTGGGGGAAACAGTCTCGGAACAGGGATCGGCGTCAGGGAAACATTCCCAGAGCAGGGATCGGCGTGCGGGAAATAGACCCGGAGCAGGGATTGCCGTGAGGGAAACAGACCCGGAGCAGGGATCTGCGTGGGGGAAACAGTCTCGGAAAAGGTTTCGGCATCAGGGAAACGGGCCCGGAGCAGAGATCAGCGTGGGGGAAACAGTCCCGGAGGAGGGATCGGCGTGGGGGGGAAACAGTCCCGGAGCAGGGATCGGCGTGGGGGAAAAGGACCCGGAGCAGGGATTGGTGTGGGGGAAACAGTCTTGGAACAGGGATCGGCGGCAGGGAAGCAGGTTCAGAGCCGGGATCGGCCTGGGGAAAACAGTCCCGGAGCAGGGATCGGCGTGGGGGAAAGAGTCCTGGAGCAGGGATCGGCGTGGGGGAAACAGTCCCGGAGCAGGGATCGATGTGGGGGGAAACAGTCTCGGAACAGGGACCGGCATCAGGGATACAGTCCCGGAAAAGGAATCGGCATCAGGGAAACGGTCCCGGAGCAGAGATCGGTGTCAGGGGAAACAGTCCCGGAGCAGGGATCAGTGTCAGGGAAACCGTCCCGGAGCAGGGATCGGTGTGGGGGGATTCAGTCCCGCAGCAGTGATCGGCATCTGGGAAACAGGCCCAGATCAGGGATCGGCGTCAGGGATACAGTCCTGGAGCTGGGATCGGCGTCTGGGAAACAGGCCCAGAGCAGGGATCAGCGTCAGAGAAACAGTCCTGGAGCAGGGATCGGCATGGGGGAAACAGTCCCGGAGCAGGGATCAGCGTCAGAGAAACAGTCCTGGAGCAGGGATCGGCGTGGGGGAAACAGACCCGGAGCAGGGATTGGCGTCAGGGAAACAGTCTCGGAACAGTGATCGGCGTTGGGGTAAACAGTCCCGGAGCAGGGATCGGCGTGGGGGGAAACAGTCCCGGAGCAGGATCGGTGTCAGGGAAACAGTCCCGGAGCAGGGATCGGCATCAGGGAAACAGTCCCGGAGCAGAGATCAGCGTGGGGGAAACAGTCCCGGAGCAGGGATCGATGTGGGGGGAAACAGTCTCGGAACAGGGATCGGCATCAGGGAAACATTCCCAGATCAGGGATCGGCGTGCGGGAAATAGACCCGGAGCAGGGATTGCCGTGAGGGAAACAGACCCGGAGCAGGGATCAGCGTGGGGGAAACAGTCCCGGAGGAGGGATCGGCGTGGGGGGGAAACAGTCCCGGAGCAGGGATCGGCGTGGGGGAAAGGGACCTGGAGCAGGGATCGGCGTGGGGGAAACAGTCCTGGAGCAGGGATCGGCGTGGGGGAAAAGGACCCGGAGCAGGGATCGGTGTGGGGGAAACAGTCTTGGAACAGGGATCGGCGGCAGGGAAGCAGGTTCAGAGCCGGGATCGGCCTGGGGAAAACAGTCCCGGAGCAGGGATCGGTGTCAGGGAAACATTCCCAGAGCAGGGATCGGCGTGGGGGAAACAGTCCCGGAGCAGGGATCGGCATCAGGGAAACAGTCCCGGAGCAGGAAACAGAGTGGGGGAAACAGTCCCAGAGCAGGGACCGGCATCAGGGATACAGTCCCGGAAAAGGAATCGGCATCAGGGAAACGGTCCCGGAGCAGAGATCGGTGTCAGGGGAAACAGTCCCGGAGCAGGGATCAGTGTCAGGGAAACAGTCCCGGAGCAGGGATCGGTGTGGGGGAAACAGTCCCGGAGCAGTGATCGATGTGGGGGGAATCAGTCCCGCAGCAGTGATCGGCATCTGGGAAACAGGCCCAGATCAGGGATCGGCGTCAGGGATACAGTCCCGGAGCTGGGATCGGCGTCTGGGAAACAGGCCCAGAGCAGGGATCGGCATGGGGGAAACAGTCCCGGAGCAGGGATCAGCGTCAGAGAAACAGTCCTGGAGCAGGGATCGGCGTGGGGGAAACAGACCCGGAGCAGGGATTGGCGTCAGGGAAACAGTCTCGGAACAGTGATCGGTGTTGGGGTAAACAGTCCCGGAGCAGGGATCGGCATGTGGGAAACAGTCCCGGAGCAGATATCGGCGTGGGGGAATCAGTCACGAAGCAGGGATCGATGTCAGGGAAACAGTCCCGGAGTAGTGATCGGTGTTGGGGAAAGAGTCCTGGAGCAGGGATCGGCGTGGGGGTAACAATCCCGGAGCAAGGATCGGCGTCAGGGAAACAGTCCCGGAGCAGGGATCAGCGTGTGGAAAACAGTCCCGGAGCAGAGATCGGCGTGGGGGAACCAGTCCCGGAGCAGGGATCTGCGTGGGGCAAACATTCCCAGAGCAGGGATCGGCGTGCGGGAAATAGACCCGGAGCAGGGATTGCCGTGGGGGAAACACCCCAGAGCAGGGATCGGCGTGGGGGAAACAGACCCGGAGCAGGGATCGGCATCAGGGAAACAGTCCTGGAGCAGGGAACAGAGTGGGGGAAACAATCCCAGAGCAGGGACCGTCATCAGGAATACAGTCCCGGAAAAGGAATCGGCATCAGGGAAACGGTCCCGGAGCAGGGATCGGCATGTGGGAAACAGTCCCGGAAATGAAATCGGCATCAGGGAAACGGTCCCGGAGCAGAGATCAGTGTCGGGGGAAACAGTCCCGGAGCAGAGATCGATGTGGGGGGAATCAGTCCCGCAGCAGTGATCGGCATCTGGGAAACAGGCCCAGATCAGGGATTGGCGTCAGGGATACAGTCCTGGAGCTGGGATCGGTGTGGGAGAAACAGTCCCGGAGCAGAGATCGATGAGGGGGAAACAGTCCCGGAGCAGGGATCGGCTTGGGGGTAACAATCCCGGAGCAGGGATCGGCGTCAGGGAAACAGTCCCGGAGCAGGGATCGGAGTGGGGGAAGCAGCCCAGGATCAGGGATCGTCGTCAGGGAAAAAGTACTGGAGCTGGGATCGATGTGGGGGAAACAGTCCCGGAGCAGGGATCGGCGTGGGGGAAACAGTCCCGGAGCAGGGACCGGCATCAGGGAAACAGTCCCAGAGCAGGGACCGGCATCAGGGAAACAGTCCCGGAAAAGGAATCGGCATCAGGGAAACGGTCCCGGAGCAGAGATCGGTGTCAGGGGAAACAGTCCTGGAGCAGGGATCAGTGTCAGGGAAACCGTCCCGGAGCTGGGATCGGTGTGGGGGGATTCAGTCCCTCAGCAGTGATCGGCATCTGGGAAACAGGCCTAGATCAGGGATCGGCGTCAGGGATACAGTCCCGGAGCTGGGATCGGCGTCTGGGAAACAGGCCGAGAGCAGGGATCGGCATGGGGGAACCAGTCCCGGAGCAGGGATTGGCGTCAGAGAAACAGTCCCGGAGCAGGGATCGGCGTGGGGGAACCAGTCCCGGAGCAGGGATCTGCGTGGGGGAAACAGACCCGAAGAAGGGATCGATGTGGGGGGAATCAGTCCCGCAGCAGTGATCGGCATCTGGGAAACAGGCCCAGATCAGGGATCGGCGTCAGGGATACAATCCCGGAGCTGGGATCGGCGTCTGGGAAACAGTCCCGGAGCAGGGATCCGCGTGTGGGAAACAGTCCTGGAGCAGATATCGGCGTGGGGAAAACGGTCCCGGAGCAGGGATTGGCGTCAGAGAAACAGTCCTGGAGCAGGGATCGGCGTGGGGAAAAGGACCCGGAGCAGGGATCGGTGTGGGGGAAACAGTCTTGGAACAGGGATCGGCGGCAGGGAAGCAGGTTCAGAGCCGGGATCGGCCTGGGGAAAACAGTCCCGGAGCAGGGATCGGCATCAGGGAAACATTCCCAGAGCAGGGATCGGCGTGCGGGAAATAGACCCGGAGCAGGGATTGCCGTGGGGGAAACCGACCCGGAGCAGGGATCGGCGTGGGGGAAACAGTCCCGGAGCAGAGATCGGCATCAGGGAAACAGTCCCGGAGCAGGAAACAGAGTGGGGGAAACAGTCCCAGAGCAGGGACCGGCATCAGGGATACAGTCCCGGAAAAGGAATCGGCATCAGGGAAACGGTCCCAGAGCAGAGATCGGTGTCAGAGGAAACAGTCCTGGAGCAGGGATCAGTGTCAGGGAAACCGTCCCGGAGCTGGGATCGGTGTGGGGGGATTCAGTCCCGCAGCAGTGATCGGCATCTGGGAAACAGGCCCAGATCAGGGATCGGCGTCAGGGATACAGTCCCGGAGCTGGGATCGGCGTCTGGGAAACAGGCCCAGATCAGGGATCGGCATCAGGGATACAGTCCTGGAGCTGGGATCGGCGTCTGGAATACAGGCCCAGAGCAGGGATCAGCGTCAGAGAAACAGTCCTGGAGCAGGGATCGGCGTGGGGGAAACCGTCCCGGAGCAGGGATCAGCGTCAGAGAAACAGTCCCGGAGCAGGGATCGGTGTGGGGGAAACAGTCCCGGAGCAGGGATCGTCATCAGGGAAACACTCCCGGAGCAGGGATCGGAGTGGGGGAAACAGTCCCGAAGCAGGGATCAGCATGTGGGAAACAGTCCCGGAGCAGGGATCAGCATGTGGGAAACAGTCCCGGAGCAGATATCGGCGTGGGGGAATCAGTCACGAAGCAGGGATCGATGTCAGGGAAACAGTCCCGGAGTAGTGATCGGCGTGACGGAAACAGTCCCGGAGCAGGGATAAGCATCAGGGAAACAGTCCCGGAGCAGGGAACAGAGTGGGGGAAACAGTCCCAGAGCAGGGACAGGCATCAGGGATGCAGTCCCGGAAAAGGAATCGGCATCAGGGAAACGGTCCCGGAGCAGGGATCGGCGTGAGGGAAACAGTCCCGGAAAAGAAATCGGCATCAGGGAAGCCGTCCCGGAGCAGAGATCAGTGTCGGGGGAAACAGTCCCGGAGCAGGGATCGGTGTCAGGGAAACCGACCCGGAGCAGGGATCAGAGTGGGGGAAACAGTCCCGGAACAGGGATCGATGTGGGGGAAACAGTCCCGCAGCAGTGATCGGCATCTGGGAAACAGACCCAGATCAGGGATCGGTGTGGGGGAAACAGTCCCGGAGCAGGGATCAGCGTCAGGGATACATTCCAAGAGCAGAGATCGGCATGGGGAGGAAACAGACCCGGGGCAGGCATCGGCATCAGGGAATCAGTCCCGGATCAGGAATCGGCAAAGTAGACACAGTCCCGGAACAGAGATCGGCATCAGGAAATCAGTCCCTGAGCAAGGATCGGCGTGGGGGAAACAGTCCCAGAGCAGGGATCGGCATCAGGGAAACTGTTCGGGTGCAGGGATAGGCGTCAGGAAAACTGTCCCGGAGCAGGGATCGGCGTGGGGGAAACAATCCCGGAGCAGGGATCGGAGTCAGGGAAACGGGCCCGGAGCAGAGATTGGTGTCAGGGAAACAGTCCCAGAGCAGGGATCTGCGTGGGGGAAACAGTCCCGGAGGAGGGATCGGCGTTGGGGGGAAACAGTCCCGGAGCAGGGATCGGCGTGGGGGAAAGGGACCTGGAGCAGGGATCGGCGTGGGGGAAACAGTCCTGGAGCAGGGATCGGCGTGGGGGAAACAGTCCCGGAGCAGGGATCGGCATCAGGGAAACAGTCCCGGAGCAGGAAACAGAGTGGGGGAAACAGTCCCAGAGCAGGGACCGGCATCAGGGATACAGTCCCGGAAAAGGAATCGGCATCAGGGAAACGGTCCCGGAGCAGAGATCGGTGTCAGGGGAAACAGTCCCGGAGCAGGGATCAGTGTCAGGGAAACCGTCCCGGAGCGGGGATCGGTGTGGGGGAAACAGTCCCGGAGCAGTGATCGATGTGGGGGGAATCAGTCCCGCAGCAGTGATCGGCATCTGGGAAACAGGCCCAGATCAGGGATCGGCGTCAGGGATACAGTCCCGGAGCTGGGATCGGCGTCTGGGAAACAGGCCCAGAGCAGGGATCGGCATGGGGGAAACAGTCCCGGAGCAGGGATCAGCGTCAGAGAAACAGTCCTGGAGCAGGGATCGGCGTGGGGGAAACAGACCCGGAGCAGGGATTGGCGTCAGGGAAACAGTCTCGGAACAGTGATCGGTGTTGGGGTAAACAGTCCCGGAGCAGGGATCGGCATGTGGGAAACAGTCCCGGAGCAGATATCGGCGTGGGGGAATCAGTCACGAAGCAGGGATCGATGTCAGGGAAACAGTCCCGGAGTAGTGATCGGTGTTGGGGAAAGAGTCCTGGAGCAGGGATCGGCGTGGGGGTAACAATCCCGGAGCAAGGATCGGCGTCAGGGAAACAGTCCCGGAGCAGGGATCAGCGTGTGGAAAACAGTCCCGGAGCAGAGATCGGCGTGGGGGAACCAGTCCCGGAGCAGGGATCTGCGTGGGGCAAACATTCCCAGAGCAGGGATCGGCGTGCGGGAAATAGACCCGGAGCAGGGATTGCCGTGGGGGAAACACCCCAGAGCAGGGATCGGCGTGGGGGAAACAGACCCGGAGCAGGGATCGGCATCAGGGAAACAGTCCTGGAGCAGGGAACAGAGTCGGGGAAACAGTCCCAGAGCAGGGACCGTCATCAGGAATACAGTCCCGGAAAAGGAATCGGCATCAGGGAAACGGTCCCGGAGCAGGGATCGGCATGTGGGAAACAGTCCCGGAAATGAAATCGGCATCAGGGAAACGGTCCCGGAGCAGAGATCAGTGTCGGGGGAAACAGTCCCGGAGCAGAGATCGATGTGGGGGGAATCAGTCCCGCAGCAGTGATCGGCATCTGGGAAACAGGCCCAGATCAGGGATTGGCGTCAGGGATACAGTCCTGGAGCTGGGATCGGTGTGGGAGAAACAGTCCCGGAGCAGAGATCGATGAGGGGGAAACAGTCCCGGAGCAGGGATCGGCTTGGGGGTAACAATCCCGGAGCAGGGATCGGCGTCAGGGAAACAGTCCCGGAGCAGGGATCGGAGTGGGGGAAGCAGCCCAGGATCAGGGATCGTCGTCAGGGAAAAAGTACTGGAGCTGGGATCGATGTGGGGGAAACAGTCCCGGAGCAGGGATCGGCGTGGGGGAAACAGTCCCGGAGCAGGGACCGGCATCAGGGAAACAATCCCAGAGCAGGGACCGGCATCAGGGAAACGGTCCCGGAGCAGAGATCGGTGTCAGGGGAAACAGTCCTGGAGCAGGGATCAGTGTCAGGGAAACCGTCCCGGAGCTGGGATCGGTGTGGGGGGATTCAGTCCCTCAGCAGTGATCGGCATCTGGGAAACAGGCCTAGATCAGGGATCGGCGTCAGGGATACAGTCCCGGAGCTGGGATCGGCGTCTGGGAAACAGGCCGAGAGCAGGGATCGGCATGGGGGAACCAGTCCCGGAGCAGGGATTGGCGTCAGAGAAACAGTCCCGGAGCAGGGATCGGCGTGGGGGAACCAGTCCCGGAGCAGGGATCTGCGTGGGGGAAACAGACCCGGAGAAGGGATCGATGTGGGGGGAATCAGTCCCGCAGCAGTGATCGGCATCTGGGAAACAGGCCCAGATCAGGGATCGGCGTCAGGGATACAATCCCGGAGCTGGGATCGGCGTCTGGGAAACAGTCCCGGAGCAGGGATCCGCGTGTGGGAAACAGTCCTGGAGCAGATATCGGCGTGGGGGAAACGGTCCCGGAGCAGGGATTGGCGTCAGAGAAACAGTCCTGGAGCAGGGATCGGCGTGGGGAAAAGGACCCGGAGCAGGGATCGGTGTGGGGGAAACAGTCTTGGAACAGGGATCGGCGGCAGGGAAGCAGGTTCAGAGCCGGGATCGGCCTGGGGAAAACAGTCCCGGAGCAGGGATCGGTGTCAGGGAAACATTCCCAGAGCAGGGATCGGCGTGCGGGAAATAGACCCGGAGCAGGGATTGCCGTGGGGGAAACCGACCCGGAGCAGGGATCGGCGTGGGGGAAACAGTCCCGGAGCAGAGATCGGCATCAGGGAAACAGTCCCGGAGCAGGAAACAGAGTGGGGGAAACAGTCCCAGAGCAGGGACCGGCATCAGGGATACAGTCCCGGAAAAGGAATCGGCATCAGGGAAACGGTCCCAGAGCAGAGATCGGTGTCAGAGGAAACAGTCCTGGAGCAGGGATCAGTGTCAGGGAAACCGTCCCGGAGCTGGGATCGGTGTGGGGGGATTCAGTCCCGCAGCAGTGATCGGCATCTGGGAAACAGGCCCAGATCAGGGATCGGCGTCAGGGATACAGTCCCGGAGCTGGGATCGGCGTCTGGGAAACAGGCCCAGATCAGGGATCGGCGTCAGGGATACAGTCCTGGAGCTGGGATCGGCGTCTGGAATACAGGCCCAGAGCAGGGATCAGCGTCAGAGAAACAGTCCTGGAGCAGGGATCGGCGTGGGGGAAACCGTCCCGGAGCAGGGATCAGCGTCAGAGAAACAGTCCCAGAGCAGGGATCGGTGTGGGGGAAACAGTCCCGGAGCAGGGATCGTCATCAGGGAAACACTCCCGGAGCAGGGATCGGAGTGGGGGAAACAGTCCCGAAGCAGGGATCAGCATGTGGGAAACAGTCCCGGAGCAGGGATCAGCATGTGGGAAACAGTCCCGGAGCAGATATCGGCGTGGGGGAATCAGTCACGAAGCAGGGATCGATGTCAGGGAAACAGTCCCGGAGTAGTGATCGGCGTGACGGAAACAGTCCCGGAGCAGGGATAGGCATCAGGGAAACAGTCCCGGAGCAGGGAACAGAGTGGGGGAAACAGTCCCAGAGCAGGGACAGGCATCAGGGATGCAGTCCCGGAAAAGGAATCGGCATCAGGGAAACGGTCCCGGAGCAGGGATCGGCGTGAGGGAAACAGTCCCGGAAAAGAAATCGGCATCAGGGAAACCGTCCCGGAGCAGAGATCAGTGTCGGGGGAAACAGTCCCGGAGCAGGGATCGGTGTCAGGGAAACCGACCCGGAGCAGGGATCAGAGTGGGGGAAACAGTCCCGGAACAGGGATCGATGTGGGGGAAACAGTCCCGCAGCAGTGATCGGCATCTGGGAAACAGGCCCAGATCAGGGATCGGTGTGGGGGAAACAGTCCCGGAGCAGGGATCAGCGTCAGGGATACATTCCAAGAGCAGAGATCGGCGTGGGGAGGAAACAGACCCGGGGCAGGCATCGGCATCAGGGAATCAGTCCCGGATCAGGAATCGGCAAAGTAGACACAGTCCCGGAACAGAGATCGGCATCAGGAAATCAGTCCCTGAGCAAGGATCGGCGTGGGGGAAACAGTCCCAGAGCAGGGATCGGCATCAGGGAAACTGTTCGGGTGCAGGGATAGGCGTCAGGAAAACTGTCCCGGAGCAGGGATCGGCGTGGGGGAAACAATCCGGAGCAGGGATCGGAGTCAGGGAAACGGGCCCGGAGCAGAGATTGGTGTCAGGGAAACAGTCCCAGAGCAGGGATCTGCGTGGGGGAAACAGTCCCGGAGGAGGGATCGGCGTTGGGGGGAAACAGTCCCGGAGCAGGGATCGGCGTGGGGGAAAAGGACCCGGAGCAGGGATTGGTGTGGGGGAAACAGTCTTGGAACAGGGATCGGCGGCAGGGAAGCAGGTTCAGAGCCGGGATCGGCCTGGGGAAAACAGTCCCGGAGCAGGGATCGGTGTCAGGGAAACATTCCCAGAGCAGGGATCGGCGTGGGGGAAACAGTCCCGGAGCAGGGATCGGCATCAGGGAAACAGTCCCGGAGCAGGAAACAGAGTGGGGGAAACAGTCCCAGAGCAGGGACCGGCATCAGGGATACAGTCCCGGAAAAGGAATCGGCATCAGGGAAACGGTCCCGGAGCAGAGATCGGTGTCAGGGGAAACAGTCCCGGAGCAGGGATCAGTGTCAGGGAAACCGTCCCGGAGCAGGGATCGGTGTGGGGGGAATCAGTCCCGCAGCAGTGATCGGCATCTGGGAAACAGGCCCAGATCAGGGATCGGCGTCAGGGATACAGTCCTGGAGCTGGGATCGGCGTCTGGGAAACAGGCCCAGAGCAGGGATCAGCGTCAGAGAAACAGTCCTGGAGCAGGGATCGGCATGGGGGAAACAGTCCCGGAGCAGGGATCAGCGTCAGAGAAACAGTCCTGGAGCAGGGATCGGCGTGGGGGAAACAGTCCCGGAGCAGGATCGGTGTCAGGGAAACAGTCCCGGAGCAGGGATCGGCATCAGGGAAACAGTCCCGGAGCAGGGATCAGCGTCAGAGAAACAGTCCTGGAGCAGGGATCAGCGTGGGGGAAACAGTCCCGGAGCAGGATCGGTGTCAGGGAAACAGTCCCGGAGCAGAGATCAGCGTGGGGGAAACAGTCCCGGAGCAGGGATCGATGTGGGGGGAAACAGTCTCGGAACAGGGATCGGCGTCAGGGAAACATTCCCAGAGCAGGGATCGGCGTGCGGGAAATAGACCCGGAGCAGGGATTGCCGTGAGGGAAACAGACCCGGAGCAGGGATCAGCGTGGGGGAAACAGTCCCGGAGAAGGGATCGGCGTGGGGGGGAAACAGTCCCGGAGCAGGGATCGGCGTGGGGGAAAGGGACCTGGAGCAGGGATCGGCGTGGGGGAAACAGTCCTGGAGCAGGGATCGGCGTGGGGGAAACAGTCCCGGAGCAGGGATCGGCATCAGGGAAACAGTCCCGGAGCAGGAAACAGAGTGGGGGAAACAGTCCCAGAGCAGGGACCGGCATCAGGGATACAGTCCCGGAAAAGGAATCGGCATCAGGGAAACGGTCCCGGAGCAGAGATCGGTGTCAGGGGAAACAGTCCCGGAGCAGGGATCAGTGTCAGGGAAACCGTCCCGGAGCATGGATCGGTGTGGGGGAAACAGTCCCGGAGCAGTGATCGATGTGGGGGGAATCAGTCCCGCAGCAGTGATCGGCATCTGGGAAACAGGCCCAGATCAGGGATCGGCGTCAGGGATACAGTCCCGGAGCTGGGATCGGCGTCTGGGAAACAGGCCCAGAGCAGGGATCGGCATGGGGGAAACAGTCCCGGAGCAGGGATCAGCGTGTGGAAAACAGTCCCGGAGCAGAGATCGGCGTGGGGGAACTAGTCCCGGAGCAGGGATCTGCGTGGGGCAAACATTCCCAGAGCAGGGATCGGCGTGCGGGAAATAGACCCGGAGCAGGGATTGCCGTGGTGGAAACACCCCAGAGCAGGGATCGGCGTGGGGGAAACAGACCCGGAGCAGGGATCGGCATCAGGGAAACAGTCCTGGAGCAGGGAACAGAGTGGGGGAAACAGTCCCAGAGCAGGGACCGTCATCAGGAATACAGTCCCGGAAAAGGAATCGGCATCAGGGAAACGGTCCCGGAGCAGGGATCGGCATGTGGGAAACAGTCCCGGAAATGAAATCGGCATCAGGGAAACGGTCCCGGAGCAGAGATCAGTGTCGGGGGAAACAGTCCCGGAGCAGAGATCGATGTGGGGGGAATCAGTCCCGCAGCAGTGATCGGCATCTGGGAAACAGGCCCAGATCAGGGATTGGCATCAGGGATACAGTCCTGGAGCTGGGATCGGTGTGGGAGAAACAGTCCCGGAGCAGAGATCGATGAGGGGGAAACAGTCCCGGAGCAGGGATCGGCTTGGGGGTAACAATCCCGGAGCAGGGATCGGCGTCAGGGAAACAGTCCCGGAGCAGGGATCGGTTTGGGGGAAGCAGCCCAGGATCAGGGATCGTCGTCAGGGAAAAAGTACTGGAGCTGGGATCGATGTGGGGGAAACAGTCCCGGAGCAGGGATCGGCGTGGGGGAAACAGTCCCGGAGCAGGGACCGGCATCAGGGAAACAGTCCCAGAGCAGGGACCGGCATCAGGGAAACAGTCCCGGAAAAGGAATCGGCATCAGGGAAACGGTCCCGGAGCAGAGATCGGTGTCAGGGGAAACAGTCCTGGAGCAGGGATCAGTGTCAGGGAAACCGTCCCGGAGCTGGGATCGGTGTGGGGGGATTCAGTCCCTCAGCAGTGATCGGCATCTGGGAAACAGGCCTAGATCAGGGATCGGCGTCAGGGATACAGTCCCGGAGCTGGGATCGGCGTCTGGGAAACAGGCCGAGAGCAGGGATCGGCATGGGGGAACCAGTCCCGGAGCAGGGATTGGCGTCAGAAAAACAGTCCCGGAGCAGGGATCGGCGTGGGGGAAACGGTCCCGGAGCAGGGATTGGCGTCAGAGAAACAGTCCTGGAGCAGGGATCGGCGTGGGGAAAAGGACCCGGAGCAGGGATCGGTGTGGGGGAAACAGTCTTGGAACAGGGATCGGCGGCAGGGAAGCAGGTTCAGAGCCGGGATCGGCCTGGGGAAAACAGTCCCGGAGCAGGGATCGGTGTCAGGGAAACATTCCCAGAGCAGGGATCGGCGTGCGGGAAATAGACCCGGAGCAGGGATTGCCGTGGGGGAAACCGACCCGGAGCAGGGATCGGCGTGGGGGAAACAGTCCCGGAGCAGAGATCGGCATCAGGGAAACAGTCCCGGAGCAGGAAACAGAGTGGGGGAAACAGTCCCAGAGCAGGGACCGGCATCAGGGATACAGTCCCGGAAAAGGAATCGGCATCAGGGAAACGGTCCCAGAGCAGAGATCGGTGTCAGAGGAAACAGTCCTGGAGCAGGGATCAGTGTCAGGGAAACCGTCCCGGAGCTGGGATCGGTGTGGGGGGATTCAGTCCCGCAGCAGTGATCGGCATCTGGGAAACAGGCCCAGATCAGGGATCGGTGTCAGGGATACAGTCCCGGAGCTGGGATCGGCGTCTGGGAAACAGGCCCAGATCAGGGATCGGCGTCAGGGATACAGTCCTGGAGCTGGGATCGGCGTCTGGAATACAGGCCCAGAGCAGGGATCAGCGTCAGAGAAACAGTCCTGGAGCAGGGATCGGCGTGGGGGAAACCGTCCCGGAGCAGGGATCAGCGTCAGAGAAACAGTCCCGGAGCAGGGATCGGTGTGGGGGAAACAGTCCCGGAGCAGGGATCGTCATCAGGGAAACACTCCCGGAGCAGGGATCGGAGTGGGGGAAACAGTCCCGGAGCAGGGATCAGCATGTGGGAAACAGTCCCGGAGCAGGGATCAGCATGTGGGAAACAGTCCCGGAGCAGATATCGGCGTGGGGGAATCAGTCACGAAGCAGGGATCGATGTCAGGGAAACAGTCCCGGAGTAGTGATCGGCGTGACGGAAACAGTCCCGGAGCAGGGATAGGCATCAGGGAAACAGTCCCGGAGCAGGGAACAGAGTGGGGGAAACAGTCCCAGAGCAGGGACAGGCATCAGGGATGCAGTCCCGGAAAAGGAATCGGCATCAGGGAAACGGTCCCGGAGCAGGGATCGGCGTGTGGGAAACAGTCCCGGAAAAGAAATCGGCATCAGGGAAACCGTCCCGGAGCAGAGATCAGTGTCGGGGGAAACAGTCCCGGATCAGGGATCGGTGTCAGGGAAACCGACCCGGAGCAGGGATCAGAGTGGGGGAAACAGTCCCGGAACAGGGATCGATGTGGGGGAAACAGTCCCGCAGCAGTGATCGGCATCTGGGAAACAGGCCCAGATCAGGGATCGGTGTGGGGGAAACAGTCCCGGAGCAGGGATCAGCGTCAGGGATACATTCCAAGAGCAGAGATCGGCGTGGGGAGGAAACAGACCCGGGGCAGGCATCGGCATCAGGGAATCAGTCCCGGATCAGGAATCGGCAAAGTAGACACAGTCCCGGAACAGAGATCGGCATCAGGAAATCAGTCCCTGAGCAAGGATCGGCGTGGGGGAAACAGTCCCAGAGCAGGGATCGGCATCAGGGAAACTGTTCGGGTGCAGGGATTGGCGTCAGGAAAACTGTCCCGGAGCAGGGATCGGCGTGGGGGAAACAATCCCGGAGCAGGGATCGGAGTCAGGGAAACAGTCCCGGAGCAGAGATCGAAGTGGGGGGAATCAGTCCCGCAGCAGTGATCGGCATCTGGGAAACAGGCCCAGATCAGGGATCGGCGTCAGGGATACAGTCCCGGAGCTGGGATCGGCGTCTGGGAAACAGGCCCAGAGCAGGGATTGGCGTCAGAGAAACAGTCCTGGAGCAGGGATCAGTGTGGGGGAAACAGTCCCGGAGCAGGGATTGATGAGGGAGAAACAGTCCCCGAGCAGGGATCGGCTTGGGGGTAACAATCCCGGAGCAGGGATCGGCGTCAGGGAAACAGTCCCGGAGCAGGGATCGGAGTGGGGGAAGCAGCCCAGGATCAGGGATCGTCGTCAGGGAAAAAGTACCGGAGCTGGGATCGATGTGGGGGAAACAGTCCCGGAGCAGGGATCAGCATCAGGGAAACTGTTCGGGTGCAGGGATAGGCATCAGGAAAACTGTCCCGGAGCAGGGATCGGCGTGGGGGAAACTGTCCCGGAGCAGGGATCGGCGTGGTGGAAACACTCCCGGTGCAGAGATCGGCATGGGGAAAACAGACCTGGAACCGGGATCGCATCAGGGAAACAATCCCGGCGCAGGGATCAGCATCAGGGAAACAGTCCCGGAGCAGGGATTGGCGTAAGGGTAACAGTCCCGGAGCAGGGATCGGCGTGGGGGAAACGGTCCCGGAGCAGGGATTGGCGTCAGAGAAACAGTCCTGGAGCAGGGATCGGCGTGGGGAAAAGGACCCGGAGCAGGGATCGGTGTTGGGGAAACAGTCTTGGAACAGGGATCGGCGGCAGGGAAGCAGGTTCAGAGCCGGGATCGGCCTGGGGAAAACAGTCCCGGAGCAGGGATCGGTGTCAGGGAAACATTCCCAGAGCAGGGATCGGCGTGCGGGAAATAGACCCGGAGCAGGGATTGCCGTGGGGGAAACCGACCCGGAGCAGGGATCGGCGTGGGGGAAACAGTCCCGGAGCAGAGATCGGCATCAGGGAAACAGTCCCGGAGCAGGAAACAGAGTGGGGGAAACAGTCCCAGAGCAGGGACCGGCATCAGGGATACAGTCCCGGAAAAGGAATCGGCATCAGGGAAACGGTCCCAGAGCAGAGATCGGTGTCAGAGGAAACAGTCCTGGAGCAGGGATCAGTGTCAGGGAAACCGTCCCGGAGCTGGGATCGGTGTGGGGGGATTCAGTCCCGCAGCAGTGATCGGCATCTGGGAAACAGGCCCAGATCAGGGATCGGCGTCAGGGATACAGTCCCGGAGCTGGGATCGGCGTCTGGGAAACAGGCCCAGATCAGGGATCGGCGTCAGGGATACAGTCCTGGAGCTGGGATCGGCGTCTGGAATACAGGCCCAGAGCAGGGATCAGCGTCAGAGAAACAGTCCTGGAGCAGGGATCGGCGTGGGGGAAACCGTCCCGGAGCAGGGATCAGCGTCAGAGAAACAGTCCCGGAGCAGGGATCGGTGTGGGGGAAACAGTCCCGGAGCAGGGATCGTCATCAGGGAAACACTCCCGGAGCAGGGATCGGAGTGGGGGAAACAGTCCCAGAGCAGGGATCAGCATGTAGGAAACAGTCCCGGAGCAGGGATCAGCATGTGGGAAACAGTCCCAGAGCAGATATCGGCGTGGGGGAATCAGTCACGAAGCAGGGATCGATGTCAGGGAAACAGTCCCGGAGTAGTGATCGGCGTGACGGAAACAGTCCCGGAGCAGGGATAGGCATCAGGGAAACAGTCCCGGAGCAGGGAACAGAGTGGGGGAAACAGTCCCAGAGCAGGGACAGGCATCAGGGATGCAGTCCCAGAAAAGGAATCGGCATCAGGGAAACGGTCCCGGAGCAGGGATCGGCGTGTGGGAAACAGTCCCGGAAAAGAAATCGGCATCAGGGAAACCGTCCCGGAGCAGAGATCAGTGTCGGGGGAAACAGTCCCGGAGCAGGGATCGGTGTCAGGGAAACCGACCCGGAGCAGGGATCAGAGTGGGGGAAACAGTCCCGGAACAGGGATCGATGTGGGGGAAACAGTCCCGCAGCAGTGATCGGCATCTGGGAAACAGGCCCTGATCAGGGATCGGTGTGGGGGAAACAGTCCCGGAGCAGGGATCAGCGTCAGGGATACATTCCAAGAGCAGAGATCGGCGTGGGGAGGAAACAGACCCGGGGCAGGCATCGGCATCAGGGAATCAGTCCCGGATCAGGAATCGGCAAAGTAGACACAGTCCCGGAACAGAGATCGGCATCAGGAAATCAGTCCCTGAGCAAGGATCGGCGTGGGGGAAACAGTCCCAGAGCAGGGATCGGCATCAGGGAAACTGTTCGGGTGCAGGGATAGGCGTCAGGAAAACTGTCCCGGAGCAGGGATCGGCGTGGGGGAAACAATCCCGGAGCAGGGATCGGAGTCAGGGAAACAGTCCCGGAGCAGAGATCGAAGTGGGGGGAATCAGTCCCGCAGCAGTGATCGGCATCTGGGAAACAGGCCCAGATCAGGGATCGGCGTCAGGGATACAGTCCCGGAGCTGGGATCGGCGTCTGGGAAACAGGCCCAGAGCAGGGATTGGCGTCAGAGAAACAGTCCTGGAGCAGGGATCAGTGTGGGGGAAACAGTCCCGGAGCAGGGATTGATGAGGGAGAAACAGTCCCGGAGCAGGGATCGGCTTGGGGGTAACAATCCCGGAGCAGGGATCGGCGTCAGGGAAACAGTCCCGGAGCAGGGATCGGAGTGGGGGAAGCAGCCCAGGATCAGGGATCGTCGTCAGGGAAAAAGTACCGGAGCTGGGATCGATGTGGGGGAAACAGTCCCGGAGCAGGGATCAGCATCAGGGAAACTGTTCGGGTGCAGGGATAGGCATCAGGAAAACTGTCCCGGAGCAGGGATCGGCATGGGGAAAACAGACCCGGAACCGGGATCGCATCAGGGAAACAATCCCGGCGCAGGGATCAGCATCAGGGAAACAGTCCCGGAGCAGGGATTGGCGTAAGGGTAACAGTCCCGGAGCAGGGATCAGTGTGGGGGAAACAGTCCCGTAGCAGGGATCGGTGTCAGCGAAACAGTCCCGGAGCAGTGATCGGCTTCAGGGAATTAATCCCGGAGCAGGGATTGGCGTGGGGGAAACAGTCCCGGAGCAGGGATCGGCATGGAGAAACAGTCCCGGAGCAGGAATCGGCATCAGGGAAACAGTCCTGGAGCAAGGATCGGCATCAGGGAAACAGTCCCGGAGCAGGGATCGGCGTGGCGGAAACAGTCCCGGAAAAGGTTTCGGCATCAGGGAAACGGTCCCGGAGCAGGGATCGGCGTCAGGGAAATAATCCCGGAGCAGGGATCGGCATGGGTGAAACCGTCCCGGAACAGGGATCGATGTCAGCGAAACAGTTCCGGAGCAGGGATCGGCGTCAGCGAAACAGTCCCGGAGCAGGGATCGGCATCAGGGAAACAGTCCCGGAACAGGGATCGGCGTGGCGGAAACAGTCCCGGAGCAGGGATCGGCATCAGGGAAACAGCCCCGGAGCAAGGGTCGGCATCAGGGAAACAGTCCCGGAGCAGGGATCGGCGTCGGGGAAACAGTCCCAGAGCAGGGATTGGCGTTAGGGAAATAATCCCGGAGCAGGGATCGGCATGGGTGAAACCATCCCGGAACAGGGATCGATGTCAGCGAAACAGTTCCGGAGCAGGGATCGGCGTCAGCGAAACAGTCCCGGAGCAGGAATCGGCATCAGGGAAACAGTCCCGGAACAGGGATCGGCGTGGGTGTAACAGTCCCGGAGCAGGGATCGGCATCAGGGAAACAGTCCTGGAGCAGGGATTGGCTTGGGGGAAACAGTCCCGGAGCAGGGAACGGCATCAGGGAAGCAGTTCCGGATGAGGGATCGGCGTGAGTGAAACAGTCCCGGAGCAGGAATCGGCATCAGGGAAACAGTCCCGGAGCAGGGATCGGCATCCAGGAAACAGTCCCGGAACAGGGATCATTGTTGGGGAAACAGTCCCGGAGCAGGGATTGGCGTCAGGAAAACAGTCCGGGAGCAGTGATCGGCATCAGGGAAACAGTCCCGGAGCAGGGATCGGCGTGGGGGAAACAGTCCCGGAGCAGGGATCAGCGTCAGGGGAACTGTTCGTGTGCAGGGATAGGCGTCAGGAAAACTGTCCCGGAGCAGGGATCGGCGTGGGGGAAACAGTCCCGGAGCAGGGATCGGCGTCAGGTAATCTGTCCCGGAGCAGGGATCGGCGTGGTGGAAACACTCCCGGTGCAGAGATCGGATGGGGAAAACAGACCCGGAACCGGGATCGCATCAGGGAAACAATCCCGGTGCAGGGATCAGCATCAGGGAAACAGTCCCGGAGCAGGGATTGGCGTGAGCGAAACAGTCCGGGAGAAGTGATTGGCATTAGGGAAACAGTCCCGGAACAGGGATCAGCGTGGGGGAAACAATCCGGAGCAGGGATCGGCGTGGGCGTAACAGTCCTGTAGCAGGGATCGGCGTTAGGGAAACAGTCCTGGAGCAGGGATTGGCGTAAGGGTAACAGTCCCGGAGCAGGGATCAGTGTGGGGGAAACAGTCCCGTAGCAGGGATCGGCGTCAGGGAAATAATCCCGGAGCAGAGATCGGCATGGGTGAAACAGTCCCGGAACAGGGATCGATGTGGGGGAAACAGTCCCGCAGCAGGGATCAGCGTCAGGGATACATTCCCAGAGCAGAGATCGGCGTGGGGAGGAAACAGACCCGGGGCAGGCATCGGCATCAGGGAATCAGTCCCGGAGCAAGGATCGGCATCAGGGAAACTGTTCGGGTGCAGGGATAGGCGTCAGGAAAACTGTCCCGGAGCAGGGATCGGCGTGGGGGAAACAATCCTGGAGCAGGGATCGGCATCAGGGAAACAGTCCCGGAGCAGGGACCGGCATCAGGGAAACAGTCCCGGAAAAGGAATCGGCATCAGGGAAACGGTCCCAGAGCAGAGATCGGTGTCGGGGGAAACAGTCCTGGAGCATGAATCGATGTGGAGGGAATCAGTCCCGCAGCAGTGATCGGCATCTGGGAAACAGGCCTAGATCAGGGATCGGCGTCAGGGATACAGTCCCGGAGCTGGGATCGGCGTCCGGGAAGCAGTCCCGGAAAAAGGATCGGGGTCACGGAAACACAGTCCCGAAACAGGGATCGGCGTGTGGGAAAATGTCCCAGAGCAGGGATCGGCGTGGGGGAAACATTCTCGGAGCAGGGATCGGTGGGAGGGAAACAGTCCCGGAAAAAGGATCGGGGTCACGGAAACAGTCCCGAAACAGGGATCGGCGTGGGGGAAACAGTCCCGGAGCAGAGATCAGCGTGGGGGAAACAGTCCCGGATCAAGGATCGGCTTCGGGGAAACAGTCCCGGAGCAGTGATCGGCGTCAGGGAAACAGTCCCAGAGCAGGGATCGGCATCAGGGAAACAGTCCCGGAGTAGGGATCGGTGTGGGGGAAACAGTCCCGGAGCAGGGATCGGCTTCGGGAAATAGCCCCGGGGCAGGGATCGGCGTGTGGGAAACAGTCCCGGAAAAAGGATCGGGGTCACGGAAACAGTCCGGGAGCAGGGATCGGCATGTGGGAAACAATCCCGGAGCAGGGATCGGCGTCAGGGAAACAGTCCCAGAGCAGGGATCGGCATCAGGGAAACATTCCCAGAGCAGGGATTGGCATCAGGGAAACAGTCCCGGAGCAGAGATCGGCGTCAGAGAAACAGTCCCGGAGCAGGGATCAGCGTCAGAGAAACAGTCCTGGAGCAGGGATCAGCGTGGGGGAAACAGTCCTGGAGCAGGGATCAGCGTGGGGGAAACACTCCTGGAGCAGGGATCGGTGTCAGGGTAACATTCCCAGAGCAGGGATCGGCGTGGGGGTAACAGTCCCGGAGCAGGGATCAGCGTGGGGGAAACAGTCCTGGAGCAGGGATCAGCGTGGGGGAAACATTCCTGGAGCAGGGATCGGCGTCAGGGTAACATTCCCAGAGCAGGGATCGGCGTGGGGGTAACAGTCCCAGAGCAGGGATCAGCGTGGGGGAAACAGTCCTGGAGCAGGGATCGCCTTCGGGAAACAGTCCCGGAGCAGGGATCGGAGTCAGGGAAACAGCCCTGGAGCAGAGATCGGCATGGGGGAAACAGTCCCGGAGCAGGGATCGGGGTCACGGAAACAGTCCTGAAACAGGGATCAGCCTCAGGGAAACAATCCCGGAGCAGGGATCGGTGTGGGCGAAACAGTCCCGGAGCAGGGATCGGCCTGGGGGAGACAGTCCCGGAGCAGGGATCGTCTTCGGGAAATAGCCCCGGGGCAGGGATCGGCGTGTGGGAAACACTCCCGGAAAAAGGATCGGGGTCACGGAAACAGTCCGGGAGCAGGGATCGGCATGTGGGAAACAATCCCGGAGCAGGGATTGGGGTCTCAGAAACAGTCCCGAAACAGGGATCAGCCTCAGGGAAACAGTCCCGGAGGAGTACTTGGAGTGGGGGAAACTGTCCCAGAGCAGGGATCGGCGTGTGGGAAACATTCCCGGAGCAGGGATCGGCGTGAGGGAAACAGTCCCGGAAAAAGGATCGGGGTCACGGAAACAGTCCCGAAACAGGGATCGGTGTGGGGGGAACAGTCCCGGAGCAGTGATCGGCGTGGGGGCAACAGTCCCGGAGCAGGGATCAGCGTCAGGGAAACAGTCCCGGAGCAGAAATCGGTGTGGGAGAAACAGTCCCGGAGCAGGGATCGGCGTGGGAGAAACAGTCCCGGAGCAGGGATCGGGGTCAGGGTAACATTCCCGGAGCAGGGATTGGCGTTAGGGAAATTATCCCGGAGCAGGGATCGGCATGCCGGTAACAGTCCCGGAGCAGAGATCGGCGTGGGGGAAACAGTCCCGGAGCAGGGATCGGGGTCAGGGTAACATTCCCGGAGCAGGGATTGGCGTTAGGGAAATAATCCCGGAGCAGGGATCGGCATGGCTGAAACCGTCCCAGTACAGGGATCGATGTCAGCGAAACAGTTCCGGAGCAGGGATCGGCGTCAGCGAAACAGTCCCGAAGCAGGGATCGGCATCAGGGAAACAGTCCCGGAACAGGGATCGGCGTGGCGGAAACAGTCCCGGAGCAGGGATCGGCATCAGGGAAACAGTCCCGGAGCAAGGGTCGGCATCAGGGAAACAGTCCCGGAGCAGGGATCGGCGTCGGGGAAACAGTCCCGGAGCAGGGATTGGCGTTAGGGAAATAATCCCGGAGTAGGGATCGGCATGGGTGAAACCGTCCCGGAACAGGGATCGATGTCAGCGAAACAGTTCCGGAGCAGGGATCGGCGTCAGCGAAACAGTCCCAGAGCAGGGATCGGCGTCAGGGAAACAGTCCCGGAGCAGGGATCGGCATCAGGGAAACAGTCCCGGAACAGGGATCGGCGTGGGTGTAACAGTCCCGGAGCAGGGATCGGCATCAGGGAAACAGTCCCGGAGCAGGAATTGGCTTGGGGGAAACAGTCCCGGAGCAGGGATCGGCATCAGGGAAGCAGTTCCGGATGAGGGATCGGCGTGAGTGAAACAGTCCCGGAGCAGGAATCGGCATCAGGGAAACAGTCCCGGAGCAGGGATCGGCATCCAGGAAACAGTCCCGGAACAGGGATCATCGTTGGGGAAACAGTCCCGGAGCAGGGATTGGCGTCAGGAAAACAGTCCGGGAGCAGTGATCGGCATCAGGGAAACAGTCCCGGAGCAGGGATCGGCGTGGGGGAAACAGTCCCGGAGCAGGGATCGGCGTCAGGTAATCTGTCCCGGAGCAGGGATTGGCGTGGTGGAAACACTCCCGGTGCAGAGATCGGATGAGGAAAACAGACCCGGAACCGGGATCGCATCAGGGAAACAATCCCGGCGCAGGGATCAGCATCAGGGAAACAGTCCCGGAGCAGGGACCGGCATCAGGGAAACAGTCCCGGAAAAGGAATCGGCATCAGGGAAACGGTCCCAGAGCAGAGATCGGTGTCGGGGGAAACAGTCCTGGAGCATGAATCGATGTGGAGGGAATCAGTCCCGCAGCAGTGATCGGCATCTGGGAAACAGGCCTAGATCAGGGATCGGCGTCAGGGATACAGTCCCGGAGCTGGGATCGGCGTCCGGGAAGCAGTCCCGGAAAAAGGATCGGGGTCACGGAAACAGTCCCGAAACAGGGATCGGCGTGGGGGAAACAGTCCCGGAGCAGTGATCAGCGTGGGGGAAACAGTCCCGGATCAAGGATCGGCTTCGGGGAAACAGTCCCGGAGCAGTGATCGGCGTCAGGGAAACAGTCCCAGAGCAGGGATCGGCGTGGGGGAACCAGTCCCGGAGCAGGGATCGGCGTCAGGGAAACAGTCCCAGAGCAGGGATAGGCATCAGGGAAACAGTCCCAGAGCAGGGATTGGCATCAGGGAAAAAGTCCCGGAACAGGGATCGGCGTGGGCGAAACAGTCCTGGAGCAGAGATCGGCGTGGGGGAAACAGTCTGGGAGCAGTGATTGGCATCAGGGAAACAGACCCGGAGCAGGGATCGGCGTCAGAGAAGCAGTCCCGGAAAAAGGATCGGGTTCACGGAAACACCGTCCCGAAACAGGGATCGGCATGTGGGAAACAGTCCCGGAAAAAGAATCGGAGTCACGGAAACAGTCCCAAAACAGGGATCGGCATGTGGGGAACAGTCCCGGAGCAGTGTTCGGCGTCAGGGAAACAGTCCCGGAGCAGGGATCGGCGTCAGGGAAACAGTCCCAGAGCAGGGATCGGCATCAGGGAAACAGTCCCAGAGCAGGGATCGGCCTGGGCGAAACAGTCCCGGAGCAGGGATCGGCGTCAGAGAAACAGTCCTGGAGCAGGGATCAGCGTGGGGGAAACAGTCCTGGAGCAGGGATCAGCGTGGGGGAAACATTCCTGGAGCTGGTATCGGTGTCAGGGTAACATTCCCAGAGCAGGGATCGGCGTGGGGGAAACAGTCCTGGAGCAGGGATAAGCGTGGGGAAAACAGTCCCGGAGCAGGGATCGGCGTCAGTGAAACAGTCCTGGAGCAGGGATCAGCGTGGGGGAAACATTCCTGGAGCAGGGATCAGTGTCAGGGTAACATTCCCAGAGCAGGGATCAGCGTGGGGGTAACAGTCCTGGAGCAGGGATCGCCTTCGGGAAACAGTCCCGGGGCAGGGATCGGGGTCAGGGAAACAGTCCCGGAGCAGGGATCGGGGTCAGGGAAACAGCCCTGGAGCAGAGATCGGCATGGGGGAAACAGTCTCGGAGCAGGGATCGGGGTCACGGAAACAGTCCTGAAACAGGGATCGGCCTCAGGGAAACAATCCCGGAGCAGGGATCGGCCTGGGGGAAACAGTCCCGGAGCAGGGATCGTCTTCGGGAAATAGCCCCGGAGCAGGGATCGGCGTGTGGGAAACTGTCCCAGAGCAGGGATCGGCGTGTGGGAAACATTCACGGAGCAGGGATCGGCGTGGGAGAAACAGTCCCGGAAAAAGGATCGGGGGCATGGAAACAGTCCCGCAACAGGGATCGGCGTGGGGGAAACAGTCCCGGAGCAGGGACCGGCGTGCGGGAAACAGTCCCGGAGCAGGGATCGGCGTGGCGGTAACAGTCCCGGAGCAGGGATCGGCGTGGGCGAAACAGTCCCGGAGCAGAGATCGGCGTGGGGGAAACAGTCTGGGAGCAGTGATTGGCATCAGGGAAACAGACCCGGAGCAGGGATCGGCGTCAGAGAAGCAGTCCCGGAAAAAGGATCGGGTTCACGGAAACACCGTCCCGAAACAGGGATCGGCATGTGGGAAACAGTCCCGGAAAAAGAATCAGAGTCACGGAAACAGTCCCAAAACAGGGATCGGCATGTGGGGAACAGTCCCGGAGCAGTGTTCGGCGTCAGGGAAACAGTCCCGGAGCAGGGATCGGCGTCAGGGAAACAGTCCCAGAGCATGGATCGGCATCAGGGAAACAGTCCCAGAGCAGGGATCGGCCTGGGCGAAACAGTCCCGGAGCAGGGATTGGCGTCAGGGAAACAGTCCTGGAGCAGGGATCAGCGTGGGGGAAACATTCCTGGAGCAGGGATCGGTGTCAGGGTAACATTCCCAGAGCAGGGATCGGCGTGGGGGTAACAGTCCTGGAGCAGGGATCAGCGTGGGGGAAACAGTCCTGGAGCAGGGATCAGCGTGGGGGAAACATTCCTGGAGCAGGGATCGGTGTCAGGGTAACATTCCCAGAGCAGGGATCGGCGTGGGGGTAACAGTCCTGGAGCAGGGATCAGCGTGGGGGAAACAGTCCTGGAGCAGGGATCGGGGTCAGGGAAACATTCCCGGAGCAGGGATCGGCCTGGGGGAAACAGTCCCGGAGCAGGGATCGTCTTTGGGAAATAGCCCCGGGGCAGGGATCGGCGTGTGGGAAACAGTCCCGGAAAAAGGATCGGGGTCACGGAAACAGTCCGGGAGCAGGGATCTGCATGTGGGAAACAATCCCGGAGCAGGGACTGGGGTCACGGAAACAGTCCCGAAACAGGGATCAGCCTCAGGGAAACAGTCCCGGAGGAGTACTTGGAGTGGGGAAAACAGTCCTGGAGCAGGGACCGGCGTGCGGGAAACAGTCCCGGAGCAGGGATCGGCGTGGCGGTAACAGTCCCGGAGCAGGGATCGGCGTGGGGGAAACAGTCCCGGAGCAGAGATCGGCGTGGGGTAAACAGTCCCGGAACAGGGATCGACGTGGGGGAAACAGTCCCGGAGCAGAGATCGGCGTGGGTGAAACAGTCCCGGAGCAGGGATCGGCATGCCGGTAACAGTCCCGGAGCAGAGTTCGGCGTGGGGGAAACTGTTCCGGAGCAGGGATAGGCGTCAGGGAAACAGTCCGGGAGCTGTGATCGGCATCAGGGAAACAGACCCGTGCAGGGATCGGCGTCAGGGAAGCAGTCCCGGAAAAAGGATCGAGTCCACGGAAACAGTCCCGAAACAGGGATCGGCGTGTGGGAAACTGTCCCAGAGCAGGGATCGGCGTGTGGGAAACATTCTCGGAGCAGGGATCGGCGTGAGGGAAACAGTCCCGGAAAAAGGATCGGGGTCACGGAAACAGTCCCAAAACAGGGATCGGTGTGGGGGGAACAGTCCCGGAGCAGTGATCGGCCTGGGGGAAACAGTCCCGGAGCAGGGATCAGCATCAGGGAAACAGTCCCGGAGCAGAGATCGGCGTGGGGGAAACAGTCCCGGAGCAGAAATCGGTGTGGGAGAAACAGTCCCGGAGCAGGGATTGGCGTGGGAGAAACAGTCCCGGAGCAGGGATCGGCGTCAGGGAAACAGTCCTGGAGCAGGGATCGGGGTGGGGGAAACAGTCCTGGAGCAGGCATTGGCATCAGGGAAACAGTCCCGGAGCAGGGAATGGCGTGAGGGAAACAGTCCCGGAAAAAGGATCGGGGGCATGGAAACAGTCCCGCAACAGGGATCGGCGTGGGGGAAACAGTCCCGGAGCAGGGATCGCCGTCAGGGAAACAGACCCGGAGCAGAGATCGGCATGGGGGAAACAGTCCCGGAGAAGAGATCGGCATCAGGGAAACCGACCCGGAGCAGGGATCGGCGTCAGGGAAGCAGTCCCGGAGCAGAGATCAGTGTCGGGGGAAACAGTCCCGTAGCAGGGATCGGCGTCAGGGAAATAATCCCGGAGCAGGGATCGGCATGGGTGAAACAGTCCCGGAACAGGGATCGATGTGGGGGAAACAGTCCCGCAGCAGTGATCGGCATCTGGGAAACAGGCCCAGATCAGGGATCGGTGTGGGGGAAACAGTCCCGGAGCAGGAATCAGCGTCAGGGATACATTCCCAGAGCAGAGATCGGCGTGGGGAGGAAACAGACCCGGGGCAGGCATCGGCATCAGGGAATCAGTCCCGGAGCAGGGATCGGCATCAGGGAATCAGTCCCGGAGCAAGGATCGGCGTGGGGGAAACAGTCCCAGAGCAGGGATCGGCGTCAGGGAAACTGTTCGGGTGCAGGGATAGGCGTCAGGAAAACTGTCCCGGAGCAGGGATCGGCGTGGGGGAAACAATCCTGGAGCAGGGATCGGCGTGGGGGAAACAGTCCCGGAGCCGGGACCGGCATCAGGGAAACAGTCCCGGAAAAGGAATCGGCATCAGGGAAACGGTCCCAGAGCAGAGATCGGTGTCGGGGGAAACAGTCCTGGAGCATGGATCGATGTGGAGGGAATCAGTCCCGCAGCAGTGATCGGCATCTGGGAAACAGGCCTAGATCAGGGATCGGCGTCAGGGATACAGTCCCGGAGCTGGGATCGGCGTCCGGGAAGCAGTCCCGGAAAAAGGATCGGGGTCACGGAAACACAGTCCCGAAACAGGGATCGGCGTGTGGGAAAATGTCCCAGAGCAGGGATCGGCGTGGGGGAAACATTCTCGGAGCAGGGATCGGTGGGAGGGAAACAGTCCCGGAAAAAGGATCGGGGTCACGGAAACAGTCCCGAAACAGGGATCGGCGTGGGGGAAACAGTCCCGGAGCAGTGATCAGCGTGGGGGAAACAGTCCCAGAGCAGGGATCGGCGTGGGGGAACCAGTCCAGGAGCAGGGATCGGCGTCAGGGAAACAGTCCCAGAGCAGGGATAGGCATCAGGGAAACAGTCCCAGAGCAGGGATTGGCATCAGGGAAACAGTCCCGGAACAGGGAACGGCGTGGGCGAAACAGTCCTGGAGCAGAGATCGGCGTCAGAGAAACAGTCCTGGAGCAGGGATCAGCGTGGGGGAAACAGTCCTGGAGCAGGGATCAGCGTGGGGGAAACATTCCTGGAGCTGGGATCGGTGTCAGGGTAACATTCCCAGAGCAGGGATCGGCGTGGGGGAAACAGTCCTGGAGCAGGGATAAGCGTGGGGGAAACAGTCCCGGAGCAGGGATCGGCGTCAGTGAAACAGTCCTGGAGCAGGGATCAGCGTGGGGGAAACATTCCTGGAGCAGGGATCAGTGTCAGGGTAACATTCCCAGAGGAGGGATCAGCGAGGGGGAAACAGTCCTGGAGCAGGGATCGCCTTCGGGAAACAGTCCCGGGGCAGGGATCGGGGTCAGGGAAACCGTCCCGGAGCAGGGATCGGGGTCAGGAAACAGCCCTGGAGCAGAGATCGGCATGGGGGAAACAGTCCCGGAGCAGGGATCGGGGTCACGGAAACAGTCCTGAAACAGGGATCGGCCTCAGGGAAACAATCCCGGAGCAGGGATCGGCGTGGGCGAAACAGTCCCGGAGCAGGGATCGGCCTGGGGGAGACAGTCCCGGAGCAGGGATCGTCTTCGGGAAATAGCCCCGGGGCAGGGATCGGCGTGTGGGAAACACTCCCGGAAAAAGGATCGGGGTCACGGAAACAGTCCGGGAGCAGGGATCGGCATGTGGGAAACAATCCCGGAGCAGGGATTGGGGTCACGGAAACAGTCCTGAAACAGGGATCAGCCTCAGGGAAACAGTCCCGGAGGAGTACTTGGAGTGGGGGAAACTGTCCCAGAGCAGGGATCGGCGTGTGGGAAACATTCCCGGAGCAGGGATCGGCGTGAGGGAAACAGTCCCGGAAAAAGGATCGGGGTCACGGAAACAGTCCCGAAACAGGGATCGGTGTGGGGGGAACAGTCCCGGAGCAGTGATCGGCGTGGGGGAAACAGTCCCGGAGCAGGGATCAGCGTCAGGGAAACAGTCCCGGAGCAGAGATCGGCGTGGGGGAAACAGTCCCGGAGCAGAAATCGGTGTGGGAGAAACAGTCCCGGAGCAGGGATCGGCGTGGGAGAAACAGTCCCGGAGCAGGGATCGGTGTCAGGGTAACATTCCCGGAGCAGGGATTGGCATTAGGGAAATAATCCCGGAGCAGGGATCGGCATGCCGGTAACAGTCCCGGAGCAGAGATCGGCGTGGGGGAAACAGTCCCGGAGCAGGGATCGGGGTCAGGGTAACATTCCCGGAGCAGGGATTGGCGTTAGGGAAATAATCCCGGAGCAGGGATCGGCATGGCTGAAACCGTCCCAGTACAGGGATCGATGTCAGCGAAACAGTTCCGGAGCAGGGATCGGCGTCAGGGAAACAGTCCCGGAACAGGGATCGGCGTGGCGGAAACAGTCCCGGAGCAGGGATCGGCATCAGGGAAACAGTCCCGGAGCAAGGGTCGGCATCAGTGAAACAGTCCCGGAGCAGGGATTGGCGTTAGGGAAATAATCCCGGAGTAGGGATCGGCATGGGTGAAACCGTCCCGGAACAGGGATCGATGTCAGCGAAACAGTTCCGGAGCAGGGATCGGCGTCAGCGAAACAGTCCCAGAGCAGGGATCGGCGTCAGGGAAACAGTCCCGGAGCAGGGATCGGCATCAGGGAAACAGTCCCGGAACAGGGATCGGTGTGGGTGTAACAGTCCTGGAGCAGGGATCGGCATCAGGGAAACAGTCCCGGAGCAGGGATTGGCTTGGGGGAAACAGTCCCGGAGCAGGGATCGGCATCAGGGAAGCAGTTCCGGATGAGGGATCGGCGTGAGTGAAACAGTCCCGGAGCAGGAATCGGCATCAGGGAAACAGTCCCGGAGCAGGGATCGGCATCCAGGAAACAGTCCCGGAACAGGGATCATCGTCAGGAAAACAGTCCGGGAGCAGTGATCGGCATCAGGGAAACAGTCCCGGAGCAGGGATCGGCGTGGGGGAAACAGTCCCGGAGCAGGGATCAGCGTCAGGGGAACTGTTCGTGTGCAGGGATAGGCGTCAGGAAAACTGTCCCGGAGCAGGGATCGGCGTGGGGGAAACAGTCCCGGAGCAGGGATCGGCGTGGGGGAAACAGTCCCGGAGCAGGGATCGGCGTCAGGTAATCTGTCCCGGAGCAGGGATCGGCGTGGTGGAAACACTCCCGGTGCAGAGATCGGATGGGGAAAACAGACCCGGAACCGGGATCGCATCAGGGAAACAATCCCGGCGCAGGGATCAGCATCAGGGAAACAGTCCCGGAGCAGGGATTGGCGTAAGGGTAACAGTCTCGGAGCAGAGATCGGCGTGAGCGAAACAGTCCGGGAGAAGTGATTGGCATTAGGGAAACAGTCCCGGAACAGGGATCAGCGTGGGGGAAACAATCCGGAGCAGGGATCGGCGTGGGCGTAACAGTCCTGGAGCAGGGATCGGCGTTAGGGAAACAGTCCTGGAGCAGGGATTGGCGTAAGGGTAACAGTCCCAGAGCAGGGATCAGTGTGGGGGAAACAGTCCCGTAGCAGGGATCGGCGTCAGGGAAATAATCCCGGAGCAGGGATCGGCATGGGTGAAACAGTCCCGGAACAGGGATCGATGTGGGGGAAACAGTCCCGCAGCAGTGATCGGCATCTGGGAAACAGGCCCAGATCAGGGATCGGTGTGGGGGAAACAGTCCCGGAGCAGGAATCAGCGTCAGGGATACATTCCCAGAGCAGAGATCGGCGTGGGGAGGAAACAGACCCGGGGCAGGCATCGGCATCAGGGAATCAGTCCCGGAGCAGGGATCGGCATCAGGGAATCAGTCCCGGAGCAAGGATCGGCGTGGGGGAAACAGTCCCAGAGCAGGGATCGGCGTCAGGGAAACTGTTCGGGTGCAGGGATAGGCGTCAGGAAAACTGTCCCGGAGCAGGGATCGGCGTGGGGGAAACAATCCTGGAGCAGGGATCGGCGTGGGGGAAACAGTCCCGGAGCAGGGACCGGCATCAGGGAAACAGTCCCGGAAAAGGAATCGGCATCAGGGAAACGGTCCCAGAGCAGAGATCGGTGTCGGGGGAAACAGTCCTGGAGCATGGATCGATGTGGAGGGAATCAGTCCCGCAGCAGTGATCGGCATCTGGGAAACAGGCCTAGATCAGGGTTCGGCGTCAGGGATACAGTCCCGGAGCTGGGATCGGCGTCCGGGAAGCAGTCCCGGAAAAAGGATCGGGGTCACGTAAACACAGTCCCGAAACAGGGATCGGCGTGTGGGAAAATGTCCCAGAGCAGGGATCGGCGTGGGGGAAACATTCTCGGAGCAGGGATCGGTGGGAGGGAAACAGTCCCGGAAAAAGGATCGGGGTCACGGAAACAGTCCCGAAACAGGGATCGGCGTGGGGAAACAGTCCCGGAGCAGTGATCAGCGTGGGGGAAACAGTCCCGGATCAAGGATCGGCTTCGGGGAAACAGTCCCGGAGCAGTGATCGGCGTCAGGGAAACAGTCCCAGAGCAGGGATCGGCGTGGGGGAACCAGTCCCGGAGCAGGGATCGGCGTCAGGGAAACAGTCCCAGAGCAGGGATAGGCATCAGGGAAACAGTCCCAGAGCAGAGATTGGCATCAGGGAAAAAGTCCCGGAACAGGGAACGGCGTGGGCGAAACAGTCCTGGAGCAGAGATCGGCGTCAGAGAAACAGTCCTGGAGCAGGGATCAGCGTCAGAGAAACAGTCCTGGAGCAGGGATCAGCGTGGGGGAAACAGTCCTGGAACAGGGATCAGCGTGGGGGAAACATTCCTGGAGCTGGGATCGGTGTCAGGGTAACATTCCCAGAGCAGGGATCGGCGTGGGGGAAACAGTCCTGGAGCAGGGATAAGCGTGGGGAAAACAGTCCCGGAGCAGGGATCGGCGTCAGTGAAACAGTCCTGGAGCAGGGATCAGCGTGGGGGAAACATTCCTGGAGCAGGGATCAGTGTCAGGGTAACATTCCCAGCGCAGGGATCAGCGTGGGGGTAACAGTCCTGGAGCAGGGATCTCCTTCCGGAAACAGTCCCGGAGCAGGGATCGGGGTCAGGGAAACAGCCCTGGAGCAGAGATCGGCATGGGGGAAACAGTCCCGGAGCAGGGATCGGGGTCACGGAAACAGTCCTGAAACAGGGATCGGCTTCAGGGAAACAATCCCGGAGCAGGGATCGGCCTGGGGGAAACAGTCCCGGAGCAGGGATCGTCTTCGGGAAATAGCCCCGGAGCAGGGATCGGCGTGTGGGAAACAGTCCCGGAAAAAGGATCGGGGTCACGGAAACAGTCCGGGAGCAGGGATCGGCATGTGGGAAACAATCCCGGAGCAGGGATTGGTGTCACAGAAACAGTCCCGAAACAGGGATCAGCCTCAGGGAAACAGTCCCGGAGGAGTACTTGGAGTGGGGGAAACAGTCCCGGAGCAGGGATCGGCGTGGGGGAAACAGTCCCGGAGCAGAAATCGGTGTGGGAGAAACAGTCCCGGAGCAGGGATCGGCGTGTGAGAAACAGTCCCGGAGCAGGGATCAGCGTCAGGGAAACAGTCCCGGAGCAGGGATAGGCGTCAGGGAAACAGTCCGGGAGCTGTGATCGTCATCAGGGAAACAGACCCGGAGCAGGGATCGGCGTCAGGGAAGCAGTCCCGGAAAAAGGATCGGGTTCACGGAAACAGTCCCGAAACAGGGATCGGCGTGTGGGAAACTGTCCCAGAGCAGGAATCGGCGTGTGGGAAACATTCACGGAGCAGGGATCGGCGTGGGAGAAACAGTCCCGGAAAAAGGATCGGGGGCATGGAAACAGTCCCGAAACAGGGATCGGCGTCAGGGAAACAGTCCTGGAGCAGGGATCGGGGTAGGGGAAACAGTCCTGGAGCAGGGAATGGCGTGAGGGAAACAGTCCCGGAAAAAGGATCGGGGGCATGGAAACAGTCCCGCAACAGGGATCGGCGTGGGGGAAACAGTCCCGGAGCAGGGACCGGCGTGCGGGAAACAGTCCCGGAGCAGGGATCGGCGTGGCGGTAACAGTCCCGGAGCAGGGATCGGCGTGGGCGAAACAGTCCCGGAGCAGAGATCGGCGTGGGGGAAACAGTCTGGGAGCAGTGATTGGCATCAGGGAAACAGACCCGGAGCAGGGATCGGCGTCAGAGAAGCAGTCCCGGAAAAAGGATCGGGTTCACGGAAACACCGTCCCGAAACAGGGATCGGCATGTGGGAAACAGTCCCGGAAAAAGAATCGGAGTCACGGAAACAGTCCCAAAACAGGGATCGGCATGTGGGGAACAGTCCCGGAGCAGTGTTCGGCGTCAGGGAAACAGTCCCGGAGCAGGGATCGGCGTCAGGGAAACAGTCCCAGAGCAGGGATCGGCATCAGGGAAACAGTCCCAGAGCAGGGATTGGCATCGGGGAAACAGTCCCGGAGCAGGGATCGGCCTGGGCGAAACAGTCCCGGAGCAGGGATTGGCGTCAGGGAAACAGTCCTGGAGCAGGGATCAGCGTGGGGGAAACATTCCTGGAGCAGGGATCGGTGTCAGGGTAACATTCCCAGAGCAGGGATCGGCGTGGGGGTAACAGTCCTGGAGCAGGGATCAGCGTGGGGGAAACAGTCCTGGAGCAGGGATCGGTGTCAGGGTAACATTCCAAGAGCAGGGATCAGCGTGGGGGAAACAGTCCTGGAGCAGGGATCGCCTTCGGGAAACAGTCCCGGGGCAGGGATCGGGGTCAGGGAAACAGTCCCGGAGCAGGGTTCGGCCTGGGGGAAACAGTCCCGGAGCAGGGATCGTCTTCGGGAAATAGCCCCGGGGCAGGGATCGGCGTGTGGGAAACAGTCCCGGAAAAAGGATCGGGGTCACGGAAACAGTCCGGGAGCAGGGATCTGCATGTGGGAAACAATCCCGGAGCAGGGACTGGGGTCACGGAAACAGTCCCGAAACAGGGATCAGCCTCAGGGAAACAGTCCCGGAGGAGTACTTGGAGTGGGGAAAACAGTCCTGGAGCAGGGACCGGCGTGCGGGAAACAGTCCCGGAGCAGGGATCGGCGTGGCGGTAACAGTCCCGGAGCAGGGATCGGCGTGGGCGAAACAGTCCCGGAGCAGAGATCGGCGTGGGGGAAACAGTCCCGGAAAAAGGATCGGGTTCACGGAAACAGTCCCGAAACAGGGATCGGCGTGTGGGAAACTGTCCCAGAGCAGGGATCGGCGTGTGGGAAACATTCTCGGAGCAGGGATCGGCGTGAGGGAAACAGTCCCGGAAAAAGGATCGGGGTCACGGAAACAGTCCCAAAACAGGGATCGGTGTGGGGGGAACAGTCCCGGAGCAGTGATCGGCCTGGGGGAAACAGTCCCGGAGCAGGGATCAGCGTCAGGGAAACAGTCCCGGAGCAGAGATCGGCGTGGGGGAAATAGTCCCGGAGCAGAAATCGGTGTGGGAGAAACAGTCCCGGAGCAGGGATTGGCGTGGGAGAAACAGTCCCGGAGCAGGGATCGGCGTCAGGGAAACAGTCCTGGAGCAGGGATCGGGGTGGGGGAAACAGTCCTGGAGCAGGCATTGGCATCAGGGAAACAGTCCCGGAGCAGGGAATGGCGTGAGGGAAACAGTCCCGGAAAAAGGATCGGGGGCATGGAAACAGTCCCGCAACAGGGATCGGCGTGGGGGAAACAGTCCCGGAGCAGGGATCGCCGTCAGGGAAACAGACCCGGAGCAGAGATCGGCGTGGGGGAAACAGTCCCGGAGAAGAGATCGGCATCAGGGAAACCGACCCGGAGCAGGGATCGGCGTCAGGGAAGCAGTCCCGGAGCAGGGATCAGTGTGGGGGAAACAGTCCCGTAGCAGGGATCGGCGTCAGGGAAATAATCCCGGAGCAGGGATCGGCATGGGTGAAACAGTCCCGGAACAGGGATCGATGTGGGGGAAACAGTCCCGCAGCAGTGATCGGCATCTGGGAAACAGGCCCAGATCAGGGATCGGTGTGGGGGAAACAGTCCCGGAGCAGGAATCAGCGTCAGGGATACATTCCCAGAGCAGAGATCGGCGTGGGGAGGAAACAGAACCGGGGCAGGCATCGGCATCAGGGAATCAGTCCCGGAGCAGGGATCGGCATCAGGGAATCAGTCCCGGAGCAAGGATCGGCGTGGCGGAAACAGTCCCAGAGCAGGGATCGGCGTCAGGGAAACTGTTCGGGTGCAGGGATAGGCGTCAGGAAAACTGTCCCGGAGCAGGGATCGGCGTGGGGGAAACAATCCTGGAGCAGGGATCGGCGTGGGGGAAACAGTCCCGGAGCAGGGACCGGCATCAGGGAAACAGTCCCGGAAAAGGAATCGGCATCAGGGAAACGGTCCCAGAGCAGAGATCGGTGTCGGGGGAAACAGTCCTGGAGCATGGATCGATGTGGAGGGAATCAGTCCCGCAGCAGTGATCGGCATCTGGGAAACAGGCCTAGATCAGGGATCGGCGTCAGGGATACAGTCCCGGAGCTGGGATCGGCGTCCGGGAAGCAGTCCCGGAAAAAGGATCGGGGTCACGGAAACACAGTCCCGAAACAGGGATCGGCGTGTGGGAAAATGTCCCAGAGCAGGGATCGGCGTGGGGGAAACATTCTCGGAGCAGGGATCGGTGGGAGGGAAACAGTCCCGGAAAAAGGATCGGGGTCACGGAAACAGTCCCGAAACAGGGATCGGCGTGGGGGAAACAGTCCCGGAGCAGTGATCAGCGTGGGGGAAACAGTCCCGGATCAAGGATCGGCTTCGGGGAAACAGTCCCGGAGCAGTGATCGGCGTCAGGGAAACAGTCCCAGAGCAGGGATCGGCGTGGGGGAACCAGTCCCGGAGCAGGGATCGGCGTCAGGGAAACAGTCCCAGAGCAGGGATTGGCATCAGGGAAACAGTCCCGGAACAGGGATCGGCGTGGGCGAAACAGTCCTGGAGCAGAGATCGGCGTCAGAGAAACAGTCCTGGAGCAGGGATCAGCGTGGGGGAAACATTCCTGGAGCTGGGATCGGTGTCAGGGTAACATTCCCAGAGCAGGGATCGGCGTGGGGGAAACAGTCCTGGAGCAGGGATAAGCGTGGGGGAAACAGTCCCGGAGCAGGGATCGGCGTCAGTGAAACAGTCCTGGAGCAGGGATCAGCGTGGGGGAAACATTCCTGGAGCAGGGATCAGTGTCAGGGTAACATTCCCAGAGCAGGGATCAGCGAGGGGGTAACAGTCCTGGAGCAGGGATCGCCTTCGGGAAACAGTCCCGGAGCAGGGATCGGGGTCAGGGAAACAGCCCTGGAGCAGAGATCGGCATGGGGGAAACAGTCCCGGAGCAGGGATCGGGGTCACGGAAACAGTCCTGAAACAGGGATCGGCCTCAGGGAAACAATCCCGGAGCAGGGATCGGCCTGGGGGAAACAGTCCCGGAGCAGGGATCGTCTTCGGGAAATAGCCCCGGAGCAGGGATCGGCGTGTGGGAAACAGTCCCGGAAAAAGGATCGGGGTCACGGAATCAGTCCGGGAGCAGGAATCGGCATGTGGGAAACAATCCCGGAGCAGGGATTGGTGTCACAGAAACAGTCCCGAAACAGGGATCAGCCTCAGGGAAACAGTCCCGGAGGAGTACTTGGAGTGGGGGAAACAGTCTCAGAGCAGGGATCGGCGTGGGGAAAACAGTCCCGGAGCAGGGATTGTCATCAGGGAAACAGTCCTGGAGCAGGGACCGGCGTGCGGGAAACAGTCCCGGAGCAGGGATCGGCGTGGCGGTAACAGTCCCGGAGCAGGGATTGGCGTGGGCGAAACAGTCCCGGAGCAGGGATCGGCGTGGGGGAAACAGTCCCGGAGCAGAGATCGGCGTGGGGGAAACAGTCCCGGAGCAGAAATCGGTGTGGGAGAAACAGTCCCGGAGCAGGGATCGGCGTGTGAGAAACAGTCCCAGAGCAGGGATCGGCGTCAGGGAAACAGTCCCGGAGCAGGGATAGGCGTCAGGGAAACAGTCCGGGAGCTGTGATCGTCATCAGGGAAACAGACCCGGAGCAGGGATCGGCGTCAGGGAAGCAGTCCCGGAAAAAGGATCGGGTTCACGGAAACAGTCCCGAAACATGGATCGGCGTGTGGGAAACTGTCCCAGAGCAGGGATCGGCGTGTGGGAAACATTCACGGAGCAGGGATCGGCGTGGGAGAAACAGTCCCGGAAAAAGGATCGGGGACATGGAAACAGTCCCGAAACAGGGATCGGCGTCAGGGAAACAGTCCTGGAGCAGGGATCGGGGTGGGGGAAACAGTCCCGGAGCAGGGATCGGGGTCACGGAAACAGTCCTGAAACAGGGATCGGCCTCAGGGAAACAATCCCGGAGCAGGGATCGGCCTGGGGGAAACAGTCCCGGAGCAGGGATCGTCTTCGGGAAATAGCCCCGGAGCAGGGATCGGCGTGTGGGAAACAGTCCCGGAAAAAGGATCGGGGTCACGGAATCAGTCCGGGAGCAGGAATCGGCATGTGGGAAACAATCCCGGAGCAGGGATTGGTGTCACAGAAACAGTCCCGAAACAGGGATCAGCCTCAGGGAAACAGTCCCGGAGGAGTACTTGGAGTGGGGGAAACAGTCTCAGAGCAGGGATCGGCGTGGGGAAAACAGTCCCGGAGCAGGGATTGTCATCAGGGAAACAGTCCTGGAGCAGGGACCGGCGTGCGGGAAACAGTCCCGGAGCAGGGATCGGCCTGGGGGAAACAGTCCCGGAGCAGGGATCGTCTTCGGGAAATAGCCCCGGAGCAGGGATCGGCGTGTGGGAAACAGTCCCGGAAAAAGGATCGGGGTCACGGAATCAGTCCGGGAGCAGGAATCGGCATGTGGGAAACAATCCCGGAGCAGGGATTGGTGTCACAGAAACAGTCCCGAAACAGGGATCAGCCTCAGGGAAACAGTCCCGGAGGAGTACTTGGAGTGGGGGAAACAGTCTCAGAGCAGGGATCGGCGTGGGGAAAACAGTCCCGGAGCAGGGATTGTCATCAGGGAAACAGTCCTGGAGCAGGGACCGGCGTGCGGGAAACAGTCCCGGAGCAGGGATCGGCGTGGCGGTAACAGTCCCGGAGCAGGGATCGGCGTGGGCGAAACAGTCCCGGAGCAGGGATCGGCGTGGGGGAAACAGTCCCGGAGCAGAGATCGGCGTGGGGGAAACAGTCCCGGAGCAGAAATCGGTGTGGGAGAAACAGTCCCGGAGCAGGGATCGGCGTGTGAGAAACAGTCCCAGAGCAGGGATCGGCGTCAGGGAAACAGTCCCGGAGCAGGGATAGGCGTCAGGGAAACAGTCCGGGAGCTGTGATCGTCATCAGGGAAACAGACCCGGAGCAGGGATCGGCGTCAGGGAAGCAGTCCCGGAAAAAGGATCGGGTTCACGGAAACAGTCCCGAAACATGGATCGGCGTGTGGGAAACTGTCCCAGAGCAGGGATCGGCGTGTGGGAAACATTCACGGAGCAGGGATCGGCGTGGGAGAAACAGTCCCGGAAAAAGGATCGGGGACATGGAAACAGTCCCGAAACAGGGATCGGCGTCAGGGAAACAGTCCTGGAGCAGGGATCGGGGTGGGGGAAACAGTCCTGGAGCAGGCATTGGCATCAGGGAAACAGTCCCGGAGCAGGGAATGGCGTGAGGGAAACAGTCCCGGAAAAAGGATCGGGGGCATGGAAACAGTCCCGCAATAGGGATCGGCGTGGGGGAAACAGTCCCGGAGCAGGGACCGGCGTGCGGGAAACAGTCCCGGAGCAGGGATCGGCGTGGCGGTAACAGTCCCGGAGCAGGGATCGGCGTGGGCGAAACAGTCTGGGAGCAGTGATTGGCATCAGGGAAACAGACCCGGAGCAGGGATCGGCGTCAGAGAAGCAGTCCCAGAAAAAGGATCAGGTTCACGGAAACACCGTCCCGAAACAGGGATCGGCATGTGGGAAACAGTCCCGGAAAAAGAATCGGAGTCACGGAAACAGTCCCAAAACAGGGATCGGCATGTGGGGAACAGTCCCGGAGCAGTGTTCGGCGTCAGGGAAACAGTCCCGGAGCAGGGATCGGCGTCAGGGAAACAGTCCCGGAGCAGGGATCGGCATCAGGGAAACAGTCCCAGAGCAGGGATTGGCATCGGGGAAACAGTCCCGGAGCAGGGATCGGCCTGGGCGAAACAGTCCCGGAGCAGGGATTGGCGTCAGAGAAACAGTCCTGGAGCAGGGATCAGCGTGGGAGAAACATTCCTGGAGCAGGGATCGGTGTCAGGGTAACATTCCCAGAGCAGGGATCGGCGTGGGGGTAACAGTCCTTGAGCAGGGATCAGCGTGGGGGAAACAGTCCTGGAGCAGGGATCGGTGTCAGGGTAACATTCCCAGAGCAGGGATCAGCGTGGGGGAAACAGTCCTGGAGCAGGGATCGCCTTCGGGAAACAGTCCCGGGGCAGGGATCGGGGTCAGGGAAACAGTCCCGGAGCAGGGATCGGCCTGGGGGAAACAGTCCCGGAGCAGGGATCGTCTTCGGGAAATAGCCCCGGGGCAGGGATCGGCGTGTGGGAAACAGTCCCGGAAAAAGGATCGGGGTCACGGAAACAGTCCGGGAGCAGGGATCTGCATGTGGGAAACAATCCCGGAGCAGGGATTGGGGTCACGGAAACAGTCCCGAAACAGGGATCAGCCTCAGGGAAACAGTCCCGGAGGAGTACTTGGAGTGGGGAAAACAGTCCTGGAGCAGGGACCGGCGTGGGGAAACAGTCCCGGAGCAGGGATCGGCATCAAAGAAACAGTCCCGGAACAGGGATCGGCATGCCGGTAACAGTCCCGGAGCAGAGTTCGGCGTGGGGGAAACAGTCCCGGAGCAGGGATCGGCATGCCGGTAACAGTCCCGGAGCAGAGTTCGGCGTGGGGGAAACAGTCCCGGAGCAGAGATCGGCGTGGGGGAAACTGTTCCGGAGCAGAGATAGGCGTCAGGGAAACAGTCCCAGAAAAAGGATCGAGTACACGGAAACAGTCCCGAAACAGGGATCGGCGTGTGGGAAACTGTCCCAGAGCAGGGATCGGCGTGTGGGAAACATTCTCGGAGCAGGGATCGGCGTGAGGGAAACAGTCCCGGAAAAACGATCGGGGTCACGGAAACAGTCCCAAAACAGGGATCGGTGTTGGGGGAACAGTCCCGGAGAAAGGATCGGCCTGGGGGAAACAGTCCCGGAGCAGGGATCAGCGTCAGGGAAACAGTCCCGGAGCAGAGATCAGTGTCAGGGAAACAGTCCCGGAGCAGAGATCGGCGTGGGGGAAACAGTCCCGGAGCAGAAATCGGTGTGGGAGAAACAGTCCCGGAGCAGGGATTGGCGTGGGAGAAACAGTCCCGGAGCAGGGATCGGCGTCAGGGAAACAGTCCTGGAGCAGGGATCGGGGTGGGGGAAACAGTCCTGGAGCAGGGATCGGCGTGAGGGAAACAGTCCCGGAAAAAGGATCGGGGGCATGGAAACAGTCCCGCAACAGGGATCGGCATGGGGGAAACAGTCCCGGAGCAGGGATCGCCGTCAGGGAAACAGACCCGGAGCAGGGATCGGCGTCAGGGAAGCAGTCCCGGAGCAGGGATTGGCATCAGGGAAACAGTCCCAGAGCAGGGATCGGCGTCAGAGAAACAGTCCTGGAGCAGGGATCAGCGTGGGGGAAACAGTCCTGGAGCAGGGATCGGTGTCAGGGTAACATTCCCAGAGCAGGGATCAGCGTGGGGGTAACAGTCCTGGAGCAGGGATCGCCTCCGGGAAACAGTCCCGGGGCAGGGATCGGGGTCAGGGAAACAGTCCCGGAGCAGGGATCGGGGTCACAGAAACAGTCCTGAAACAGGGATCGGCCTCAGGGAAACAATCCCGGAGCAGGGATCGGCGTGGGCGAAACAGTCCCGGAGCAGGGATCGGCCTGGGGGAAACAGTCCCGGAGCAGGGATCGTCTTTGGGAAATAGCCCCGGGGCAGGGATCGGCGTGTGGGAAACACTCCCGGAAAAAGGATCGGGGTCACGGAAACAGTTCGGGAGCAGGGATCGGCATGTGGGAAACAATCCCGGAGCAGGGATTGGGGTCACGGAAACAGTCCTGAAACAGGGATCGGCCTCAGGGAAACAGTCCCGGAGCAGGGATTGGGGTCACAGAAACAGTCCCGAAACAGGGATCAGCCTCAGGGAAACAGTCCCAGAGGAGTACTTGGAGTGGGGGAAACAGTCTCAGAGCAGGGATCGGCGTGCGGGAAACAGTCCCGGAGCAGGGATCGGCGTGGGCGAAACAGTCCCGGAGCAGGGATCGGGGTCAGGGTAACATTCCCGGAGCAGGGATCGGGGTGGGGGAAACAGTCCCGGAGCAGGGATCGGCGTGGGGGAAACAGTCCCGGAGCAGGGATCGGCATTAGGGAAACAGTCCTGGAGCAGGGATTGGCGTAAGGGTAACAGTCCCGGAGCAGGGATCGGCGTCAGGGAAACTGTTCGGGTGCAGGGATAGGCGTCAGGAAAACTGTCCCGGAGCAGGGATTGGCATCAGGGAATCAGTCCCGGAGCAGGGATCGGCATCAGGGAATCAGTCCCGGAGCAAGGATCGGCGTGGGGGAAACAGTCCCAGAGCAGGGATCGGCGTCAGGGAAACTGTTCGGGTGCAGGGATAGGCGTCAGGAAAACTGTCCCGGAGCAGGGATCGGCGTGGGGGAAACAATCCTGGAGCAGGGATCGGCGTGGGGGAAACAGTCCCGGAGCAGGGATCGGCATTAGGGAAACAGCCCCGGAACAGGGATCGGCGTGGGGGAAACAGTCCCGGAGCAGGGATCGGCATGCCGGTAACAGTCCCGGAGCAGAGATCGGCGTGGGGGAAACTGTTCCAGAGCAGGGATCGGCGTCAGGTAAACAGTCCCGGAGCAGGGATAGGCGTCAGGGAAACTGTCCCAGAGCAGGGATCGGCGTCAGGGAAGCAGTCCCGGAAAAAGGATCGGGTTCACGGAAACAGTCCCGAAACAGGGATCGGCGTGTGGGAAACTGTCCCAGAGCAGGGATCGGCGTGTGGGAAACATTCTCGGAGCAGGGATCGGCGTGAGGGAAACAGTCCCGGAAAAAGGATCGGGGTCACGGAAACAGTCCCAAAACAGGGATCGGTGTGGGGGGAACAGTCCCGGAGCAGTGATCGGCCTGGGGGAAACAGTCCCGGAGCAGGGATCAGCGTCAGGGAAACAGTCCCGGAGCAGAGATCGGCGTGGGGGAAACAGTCCCGGAGCAGAAATCGGTGTGGGAGAAACAGTCCCGGAGCAGGGATCGGCGTGGGAGAAACAGTCCCGGAGCAGGGATCGGCGTCAGGGAAACAGTCCTGGAGCAGGGATCGGGGTGGGGGAAACAGTCCTGGAGCAGGGAATGGCGTGAGGGAAACAGTCCCGGAAAAAGGATCGGGGGCATGGAAACAGTCCCGGAGCAGAGATCGGCATGGGGAAAACAGTCCCGGAGCAGAGATCGGCGTGGGGGAAACTGTTCCAGAGCAGGGATCGGCGTCAGGGAAACAGTCCCGGAGCAGGGATAGGCGTCAGGGAAACTGTCCCAGAGCAGGGATCGGCGTGTGGGAAACATTCTTGGAGCAGGGATCGGCATGAGGGAAACAGTCCCGGAAAAAGGATCGGGGTCACGGAAACAGTCCCAAAACAGGAATCGGTGTGGGGGAAACAGTCCCGGAGCAGGGATCAGCGTCAGGGAAGCAGTCCCGGAAAAAGGATCGGGTTCACGGAAACAGTCCCGAAACAGGGATCGGCGTGTGGGATACTGTCCCAGAGCAGGGATCGGCGTGTGGGAAACATTCTTGGAGCAGGGATCGGCGTGAGGGAAACAGTCCCGGAAAAAGGATCGGGGTCACGGAAACAGTCCCAAAACAGGGATCGGTGTGGGGGGAACAGTCCCGGAGCAGTGATCGGCCTGGGGGAAACAGTCCCGGAGCAGGGATCAGCGTCAGGGAAACAGTCCCGGAGCAGAGATCGGCGTGGGGGAAACAGTCCCGGAGCAGAAATCGGTGTGGGAGAAACAGTCCCGGAGCAGGGATCGGCGTGGGAGAAACAGTCCCGGAGCAGGGATCGGCGTCAGGGAAACAGTCCTGGAGCAGGGATCGGGGTGGGGGAATCAGTCCTGGAGCAGGGAATGGCGTGAGGGAAACAGTCCCGGAAAAAGGATCGGGGGCATGGAAACAGTCCCGGAGCAGAGATCGGCATGGGGAAAACAGTCCCGGAGCAGAGATCGGCGTGGGGGAAACTGTTCCAGAGCAGGGATCGGCGTCAGGGAAACAGTCCCGGAGCAGGGATAGGCGTCAGGGAAACAGTCTGGGAGCAGTGATCGGCATCAGGGAAACAGACCCGGAGCAGGGATCGGCGTCAGGGAAGCAGTCCCGGAAAAAGGATCGGGTTCACGGAAACAGTCCCGAAACAGGGATCGGCGTGTGGGAAACAGTCCCAGAGCAGGGATCGGCGTGGGGGAAACATTCTCGGAGCAGGGATCGGCGTGAGGGAAACAGTCCCGGAAAAAGGATCGGGGTCACGGAAACAGTTCCAAAACAGGGATCGGTGTGGGGGGAACAGTCCCGGAGCAGTGATCGGCCTTGGGGAAACAGTCCCGGAGCAGGGATCAGCGTCAAGGAAGCAGTCCCGGAAAAAGGATCGGGTTCACGGAAACAGTCCCGAAACAGGTATCGGCGTGTGGGAAACTGTCCCCGAACAGGGATCGGCGTGTGGGAAACAGTCCCGGAAAAAGGATCGGGGTCACGGAAACATTCCCAAAACAGGGATCGGCGTGGGGGGAACAGTCCCGGAGCAGTGTTCGGCGTCAGGGAATCAGTTCCGGAGCAGGGATCGGCGTGGGGGAACCAGTCCCGGAGCAGTGTTCGGCGTCAGGGAAACAGTCGCGGAGCAGGGATCGGCGTCAGGGAAACAGTCCCGGAGCAGAAATCGGTGTGGGAAAAACGTCCCAGAGCAGGGATCGGCGTCAGGGAAACAGTCCTGTAGCAGGCATTGGCATCAGGAAAACAGTCCCGGAGCAGGGATCGGCGTGGGGGAGACAGTCTCTGAAAAAGGATCGGGGTCATGGAAACAGTCCCGAAACAGGGATCGGCGTGTGGGAAACTGTCCCGGTGCAGGGATCGGCTTCGGGGAAACAGTCCCGGAGCAGGGATCGGCGTGGGGGAACAATCCCGGAGCAGGGATCGGCATGGGGGAACAATCACGGAGCAGGGATCGGTTTTGGGGAAACAGTCCGGGAGCAGGGATCGGCATCAGGGAAACAGTCCCAGAGCAGGGATCGGCGTGGGAGAAACAGTCCCGGAGCAGGGATCGGCGTGGGGGAAAGAGTCCCGGAGCAGGGATAGGCGTCAGGGAAACAGTCCCGGAGCAGGGATCGGCGTGGGGGAAAGAGTCCCGGAGCAGGGATAGGCGTCAGGGAAACAGTCCCGGAGCAGGGATTGGCGTGGGCGAAACAGTCCCGGAACAGGGATCGGCGTGGGGGAAACAGTCCCGGAGCAGAGATCGGCATGGAGAAACAGTCCCGGAACAGGGATCGACGTGGGGGAAACAGTCCCGGAGCAGGGATCGGCATGCCGGTAACAGTCCCGGAGCAGAGATCGGCGTGGGGGAAACAGTCCCGGAGCAGAGATCGGCGTGGGGGAAACTGTTCCGGAGCAGGGATCGGCGTCAGGGAAACAGTCCCGGAGCAGGGATAGGTGTCAGGGAAACAGACCCGGAAAAAGGATCGGGTTCACGGAAACAGTCCCGAAACAGGGATCGGTGTGTGGGAAACTGTCCCAGAGCAGGGATCGGCGTGTGGGAAACATTCTCGGAGCAGGGATCGGCATGAGGGAAACAGTCCCGGAAAAAGGATCGGGGTCACGGAAACAGTCCCGAAACAGGGATCGGTGTGGGGGGAACAGTCCCGGAGCAGTGATCGGCCTGGGGGAAACAGTCCCGGAGCAGGGATCAGCGTCAGGGAAACAGTCCCGGAGCAGAGATCGGCGTGGGGGAAACAGTCCGGGAGCAGAAATCGGTGTGGGAGAAACAGTCCCGGAGCAGGGATCGGCATGGGAGAAACAGTCCCGGAGCAGGGATCGGCGTCAGGGAAACAGTCCTGGAGCAGGGATCGGGGTGGGGGAAACAGTCCTGGAGCAGGCATTGGCATCAGGGAAACAGTCCCGGAGCAGGGAATGGCGTGAGGGAAACAGTCCCGGAAAAAGGATCGGGGGCATGGAAACAGTCCCGCAACAGGGATCGGCGTGGGGGAAACAGTCCCAGAGCAGGGATCGCCGTCAGGGAAACAGACCCGGAGCAGAGATCGGCGTGGGGGAAACTGTTCCAGAGCAGGGATTGGCGTCAGGGAAACAGACCCGGAGCAGAGATCGGCATCAGGGAAGCAGTCCCGGAGCAGAGATCGGCGTGGGGGATACTGTTCCAGAGCAGAGATCGGCGTGGGGGAAACTGTTCCAGAGCAGGGATCGGCATCAGGGAAACAGTCCCGGGGCAGGGATAGGCGTCAGGGAAACAGTCTGGGAGCAGTGATCGGCATCAGGGAAACAGACCCGGAGCAGGGATCGGCGTCAGGGAAGCAGTCCCGGAGCAGGGATCGGCGTCAGGGAAACAGTCCCAGAGCAGGGATCGGCATCAGGGAAACAGTCCCGGAGCAGGGATCGGCCTGGGCGAAACAGTCCCGGAGCAGTGATCGGCGTCAGAGAAACAGTCCTGGAGCAGGGATCAGCGTGGGGGAAACAGTCCCGGAGCAGGGATCGGCGTCAGAGAAACAGTCCTGGAGCAGGGATCAGCGTCAGAGAAACAGTCCTGGAGCAGGGATCAGCGTCAGGGAAACAGTCCCGGAGCAGAGATCGGCGTGGGGGAAACAGTCCCGGAGCAGAAATCGGTGTGGGAGAAACAGTCCCGGAGCAGGGATCAGCGTCAGGGAAACAGTCCCGGAGCAGAGATCGGCGTGGGGGAAACAGTCCCGGAGCAGAAATCGGCGTGGGAGAAACAGTCCTGGAGCAGGGATCGGGGTGGGGGAAACAGTCCTGGAGCAGGGAATGGCGTGAGGGAAACAGTCTCGGAAAAAGGATCGGGGACATGGAAACAGTCCCGGAGCAGAGATCGGCATGGGGGAAACTGTTCCAGAGCAGGGATCGGCGTCAGGGAAACAGTCCCGGAGCAGGGATAGGCGTCAGGGAAACAGTCTGGGAGCAGTGATCGGCACCAGGGAAACAGACCCGGAGCAGGGATCGGCGTCAGGGAAGCAGTCCCGGAAAAAGGATCGGGTTCACGGAAACAGTCCCGAAACAGGGATCGGCGTGTGGGATACTGTCCCAGAGCAGGGATCGGCGTGTGGGAAACAGTCCCGGAAAAAGGATCGGGGTCACGGAAACAGTCCCAAAACAGGGATCGGCGTGGGGGGAACAGTCCCGGAGCAGTGTTCGGCGTCAGGGAAACAGTCCCGGAGCTGGGATCGGCGTGGGGGAACCAGTCCCGGAGCAGTGTTCGGCGTCAGGGAAACAGTCCCGGAGCAGGGATCGGCGTCAGGGAAACAGTCCCGGAGCAGAAATCGGTGTGGGAAAAACGTCCCAGAGCAGGGAGCGGCGTCAGGGAAACAGTCCTGGAGCAGGCATTGGCATCAGGGAAACAGTCCCGGAGCAGGGATCGGCGTGGGGGAGACAGTCCCTGAAAAAGGATCGGGGTCATGGAAACAGTCCCGAAACAGGGATTGGCGTGGGGGAAACTGTCCCGGAGCAGGGATCGGCTACGGGGAAACAGTCCCGGAGCAGGGATCGGCGTGGGGGAACAATCCCGGAGCAGGGATCGGCGTGGGGGAACAATCACGGAGCAGGGATCGGCTTTGGGGAAACAGTCCGGGGGCAGGGATCGGCATCAGGGAAACAGTCCCAGAGCAGGGATCGGCGTGGGAGAAACAATCCCGGAGCAGGGATCGGCATGGAGAAACAGTCCCGGAGCAGGGATCGGCGTGGGGGAAAGAGTCCCGGAGCAGGGATAGGCGTCAGGGAAACAGTCCCGGAGCAGGGAATGGCGTGGGGTAAACAGTCCTGGAGCAGGGATCGCTGTCAGGGTAACATTCCCAGAGCAGGGATCGGCGTGGGGGTAACAGTCCCGGAGCAGGGATCGGCGTGTCCGAAACAGTCCCGGAGCAGGGATCGGCGTGGGGGAAACAGTCCCGGAGCAGAGATCGGCATCAGGGAAACAGTCCCGGAATAGGGATCGGCGTGGGGGAAACAGTCCCGGAGCAGAGATCGGCATGGAGAAACTGTCCCGGAACAGGGATCGACGTGGGGGAAACAGTCCCGGAGCAGGGATCGGCATGCCGGTAACAGTCCCGGAGCAGAGATCGGCGTGGGGGAACCAGTCCCGGAGCAGAGATCGGCGTGGGGGAAACTGTTCCGGAGCAGGGATCGGCGTCAGGGAAACAGTCCCGGAGCAGGGATAGGCGTCAGGGAAACAGACCCGGAAAAAGGATCGGGTTCACGGAAACAGTCCCGAAACAGGGATCAGTGTGTGGGAAACTGTCCCAGAGCAGGGATCGGCGTGTGGGAAACATTCTCGGAGCAGGGATCGGCGTGAGGGAAACAGTCCCGGAAAAAGGATCGGGGTCACGGAAACAGTCCCGAAACAGAGATCGGCGTGGGGGAACCAGTCCCGGAGCAGAGATCGGCGTGGGGGAAACTGTTCCGGAGCAGGGATCGGCGTCAGGGAAACAGTCCCGGAGCAGGGATAGGCGTCAGGGAAACAGACCCGGAAAAAGGATCGGGTTCACGGAAACAGACCCGAAACAGGGATCGGTGTGGGGGGAACAGTCCCGGAGCAGTGATCGGCCTGGGGGAAACAGTCCCGGAGCAGGGATCAGCGTCAGGGAAACAGTCCCCGAGCAGAGATCGGCGTGGGGGAAACAGTCCCGGAGCAGAAATCGGTGTGGGAGAAACAGTCCCGGAGCAGGGATCGGCGTGGGAGAAACAGTCCTGGAGCAGGGATCGGGGTGGGGGAAACAGTCCTGGAGCAGGCATTGGCATCAGGGAAACAGTCCCGGAGCAGGGAATGGTGTGAGGGAAACAGTCCCGGAAAAAGGATCGGGGGCATGGAAACAGTCCCGCAACAGGGATCGGCGTGGGGGAAACAGTCCCGGAGCAGGGATCGCCGTCAGGGAAACAGACCCGGAGCAGAGATCGGCGTGGGGGAGACTGTTCCAGAGCAGGGATCGGCGTCAGGGAAACAGTCTGGGAGCAGTGATCGGCATCTGGGAAACAGACCCGGAGCAGGGATCGGCGTCAGGGAAACAGTCTGGGAGCAGTGATCGGCATCAGGGAAACAGACCCGGAGCAGGGATCGGCGTCAGGGAAGCAGTCCCGGAGCAGGGATCGGCGTCAGGGAAACAGTCCCAGAGCAGGGATCGGCATCAGGGAAACAGTCCCAGAGCAGGGATCGGCATCAGGGAAACAGTCCCGGAGCAGGGATCGGCCTGGGCGAAACAGTCCCGGAGCAGTGATCGGCGTCAGAGAAACAGTCCTGGAGCAGGGATCAGCGTGGGGGAAACAGTCCCGGAGCAGGGATCGGCGTCAGAGAAACAGTCCTGGAGCAGGGATCAGCGTCAGAGAAACAGTCCTGGAGCAGGGATCAGCGTGGCGGAAACAGTCCTGGAGCAGGGATCGGCGTGGGGGAAACAGTCCCGGAGCAGGGATTGGCGTGGGGGAAACTGTTCCGGAGCAGGGATCGGCGCCAGGGAAACAGTCCGGGAGCTGTGATCGGCATCAGGGAAACAGACCCGGAGCAGGGATCGGCGTCAGGGAAGCAGTCCCGGAAAAAGGATCGGGTTCACGGAAACAGTCCCGAAACAGGGATCGGCGTGTGGGAAACTGTCCCAGAGCAGGGATCAGCGTGTGGGAAACATTCTCGGAGCAGGGATCGGCGTGAGGGAAACAGTCCCGGAAAAAGGATCGGGGTCACGGAAACAGTCCCGAAACAGGGATCGGGGTCGTGGAAACAGTCCCGGAGCAGGGATCGGCCTGGGGAAACAGTCCCGGAGCAGGGATCGACGTGGGGGAAACAGTCCCGGAGCAGGGATCGGCGTGGGGGAAACAGTCCCGGAGCAGGGATCAGCGTCAGGGAAACAGTCCCGGAGCAGAGATCGGCGTGGGGGAAACAGTCCCGGAGCAGAAATCGGTGTGGGAGAAACAGTCCCGGAGCAGGGATCGGCGTGGGAGAAACAGTCCCGGAGCAGGGATCGGCGTCAGGGAAACAGTCCTGGAGCAGGGATCAGCGTGGGGGAAACAGTCCCGGAGCAGGGATCGGCGTCAGAGAAACAGTCCTGGAGCAGGGATCAGCGTGGGGGAAACAGTCCCGGAGCAGGGATCGGCGTGGGGGAAACAGTCCCGGAACAGGGATCGACGTGGGGGAAACAGTCCCGGAGCAGGGATCGGCATGCCGGTAACAGTCCCGGAGCAGAGATCGGCGTGGGGGAACCAGTCCCGGAGCAGAGATCGGCGTGGGGGAAACAGTCCCGGAGCAGAGATCGGCGTGGGGGAAACAGTCCCGGAGCAGAAATCGGTGTGGGAGAAACAGTCCCGGAGCAGGGATCGGCGTGGGAGAAACAGTCCCGGAGCAGGGATCGGCGTCAGGGAAACAGTCCTGGAGCAGGGATCGGGGTGGGGGAAACAGTCCTGGAGCAGGCATTGGCATCAGGGAAACAGTCCCGGAGCAGGGAATGGCGTGAGGGAAACAGTCCCGGAAAAAGGATCGGGGGCATGGAAACAGTCCCGCAACAGGGATCGGCGTGGGGGAAACAGTCCCGGAGCAGGGATCGCCGTCAGGGAAACAGACCCGGAGCAGAGATCGGCGTGGGGGATACTGTTCCAGAGCAGAGATCGGCGTCAGGGAAACAGTCTGGGAGCAGTGATCGGCATCTGGGAAACAGACCCGGAGCAGGGATCGGCGTCAGGGAAACAGTCTGGGAGCAGTGATCGGCATCAGGGAAACAGACCCGGAGCAGGGATCGGCGTCAGGGAAGCAGTCCCGGAGCAGGGATCGGCGTCAGGGAAACAGTCCCAGAGCAGGGATCGGCATCAGGGAAACAGTCCCGGAGCAGGGATCGGCCTGGGCGAAACAGTCCCGGAGCAGTGATCGGCGTCAGAGAAACAGTCCTGGAGCAGGGATCAGCGTGGGGGAAACAGTCCCGGAGCAGGGATCGGCGTCAGAGAAACAGTCCTGGAGCAGGGATCAGCGTCAGAGAAACAGTCCTGGAGCAGGGATCAGCGTGGCGGAAACAGTCCTGGAGCAGGGATCGGCGTGGGGGAAACAGTCCCGGAGCAGGGATCGGCGTGGGGGAAACAGTCCCGGAGCAGAGATCGGCATCAGGGAAACAGTCCCAGAGCAGGGATCAGCGTCAGGGAAACAGTCCCGGAGCAGAGATCGGCGTGGGGGAAACAGTCCCGGAGCAGAGATCGGCGTCAGAGAAACAGTCCTGGAGCAGGGATCAGCGTCAGAGAAACAGTCCTGGAGCAGGGATCAGCGTGGCGGAAACAGTCCTGGAGCAGGGATCGGCGTGGGGGAAACAGTCCCGGAGCAGGGATCGGCGTGGGGGAAACAGTCCCGGAGCAGAGATCGGCATCAGGGAAACAGTCCCAGAGCAGGGATCAGCGTGGCGGAAACAGTCCTGGAGCAGAGATCAGCGTCAGAGAAACAGTCCTGGAGCAGGGATCAGCGTGGCGGAAACAGTCCTGGAGCAGGGATCGGCGTGGGAGAAACAGTCCCGGAGCAGGGATCGGCGCCAGGGAAACAGTCCGGGAGCTGTGATCGGCATCAGGGAAACAGACCCGGAGCAGGGATCGGCGTCAGGGAAGCAGTCCCGGAAAAAGGATCGGGTTCACGGAAACAGTCCCGAAACAGGGATCGGCGTGGGGGAAACTGACCCGGAGCAGGGATCGGCGTGGGGGAAACTGACCCGGAGCAGGGATCGGCGTGGGGGAAACTGACCCGGAGCAGGGATCGGCGTGGGGGAACAATCCCGGAGCAGGGATCGGCGTGGGGGAACAATCACAGAGCAGGGATCGGCTTTGGGGAAACAGTCCGGGGGCAGGGATCGGCATCAGGGAAACAGTCCCGGAGCAGGGATCGGCGTGGGAGAAACAATCCCGGAGCAGGGATCGGCATGGAGAAACAGTCCCGGAGCAGGGATCGGCATCAGAGAAACAGTCCCGGAGCAGGGATTGGCGTGGGGGAAACAGTCCTGGAGCAGGGATCGGTGTCAGGGTAACATTCCCAGAGCAGGGATCGGCGTGGGGTAACAGTCCCGGAGCAGGGATCGGCGTGGGCGAAACAGTCCCGGAGCAGGGATCGGCGTGGGGAAACAGTCCCGGAGCAGGGATCGGCGTGGGGGAAACAGTCCCGGAGCAGAGATCGGCATCAGGGAAACAGTCCCGGAATAGGGATCGGCGTGGGGGAAACAGTCCCGGAGCAGAGATCGGCATGGAGAAACAGTCCCGGAACAGGGATCGACGTGGGGGAAACTGTTCCGGAGCAGGGATCGGCGTCAGGGAAACAGTCCCGGAGCAGGGATAGGCGTCAGGGAAACAGACCCGGAAAAAGGATCGGGTTCACGGAAACAGTCCCGAAACAGGGATCGGTGTGTGGGAAACTGTCCCAGAGCAGGGATCGGCGTGTGGGAAACATTCTCGGAGCAGGGATCGGCGTGAGGGAAACAGTCCCGGAAAAAGGATCGGGGTCACGGAAACAGTCCCGAAACAGGGATCGGTGTGGGGGGAACAGTCCCGGAGCAGTGATCGGCGTGGGAGAAACAGTCCCGGAGCAGGGATCGGCGTGGGAGAAACAGTCCCGGAGCAGGGATCGGCGTCAGGGAAACAGTCCTGGAGCAGGGATCGGGGTGGGGGAAACAGTCCTGGAGCAGGGATCGGTGTCAGGGTAACATTCCCAGAGCAGGGAATGGCGTGAGGGAAACAGTCCCGGAAAAAGGATCGGGGGCATGGAAACAGTCCCGGAGCAGGGATCGCCGTCAGGGAAACAGTCTGGGAGCAGTGATCGGCATCTGGGAAACAGACCCGGAGCAGGGATCGGCGTCAGGGAAGCAGTCCCGGAGCAGGGATCGGCGTCAGGGAAACAGTCCCAGAGCAGGGATCGGCATCAGGGAAACAGTCCCGGAGCAGGGATCGGCCTGGGCGAAACAGTCACGGAGCAGGGATCGGCTTTGGGGAAACAGTCCGGGGGCAGGGATCAGCATCAGGGAAACAGTCCCGGAGCAGGGATCGGCGTGGGAGAAACAATCCCGGAGCAGGGATCGGCATGGAGAAACAGTCCCGGAGCAGGGATCGGCGTGGGGGAAAGGGTCCCGGAGCAGGGATAGGCGTCAGGGAAACAGTCCCGGAGCAGGGATTGGCGTGGGGGAAACAGTCCTGGAGCAGGGATCGGTGTCAGGGTAACATTCCCGGAGCAGTGATCGGCGTGGGCGAAACAGTCCCGGAGCAGGGATCGGCGTGGGGGAAACAGTCCCGGAGCAGAGATCGGCATCAGGGAAACAGTCCCGGAATAGGGATCGGCGTGGGGGAAACAGTCCCGGAGCAGAGATCGGCATGGAGAAACAGTCCCGGAACAGGGATCGACGTGGGGGAAACAGTCCCGGAGCAGGGATCGGCATGCCGGTAACAGTCCCGGAGCAGAGATCGGCGTGGGGGAACCAGTCCCGGAGCAGAGATCGGCGTGGGGGAAACTGTTCCGGAGCAGGGATCGGCGTCAGGGAAACAGTCCCGGAGCAGGGATAGGCGTCAGGGAAACAGACCCGGAAAAAGGATCGGGTTCACGGAAACAGTCCCGAAACAGGGATCGGTGTGTGGGAAACTGTCCCAGAGCAGGGATCGGCGTGTGGGAAACATTCTCGGAGCAGGGATCGGCGTGAGGGAAACAGTCCCGGAAAAAGGATCGGGGTCACGGAAACAGTCCCGAAACAGGGATCGGTGTGGGAGAAACAGTCCCGGAGCAGGGATCGGCGTGGGAGAAACAGTCCCGGAGCAGGGATCGGCGTCAGGGAAACAGTCCTGGAGCAGGGATCGGGGTGGGGGAAACAGTCCTGGAGCAGGCATTGGCATCAGGGAAACAGTCCCGGAGCAGGGAATGGCGTGAGGGAAACAGTCCCGGAAAAAGGATCGGGGGCATGGAAACAGTCCCGCAACAGGGATCGGCGTGGGGGAAACAGTCCCGGAGCAGGGATCGCCGTCAGGGAAACAGTCTGGGAGCAGTGATCGGCATCTGGGAAACAGACCCGGAGCAGGGATCGGCGTCAGGGAAACAGTCTGGGAGCAGTGATCGGCATCAGGGAAACAGACCCGGAGCAGGGATCGGCGTCAGGGAAACAGTCTGGGAGCAGTGATCGGCATCAGGGAAACAGACCCGGAGCAGGGATCGGCGTCAGGGAAGCAGTCCCGGAGCAGGGATCGGCGTCAGGGAAACAGTCCCAGAGCAGGGATCGGCATCAGGGAAACAGTCCCGGAGCAGGGATCGGCCTGGGCGAAACAGTCACGGAGCAGTGATCGGCGTCAGAGAAACAGTCCTGGAGCAGGGATCAGCGTCAGAGAAACAGTCCTGGAGCAGGGATCAGCGTGGCGGAAACAGTCCTGGAGCAGGGATCAGCGTGGGGGAAACATTCCTGGAGCAGGGATCGGTGTCAGGGTAACATTCGCAGAGCAGGGATCGGCGTGGGGGAAACTGTTCCAGAGCAGGGATCGGCGCCAGGGAAACAGTCCGGGAGCTGTGATCGGCATCAGGGAAACAGACCCGGAGCAGGGATCGGCGTCAGGGAAGCAGTCCCGGAAAAAGGATCGGGTTCACGGAAACAGTCCCGAAACAGGGATCGGCGTGTGGGAAACTGTCCCAGAGCAGGGATCAGCGTGTGGGAAACATTCTCGGAGCAGGGATCGGCGTGAGGGAAACAGTCCCGGAAAAAGGATCGGGGTCACGGAAACAGTCCCGAAACAGGGATCGGTGTGGGGGGAACAGTCCCGGAGCAGTGATCGGCCTGGGGGAAACAGTCCCGGAAAAAGGATCGGGGTCACGGAAACAGTCCCGAAACAGGAATCAGGGTCGTGGAAACAGTCCCGAAACAGGGATTGGCGTGGGGGATACTGACCCGGAGCAGGGATCGGCTACGGGGAAACAGTCCCGGAGCAGGGATCGGCGTGGGGGAACAATCCCGGAGCAGGGATCGGCGTGGGGGAACAATCACAGAGCAGGGATCGGCTTTGGGGAAACAGTCCGGGGGCAGGGATCGGCATCAGGGAAACAGTCCCGGAGCAGGGATCGGCGTGGGAGAAACAATCCCGGAGCAGGGATCGGCATGGAGAAACAGTCCCGGAGCAGGGATCGGCGTGGGGGAAACAGTCCTGGAGCAGGGATCGGTGTCAGGGTAACATTCCCAGAGCAGGGATCGGCGTGGGGGTAACAGTCCCGGAGCAGGGATCGGCGTGGGCGAAACAGTCCCGGAGCAGGGATCGGCGTGGGGGAAACAGTCCCGGAGCAGAGATCGGCATCAGGGAAACAGTCCCGGAATAGGGATCGGCGTGGGGGAAACAGTCCCGGAGCAGAGATCGGCATGGAGAAACAGTCCCGGAACAGGGATCGACGTGGGGGAAACAGTCCCGGAGCAGGGATCGGCATGCCGGTAACAGTCCCGGAGCAGAGATCGGCGTGGGGGAACCAGTCCCGGAGCAGAGATCGGCGTGGGGGAAACTGTTCCGGAGCAGGGATCGGCGTCAGGGAAACAGTCCCGGAGCAGGGATAGGCGTCAGGGAAACAGACCCGGAAAAAGGATCGGGTTCACGGAAACAGTCCCGAAACAGGGATCGGTGTGTGGGAAACTGTCCCAGAGCAGGGATCGGCGTGTGGGAAACATTCTCGGAGCAGGGATCGGCGTGAGGGAAACAGTCCCGGAAAAAGGATCGGGGTCACGGAAACAGTCCCGAAACAGGGATCGGTGTGGGAGAAACAGTCCCGGAGCAGGGATCGGCGTGGGAGAAACAGTCCCGGAGCAGGGATCGGCGTCAGGGAAACAGTCCTGGAGCAGGGATCGGGGTGGGGGAAACAGTCCTGGAGCAGGCATTGGCATCAGGGAAACAGTCCCGGAGCAGGGAATGGCGTGAGGGAAACAGTCCCGGAAAAAGGATCGGGGGCATGGAAACAGTCCCGCAACAGGGATCGGCGTGGGGGAAACAGTCCCGGAGCAGGGATCGCCGTCAGGGAAACAGTCTGGGAGCAGTGATCGGCATCTGGGAAACAGACCCGGAGCAGGGATCGGCGTCAGGGAAACAGTCTGGGAGCAGTGATCGGCATCTGGGAAACAGACCCGGAGCAGGGATCGGCGTCAGGGAAACAGTCTGGGAGCAGTGATCGGCATCAGGGAAACAGACCCGGAGCAGGGATCGGCGTCAGGGAAGCAGTCCCGGAGCAGGGATCGGTGTCAGAGAAACAGTCCTGGAGCAGGGATCAGCATCAGAGAAACAGTCCTGGAGCAGGGATCAGCGTGGCGGAAACAGTCCTGGAGCAGGGATCGGTGTCAGGGTAACATTCCCAGAGCAGAGATCGGCGTGGGGGTAACAGTCCCGGAGCAGAAATCGGTGTGGGGGAAACTGTTCCAGAGCAGGGATCGGCGTCAGGGAAACAGTCTGGGAGCAGTGATCGGCATCTGGGAAACAGACCCGGAGCAGGGATCGGCGTCAGGGAAACAGTCTGGGAGCAGTGATCGGCATCTGGGAAACAGACCCGGAGCAGGGATCGGCGTCAGGGAAACAGTCTGGGAGCAGTGATCGGCATCAGGGAAACAGACCCGGAGCAGGGATCGGCGTCAGGGAAGCAGTCCCGGAGCAGGGATCGGTGTCAGAGAAACAGTCCTGGAGCAGGGATCAGCATCAGAGAAACAGTCCTGGAGCAGGGATCAGCGTGGCGGAAACAGTCCTGGAGCAGGGATCGGTGTCAGGGTAACATTCCCAGAGCAGAGATCGGCGTGGGGGTAACAGTCCCGGAGCAGGGATCAGCGTGGGGGAAACAGTCCTGGAGCAGGGATCGGTGTCAGGGTAACATTCCCAGAGCAGGGATCAGCGTGGGGGTAACAGTCCTGGAGCAGGGATCGCCTTCGGGAAACAGTCCCGGAGCAGGGATCGGGGTCAGGGAAACAGCCCTGGAGCAGAGATCGGGGTCACAGAAACAGTCCTGAAACAGGGATCGGCCTCAGGGAAACAGTCCCGGAGCAGGGATCGACGTGGGGGAAACAGTCCCGGAGCAGGGATCGGCATGCCGGTAACAGTCCCGGAGCAGAGATCGGCGTGGGGGAACCAGTCCCGGAGCAGAGATCGGCGTGGGGGAAACTGTTCCGGAGCAGGGATCGGCGTCAGGGAAACAGTCCCGGAGCAGGGATAGGCGTCAGGGAAACAGACCCGGAAAAAGGATCGGGTTCACGGAAACAGTCCCGAAACAGGGATCGGTGTGTGGGAAACTGTCCCAGAGCAGGGATCGGCGTGTGGGAAACATTCTCGGAGCAGGGATCGGCGTGAGGGAAACAGTCCCGGAAAAAGGATCGGGGTCACGGAAACAGTCCCGAAACAGGGATCGGTGTGGGAGAAACAGTCCCGGAGCAGGGATCGGCGTGGGAGAAACAGTCCCGGAGCAGGGATCGGCGTCAGGGAAACAGTCCTGGAGCAGGGATTGGGGTCACGGAAACAGTCCTGAAACAGGGATCAGCCTCAGGGAAACAGTCCCGGAGGAGTACTTGGAGTGGGGGAAACAGTCTCAGAGCAGGGATCGGGGTGGGGAAAACAGTCCCGGAGCAGGGATTGTCATCAGGGAAACAGTCCTGGAGCAGGGACCGGCGTGCGGGAAACAGACCCGGAGCAGGGATCGGCGTGGCGGTAACAGTCCCGGAGCAGGGATTGGCGTGGGCGAAACATTCCCGGAGCAGAGATCGGGGTGGGGGAAACAGTCCCGGAGCAGGGATCGGCGTGGGGGAAACAGTCCCGGAGCAGAGATCGGCATGGAGAAACAGTCCCGGAACAGGGATCGACGTGGGGGAAACAGTCCCGGAGCAGGGATCGGCATGCCGGTAACAGTCCCGGAGCAGAGATCGGCGTGGGGGAAACAGTCCCGGAGCAGAGATCGGCGTGGGGGAAACTGTTCCGGAGCAGGGATCGGCGCCAGGGAAACAGTCCGGGAGCTGTGATCGGCATCAGGGAAACAGACCCGGAGCAGGGATCGGCGTCAGGGAAGCAGTCCCGGAAAAAGGATCGGGTTCACGGAAACAGTCCCGAAACAGGGATCGGCGTGTGGGAAACTGTCCCAGAGCAGGGATCAGCGTGTGGGAAACATTCTCGGAGCAGGGATCGGCGTGAGGGAAACAGTCCCGGAGCAGAAATCGGTGTGGGGGAAACTGTTCCAGAGCAGGGATCGGCGTCAGGGAAACAGTCTGGGAGCAGTGATCGGCATCTGGGAAACAGACCCGGAGCAGGGATCGGCGTCAGGGAAACAGTCTGGGAGCAGTGATCGGCATCAGGGAAACAGACCCGGAGCAGGGATCGGCGTCAGGGAAGCAGTCCTGGAGCAGGGATCGGCGTCAGGGAAACAGTCCCAGAGCAGGGATCGGCATCAGGGAAACAGTCCCGGAGCAGGGATCGCCGTCAGGGAAACAGACCCGGAGCAGAGATCGGCGTGGGGGAAACTGTTCCAGAGCAGGGATCGGCGTCAGGGAAACAGTCTGGGAGCAGTGATCGGCATCTGGGAAACAGACCCGGAGCAGGGATCGGCGTCAGGGAAACAGTCTGGGAGCAGTGATCGGCATCAGGGAAACAGTCCCGGAGCAGGGATCGGCGTCAGAGAAACAGACCCGGAGCAGGGATCGGCGTCAGGGAAGCAGTCCCGGAGCAGGGATCGGCGTCAGGGAAACAGTCCCAGAGCAGGGATCGGCATCAGGGAAACAGTCCCGGAGCAGGGATCGGCCTGGGCGAAACAGTCCCGGAGCAGTGATCGGCGTCAGAGAAACAGTCCTGGAGCAGGGATCAGCGTGGGGGAAACAGTCCCGGAGCAGGGATCGGCGTCAGAGAAACAGTCCTGGAGCAGGGATCAGCGTCAGAGAAACAGTCCTGGAGCAGGGATCAGCGTGGCGGAAACAGTCCTGGAGCAGGGATCAGCGTGGGGGAAACATTCCTGGAGCAGGGATCGGTGTCAGGGTAACATTCCCAGAGCAGGGATCGGCGTGGGGGTAACAGTCCCGGAGCAGGGATCAGCGTGGGGGAAACAGTCCTGGAGCAGGGATCGGTGTCAGGGTAACATTCCCAGAGCAGGGATCAGCGTGGGGGTAACAGTCCTGGAGCAGGGATCGCCTTCGGGAAACAGTCCCGGGGCAGGGATCGGGGTCAGGGAAACAGTCCTGGAGCAGGGATCGGGGTCAGGGAAACAGCCCTGGAGCAGAGATCGGGGTCACAGAAACAGTCCTGAAACAGGGATCGGCCTCAGGGAAACAGTCCCAGAGCAGGGATCGACGTGGGCGAAACAGTCCCGGAGCAGGGATCGGCCTGGGGGAAACAGTCCCGGAGCAGGGATCGTCTTCGGGAAATAGCCCCGGGGCAGGGATCGGCGTGTGGGAAACACTCCCGGAAAAAGGATCGGGGTCACGGAAACAGTCCGGGAGCAGGGATCGGCATGTGGGAAACAATCCCGGAGCAAGGATTGGGGTCACGGAAACAGTCCCGAAACAGGGATCAGCCTCAGGGAAACAGTCCCGGAGGAGTACTTGGAGTGGGGGAAACAGTCTCAGAGCAGGGATCGGGGTGGGGAAAACAGTCCCGGAGCAGGGATTGTCATCAGGGAAACAGTCCTGGAGCAGGGACCGGCGTGCGGGAAACAGACCCGGAGCAGGGATCGGCGTGGCGGTAACAGTCCCGGAGCAGGGATCGGCGTGGGCGAAACAGTCCCGGAGCAGGGATCGGGGTCAGGGTAACATTCCCGGAGCAGGGATCGGGGTGGGGGAAACAGTCCCGGAGCAGAGATCGGCGTGGGGGAAACTGTTCCGGAGCAGGGATCGGCGTGGGGGAAACAGTCCCGGAACAGGGATCGACGTGGGGGAAACAGTCCCGGAGCAGGGATCGGCATGCCGGTAACAGTCCCGGAGCAGGGATCGGCGTGGGCGAAACAGTCCCGGAGCAGGGATCGGGGTCAGGGTAACATTCCCGGAGCAGGGATCGGGGTGGGGGAAACAGTCCCGGAGCAGGGATCGGCGTGGGGGAAACTGTTCCGGAGCAGGGATCGGCGTGGGGGAAACAGTCCCGGAACAGGGATCGACGTGGGGGAAACAGTCCCGGAGCAGGGATCGGCATGCCGGTAACAGTCCCGGAGCAGAGATCGGCGTGGGGGAAACAGTCCCGGAGCAGAGATCGGCGTGGGGGAAACTGTTCCGGAGCAGCGATCGGCGCCAGGGAAACAGTCCGGGAGCAGGGATCGGCGTCAGGGAAGCAGTCCCGGAAAAAGGATCGGGTTCACGGAAACAGTCCCGAAACAGGGATCGGCGTGTGGGAAACTGTCCCAGAGCTGGGATCAGCGTGTGGGAAACATTCTCGGAGCAGGGATCGGCGTGAGGGAAACAGTCCCGGAAAAAGGATCGGGGTCACGGAAACAGTCCCGAAACAGGAATCGGTGTGGGGGGAACAGTCCTGGAGCAGTGATCGGCCTGGGGGAAACAGTCCCGGAGCAGGGATCAGCGTCAGGGAAACAGTCCCGGAGCAGAAATCGGTGTGGGAGAAACAGTCCTGGAGCAGGGATCGGGGTGGGGGAAACAGTCCTGGAGCAGGCATTGGCATCAGGGAAACATTCCCAGAGCAGGGATCGGCGTGGCGGTAACAGTCCCGCAACAGGGATCGGCGTGGGGGAAACAGTTCCGGAGCAGGGATCGGCGTCAGGGAAACAGTTCCGGAGCAGGGATTGGCGTGGGAGAAACAGTCCCGGAGCAGGGATCAGCGTCAGAGAAACAGTCCTGGAGCAGGGATCGGCGTGGGGGAAACAGTCCCGGAGCAGGGATCGCCGTCAGGGAAACAGTCCCAGAGCAGGGATCGGCGTGGGGGAAACAGTCCCGGAGCAGAGATCGGCGTCAGGGAAACAGTCCCGGAGCAGAGATCGGCGTGGGGGAAACAGTCCCAGAGCAGGGAACGCCGTCAGGGAAACAGTCCCGGAGCAGAGATCGGCGTGGGGGAAACAGTCCCGGAGCAGAGATCGGCGTGGGGGAAACTGTTCCAGAGCAGGGATCGGCGTCAGGGAAACAGTCCCGGAGCAGGGATAGGTGTCAGGGAAACAGTCTGGGAGCAGTGATCGGCATCAGGGAAACAGACCCGGAGCAGGGATCGGCGTCAGGGAAACAGTCCCGGAGCAGAAATCGGTGTGGGAAAAACGTCCCAGAGCAGGGATCGGTGTGGGAGAAACAGTCCGGGAGCAGGGATCAGCGTCAGGGAAACAGTCCCGGAGCAGAGATCGGCGTGGGGGAAACAGTCCCGGAGCAGAAATCGGTGTGGGAGAAACAGTCCCGGAGCAGGGATCGGCGTGGGAGAAACAGTCCTGGAGCAGGGATCGGCGTCAGGGAAACAGTCCTGGAGCAGGGATCGGGGTGGGGGAAACAGTCCTGGAGCAGGCATTGGCATCATGGAAACAGTCCCGGAGCAGGAAATGGCGTGAGGGAAACAGTCCCGGAAAAAGGATCGGGGGCATGGAAACAGTCCCGCAACAGGGATCGGCGTGGGGGAAACAGTCCCAGAGCAGGGATCGGCATGTGGGAAACAGTCCCGGAAAAAGGATCGGGGTCATGGAAACAGTCCAAAAACAGGGATCGGCGTGGGGGGAACAGTCCCGGAGCAGTGTTCGGCGTCAGGGAAACAGTCCCGGAGCAGGGATCGGCGTCAGGGAAACAGTCCCGGAGCAGAAATCGGTGTGGGAAAAAAGTCCCAGAGCAGGGATCGGCGTCAGGGAAACAGTCCTGGAGCAGGCATTGGCATCAGGGAAACAGTCCCGGAGCAGGGATCGGCGTGGGGGAGACAGTCCCTGAAAAAGGATCGGGGTCATGGAAACAGTCCCGAAACAGGGATCGGCGTGGGGGAAACAGTCCCGGAGCAGGGATCGGCTTCGGGGAAACAGTCCCGGAGCAGGGATCGGCGTGGGGGAACAATCCCGGAGCAGGGATCGGCATGGGGGAACAATCACGGAGCAGGGATCGGCTTTGGGGAAACAGTCCGGGGGCAGGGATCGGCATCAGGGAAACAATCCCGGAGCAGTGATCGGCTTCGGGGAAACAGTCCCAGAGCAGGGATCGGCGTGGGAGAAACAGTCCCGGAGCAGAAATCGGCATGGAGAAACAGTCCCGGAACAGGGATCGGGTGCATGGAAACAGTCCCGCAACAGGGATCGGCGTGGGGGAAAGAGTCCCGGAGCAGGGATAGGCGTCAGGGAAACAGTCCCGGAGCAGGGATTGGCGTGGGCGAAACAGTCCCGGAACAGGGATCGGCGTGGGGGAAACAGTCCCGGAGCAGGGATCGGCATGCCGGTAACAGTCCCGGAGCAGAGATCGGCGTGGGGGAACCAGTCCCGGAGCAGAGATCGGCGTGGGGGAAACTGTTCCGGAGCAGGGATCGGCGTCAGGGAAACAGTCCCGGAGCAGGGATAGGCGTCAGGGAAACAGACCCGGAAAAAGGATCGGGTTCACGGAAACAGTCCCGAAACAGGGATCGGTGTGTGGGAAACTGTCCCAGAGCAGGGATCGGCGTGTGGGAAACATTCTCGGAGCAGGGATCGGCGTGAGGGAAACAGTCCCGGAAAAAGGATCGGGGTCACGGAAACAGTCCCGAAACAGGGATCGGTGTGGGGGGAACAGTCCCGGAGCAGGGATCAGCGTCAGGGAAACAGTCCCGGAGCAGAGATCGGCATGGGGGAAACAGTCCCGGAGCAGAAATCGGTGTGGGAGAAACAGTCCCGGAGCAGGGATCGGCGTGGGAGAAACAGTCCCGGAGCAGGGATCGGGGTGGGGGAAACAGTCCTGGAGCAGGCATTGGCATCAGGGAAACAGTCCCGGAGCAGGGAATGGCGTGAGGGAAACAGTCCCGGAAAAAGGATCGGGGGCATGGAAACAGTCCCGCAACAGGGATCGGCGTGGGGGAAACAGTCCCGGAGCAGGGATCGCCGTCAGGGAAACAGACCCGGAGCAGAGATCGGCGTGGGGGAAACTGTTCCAGAGCAGAGATCGGCGTGGGGGAAACTGTTCCAGAGCAGGGATCGGCATCAGGGAAACAGTCCCGGAAAAAGGATCGGGGGCATGGAAACAGTCCCGCAACAGGGATCGGCCTGGGCGAAACAGTCCCGGAGCAGTGATCGGCGTCAGAGAAACAGTCCTGGAGCAGGGATCAGCATCAGAGAAACAGTCCTGGAGCAGGGATCAGCGTGGCGGAAACAGTCCTGGAGCAGGGATCAGCGTGGGGGAAACAGTCCCGGAGCAGGGATCGGCGTCAGAGAAACAGTCCTGGAGCAGGGATCAGCGTGGCGGAAACAGTCCTGGAGCAGGGATCAGCGTGGGGGAAACATTCCTGGAGCAGGGATCGGTGTCAGGGTAACATTCCCAGAGCAGAGATCGGCGTGGGGGTAACAGTCCCGGAGCAGGGATCAGCGTGGGGGAAACAGTCCTGGAGCAGGGATCGGTGTCAGGGTAACATTCCCAGAGCAGGGATCAGCGTGGGGGTAACAGTCCTGGAGCAGGGATCGCCTTCAGGAAACAGTCCCGGGGCAGGGATCGGGGTCAGGGAAACAGTCCTGGAGCAGGGATCGGGGTCAGGGAAACAGCCCTGGAGCAGAGATCGGGGTCACAGAAACAGTCCTGAAACAGGGATCGGCATGGGGGAAACAGTCCCGGAGCAGGGATCGGGGTCACAGAAACAGTCCTGAAACAGGGATCGGCCTCAGGGAAACAGTCCCAGAGCAGGGATCGACGTGGGCGAAACAGTCCCGGAGCAGGGATCGGCCTGGGGGAAACAGTCCCGGAGCAGGGATCGTCTACGGGAAATAGCCCCGGGGCAGGGATCGGCGTGTGGGAAACACTCCCGGAAAAAGGATCGGGGTCACGGAAACAGTCCGGGAGCAGGGATCGGCATGTGGGAAACAATCCCGGAGCAGGGATTGGGGTCACGGAAACTGTCCCGAAACAGGGATCAGCCTCAGGGAAACAGTCCCAGAGGAGTACTTGGAGTGGGGGAAACAGTCTCAGAGCAGGGATCGGGGTGGGGAAAACAGTCCCGGAGCAGGGATTGTCATCAGGGAAACAGTCCTGGAGCAGGGACCGGCGTGCGGGAAACAGTCCCGGAGCAGGGATCGGCGTGGCGGTAACAGTCCCGGTGCAGGGATCGGCGTGGGCGAAACAGTCCCGGAGCAGGGATCGGGGTCAGGGTAACATTCCCGGAGCAGGGATCGACGTGGGGGAAACAGTCCCGGAGCAGGGATCGGGGTCAGGGTAACATTCCCGGAGCAGGGATCGGGGTGGGGGAAACAGTCCCGGAGCAGGGATCGGCGTGGGGGAACAATCACAGAGCAGGGATCGGCGTGGGGGAAACAGTCCCGGAGCAGAGATCGGCATGGAGAAACAGTCCCGGAACAGGGATCGACGTGGGGGAAACAGTCCCGGAGCAGGGATCGGCATGCCGGTAACAGTCCCGGAGCAGAGATCGGCGTGGGGGAAACTGTTCCAGAGCAGGGATCGGCATCAGGGAAACAGTCCCGGAGCAGGGATAGGCGTCAGGGAAACAGTCTGGGAGCAGTGATCGGCATCAGGGAAACAGACCCGGAGCAGGGATCGGCGTCAGGGAAGCAGTCCCGGAGCAGGGATCGGCGTCAGGGAAACAGTCCCAGAGCAGGGATCGGCATCAGGGAAACAGTCCCGGAGCAGGGATCGGCCTGGGCGAAACAGTCCCGGAGCAGTGATCGGCGTCAGAGAAACAATCCTGGAGCAGGGATCAGCGTGGGGGAAACAGTCCCGGAGCAGGAATCGGCGTCAGAGAAACAGTCCTGGAGCAGGGATCAGCGTCAGAGAAACAGTCCTGGAGCAGGGATCAGCGTGGCGGAAACAGTCCTGGAGCAGGGATCAGCGTCAGGGAAACAGTCCCGGAGCAGAGATCGGCGTGGGGGAAACAGTCCCGGAGCAGAAATCGGTGTGGGAGAAACAGTCCCGGAGCAGGGATCAGCGTCAGGGAAACAGTCCCGGAGCAGAGATCGGCGTGGGGGAAACAGTCCCGGAGCAGAAATCGGTGTGGGAGAAACAGTCCCGGAGCAGGAATAGTCGTGGGAGAAACAGTCCCGGAGCAGGGATCGGCGTCAGGGAAACAGTCCTGGAGCAGGGATCAGCGTCAGGGAAACAGTCCCGGAGCAGAGATCGGCGTGGGGGAAACAGTCCCGGAGCTGAAATCGGTGTGGGAGAAACAGTCCCGGAGCAGGGATCAGCGTCAGGGAAACAGTCCCGGAGCAGAGATCGGCATGGGGGAAACAGTCCCGGAGCAGAAATCGGTGTGGGAGAAACAGTCCCGGAGCAGGGATCGGCGTGGGAGAAACAGTCCCGGAGCAGGGATCGGCGTCAGGGAAACAGTCCTGGAGCAGGGATCGGGGTGGGGGAAACAGTCCTGGAGCAGGGAATGGCGTGAGGGAAACAGTCCCGGAAAAAGGATCGGGGGCATGGAAACAGTCCCGGAGCAGAGATCGGCATGGGGGAAACTGTTCCAGAGCAGGGATAGGCGTCAGGGAAACAGTCTGGGAGCAGTGATCGGCATCAGGGAAACAGACCCGGAGCAGGGATCGGCGTCAGGGAAGCAGTCCCGGAAAAAGGATCGGATTCACGGAAACAGTCCCGAAACAGGGATCGGCGTGTGGGAAACTGTCCCAGAGCAGGGATCGGCGTGTGGGAAACAGTCCCGGAAAAAGGATCGGGGTCACGGAAACAGTCCCAAAACAGGGATCGGCGTGGGGGGAACAGTCCCGGAGCAGTGTTCGGCGTCAGGGAAACAGTCCCGGAGCTGGGATCGGCGTGGGGGAACCAGTCCCGGAGCAGTGTTCGGCATCAGGGAAACAGACCCGGAGCAGGGATCGGCGTCAGGGAAACAGTCCCGGAGCAGAAATCGGTGTGGGAAAAACGTCCCAGAGCAGGGATCGGCGTCAGGGAAACAGTCCTGGAGCAGGCATTGGCATCAGGGAAACAGTCCCGGAGCAGGGATCGGCGTGGGGGAGACAGTCCCTGAAAAAGGATCGGGGTCATGGAAACAGTCCCGAAACAGGGATTGGCGTGGGGGAAACTGTCCCGGAGCAGGGATCGGCTTCGGGGAAACAGTCCCGGAGCAGGGATCGGCGTGGGGGAACAATCCCGAAACAGGGATCGGCGTGGGGAACAATCACGGAGCAGGGATCGGATTTGGGGAAACAGTCCGAGGGCAGGGATCGGCATCAGGGAAACAGTCCCAGAGCAGGGATCGGCGTGGGAGAAACAGTCCCGGAGCAGGGATCGGCGTGGGGGAAAGAGTCCCGGAGCAGGGATAGGCGTCAGGGAAACAGTCCCGGAGCAGGGATTGGCGTGGGGGAAACAGTCCTGGAGCAGGGATCGGTGTCAGGGTAACATTCCCAGAGCAGGGATCGGCGTGGGGGTAACAGTCCCGGAGCAGGGATCGGCGTGGGCGAAACAGTCCCGGAGCAGGGATCGGCGTGGGGAAAACAGTCCCGGAGCAGAGATCGGCATCAGGGAAACAGTCCCGGAATAGGGATCGGCGTGGGGGAAACAGTCCCGGAGCAGAGATCGGCATGGAGAAACAGTCCCGGAACAGGGATCGGCGTGGGGGAAACAGTCCCAGAGCAGGGATCGGCATGCCGGTAACAGTCCCGGAGCAGAGATCGGCGTGGGGGAAACAGTCCCGGAGCAGAGATCGGCGTGGGGGAAACTGTTCCGGAGCAGGGATCGGTGTCAGGGAAACAGTCCTGGAGCAGGGATAGGCGTCAGGGAAACAGACCCGGAAAAAGGATCGGGTTCACGGAAACAGTCCCGAAACAGGGATCGGTGTGTGGGAAACTGTCCCAGAGCAGGGATCGGCGTGTGGGAAACATTCTCGGAGCAGGGATCGGCGTGAGGGAAACAGTCCCGGAAAAAGGATCGGGGTCACGGAAACAGTCCCGAAACAGGGATCGGTGTGGGGGGAACAGTCCCGGAGCAGTGATCGGCCTGGGGGAAACAGTCCCGGAGCAGGGATCAGCGTCAGGGAAACAGTCCCGGAGCAGAGATCGGCGTGGGGGAAACAGTCCCGGAGCAGAAATCGGTGTGGGAGAAACAGTCCCGGAGCAGGGATCGGCGTGGGAGAAACAGTCCCGGAGCAGGGATCGGCGTGGGAGAAACAGTCCCGGAGCAGGGATTGGCGTTGGAGAAACAGTCCCGGAGCAGGGATCGGCGTCAGGGAAACAGTCCTGGAGCAGGGATTGGGGTGGGGGAAACAGTCCTGGAGCAGGCATTGGCATCAGGGAAACAGTCCCGGAGCAGGGAATGGCGTGAGGGAAACAGTCCCGGAAAAAGGATCGGGGGCATGGAAACAGTCCCGCAACAGGGATCGGCGTGGGGGAAACAGTCCCGGAGCAGGGATCGCCGTCAGGGAAACAGACCTGCAGCAGAGATCGGCGTGGGGGATACTGTTCCAGAGCAGAGATCGGCGTGGGGGAAACAGTCCCGGAGCAGAAATCGGTGTGGGAGAAACAGTCCCGGAGCAGGGATCGGCGTGGGAGAAACAGTCCCGGAGCAGGGATCGGCGTCAGGGAAACAGTCCTGGAGCAGGGATCGCGGTGGGGGAAACAGTCCTGGAGCAGGCATTGGCATCAGGGAAACAGTCCCGGAGCAGGGAATGGCGTGAGGGAAACAGTCCCGGAAAAAGGATCGGGGGCATGGAAACAGTCCCGCAACAGGGATCGGCATGGGGGAAACAGTCCCAGAGCAGGGATCGCCGTCAGGGAAACAGACCCGGAGCAGAGATCGGCGTGGGGGAGACTGTTCCAGAGCAGGGATCGGCGTCAGGGAAACAGTCTGGGAGCAGTGATCGGCATCAGGGAAACAGACCCGGAGCAGGGATCGGCGTCAGGGAAACAGTCTGGGAGCAGTGATCGGCATCAGGGAAACAGACCCGGAGCAGGGATCGGCATGGGGGAAACAGTCCCGGAGCAGGGATCGGCGTCAGGGAAACAGTCCCAGAGCAGGGATCGGCATCAGGGAAACAGTCCCGGAGCAGGGATCGGCCTGGGCGAAACAGTCCCGGAGCAGTGATCGGCGTCAGAGAAACAGTCCTGGAGCAGGGATCAACGTCAGAGAAACAGTCCTGGAGCAGGGATCAGCGTGGCGGAAACAGTCCTGGAGCAGGGATCAGCGTGGGGGAAACATTCCTGGAGCAGGGATCGGTGTCAGGGTAACATTCCCAGAGCAGGGATCGGCGTGGGGGTAACAGTCCCGGAGCAGGGATCAGCGTGGGGGAAACAGTCCTGGAGCAGGGATCGGTGTCAGGGTAACATTCCCAGAGCAGGGATCAGCGTGGGGGTAACAGTCCTGGAGCAGGGATCGCCTTCGGGAAACAGTCCCGGAGCAGGGATCGGGGTCAGGGAAACAGCCCTGGAGCAGAGATCGGGGTCACAGAAACAGTCCTGAAACAGGGATCGGCCTCAGGGAAACAGTCCCGGAGCAGGGATCGACGTGGGCGAAACAGTCCCGGAGCAGGGATCGGCCTGGGGGAAACAGTCCCGGAGCAGGGATCGTCTTCGCGAATTAGCCCCGGGGCAGGGATCGGCGTGTGGGAAACACTCCCGGAAAAAGGATCGGGGTCACGGAAACAGTCCGGGAGCAGGGATCGGCATGTGGGAAACAATCCCGGAGCAGGGATTGGCGTCACGGAAACAGTCCCGAAACAGGGATCAGCCTCAGGGAAACAGTCCCGGAGCAGAGATCGGCGTGCGGGAAACAGTCCCGGAGCAGGGATTGTCATCAGGGAAACAGTCCTGGAGCAGGGACCGGCGTGCGGGAAACAGTCCCGGAGCAGGGATCGGCGTGGCGGTAACAGTCCCGGAGCAGGGATCGGCGTGGGCGAAACAGTCCCGGAGCAGGGATCGGGGTCAGGGTAACATTCCCGGAGCAGAGATCGGGGTGGGGGAAACAGTCCCGGAGCAGGGATCGGCGTGGGGGAAACAGTCCCGGAGCAGAGATCGGCATCAGGGAAACAGTCCCGGAACAGGGATCGACGTGGGGGAAACAGTCCCGGAGCAGGGATCGGCATGCCGGTAACAGTCCCGGAGCAGAGATCGGCGTGGGGGAAACAGTCCCGGAGCAGAGATCGGCGTGGGGGAAACTGTTCCGGAGCAGGGATTGGCACCAGGGAAACAGTCCGGGAGCTGTGATCGGCATCAGGGAAACAGATCCGGAGCAGGGATCGGCGTCAGGGAAGCAGTCCCGGAAAAAGGATCGGGTTCACGGAAACAGTCCCGAAACAGGGATCGGCGTGTGGGAAACTGTCCCAGAGCAGGGATCGGCGTGTGGGAAACATTCTCGGAGCAGGGATCGGCGTGAGGGAAACAGTCCCGGAAAAAGGATCGGGGTCACGGAAACAGTCCCGAAACAGGGATCGGTGTGTGGGGAACAGTCCCGGAGCAGTGATCGGCCTGGGGGAAACAGTCCCGGAGCAGGGATCAGCGTCAGGGAAACAGTCCCGGAGCAGAGATCGGCGTGGGGGAAACAGTCCTGGAGCAGGCATTGGCATCAGGGAAACATTCCCAGAGCAGGGATCGGCGTGGCGGTAACAGTCCCGCAACAGGGATCGGCGTGGGGGAAACAGTCCCGGAGCAGGGATCGGCGTGGGAGAAACAGTCCCGGAGCAGGGATCGCCGTCAGGGAAACAGTCCCGGAGCAGAGATCGGCGTGGGGGAAACAGTCCCGGAGCAGAGATCGGCGTGGGGGAAACTGTTCCAGAGCAGGGATCGGCGTCAGGGAAACAGTCCCGGAGCAGGGATGGGTGTCAGGGAAACAGTCTGGGAGCAGTGATCGGCATCAGGGAAACAGACCCGGAGCAGGGATCGGCGTCAGGGAAGCAGTCCCGGAAAAATGATCGGGTTCACGGAAACAGTCCCGAAACAGGGATCCGCGTGTGGGAAACTGTCCCAGAGCAGGGATCGGCGTGTGGGAAACAGTCCCGGAAAAAGGATCGGGGTCACGGAAACAGTCCCAAAACAGGGATCGGCGTGGGGGGAACAGTCCCGGAGCAGTGTTCGGCGTCAGGGAAACAGTCCCGGAGCAGGGATCGGCGTCAGGGAAACAGTCCCGGAGCAGAAATCGGTGTGGGAGCAACAGTCCCGGAGCAGGGATCGGCGTGGGAGAAACAGTCCTGGAGCAGGGATCGGCGTCAGGGAAACAGTCCCGGAGCAGGGATCGGCGTGGGAGAAACAGTCCCGGAGCAGGGATCGGCGTCAGGGAAACAGTCCTGGAGCAGGGATCGGGGTGGGGGAAACAGTCCTGGAGCAGGCATTGGCATCATGGAAACAGTCCCGGAGCAGGGAATGGCGTGAGGGAAACAGTCCCGGAAAAAGGATCGGGGGCATGGAAACAGTCCCGCAACAGGGATCGGCATGGGGGAAACAGTCCCGGAGCAGGGAATGGCGTCCGGGAAACAGTCCTGGAGCAGGGATCAGCATGGGGGAAACAGTCCCGGAACAGGGATCGACGTGGGGGAAACAGTCCCGGAGCAGGGATCGGCGTGGGGGAAACAGTCCCGGAGCAGGCATTGGCATCAAGGAAACAGTCCCGGAGCAGGGAATGGCGTGATGAAACAGTCCCAGAAAAAGGATCGGGGGCATGGAAACAGTCCCGCAACAGGGATCGGCGTGGGGGAAACAGTCCCGGAGCAGGGATCGCCGTCAGTGAAACAGTCCCGGATCAGAGATCGGCATGGGGGAAACAGACCCGGAGCAGGGATCGGCGTCAGGGAAGCAGTCCCGGAAAAAGGATCGGGTTCACGGAAACAGTCCCGAAACAGGGATCGGCGTGTGGGAAACTGTCCCAGAGCAGGGATCGGCGTGTGGGAAACAGTCCCGGAAAAAGGATCGGGGTCACGGAAACAGTCCCAAAACAGGGATCGGAGTGGGGGGAACAGTCCCGGAGCAGTGTTCGGCGTCAGGGAAACAGTCCCGGAGCTGGGATCGGCGTGGGGGAACCAGTCCCGGAGCAGTGTTCGGCGTCAGGGAAACAGTCCCGGAGCAGGGATCGGCGTCAGGGAAACAGTCCCGGAGCAGAAATCGGTGTGGGAAAAACGTCCCAGAGCAGGGATCGGCGTCAGGGAAACAGTCCTGGAGCAGGCATTGGCATCAGGGAAACAGTCCCGGAGCAGGGATCGGCGTGGGGGAGACAGTCCCTGAAAAAGGATCGGGGTCATGGAAACAGTCCCGAAACAGGGATTGGCGTGGGGGAAACTGTCCCGGAGCAGGGATCGGCTACGGGGAAACAGTCCCGGAGCAGGGATCAGCGTGGGGGAACAATCACGGAGCAGGGGTCGGCTTTGGGGAAACAGTCCGGGGGCAGGGATCGGCATCAGGGAAACAATCCCGGAGCAGTGATCGGCGTGGGAGAAACAATCCCGGAGCAGGGACCGGCGTGCGGGAAACAGTCCCGGAGCAGGGATCGGCGTGGGCGAAACAGTCCCGGAGCAGAGATCGGCATCAGGGAAACAGTCCCGGAACAGGGATCGGCGTGGGGGAAACAGTCCCGGAGCAGAGATCGGCATGGAGAAACAGTCCCGGAACAGGGATCGACGTGGGGGAAACAGTCCCGGAGCAGGGATCGGCATGCCGGTAACAGTCCCGGAGCAGAGATCGGCGTGGGGGAAACAGTCCCGGAGCAGAGATCGGCGTGGGGGAAACTGTTCCGGAGCAGCGATCGGCGCCAGGGAAACAGTCCGGGAGCTGTGATCGGCATCAGGGAAACAGACCCGGAGCAGGGATAGGCGTCAGGGAAACAGTCCGGGAGCTGTGATCGGCATCAGGGAAACAGATCCGGAGCAGGGATCGGCGTCAGGGAAGCAGTCCCGGAAAAAGGATCGGGTTCACGGAAACAGTCCCGAAACAGGGATCGGCGTGTGGGAAACTGTCCCAGAGCAGGGATCGGCGTGTGGGAAACATTCTCGGAGCAGGGATCGGCGTGAGGGAAACAGTCCCGGAAAAATGATCGGGGTCACGGAAACAGTCCCGAAACAGGGATCGGTGTGGGGGGAACAGTCCGGGAGCAGTGATCGGCCTGGGGGAAACAGTCCCGGAGCAGGGATCAGCGTCAGGGAAACAGTCCCGGAGCAGAGATCGGCATGGGAGAAACAGTCCCGGAGCAGAAATCGGTGTGGGAGAAACAGTCCCGGAGCAGGGATCGGCGTGGGAGAAACAGTCCCGGAGTAGGGATCGGCGTGGGAGAAACAGTCCCGGAGCAGGGATCGGCGTCAGGGAAACAGTCCTGGAGCAGGGATCGGGGTGGGGGAATCAGTCCTGGAGCAGGGAATGGCGTGAGGGAAACAGTCCCGGAAAAAGGATCGGGGGCATGGAAACAGTCCCGGAGCAGAGATCGGCATGGGGGAAACTGTTCCAGTGCAGGGATCGGCGTCAGGGAAACAGTCCCGGAGCAGGGATAGGCGTCAGGGAAACAGTCTGGGAGCAGTGATCGGCATCAGGGAAACAGACCCGGAGCAGGGATCGGCGTCAGGGAAGCAGTCCCGGAAAAAGGATCGGGTTCACGGAAACAGTCCCGAAACAGGGATCGGCGTGTGGGAAACTGTCCCAGAGCAGGGATCGGCGTGTGGGAAACATTCTTGGAGCAGGGATCGGCGTGAGGGAAACAGTCCCGGAAAAAGGATCGGGGTCACGGAAACAGTCCCAAAACAGGGATCGGTGTGGGGGGAACAGTCCCGGAGCAGAGATCGGCATGGGGGAAACAGTCCCGGAGCAGAGATCGGCGTGCGGGAAACTGTTCCAGAGCAGGGATCGGCGTCAGGGAAACAGTCCCGGAGCAGGGATAGGCGTCAGGGAAACAGTCTGGGAGCAGTGATCGGCATCAGGGAAACAGACCCGGAGCAGGGATCGGCGTCAGGGAAGCAGTCCCGGAAAAATGATCGGGTTCACGGAAACATTCCCAAAACAGGGATCGGCGTGGGGGGAACAGTCCCGGAGCAGTGTTCGGCGTCAGGGAAACAGTCCCGGAGCAGGGATCGGCGTGGGGGAACCAGTCCCGGAGCAGTGTTCGGCGTGGGGGAAACAGTCCCGGAGCAGGGATCGTCTTCGGGAAATAGTCCCAGAGCAGGGATCGGCGTGTGGGAAACAGTCCCGGAAAAAGGATCGGGGTCACGGAAACATTCCCAAAACAGGGATCGGCGTGGGGGGAACAGTCCCGGAGCAGTGTTCGGCGTCAGGGAAACAGTCCCGGAGCAGGGATCGGCGTGGGGGAACCAGTCCCGGAGCAGTGTTCGGCGTCAGGGAAACAGTCCCGGAGCAGGGATCGGCGTCAGAGAAACAGTCCCGGAGCAGAAATCGGTGTGGGAAAAACGTCCCAGAGCAGGGATCGGCGTCAGGGAAACAGTCCTGGAGCAGGCATTGGCATCAGGGAAACAGTCCCGGAGCAGGGATCGGCGTGGGGGAGACAGTCCCTGAAAAAGGATCGGGGTCATGGAAACAGTCCCGAAACAGGGATCGGCGTGGGGGAAACTGTCCCGGAGCAGGGATCGGCTTCGGGGAAACAGTCCCGGAGCAGGGATCGGCGTGGGGAAACAATCCCGGAGCCGGGATCGGCTTTGGGGAAACAGTTCCGGAGCAGTGGTCGGCTTTGGGGAAACAGTCCCGGAGCAGTGATCGGCGTGGGGGAACAATCCTGGAGCAGGGATCGGCATCATGGAAACAGTCCTAAAGCAGGGATCGGCATCAGGGAAACAGTCCCGGAGCAGGGATCAGCGTCAGAGAAACAGTCCTGGAGCAGGGATCGGCGTGGGGGAAAGAATCCCGGAGCAGGGATCGGCGCTAGAGAAACAGTCCTGGAGCAGGGATCGGCATGGGGGAAAGAGTCCCGGAACAGGGATCAGCATGGGGGAAACAGTCCCGGAGCAGGGATTGGCGTCAGGGAAACAGTCCGGGAGCAGTGATCGGCATCAGGGAAACAGAGCCGGAGCAGGGATCGGCGTCAGGGAAACAGTCCCGGAGCAGAGATCGCTGTCAGGGTAACATTCCCAGAGCAGGGATCGGCGTGGGGGTAACAGTCCCGGTGCAGGGATTGTCGTCAGGGATACAGTCCCGGAGCAAGGATCGGTGTCAGGGTAACATTCCCAGAGCAGGGATCGGCGTGGGGGTAACAGTCCCGGTGCAGGGATTGGCGTCAGGGATACAGTCCCGCAGCAGGGATCGGTGTCAGGGTAACATTCCCAGAGCAGGGATCGGCGTGGGGGTAACAGTCCTGGAGCAGGGATCGCCTTCAGGATACAGTCCCGGGGCAGGGATCGGGGTCAGGGAAACAGTCCCGGAGCAGGGATCGGGGTCACGGAAACAGTCCTGAAACAGGGATCGGCCTCAGGGAAACAATCCCGGAGCAGGGATCGGCGTGGGGGTTACAGTCCCTGAGCAGGGATCGGCATGTGCAAAACAGTCCCGGAGCAGGGATCGGCTTCGGGGAAACAGTCCCGGAGCAGTGATCGGCGTGGGGGAAACAGTCCCGGAGCAGGGATCGTCTTCGGTAAATAGTCCCGGGGCAGGGATCGGCATGTGGGAAACAGTACCGGAAAAAGGATCGGGGTCACGGAAACAGACCGGGAGCAGGGATCGGCATGTGGGAAACAGTCCTGGAGTAGGGATCAGGGTCACGGAAACAGTCCCGAAACAGAGATCGGCCTCAGGGAAACAGTCCTGGAGCAGGGATCGGCGTGGGGGAGACAGTCCCGGAAAAGGGATCGGCTTCAGGGAAACAGTCCCGGAGCAGGGACCGGCGTGGGGGAAACATCCCGGAAAAAGGATCGGTGTCAGGGAAACAGTCCCGGAGCAGTGATCGGCGTGGGGGAAACTGACCTGGAGCAGGGATCAGCGTGGGGGAAACAGTCCCGGAGCAGGGAAGGGCGTGGCGGAAACAGTCCCGGAGCAGGGTTCAGCGTCATGGAAACAGTCCCGGAGCAGGGATCGGTGTGCGGGAAACAGTCCCGGAGCAGGGATCGGTGTGGGCGAAACAGTCCCGGAGCAGGGATCGGCGTGGGGGAAACAGTCCTGGAGCTGGGATCGGGGTCAGGGTAACATTCCCGGAGCAGGGATCTGCGTGTTGGTAACAGTCCCGGAGCAGGGATCTGTGTGGGGGAAACAGTCCCGGAAAAAGGATTGGTGTCAGTGAAACAGTCCCGGAGTAGGGATCGGTGTGGGGGAAACAGTCCCGGATAAAGGATTGGTGTCAGTGAAACAGTCCCGGAGCAGGGAACAGCGTGGCGGAAACAGTCCCGGAGCAGGGTTCGGCGTGGGGGAGAAAAGTCCCGGAGCAGGGATCGGCGTGGGGGAAACAATCCCGGAGCAGAGATCGGCGTGGGGGAAACAGTCCCGGAAAAAGGATCGGGGTAACGGAAAAATTCCCGAAACTGCAATCGGCCTCAGGGAAACAGTCCCGGAGCAGGGATCGGCCTGGGGGAATCATTCTCGGAACAGGGATCGGCTTCAGGGAAACAGTCCCGGGGCAGGGGTCGGCGTGGGGGAAACAGTCCCGGAGCAGGGATCGGCATCAGGGAAACAGTCCCGGAGCAGGGATCGGCATGGAGAAACAGTCCCGGAGCAGGGATCGGCCTGGGGGAACCATTCTCGGAACAGGGATCGGCTTCAGGGAAACAGTCCTGGAGCAGGGATCGGCATCAGGGAAACAGTCCCGGAGCAGGGATCGGCTTCAGGGAAACAGTCCTGGAGCAGGGATCGGCTTCAGGGAAACAGTCCTGGAGCAGGGATCGGCATCAGGGAAACAGTCCCGGAGCAGAGACCGAAGTCAGGGAAACAGTCCCGGAGCAGAGATCGGCGTCAGGGAAACAGTCCCGGAGCAGGGAACGGCGTCCGGGAAAAAGTCCCAGAACAGGGATCGGCGTGGGGGAAACATTCTCGGAGCAGGGATCGGCGTGGGGGAAACAGACCCGGAGCAGGGATCGGCATCATGTAAACTATCCCGGATCAGGAATCGGCGAGGTGGAAACAGTCCCGGCGCAGGGATCGGCGTCAGGGAAATAATCCCGGAGCAGGGATCGGCGTGTGTGAAACAGTCTCGGAGCAGGGATCAGCGTCAGGAAAACAGTCCTGGAGCAGGGATCGGCTTCAGGGAAACAGTCCTGGAGCAGGGATCGGCATCATCGTAAACAGTCCCGGATCAGGAATCGGCGAGGTGGAAACAGTCCTGGAGCAGGGATCGGCATCAGGGAAACAGTTCCGGAGCATGGATCGGAGTCAGGGAAACAGTCCCGGAGCATGAATCAGAGTCAGTGAAACAGTCCCGGAGCAGGGAACAGTGTGGGAGAAACAGTCCCGGTGCAGGGATCGGCGTCAGGGAAACAGTCCCGGAGCAGGGATCGGGGTGGGGGATACAGTCCTGGAGCAGGGAACGGTGTGGGAGAAACAGTCCCGGTGCAGGGATCGGCATCAGGGAAACAGTCCTGGAGCAGGGATCGGAGTCAGGGAAACAGTTTCAGAGCAGGGATCGGCGTGGGGGGTAACAGTCCCGGAGCAGGGATCGGTGTCATGGAAACAGTCCCGGAGCAGGGATCGGCGTGGAGAAACAGTCCCAGAGCAGGGATCGGCGTGGTGAAAACAGTCACGGAGCAGGGATCGGCGTCAGGGAAACAGTCCCAGAGCAGGGATCGGCATGGAGAAACAGTCGCGGAGCAGGGATCGCCTTTGAGAAACAGTCCCGGAGCAGAGATCGGCTTCGGGGAAACAGTCCCAAAACAGGGATCGGCGTCATGGAAACAGTCCCAGAGCAGGGATCGGCATCATGGAAACAGTCCCGGAGCAGGGATCGGCGTGGGGGAAACAGTCCTGGAGCAGGGATCGGCATCAGGGAAACAGTCCCGGAGCAGGGAACGGCGTGGGGGAAACAGTCCCGGTGCAGGGATCGGAATCAGGGAAATAGTTTCGGAGCAGGGATCGGCGTGGGGGAAACAGTCCCGGTGCAGGGAACGGCGTGGGGGAAACAGTCCCGGTGCAGGGATCGGAATCAGGGAAATAGTTTCGGAGCAGGGATCGACGTGGGGGAAACAGTCCTGGAGCAGGGATCGGAGTCAGGGAAATAGTTTCGGAGCAGGGATCGGCGTGGGGATAACAGTCCCGGAGCAGGCATCGGTGTCATGGAAACAGTCGCGGAGCAGGGATCGCCTTTGAGAAACAGTCCCGGAGCAGGGATCGGCTACGGGGAAACAGTCGCGGAGCAGGGATCAGCGTGGGGGTAACAGTCCCGGAGCAGGGATCAGCGTGTGGGAAACAGTCCCGGAGCTGGGATCGGAGTCAGCGTAACATTCCCGGAACAGGGATCGGCATGGAGAAACTGTCCCGGAGCAGGGATCGGTGTCAGGGTAGCATTCCCAGAGCAGGGATCGGCGTGGGGGTAACAGTCCTGGAGCAGGGATCGGTGTCATGGAAACAGTCCCGGAGCAGGGATCGGTGTCATGGAAACAGTCCCGGAGCAGGGATCGGCATGGAGAAACAGTCCCGGAGCAGGGATCGGTGTCATGGAAACAGTCCTGGAGCAGGGATCGTCATCTGGTAAACAGTCCCGGAGCAGGGATCGGCGTGGGGGAAACAGTCCCGGTGCAGGGATCGGCATCAGGGAAACAGTCCTGGAGCAGGGATCGACGTGGGGGAAACAGTCCTGGAGCAGGGATCGGAGTCAGGGAAACAGTTTCGGAGCAGGGATCGGCGTGTGGGTAACAGTCCCGGAGCAGGCATCGGTGTCATGGAAACAGTCGCGGAGCAGGGATCGCCTTTGAGAAACAGTCCCGGAGCAGGGATCGGCTACGGGGAAACAGTCGTGGAGCAGGGATCAGCGTGGGGGAAACAGTCCCGGAGCAGGGATCGGTGTCAGGGTAACATTCCCAGAGCAGGGATCGGCGTGGGGGAAACAGTCCCGGAGCTGGGATCGGCGTGGGGGAAACAGTCCCGGAGCAGGGATCGGTGTCAGGGTAACATTCCCAGAGCAGGGATCGGCGTGGGGGTAACAGTCCCGGAGCAGGGATCGCCTTTGGGAAACAGTCCCGGAGCAGGGATCGGCGTGTGTGAAACAGTCTCGGAGCAGGGATCAGCGTCAGGAAAACAGTCCTGGAGCAGGGATCGGCGTTGGGGAACAGTCCCGGAGCATGGATAGGAGTCAGGGAAACAGTCCCGGAGCATGAATCGGAGTCAGTGAAACAGTCCCGGAGCAGGGATCGGCGTTGGGGTAACAGTCCCGGAGCAGGGATCGGAGTCAGGGAAACAGTCCCGGAGTAGGGATCGGCATCAGGGAAACAGTTCCGGAGCATGGATCGGAGTCAGTGAAACAGTCCTGGAGCTGGGATCGGCATGGGGACAACAGTCGCGGAGCAGGGATCGCCGTCAGGGAAACAGTCCTGGAGCAGGAATCAGCATCAGAGAGACAGTCCTGGAGTAGGTATCAGCATCTGGGAAACAGGCCCAGATCAGGGATCGGTGTGGGGGAAACAGTCCCGGAAAAAGGATTGGTGTCAGTGAAACAGTCCCGGAGTAGGGATCGGTGTGGGGGAAACAGTCCCGGATAAAGGATTGGTGTCAGTGAAACAGTCCCGGAGCAGGGAACGGCGTGGGGGAGAAAAGTCCCGGAGCAGGGATCGGCGTGGGGGAAACAGTCCCGGAGCTGGGATCGGCGTGGAGGAAACAGTTCTGGAGCAGGGATCGGAGTCAGGGAAACAGTCCCGGAGCAGGGATCGGTGTCATGGAAACAGTCCCGGAACAGGGATCGGCACGGAGAAACTGTCCCGGAGCAGGGATCGGCATCAGGGAAACAGTCCCGGAGCACGGATCGGTGTGGGGGAAACAGTCCCGGAGCAGGGATCGGCGTCAGGGAAACAGTCCAGGAGAAGGGATCGGCGTCAGGGAAACAGTCCCGGAGCAGGGATCGGCTACGGGGAAACAGTCGCGGAGAAGGGATCGCCTTTGAGAAACAGTCCCGGAGCAGAGATCGGCTTCGGGGAAACAGTCCCAAAACAGGGATCGGCGTCAGGGAAACAGTCCCAGAGCAGGGATCGGTGTCATGGATACAGTCCCGGAGCAGGGATCGGTGTGGCGGAAACAGTCCCGGAGCAGGGATCGGCGTCAGGGAAACAGTCCCGGAGCAGGGATCGGCATCAGGGAAACAGTCCTGGAGCAGGGATCGGCATCAGGGAAACAGTCCTGGAGCAGGGACCGGAGTCAGGGAAACGGTTTCGGAGCAGGGATCGGCGTGGGGGTAACAGTCCCGGAGCAGGGATCGGTGTCATGGAAACAGTCCCGGAGCAGGGATCGGCATGGAGGAACAGTCCCAGAGCAGGGATCGGCATCATGGAAACAGTCCCGGAGCAGGGATCGGCATCAGGGAAACAGTCCTGGAGCAGGGATCGGCATCAGGGAAACAGTCCCGGAACAGGGGTCAGCGTGGGAGAAACAGTCTCGGAGCAGGGATCGGCGTCAGGGAAACAGTTCCGGAGCAGGGATCAGCATGGGAGAAACAGTCCCGGAATAGGGATCGACGTGGGGGAAACAGTCCCAGAGCAGGGATCGGCGTCAGGGAAACAGTCCCAGAACAGGGATCAGCGTCAGGGAAACAGTCCCGGAGCAGGGATCGGTGTGGCGGTAACAGTCCCGGAGCAGCGATCGGCGTCAGGGAAACAGACCCGGAGCAGGGATCGGTGTGGCGGAAACAGTCCCGGAGCAGTGATCGGCATCAGGGAAACAGTCCTAGAGCAGGGATCGGCATCAGGAAACAGTCCCGGAACGGTGATCAGCGTGGGAGAAACAGTCCCGGAACAGGGATCAGCGTGGGAGAAACAGTCCCGGAACAGGGATCGGCGTGGGGGAAACAGTCCCGGAGCAGGGATCGGCGTCAGGGAAACAGTTCCGGAGCAGAGATCGGCGTTAGGGAAACAGTCCCGGAACAGGGATCAGCGTGGGAGAAACAGTCCCGGAACAGGGATCAGCGTCAGGGAAACAGTCCCGGAGCAGGGATCGGGGTGGGGGATACAGTCCCGGAGCAGGGAACGGTGTGGGAGAAACAGTCCTGGTGCAGGGATCGGCATCAGGGAAACAGTCCTGGAGCAGGGATCGGAGTCAGGGAAACAGTTTCGGAGCAGGGATCGGCGTGGGGGAAACAGTCCCGAAGCAGGGATCGGAGTCAGGGAAACAGTTTCGGAGCAGGGATCGGCGTGGGGGTAACAGTCCCGGAGCAGGGATCGGCGTCAGCGAAACAGTTCCGGAGCAGAGATCGGCGTCAGGGAAACAGTCCCGGAACAGGGATCAGCGTGGGAGAAACAGTCCTGGAACAGGGATCGGCGTCAGGGAAACAGTCCCGGAGCAGGGATCGGGGTGGGGGATACAGTCCCGGAGCAGGGAACGATGTGGGAGAAACAGTCCTGGAGCAGGGATCGGAGTCAGGGAAACAGTTTCGGAGCAGGGATCGGCGTGGGGGTAACAGTCCCGGAGCAGGGATCGGTGTCATGGAAACAGTCCCGGAGCAGGGATCGGCGTGGGGGAAACAGTCCCGGAGCAGGGATCGGCATCAGGGAAACAGTCCTGGAGCAGGGAACGGCGTGGGGGAAACAGTCCCGGTGCAGGGATCGACATCAGGGAAACAGTCCTGGAGCAGGGATCGGAGTCAGGGAAACAGTTTCGGAGCAGGGATCGGCGTGGGGGTAACAGTCCCAGAGCAGGGATCGGTGTCATGGAAACAGTCCCGGAGCAGGGATCGGCATGGAGGAACAGTCCCAGAGCAGGGATCGGCATCATGGAAACAGTCCCAGAGCAGGGATCGGTGTGGCGGAAACAGTCCCGGAGCAGCGATCGGCGTCAGGGAAACAGTCCCGGAGCAGGGATCGGTGTGGCGGAAACAGTCCCGGAGCAGTGATCGGCATCAGGGAAACAGTCCTGGAGCAGGCATCGGCATCAGGGAAACAGTTCTAGAGTAGGGATCGGCATCAGGGAAACAGTCCCGGAACAGGGATCAGCGTGGGAGAAACAGTCCCGGAACAGGGATCGGCGTGGGGGAAACAGTCCCGGAGCAGGGATCGGCGTCAGGGAAACAGTTCCGGAGCAGGGATAGGAGTCAGGGAAACAGTCCCGGAGCATGAATCGGAGTCAGTGAAACAGTCCCGGAGCAGGGATCGGCGTTGGGGTAACAGTCCCGGAGCAGGGATCGGAGTCAGGGAAACAGTCCCGGAGTAGGGATCGGCATCAGGGAAACAGTTCCGGAGCATGGATCGGAGTCAGTGAAACAGTCCTGGAGCTAGGATCGGCATGGGGACAACAGTCGCGGAGCAGGGATCGCCGTCAGGGAAACAGTCCTGGAGCAGGAATCAGCATCAGAGAGACAGTCCTGGAGTAGGTATCAGCATCTGGGAAACAGGCCCAGATCAGGGATCGGTGTGGGGGAAACAGTCCCGGAAAAAGGATTGGTGTCAGTGAAACAGTCCCGGAGTAGGGATCGGTGTGGGGGAAACAGTCCCGGATAAAGGATTGGTGTCAGTGAAACAGTCCCGGAGCAGGGTTCGGCGTGGGGGAAACAGTCCCGGAGCTGGGATCGGCGTGGAGGAAACAGTTCTGGAGCAGGGATCGGAGTCAGGGAAACAGTTCCGGAGCAGGGATCGGTGTGGGGTTAACAGTCCCGGAGCAGGGATCGGTGTGGGGGAAACAGTCCCGGAGCAGGGATCGGCGTCAGGGAAACAGTCCCAGAGAAGGGATCGGCGTCAGGGAAACAGTCCCGGAGCAGGAATCGCCTTTGAGAAACAGTCCCGGAGCAGAGATCGGCTTCGGGGAAACAGTCCCAAAACAGGGATCGGCGTCAGGGAAACAGTCCCAGAGCAGGGATCGGTGTCATGGATACAGTCCCGGAGCAGGGATCGGTGTGGCGGAAACAGTCCCGGAGCAGGGATCGGCGTCAGGGAAACAGTCCCGGAGCAGGGATCGGCATCAGGGAAACAGTCCTGGAGCAGGGATCGGCATCAGGGAAACAGTCCTGGAGCAGGGACCGGAGTCAGGGAAACGGTTTCGGAGCAGGGATCGGCGTGGGGGGTAACAGTCCCGGAGCAGGGATCGGCATGGAGGAACAGTCCCAGAGCAGGGATCGGCATCATGGAAACAGTCCCGGAGCAGGGATCGGTGTGGCGGAAACAGTCCCAGAGCAGTGATCGGCATCAGGGAAACAGTCCTGGAGCAGGGATCGGAGTCAGGGAAACAGTTTCGGAGCAGGGATCGGAGTGGGGGTAACAGACCCGGAGCAGGGATCGGTGTGGCGGAAACAGTCCCGGAGCAGTGATCGGCATCAGGGAAACAGTCCTGGAGCAGGCATCGGCATCAGGGAAACAGTTCTAGAGTAGGGATCGGCATCAGGGAAACAGTCCCGGAACAGGGATCAGCGTGGGAGAAACAGTCCCGGAACAGGGATCGGCGTGGGGGAAACAGTCCCGGAGCAGGGATCGGCGTCAGGGAAACAGTTCCGGAGCAGGGATCAGCGTCAGGGAAACAGTCCCGGAACAGGGATCGGCGTGGGAGAAACAGTCCCGGAGCAGGAATCGGCGTCAGGGAAACAGTTCCGGAGCAGAGATCGGCGTCAGGGAAACAGTTCCGGAGCAGAGATCGGCGTGGGGGTAACAGTCCCGGAGCAGGGATCAGCGTGGGAGAAACAGTCCCGGAGCAGAGATTGGCGTGGGGGAAACTGTTCCAGAGCAGCGATCGGCCTCAGGGAAACAGTCCCGGAGCAGGGATCGGCGTCAGGGAAATAGTCCCAGAGAAGGGGTCAGCGTGGGGGAATCAGTCCCGGAGCAGGGACCAGGGTCAGGGTAACAGTCCCGGAGCAGGGATCGGGATGGGGGAAACAGTCCCGGAGCAGGGAACAGTGTGGGAGAAACAGTCCTGAAGCAGGGATTGGAGTCAGGGAAACAGTTTCAGAGCAGGGATCGGCGTGGGGGTAACAGTCCCGGAGCAGGGATCGGCGTGGTGGAAACAGTCACGGAGCAGGGATGGGCGTCATGGAAACAGTCCCAGAGCAGGGATCGGCTACGGGGAAACAGTCGCGGAGCAGGGATCGCCTTTGAGAAACAGTCCCGGAGCAGAGATCGGCTTCGGGGAAACAGTCCCAAAACAGGGATCGGCGTCATGGAAACAGTCCCAGAGCAGGGATCGGCATCATGGAAACAGTCCCAGAGCAGGAATCAGCATCAGAGAGACAGTCCTGGAGTAGGTATCAGCATCTGGGAAACAGGCCCAGATCAGGGATCAGTGTGGGGGAAACAGTCCCGGAAAAAGGATTGGTGTCAGTGAAACAGTCCCGGAGTAGGGATCGGTGGGGGGGAAACAGTCCCGGAGCAGGGATTGGCGTCAGGGAAACAGTCCCAGAGAAGGGATCGGCGTCAGGGAAACAGTCCCGGAGCAGGGATCGGCTACGGGGAAACAGTCGCGGAGCAGGGATCGCCTTTGAGAAACAGTCCCTGAGCAGAGATCGGCTTCGGGGAAACAGTCCCAAAACAGGGATCGGCGTCATGGAAACAGTCCCAGAGCAGGGATCGGTGTCATGGATACAGTCCCGGAGCAGGGATCGGTGTGGCGGAAACAGTCCCGGAGCAGGGATCGGCCTCAGGGAAACAGTCCCGGAACAGGGATCGGCATCAGGGAAACAGTCCTGGAGCAGGGAACGGCGTGGGGGAAACAGTCCCGGTGCAGGGATCGACATCAGGGAAACAGTCCTGGAGCAGGGATCGGAGTCAGGGAAACAGTTTCGGAGCTGGGATCGGCGTGGGGGTAACAGTCCCAGAGCAGGGATCGGTGTCATGGAAACAGTCCCGGAGCAGGGATCGGCATGGAGGTACAGTCCCAGAGCAGGGATCGGCATCATGGAAACAGTCCCGGAGCAGGGATCGGTGTGGCGGAAACAGTCCCGGAGCAGCGATCGGCGTCAGGGAAACAGTCCCGGAGCAGGGATCGGTGTGGCGGAAACAGTCCCGGAGCAGTGATCGGCATCAGGGAAACGGTCCTGGAGCAGGCATCGGCATCAGGGAAACAGTTCTAGAGTAGGGATCGGCATCAGGGAAACAGTCCCGGAACAGGGATCAGCTTGGGAGAAACAGTCCCGGAACAGGGATCGGCATGGGGGAAACAGTCCCGGAGCAGGGATCGGCGTCAGGGAAACAGTTCCGGAGCAGGGATCAGCGTGGGAGAAACAGTCCCGGAACAGGGATCGGCGTGGGGGAAACAGTCCCGGAGCAGGAATCGGCGTCAGGGAAACAGTTCCGGAGCAGGGATCGGCGTCAGGGAAACAGTCCCAGAGCAGGGGTCAGCGTGGGGGAGTCAGTCCCGGAGCAGGGACCAGGGTGGGGGAAACAGTCCTGGAGCAGAGAACAGTGTGGGAGAAACAGTCCCGGTGCAGGGATCGGCATCAGGGAAACAGCCCTGGAGCAGCGATCGGAGTCAGGGAAACAGTTTCAGAGCAGGGATCGGCGTGGTGGAAACAGTCACGGAGCAGGGATCGGCGTCAGGGAAACAGTCCCAGAGCAGGGATCGGCATCATGGAAACAGTCCCGGAGCAGGGATCGGCGTGGGGGAAACAGTCCTGGAGCAGGGATCGGCATCAGGGAAACAGTCCCGGAGCAGGGAACGGCGTGGGGGAAACAGTCCCGGTGCAGGGATCGGAATCAGGGAAACAGTCCTGGAGCAGGGATCGACGTGGGGGAAACAGTCCTGGAGCAGGGATCGGAGTCAGGGAAATAGTTTCGGAGCAGGGATCGGTGTGGGGTTAACAGTCCCGGAGCAGGCATCGGTGTCATGGAAACAATCGCGGAGCAGGGATCGCCTTTGAGAAACAGTCCCGGAGCAGGGATCGGCTACGGGGAAACAGTCGCGGAGCAGGGATCAGCGTGGGGGTAACAGTCCCAGAGCAGGGATCAGCGTGGGGGAAACAGTCCCGGAGCAGGGATCGGGGTCAGCGTAACATTCCCGGAACAGGGATCGGCATGGAGAAACTGTCCCGGAGCAGGGATCGGTGTCAGGGTAGCATTCCCAGAGCAGGGATCGGCGTGGGGGTAACAGTCCTGGAGCAGGGATCGGTGTCATGGAAACAGTCCCGGAGCAGGGATCGGCATGGAGAAACAGTCCCGGAGCAGGGATCGTCATGGAGAAACAGTCCCGGAGCAGGGATCGTCATCTGGTAAACAGTCCCGGAGCAGGGATCGGCGTGGGGGAAACAGTCCCGGAGCAGGGATCGGCTACGGGGAAACAGTCGCGGAGCAGGGATCGCCTTTGAGAAACAGTCCCGGAGCAGGGAACGGCGTGGGGGAAACAGTCCCGGTGCAGGGATCGGCATCAGGGAAACAGTCCTGGAGCAGGGATCGACATGGGGGAAACAGTCCTGGAGCAGGGATCGGAGTCAGGGAAACAGTTTCGGAGCAGGGATCGGCGTGTGGGTAACATTCCCGGAGCAGGCATCGGTGTCATGGAAACAGTCGCGGAGCAGGGATCGCCTTTGAGAAACAGTCCCGGAGCAGGGATCGGCTACGGGGAAACAGTCATGGAGCAGGGATCAGCGTGGGGGAAACAGTTCCGGAGCAGGGATCGGTGTCAGGGTAACATTCCCAGAGCAGGGATCGGCGTGGCGGAAACAGTCCCGGAGCAGGGATCGGCGTGGGGGAAACAGTCCCGGAGCAGGGATCGGTGTCAGGGTAACATTCCCAGAGCAGGGATCGGCGTGGGGGTAACAGTCCCGGAGCAGGGATCGCCTTCGGGAAACAGTCCCGGGGCAGGGATCGGGGTCAGGGAAACAGTCCCGGAGCAGAGATCGGCGTGGGGGAAACAGTCCCGAAACAGGGATTGGCCTCAAGGAAACAGTCCCGGAGCAGGGATCAGCGTGGGGGTAACAGTCCCAGAGCAGGGATCGGCTACGGGGAAACAGCCGCGGAGCAGGGATCGCCTTTGAGAAACAGTCCCGGAGCAGGGAACGGCGTGGGGGAAACAGTCCCGGTGCAGGGATCGGCATCAGGGAAACAGTCCTGGAGCAGGAATCGACGTGGGGGAAACAGTCCTGGAGCAGGGATCGTCATCTGGTAAACAGTCCCGGAGCAGGGATCGGCGTGGGGGAAACAGTCGCGGAGCAGGGATCGCCTTTGAGAAACAGTCCCGAAGCAGGGAACGGCGTGGGGGTAACAGTCCCAGAGCAGAGATCAGCGTCGGGGAAACAGCCCCGGAGCAGGGATCGGGGTCAGCGTAACATTCCCGGAGCAGGGATCGGCTACGGGGAAACAGTCGCGGAGAAGTGATCCCCTTTGGGAAACAGTCCCGGAGCAGGGATCCGCTTCCGGGAAACAGTCCCAAAACAGGGATCGGCCTCAGGGAAACAGACCCGGAGAAGGGATCGGCATCATGGAAACAGTGCCAGAGCAGGGAGCGGCATCATGGAAACAGTCCCGGAGCAGGGATCGGCGTGGGGGAAACAGTCCTGGAGCAGGGATCGGCATCAGGGAAACAGTCCCGGAGCAGGGAACGGCATGGGGGAAACAGTCCCGGTGCAGGGATCGGAATCAGGGAAACAGTCCTGGAGCAGGGATCGACGTGGGGGAAACAGTCCTGGAGCAGGGATCGGAGTCAGGGAAATAGTTTCGGAGCAGGGATCGGTGTGGGGGTAACAGTCCCGGAGCAGGCATCGGTGTCATGGAAACAGTCGCGGAGCAGGGATCGCCTTTGAGAAACAGTCCCGGAGCAGGGATCGGCTACGGGGAAACAGTCGCGGAGCAGGGATCAGCGTGGGGGTAACAGTCCCAGAGCAGGGATCAGCGTGGGGGAAACAGTCCCGGAGCAGGGATCGGGGTCAGCGTAACATTCCCGGAACAGGGATCGGCGTGGGGGAAACAGTCCCGGAGCAGGGATCGGGGTCAGCGTAACATTCCCGGAGCAGGGATCGGCGTGCGGGAAACAGTCCCGGAGCAAGGATCGGTGTCATGGAAACAGTCCCGGAGCAGGGATCGGCATGGAGGAACAGTCCCGGAGCAGGGATCGGCTTGAGGGAAACAGTCCCAGAAAAAGAATCGGGGTCACGGAAACAGTCCCGGAGCAGGGATCGGCATCAGGGAAACAGTTCTAGAGTAGGGATCGGCATCAGGGAAACAGTCCCGGAACAGGGATCAGCGTGGGAGAAACAGTCCCGGAACAGGGATCGGCGTGGGTGAAACAGTCCTGGAGCAGGAATTGGCGTCAGGGAAACAGTCCCGGAAAAAGAATCGGGGTCACGGAAACAGTCCCGAAACAGCGATCGGCCTCAGGGAAACAGTCCCGGAGCAGCGATCGGCCTCAGGGAAACAGTCCCGGAGCAGGGATCGGCGTCAGGGAAACAGTCCCAGAGAAGGGGTCAGCGTGGGGGAATCAGTCCCGGAGCAGGGACCAGGGTCAGGGTAACAGTCCCGGAGCAGGGATCGGGTTGGGGGAAACAGTCCCGGAGCAGGGAACGGTGTGGGAGAAACAGTCCCGGTGCAGGGATCGGCGTCAGGGAAACAGCCCTGGAGCAGCGATCGGAGTCAGGGAAACAGTTTCGGAGCAGGGTTCGGCGTGGGGGTAACAGTCCTGGAGCAGGGATCGTCATCTGGTAAACAGTCCCGGAGCAGGGATCGGCGTCAGGGAAACAGTCCCGGAGCAGGGATCGCCTTTGAGAAACAGTCCCGGAGCAGAGATCGGCTTCGGGGAAACAGTCCCAAAACAGGGATCGGCGTCATGGAAACAGTCCCAGAGCAGGGATCGGTGTCATGGATACAGTCCCGGAGTAGGGATCGGTGTGGCGGAAACAGTCCCGGAGCAGGGATCAGCGTCAGGGAAACAGTCCCGGAGCAGGGATCGGCATCAGGGAAACAGTCCTGGAGCAGGGATCGGCATCAGGGAAACAGTCCCGGAACAGGGATCAGCGTGGGAGAAACAGTCCCGGAACAGGGATCGGCATCAGGGAAACAGTCCTGGAGCAGGGAACGACATCAGGGAAACAGTCCCGGAACACGGATCAGCGTGGGAGAAACAGTCCCGGAACAGGGATCGGCATCAGGGAAACAGTCCCGGAGCAGGGATCGGCATCAGGGAAACAGTCCTGGAGCAGGGAACGACATCAGGGAAACAGTCCCGGAACAGGGATCAGCGTGGGAGAAACAGTCCCGGAACAGGGATCGGCATCAGGGAATCAGTCCCGGAGCAGGGACCAGGGTCAGGGTAACAGTCCCGGAGCAGGGATCGGGTTGGGGGAAACAGTCCCGGAGCAGGGAACGGTGTGGGAGAAACAGTCCCGGTGCAGGGATCGGCGTCAGGGAAACAGCCCTGGAGCAGCGATCGGAGTCAGGGAAACAGTTTCGGAGCAGGGTTCGGCGTGGGGGTAACAGTCCTGGAGCAGGGATCGTCATCTGGTAAACAGTCCCGGAACAGGGATCAGCGTGGGAGAAACAGTCCCGGAACAGGGATCGGCATCAGGGAAACAGTCCTGGAGCAGGGAACGACATCAGGGAAACAGTCCCGGAACAGGGATCAGCGTGGGAGAAACAGTCCCGGAACAGGGATCGGCATCAGGGAATCAGTCCCGGAGCAGGGACCAGGGTCAGGGTAACAGTCCCGGAGCAGGGATCGGGTTGGGGGAAACAGTCCCGGAGCAGGGAACGGTGTGGGAGAAACAGTCCCGGTGCAGGGATCGGCGTCAGGGAAACAGCCCTGGAGCAGAGATCGGAGTCAGGGAAACAGTTTCGGAGCAGGGTTCGGCGTGGGGGTAACAGTCCTGGAGCAGGGATCGTCATCTGGTAAACAGTCCCGGAGCAGGGATCGGCGTCAGGGAAACAGTCGCGGAGCAGGGATCGCCTTTGAGAAACAGTCCCGGAGCAGAGATCGGCTTCGGGGAAACAGTCCCAAAACAGGGATCGGCGTCATGGAAACAGTCCCGAGCAGGGATCGGTGTCATGGATACAGTCCCGGAGCAGGGATCGGTGTGGCGGAAACAGTCCCGGAGCAGGGATCAGCGTCAGGGAAACAGTCCCGGAGCAGGGATCGGCATCAGGGAAACAGTCCTGGAGCAGGGATCGGCATCAGGGAAACAGTCCCGGAACAGGGATCAGCGTGGGAGAAACAGTCCCGGAACAGGGATCGGCATCAGGGAAACAGTCCTGGAGCAGGGAACGACATCAGGGAAACAGTCCCGGAACAGGGATCAGCGTGGGAGAAACAGTCCCGGAACAGGGATCGGCATCAGGGAAACAGTCCCGGAGCAGGGATCGGCATCAGGGAAACAGTCCTGGAGCAGGGATCGACGTGGGGGAAACAGTCCTGGAGCAGGGACCGGAGTCAGGGAAACAGTTTCGGAGCAGGGATCGGCGTGGGGGTAACAGTCCCGGAGCAGGGATCGGTGTCATGGAAACAGTCCCGGAGCAGGGATCGGCGTGGGGGAAACAGTCCCGGAGCAGGGATCGGCATCAGGGAAACAGTCCTGGAGCAGGGAACGGAGTCAGGGAAACAGTTTCGGAGCAGGGATCGGCGTGGGGGTAACAGTCCCGGAGCAGGGATCGGTGTCATGGAAACAGTCCCGGAGCAGGGATCGGCGTGGGGGAAACAGTCCCGGAGCAGGGATCGGCATCAGGGTAACAGTCCCGGAGCAGGGATCGGGTTGGGGGAAACAGTCCCGGAGCAGGGAACGGTGTGGGAGAAACAGTCCCGGTGCAGGGATCGGCGTCAGGGAAACAGCCCTGGAGCAGCGATCGGAGTCAGGGAAACAGTTTCGGAGCAGGGTTCGGCGTGGGGGTAACAGTCCTGGAGCAGGGATCGTCATCTGGTAAACAGTCCCGGAGCAGAGATCGGCGTCAGGGAAACAGTCGCGGAGCAGGGATCGCCTTTGAGAAACAGTCCCGGAGCAGAGATCGGCTTCGGGGAAACAGTCCCAAAACAGGGATCGGCGTCATGGAAACAGTCCCAGAGCAGGGATCGGTGTCATGGATACAGTCCCGGAGCAGGGATCGGTGTGGCGGAAACAGTCCCGGAGCAGGGATCAGCGTCAGGGAAACAGTCCCGGAGCAGGGATCGGCATCAGGGAAACAGTCCTGGAGCAGGGATCGGCATCAGGGAAACAGTCCCGGAACAGGGATCAGCGTGGGAGAAACAGTCCCGGAACAGGGATCGGCATCAGGGAAACAGTCCTGGAGCAGGGAACGACATCAGGGAAACAGTCCCGGAACAGGGATCAGCGTGGGAGAAACAGTCCCGGAACAGGGATCGGCATCAGGGAAACAGTCCCGGAGCAGGGATCGGCATCAGGGAAACAGTCCTGGAGCAGGGATCGACGTGGGGGAAACAGTCCTGGAGCAGGGACCGGAGTCAGGGAAACAGTTTCGGAGCAGGGATCGGCGTGGGGGTAACAGTCCCGGAGCAGGGATCGGTGTCATGGAAACAGTCCCGGAGCAGGGATCGGCATGGAGGAACAGTCCCAGAGCAGGGATCGGCATCATGGAAACAGTCCAGGAGCAGGGATCGGTGTGGCGGAAGCAGTCCCGGAGCAGGGATCGGCGTCAGGGAAACAGTTCTAGAGTAGGGATCGGCATCAGGGAAACAGTCCCGGAACAGGGATCAGCGTGGGAGAAACAGTCCCGGAACAGGGATCGGCGTGGGGGAAACAGCCCCGGAGCAGGGATCGGCATGGAGGAACAGTCCCAGAGCAGGGATCGGCATCATGGAAACAGTCCAGGAGCAGGGATCGGTGTGGCGGAAACAGTCCCGGAGCAGTGATCGGCATCAGGGAAACAGTTCTAGAGTAGGGATCGGCATCAGGGAAACAGTCCCGGAGCAGGGATCAGCGTGGGAGAAACAGTCCCGGAACAGGGATCGGCGTGGGGCAAACAGTCCCGGAGCAGGGATCGGCGTGGCGGAAACAGTCCCGGAGCAGGGATCAGCATGGGAGAAACAGTCCCGAAACAGCGATCGGCCTCACGGAAACAGTCCCGGAGCAGGGATCGGCGTCAGGGAAACAGTCCTGGAGCAGGGATCGACGTGGGGGTAACAGTCTCGGAGCAGAGATCGGCATCTGGTAAACAGTCCCGGAGCTGGGATCGGTGTCAGGGTAACATTCCCAGAGCAGGGATCGGCGTGGGGGTAACAGTCCCGGAGCAGGGATCGCCTTCGGGAAACAGTCCCGGGGCAGGGATCGGGGTCAGGGAAACAGTCCCGGAGCAGAGATCGGCGTGGGGGAAACAGTCCCGAAACAGGGATTGGCCTCAAGGAAACAGTCCCGGAGCAGGGATCAGCATGGGGGTAACAGTCCCAGAGCAGGGATCAGCGTCGGGGAAACAGTCCCGGAGCAGGGATCGGCGTGCGGGAAACAGCCCCGGAGCAGGGATCGGCGTGCGGGAAACAGTCCCGGAGCAGGGATCGGGGTCAGCGTAACATTCCCGGAGCAGTGATCGGCTACGGGGAAACAGTCGCGGAGAAGGGATCCCCTTTGGGAAACAGTCCCGGAGCAGGGATCAGCATGGGAGAAACAGTCCCGAAACAGGGATCGGCCTCACGGAAACAGTCCCGGAGCAGGGATCGGCGTCAGGGAAACAGTCCTGGAGCAGGGATCGACGTGGGGGTAACAGTCTCGGAGCAGAGATCGGCATCTGGTAAACAGTCCCGGAGCTGGGATCGGTGTCAGGGTAACATTCCCAGAGCAGGGATCGGCGTGGGGGTAACAGTCCCGGAGCAGGGATCGCCTTCGGGAAACAGTCCCGGAGCAGAGATCGGCGTGGGGGAAACAGTCCCGAAACAGGGATTGGCCTCAAGGAAACAGTCCCGGAGCAGGGATCAGCGTGGGGGTAACAGTCCCAGAGCAGGGATCAGCGTCGGGGAAACAGTCCCGGAGCAGGGATCGGCGTGCGGGAAACAGCCCCGGAGCAGGGATCGGGGTCAGCGTAACATTCCCGGAGCAGTGATCGGCTACGGGGAAACAGTCGTGGAGAAGGGATCCCCTTTGGGAAACAGTCACGGAGCAGGGATCGGCCTCAGGGAAACAGACCCGGAGAAGGGATCGGCATCATGGAAACAGTCCCAGAGCAGGGAGCGGCATCAGGGAAACAGTCCTGGAGCAGGGATCGGCATCAGGGAAACAGTCCCGGAACAGGGATCGGCGTGGGGGAAACAGTCCCGGAGCAGGAATATGCATCATGGAAACAGTCCCGGAGCAGGGATCGGCGTGGGGGAAACAGTCCTGGAGCAGGGATCGGCATCAGGGAAACAGTCCTGGAGCAGGGAACGGCGTGGGGGAAACAGTCCCGGTGCAGGGTTCGGCCTCAGGGAAACAGTCCTGGAGCAGGGATCGACGTGAGGGAAACAGTCCTGGAGCAGGGATCGGAGTCAGGGAAACAGTTTCGGAGCAGGGATCGGCATGGAGGAACAGTCCCGGAGCAGGGATCAGCATCATGGAAACAGTCCCAGAGCAGGGATCGGTGTGGCGGAAACAGTCCCGGAACAGAGATCAGCGTCAGGGAAACAGTCCCGGAGCAGGGATCGGTGTGGCGGAAACAGTCCCGGAGCAGGGATTGGCATCAGGGAAACAGTTCTAGAGTAGGGATCGGCATCAGGGAAACAGTCCCGGAACAGGGATCAGCGTGGGAGAAACAGTCCCGGAACAGGGATCCGCGTGGGGGAAACAGTCCCGGAGCAGGGATCGGTGTGGCGGAAACAGTTCCGGAGCAGGGATCAGCGAGGGAGAAACAGTCTCGGAACAGGGATCGGCGTGGGGGAAACCGTCCCGGAGCAGGGATCGGCGTCAGGGAAACAGTTCCGGAGCAGAGGTCGGCGTGGCGGTAACAGTCCCGGAGCAGGAATCGGCGTGGGGGAAACAGTCCCGGAAAAAGAATCGGGGTCACGGAAACAGTCCCGAAACAGCGATCGGCCTCAGGGAAACAGTCCCGGAGCAGGGATCGGCGTCAGGGAAATAGTCCCAGAGAAGGGGTCAGCGTGGGGGAATCAGTCCCGGAGCAGGGACCAGGGTGGGGGAAACAGTCCCGGAGCAGGGAACGGTGTCAGGGTAACATTCCCAGAGCAGGGTTCGGCGTGGGGGTAACAGTCCCGGAGCAGGGATCGCCTTCGGGAAACAGTCCCGGGGCAGGAATCAGCGTCAGGGAAACAGGCGCGGAGCAGGGATCGTGGTCAGGGAAACAGTCCCGGAGCAGAGATCGGCGTGTGGGAAACAGTCCCGAAACAGGGATTGGCCTCAAGGAAACAGTCCCAGAGCAGGGATCAGTGTCGGGGAAACAGTCCCGGAGCAGGGATCGGGGTCAGCGTAACATTCCCGGAGCAGGGATCGGCGTGTGGGAAACAGTCCCGGAGCAGGGATCAGCATCATGGAAACAGTCCCAGAGCAGGGATCGGCGTGGGCGAAACAGTCCCAGAGCAGGGATCGGCGTGGGGGAAACAGTCCCGGAGCAGGGATCGGGGTCAGGGTAACATTCCCGGAGCAGGGATCGGCATGGAGAAACTGTCCCGGAGCAGGGATCGGTGTGGGTGAAACAGTCCCGGAGCAGGGATCGGCCTGGGGGAAACAGTCCTGGAGCAGGGATCGGCGTGTGGGAAACAGTCCCGGAGCAGGGATCAGCATCATGGAAACAGTCCCAGAGCAGGGATCGGCGTGTGGGAAACAGTCCCGGAGCAGGGATCAGCATCATGGAAACAGTCCCAGAGCAGGGATCGGCGTGGGCGAAACAGTCCCAGAGCAGGGATCAGCGTGAGGGAAACAGTCCCGGAGCAGGGATCGGCGTGGGCGAAACAGTCCTGGAGCAGGGATCGGCGTGGGGGAATCATTCTCGGAGCAGGGATCGGCATCAGGGAAACAGTCCCGGAGCAGGGATCGGCATCAGGGAAACAGTCCCGGAACAGGGATCGGCGTGGGGGAAACAGTCCCGGAGCAGGAATATGCATCATGGAAACAGTCCCGGAGCAGGGATCGGCGTGGGGGAAACAGTCCTGGAGCAGGGATCGGCATCAGGGAAACAGTCCTGGAGCAGGGAACGGCGTGGGGGAAACAGTCCCGGTGCAGGGTTCGGCCTCAGGGAAACAGTCCTGGAGCAGGGATCGACGTGAGGGAAACAGTCCTGGAGCAGGGATCGGAGTCAGGGAAACAGTTTCGGAGCAGGGATCGGCATGGAGGAACAGTCCCGGAGCAGGGATCAGCATCATGGAAACAGTCCCAGAGCAGGGATCGGTGTGGCGGAAACAGTCCCGGAACAGAGATCAGCGTCAGGGAAACAGTCCCGGAGCAGGGATCGGTGTGGCGGAAACAGTCCCGGAGCAGGGATTGGCATCAGGGAAACAGTTCTAGAGTAGGGATCGGCATCAGGGAAACAGTCCCGGAACAGGGATCAGCGTGGGAGAAACAGTCCCGGAACAGGGATCCGCGTGGGGGAAACAGTCCCGGAGCAGGGATCGGTGTGGCGGAAACAGTTCCGGAGCAGGGATCAGCGAGGGAGAAACAGTCTCGGAACAGGGATCGGCGTGGGGGAAACCGTCCCGGAGCAGGGATCGGCGTCAGGGAAACAGTTCCGGAGCAGAGGTCGGCGTGGCGGTAACAGTCCCGGAGCAGGAATCGGCGTGGGGGAAACAGTCCCGGAAAAAGAATCGGGGTCACGGAAACAGTCCCGAAACAGCGATCGGCCTCAGGGAAACAGTCCCGGAGCAGGGATCGGCGTCAGGGAAATAGTCCCAGAGAAGGGGTCAGCGTGGGGGAATCAGTCCCGGAGCAGGGACCAGGGTGGGGGAAACAGTCCCGGAGCAGGGAACGGTGTCAGGGTAACATTCCCAGAGCAGGGTTCGGCGTGGGGGTAACAGTCCCGGAGCAGGGATCGCCTTCGGGAAACAGTCCCGGGGCAGGAATCAGCGTCAGGGAAACAGGCGCGGAGCAGGGATCGTGGTCAGGGAAACAGTACCGGAGCAGAGATCGGCGTGTGGGAAACAGTCCCGAAACAGGGATTGGCCTCAAGGAAACAGTCCCAGAGCAGGGATCAGCGTCGGGGAAACAGTCCCGGAGCAGAGATCGGGGTCAGCGTAACATTCCCGGAGCAGGGATCGGCGTGTGGGAAACAGTCCCGGAGCAGGGATCAGCATCATGGAAACAGTCCCAGAGCAGGGATCGGCGTGGGCGAAACAGTCCCAGAGCAGGGATCGGCGTGGGGGAAACAGTCCCGGAGCAGGGATCGGGGTCAGGGTAACATTCCCGGAGCAGGGATCGGCATGGAGAAACTGTCCCGGAGCAGGAATCGGAGTCAGGGAAACAGTCCCAGAGCAGAGATCGGCATGGAGAAACTGTCCCGGAGCAGGGATCGGTGTGGGTGAAACAGTCCCGGAGCAGGGATCGGCCTGGGGGAAACAGTCCTGGAGCAGGGATCGGCGTGTGGGAAACAGTCCCGGAGCAGGGATCAGCATCATGGAAACAGTCCCAGAGCAGGGATCGGCGTGGGCGAAACAGTCCCAGAGCAGGGATCAGCGTGAGGGAAACAGTCCCGGAGCAGGGATCGGCGTGGGCGAAACAGTCCTGGAGCAGGGATCGGCGTGGGGGAATCATTCTCGGAGCAGGGATCGGCATCAGGGAAACAGTCCCGGAGCAGGGATCGGCATCAGGGAAACAGTCCCGGAGCAGAGATCGAAGTCAGGGAAACAGTCCCGGAGCAGAGATCGGCGTGGGGGAAACTGTCCCGGAGCAGGGATCGGCGTGGGGGAAACAGTCCCGGAAAAAGGATCGGGGTCACGGAAAAAGTCCCGAAACTGCAATCGGCCTCAGGGAAACAGTCCCGGAGTAGGGATCAGCATGGAGAAACAGTCCCGGAGCAGGGAACGGTGTCCGGGAAAAAGTCCCAGAACAGGGATCGGCGTGGGGGAAACAGACCCGGAGCAGGGATCGGCATCATGTAAACTATCCCGGATCAGGAATCGGCGAGGTGGAAACACTCCCGGAGCAGGGATCGGCGTCAGGGAAATAATCCCGGAGGAGGGATCGGCGTGTGTGAAACAGTCTCGGAGCAGGGATCAGCGTCAGGAAAACAGACCCAGAGCAGGGATCGGCGTAAGGGTAACAGTCCTGGAGCTGGGATCGGCATCAGGGAAACAGTTCCGGAGCAGGGATCGGAGTCAGGGAAACAGTCCCGGAGCATGAATCAGAGTCAGTGAAACAGTCCCGGAGCAGGGATCAGCGTTGGGGTAACAGTCCCGGAGCAGGGATCGGAGTCAGGGAAACAGTCCCGGAGCAGGGATCGGCTTCAGGGAAACAGTCCTGGAGCTGGGATCGGCATGGAGACAACAGTCCCGGAGCAGGGATCGCCGTCAGGGAAACAGTCCCGGAGCAGGAATCAGCATCAGAGAGACAGTCCTGGAGTAGGTATCGGCATCTGGGAAACAGGCCCAGATCAGGGATCGGTGTGGGGGAAACAGTCCCGGAAAAAGGATTGGTGTCAGTGAAACAGTCCCGGAGCAGGGATCGGCGTGGGCGAAACAGTCCCGGAGCAGGGAACGGCGTGGCGGAAACAGTCCCGGAGCAGGGATCGGCGTCAGGGAAATAATCCCGGAGCAGGGATCGGCGTGTGTGAAACAGTCTCGGAGCAGGGATCAGCGTCAGGAAAACAGTCCTGGAGCAGGAATCAGCATCAGAGAGACAGTCCTGGAGTAGGTATCGGCTTCTGGGAAACAGGCCCAGATCAGGGATCGGTGTGGGGGAAACAGTCCCGGAAAAAGGATTGGTGTCAGTGAAACAGTCCCGGAGCAGGGAACGGCGTGGCGGAAACAGTCCCGGAGCAGGGATCAGCGTGTGTGAAACAGTCTCGGAGCAGGGATCAGCGTCAGGAAAACAGTCCTGGAGCAGGGATCGGCGTAAGGGTAACAGTCCCGGAGCAGGGATCGGCATCATCGTAAACAGTGCCGGATCAGGAATCGACGAGGTGGAAACAGTCCTGGAGCTGGGATCGGCATCAGGGAAACAGTTCCGGAGCATGGATCGGAGTCAGTGAAACAGTCCTGGAGCTGGGATCGGCATGGGGACAACAGTCCCGGAGCAGGGATCGCCGTCAGGGAAACAGTCCCGGAGCAGAAATCAGCATCAGAGAGACAGTCCTGGAGTAGGTATCGGCATCTGGGAAACAGGCCCAGATCAGGGATCGGTGTGGGGGAAACAGTTCTGGAGCAGGGATCGGAGTCAGGGAAACAGTCCCGTAGCAGGGATCGGGGTGGGGGAAACAGTCCCGGAAAAAGGATTGGTGTCAGTGAAACAGTCCCGGAGCAGGGATCGGCGTGTGGGAAACAGTTCTGGAGCAGGGATCGGAGTCAGGGAAACAGTTCCGGAGCAGGGATCGGGGTGGGGGAAACAGTTCTGGAGCAGGGATCAGAGTCAGGGAAACAGTTCCGGGGCAGGGATCGGTGTCATGGAAACAGTCCTGGAGTAGGGACCGGCGTGGGGGTAACAGTCCCGGAGCAGGGATCGGCGTGGGGGTAACAGTCCCGGAACAGGGATCGGCATGGAGAGACTGTCCCGGAGCAGGGATCGGCACGGTGGAAACTGTCCCGGAGCAGGGATCGGTGTGGGGGAAACAGTCCCGGAGCAGGGATCGGTGTCAGGGTAACATTCCCAGAGCAGGGATCGGCGTGGGGGTAACAGTCCCGGAGCAGGGATCGCCTTCGGGAAACAGTCCTGGGGCAGGAATCAGCGTCAGGGAAACAGGCGCGGAGCAGGGATCGGGGTCAGGGAAACAGTCCCGGAGCAAAGATCGGCGTGTGGGAAACAGTCCCGAAACAGGGATTGGCCTCAAGGAAATAGTCCTGGAGCAGGGATCAGCGTGGGGGCAACAGTCCCAGAGCAGGGATCAGCGTGGGGGAAACAGTCCCGGAGCAGGGATCGGCGTAAGGGTAACAGTCCCGGAGCAGGGATCGGCATCATCGTAAACAGTCCCGGATCAGGAATCGGCGAGGTGGAAACAGTCCTGGAGCTGGGATCGGAGTCAGGGAAACAGTCCCGGAGCAGGAATAGAGTCAGTGAAACAGTCCCGGAGCAGGGATCGGCGTTGGGGTAACAGTCCCGGAGCAGGGATCGGAGTCAGGGAAACAGTCCCGGAGCAGGGTTCGGTGTGGGGGAAACAGTCCCGGAGCAGGGATCGGCGTGGGGAAACAGTCCCGGAAAAAGGATCGGGGTCACGGAAAAAGTCCCGAAACTGCAATCGGCCTCAGGGAAACAGTCCCGGAGTAGGGATCAGCATGGAGAAACAGTCCCGGAGCAGGGAACGGAGTCCGGGAAAAAGTCCCAGAACAGGGATCGGCGTGGGGGAAACAGACCCGGAGCAGGGATCGGCATCATGTAAACTATCCCGGATCAGGAATCGGCGAGGTGGAAACACTTCCGGAGCAGGGATCGGCGTCAGGGAAATAATCCCGGAGCAGGGATCGGGGTGTGTGAAACAGTCTCGGAGCAGGGATAAGCGTCAGGAAAACAGTCCTGGAGCAGGGATCGGCGTGGGGGAAACAGTCCCGGAGCAGGGATCGGCATCATCGTAAACAGTCCCGGATCAGGAATCGGCGAGGTGGAAACAGTCCTGGAGCTGGGATCGGCATCAGGGAAACAGTTCCGGAGCATGGATCGGAGTCAGGGAAACAGTCCCGGAGCATGAATCAGAGTCAGTGAAACAGTCCCGGAGCAGGGATTGGCGTTGGGGTAACAGTCCCGGAGCAGGGATCGGAGTCAGGGAAACAGTCCCGGAGCAGGGATCGGCGTGGGGAAACAGTCCCGGAAAAAGGATCGGGATCACGGAAAAAGTCCCGAAACTGCAATCGGCCTCAGGGAAACAGTCCCGGAGTAGGGATCAGCATGGAGAAACAGTCCCGGAGCAGGGAACGGTGTCCGGGAAAAAGTCCCAGAACAGGGATCGGCATCAGGGAAACAGTCCTGGAGCTGGGATTGCCATGGGGACAACAGTCCCGGAGCAGGGATCGCCGTCAGGGAAACAGTCCCGGAGCAGGAATCAGCATCAGAGAGACAGTCCTGGAGTAGGTATCGGCATCTGGGAAACAGGCCCAGATCAGGGATCGGGGTGGGGGAAACAGTCCCGGAAAAAGGATTGGTGTCAGTGAAACAGTCCCGGAGTAGGGATCGGCGTGTGGGAAACAGTTCTGGAGCAGGGATTGGAGTCAGGGAAACAGTTCCGGAGCAGGGATCGGGGTGGGGGAAACAGTTCTGGAGCAGGGATCGGAGTCAGGGAAACAGTTCCGGAGCAGGGATCGGTGTCATGGAAACAGTCCTGGAGTAGGGACCGGCGTGGGGGTAACAGTCCCGGAGCAGGGATCGGTGTGGGGGTAACAGTCCCGGAACAGGGATCGGCATGGAGAGACTGTCCCGGAGCAGGGATCGGCGCGGGGGAAACTGTCCCGGAGCAGGGATCGGTGTGGGGGAAACAGTCCCGGAGCAGGGATCGGTGTCAGGGTAACATTCCCAGAGCAGGGATCGGCGTGGGTGTAACAGTCCCGGAGCAGGGATCGCCTTCGGGAAACAGTCCCGGGGCAGGAATCAGCGTCAGGGAAACAGGCGCGGAGCAGGGATCGGGGTCAGGGAAACAGTCCCGGAGCAAAGATCGGCGTGTGGGAAACAGTCCCGAAACAGGGATTGGCCTCAAGGAAATAGTCCTGGAGCAGGGATCAGCGTGGGGGCAACAGTCCCAGAGCAGGGATCAGCGTGGGGGAAACAGTCCCGGAGCAGGGATCGGCGTAAGGGTAACAGTCCCGGAGCAGGGATCGGCATCATCGTAAACAGTTCCGGATCAGGAATCGGCGAGGTGGAAACAGTCCTGGAGCTGGGATCGGAGTCAGGGAAACAGTCCCGGAGCATGAATCAGAGTCAGTGAAACAGTCCCGGAGCAGGGATCGGCGTTGGGGTAACAGTCCCGGAGCAGGGATCGGAGTCAGGGAAACAGTCCCGGAGCAGGGTTCGGTGTGGGGGAAACAGTCCCGGAGCAGGGATCGGCGTGGGGAAACAGTCCCGGAAAAAGGATCGGGGTCACGGAAAAAGTCCCGAAACTGCAATCGGCCTCAGGGAAACAGTCCCGGAGTAGGGATCAGCATGGAGAAACAGTCCCGGAGCAGGGAACGGTGTCCGGGAAAAAGTCCCAGAACAGGGATCGGCGTGGGGGAAACAGACCCGGAGCAGGGATCGGCATCATGTAAACTATCCCGGATCAGGAATCGGCGAGGTGGAAACACGTACGGAGCAGGGATCGGCGTCAGGGAAATAATCCCGGAGCAGGGATCGGGGTGTGTGAAACAGTCTCGGAGCAGGGATCAGCGTCAGGAAAACAGTCCTGGAGCAGGGATCGGCGTGGGGGAAACAGTCCCGGAGCAGGGATCGGCGTAAGGGTAACAGTCCTGGAGCTGGGATCGGCATCAGGGAAACAGTTCCGGAGCATGGATCGGAGTCAGGGAAACAGTCCCGGAGCATGAATCAGAGTCAGTGAAACAGTCCCGGAGCAGGGATCAGCGTTGGGGTAACAGTCCCGGAGCAGGGATCGGAGTCAGGGAAACAGTCCCGGAGCTGGGATTGGCGTGGGGGAAACAGTCCTGGAGCAGGGATCGGCGTCAGGGAAACAGTCCTGGAGCTGGGATTGGCATGGGGACAACAGTCCCGGAGCAGGGATCGCCGTCAGGGAAACAGTCCCGGAGCAGGAATCAGCATCAGAGAGACAGTCCTGGAGTAGGTATCGGCATCTGGGAAACAGGCCCAGATCAGGGATCGGTGTGGGGGAAACAGTCCCGGAAAAAGGATTGGTGTCAGTGAAACAGTCCCGGAGTAGGGATCGGTGTGCGGGAAACAGTCCCAGAGCAGGGATCGGCGTGGGGGAAACAGTCCTGGAGCAGGGATCGGAGTGGAGGAAACAGTTCTGGAGCAGGGATCGGAGTCAGGGAAATAGTTCCGGAGCAGGGATCGGGGTGGGGGAAACAGTCCCGGAGCTGGGATCGGCATGGAGGAAACAGTTCTGGAGCAGGGATCGGAGTCATGGAAACAGTTCCGGAGCAGGGATCGGTGTCATGGAAACAGTCCTGGAGTAGGGACCGGCGTGGGGGTAACAGTCCCGGAGCAGGGATCGGCGTGGGGGAAACAGTCCCGGATCAGGAATCGGCGAAGTGGAAACAGTCCTGGAGCTGGGATCGGCATCAGGGAAACAGTTCCGGAGCATGGATCGGAGTCAGGGAAACAGTCCCGGAGCATGAATCAGAGTCAGTGAAACAGTCCCGGAGCAGGGATCGGCGTCAGGGAAACAGTTCCGGAGCTGGGATCGGCGTGGGGGAAACAGTCCCGGAGCAGGGATCGGCTTCAGGGAAACAGTCCTGGAGCTGGGATCGGCATGGGGACAACAGTCCCGGAGCAGGGATCGCCGTCAGGGAAACAGTCCCGGAGCAGGAATCAGCATCAGAGAGACAGTCCTGGAGTAGGTATCGGCATCTGGGAAACAGGCCCAGATCAGGGATCGGTGTGGGGGAAACAGTCCCGGAAAAAGGATTGGTGTCAGTGAAACAGTCCCGGAGCAGGGATCGGCGTGGGCGAAACAGTTCTGGAACAGGGATCGGAGTCAGGGAAACAGTTCTGGAACAGGGATCGGAGTCAGGGAAACAGTCCCGGAGCATGAATCAGAGTCAGTGAAACAGTCCCGGAGCAGGGATCGGCGTCAGGGAAACAGTTCCGGAGCAGGGATCGGGGTGGGGGTAACAGTCCCGGAACAGGGATCGGCATGGAGAAACTGTCCCGGAGCAGGGATCGGCGTGTGGGAAACAGTTCTGGAACAGGGATCGGAGTCAGGGAAACAGTTCCGGAGCAGGGATCGGGGTGGGGGAAACAGACCCGGAGCTGGGATCGGCGTGAAGGAAACAGTTCTGGAGCAGGGATCGGAGTCAGGGAAACAGTTCCGGAGCAGGGATCGGTGTCATGGAAACAGTCCTGGAGTAGGGACCGGCGTGGGGGAAACTGTCCCAGAGCAGGGATCGGTGTGGAGAAACATTCCCAGAGCAGGGATCGGCGTGGGGGTAACAGTCCCGGAGCAGGGATCGCCTTCGGGAAACAGTCCCGGGGCAGGAATCAGCGTCAGGGAAACAGGCGCGGAGCAGGGATCGGGGTCAGGGAAACAGTTCCGGAGCAAAGATCGGCGTGTGGGAAACAGTCCCGAAACAGGGATTGGCCTCAAGGAAATAGTCCTGGAGCAGGGATCAGCGTGGGGGAAACAGTCCCGGAGCAGGGATCGGCGTAAGGGTAACAGTCCCGGAGCAGGGATCGGCATCATCGTAAACAGTCCCGGATCAGGAATCGGCGAGGTGGAAACAGTCCTGGAGCTGGGATCGGAGTCAGGGAAACAGTCCCGGAGCATGAATCAGAGTCAGTGAAACAGTCCCGGAGCAGGGATCGGCGTTGGGGTAACAGTCCCGGAGCAGGGATCGGAGTCAGGGAAACAGTCCCGGAGCAGGGTTCGGTGTGGGGGAAACAGTCCCGGAGCAGGGATCGGCGTGGGGAAACAGTCCCGGAAAAAGGATCGGGGTCACGGAAAAAGTCCCGAAACTGCAATCGGCCTCAGGGAAACAGTCCCGGAGTAGGGATCAGCATGGAGAAACAGTCCCGGAGCAGGGAACGGTGTCCGGGAAAAAGTCCCAGAACAGGGATCGGCGTGGGGGAAACAGTCTCGGAGCAGGGATCAGCGTCAGGAAAACAGTCCTGGAGCAGGGATCGGCTTCAGGGAAACAGTCCTGGAGCAGGGATCGGCATCATCGTAAACAGTCCCGGATCAGGAATCGGCGAGGTGGAAACAGTCCTGGAGCTGGGATCGGCATCAGGGAAACAGTTCAGGAGCATGGATCGGAGTCAGGGAAACAGTCCCGGAGCATGAATCAGAGTCAGTGAAACAGTCCCGGAGCAGGGATCGGCGTTGGGGTAACAGTCCCGGAGCAGGGATCGGAGTCAGGGAAACAGTCCCGGAGCAGGGATTGGCGTGGGGAAACAGTCCCGGAAAAAGGATCGGGGTCACGAAAAAAGTCCCGAAACTGCAATCGGCCTCAGGGAAACAGTTCCGGAGTAGGGATCAGCATGGAGAAACAGTCCCGGAGCAGGGAACGGCGTCCGGGAAAAAGTCCCAGAACAGGGATCGGCGTGGGGGAAACAGACCCGGAGCAGGGATCGGCATCATGTAAACTATCCCGGATCAGGAATCGGCGAGGTGGAAACACTCCCGGAGCAGGGATCGGCGTCAGGGAAATACTCCCGGAGCAGGGATCGGCGTGTGTGAAACAGTCTCGGAGCAGGGATCAGCGTCAGGAAAACAGTCCTGGAGCAGGGATCGGCGTGGGGGAAACAGTCCCGGAGCAGGGATCGGCGTAAGGGTAACAGTCCAGGAGCTGGGATCGGCATCAGGGAAACAGTTCCGGAGCATGGATCGGAGTCAGGGAAACAGTCCCGGAGCATGAATCAGAGTCAGTGAAACAGTCCCGGAGCAGGGATCAGCGTTGGGGTAACAGTCCCGGAGCAGGGATCGGAGTCAGGGAAACAGTCCCGGAGCTGGGATCGGCGTGGGGGAAACAGTCCCGGAGCAGGGATCGGCGTCAGGGAAACAGTCCTGGAGCTGGGATTGCCATGGGGACAACAGTCCCGGAGCAGGGATCGCCGTCAGGGAATCATCCCTGAGCAGGAATCAGCATCAGAGAGACAGTCCTGGAGTAGGTATCGGCATCTGGGAAACAGGCCCAGATCAGGGATCGGCGTGGGGGAAACAGTCCCGGAAAAAGGATTGGTGTCAGTGAAACAGTCCCGGAGTAGGGATCGGTGGGGGGGAAACAGTCCCGGAGCAGGGAATGGCTTGGCGGAAACAGTCCCGGAGCAGTGTTCGGCGTGGGGGAGAAAAGTCCCGGAGCAGGGATCGGCGTGGGGGAAACAGTCCTGGGGCAGGGATCGGCATGGAGGAAACAGTCCCGGAGCAGGGATCGGAGTCAGGGAAACAGTTCCGGAGCAGGGATCGGAGTGGGGGAAACAGTCCCGGAGCTGGGATCGGCATGGAGGAAACAGTTCTGGAGCAGGGATCGGAGTCATGGAAACAGTCCTGGAGTAGGGACCGGCGTTGGGGTAACAGTCCCGGAGCAGGGATCGGCGTGGGGGAAACAGTCCCGGAGCAGGTATCGGCGTAAGGGTAACAGTCCCGGAGCAGGGATCGGCATCATCGTAAACAGTCCCGGATCAGGAATCGGCGAGGTGGAAACAGTCCTGGAGCAGGGATCCGCGTGGGGGAAACAGTCCCGGAGCAGGGATCGGGGTCAGGGTAACAGTCCCGGAGCATGAATCAGAGTCAGTGAAACAGTCCCGGAGCAGGGATCGGAGTCAGGGAAACAGTCCCGGAGCTGGGATCGGCGTGGGGGAAACAGTCCCGGAGCAGGGATCGGCGTCAGGGAAACAGTCCTGGAGCTGGGATCGGCATGGGGACAACAGTCCCGGAGCAGGGATCGCCGTCAGGGAAACAGTCCCGGAGCAGGAATCAGCATCAGAGAGACAGACCTGGAGTAGGTATCAGCATCTGGGAAACAGGCCCAGATCAGGGATCGGTGTGGGGGAAACAGTCCCGGAAAAAGGATTGGTGTCAGTGAAACAGTCCCGGAGCAGGGATCGGCGTGGGGGAAACAGCCCTGGAGCAGGGATCGGCGTGGAGGAAACAGTTCTGGAGCAGGGATCGGAGTCAGGGAAACAGTTCCGGAGCAGGGATCGGTGTCATGGAAACAGTCCTGGAGTAGGGACCGGCGTGGGGGTAACAGTCCTGGAGCAGGGATCGGTGTGGGGGAAACAGTCCCGGAGCAGGGATCGGGGTCAGGGTAACATTCCCGGAGCAGGGATCGGCGTGGGAGAAACAGTCCCGGAGCAGGGATCGGCATCAGGGAAACAGACCCGGAACAGGGCTCAGCGTGAGGGAAACAGTGCCGGAGCAGGGATCGACGTCATGGAAACAGTCCCGGAGCAGGGATCGGCGTTATGGAAACAGTTCCGGAGCAGGGATCAGTGTCATGGAAACAGTCCTGGAGTAGGGACCGGCGTTATGGAAACTGTCCCGGAGCAGGGATCGGCATGGAGAAACAGTCCCGGAACAGGGAACGACGTGGTGGAAACAGTCCCGGAGCAGGGATCGCTGTCAGGGAATCAGTCCCGGAGCATGAATCAGCGTTGGGGTAACAGTCCCGGAGCAGGGATCGCCTTCGGGAAACAGTCCCGGGGCAGGAATCAGCGTCAGGGAAACAGGCGCGGAGCAGGGATCGGGGTCAGGGAAACAGTTCCGGAGCAAAGATCGGCGTGTGGGAAACAGTCCCGAAACAGGGATTGGCCTCAAGGAAATAGTCCTGGAGCAGGGATCAGCGTGGAGGCAACAGTCCCGGAGCAGGGATCGGCGTAAGGGTAACAGTCCCGGAGCAGGGATCGGCATCATCGTAAACAGTCCCGGATCAGGAATCGGCGAGGTGGAAACAGTCCTGGAGCTGGGATCGGAGTCAGGGAAACAGTCCCGGAGCATGAATCAGAGTCAGTGAAACAGTCCCGGAGCAGGGATCGGCGTTGGGGTAACAGTCCCGGAGCAGGGATCGGAGTCAGGGAAACAGTCCCGGAGCAGGGTTCGGTGTGGGGGAAACAGTCCCGGAGCAGGGATCGGCGTGGGGAAACAGTCCCGGAGCAGGGAACGGTGTCCGGGAAAAAGTCCCAGAACAGGGATCGGCGTGGGGGAAACAGTCTCGGAGCAGGGATCAGCGTCAGGAAAACAGTCCTGGAGCAGGGATCGGCTTCAGGGAAACAGTCCTGGAGCTGGGATCGGCATCAGGGAAACAGTTCAGGAGCATGGATCGGAGTCAGGGAAACAGTCCCGGAGCATGAATCAGAGTCAGTGAAACAGTCCCGGAGCAGGGATCGGCGTTGGGGTAACAGTCCCGGAGCAGGGATCGGAGTCAGGGAAACAGTCCCGGAGCAGGGATTGGCGTGGGGGAACAGTCCCGGAAAAAGGATCGGGGTCACGAAAAAAGTCCCGAAACTGCAATCGGCCTCAGGGAAACAGTCCCGGAGTAGGGATCAGCATGGAGAAACAGTCCCGGAGCAGGGAACGGCGTCCGGGAAAAAGTCCCAGAACAGGGATCGGCGTGGGGGAAACAGACCCGGAGCAGGGATCGGCATCATGTAAACTATCCCGGATCAGGAATCGGCGAGGTGGAAACAGTCCCGGAGCAGGGATCGGCGTCAGGGAAATAATCCCGGAGCAGGGATCGGCGTGTGTGAAACAGTCTCGGAGCAGGGATCAGTGTCAGGAAAACAGTCCTGGAGCAGGGATCGGCGTGGGGGAAACAGTCCCGGAGCAGGGATCGGCGTAAGGGTAACAGTCCAGGAGCTGGGATCGGCATCAGGGAAACAGTTCAGGAGCATGGATCGGAGTCAGGGAAACAGTCCCGGAGCATGAATCAGAGTCAGTGAAACAGTCCCGGAGCAGGGATCGGCGTTGGGGTAACAGTCCCGGAGCAGGGATCGGAGTCAGGGAAACAGTCCCGGAGCAGGGATTGGCGTGGGGGAACAGTCCCGGAAAAAGGATCGGGGTCACGAAAAAAGTCCCGAAACTGCAATCGGCCTCAGGGAAACAGTCCCGGAGTAGGGATCAGCATGGAGAAACAGTCCCGGAGCAGGGAACGGCGTCCGGGAAAAAGTCCCAGAACAGGGATCGGCGTGGGGGAAACAGACCCGGAGCAGGGATCGGCATCATGTAAACTATCCCGGATCAGGAATCGGCGAGGTGGAAACAGTCCCGGAGCAGGGATCAGCGTCAGGGAAATAATCCCGGAGCAGGGATCGGCGTGTGTGAAACAGTCTCGGAGCAGGGATCAGTGTCAGGAAAACAGTCCTGGAGCAGGGATCGGCGTGGGGGAAACAGTCCCGGAGCAGGGATCGGCGTAAGGGTAACAGTCCAGGAGCTGGGATCGGCATCAGGGAAACAGTTCCGGAGCATGGATCGGAGTCAGGGAAACAGTCCCGGAGCATGAATCAGAGTCAGTGAAACAGTCCCGGAGCAGGGATCAGCGTTGGGGTAACAGTCCCGGAGCAGGGATCGGAGTCAGGGAAACAGTCCCGGAGCTGGGATCGGCGTGGGGGAAACAGTCCCGGAGCAGGGATCGGCGTCAGGGAAACAGTCCTGGAGCTGGGATTGGCATGGGGACAACAGTCCCGGAGCAGGGATCGCCGTCAGGGAATCATCCCTGAGCAGGAATCAGCATCAGAGAGACAGTCCTGGAGTAGGGATCGGAGTCAGGGAAACAGTCCCGGAGCTGGGATTGGCGTGGGGGAAACAGTCCCGGAGCAGGGATCGGCGTCAGGGAAACAGTCCTGGAGCTGGGATTGGCATGGGGACATCAGTCCCGGAGCAGGGATCGCCGTCAGGGAAACAATCCCGGAGCAGGGATCGGCGTGTGGGAAACAGTTCTGGAACAGGGATCGGAGTCAGGGAAACAGTTCCGGAGCAGGGATCGGGGTGGGGGAAACAGTCCCGGAGCTGGGATCGGCGTGAAGGAAACAGTTCTGGAGCAGGGATCGGAGTCAGGGAAACAGTCCTGGAGTAGGGACCGGCGTGGGGGAAACAGTCCCGGAACAGGGATCGGCATGGAGAAACTGTCCCGGAGCAGGGATCGGTGTGTGGGAAACAGTTCTGGAGCAGGGATCGGAGTCAGGGAAACAGTTCCGGAGCAGGGATCGGCATGGAGAAACGGTCCCGGAGCAGGGATCGGTGTGGGGGAAACATTCCCAGAGCAGGGATCGGTGTGGGGGTAACAGTCCTGGAGCAGGGATCGCCTTCGGGAAACAGTCCTGGGGCAGGAATCAGCGTCAGGGAAACAGGCGCGGAGCAGGGATCGGGGTCAGGGAAACAGTTCCGGAGCAAAGATCGGCGTGTGGGAAACAGTCCCGAAACAGGGATTGGCCTCAAGGAAATAGTCCTGGAGCAGGGATCAGCGTGGAGGCAACAGTCCCGGAGCAGGGATCGGCGTCATCGTAAACAGTCCCGGATCAGGAATCGGCGAGGTGGAAACAGTCCTGGAGCTGGGATCGGAGTCAGGGAAACAGTCCCGGAGCATGAATCAGAGTCAGGGAAACAGTCCCGGAGCAGGGATCGGCGTTGGGGTAACAGTCCCGGAGCAGGGATCAGAGTCAGGGAAACAGTCCCGGAGCAGGGTTCGGTGTGGGGGAAACAGTCCCGGAGCAGGGATCGGCGTGGGGAAACAGTCCCGGAAAAAGGATCGGGGTCACGGAAAAAGTCCCGAAACTGCAATCGGCCTCAGGGAAACAGTCCCGGAGTAGGGATCAGCATGGAGAAACAGTCCCGGAGCAGGGAACGGTGTCCGGGAAAAAGTCCCAGAACAGGGATCGGCGTGGGGGAAACAGTCTCGGAGCAGGGATCAGCGTCAGGAAAACAGTCCTGGAGCAGGGATCGGCTTCAGGGAAACAGTCCTGGAGCAGGGATCGGCATCATCGTAAACAGTCCCGGATCAGGAATCGGCGAGGTGGAAACAGTCCTGGAGCTGGGATCGGCATCAGGGAAACAGTTCAGGAGCATGGATCGGAGTCAGGGAAACAGTCCCGGAGCATGAATCAGAGTCAGTGAAACAGTCCCGGAGCAGGGATCGGCGTTGGGGTAACAGTCCCGGAGCAGGGATCGGAGTCAGGGAAACAGTCCCGGAGCAGGGATTGGCGTGGGGAAACAGTCCCGGAAAAAGGATCGGGGTCACGAAAAAAGTCCCGAAACTGCAATCGGCCTCAGGGAAACAGTCCCGGAGTAGGGATCAGCATGGAGAAACAGTCCCGGAGCAGGGAACGGCGTCCGGGAAAAAGTCCCAGAACAGGGATCGGCGTGGGGGAAACAGACCCGGAGCAGGGATCGGCATCATGTAAACTATCCCGGATCAGGAATCGGCGAGGTGGAAACACTCCCGGAGCAGGGATCGGCGTCAGGGAAATAATCCCGGAGCAGGGATCGGCGTGTGTGAAACAGTCTCGGAGCAGGGATCAGCGTCAGGAAAACAGTCCTGGAGCAGGGATCGGCGTGGGGGAAACAGTCCCGGAGCAGGGATCGGCGTAAGGGTAACAGTCCAGGAGCTGGGATCGGCATCAGGGAAACAGTTCCGGAGCATGGATCGGAGTCAGGGAAACAGTCCCGGAGCATGAATCAGAGTCAGTGAAACAGTCCCGGAGCAGGGATCAGCGTTGGGGTAACAGTCCCGGAGCAGGGATCGGAGTCAGGGAAACAGTCCCGGAGCTGGGATCGGCGTGGGGGAAACAGTCCCGGAGCAGGGATCGGCGTCAGGGAAACAGTCCTGGAGCTGGGATTGGCATGGGGACAACAGTCCCGGAGCAGGGATCGCCGTCAGGGAATCATCCCTGAGCAGGAATCAGCATCAGAGAGACAGTCCTGGAGTAGGGATCGGAGTCAGGGAAACAGTCCCGGAGCTGGGATTGGCGTGGGGGAAACAGTCCCGGAGCAGGGATCGGCGTCAGGGAAACAGTCCTGGAGCTGGGATCGGCATGGGGACAACAGTCGCGGAGCAGGGATCGCCGTCAGGGAAACAGTCCCGGAGCAGGAATCAGCATCAGAGAGACAGTCCTGGAGTAGGTATCAGCATCTGGGAAACAGGCCCAGATCAGGGATCGGTGTGGGGGAAACAGTCCCGGAAAAAGGATTGGTGTCAGTGAAACAGTCCCGGAGCAGGGTTCGGCGTGGGGGAGAAAAGTCCCGGAGCAGGGATCGGCGTGGGGGAAACAGCCCTGGAGCAGGGATCGGAGTCAGGGAAACAGTCCCGGAGCAGGGCTCGGTGTGGGGGAAACAGTCCCGGAGCAGGGATCGGCGTCAGGGAAACAGTCCCGGAGCAGGGATCGGGGTGGGGGAAACAGTCCCGGAGTAGAGATCGCCTTTGGGAAACAGTCCCGGAGTAGAGATCGCCTTTGGGAAACAGTCCCGGAGCAGGGATCGGCGTCAGGGAAACAGTCCCGGAGTAGAGATCGCCTTTGGGAAACAGTCCCGGAGCAGGGATCGGCGTCAGGGAAACAGTCCCGGAGTAGAGATCGCCTTTGGGAAACAGTCCCGGAGCAGGGATCCGCTTCCGGGAAACAGTCCCAAAACAGGGATCGGCGTGGGTGAAACAGTCCCGGAAAAAGCATTGGTGTCAGTGAAACGGTCCCGGAGCAGGGAACGGCGTGGCGGAAACAGTCCCGGAGCAGGGTTCGGCGTGGGGGAGAAAAGTCCCGGAGCATTGATCGGCGTGTGGGAAACAGTTCTGGAGCAGGGATCGTCGTGGGGGAAACAGTCCCGGAAAAAGCATTGGTGTCAGTGAAACGGTCCCGGAGCAGGGATCGGCGTGGGGGAAACAGTCCCGGAGCAGGGTTCGGCGTGGGGGAGAAAAGTCCCGGAGCATTGATCGGCGTGGGGGAAACTGTCCTAGAGCAGGGATCGGCGTCAGGGAAACAGTTCTGGAGCAGGGATCGGCGTGGGGGAAACAGTCCCGGAGCAGGGAACGGCGTGGCGGAAACAGTCCCGGAGCAGGGTTCGGCGTGGGGGAGAAAAGTCCCGGAGCATTGATCGGCGTGGGGGAAACTGTCCTAGAGCAGGGATCGGCGTCAGGGAAACAGTCCTGGAGCAGGGATCGGCGTGGGGGAAACAGTTCTGGAGCAGGGATCGGCCTCAGGGAAACAGTCCTGGAGCAGGGATCGGCGTGGAGGAAACAGTTCTGGAGCAGGGATCGGAGTCAGGGAAACAGTTCCGGAGCAGGGATCGGCGTGGGGGAAATAGTCCCGGAGCTGGGATCGGCGTGGAGGAAACAGTTCTGGAGCAGGGATCGGAGTCAGGGAAACAGTTCCGGAGCAGGGATCGGTGTCATGGAAACTGTCCTGGAGTAGGGACCGGCGTGGGGATAACAATCCCGGAGCAGGGATCGGTGTCAGGGTAACATTCCCAGAGCAGGGATCGGCGCGGGGGAAACAGTCCCGAAGCTGGGATCGGCGTGGGGGTAACAGTCCCGGAGCAGGGATCGGTGTCAGGGTAACATTCCCAGAGCAGGGATCGGCGTGGGGGTAACAGTCCAGGAGCAGGGATCGCCTTCGGGAAACAGTCCCGGGGCAGGAATCAGCGTCAGGGAAACAGGCGTGGAGCAGGGATCGGGGTCAGGGAAACAGTCCCGGAGCAGAGATCGGCGTGGGGGTAACAATCCCAGAGCAGGGATCGGGGTCAGCGTAACATTCCCAGAGCAGGGATCGGCGTGGGGGAAAAAGTCCCGGAGCAGGGATCGGGGTCAGCGTAACATTCCCAGAGCAGGGATCGGCGTGGGGGAAAAAGTCCCGGAGCAGGGTTCGGTGTCAGGGTAACATTCCCGGAGCAGGGATCGGCGTGGTGGTAACACTCCCGGAGCAGGGATCGGCGTGGGGGAAACAGTCCCGGAGCAGGGATCCGCGTGGGGGAAACAGTCCCGGAGCAGGGATCGGGGTCAGGGTAACATTCCCGGAGCAGGGATCGGCGTGGGGGTAACAGTCCCGGAGCAGGAATCAGCATGGGGGAAACAGTCCCGGAGCAGGGATCTGGGTCAGGGTAACATTCCCGGAGCAGGGATCGGCGTGGGAGAAACAGTCCCGGAGCAGGGATCGGGGTGGGGGAAACAGTCCTGGAGCAGGGATTGGCATCAGGGTAACAGTCCCGGAGCAGGGATCAGCGTGGGGGAAACAGTCCCAGAGCAGAGATCGGCGTCAGGGAAACAGTCCCTGAGCAGGGATGGGCTACGGGGAAACAGTCGCGGAGCAGGGATCGCCTTTGGGAAACAGTCCCGGAGCAGGGATCCGCTTCCGGGAAACAGTCCCAAAACAGGGATCGGCCTCAGGGAAACAGACCCGGAGAAGGGATCGGTGTCATGGAAACAGTCCCAGAGCAGGGAACGGCATCAGGTAGACAGTCCTGGAGCAGGGATCGGCGTGGGCGGAAACAGTCCCGGTGCAGGGATCAGTGTCATGGAAACAGTCCCGGAGCAAGGATCGGCATGGAGGAACAGTCCCGGAGCAGGGATCGGCTTTAGGGAAACAGTCCCGGAGAAGGGATCGGCGTCAGGGAAACAGTCCTGGAGCAGGGAGCGGCGTCAGGGAAACAGTCCCGGAGCAGAGATCTGCGTGGGGGAAACAGTCCCGGAAAAAGGATCGGGGTCACGGAAACAGTCTTGAAACAGCGATCGGCCTCAGGGAAACAGTCCCGGAGCAGGGATCGGCATCATGGAAACAGTTCTGGAGCAGGGATCGGCATGTGGGAAACAGTCCCGGATAAAGGATCGGGGTCACGGAAACAGTCCCGAAACAGCGATCGGCCTCAGGGAAACAGTCCCGGAGCAGGGATCGGCGTCAGGGAAACAGTCCCAGAGAAGGGATCGGCGTGGGGGAATCGGTCCCGGAGCAGGGATCGGCGTCAGGGAAACAGTCCCGGAGCAGGGATCGGCGTCAGGGAAACAGTCTCGGAGCAGGGATCGCCTTTGGGAAACAGTCTCGGAGCAGGGATCCGCTTCCGGGAAACAGTCCCAAAACAGGGATCGGCGTGGGGGAAACAGTCCCGGTAAAAGGATTGGTGTCAGTGAAACAGTCCCGGAGTAGGGATCGGTGTGGGGGAAACAGTCCCGGAAAAAGGATTGGTGTCAGTGAAACAGTCCCGGAGCAGGGATCGGCGTGGGGGAAACAGTCCCGGAGCAGGGAACGGCGTGGCGGAAACAGTCCCGGAGCAGGGTTCGGCGTGGGGGAGAAAAGTCCCGGAGCAGGGATCGGCGTGGGGGAAACAGTTCTGGAGCAGGGATCGGCCTCAGGGAAACAGTCCCGGAGCAGGGATCGGCGTGGGTGAAACAGTCCCGGAGCTGGGATCGGCGTGGTGGAAACAGTTCTGGAGCAGGGATCAGAGTCAGGGAAACAGTTCCGGAGCAGGGATCGGCGTGGGGGAAACAGTCCCGGAGCTGGGTTCGGCGTGGAGGAAACAGTTCTGGAGCAGGGATCGGAGTCAGGGAAACAGTTCCGGAGCAGGGATCGGTGTCATGGAAACAGTCCTGGAGTAGGGACCGGCGTGGGGGTAACAGTTCCGGAGCAGGGATCGGTGTGGGGGTAACAGTCCCGGAGCAGGGATCGGTGTCAGGGTAACATTCCCAGAGCAGGGATCGGCGTGGGGGAAACAGTCCCGAAGCTGGGATCGGCGTGGGGGAAACAGTCCCGGAGCAGGGATCGGTGTCAGGGTAACATTCCCAGAGCAGGGATCGGCGTGGGGGTAACAGTCCAGGAGCAGGGATCGCCTTCGGGAAACAGTCCCGGGGCAGGAATCAGCGTCAGGGAAACAGGTGTGGAGCAGGGATCGGCATCAGGGAAACAGTCCCAGAGCAGGGATCAGCGTGGGGGAAACAGTCCCGGAGCAGGGATCGGCGTGGGGGAAACAGTCCCGGAGCAGGGATCGGGGTCAGCGTTACATTCCCGGAGCAGGGATCGGCGTGGGGGAAAAAGTCCCGGAGCAGGGATCGGTGTCAGGGTAACATTCCCGGAGCAGGGATCGGCGTGGGGGAAACAGTCCCGGAGCAGGGATCCGCGTAGGGGAAACAGTCCCGGAGCAGGGATCGGGGTCAGGGTAACATTCCCGGAGCAGGGATCGGCGTGGGAGAAACAGTCCCGGAGCAGGGATCGGCGTCATGGAAACAGTCCCGGAGCAGAGATCGGGGTCGGGGTAACATTCCTGCAGCAGGGATCGGCATCAGGTAAACAGTCCTGGAGCAGGGATCGGTGTGGGCGGAAACAGTCCCGGTGCAGGGAACGGTGTGGGGGAAACAGTCCCGGAGCAGGGATCGGTGTCATGGAAACAGTCCCGGAGCAGGGATCGGCATGGAGGAACAGTCCCGGAGCAGGGATCGGCTTTAGGGAAACAGTCCCGGAGAAGGGATCGGCGTCAGGGAAACAGTCCCGAAGCAGAGATCGGCGTGGCGTAAACAGTCCCGGAGCAGGGAGCGGCGTCAGGGAAACAGTCCCGGAGCAGAGATCTGCGTGGGGGAAACAGTCCCGGAAAAAGGATCGGGGTCACGGAAACAGTCTTGAAACAGCGATCGGCCTCAGGGAAACAGTCCCGGAGCAGGGATCGGCGTCAGGGAAACAGTCCCAGAGAAGGGATCGGCGTCAGGGAAACAGTCCCGGAGAAGGGATGGGCGTCAGGGAAACAGTCCCGGAGCAGGGATCTGCTTCGGGGCAACAGTCCCAAAACAGGGATCGGCCTCAGGGAAACAGACCCGGAGCAGCGATCGGAGTCAGGGAAACAGTTTTGGAGCAGGGATCGGCGTGGGGGTAACAGTCCCGGAGCAGGGATCGGTGTCATGGAAACAGTCCCGGAGCAGGGATCGGCATGGAGGAACAGTCCCGGAGCACGGATCGGTGTGGCGGAAACAGTCCCGGAGCAGGGATCGGTGTGGCGGAAACAGTCCTGGAGCAGGGATCGGCGTCAGGGAAACAGTCCCGGAGCAGGGATCGATGTGGCGGAAACAGTCCCGGAGCAGGGATCGGTGTGGCGGAAACAGTCCTGGAGCAGGGATCGGCGTCAGGGAAACAGTCCTGGAGCAGGGATCGGCATCAGGGAAACAGTCCCGGAACAGGGATCAGCGTGGGAGAAACAGTCCCGGAACAGGGATCGGCGTTGGGGAAACAGTCCCGGAGCAGAGATCGGTGTGGCGGTAACAGTCCCGGAGCAGTAAGCGGCGTGGGGGAAACAGTCCCGGAAAAAGAATCGGGGTCACGGAAACAGTCCCGGAACAGGGATCGGCGTGGGTGTAACAGTCCCGGAGCAGGGATCGGCATCAGGGAAATAGTCCCTGAGCAGGGATCGGCGTCAGGGAAACAGTCCCGGTGCAGGGATCGGCATCAGGGAAACAGTTCCGGAGCAGACATCAGCATGGAGAAACAGTCCCGGAATAGGGATCGACGTGGGGGAAACAGTCCCGGAGCAGAGATCGGCGTGTGGGAAACAGTTCCGGAGCAGACATCAGCATGGAGAAACAGTCCCGGAATAGGGATCGACGTGGGGGAAACAGTCCCGGAGCAGGGATCGGCGTGCGGGAAACTGTCCCGGAGCAGGGATCGACGTGGGGGAAACAGTCCCGGAAAAAGAATTGGGGTCACGGAAACAGTTCTGGAGCAGGGATCGGCATGTGGGAAACAGTCCCGGAAAAACGATCGGGGTCACGGAAACAGTCCCGAAACAACGATCGGCCTCAGGGAAACAGTCCCGGAGCAGGGATCGCCTTTGGGAAACAGTCCCGGAGCAGGGATCGGCTTCGGGGAAACAGTCCCGGAGCAGGGATCCGCTTCCGGGAAACAGTCCCAAAACAGGGATCGGCCTCAGGGAAACAGACCCGGAGAAGGGATCGGCGTCATGGAAACAGTCCCAGAGCAGGGAACGGCATCAGGTAAACAGTCCTGGAGCAGGGATCGGCGTGGGCGGAAACAGTCCCGGTGCAGGGAACGGCGTGGGGGAAACAGTCCCGGAGCAGGGATTGGTGTCATGGAAACAGTCTCGGAGCAAGGATCGGCATGGAGGAACAGTCCCGGAGCAGGGATCGGCTTGAGGGAAACAGTCCCGGAGAAGGGATCGGCGTCAGGGAAACAGTCCCGGAGCAGAGATCGGCGTGGCGGAAACAGTCCCGGAGCAGGGATCGGCGTCAGGGAAACAGTCCCGGAGCAGAGATCTGCGTGGGGGAAACAGTCCCGGAAAAAGGATCGGGGTCACGGAAACAGTCTTGAAACAGCGATCGGCCTCAGGGAAACAGTCCCAGAGAAGGGATCGGCTACGGGGAAACATTCGCGGAGAAGGGATCGCCTTTGGGAAACAGTCCCGGAGCAGGGATCGGCTTCGGGGCAACAGTCCCAAAACAGGGATCGGCCTCATGGAAACAGTCCTGGAGCAGGGATCGACGTGGGGGAAACAGTCCCGGAGCAGGGATCGGAGTCAGGGAAACAGTTTCGGAGCAGGGATCGGGGTGGGGGTAACAGTCCCGGAGCAGGGATCGGCGTGGAGAAACAGTCCCGGAGCTGGGATCGGCGTGGAGGAAACAGTTCTGGAGCAGGGATCGGAGTCAGGGAAACAGTTCCGGAGCAGGGATCGGCGTGGGGGAAACAGTCCCGGAGCTGGGATCGGCGTGGAGGAAACAGTTCTGGAGCAGGGATCGGAGTCAGGGAAACAGTTCCGGAGCAGGGATCGGTGTGGAGAAACTGTCCCGGAGCAGGGATCGCTGTCAGGGTAACATTCCCAGAGCAGGGATCGGCGTGGGGGAAACAGTCCCGAAGCTGGGATCGGCGTGGGGGAAACAGTCCCGGAGCAGGGATCGGTGTCAGGGTAACATTCCCAGGGCAGGGATCGGCGTGGGGGTAACAGTCCAGGAGCAGGGATCGCCTTCGGGAAACAGTCCCGGGGCAGGAATCAGCGTCAGGGAAACAGGCGCGGAGCAGGGATCGGGGTCAGGGAAACAGTCCCGGAGCAGAGATCGGCGTGGGGGAAACAGTCCCGGAGCAGGGATCAGCTTCGGGGCAACAGTCCCAAAACAGGGATCGGCGTGGGGGAAACAGTCCCGGAGCAGGGATCGGAGTCAGGGAAACAGTTTCGGAGCAGGGATCGGGGTGGGGGTAACAGTCCCGGAGCAGGGATCAACATCTGGTAAACAGTCCCGGAGCAGGGATCAGGGTCAGGGTAACATTCCCGGAGCAGGGATCGGTGTGGGGGTAACAGTCCCGGAGCAGGGATCAGCATGGAGAAACAGTCCCGGAACAGGGATCAGCGTGGGGGAAACATTCCCAGAGCAGGGATCAGCGTGGGGGAAACAGTCCCGGAGCAGACATCAGCATGGAGAAACAGTCCTGGAGCAGGGATCGGCGTGGGGGAAACAGTCCCGGAGCAGAGATCGGCGTGGGGGAAACTGTCCCGGAGCAGGGATCGGCGTGGGGGAAACTGTCCCGGAGCAGGGATCGGCGTCAGGGAAACAGTCCCGGAGCAGAGATCGGCGTGTGGGAAACAGTCCCAGAGCAGGGATCGGCGTGGGGGAAACTGTCCCGGAGCAGGGATCGACGTGGGGGAAACAGTCCCGGAAAAAGAATTGGGGTCACGGAAACAGTTCTGGAGCAGGGATCGGCATGTGGGAAACAGTCCCGGAAAAACGATCGGGGTCACGGAAACAGTTCTGGAGCAGGGACCGGCATGTGGGAAACAGTCCCGGAAAAACGATCGGGGTCACGGAAACAGTCCCGAAACAACGATCGGCCTCAGGGAAACAGTCCCGGAGCAGGGATCGGCTTCGGGGAAACAGTCCCAAAACAGGGATCGGCCTCAGGGAAACAGTCCCAAAACAGGGATCGGCGTGGGGGAAACAGTCCCGGAACAGGGAACGACATCAGGGAAACAGTCCTGGAGCAGAGATCGGCGTGGGGGAAACAGTCCTGGAGCAGGGATCGGATTCAGGGAAACAGTTTCGGAGCAGGGATCGGTGTGGGGGTAACAGTCCCGGAGCAGGGATCGGTGTCATGGAAACAGTCCCGGAGCAGGGATCGGCATAGAGGAACAGTCCAGGAGCAGGGATCGGCTGGAGGGAAACAGTCCCGAAACAGGGATCGGCATGGAGAAACAGTCCTGGAGTAGGGATCGGCATGGAGAAACAGTCCCGGAACAGGGATCAGCGTGGGGGAAACATTCCCGGAGCAGGGATCGGCGTGGGGGAAACAGTCCCAGAGCAGGGATCGGCGTGGGGGAAACAGTTCCGGAGCAGGGATCAGCGTGGGAGAAACAGTCCCGGAGCAGGGATCGGCTTGAGGGAAACAGTCCCGGAGCAGGGATCAGCATGGAGAAACAGTCCCGGAGCAGGGATCGGGGTCAGGGTAACATTCCCGGAGCAGGGATCGGTGTGGGGGTAACAGTCCCGGAGCAGGGATCGGGGTGGGGGAAACAGTCCCGGAGCAGGGATCGGCGTGGGGGAAACATTCCCGGAGCAGGGATAGGCATGGGGGAAACATTCCCGGAGCAGGGATCGGCGTCAGGGAAACAGTCCCAGAGCAGGGATCGGCGTGGGGGAAACTGTCCCGGAGCAGGGATCGACGTGGGGGAAACAGTCCCGGAAAAAGAATTGGGGTCACGGAAACAGTTCTGGAGCAGGGATCGGCATGTGGGAAACAGTTCCGGAAAAACGATCGGGGTCACGGAAACAGTCCCGGAACAACGATCGGCCTCAGGGAAACAGTCCCGGAGCAGGGATCGCCTTTGGGAAACAGTCCCGGAGCAATGATCGGCGTGGGGGAAACAGTCCTGGAGCAGGGATCGGATTCAGGGAAACAGTTTCGGAGCAGGGATCGGTGTGGGGGTAACAGTCCCGGAGCAGGGATCGATGTCATGGAAACAGTCCTGGAGCAGGGATTGGATTCAGGGAAACAGTCTTGGAGCAGGGATCGGCGTGGGGGAAACAGTCCCGGAGCAGGGATCGGCATGGGGGAAACAGTCCCGGAGCAGGGATCGGCATCAGGGAAACAGTCCCGGAGCAGGGATCGGCATGGAGAAACAGTCCCGGAGCAGGGATCGGCGTCAGGGAAACAGTCCCAGAGCAGAGATCGGCATGGAGAAACAGTCCCGGAGCAGGGATCGGCGTCAGGGAAACAGTCCCGGAGCAGGGATCGGCTACGGGGAAACAGTCGCGGAGCAGGGATCGCCTTTGGGAAACAGTCCCGGAGCAGAGATCCGCTTGCGGGAAACAGTCCCAAAACAGGGATCGGCCTCAGGGAAACAGACCCGGAGAAGGGATCGGCGTCATGGAAACAGTCCCAGAGCAGGGAACGGCATCAGGTAAACAGTCCTGGAGCAGGGATCGGCGTGGGGGAAACAGTCCCGGAGCAGGGATCGGTGTCATGGAAACAGTCTCGGAGCAAGGATCGGCATGGAGGAACAGTCCCGGAGCAGGGATCGGCTTGAGGGAAACAGTCCCGGAGAAGGGATCGGCGTCAGGGAAACAGTCCCGGAGCAGGGATCGGTGTCATGGAAACAGTCCCGGAGCAGTGATCGGCATGGAGGAACAGTCCCGGAGCACGGATCGGTGTGGCGGAAACAGTCCCGGAGCAGGGATCGGTGTCAGGGAAACAGTCCGGAGCAGGGATCGGAGTGGCGGAAACAGTCCCGAGCAGGGATCGGCATCAGGGAAACAGTCCTGGAGCAGGGATCGGCATCAGGGAAACAGTCCCGGAACAGGGATCAGCGTGGGAGAAACAGTCCCGGAGCAGGGATCGGCGTCAGGGAAACAGTCCCGGAGCAGAGATCGGCGTGGCGGTAATAGTCCCGGAAAAAGAATCGGGGTCACGGAAACAGTCCCGGAACAGGGATCGGCCTCAGGGAAACAGTCCCGGAGCAGGGATCGGCGTCAGGGAAATAGTCCCTGAGCAGGATTCGGCGTGGGGGAATTGGTCCCGGAGCAGGGACCAGGGTCAGGGTAACAGTCCCGAAGCAGGGATTGGAGTCAGGGAAACAGTCCCGGAGCAGGGATCGGCTTGAGGGAAACAGTCCCGGAGCAGGGATCGGCTTGAGAGAAACAGTCCTGGAGCAGGGATCGGGGTTGGGGAAACAGTCCCGGAACAGGGATCAGCGTGGGGGAAACATTCCCGGAGCAGGGATCGGCGTGGGGGAAACAGTCCCGGAGCAGGGATCGGCATCAGGGAAACAGTTCCGGAGCAGGGATCGGCGTCAGGGAAACAGTCCAGGAGCAGGGATCGGCATGGGGGAAACAGTCCCGGAACAGGGATCAGCGTGGGGGAAACATTCCCGGAGCAGGGATCGGCGTGGGGGAAACATTCCCGGAGCAGGGATCGGCGTGGGGGAAACAGTCCCGGAGCAGGGATCGGCGTCAGTGAAACAGTCCCGGAGCAGGGATCGGCATGTGGGAAACCGTCCCGGAAAAAGGATCGGGGTCACGGAAACAGTCCCAAAACAGGGATCGGCGTGGGGGGAACAGTCCCGGAACAGTGTTCGGCGTCAGGGAAACATTCCCAGAGCAGGGATCGGCGTGGGGGAACCAGTCCCGGAGCAGGGATCGGCGTCAGGGAAACAGTCCCGGAGCAGGGATCGGCGTCAGGGAAACAGTCCCGGAGCAGGGATCGGCGTCAGTGAAACAGTCCCGGAGCAGGGATCGGCGTGTGGGAAACCGTCCCGGAAAAAGGATCGGGGTCACGGAAACAGTCCCAAAACAGGGATCGGCGTGGGGGGAACAGTCCCGGAACAGTGTTCGGCGTCAGGGAAACAGTCCCAGAGCAGGGATCGGCGTGGGGGAACCAGTCCCGGAGCAGGGATCGGCGTCAGGGAAACAGTCCCGGAGCAGGGATCGGCGTCAGGGAAACAGTCCCAGAGAAGGGGTCAGAGTGGGGGAATCGGTCCCGGAGCAGGGATCGGGGTCAGGGTAACATTCCCGGAGCAGGGATCGGCGTGGTGGTAATAGTCCCGGAGCAGGGATCGGGGTGGAGGAAACAGTCCCGGAGCAGGGATCGGCGTGGGGGAAACTGTCCCGGAGCAGGGATCGGGGTCAGGGAAACAGTCCCGGAGCAGGGATCGGCATCAGGGAAACAGTCCCGGAGCAGGGATCGGCGTGGGGGAAACTGTCCCGGAGCAGGGATCGGCGTAGGGGAAACTGTCCCGGAGCAGGGATCGGCGTCAGGGAAACAGTCCCGGAGCAGGGATCGGCATCAGGGAAACAGTCCCGGAGCAGGGATCGGCGTCAGGGAAACAGTCCCGGATGAGGGATCGATTTGGGGAAAACAGTCCCGGAGCAGGGATCGGCATCAGGGAAACAGTCCCGGAGCAGGGATCAGCGTCAGGGAAAGAGTCCTGGAGCAGAGATCAGCGTGGGGGAAACTGTCCCGGAGCAGGGATCGGCGTAGGGGAAACTGTCCCGGAGCAGGGATCGGCGTCAGGGAAACAGTCCCAGAAAAAGAATCGGGGTCACGGAAACAGTTCTGGAGCAGGGATCGGCATCAGGGAAACAGTCCCGGAGTAGGGATCGGCTACGGGGAGACAGTCGCGGAGCAGGGAACGCCTTTGGGAAACAGTCCCGGAGCAGGTATTGGCTTCGGGGAAACAGTCCCAAAACAGGGATCAGCATCAGGGAAACAGTCCTGGAGCAGGGATCGACGTGGGGTTAACAGTCCCGGAGCAGGGATCGGTGTCATGGAAGCAGTCCCGGAGCAGGGATCGGCCTGAGGGAAACAGTCCGAGAGCAGGGATCGTCATGGAGAAACAGTCCCGGAGCAGGGATCGGCCTGGGGGAAACAGTCCCGGAGCAGGGATGGGCATCGGGAAAACAGACCCGGAGCTGGGATCAGCGTGGGGGAAACAGTCCCGGAGCAGAGATCGGCATCAGGGAAACAGTCCCGGAGCAGGGATCGGCATCAGGGAAACAGTCCCGGAGCAGAGATCGGCGTGGGGGAAGCAGTCCCGGAGCTGGGATCGGCATCAGGGATACAGTCCTGGAGCAGGGATCGGCATCAGGGAAACAGTCCCGGAGCAGGGATCGGCGTGGGGGAAACAGTCCCGGAGCAGGGATCGGCATGGAGAAACAGTCCCGGAGCAGGGATCGGCATCAGGGAAACAGTCCCGGAGCAGGGATCGGCATCAGGGAAACAGTCCCGGAGCAGGGATCAGCGTCAGGGAAACAGTCCTGGAGCAGGGATCGGCATCAGGGAAACAGTCCCGGAGCAGGGATTGGCATCAGAGAAACAGTCCCGGAGCAGGGATTGGCATCAGAGAAACAGTCCCGGAGCAGGGATCAGCGTCAGGGAAACAGTCCTGGAGCAGGGATCGGCGTGGGGGTAACAGTTCCGGAGCAGGGATCCGCGTGGGGGAATCTGTCTTGGAGCAGGGATCGGCATCAGGGAAACAGTCCCGGAGCAGGGATCGGCTTGGGGTAACAGTCCTGGTGCAGGGATCGGCATCAGGGAAACAGTCCCGGAGCAGGGATTGGCATCAGAGAAACAGTCCCGGAGCAGGGATCGGCATCAGAGAATCAGTCCCGGAGCAGGGATCGGCGTGAGGGAAACAGTCCCGGAGCAGGGATCAGCGTCAGGGAAACAGTCCCGGAGCAGGGATCGGCATCAGAGAAACAGTCCCGGAGCAGGGATCGGCGTGGGGGAAACAGTCCCGGAGCAGGGATCGGCATCAGAGAAACAGTCCCGGAGCAGGGATCGGCTTGGGGGAAACAGTCCCGGAGCAGGGATCGGCATCAGAGAAACAGTCCCGGAGCAGGGATCGACGTGAGGGAAACAGTCCCAGAAACTGGGGGCCTGCAGTGGAGCGGAGAGGATTGTTGTACTCGGGTCTCGCATGGGCGTTCCGATGACCTATGGAATCCCCTGCACTGAGCTGCGGCAGGGTGATGGTTATTTGTTGTTGTTTATATGAATGTCTTGTCAACCTTTAACTGTGTCTTATTTCTAACTTACTCTTTAAACACTGTGAAGTAATGCAAATATTTTTCTTCTTTATTCCTGTTTTGGTATCTAAGGTTTGTACCTTGTTGTTTACACCTCAGCTGGCTCCATCAGAGGCAACATTGTAAAACGTTTTACTGTATCGCGTCCATCTGTACTTGAGTACACATTAAAGAGGAAATCAGGTTAATGAAATAAAGTCTAAACCAAAGTGTAATCTTTTGTTATTTTTTAAAGTCAACTTGATATTTGTATGCATGCATGTGCGTATGCGCAGTCATCAAAACTGTTAATACATTCATCATAAACAGCATTTAAGCATAAATTTTAACAGATGAGTATATTGCAATAACAATATTTCATATTGTGTTGGTGTCAGCGAACAAGTGTTAGCAAACAAATCCTTTCTAAATACTGATTTCCATGCTCTTTTCTACCCAAGCTATAGAGATCATTTTATCTACAAATGTTCTTGAATTGTTGAAATCTTTTGTCAAATCATGCTCTTTCAAGAAATATATTTGTCCTCAGATTAATTGCATAGTTAAAAACGTATAGAGCTGCATTAAAAAGCCTCTGTGTCTTCTTTATGCCTTACCAAGCTAGAATATCATCTGCGGCAGTTCCTGTTGAAGACAATAGCGTCTTTACTTCATTAGCTTGGAAGCAATTGTATATCTACAAAACTGTTTTCTGCAAAATATCCAATGCTGTGTTCTATTTAGTTCATCTCTAATGCAAATCTGGCAGGCAATATTATTCTTCATTTGTTTCTGATCTCATTATTTAATTTTCTTTCTTTAAATGTTTTTAATTCTGTTCTATATCAATGTTATCTTTATTCCTGACTTTAAAGGCTGCCTAACTTGCAGCATATCAATACTGTTTTATCTTCTTGATGTCACAAGGAATTAAGGGCTACGGGGAGAATGCTGGTAAGTGGAGTTGAAATGCCCATCAGCCATGATTGAATGGCGGAGTGGACTCGATGGGTCGAATGGCCTTACTTCCACTCCTCTGTCTTCTGGTCTTATGGTCTTATAAAAGCCTATAAACTCTGTAATATCCCCATAAGCTTATAAGATTTCTTCCATGTTTCTGTGGTCATAATGGAGGTTCAACCACCTTCCAATAGGAAAGAAGAAGTTCTCACCTCCTGCTGGAAAAATCAAGATTTCCTGCTTAACCTCCCTAAATCAAAGTTTACACCTGACACCTTCATAAGTTCTCCACCCTGAACCATGGGTGAAATTATGCTCCTCCTGCTCTTATCAATCTTCTATGATCTTCTTACTAGCTTCTTCTATTAGAATCTCTCTGTTTGAATTGCCCTCTTTGACACCTTAACTCTGGATTGTTAATGTTAGTGGTTCTGTAGCCTTGGTTGAAATCACTCAATGGCCCTCCACTTCCCTTTCGTAGCCAGGGTTGGTAGTGTCTGTTCACTATGGTGGCAAATTTCATTGTTAGTTTTGGGCGGCACGGTGGCCCAGTGGTTAGCACTGCTGCCTCACAGCGCCAGGGACCTGGGTTCAATTCCCGACTCAGGCGACTGACCTGTGTGGAGTTTGCACGTTCTCCCCGTGTCTGCGTGGGTTTCCTCCGGGTGCTCCGGTTTCCTCCCACAGTCACAAAGATGTGCAGGCCAGGTGAATTGGCCAAGCTAAATTGCCCGTAGTGTTAGGTAAGGGGTAAATGTAGGGGTATGGGTGGGTTGCGCTTCGGTGGGTCGGTGTGGACTTGTTGGGCCGAAGGGCCTGTTTCCACACTGTAAGTCTAATCTTCTTACTAGCTTCTTCTATTAGAATCTCTCTGTTTGAATTGCCCTCTTTGACACCTTAACTCTGGATTGTTAATGTTAGTGGTTCTGTAGCCTTGGTTGAAATCACTCAATGGCCCTCCACTTCCCTTTCGTAGCCAGGGTTGGTAGTGTCTGTTCACTATGGTGGCAAATTTCATTGTTAGCTGTAAGTGCTGCTTTTAAACTTTTAGCCTTCTCAACACATTCTGCACCAGTAATTTAAAGATTTCCCCTTGCCCAAATGGAATTCTTAACTTTGCTCAGGAAACTCCGATGCCTGTTCACCCTGAGCTGAATCACTTCTCCGGCTGATCCAACAAATTTCCTCTTCCAGACCGAACGCAAGAAATGCAAAACTTGCACCCACACCTCCTCCCTTACTTCTCTCCATGGCCCCAAGGGATCCTTCCATATCCGCCACAAATTCACCTGCACCTCCACACACATCATCTATTTCATCCGCTGCACCCGATGTGGCCTCCTCTACATTGGGGAGACAGGCTGCCTACTTGCGGAACGTTTCAGAGAACACCTCTGGGACACCCGGACCAACCAACCCAATCACCCTGTGGCTCAACACTTTAACTCCACCAAGGACATGCAGGTCCTTGGACTCTTCCACCGCCAGACCATAACAACACGACGGTTGGAGGAAGAGCGCCTCATCTTCCGCCTGGGAACCCTCCAACCACAAGGGATGAACTCAGATTTCTCCAGTTTCCTCATTTCCCCTCCCCCCACCTTGTCTCAGTCAAATCCCTCGAACTCAGCTCCTAATCTGCAATCTTCTTCCTGACCTCTCCGCCCCCACCCCACTCCGGCCTATCACCCTCACCTTGACCTCCTTCCACCTATCACATCTCCATCACCCCTCCCCCAAGTCTCTCCTCCCATTCTTTTATCTTAGCCTGCTGGACACACTTTCCTCATTCCTGATGAAGGGCTCGTGCCCGAAACGTCGAATTTCCTGTTCCTTGGATGCTGCCTGACTTGCTGCGCTTTTCCAGCAACACATTTTCAGCTCAAATCTAGAACTGACAGATTTGACTAGCTTCTAGCTCACACTACAGACCTTGTACAAGCTTTGAATTTAAAGAATTTGCCATTAAGCTCTATTTCTCCCTCGTTAATCTTCCCACAAGTTTCTCCGTAAACTCTTTTGTTGTTCTGCTGTTCCATTTACCTACAGTGTGTATGAATAATTCATAAAGTCCTGCAGTTTTTAAAGCTGAAAATGTCCTGAACTGCTCTTGCGTCAACTAGAGTTCTCATTTCTCATGTCATGATCTCAAAGTTATTCTTCCCTTTCCAATCATATTTTAATAAGATTCACTAGTCGGGAGGACAATGCAATACTATGGAACTCAGTTCCAAATCTTTCGGCCAGGTTGATGGGGTGAAAGCTAATTTTCTGTTGTTTGGTAAACCGAATGTGAGTTAGTGTATTCTACAGCACAGTGTTATCTGCAATTTAGATAATCTGTACAAAATAAGTAATCTTATTCAGGTTTTTACACGCAACTTTGTTGAATAATAATAACCCGGTGTTCAGATGGATCTTTTCTGATTATTATAATTAGCACAAATCACAATTCTTGTTGGAAGTCATCCCACAGACTATCCACTTGCCTAGTTACCTAGTTCATGTTTATGATGAAGAATGATGGTTTGATTACCATGTAGCAATGTCTGGTATTGAAAATGGAAGTAGCACAATAGAATCATAGCGAGAGTTCTTTGGTGTTTAAAGATGTTTAAAGACTGCCTTATTTCGTTGAGAACCATGATATTGAAACAGTTGTATCATTATTTGTCCAGACTTTCTCTGTCTCACATGTGAAAAGAATGATTTTTGCAACGTAAAATGTAAATCCTCTGGTAACCCAAGAAACCATTCTCTCATGTCTGAGATGAGATAGGCATTATTGACAGAGTACTGTAATGAAGAAGGATTATGATACCATTGTGTTTGAGTCTGATCCTGTCATCAACCAATAGCCACACACCAATACATTTCAGGCGTGGTTTAGTGGATAGTGAGCAAGATCATAAAATCTGAATGATTTATTCTCTCTCGCTCAGGGAACACCCAGAGCACCTCCATTGTGTGTTACTGATAAATGCTAGTGTCATCTTCATTGTCCTTTTATGAAGCTTACCTTCAAATCTAAACTATACTATATTTCATATGGATGATCATGCTTGGTCTTAATATTGGATGAAGCATACATGTTAAGTTTTATAGTAATGACTATTCAATTGTGTCCAGTTGGTGAACATTAATTGAGGATATATTTATGCCCGAAACGTCGAATCTCCTGTTCCTTGGATGCTGCCTGACCTGCTGCGCTTTTCCAGCAACACATTTTCAGATATAGTTATGCTCCCATTCATAGGAAGAGACTGAAACTGCAGCATTTAGATTAGGAGCAAATGTTTATAACGTGGAAATAAAAGCATGTAATATGTAAAGCTTGAACTCCCATTCTACCTTTCAATGCCTGGTTTTCTGAGAAGATTTCATTTCTAAAGTATGCTCAATATTTGAGCAAAACATTCCTCTTGCTTCTCCCCAGACTAAAAGATTCAGATTTAATGTTTCAAGCAAGTGAAAAATGAAGAAAAGGTTCCTATAAGCAGAAATGATTCAATGTTCCGTACCTTTGTAAAATTCTATGGGGGGGAGGTAGTTGTGATTATGGAAAGGAATTACTCAGGCAATATCAGTGTGAAGAAATACATTTGCATTGAAGCAGTTAGCATCTTTTCTTTGTAACTGTGAGCATGCCCATTCACTTTCAAAACTACCATTATCACTGGAGTGCCAGTTTTGCAAGGCTGCTTTCCTGAATTGATTGAAAGGTTTCTTACTTTAATTGCTTCTTCCATGAATTAAATTTCATAAAAACAGTTGGCACTTGTATGGTACCTTTAGCATAGAAACCTCGAAAGAAGATCTGCCAATTTAGCCATCGAGCCTGTTTGAATATTCAATCAGTTCATAACTGCTCTGTAACTGAACTCCAAAAATTGTCTTTGCCTCATATCTCTTAATACTCCTGGATAACAAAAATCTTATCAATCTTGGATTTAAAATGTAATCATTTCTGGAGAAGGAGGACTCTGGGTCCCTGGTTGTGTGTCACCATGGCTCAGTGGTGAACTACTGCTACCTCGAAGTACCAGGGACCTGGGTTCAATTCCAGCCTCAGGTAACTACAGAGTTTGCATGTTCTCTTGGTGAATGTCCTGGGTTTGCCCTGGTTTCCTCCCACACTCAAAGATGTGCTGATTAGGTGGATTGGCCATTCTAAATTGCCCCTAGTGTCCAGGAATATGTGGATTAGACGGGTTAGTTGTGATTAAAGCCACCAAGGTGGGATTACAGGGATGGGGTGAGATGTCCTTCAGAGGGTCGGTGGAGACTTGATAGGCAAAGGGGCCTCCTTCTGCACTGTAAGGATTCTGTGACTCAAAATGTTAACTCTGCTTCTTCTCCACAGAGATTGTCAGACCAGCTGAGTTTGTCCAGCAATTTCTGTTCATGTTTGCTTCAGATCTTCAGCATCTGCAGTACTATTTCCTATTAACCCATAGACCCAGATGATGTTCTAGGGACCTCAGTTTGAATCCTGCCTTGTCTGATGGTGAAATTTGAATTCTTTTTTTTTCAAATCCAGAATTAAAGGTATAGTGATGGTCATGAAGCTGTTGTCAATTGATGAGAAAATCATTAATGTCTATTAGGAAGGAAATTGCTTTCCTTACTTGGTCTGGCCTAGATGTATCTTCAATCCCACAATAATGTGGTTGATACTCTGGACAGTTAGCGATGGGCACTAAATGCTGGTCCAGCCAATAATGCCAATATCCTGTGAATATTTTTTAATTAGCCTCTTACATTCCTTTATATTATATGATGACCATTTATGAGTTGTCTTTTGAACTTTCCTAATTTGTCCTCCCCATGGTTAGTATTTCATTGTTGTGTGATTCTAATGTTACTGATGGTGGTGTATAAAACCAAAGCCTCCTACATCTGATTTAAACAGGACATTCCTGTATTTATTTGAAACTACTTCATACAATACATTAAACCTTATAGGCACAAGGTTAAACTGGATTATTTGTATACCCAGTCATTTTGAATGACTATTGGATTTTTCAGTTCTTGTACCCTTCATCCTCTCAATATTTTTGCCTTCTTCTTTTTGGTTCCACATTCTGAGTAAAATAATCCTGAGTAAAGTTTTGATAAAGAAACTTGCATGCATGCATAAACAGATTCAAGAACAGCTTCTTCCCTGCTGTTACTAGACTTCTGAATGGACCTCTCAAATTTTAATTTTCATGTTGACCTAGCTCTCTATCCACCTTCTCTGCAGCTGTAAAATTGTATTATTTGCTCTGTTCTATTACCCTGGTGCACTTTATATGGTATGATATGCTTTACTGTTGAAAAAACAAAACTTTTCATTCTACCTAGGCGCCAATAATAAATTAAATCGAATCAATCAAAGTATGTTTATACTTGTCCCAATTTCAAGGTAAATAGTAAAGCACACATATAAAACTACTGTTTAAAAACAAAACTCTGTTACAATTAATTTGGCCCCATTTCTCATCAGAATCCTTACATTCAATTTGGCAATCACGGCAGATCTTATTTTAAGCTTTAAATGCCAATTGAATGATGTGCAAGTTAATAATAGCAAGGCACATAACATTTGTAGTTGTGTGGCTTTATTGGCTCCTTGCCTACTAGAAAATTGTTTTGACTTTAATGATGAAAGAGGATTGATTTTTATTTTCCCTCCTCACCTATAGACGTTTCTCTTTATCTCTAATATCTCTTCAGTTGCTCTGGTCAAACAGTCAAATTCATTGATTTGAACAATACAAGCCAATAAATACACCTGACTATTGTAACTGAAGCCAGTGCTTTTACTTGAAGAACTCAGCAGGTCACCTGTGTTGCTGGGGAGAGAAACAGGTTCAATGTTTTAGATTGGTAATGTTTCGTCAGAACATTTCAGATCATGGATTCTCCTCTTCAGTTCAGGTAGCCAACCAATCCTTTTAAGGAAATACAAATACCCAACTACCCCTTTGCCTACATAATATGCCTTGAAGATGTGGACAGCAAATGAAGTGACTTCTGATCAATTCAACAATTTTAAGATGTGGACATATAGGAGGATGTTCTGTATAACAGACAGAATACGTAGCCAGCCATAGTGTCATAGAGTCACAGAGATGTACAACACGGAAACAGACCCTTCGCTCAAACCCGTCCATGTCGACCAGATATCCCAACCAAATCTAGTCCCACCTGCCGTCATCTGGCACATACCCCCCCCAAACCCTTCCTATTCATATACCCATCCAGATGCCTTTTAAATGTTGCAATTGTACCAGCCTCCACCACCTCCTTTAGCAGCTCATTCCATCCACATTCCACCCTCTGCGTGAAAAAGTTGTCCCTTAGGTCTCTTTTATATCTTTCCCCTCTCACCCTAAACCTATGCCCTCTAGTTCTGGACTCCCTCACCCCAGGGAAAAAACTATGTCAATTTGTTCTATCCGTGTCGCTCATGATTTTATAAATCTCTACGAGGTCACCCCTCTGCCTCCAATGTTCCAGGGGAAACAGCCCCAGCCTATTCAACTGCTCCCTATAGCTTAAATCTTCCAACCCTGGCAACATTCTTGTAAATCACCTCCGAACCCTTTCAGGTTTCACAGCGTCCTTCCAATAGACCAGAATTGCACGCAATTTTCCAAATGTGGCCTAACTAACGTCCAGTACAATGACCTACCAACTTCTATATTCAATGCTCTGACCAACACAGGAAAGTGTACCAAATGCCTTCTTAATGAGGAAGTTAATGAGGAAGTTTTATAAATGGATGGGGAAAAGAGGGAGCTATGCATAATTTCAGAGAGAATGATATGACGTTTCGGGCACATCATCAAACCAGGTGGCAGATAGAGACAATTAAAGGAATAAAAAAATTGATTGAAAACATAAAGAGGGAAGCAGAGGAGAAAATGGCTTGATGCAGGTGACCGATGTGGAGTATGTAAGGGGAGGACAAAATAGAGAAGGTGGAGATTCACAGCAGTCAGCTTTCTGTCAAAACCTTGGATCTAATGAATGAGCTATTACACCTCATCTATACAATCACTCTTGTACTTGGCAGAGATAGTTTACGAAATGATAACTGAGTTTGGACAGAGGTTGCTGGATAGCTATCCGAAGATGGATCTTTGGCCATGATTTTTCTGCTCCTACAATGTCAGTTACCAACCCGGTTACAATGAACAAAATCAGTTATGTCCAACAATTGAACCAAGAATGTCCTCAGTTTCTACAACACAACTGTCATTAATCTCTTACCTAGGTTTGGTATAAAAGTCTTGTGAAGTACTTTTGCACCTTGGAGCTTTTGATAATACACCCCAATGGAGCTCATTTAAAATCCTTTATTTTACCAGGCTACAATAAATGCTATATCATTGAAGGATGTAAATGTGTCTCTCTTTCTGTGAGGGGATTATAACTTTCACTCCAATTGTCCTATGACTATAAATATTCCCACATACAGTGATGACCTGAAGACTGGTTGACCCAATAGAAAAAACATTTGATTAGCACAGAAATAAATTCCTGTCAGTTAACTTTGCACGTTTGAAAGTGATCTGAGGTCAGGCCAGGAATGGGCAGAATCGTGATCATAATTCAAGTTAGTGATGTTTTAAAAGCTGCAATATTGGTATTTAACTTACTTTACAGAAATTTCAGGATAACCTTCCGAAAAACTAAATTGTCTGGTGTGAGGTGAAGCAGAGGTAGTGCCATGCCCATGTCATTCTACCTTCCCCTGACTGAAACTCTCCACCAGAGGGTGCTCCAGTGTGAATGTCATTCAAGGTTGGGATTCCAACTTCAATTTGCGAAGCCACTAAACTCGTGTCCTTTCAGGTTGAATCATTTCATTAATCTCTTTTCTACAGTAATTCAACTATTAATTAACCATGTAAGAGAGAAAATGGAAAGCAGTGATGATACACCTGACAGGAAAATGTTGGCATAATGATGTTCTGCGGCTAGGTTTTGATGGACGGAATGAAAATTGTGAGAGTGAGCATTTTAGATTTATTTTTAAAATTGATTGTTAAGTAATTGTTTATTTGTAATTTTCTCTTTGCTATTCATTTATTTCATTCCAAAATATAAGAACATGACGAAGCTATAGTCCTTGCATCATTGTAGATATTGCTTTTGGATCCACTACCAATCAATGTAATGGAATAATATAGTTTTTGGACGAGACAAGTGGGAGATTTAATTTAATCTGTGGAGTTACTGAAAAAATTACAAAGATGAAAATATAGATGATCAGTTTAGTTAGATTGGACAAGTCTGGTCTAGACTTACATCAGCGAGGGAATGGCAGATTTCTTTTTTACTTCCCCACAGTCCAGCCACAGCAATCAATCTCAAAGAACTGAGGGGAGGATGTTCCCTGCAGGTTTCTGAGTTTGAGCATCTGACAGAAATGTGAGTCACAAATCCGCGTTGAGCAGAAAACAGCAAACTATTGTTACTATCCCCAGAGCAGCCAATTAAAGGCTAAAGCACAGTCTGACCATCTAATAAAGGCCAACAGACAAGCTCTTGTAACTGTAAGGTTAATCGAGAGAGATTCCATTTTGAAAGAAGCAGCAAGTCTTGTCATAGAGTCATAAAGCACAGAAAACAGACCCTATGGTCCAATCAGTCCGTGCTGACCACAATCCCAAATTAAACTAATCCCACCTGTGCTTGGCCCACATCCCTCTAAACATTTCTTATTCGTGCGCTTGACCAAATGTCTTTTAAATTGTAACTATATCTTTTCTGTAAGTGAGAGAAGGTACTCTAAAATGGAAGCTCTCCCACTCTCCCAAATTTTCAAATTTAAACCAAAAGTAGATTTAGCATCCAGCATATCACTGGAGTGGCAGGGTACGGGTTGGCGCACCCTCTCTAGTGTGATTGCTACAGCACCCAACTAGGCAATGACAGCTTCTAAGGGTATCTGGAGTGTTTTCCTCCAGACTACCAAATGGTACTCGCCTCCCGTTATGTAAGCTGACTGCCAATACACTGGGAACCTGGAAGCTGACTGGAAATTCCCCATTTACCTCCTTTAATTGGTCTTAGCTGTCAATGGACAGCTACACACATGTGGATACTGCTGCCTTCCTGTTGTCCTACTGAACCTTTCACCTCGCAAAGAAGTGAAGAAACTTGGAGAAAAGAGATTGAAGAGCAGAAAGTCTGGCAATCCTAAGCGATCACCTCAGTGAATCCTGTGGACTGGTGTTATGGATCTGTGGTTCCCAGCACTTTGCCCATCCAACCATAAAAGTAAAGGGTTTTTTTTCTTTGTCTGTATTTGATTTTTAATTCACTCATGAGATACGCATATCCCTGGCTGGTCCAGAATTTATTGCCCATCCCTAATTGCTCTTGAGAAAGTGATGGTGAGCTGCCTTCTTGAATCACTGGTTTTCATTTGGCGTAGGTACAAGCACAATGCCCATTAGGGAGGGAGTTGCAGGATTTTGACCCAGCTACTCTGAAGGAATGGCATTAGAGGATGATTAATGGGTGGGAGGGAACATTGCAGGTGAAGGTGAATGTTACTTGCCATTTGTCAGCCCAAACTCGGATATTGTCCAAGTCTTTCTGCACTTGGCCATGGAATGCTACAGTTGCCGCTGAGTTGTGAATAGTGCTGAATATTGTGTAATCATGTGCCAAGGACATTATGGTAAGTAATGCTCGCCAAGATCTCAGAAGCTGTGATGACATAGCTCCAACCCTGACAACTATCTTCCTTTGTGTCAGGTATGACTTTCAGTATGTGTGTCTTAACATTATAAAAGGGCATTAGAATTTTAAGTAGAGCCATTTGTCAAGTAATCATAATTGTTTACTTGTGATTAGTATTTATTTATTTGTATTAAATAGTAGTTCTTGCTGAGAGCAGGAATCTGATCAGTGTTTTCTGTTAACTCGATTCCATTAAACAAGTAAATCAAGGACTTTTTGTGGTTTGATTATCTCGTTAGCATTTGTGGTAACTGTAGAAATAGTGGGGTTTGAGAATCAGCAAATCTTTTCCAAGTGGGTTGTAACACTGATGCTGCTAAATTCAAGGAACAAAAGAGGATTGCAGGGTATTACAGCAGTCCAGCAGCCTGTCCTCCAACAGATCGTTGGAATTACCAACACAACACTGTCAGGGAATGACAGACACTCCAAGGAGCAGAAGCTGCCACTCTCTCTTAGGATAACAACAGTGATCCCCCCTACCCTGCCACTTCATCTGTGAGAGCTAGTCGGTCAGGGATGATGTTATAGTCCAGAATCAAACTTCCTACACAGAGTGACATAAGACTGCTGTCCAAAGTTTTCTGCTGCCTTCCTTTACTGAAAGTAAATAGGCTTCTACCATGGATGCCACAGCTATGGCACAGGAACAGAAGGCAGGTAAACACACAGTAAAGACCTGCACAAAGGGAAAGTACAAGGATGATGGATTGTTCACGAGCATCAAGTCAGCATTGTGCACTCATTTTTTTTTGTTATTTCAAGGGAGATGTGTATCCATAGCTTGGGCACCATTTACTGCCTATCATTTATTGTCTTGCAGAGGTTATATTCTGAGCTACCTTCTTGAACTACTGCAATACTGAGGGATTTTGACCAAAAAATAATGAAGGAATGGTGATATATTTCCAAGTCAGAACAATGAGTGGCTTGGAAGGCAACATACAGCTGGGGGTAATCCCATACATCTGTCATCCTTGTCCTTCAAGCTAGTAGAATTCATGTGGTTGGAAAGTGCTGGCAAAGGTGCATTGATGAGTCACTGCAGTGCATCATCAAGATGCTACCCACTGCTATCACAGTGAGTCAGTGATAGAGGGAGTGAATATTGAGGTTGGTCATCAGGATGCCAATCAAAGAGGCTGCTTTGTCATAGAGTCATAGAGTCATAGAGTCATAGAGATGTACAGCAAGAAACTGACCCTTCAGTCCAACCCGTCCATGCCGAGCAGATATCCCAACCCAATTTAGTCCCACCTGCCAGTACCTGGCCCATATCCTTCCAAACTCTTCTTATTCATATACCCATCCAAATGCATCTTAAATGTTGCAATTGTACCACCTCCACTACTTCCTCTGGCAGCTCATTCCGTACACATACCACCCTCTGTGTGAAAAAGTTGCCCCGTTGGTCTTTTTTATACCTTTCCCCTCTCACCCTAAACCTATGCCCTCTAGTTCTGGACTCACCGACCCCAGGAAAAAGACTTTGCCCATTTACCCTACCCATGCCCCTCATAATTTTGTAAACCTCTTTAAGGTCACCCCTCAGCCTCCGATGCTCCAGGGAAAACAGCCCCAGGCTGTTTAGCCTCTACCTATAGCTCAAATCTTCCAACCCTGGCAACATCCTTATAAATCTTTTCTGAACCCATTCAAGTTTCACAACATCTTTCCGTTAGGAAGGAGACCAGAATTGCACGCTTCAGTACTGTCAGAGATGCAGTCATCCAAGCAAGTGGAGTGCACTACATTACACTCCTATTCTGTGCTTTCTAAGTGCTGGATAGATTCTGGGAAATAGGGAGGTAAGTTATTCCCTACAGAATTTCTAGCCTCCAACCTGCTGTTCTAGCATTAGTATTGATATAGCTAGTTCAGTTCAATTTCTCATCATCTTAGCTCTGGAGTTCAGACCTTTTATCTATTTGTGAACTGAGACAAATTAAGTCAGGAGCTGGGAAAAACAAAACTGCATCAGTTAGAGGTTTATTGCTGAGAAAGTTCCTCTTGATAGCTCTGTTGATGATGCCCTTCCACCACGTTACTGTCCCAGAAGGAACAAACACTTTTTAAAAAAGTAATGCTTTGAAATTAACTACTGCTTTGGAGTTGGTTAGCTAATTTGGCTGGGCAGTTGGTTTGCCAATGGCAACAACATGGCTTCAATTCCTACGCTGGCTGTGGTTACCATAAAGGATTCTCCTTATCTTATCCACTTCCCTTGCCTGAGGTGTGATGAACTTCAGGTTCCTGTCACCTCACTCAAATGAGAGAGCAGCCTTACAGTCTAATAAGATTATGTCAGTTTTACCTATTGGGTTTCCAGTTTGAAGTGAACGATATGAGTCGTTATTTGTCATGATGTTTTGTAGGCTTTATCGGGTTTTCATTTGGGGACCGATCAAGAGTAAACTGATGGGGTGAGGGCCAACTTAGATTTGTCCTGTTTTTTGCCCAGACATACCTGATCAAGTTTTCACATGTTAGATAGATAGTAATGTTGTAGACAGAACAACTTGACAAAGGACAGCTAACTGTGGAGTCTTTGATACTATTGCCAGAATATAGCTATTCTTTATGTTTCTGGTGGTTGTTTACCTTTATGTCATCTGGCATAAATCGCCCCTAATAGTTCATATAACCTTTGGACACCTTGTTAGCCCCCAGACAATGGCCATGTCCAAGCTCAATTTCATACATAAAAGGGTTAGTATAAGAATTCAACATCACTGGAACTATTCCAAGAACGTTATTTCAAAAAATATTTACCACCTTTAAATGTGGAATTGAAAATTGCCTTCAAGTGAATCTGAATAAAGCAAAGTTTTGTCTAAACATTTGCCAATCTTGAATGCTTATTCTGTAATAGGGGCAGTTGGGGTATTTTCAGAGCCTGGTCCTGTAACTGTTTGCTAATGAGAATATTTTCAAGTTTTTATATTCGTTGTTAATCAAATTATGGTAATTGTTGGTGACATCCACTGCAGTAGAAATATACTTGTACAAAACTTCATGTATATTTTATGAGGTAATGTGCTGACTTGAAGAAAAAACAAAAATGAAACAAATTTTTCCTCTTCATGGTAATTACTTTTTTAGTTGTGAATTTGCAAAACATCTGAAATCCAATTTACAGAGGTATAATTTTGCACCAAAGAAGGAAATCATCAGTGTGCAAAAGCTCTGTCTGAATGCATTTTGCATGTAAATTACCTGGCAGGTTACCCATTTGACTTTCAAAACTTGCAAACTTGCTGCGCCAATTTATTCTGAAGGTATCTTGGTGCACAGGCAAATGTCGTGTGTATGTCAGGGCTGACTAAACAAATTGCATGGTGTAGCTTTCTACTCTCCATAACCTTCTGTGACATAGCATGGTATTAATCTTTGGAGCATTCATGGGACAGTTCTGCAGCATGATATTTATCAGCCATTACCGCACCCTGTTTTTACAGAAGCTGCCGCCAAAACAAATGAAACATTCCTTGAACTTGCACGATGGGACTTAAGGCAAGTCCATAGTTTGTTCAAGAAAAGGTCTCTAGAATACAGTGATGTTGAAAATGATTATTCTGGGTTATATGCTCTCCAAATCCAAAAACTTCCTTTGCTGACTGTTAAATTTAAGTGAATGCTTTCTGAGCCCCAGGGATCTTTGCCAATGCTTTATGCAGGTTAAAATAACTACTGATCTATTTATTTACTGATATAACACATAACAGGCTATTTACTTTAACTGAACAAGCTAGTTTACACTGGAGCCCTGAAGCAATTTAACAATAACATTTAAACTTGAACAATCAAAATATGACAATATTTTCTGTACTCTAATTCAGGCATGGCCACATTGCTTTCTACAATAAATTAGGGGTGGTCTTGTTTTAATTTTCTTTTGTAATGGAAATCAAAAGAAGTAAGCTTGTCAAAACTATTATTTGGCTATTCATTCTGTGTATGTGCAAATTAATACAGCAACAAAATGTGTTAAGGATGCATGTCAATGTAATAATATTTGCAATAAAACTTATTTGTAAGTATGGGCAATAGATATTAGTTGGACAGGAAGTGTTGGAATAACTCAATGGACCTGGCAGCATCTGGGGAGTGAGAAACAGTTCACTTTTCAAGTCTAATGTGACTGTTCTTCAGCCGTGAACATTAACTCTGTTTCTCTTCTAAATACTACCAGATATGCTGGTGACAAGCACTTTCTGTCTATTTATTTCACACTTTTAGCATCAGCAGTATTTTTCATAAAATGGCTTGATGCTGCTTCATAGCATAATTAGTAAAACCTTATAAAGCAATAACTACAATGGAAAAGAGGATTCATAACGGTTTCCCATTCTAATCCCAATACTTTGACATAGTCTGGAGCAGGAAAAGGGATGAAATAATTGTCTTTGGGATGATAAGGGAAAGTTATTCAAAGGCTTAGTTAATAATTGTTATTCAGATTATATTATTGGATGGGGGTAAAAAATGTAGATCTGTGATGTCTTCTATGCTTAAACTGACCCTCAAAGCTGAATGCTAAAGTTCATACATGAATAATATTGGATAAATAATGAAGGGGGCTGGTCACTTACAAAGCTAATTCCAGCAAAGAATTAATCCCTTCATGGAATAGGAAAGCAGAAGAAAAGGTAAGAATAATCTCAACATTATAAATATACAGCTGAGCTTGTCATTAAAAAATCATGCGCAATTCCACACTCTCCTTACATTTAGAACTGCAAATGATGCAGTCGATATTTGCATCCTTGCAAAATATTTTATGTTCTCTCTGGCCACTTGAGAGCTTAAGTCATTATTTCTGTGCACTAACAAGCTGAGAGCAGAAATTCACAACTTTACCAGCCAATTCCATCATTACTGAGACAAAAGAAAAACAATCTCGGTGTATCATTCGTTCATTCAAATTTTATTGTCTTCTGATTAAGAATCCCCACTAATGCCCAGGGTCCTTTTATAATGTGTTGATGTTTCTGGTATATATTGGAAATGTTTCAGTGAGTTGGCAACCAGATGGTAATGTAGTTGGTAATTGCAATTTCATTTCCAAACTGCTGCTCACTGTAAACCTACAAAGCTTCAACATTCTAAGTCCCTCCCAGGGTGATCACCCTCCAGGTCTTATGGAAGAGGAGCACGCAGGTGGAAATGAGTCAGATTTTAACTCACTTCTTTACCTTTTCCTGACAGTGAATAATTAGGATCACTAGCAATGTATTCAGCATGTCATTCTGTCAAATAATGATGCACACCATTTGAACTTCTGTGTGACGGAAGTCCTTCACTTTGGAAAAGTTACTAATGAAGTAGCAGATTAACAATGAAGAAGCACAATGGGGTTCTAATGCTGAAAAATTAGGACAGATCCAAGAGATTAATTGTAAAAAAAAAACCTTTACTCCAAGATAGTTTGGCAGCAGGTTAAATATCACTTTTAATGCCATCACATAATATACTTGGCATGAACAGCAAGGATGACAGCATCTGAAAGGAAATCGATTCCAAATGAAGCCTTTAGAGTGATGCTTTTCGGAAGCATATTGGGACTGATGATGAACTGTAAATGAAAATGAATCTTATTTTAGTAATTTATTACAATAATCAGAGCATGGAAAGGAGGTTAAAAATGATACATTATTTGCATTCAAATGCATTGACTCATTGCTAACATTCTGTGTGCTTTCCCTCCATAATGCCTTATAGAAACTGCATTATGAAGCTTGACCTATCATATTTCACAGAGATTAGGTCAGTTAATCATTTCATTGTTCATTGACTAACGTTTTTGGATAAAGGTCCTTGGCTCCCATTCATCAAATATAGAAGAACATGGACAGCCTTCATTTGTAGGTGCTCAATTCAGAGTAACATGAACTTTCTTTTGAAAATCAGTTTTGCACAATGAGTCCTGTTAATTCAGAAGGTAATAAAAACACTTAGCTACAATTTAACAAGAGCAAGGAAAATAAATTACATCATAACTTCATCAGCATTTGATAACATCCAGCATGATGGATCAGTCTAAGTTTACAACAATAAACTTCTGGTGTTGAGCAGAAATCTCATAAAGTGTCTACCTTAGGGACAGGGATTTGAGGCCCAATTTTAACTCCATGTAAGTGAATATGTATGGAGTGAGTTAAAATGAAGCCCAGCTTGTCATTTCAAGGGTTAAATTGCTCAAAAGAATGAGCTGATATGGAATTATCCTCGAAAATTTGAATTCCCAACTAATATAATTGTACGTTCCAGAACATGTATTAGATTTATTAAATTGGTGGTTAGAGAAGTCAATTTTCAATAAAGTCCTGTTGGTTAATTTATTTTGATAAATATGGATTTCACACAGGTTGGTGAGATATTTCAATCTCATTTAAATAATTTTTTTACCAGAGCTCATTATTTTATTGCTAATTCTTGAGAATGATGCTGAACTTTGATAGATGTATTACAGAGCATGACAATAACAGAAGAACCAGAGAAAGCCATGAAGCTCTCATCAAGCATTCTAGAAAGTCATGGCTGATCTGTGTCTTAACTCCAACCAATCACAATGGCACAATGTATTTTGCTGCCTGTGATTAACAAAATCTAAGTATCTTAGAATTAAAATCAATAATTCAACTGGCACAAACTATCTTCAGTGTGGTGTCAGTTATCTCAGTTGGCTAGATGACTTGAGTGTGGTACAGAATAAAACGCACAATACTGGTTGAATATCTGTATCAGCCATGGTACTGTGCAACAGCTGCCTCCTCACCATACCACGTGCCTGTGGAATAGTTACCCTGAAGATATTCTTAGCCAATTATGTCTCTCTCAAATGGTAATAGATGCTTATAGTTCTTTCTGGACCTTTCATACCATATTGTCTGTAGGAAGAGTTTCATACTCTAACTGCACTCTTATGTGAAGAAATGTTTTCCAACTTCTCTCCTGATAGAACACTCACAGAGAATGCTGGAGAAACTTAGCAGGTCTGGCAGCATTTATGGAGAGAGAAACACAGCTATCTCTAATCAGCTTAAATTTCTCTAACTGCTCAGTCACTCTGACCTCATTTATGGATACCAATAACTGGCCCACAATAGATGTTGGATCAACAGGTCTATAATTCCCTGTTTTCTCCTTGCAATTATCTCCCTCTCTGTGTCTTTCTCTCTCCAGCACTTTATAAAATATTGGTCACACAGTTTGACTTGATGAATTGAAAGAGATTTCGAAAAAATTTTCCCAAAACATCCTGGAATTTCGTTAGCTATTTCCTTTCCTTATAATCCCCAACAAGACTGATAATGAAAAAAAATGAACTTGCATTTTTAACTGAAAGTCTGACTTAACAAGATTTCACATTTTATGACATTTACTGTAACAATCAGATAAAAAGGATATTACCACAAAAATTGAAGGGGTGAATACATTTCTGCCTTTCCACTCTCAGTATTGTTGTAACACTTTGTTTTTTTTTTAAACTGTGCGATGTTCTACTCAATATGTACTTGATCACAGATAAAACTGGGAAGAAACAAATCAGACATGTCTCTTGAGTAAATCAAAAACAAGGAGTTAGTTTTATGACAATCTTATTTAATATCAAGTATGAATGTTACTAAAAAGTTAAAACCTATCCAAATCAAACGATACAAGATTCAGGGTGAGGGGAGATAGTACTTAAGTGAAAGAATTATGTTTTTCAATGTTAATCAATGAACCTGAAGATCAGTCATCGAGTCATAGGGATGTGCAGCATGGAAACAGACCCATCTGCCCAACTCATCCATGCCAACCAGATATCCTAACCTAATTTAGTCCCATTTGCCATCACTTGACCCATATCTCTCTAAAGAGAAAGTGAGGACTGCAGGTGCTGGCGATCAGAGTCAAAAAGTGTGGTGCTGGAAAAGCACAGCCAGTCGAGCTTATGCTCAAAACATCATCTCTCCTGGATGCTGCCTGACTGCTTGTGCTTTTCCAGCACCACTTTTTAACCATATCTCTCTAAACCTTTCCTATTCATATACTCACCCAGATACCTTTTAAATGTTGTAATTGGACTGGCCTCCACCACTTCCTCTGGCAACTTATTCAATGAACACACCACCCTCTGCATGAAAAAGTTGCCTCTTGTGTCCCTGTTAAATATTTCCCCTCTCACCCCAAACCTATGCCCTCTAGTTCTATTCCCCCACCCCAGGGAAAAGACCTCGTCTATTTATCCTGTCCACCGGACTTAACATGTCAACTCTGTTTCTCTCCCCACAGATGCTGTCAGACCTGCTGAGTTTCTCAAGCATTCTTTATATTTGTTACAGATGTCCATCATTACAATATTTTGCCTTTATTCAAAGTGTATAATCATGATTTTTCAAGGAAGGGTTTTCAAACAAAACATTTCACTACGCCTAGGTACATGTAATAATAATAAATCAAATCAAAGTCTGAGCCCAGGCTGTTGGCCCACTATTAGGGACAATTCACTTAAAACAAATCATTTTGATGGTCTGTTTTCTGATTTTCCCACTTTTTTTTGCTATAAATGTGGGCAATGGTTTTGATCTATCCAAGAGATATTAGGTACAGTGTGAGCTTTACTTTACAGATGAGGATTTTTAATGTGCAGATAATTATTCTTGGATAAACTTTCAGGATGCCCTAGATAATTTCCAGGTGGTAGTTGAGAGTGTGTTGCTGGAAAAGCACAGCAGGTCAGGCAGCATCCAAGGAGCAGGAAAATTGACATTTCGGGCTAGAGCACTTCATCAGGAATTTCCAGGTGGTAGTTTTGGCAATTTGAGCAAATGTTTTCAGCAAAAGTTCTTTTCTCATGTTATTTAAACATTTTGTTATGACTAACAAAGATCAGCTACTTCCTTTCTAACTTATTTTATTCATTTGTAACAAAAATGTTTTTTTTTAGTCACACAGTTACCATACTCCAATTAAAACACAATTAAACCAGATTTTAAAAAAAGGCAAATTACAAGGCTTTCATGTGTGAAAGAAGGAGACATTTTATTTGCTGCTACTCCAAAGAAAGTAATACAAACAAACATCACACAACATCACACACACACACACACACACACACACACACACACACACACACACACACACACACACACACACACACACACACCTAAGTCCCATTTGTTTTGCTATTCTCTGTCACTTCAACAACGGTAAATCTTACAAATCCTCAGTCAATGGTCAAGTCACTGTTTCACCAGACACTGTTTTGGTTTGAGGTAGATAAAGAAAGATCTTGAGTATTGATATCAGATGTTCAAAGTCCCATGTACTCCAGAATGTAGTACATATTTACCATTAACCAATCACATTGTAAATTCCCGTTGAGGTAGGCTGTCTTCAGGTCAAATGTTTTTGGTTTCAGTTTTAAATTGCCATTTAATGGTTTATTTTCATCATCTTCCCTTGAGCAAACTCAAAGATTTTAAGTTAACTGATGAGGTTTAAAAATTGATACTCCATATTTTATATCATCATGAAAAAATTTGTTGACGAAATGTTACTTTTGTAGGCAACTTGTACTTTAATGTATAGAACACAACTTCCCTCGTTTGCTCTGAACTGAAGAACCTACTCCACTGCTAGCCTTCACACTAACCCGAAATAGTCATTCAATCTTCTTACAGCAAGTCTAAAGTAATTCTTAACTCCTAAAGTTTTAATTCCATTCCTTTCTTTTGCCAGTCTTCTAACCTTTGACTCTAAAGCAATATTTCACAAGAAGAGTTTTCCTGGTTGCTGTCCATCTTGTGCAAGCAAGGCAAATTATCCAGCCTTGTTTCAAATCCTCACAAACGTGGTCTTTTCTTGCCACACGCAAGTGTCCACCTGTGTTCCTATGCAGTGAAACATTAAGATTTTTGACCTCTCAGATCCTGACAGACCACTTGTGCACCTTCAGTAATGTCTTAGACACACTTACCTATCCAAGCCCATTGGCAAGGTACTATGAATTACATGAATCTCATATCAAGATAGAAATGCTGATCATCTATCCTTACGACATCAATGCATGTTTATCTTTAAAGTAAATGGATAGTTTAAGACCTAACAATTTACAACCTAATGTTTTCAAGTCTTTCCTGTGACTTTTGACTCAAGCAATCTAACCACTGTGAGCCCAAATGCCGCTGACATGGTTTCCACATGTGAACACGTTATTCATTTCTCCTGGCCTCCTTTTAATCCTTGACATCTTACATTTACACCAATATAAATAAATGCCAGCACAGACCACATGGTCCATTCCATTTCATCCCAAGACAAAGGCACAGCCCCAAATATTCACCTTATGAACTTCATTATTGTAGCATTTATTAATAAGGGGTGGAAACCATCAGAGCCTGAAGATTTGTTATTCTTAGTATCATTATTTTTGGTGATATATTTTTCTTGCTTACATTACATTATGTGGCAACTTGGTGGCTCAGTGGTTAGCACTGCTGCCCCACAGTACCAGAGATCCAGGTTCAATTCCAGCCTTGGACAATATGTTCTCTCTGTGTCTGTATGAGTTACTTCTGGGTGCTTTGGTTTCCTGCCACAGTCCAAAGATGTGTAAGTTAGGTGGATTGGCCATGCTAAATTGTTCAGGGTGTGCAAAATAGTTGGATTAGTCATGGGCAATGATGGGTTACAGGAATAAGTCGGGGTGGGTCTAGGGTGTGTTACTATCAGAGGGTTAGTGTGGACCCAATGGGCAAAATGGCCTGCTTCCACACTGTCAGGATTCTATAATTAACATCAATGAAACTACTTCTTGATTTATGATTAATTTCCCAAGAATATTAGACATATTATCTTCTTCCTCCAGAGACAAAGGCCAATGAAAAGTAATTACTCAACAAGTCTGTCACTTACTTACTTTTATGTACAATGTTGTCCATCTGTTCTAAAGTTTCTACATTTCCCTTGACCACACTTACTTTTCAAATTAGGATCATAGAGTCATGGAGATGTACAGCATGGAAATAGAGCCTTCGGTCCAACTCGTCCATGCTGACCAGATATCCCAACCTAATCTAGTCCCACTTGCCAGGACACGTCTCATATTCCCTCCAAGCCCTTCCTATTCATATACCCATCCAGATGCCTTTTAAATGCATCCTCTGCCACTTTCTCTGGCAGCTCATTCCATACACGTACCACCTTGTGTGTGAAAACGTTGCCCCTTAGGTCTCTTTCATATCTTTCAAATCTTATATGAATTGAAAGTCCAGCTCACTGCTGAATCCAGCTGATATGCTCTTTTCTTGGTTCCAGACCACTTTGCTTCAGAAAACTAGCTTAAAACTAAACAAGAAATTCATCACCATTCTAACTTGAATGGCCCTGCTGTTCCCACTCTCTGTGAAAGTTCAACTCTCCTATTAAAGCAATTTCTGCTTTTGCTACAAGCCTTTTGAATTAATGCATTCTGCCACTTCATTCCAGCTAACAGATGGCCTGGAAAGACTCCCATTTACACTTTTAAGCCTTCTCTTATACCTGACTTCTAACCATAACAGTACTGCTGATTACTTCCCCTTACGTATGTCCTCTCTTATCAATGCTGTACTGGGAGCTTTAATCAAACTACATAAACAGTTGCTGCTTGGCCAGATTTCCCTTTGAAAAAGTATAAAGCTATACACATTAAAGCTGATCTGATTTCACGTGCAGACTGGCCATTTATACCAGGTTAGAAAAATGTCTTCCAGTTAAACACTGTTCCATTCAATCATTCAGTAGCAGAACAACCAAATCTTTGTAACATTTCAAAAATGTAATTGTTCCAAAACCTCAGCAGATGACCTTATTGGTTGCCATTGGTTTTCTGTTGATTTTCATTTTATCAGTCATTGTTCTTATTTTTTTAAAGCTTTTATTCATTTTATTAAATACTTATATATATTTTTAAGAAGCTCAGCATGTGGGCTGTTGGGGAGCTGCTAGGCAGGGGTGACAGAGGAAACGTCATTAGTGAGGCCACTTTTAACACTGCATACAATTCTGGTCACCCTTCTATAGGAAGCATGTTGTTAAACTTGAGGGGGTGCAGAAAAGTTGTACAAGGACGTTGTTGGGGCTGGAAGGTTTGAGTTATAGGGAGAGGCTGAATAGGCTGGCGATTTGTTCCCTGGAGCATCAGAACCTAAAGGGTGACCTCATAGAAGTTTATAAAATCATGAGGAGCATGGATAGGGTGAGCGACCAAAGTCTTTTTCCCAGGTTAGGGGAGTCTACAACTCAAGGCCATATATTTAAGATGAGAGGGGAGTGATTTAAAAATGACCTGAGAGGTAACTTTTTCACACAGAGGGTGATGCATATTTGGAATGAGTTGCCAGTTGAAGTGGTGGAGGCTGGTACAATACAGCATTTAAAAGGCATCTAGATAGGTAAATGATTATGAAGGGTTTAGAGGGATATGGGCCAAGTGCTGGCAAATGGACCTAGATCAGATTGGGTTGTCTGGGGGTTGGCATGGATGAGTTGGACCAAAGGGTCTGTTTCGGTATTGTATGACTCTATGACTCCAAGAATGTAATGTGATTTGAATGGAATTAACTCTATTGTCACGTGTATTCAAATGAGTATATCTTCCCCAGCCAATCACCGAACATTGATTTCACCAGAATACAAAATCTATGAAGAGTAGATTTTGGGATGCCGTACAAGCTAACGGTTCTGAAGTGATCAACGTGTATGTTAAATCAGTTCCACCTGTTCAGCTTATGTCACACACATCTGGAATCAATATTGGATGAGAGGGCAGGAAGCAAAGGATGATGGTATTCTGGAACTCAGTACCTGAGAGGGTGGTTCAGTCAGAAACTTAGAAAAGTTAAGCAGTATTTGGATATTTATTTACTCTGCCATAACCTGCAGAGATATGGGCCAAAAGTAGAAAATGGGATTGGTGTAGCAAACTTTTCTTGACTGGACTTCCAGAGGAAGTGATGGATGTGGGCACAGTTCCAATGTTTAAAAGACATTTGGATAAGTACATGAATAAAAAATGTTTGGAGGGATATGGGCCAAGCACAGGCAGGTGGGATTAGTTTAGTTTGGGATTATGGTTGACATGGACTGTTTGCACCAAAGGCTCTATTTCTGGGCTATATGACTCAATGAGCAGTTTTGACATGTTGAGCTGAGTAGCTTCCATCTATGAGGTGACTCTAAACATCTAAATACAACCTTCAATATACAGGCTTTATAGTGGAAAATATGCTATCATGAAACCACTGAATTTTTTTTCAATCTCCTGAAGCGGTTAATCTCTTAATAAAACAATCAGTCTTATGTTTATAGCCAATCCTTTAATCACCACTCTAAGCTGTCACTCAAACATTGAAATCAAAAACTCCTGCTGTCATGATTGTAGCTTTTGAAACTCACCAACAAACTCATAATTAACAGAACTTATGAAAATGTCAATAAATTACTGTGTTGCAACTGCTGAAAGTGATGCTATACCAGCTGGCCTGACAATTGAAGTGGTTCTGAAAAGACTAACTTTCATTTTCACTGACAACTCCAAACCCATTTTCCCTATAATTTAAAAAGCATAAGACTTCAAAGTTTCAAATTGTTAGAGTCAAACATTCATTTTCTAACATTCAAAATGAATTACATCTCACTCCATTAATTCATAAATTCCACATGGTAGTTTCTGAACCACGAGTTACTCAAAATGGAGTCTGATTGAACTTAGCAATAAGTTCAAGTTCCTGATGAAGGACTTATGCCCGAAACGTCGAATCTCCTGTTCCTTGGATGCTGCCTGACCTGCTGCGCTATTCCAGCAACACATTTTCAGCTCTGATACTCCAGCATCTGCAGACCTCACTTTCTCCTCCAATAAGTTCAAGTGGCCAGGCTAACCTTGTGTTTCCCTCACGTGTGATTTGCACTCCCCACCCCCACCCCATTTTCCCTACTAGGGAAACAGGGATCTATTAGAAATGGGGTTGGAACTGCTACATATGGGTTTTGTCCATCATTTTTAAGAGTGGGTTAAATTTTCCTGATGCCACAAAAGTCAGCCTATAGTTATAAATTCTCTACCCAGGAAAAATAGCCTCTCAGTAGTTATTGGGCTGATATATTGGATCTTTTTGCTTATTTTCTTTTCTAACCATTGGTTTCACATTGACAAAATAATCTCTAATTATATAGAAGGATGGTTTATGCTGGTTTAGCATCATTTCTAGTAAACACTAACGGACCTGACTGAGTTACAATGCTTGGCACTTCATACTTAGTTAAGTCTGCGATTGAAGATGGGTGGCCATGATGATTTCATGACTGTTTATTAAGCTGTTTGTCCATATCTCTAAAACATAGATGGATTTTAATTGAAGTTGGTGCATAGGGTACAGCCCAAGGGAGAGCAGATTGGCAGAGAAAATATAGAGCTGAACCTCCTCATGTTGGGAGATGGAGTATAATAACTTTAAAAAAAGAATGTATGGGCTTTATTAATCTTGGGTATTTCATTGAGAGAGCTGTCAATTATTTCAGAATGTTGTGGATTGTCTGAACTGTTATGCTGCAATTTTTCGCAAGTATCAAAATGTGAGCAGGGTTTTCAAAGCAGACTGTTGGATATTAAAAGCAAATTACTGTGGAGGCTGGAAATGTGTAATAAAAACAAGATGTGTTTGAAACAAACAATATTTCTCCTCAATTTGCACCCCATCATGGCCTAGCAAGAATATCACCACATTGATTTTCAAACAAAAATGACACATGTTGCTTCCAACATCAAGGTAGGCCTTACCTAGCTTCTCATTTAATTCTGAGACAAGTATCATCATAGCCCTCATCACTTAGACCCCTATAACATTCTACCCCTACTTTCGAAATCTAAAATCCTAGAATGATGCTCACCCTACTAGCTTGTGCCACTGCAACTTTAAAGTCACGTAAGATTCTCTTTTTATTTGCGATTGTGTTTGCAGCTCTTTCCAAATCACCTCTAAACATAAATTCTCCCTCCTCCAGATTTTAAATTATGCTGATCTGAGAATGCACTTTATCAATCCTGAAAAAAATTGTCAGATCCCATCTCCATTTAGCTTTGAAGTATTAAATCCCACTAGTTTTGAAGTATTAAATCCTCACTGAAACATCTTTTTTTACGTTTTTGTGAGCTTAATGCTACTTGATCCAGTTCCTGCAAGGTATGGTGTTTAGTAAGCTCCAGTTTCATGTTTATCAGTTCACAGGCTCATGTAACTAAATTGAATACAATACAATGTGCTTTGCTGGTCATTTAAATCTAGAATCTAATTGATAAAACCAGAATGTAGTGTTATTAAATAAAGCAATCAAAGAAATTGAATGCCATCATTGTAAGATATAGTGCACATCATGACATGATGTCAGAAGTGTTGAAATAATGCATTGACTTAGTGTGTTCATTCTTTTAATGTAAATACAATAATATAACTTTGTGTGCTATTGTGCAGGAAGCAATTCAATGTTTCTATCAGATATACAAGCAAAATGATTACAACAAAACAGCTTTGGTTTACAAGTTTTATATGCAATAAATTAACATTGAGCCTGATGAACATGATGGGTTAAAGTTTCCCAGAATATATTTACCTCATTGAACAAAAACAAATAGAATCATTCATTTTGGTTTTAGGTCCAACAGAGCAGATACTGGCCTACAGTTTCCACTTGGTTGCATTATTTATGTCCAATTCAGCCAAGGAGCTGAAGCTCAAGAAATTTGAAATGTCGAGGGGCATAGGTAGGGTGAACAGCCCAGTTCTTTTCTCCAGTGGAGCATCTATTTAAGGTGAGAGGGGAAAGATTTAAAAGGGATCTAAGGGCAACTTTTTCACACAGATGGTGGTGCATGTATGGAATGAGGAAATGGTGGAGGTCGTTACAATTGTGAGATTTAAAAGGCATAGATATATGATTAGAGAGATAGGGGCCAAATGCTGGCAAATGAGACTAGATTAATTTAGGCTATCTGGTTGGTATGGACGAGTTGGTCTGAAGGGTCTGTTTCTGTGCTATACATTTCTTTGACTCTTTGAGTCAATGAATCATGTTATCACAATGTTTTGTACTGTTTTTAAAAAAAAATTAAAATGGAAATTTGTCCTTCCAACAGAACTGGTCTTGCCCCAAAATTGAATCATTCAGCAATGACAGTTTCCATAAATGGGCATTCATAGCGGTTTTTAAAATGAAATATTTTCTTAGTCACAGGCTTACTATTAGTTCAGTTGTCTAGATGGCTGCAGAGTGATGCCAGCAGTGCGGGTTTGATTCTTATACTGGCTCTCCCCTTACCTGAGCTGTGGTGACCCTCAGATTGAACCACAGTCAGTTATTTCTTTTTAATGAGAGAGGAGCTCTACATTCTGATAAGACTACAGTATCTTTACCTTTAGTGTGAACACATTGGGTTGAATTTTACTTTTTGGGCAGTATTCGTTTCATCAAGTTTCATGAAAGGCGTCTAACTGAAGGGACCAGTCAGTTCTCTCACCACATCTTACTAAGCTGGCCTTATTAACTACCATTCATGCCTCTGTGGCATCCCTCTTGTCTGATTCTGGTCCAATTCTATCATTCTCCATACCTGAGACAACTGCCTGGTTATCCTGGAATTGACTGACATCGCTGGCATCAGCGCTATCTTCAGTCCAAGCTGCCCTGCATGGTTCCTCATGTCTGCTCTGTTAATGCCTCACTTTGTGGACAGGAACTTGGTGAATGGAGTGATGCCAACCGGGTCCACGGTTGCCGATCAGATAAATGCAATTTGAAGGAATGCACAGCAATATAGGGTGAAGGTCAATGTCATTCTCTCCACTGCCAGTGTAAATCTCAGCATCTTCTCTCAGATACCACACATTCACTCTATCCCTATTACTGTACCCACCTTCAACTAAGGCTCATGCTCTGCACTCTTACTATTGTCTTTTAGATGTTGTCTTAATCACTCTTACCCGACTAAGCCTTAACACCCGAACTCTGCATTATTTTCTCACTCACTTGGGACACCTCCCTGTCCTCACCAAAAGTGACAGCTTTGTCTCTAACTTTCATCTCCTATAATACATGCCCCTCTCTCATTTCAGAAGTAAAAGAGCCCACAGCAGAGCGGGAAGAGTTAAAAAGACTGGTGGGCTGCCTGACATTTAGTTCCTCACCTCATATGAAGACAGCATCCTGGCTCTGACCTCCTCAAGCAACTGACTGAAGTGTTCAAGTCTTTGGACCTGTATTAGGGATTACTGGGATCCTCTGGCAGAAGGATATGTCCTTTGACTTGCTTGGGGGCCACTGTCAAGCATGACAGAATTCCTGGCTTTGTGTCTACAATACATTGGAAGGCAATACAGCAGTACTGCGAACCTATTTTCTCTGGCTGATGGGTGAGGCTCATAATGTCAAGGCAAGGTAAGGCAGGGATGCTGCAAATATTCAGGTAAGTGAGTACATAGAAAGCAACCAAATAGCCTGGAGATACAGAGCTGAAAATGTGTTGCTGGTTAAAGCACAGCAGGTTAGGCAGCATCCAAGGAACAGGAAATTCGATGTTTCAGGCCAGAGCCCTTCATCAAGAATGGGCCTGATGAAGGGCTCTGGCCCGAAACGTCGAATTTCCTGTTCCTTGGATGCTGCCTAACCTGCTGTGCTTTAGCCAGCAACACATTTTCAGCTCTGATCTCCAGCATCTGCAGACCTCACTTTTAGCCTGGAGATACAGCCTGGTTCAGTCCAGAGCTTGGTGCCGGTCCCAGTCCCTGGGCACAGTGTCCTTGCTGCAACATTATTATGTGATTCTGCCTCACTGTCTGCCAGAGCCCACGCCCACACCAACTTTCTGCCCTGAATATTTTAAAAGCACATTTAAATAAAAATGCAAAACAATGGACTGGTTTCGCTAATGTACATTTCATATTATTTTACAGATTTTATTTCCATTTCAAATAGTTTACAGATGAGAAATTGGATATGCTTATCAAAAATGCATTTTTGTGATAAATCCATTCTCAGTTATATTGCATAGAACTGTGTCAGGTTATCACTCTTTTGGCATATCTAGGAATATTCTTGACAAAAGGAAAATCAAACACTATACAATTGTCCTTATTTATGGAAGTTTTATATTTTGCGACAAGTAATAAAGCTCAAACAGAAACCTGAGTAGAAGTTTGAATTAAAAATATTGTTGCAATTTATAATAAAAGCAGAAACTCTATCCTTAAGTACCTCTACATTAAATTGACAAATGTAATTTCTGTGTATTTTCCTCACTCAAAAAAACAAATAAAATAGGCTATATTCTTTGATCCTTAGACCAGTAACACTTGCAAAAAATTTTCACAACAATGTAAGCTGTTGACCTGGAGTTAGGTCCATGTGACAAAGGAAGTCTGACACTATTCACCATGCATATGCTCATCCATAGACTTTTAGGCGGCTTCTCATGATTCAGAATTTGTTTCAGTGTGGAGTCCTTCAAAAACAATCTATCATCTCTTTGTGAGCTGGGCAAACAACAGTATGTCTTTTAAAATAATCAGTATTTACATGTCTTCACAGAGTCACACAGAATATTAACTAGGAAGTTACAAGGCAGAAATTTGAAAAATAGAGTCAGAACTGAAGTAAAGAGAAAAAAGTCACAAACATAAAGTAAAATAAATGTTAAGTTTACAACAACCTGCAGTGAAAAATTGCTTCTGCGGATATGAGAATATTTTTTTCGATTAGATTAGATTGGATTCCCTACAGTGTGGAAACAGGCTCTTCGGCCTAACAAGTCTACACCGACCCTCCGAAGAGTAGCCAACCCAGACACATTTCCCTCTGACTAAGGTACTTAACACTATGGGCAATTTAGCATGGCCAATTCACTTGATCTGCACATCTTTGGACTGTGGGAGGAAACCGGAGCACCAGGAAGAAATCCATGCAGACACAGTTTCAGCAACTTATCACTAAACTCTTACTTAAAAAGTCTCTTATTTGCATATGTATATAAAACTCTAATATTTTCTGGCATATTGCATGGGTAACTAATGATTGAAGTATGTACTCCAATTTCATACCATGTAGCGAGTGTAGTGCCAAATTTAAAATAAGGGCTACAAAATCACGTACGATGAATGCTATCTCTGATAGCAACCTCTGACTTCTATAATTAACATGGTAAGTGAAGGTACCAGACACCTTTAGCACATTTGTCTTTTAATAACAATGAGCACTAATTTTCTCATTGTAATATGCTGACAAAATGTGAGCCATTATATTAATAAATTTGGAAGCCACAATCTTAGTTGCGTTTATTAGCTGTTAGCTTTAAATTCAAAGATATGATCAGTTTTTTTTTTGTGACGGCAACTGTATTTGCCACAAGTCATGTTTAGTATTTGACTTTTTCATATATTGATCTATGACATTGTTCAGATAAAGACAACAGCTTTTGGATGACTTTGGTAAGGCCTTTGAGATAAAGATCTTGCAGTGTATTCAAGGAAATGTTAACTGAACAAAAGATCATGAAAGGCAAAGTGACCAACCCGACTGAGATGAGAACCTAATCATACGAAATTTCATTTTGATGAAATGAAAAGTATTTTGCAAATCATTTTTTGTTTTACTGAATGAATATACTTTACTCCCAACAATTCTCTAGAGTCATAGAGATGTCAGCATGGAAACAGACCCTTCAGTCCAACTCGTCCATGCCGACCAGATATCCTAACTTCAAATGTTCCATTGGTTAGTACTTGACCCATGTCCCTTGAAACCCTTCCCATTCATATATCCATTCAGATGGCATTTAAATGTTGTAAGTGTACCAGCCTCCACCACTTCCTCTCGAAGCTCATTCCATACATGCACCAGCCTGTGTGTGAAACAATAACAGAAATTGCTGGAAAAGCTCAGCATGTCTGGCAGCATCTCTAGAGAGAAATCAGAGTTAATGTTTCGAGTCCAGAGACATTTCCTCAGTGTTGGACTCTAGTGTGGGGTTAACTGTGTTTCAAATGGATCACTACAACTCAAGATTATCCTAGAGTGCAATGAGTCTTCCACTAATTTCAACTGTAAGGAGCTCAGGACTTATTTATTATCAAGATGGAGACTATTTGTTCAGCTCTTTCAATTGCTTCCTCTTCTCCATCAAGCTCAAGGAAAGGAATATAAGAAATCCTGTTAGGAAATGAGCTGTAGGGCTATTGAGTTTACCAACATAGCACACAGGGAGGTAGGAATGAAATGTCAAATGGACTGATAATCTTCTTTCCAAAATACAGCATGTTAAGAATGGAGAGAGAATGCATACTGGTTAACTACATAAGCAGGACATTTCAGCTCCTTGAGTGTGATCAGCCATTTGATATGATCATAGCCGCTCTCATCTTGGCCCTAACTCCACTTTCCTGCCTGCCTGTCATAACCTTTTAACCTATTACTAATTTTAAAACTGTCTACTTCCTCCTTAAATGTATTCAGTGTCCTAACATCCAGCACACTCTGGGGACCACACAGTCTGAATTCCACCCATTCATGATCCCTTGAGAGAAATCATTCCTCCTCATCACTGTTTTATATCTGCTACTCCTTATCCTAAAACCATGCCCTCTCTTTCTAGATTACCCGACATAAGGAATCATCCTCTCCATATTCTGCCACATTTTCAGTACTCATTTGGACTTTAATTCTTTTTAGGTTTCACTGAAAGTGCAAAATGTATTAGTTGAATAATGTCAGTGGTAAGAAAGCCTAATCTAAGTATTACTTGATATATTTGGAAAAGCCAATTTATCTCTGCTGATAAAATCCATCGTAATGCAAACTAATGGACTCAAATGGTGCTTTTAGCTCACCAGATGTGATGATTGATGACTCAGTTGAATTCTTATCAGGAATTACAAGTGGCATTGTCAAGCATCAAAATGTGCTTTAGCATCAGCATACACAGCCTGGCATGTAGTCAACGTAACAATATTTGATAAACTTGTTTGATTCCCTCATTCTCTTCAAATGTATAGATTCATGAGTCACTTCAATCAAACGTGGGATTCATTTGTCACTGAAGACTGACGCGAAAAATTATTTTTGTCTCTGTGGTACTTTGCCATTTCTTTGGATATACAAAACAATGACTGGAAATCTCCTGCCTCCCCTGCCCTCATCGACGTTGTAGAATCAACAAAGAGGAAAGCGGGGAAGTAAGAATGAAAATGATCAGAATCATAACTTTGAGAAAAGGCTTTGAGATTCTCCCTCAAGCCTTAAAGGGCAATTTCAGAATGTCATTGTTGAGCACCGACTCCCTTCCCTGCAATCATTGACATGTTATTATTGGTCATGGAAGTCAGTCTGGGGGGCTGCTGGCTGTGGCTGGCTGATTGCTTGTCCCACCAATATCCAACTGTGTAAGCAGCACAAAGTCCCAGCATGATCCATTCCCACCAGCCTCCTTGACCCATGCAAGTTGACATTGGCAAACCATCATCATAACCCCATTGTCATGTCTGCTGTCAGACCAAATCACTCCGGCTGTTCAAAACTTTGCTTTGGAGCTCAAGTCACCTCTGACTTGCATGTTTCTGCCAGGCCATGTTGCACGTAGTGACACACATGTGTCTGCACAGAATGCATAAGACCATATGATATACAAGCAGAAGATAAGCCATTTGGCCCATTGAGTCCATTCCACCATTCAATCATGGCTGATAGATTTTTCAACTGCACTTTCCCACCTTCTTGCCTTGGCAATCTGTTTTAAATATACTCAATGATCTGGCCTCCACAGCCTTCTGTGGCAATGAATTCCTCAGATTCACCACTCTCTGGCTAAAGAAGTTTCTCCTTACCTCCGTTCTAAAACGTCTTCCCTTTACTCTAAGGCTATGCCTTCAGGACCTTGTCTCTCCTGTCAATGGAAACATCTTCCCAATATCCACTCTGTCCAGCCCATTCAGTATTCTGAAAGATTTAATCTCATACCTAACTGTAAGTATGCAAGGACATTGTCTGTGATGCACAAAGAACACTTTCTTTGGGGAGTGAGTGCTGGCAGACTGCTACTCCCGATGTAGCATTTTTTTTTACTTATGCAAAGCATGTTTGGTTAATCTCCCATACCTCTGAGTTCCTGATGTAGACAGGAAAATGATCTCCTTGGACAGACACCATATGGCATTATGTTAGACATGATATGAGGTTTCAGTGAAATGGATGTGAGGGTTGAGGAGATGTTTTTAAAATAAATTTGCATTATCTGTCTACCAAACTCTATCTCCTCAAGGATCTTAAATGGAGACCACCTTAGCTGTCCTCCCAAACATTACAATCCAAGGGTTAGTGATGTCTAATGCTATCTATAGTCAAGGAGCTCGTTGTTTGGGTGGAATGAGCAATGCTTTGCCATTAGAACTTCTATCATCTTTGGGATGTTAATGAAGCTGCTCATCTCTCACATGGATGCAACTTAATCAGGTCAGACAGCAAAAATGACACACTTTAAGAGAATATATTTACAACTGTGCAAGGTTATTTACAATATTTCCCACTCATGCTTCTCATGTGCCCTCAGTTTTTAACTACAGTTCCATCCAAGTGCACTCCTGACTTTACGAGTGAGGTAGAGAGAGCCCGCTCCTAGTTGGGCTTTTTTTTGGCCTGAAAGATTTGTCCCAGTTGACTAGAGTACTGACCAAGGTAAGAGTCTCCGACTGGTAGAAGGTATAGGTGAAAGTCTCTAAGGTGGCCCACTGAGGACTCAGTACCTTCTGCGTCAGAGGTGAAGGTGGAGATGAGGCTCTGCCATACAGGCATCATTTTGACAGAGATTCATGGGGTGCTGCTAGAGACTACATAACGACGACAGGCATTAATTGTGTAAGAGGGCTGAAAGCCCATGTAGATGTAGAATGCGCTTGCACTGGTGGTAATGGGGGGCTAGCACGGCACCGTGAAGTTTGCTGGTTTGGTTTACCATTGGGGTCCTCCTAGGCAGCACATGAGAGCTGAGATTCATCCTACTGGCTGAGCATTTCTTCTCATAAGGAACAAGAAGTCTGATGGCAGCCCTTCCCCACCCCATGATCTTGGCACTGCCAGCTCAGTTTTGAGCCAATTTCCCCAGCAATGAGATAAAAGAGGGGATTGAATATGATGGAAGTGGATGGAAGATCATTAATGGTGATGCAGGAGCCAAGAACGTAATCTCCCAATAAAACACTTTAACTGAAAATGGGAAGTTTCCACTCTAGTTTCACAGTGAAGGTCTATTCTGAGCATTAAAGTTATGGAGTGAAGTGGATCAGGTGAAGAATGCATTATTTCCATGAATGCAATAAAAAAAGATAAAAATCATAATATTTCAAAACACTTTAGGAGAAAGATTCTAACAATTCGTGTCAAATGACTCACTATTAGTTCCTGACTGGCAAAGGATAAGAATTATGAACAAAACATCTGCTACTACCTTACACAATCCATATCATTTGCTCTTCTCCTCCCTAGTATTAAGTTTTCAAAAGCTTTTTTTTAACCTGCAGGAGCTTGTCTGGAATAACTGAGATTTCTAAATCCACTAAATTGGAAAAGATGAAGCTAAAGTCACTATATTATTGTCATGCTAGGTAACAAGAATTGCTTTTGCGAGCAGTATTTCTGTCCTACATTTCATTCTTTATTTCATTGCATTTATCTAAATCCTTCACCAAAGCAAGAAATATTTAAGGATATTTTCTAAAAATAAATCTATCTGCAAATTGTTAGAAGAATCACATTATTCAAAGTGCAAAAAGTGAATTTGTTTTCATAACATTCATTCAAATTATGTCTGGTTCACTGAGACAATGGCAGTTTCTTAAAGCTAATGGAAAACAGGCTGCACAGTAATATCTGGAGAGTAGGAATTATTCATCTGTTCAGCAGTTCTGATTCCCAGGGCTTGGATTACATCAATGCCTTTAAAACAATACTCACTTGCCCATTGCAAACAGCCAGAAAGGGAAGTGTCCACAAATATCCACAACACAACAATGACTTTAAACCATCTATAGTTACCATTTCCAAAACCATATGTTACTTCTACGCTCTAAAATGAAGTAATTTTCTCATTATTGGAGCTTTAATATTGAATTAGTAAAACTGGTTACTGGAAGGAAAGTGAATGTTAAAACACTATTCACCTGAGTCAAGCAATGTTCTTACAAATACAGGTATAGCCAATACCATCAGAAACAGGAATCTATCCATATTTCCACTGTTCTAACTTTTGCATTTCTGATTGCCACATGGCAATGTGTTGAATAATTACTTCCATAGCCAATGTGTGATCATATTCTTTCACATTATATTGAAAGTATTTGTAAACATAGAAGATCAGAAGTTCCTAACCTTTAAATGAATGTAATTTTAACCCATCAACAAATGAGGAAAAACTAAACATGTCTACATCATATCTGCACAGTAGCTCAACAAGGGGCCCATCATCATCTTCTTAAGGTAGCCATGATATGGAGGTGCCAACGTTGGACTGGGGTGGACAAGGTCAGAAGTCAGTTGACACCAGGTTATAGTCCAACAGGTTTATTTGAAATCACAAGCTTTCAAAGCATTGCCCCTTCATTGGCTGAAGTCACTTCACCTAATGAAGAGTAAATGTTCTGAAAACTTGTGATTTCAAATAAACCTGTTGGACTATAACCTGGGGTCATCTGACTTCTGGTCATATTCTTGAGAGCAGCTCAGGATGGACCATACATACTCTGGTAGCTAGCAATGTCCACATCTTGTGAAAGAATAAAGAATAAAGAAATATAAAGTATTGATATTGCTTGACATATTCACTCAAATAGACAGCTCACTTTTTTTTCACATCACATTCTAAAATTATGTTTACAATCTCAAACATTCTGAAGTAGTTCTGCAATCCACTTGGAAGAGTGTGCTGATTCTCCCTGAGTTGCCACAAAGGTTAATGATCTAATCAAAGTATACAAAGTCCCAAATTTCCCTGCCTGTAATTTAACAGGAAACACTGACCAGGTTCACATATTAAACAAGAATGGCTGGTTTTATGATTGGAGAAACACATTGGTCTTGTGAGTGGAGAAAGAAAAACTGGAAACCCACATAAACCCATAGAATTTGCAGAGATGAGCCTTTTAGCCCGTCAAGATTTTCCATTCCTCAATCTCTTTTTACCAGGTCCTTTCACGTCTTCGCAGGAGACATTCTCAATTAGTACAGGAGTTACAAAGTCTTAAAGGTACTGGTCAAAGGCTACAGCTTATTGCAACTGGTGAGAGAAAACCAATGGATTTCTTCAAGTTTCAGGCATTTGTACTGAAGCAAGGGAGCCACACCGCCTGACTTCGCAGAGGCCTGAAACCATGTCCCTTTCTTGTTCACACCACAAGCTGTTCAGCTCTCCAGGAATCAATCAGAGAGTTAGTGTGAGGCAGACGAGCTTTGGCACCCACAACCACACAAAATCATGCAAACCCATCAGCTGATTGTTGCTGTTCAAATCTGACTCTGCACACAACTTCAAGTTTTGTGCTATCTACAAATATCTTCCCCCAAAGCACCAGGTCAAAACAATGGGTTTCTGGAACCATTTGTAAAAGTGCAGCAATTTGTTACAAAATCCTTGGTTTTAAAATGGCCTTTTCCTATTCCAGCAGTGCCAAAATACAGAAAATAAAATGACATGGTCTTTACTTAAGATTGAAATGTAATATGATTCTAATGTGATATTTCAAAACTTTGGTACAAAATTTCACCAGTGAGTTAAAAATCACGCAACACCAGGTTATAGTCCAACAGGTTTAATTGGAAGCACTAGCTTTTGGAGCGCTGCTCCTTCATCGTTTGGACCTGTTGGACTATAACCTGGTGTTGCGTGATTTTTAACTTTGTACACCCCAGTCCAACACCGGCATCTCCAAATCATGACCATCAGTGAGTGACATTTTGGCATATCTGTTGTAAAAGTCCACTTGTTGCAGATTTGTGTTGGAATATTTGTGCTTTATTTGTTCTCAGCTAAGGTTAGGAAGAGTAAATTCAATATTTCTAAGCTGATTTCTTAACAAGCAGATTAAAGTATCTTTTACATCATTTTATAATTTTGGGATTGGCATATAGTGTAGTTCACAGTCAAGTATGAAAGATAATTGTATTAAATTGTTATAAACACAATGATTTCAGCATACCAATGTGGATCTAGAGTAGAATGCATTTATATATTAAAATTGAAACAAGTGTTCCTATCCAGGTTGTATTTTGCCTTTCCTGGTGAGGCATAACTAATGGTGAGAAACTGAAAATGGACTGTGAGAATGAGAAATTCAGAATCTCTATGCTGAGGAAGTCTTTCACAATTTTCCACCCCTGAGCCTTAAATGCCAACTGTAGAACCTCATTATTGAACAGTGACCATTATTTCCATGAATTTGCATCTTATTAACTCCCAAATGTACACCACTTCCAATTCCCCCTGCGTTCCAGAACAACTACTTGGTGCAAATTCCTGATTTGTGAATCAGAGCAGGTACCTGACAAATTATTTCCTGACCGTTATTCAACTGTTTCTTCACAATAACGTCCTGCATAGTCCACAGTCACCATATTCCTTGATCTCTGACAACTCAAGGTTAGCAGCAGCAAACTACCATTCTTATGATATCATTATGCCAGTTCTCAAATTCACACACCATGGCTGCCCTCCAATGATTTGCTTTGGAGCTCAGATGCACTTACAACTTGCCTGATTCTACACGGACACACATGTAGCTCATGTCTCTACATGGGATGTGTCTAAAGATTCTTTGCTTGCTTTCGCAATGCTCACTCATTTTAACTCAGTTAGAGGCTGCCACCCTCTTTCTCCTTGACATTGCCCCTGTGTTGGTCATCTTGATTTCTTAGTGCTCAGTTACAGGCACTGAGCTTTAGCATTAAGGGAGAGGCAGGCAGCATTTAATGGTGAACACTCAGTGGGTAAGGCATGTCTCTGCATGGCACCTTGCCCTGTCAAGGGTGGCAGGTGTAGCATGTGCCAGCAGTTTATGCAACAGACACATTTTATGTGCTTCAATCAAATAGCCACATGTGAAAGTAAAAGAGGAATAGTCTTTAGGGAGATGAGAACAACAGTCAGTCATCAACATGTCCTATTTCAGCCTAGAGTGTTGGCCATGGATCAAGCAAGCAATTGGTCCTGGATCCATGTCCACGCTCTGTAAGGATTGGACCATAGTCAGTCCTGTAGATCAATTGCAAGCAATCTCTGGGGATTACAGGTAGGTCTGTTGGAATGCTGCTTGAGACATTAGCCTGAGGTGGGTTGGAAGGAGAGAGTAATGGTTCCTGCAATCGGACACAGGGAGGTATTAAGGATGATGCAAGCAAATGGAAATGAAGTGAGCAGTGACAAATGAGCAGAAGAGACAATATCCTCATTGTGGGTATGGGAAGAACAGAGATGGAGGAAGAGGTGGGTGAGAGCTATTGAGGAGACATTAAACAGTAAGTGCTGTAGTCCATGAGACTTGAGAAAAGGCCTGTGTAGAAGCAGAGTTGGAGTGGTTTTTCTGTGAGTACGAGACTGCAAATAAAAACTGGTGATACCTATCCTTGTAGAATAGTGAAGATCTTTGATCTTCTTCCTGCATTATTGGACATTCCTTTTCCTCTGAGACACAGTACTTACCCAGGCTGCAAACTGTGTCCTGGCTAGCTTGCTGTGGTGGCATGGCATTCCATGGAAAGAAAATTGCCTTCATCCCCTGCACCCTATCCACCCAGACCTCCACATCCCATTCTATGAATAACAATGAGCTTTCCTATCCTTTGGGCCATGTTGTGAATGTAGATGCTCAAACACCACAGTGTGCGGGGTAAATCTTCAGATTACAGCATCTGGGGCATGGTGTGTAGCTGGGCTTGAAATATGGCACCAGGGCCATGAGCACTGGATGTTACCAGCAGTGGCCGGCAGTTCTACCTCTTCAGCAGCACAATCTCATGAGAAATACACCCAGTTATATAATGAATGAGGTGAAGAGTGTGAGAAAATCACACTGGGGCACGATATACCAGGCACCAGGAATTTCACTGGACATAATATTCTATCAAACAAGTTAACCACCTGAAGTTTCAAGAACTGCAATGTAAATGTGTGAACATGAGAAGACAAGCCCCCAGTGCTACTCTCATGCATTGCAAGTAGCTGATTAACTGGGAATTGCTTACATGTTATTCTATCATCTCAGAACCTGACCTGGAAACTTAAAGAAGAAGAAACTACATCTATTAACTACTAGGATATTCAGCCTTCACTTTTTCCATTTGTGGCCAAGTCCAGTTCTACGGGATTATCAACACTTCTTGAGCATCCAATTTTTTTCACAAGTTGCTTGATCATTTGGCAGATCATTAGCAAGGTTAAGCAAACCATATCCATGATGATTAACAAGACTATGGATTTTTAATTTTTAAATTGCCACACAACAGAAACAAACAAATCAAATTCTGCATGCTATTTATGTTATGGATCACTCACAACACATGTCAAACACTTCTGACACAAACCACCAAATTAATTCACTTTCATGTAACCATTAATGACTCATTGTTGGGAAATGTGAGGTCATCCACTTGCATTGGAAAAAGACATCCCAAAATATCCCAACTTGCTTCACAGCTCATGAATTCAGTGTAATCATTGCTGTTTTGTAGGCAAATGTGGCAGTCAGTTTTGTACTCAGTGATGTGCTACAATTGGTAGTGAGATAAATGATGAGCTAATCTCTTTTGGCCACTTTTACTCAGAAAACAAATATTAACTGACTTCAAGAGTAATCCCTTGCTCTTCGAATATCACCAAGGGATCTTTGTAACATTTTACAGACAGGGAGATAGGATCTCGTGTTAACTTCTTTGATAAATAACACTCTTGACAAAGAAGCTTTCTCATAATCTGAAATTAAGACTTGGCCTAGATTATGAGCTAAAATCTCTAACCCCATACTCCTCTGAAGTAAATAACAGGAGACTATCTTTGTAATCATCTTTAATTATAAGTACATTACACTATGAGTTCTAGCTTGAATTTAAAAGCCATATATATATATATGTGTGTGTGTGTGTGTATATATATATATATATATATATTTTGGAATGAATACAAAAGTGCTACTGAATTCCTTGCCTGCATTATGAGAAGATGAGGAGAGGGAATCAGCTCTAATCTCTGTATTTCCCTGTCACATGTCAGTTAAAACCTAATTAATTTAATCAAAATGTAGGAGTCAAATAAAGGAGTTATTTTGTGTAAGAAAGAGATATGTTATTATCTGCTAACTCCAAAAAGATAATGAAAATGTAATATCAAACACACATGCACACAAACACAGGTAATACGTTTGAAAAGGACCAAGAGTTTGATATGGACAGCAAGAACAGACTATACAGTTTGTTTTTATTTTTTAGAACCTTAAGTATCGGATTTTAATCCTAAAGTTAGTTGTTTAATTGTTGACTCATAGTTTGTAGATCCTGAGTTCTCTGTGAATAGCTATTGTTCCATGATGTTATTTTATCAGGAACCAATTCAAGGTTGAGTGAGAGGGAGGGAAAGACTTCTGACTTCTCGTTTTTATCAAATAATATTTACCTTTCAATTTCTTTTGCTGCTCAAGCAGTTGTTGATATCGATCCATTTGTGTATCACTGGGTTTGCTCCATTGTCCTTCCAAACTGAATACTTTGCAAGTAACCTTTCATCTTTCAAAATGGGAAATTACAAGTGTGAATTCTTTATTGGCATGAACTTCCTGATGCTGAATTCATTGTCTGGTTTCACTGAATGAATTGTCAATTTCAATGTAGGTGGAATTTATTACACAAGATTATCAGTTACTTACAGATGTGAGGCCATTCAGCCCATGTTAATTTGTCCATCAACATCTCCATTACAATCTTCAATTGTTTCTTCAAAGATCCTGGGATTTTTGCCTCCATTATTCCATTCTAAATGTAATTCACTCTCAATTCTTTTACTAGTTACTCGATGTTACAATCACTATTTATATTGAACCAATATTATAGTGAGTAAGATTTTCCATTCCATTTCACAATAAATATTTCAAAAGGATTATAACTCAAATGTCAGCTACCTGAGCTGAAAACCCCAAACTTGTTTAGTGACTCTTCCTAACGAGATCTCTGACACCAGAGCGCGTTCCTAAAGTCTTTGTTTGCATCACCTTCCTTCTCAGCAAATCGAACCAATCAGAGCAGACAAGGTGCAATCTGACAGAGAGTGGGATGTTTAGATTGTAATTCCCTCTCACCTGCATAATGCAATCACTCAATATTGCATTCATCTTATTAGCTGTGGGTCTGCACTGTAAGAAATGTTGAGATTATCTGTACTCGAGGGAGAGAATTTAATAGCCCATCCACTGGTAGTATCAGAATTTTGGAAGCTGGCTGGGCCATGCTGCTAGCCTCTGCACACCTCCCCCCTCCCCACCCTCCCCCAGTACATCTGCAATGTCATAATGTGACGAGTAAATCTAAGATATGCTGTTGCTCACTCAGCCTCGGGGCTGGCAAGAGGAATCTTTCCTGAAGAAAGATTCATGCCCGAAACATCGATTCTCCTGTTCCTTGGATGCTGCCTGACCGGCTACGCTTTTCCAGCAACACATTTTCAGCTCTGATCTCCAGCATCTGCAGTCCTCACTTTCTCCAAGAGGAACCTAGGGCTGAGCAAGTGTGGGATTCCCAGCAGCTTAGCTTGCTCAAGCCTCAGCTCAGAAAGAGGAAAGGAATGGCTCTTTCACAGGTCCCTTTTTCCAATCTGCCTTCAAGGTTTTCCTGCTGTTTGGATACTCCAATACCCCTGTACTCTCTTCTATGCCCCACTTATACTCCCCTGCCCCAACCTGTCACCACTCCACCCCATCCCCACCTCTCCTGGAGATTTGGTTGTCTCCTTGCAACCCTACCTCTAAGAACAAGCTCCATCCTGACTCCAGGACTTCAACTTGCAGGCCCATCTGTAGTCCCAGTAGTGGCCACCACTCCAGGTGATGCTGCGGGAACCAACAAGCTGCAATCCAATCAAGATTGGCCAGTTGTTATCAAGGGGAAGGACTTTCACTTGAGTGAGAGCTGGAAGTCTCACCCACCACCATTTACTGTTCCTCAGAGGAGAGAATCATACAGCATTGGCTGGGGTGCATTCCCCATGCAGCTGTCCCTCTAAAAATTCTATAATGTCACTCCCTGACTTACCCAGAGCTATTTCAACACCAGTCATGGAATAAGTAACATCCACATTTTCTTTTCACTTGTAAGACTTTACAGATGTCAGGATTAGCTTTCGAGTAATTCCTTAGCACCAGCCTCACCCACAACAGCCATACTCCTCCCCTTCACACACGTGTATGTTTTGTTCAGCTCATTCTGTAGTATCTGGACTAGAGACTTCGTTTTTATTAGTCCTCTGAACTTGGTACTGTATGCAAATTTTAATTCTTTACATTGCAATCTCCGTGTTCAAGTTGTTTATGTAAATGCGAAGTAATGTTTCCAGCAGCAGGCCTGAGGATACCTCTCTCCTGACTTTCTTCCACCTCCTTCCCAACATTCCAGTCGAAACATTATCTATTGGTCAACTTTTACCCTTCAGAAAATTTCTTATCTGTTAACAATGGTTGCCCAGAATCTCAAATTGTTCTATTTAAAGCATTGCAGACCTTCCCTCCAAAAAGGAATGCGACTTTTGTCAAACTGTTTGGCGATGCACATCATAGTTGCTTAACCTGCACATCTCGGGAGAGGGCTACAACTCTGTTAGAATGTGAAGACATCTTGAGTAATTGTAAGACTAACTGAGGAAGTTATACAAGCTCATAAACACAGGGCAACATTCAGTTAACTTCAAAACATTTGTACCACAGGCTTAGATTACAACATTAAATGGTTTTTGCTTGTAAGTAATTCTGTTTCAGTTCTATTAATAGGTTCAAATAAAAATTTGATCTGAGTATGCAATATGCAGTACAAGTGTAAGCTTGCATTGAATTGGACTCTTGTCTCACATTTGGATGATGATAAGTTCAAGCCTATTGCTGGGTAGTTTGGTATTAAAACTTGGTACTTCAATGTAATAAGGAGGCAGTGATATTTTGGTACGTTTCAGACTTGTAGAACAGAAATTTGTGGGATTTTACAGTGCACAAATTGCCTTCCATATTTACTCACAAAGCAAAAACACTTGTACTTTAAAAGAAATCTACTGACTATCAAACACAGAAGCATACATCCCAAGTGCATTACGTACAGGAGTTGGGAGGTCATGTTGCAGCTGTGCAAGACATTCGTTAGGCCACCTTTGAAATACTGCTCGCAGTTCAGGTCTCCCTGCTATAGGAAAGATGGTGTTAAACTTGAAAGGGTTCAGAAAAGATTTACAAGGATGTTGCCGGGGTTGGAGGTTTGAGCAATCGAGATAGGCTGAATAGATTGGGGATACTTTCCCTGGAGCATTGGAGGCTGAGGGGTGACCTTATCGAGGTTTATAAAATTATGAAGGGCATGGATAGGGTAAATAGACAAGTCTTTTCCCAGGATGGGAGAAATCAAAACTAAAGGGCATTGGTTTAAGGTCAGAGGAGAAGAATTTAAAAGGGACCTAAGGGACAATGTTTTCAGGCAGAAGGTGATGCATGTGTGGAATGAGCTGCCAGAGGAGGTGATGAAAGCTGGTACAAATTACCACATTTAAGAGATATCTGGATAGGTATATGAATAAGAAAGGTTTGGATGGATATGGGTCAAATGTGGTCAAATAGGACTAGATTAATTTAGGTCAGCATGGACGAGTTGGACTAAAAGGTCTGTTTCCGTTCTGTATGACTCTATGACTCTATGATTCTGTACTGGTGTGTCAATGGATATTATCTATTATTTAAGGTTAAATTCTGTGCACCCAGAACAGGCCTCTTGTTCAAAGAGCACAGGGCAGAGAATTAGTGTTGCAGCTCTTGAACTCCCTTGTCGTGAGCTGATACAGTCCTTTACTTTGTTTCTTATGAAGCATCATCAAACATGAATGCACAAATCTGAGAAAATGTACTTCTACTCTATTTTCTAATCAATCTGTTCAGAGATGTTGTTACGCACCTCTGGAGCAGGTGGGTCTTGAACCCAGGTCTCCAGGCTCAAGAGTCTCCAGCAGTGGTTAGCTCTGCTGCCTCACAGCGCCAGAGACCCGGGTTCAATTCTCGACTTAGGCGACTGACTGTGTGGAGTTTGCACATTCTCCCCGTGTCTGCGTGGGTTTCCTCCGGGTGCTCCGGTTTACTCCCACAGTCCAAAGACGTGCAGGTTAGGTGAATTGGCCATGCTAAATTGCCCGTAGTGTTAAGTAAAGGGGTAAATGTAGGGGAATGGGTGGGTTGCGCTTCGGCGGGTCAGTGTGGACTTGTTGGGCCGAAGGGCCTGTTTCCACACTGTAAGAAATCTAATCTAATCTATAAAAGTAGGAAACCTACCATCATGCAACAAGAGGGCCCCTCAATTTTCTATTCTAGATATTTTTTAATCAACCTGATCAGATACATTGTGGCACATCTGGGGCAGGTGGCACTTGAAGCTAGGATCTCTAGCTCAGAGGTAGGGACACTTCCACAGCAACTCAAGAAGGCCCCTCGATTTTCTCTTCTATCCATTATAAGACCTTATTGAAAATACAATATTGCCATTGGTGAATATTTTGACAAGATTGGTATACAGAGTAACCTCAATTATCCAAATGCCTCAGGCAGGGAGTGTTTCGTTCGGATAATAGAATGTTCGGATAATCGATTCAGGATAACACAATTTAGCCAAGCATCGGGACCTTGCAATCTTGTCTAGATAATCCAAAATTCAGATCGAGGTTCCTCTGTATTTGCTAATAACAGTAATAACACATATTCAAATTACAGAATAGAGTTAATCAATTGCCATTAGGTTTTTTTTTCTGTGCTGGCAGAGGTTTTTTTCAGTAAGCTAGTCTGCTAATAACATATTTAATTCTGGTTTTCATCTTCTTCAATGTGGTAAATACTGGGATTAATTCTACTCTAAATCTAATTAAGACTACTTGAGAATTTGATGAGCGGACATCACAGTATTCATCGCATCAGCCATAAATGTTTTAGCATCTAATTGCAATACTAATTTAATAGCATCTCTGGACCAAGATGAGATTGGTCTCAGGAATGTCAGACTGAGAGAGGCCGTAGTAACTGTGGCCTAGTCAGCAGTAGACACATCATTTAAATTAATTGCCCATCCTCAAGAAAAAAATGAATCTAAGAATAATGAAGGCAATGTTCTGCCACTAAAATCGATTAACCATCTGTACATTATCCCGCGCTAACTGAAAGGCAATGTCGTTGGTATTAACTCATCCACAACAGGCAGAAGAGGGTTAATATTTTTTTAAAGATTGGGGCACAATTCCCCAACACATTACGACCATCTCTTCTGTCTTTTACTGTGCTGGAGTTGTGAAACATTAAACAATCCCACTACAGCAATCAGCTCTATTCCACTAACAGACAGATATAATTAAATTAGGCTTGCACAATGCACACCAGAGCCCAATTCAAACTTTTGCTCTTGGGTTTTCGAAGGGCCAGTAGAGAAAGGGATGTGAAAGCTGCCAGTTCCCACGAGGTAATTGCTTTCTCCAGCCCTCCTTGTGGGCCAAGAGGGGCGCGAGTTTTCTTGAACTCTCAGCAGGCCCAGTAAGCAAAAGCTCTCCAAAGAGTTCTTGAAAATAGTTGGTGGGAAGAAATACAATTTTCCTGCAATCCTCACAATTGGAAACCTGAGCTCAGAAGGACAAATGCATTTTTCACCCAAGGCCTTCCCAACCTGGCAAAAATATGGTGGGGTCAGGGAGAAAAAGGAAGTCTTTTACTCCGACAAAGTGATAAGTTCAGCATTTCATGAGTATTTCATGACCCATTTATGACTCAACTGGCAGATGAATATCTCCAGGCTTATGTCTTCATGGCATTAGGCTGCGTCTCTGGATTAGTATTCTTGTAGCATTATCCTTTTGGCACCATCTCTGTGCATTGAATTTCAGCAGAGAATTACTTCTCAATATGCATAATTGTCATTTTTCTATGCTTTGTTGGTCACAATGAGATGGAGTTCTTTGAAAATGAATCTTCAAAACATATTCCTCTTATTTTAAATTAACAGTATCAGATCTTTCAGCCTAAATTGGTTTCCTTTGACCTCAGTAGACCTCATACAGTATAGTGCCATCCATTCAGTGGAGGGAAAAGACATTTATAATTATGATCTTTGAGTGCTCCTGTGTCCTTATTATAGGTATTCTTTATTTTCCATCTCTTAATGTTATTATCATTTCTCCTGAGTTCATTTTAACACCAGATTAATTGCTTTAACAATTTCAGCACAGTCAGGACAATGCCTTGAGAGCATAGATTACATTTTTCCAAGTCCAAAAAAAGTATTTTTGATCTATTTGAATTTCATTAACAAGTTTCAAATCTACTTGTAATCCTTCCAAATGGACATTAGAGGGACAAGCAATGATTTAAAATCCTAAAGGTTGAGAGGATGCCCCCAACCAATTCAGCTGACCATGGACAAGATTACCAATAAAAAGCGATGAAGACGTGATCAAATTCCAGAATCCTGATTTGCAGGTATCATCAGTGTCACCAAGTCTTTTCAGGTCCATTGAGGGAGGAAGTCACACATTTATCTCTTGCCTGTTGGCAGAAACAAGGTGGGAGAAGATGTCTGGCCAGAAGAAGCCCAAATGAAGTTTGAAACTTTCAAACTATTAAGGATAATTTAATAGGAATATTGGACATAGAACAGTCCAGCACAGTACAGGCCCTTCAGCCCTTGATGTTATGCTGACCTTTTATCCTAGTCTAAGATTAAATCAACCCACAAACCCTTAATTTTACTATTAGCCATATGTCTATCCAAGAATCACTTGAAAGAACCTAATGATTCTGAATCTACTACCACTGCTGCTAGTGTAGAATGAAACTATTTCTGCTGCTCGCTGAGTCTGGAACTTGGGGACATAGCCAAAGTTGAAGAGATAAGTCCTTCACAAGAAACATTAGGAATCACTTCAAATTGTGAAAAATGGTGGAAATTTGAAACTTCCTCAAATGAAAAATGTAAGGATATAGATATATATGGATAGAGTTGTGAACTCATTGAATGGCAAAATAGGCTTAAGGAGCTAAAAGGTACTTTGCTGTGCTGATGGCAAGGCTAGTAATTATGGGTATCAAATGCAGAAATCTCAGCCCCATTTCTGGAATGTGCTATTTTTGACAGGGTGATGGAAGGTAATGAGGTATCAGTCATATAGGTGGGAAACCCAGAGTCAGCAGAGCTAATTCAAATTAGTGTTGAGTTCAAACAGACTTCTCGTTTGCTATTTTAAGTGACTCAAACCTCAGTGTGGAAACCATTATTTTATGCAGGAAGCATAAATGAATGAAGGGAAAATAAGGTCTGTTTAAGGATCATAGAATACAGTTATTTTAATACCCAGAACTTGTATAAAATAAACCGGCTCCAGATTTTTGTCAGGATAATTTTGATTGACAGTTTTATGAGGTTATTGAAGGATTATGTCTCTTTGATGTGGACACTGGCTAGAATTTTGTTTGTTTTCACAACAGATTGGACACTTGGATTTTTTCAATTGATTTCATGAATGAGAATTATTCAGTACCAAATATAAATGAAAAAGATCTATTATAAGTTACTTTTATTTTCATCTGCACAAGTTTTCAGTGGTCTGCCCAGAATGGATACTGAGTGTCTATAGAAAAAGCATGGGGTGAATATGAGAAGGAATGGAGGTGGCTTAGAGATTTGAGGAGCCATGGGAGATAGTGGGGAGAGGGCTAGATGGTTACAGATTGTGCTATGTGTATTCATAAATACATGCGTACGTGTGCACACACGTGACACGCATGCTCACACACACGCACGCTCACACACACAAATACACACACACAAAACCACCTACTAGGTGGAAGCACTACTAAGAATTTTATTAAAAGTCAAAATAATTAACTTTCGCCTTCAATATCATAGTTGTTTAAAATTTAATTCAAATGGCCAATGCCCATCTTCTCATTCCATTGAAAGGAAACAACTAAGACAAAATTGTCACAATCTGCTCCTAACTCTGTTCAACGAGAAATAAAGACAACAATTGCACTGTTAGTCTATTGCTAACATTACTTAGGCTCTGTCTGTAAAAGGACAATTTATTTTTTTATCAATTTGACAAGCAATCTGAAAAGATCATTTAGTGTTTTACAGCAAGGAAGCTAGTTGTGCACCAAGTAAACACTGTATTGCATTCTAATATATTTCAGTATTGACAGTCTTGGGGTGCCACTGAATTGAGCAGAGTCCTACCTAGCTGTCTTATCATGGAAGACACTAATGGGATATATAGTGATAGGTTTCACAGTAAAATGAGCAGATTTAATTTCATCCTGAGGGGAAAAAAATGCTTGACTGTTTTTGTGAAGTCTGTCATGAATAAAAGCTTATAGTAAGCAGACAGACATCTGAAAGTGACTGCATTGAGATTGTTGCCAGAAATCGACAAGCAGAAAGATGACCTTGTATTGCATTTTTTTTTAAATAGAACGTTCAACAAGTGACAATTAAATCATTATCATTTCCTTTACTGTGTTTTGATTTTAGAGCTCATAAATATGTAACCATGCCAATCCAATTCCAAATGATCCCAGGCCAGCTGCACTCAGTTATGATGAAGCATTCCATGTTAGAATGCTCAAGTTAAAACAGGGCCCCGCCTATCCTGAATTTACTAAACTTCACATCACCTTTGGACACTATAAAATGTTCAGCAATTCAGAAAGGTTGTAAGTTCCTACAGCAATTGCCTGATGTGCACTTTAATGTTGCTGCAGTGTTTGAATGAACCAGATACTCCATGGCAGTTGGACAATATACACATTTTTAGTTGCAATATTTTATTGTGTGCCTACACTGAAATTGTGTTTTTGCTGTGATACAAGTTTTATGGGCATGATTTGAAGCCAACTGTGTAAAATACCAACTTTGTGGTTTGCAGATTGTCACTGGTCAGAAAAAAAAATCACTGATAGTCTCTATCTCGGTGGAAAGTCCACTGAGTTCTTCCATCCATTCCCCTTAAAGGCATGGAGTACTAAGATAACTGAGATTTGCCAGATTTAAATGTAAAGCAAATTAAAACTAGCTCCTGAGTAAGATTACCTTACCTTGTTCCCACAATCATTCATTATAAACATCAGTTAGTACCAGATATCAGGGTACATTGGTCCATCCATTATTTAAAAGGAATTGTCAACAATTTTGTTTGTTAGAGATATAAAAACTGGTGATGATTATTCCAAATAAGTGCAACTAACTGTAAACTTTCCCATTTTTACCCACAAGCACATTGGAAGGATTACCATGCTGATGATGTTCAATCTATTTAGTTGACCTTAGGAGTATTACTTCCATAACCAGTAAGCCCTAGAATTTGGCATGAACCTAAAGCTCCTGGTTTAAGAGGTAGGAACACTTACTGAGCCTTAAGACCTACACATACTGCACACATTAGCACTTAACAGCCAACCAACCTTTGATGGCTCAAACAACTGGAATCCAATGCAAACAAATTGGCCAAATCTGAACCAATTTTTATTTCACCTTTGGACATACTGAAATTAGCGTTTACTTTGCAGAGTATGAAACAATGTCTTTTTCGGAAATCAAGAAAACTTTCCCTACTGCCATCTTACTATCAAATATAGAGTTGTTATGTATCATTACAATGAGTGTTCTTTAGAAATTATAATTTTGGAGAAACTTTTCAATTGCAATCTTTGAAGGATCATTCAACATTAACTCCTTGGCAGGTGGTAAATCTGGTTCATTTCTTTCAAGTGTTCAAACTTGATTTCCTCGTGACCTGGAGATGTGATACATTCATATCAACACAATGAGGTTCATGCATTCACTCCAGTAATTGGGCTTCAACATTCTGCAAGAATTTCTGTAAATTGAAATATCCAACCTTAGAATTGTAGGATCAGAGAATGTTACAACAGGCCATTTGACTCATCAAAACTGCGCTTTTTTTTCCTGTGAAGTTCTAATTAATCTGCCTCAATTGCTCACCATTTCCCTTCTGAATACCCTCCTGCTCTCACCGATGCAATTTCCTTTTTAACAGAACCAATGGATTGTGTTTTAGTCATATCACTCCATGGCTTTTAATTTCAAATGTGAAAACAATTGCTTTCTCCATTCCCCCTTTTAAATCATCTTGTAGCAATCTTAATTTTTAGTGTTCTCACCAGATCCTATAACTAATTACCTCATCACAATCTCCAATGATCATGAAAATGTTAATAAGATTACCATTACTTTGTCAATTCAAAACTAATCTTTTCTAAAATAGTACAGAATGTTTAAACATATTGCACATAGTTTCCAATTCACAAGACTGTTGCTTTTTAGAATTATACTTTATTTAAATCATTTAATGTAATAAAACTTTATTATTATTAAATTTGGCAGGATCATCACAAAATCTTAAAATGGATAACTACAAAGGACAGTCCAGTATTATGAAGTGATACTGGTAGAGGGCTTGTCATGTTCTAACCAGCTACAGAACTGAGGCACATTAAATTACGTTGCCACCTTTTCTGTTCAGGAGCTGTTGACTGTATGGTGTTGTACGACTCCTATATAACAGCGGAGGGGTCAAGAATAGGAGTTGCTGGGTAGAGCTGAGTGTTGTCAGCATACAGCGAGGGCTGTATTGTTTTCAGATGATATTGTCTCAGGGGCTGCATGTCGATGTACCCTTTGTACCTTGCCAAATAAAACTCTGATGTGCAAACTGCTATTTAGTTTCTGGCTGTCTAGAATAATTATCAATAAGTAAGTGATGCAGTACATGTGAACTTCCTTTTCAACAGAACGAGTTAGTTATGTACTTGTCTCAATGGTTGGAGCTGAGAAACATTTCTGTTTGACATATTCACCTATTGTTTACATATACTCAATAGCTAATTCAATAGTCAAGACTAATCTGGGCAGTTAATGTCGCTACCAATTTGTATTCTCTTAGTAGCCTTGCTAGGTCTTTGGCCAAGAATTATATCTAGCATCCTGGCATACTAACTCCCTCATAACAGCTGTCTATAGTTGTCCACTGAGATACATTGAATGCTATGGGAATTGCATTTTAATATTAATTTCCATTATAAACAACATTTCAGCAATTGATCCAACCAGCTGTTATGATACAGTTAGATTATTTCTGGCCATTGAAACATCCAAATCTGCAGCATCTATAGGATCTCTTTCTGTTGTAGTTCCATAATCTTTGCAATCACTTGGAAATGATTAACAGAAGAAACTTGTGTTTTAAGAAGATACATTTCACCCATTGCAAATTATTCCCATGTCTGGATTTCAATCACCATTTCTTCCAGCACTAATGAGGAACTCATTTTCATCATAATTGCAAACAAAACATTGCATCCAATTTATCCTGGACGTGAAATTTAGTAACACCATGTTTACAATTTGAGTACATTATATGTTTTGGTTAGTCTAGCTCAGAAATTACTGAGTCTTCAATGGGTTTGAACCATAACTAATTGGCATATGATGGAACTTAACACATTTCTACACATTTCCAAAGGAGGGGCAAATACACTGAGGTTGTTAATCCACACCTTCTTATCTTCAAAAAGAAACGGCTGCATATTTCTGAAATGAGATTCCAATTGGGCCTCCTTTAGGAATGTGGGCACACTTGTAATCTGACAGACCCTTCATAAAGTAGGGAAGCCTGGAGAAGGCAGATGATGTTCCCTTTCTCACAGCAATCGGGTGTCCAATTTCGCGAATTAAATGTTTAACATCGCAGGCAACCATATCGACAGCTCCTCTGAAAGGGTAGGGATATGAGGTTAGGATGCCAGATGAGTAGGAGGACAGAGTGCCAAGTGAGTAAGGTGCCAGCTAGAAAGCACATAGGATGGAAAGTAGGTAGAGTGTCAGCAAAGTGCTGAGGTGGCCAGGCTATCAGGTGAGTTGGGAGTACTGTGCCAGATGGGTAGGTTGTCAGGTGGATAGGATCCCAATGCAGGAAGAGGGAAGGGGGTGAAGTAAGTGGTGGAGTGTTGAGGATGGGTCAGGATGGGCAAGAGACATTGGATTTGGCAGAGATGCAGGACTGGATAAAGCCCAGGTCTTAGATGGTGCATGGGTATTGTCTCCCGGCGAGGTGGGGTGCGTTGGGTCTGACAGCAGGGGCGGTGAGTGGGGTCAGGTAGTTGGGTATGTCAGTTCCAGCAGTAAGGGAGGGAAAGCAGAGTCAAATGATGGGGGAGGGATGGTGTCAGGTGATGAGGAGGGATGTCAAGTCAGGTCCTGGGGTCGAGTGTGGTAAATTGTGGTGACTCAAACTTAGGAACAAGTAGTCACTCAGGGGTTAGATTAGCTTTTTAATTGATCAACATTTCCTGAATATCTATTTATTTAACTGCTATGGGACCCTCCATTTTTAAAAATTTACATGGATACTTTCAGAAGGTTCCAGGCTTAGAGGTATTCCCAGTAGCATCTTCAACGTCTTGGGCAATTATTTCAGAGCCTGCTACATCAGGAATTCCTCAGCATTCCCCTTAATGTTGTAGAAACAATTGTCTGACTGTTGGAATATCTAAGCCAATGACTATCTCTGCTGAAGCCACATTCATTCTCTCTCAAATGATCTCTGACATAATCATAATTGAACGTGTTAGTTCCATTTTCACAGACATTAACCCTTCTTGACCATTTTGCTACAGAAATACATTCTCTGTGCCTTATTTAAAGGCTGGAGCTGAAAAAGCAATAGATTTTCTACATAATTTTCATAATATACTCAGCACTTAAGCCAGCACTCAGCCAGTTTACTTAGCTCCCATCAAAATATCCATCGGACTGATTTTTGAGGTATGGGAAGAGTGAAGACAGGAAGGAGCGGTCGCCATTTTCACTTCTGTAATATTAGGCCTGGAAAGCCTCCTTCCTGAGCAGAGCAAGGCCTAAGCTTAATGGTAGTGGTGGATCTGTGGATAATTTTGGGAAGCAGGCGCCATTTTAATTGCAGGGCTAACTAGCAGGCCACATTGTGCTCCCCACTCAACCACACCCACACCTATTTTCTCCAGTTGCTAAACAACTTGCTGCTGGTCATTCAGGCTCCCAACTGGCAATGTTGACATAAACCCTGTCAGTTTAGATTCAGGACATGCAAATTAATAGTTGGAGTTCAAATCTCTCAGATTTTGTGTTCCTGTGAGCTGGGGGATCCATTGCCCATTTCAATATCTGGTAAACGTGACTTCTGACCAAATTAAGATTGGCCATTTTATCCCTTTTGTTGATGCCACACTTATTCCGAGCATCTCATTTCATCTGTTCCCTGTTTGACTCCATAACCTGGTCCTCAGCAAAGCTGTACCTCTGCTGGTCACCAGCTCACTGCTGGTGAAAGTCTTACTGTTTATATATCTGCAGTCATCTCTTTGATGATGTCATAGCTTCAGCCTTTCCAATGCTCACCAATCTCCATTTGTTTTTCCTTAATTTAGCCAGGAGATTAAAATTCTTTTCCCTATTTATAGAACCCTTCATGGTTTTGCATCTTTGAAAAGTTTTATCTTCCTTATATTCCACATTTGCCCTTTGGCCCACTGTTTGTGACTTCCTATGTGTTCTTCCATTTCATTTTCCCTCGAACAACATTGCTTCTATCTTAGCCTTGCTAATTCCCAACCCCCAGCAACCAATCTTCTCAATTAGAAATACTTCATAAAATCTATCTATTTGATAAAGCTCTTGGTCGCAGTGCACATAAGTCTGAGATTAGCAAATGTATGTTTTGCCTTTAATTTGGCTTGACTTAATTTTTGAACTCTGGTACACTTTCAGTTGCAATTTCTAAATAATATTCAACATTGCAATATTTGAATGTTTTCCCACAATTTGCTTTCAAGCAAAATGGGTCCATCTTCCTTTGTTATTAATGTATAAGTAACTCTGTAAGTCACTTTACTAACTGTCTTTCACTTTTTATGTACCATGGCAACCAAGTAGGTAGGGGTTCTGAAGAATATTTAACTCAAAACCATAGCCTATTTGTCTTACCAAAGATGCTGCCAGACCTGCTGAGTATCTTGAGTACTTCTACATTAACTTCTTCATGTAATATTGGGATCTGCTTTCATACATCAGAGATTTTAGACATTGGCCAACTCAAGAACTCTTCCCTTAGTTTCCCATTGTGCATGCTGTATTCAACCTTCCATCTTGAAGACCTTTGTCTTTGAAATGGTCAATGGTCATTTTGAATTGAATCATCCAGGAAAGGTCTAAATTGTAGGGAATGGGTCAGCGCTGTCCGAAGCCATGTAAGCAAAATGCAATGTTTGAATTTTCCCAAACTTTGGCGAAGTGGCCATTATAGGGACTTTCATAGGAGGTTCCATTCTTTAAGTCACAGTGAGTTTTCTCACACAATTTTACCATGCTCAGCCAATTAAGTATTCCAGCATTTGCCTTTATTTGTCAATGAATCAAGTATAGGAGTTGGGAGGTCATGTTGTAGCTATACAGGGCATTGGTTAGTCCTCTTTTGGAATATTGTGTTCAATTCTGTTCTCCCTGTAATCGGACAGAGATTGTGTAACATGAAAGGCTTCAGAAAAGATGTGCAAGCATGTTGCCAGGATTGGAGGATTTGAGTTATAGGGAGAGGCTGAATAGGCTGGGCTCTATTCCCTGGAGTGTTGGAGGCAAAGGGGTGACCTGATAGAGATTTATAAAATCATGAAAGGGATGGATAGGGCAAATAGGCAATGATTTTTTTCGCAAGGGTAGGTGAGTCAAAAACCAGAGGACATAGGTTTAAGGTGAGAGGGAAAGATTTACAAGGGACCTAAGGTGTACATTTTCACACAGAAGGTGATGTGTGTACGGAATGAGCTGCCAGAGGAAGTGGTGGAGGTTGTTACAACTACAGCATTTAAAAGGCATCTGGATGGGTATATGAACAGGAAAGTTTTTAAGGGATATGGACCCAAATGCTGGCAAATGGGACTAAATTATCTGGTCAGTATGGACGAGTTGGACTGAAGGGTTGGTTTCCATGCTGTATAACTCTATAACTGTATGACCTCACTCCATGATATCAGTCAAGTGCTGTCTTACAGCCTGCAACAGTAAATGCTCATCAGTGTCTGGACTTTACAGCTTCGGGCACCATATTTAAACCCTGTTGGGGGAGGAAGGATAGGGGACTGGTGGGGGTGGGTGGGGGTGGTGGGGAGGTGGCGACCAGGAGTGGGTGCTTGTTGTTAAGCTCAGTCGGTTGGACACTGCTTTATGATGCAGAGAGACACGAACAGCGTGGGCTCAATCCCTGCACTGGTTGAGTTTGCCATGAAGGGCTCTGTTTGTCAGTCTCCCCCCTCACTTGAGGTGTGGTGACCCCTCAGGCTAAACCAGCAGAATCATTTCACACTCTGTCTCTGTATTGCTCTCTATCTCTCTGTCTCTCTCTCTCTCTAATGACACAGCAGCTCTATGGATTAGTAAGACAATGTGACTTTATATTTATGCACCATGTCAAACACTGGTTTGGTCAGAAGTTCAAAAAGCCACAAGATTGCCCAGGTGAAGGTCTGGAGAAGATACCAGCAAGCTACAGGCACCTGACACTTTCAAACGAAAAAATGTCACCATCTCCACTACCTGGGAAAATAGCAACTTGTGTGTTAGCAAGGTGAAAATGTGTTGCTGGAAAAGCGCAGCAGGTCAGGCAGCATCCAAGGAGCAGGAGAATCGATGTTTTGGGCATGAGCCCTTCTTCAGGATGCTCTGATCACCAGTATCTGCAGTCCTGTTAGTAAGGTGAAGTGAGGTAATAATGAGATGTCAATACATGCAACTCACTGCTTGCCACTCACCAACAATGCTCTGGTCTTGCCATTAAAATCTTGCTGCTAAATTACAATTTTTCTCTCAATGTCGAAAATCCCAGTTTTCATCTCATCTCACCATCATTTTGCCAATTGACTGACCTTTGCCCACATCATGCGGGGGGGGGGGGCGGGAAATTTCAACTTCAACTGTTTCCAACTGATCCCCTGGAACCATACACTTATTGGCAGGTTTTATGTGCCAGGTTTTGGCAGAGGAAGGATGTAGAATATTAAATGGTCAGTATCCAATTATGTCCTTTGGACCCCAACATTAGCATTGGCTGCAGACTGACCACTGCACCCAGGGAATTTCCTCTGATGTGGATTTAGGCCTTGAATTTCATTCAAACAGCATCTCTGCATTCCACAAGTAAGCCTTGTGCCTCTCGTGCTCTGGACTACCTTCTCCCTTCACATGACATTGGTCACCTTGGATCCTCCATCATAGATCTTATGCTGGGAGTGTTCCTGTTGCTTATCAAATGGACTGTTACATTATTTCCCATTCTCATACATTGGCAATTCCATCATTCATGGCAAGTTCAAGCAGGGTGCTGAATTGGGAGGTAAAGTTTTAAAATGACTCACTACCTGTTGCCACATGCACGAACCCACAGTTCAAATCAGGGCACTCATGTTTCAAGAAGAATTGGGATTTTTTTAAAGCAGTTTGTATCTTCAAGTTAGCATTGTCAGCATCCTTTCTCTTCCACATTTTAGGTGCTGAGGTTTAAACTATATGCCAAGTCAGATAAGTTTTAACGTGGTTTGCGAATCGTTGTGAAGTGGAAAGCTTTATCGGGTCAGATGCTACTATTTTTAGTGTAATTTTTATTAGGTCATGAGTCTACCTTATGAGAGAGAAGTCACTTTAGACAGCTGAGTCATGGATGCACAACTAATTGTGAAGTTCATGGCCTGTTCAACCACTCTTTCAGCATAGCTATCAAATCTCATTCATTTAAAGTGAGTTTGACCTATTTTAGTGAAGTCTATTGTGGTTTCCTCTGTATCTTGCTCTTGGGAAATAAACATAGTTTTCCAAACATAGATAGGTTTATTATTGGTCTGTATGTTTACTCATAAAATTTCACTTCCAGTGGGAGTAGACGAGAATGTTTGAGTAACAAGTATATGTTTGAGTAATGTTTGAGTAATGAGTACATGTTTGAGTAATGAGTATACATTTGAGTAATGTTTGAGTAACAAGTACATATTTGAGTAATGTTTGAGTAGCAAAAACATATTTGAGTAATGTTTGAGTAACAAGTACATATTTGAGTAATGTTTGAGTGATGACTATATGTTTGAGTGATGACTACATGTTTGAGTAATGTTTGAGTAACAAGTACATATTTGAGTAAAGTTTGAGTGATGAGTATGTGTTTGAACAATGTTTGAGTAACAAGTACACATTTGAGTAATGTTTGAGTAACAAGTACATATTTGAGTAATGTTTGAGTAACAAGTACATATTTGAGTAATGTTTGAGTGATGAGTATATGTTTGAGTAACAAGTACATATTTGAGTAATGTTTGAGTGATGAGTATATGTTTGAGTAATGTTTGAGTAGCAAGTATATGGAATGAGGAAGCAGCTGCTGAAAAAGAAAAGTCTGTGACATAGTATTTCAGAAAAAAGCAGAAACTATTTTCTAGTTTTGACAGCAACTGGGACTGGACTTTTATCCTATAAGATTTAAAGCTCAGTTGGTATTTCAGAGTAGGACATTTCTAAATTGACTATTTTTGTGCCGCTTTTCTAGATTTCAACAAATTACGCTGAAAAATAATAGACAGAATCTTCCCAGGCCATGAACAACATGGACACTGTTAAGTTATTTGGGTAAATTTAGCAAGATCAGCTGAAATGAAATTCTCAACGTTGTGAGAAAAATGTTCAGCACAACAGAGGCAATACACATCACACTGAGAACCCCATATCAGAATGCAGCTGACTTCAGCAATACAAAAGGCTTCTATTTCATCAATGTAGAAGTCATCTGTGACCATCAGTACCACATTCTAGAAATCTGTGCCAGGTACCTTGAGAACTGCCATGGTGTCTACATTCTTGACAGCTCCCATGTCCCTGTTTTGAAACCTCAGGAGGATGGTTATTGGGAGACAAGGGCTACTCTCTGAAACCATGGCTGATGGTTCTGATACACAATCCCCTTACTGATGCCGAGCATGGATGCAATGCTGCACATTCTTTGACCAGGTCCATCGTGGTGCAGTAAACAGACCTGCTAAAAATGAGGTCCTGTTGCTAGGATTGTTCGAGGGCTGCCTGGTAAGTTATGCCCCAGCCAGAGTGTACAACATAACCCTAGCATGCTAGGCTCTGCACCACTGGAATAGGCAGAAAGGGGATGTGATGGAAACGGAAAAGTTGGGGGAGCGGCAGTCATCTTCCAAGGAGGAAGATGAAGACATTGAGCAGGAGGAACATCATGGTCAGCATGTTAGAACAGTGCAGTGTAAGAGCTGGCTGCTGTGGTCTCTCATTGATTGTAAACCTATTGCTTCTGAAAAGGCAGCCAGTCCCTATCTGTTCCCAACGACAAATGTACTGCTTTTATTGTTTGTTTTTCGTTGCTTATGGTATCGCTGAATAAAAGTGAATGCTTTCAACCACATCAAGCTTTCCACATGGGGAAGGAGTATCACTTCCTAATGAGGTTTTAAGATGGGATGGTACTAAGAACAAGTAACCCATGTAGCTTGCCTCATAAATAGTAATGGATTTGTGAATGTGAACTTGTACTTGGAATGAAGAGTCAGCCCTGTCACCTGCGTGCTCTCAAGAGTTTTTCTTTTTCATTTCCTTCCTACTGTGAGCAAAGTGAAGAGCACCTCCTGCTTGGCAGTACTTGACATGGTACACAGCTGAGCTTTAGAAATAATATCAGTGCGAGTAGTTTACCTTTGCGAGAGGGGAAAAACTAAGCAGGCTGCCATGGGTACATGGTGCATGGCTAATGAAGTGAGTTTGAGAGTAACTGTGAGAGAAAATCCATTTAGGCCCACAGAGAGAAACTCTCATGAAATTTCTGACAAGATTTGGCCCAGTACATCAGGTTCCCAAATCTAGGTTTATAATGTAACTTAGCATTTTAGAACTTATGCAGGTTTTGACATAAAGCCAATCTACGAGCTGCAATCAACTTTTTACTTTCCAAATTATCCAGTGAAAGATTTGAAATTGTCCCTAGTCAATGATGTCATCAAAAGCTGCCAATTAGACTTACTGCCAATGAAGTGAAGATAACCTTCCAAACGTCGCAACAATTTTGCCAGTCTTGAAGCCAACTCAAGTACAACATGAACACTTTTGTTATTTTGGACTTGATGCAATAGCTACTTTGATGTATTTTGTTTCTGGCATTGAGTTGCCTCAGCATATGGTTCAGTAAGGAAATCAGTGCTCTAGAAGTCCAAATTGATTCCCTGAATTTATGAAGAATCACAGTGCATCAGCTTTGAACAAATTCTCGCATGAGCTGTTGATTAAGTTTTCCGCAATAGAGGTTTTACAGCATATAAAAACCATCAAATGATACCTTCCAGGCATCACCACAAATGATCACAGCCTGGTTTCTAGTTCTTGGTGAGACACACGGAAATGGAACAGGTGGTAAACTCATTGACATTTTGGTGCAAATGAAAATGTCTCAGGTCTCAATAACCTTGGAAAGATTGTCTGTCCTTCTGATCATCTGCAGAATTTCATCCTCTACCCATGTCACCCCACACTTTCTGGCACTTCTACACCAGCATTTGTTTGAGTTGTAGATGTTGCTGGCAAGTCCAACTCATCCCTGGGAAGGTTTTAGTATTGCACCTTCTTGAACAGCTGCAGTTCCACCAAGGCTACATTTACTGATGTGAGTTGTCATGAAGCTAGTCCCTCTTTTTTCCTAAAAGCTGTTCCTTGGCTCAAGGAGACTCTGTCCTTGATTTTTTTTCAGAGGGGTAATAAACCAGGCCAGGCTCCAATTAGTCTGGTTTGGTACAGAGATGAAAAGGATTTTGAGAGGCCTTTTGTTTATATGCAAACAGGTGAGACGTCAGACCCAAGTGGTCATGCTTTAGAAGTGACCTGTATAATGAAATGGAAATGGTCAACTCTCTAGCTGAGCAGTTTAGTTTAGTCTTGAAGTAGTGAGGAATTCAACAGGGAGCTTTGTGGAAACTCTCTCTTTCTCTCTCCCTCTCTTTGTGCCCTTCAATTTCAACCCGTATGCATGTGTTCCATTTATACTGTTTTTTAAAGGGAGTTTACTTATTGGCACTGTTGTGTATATTCGGAACAGCAGACTTCAGTTGAGTTTGAGGCTCAGTTCTGAAGAGGTTCTTTAATCTGTTCTTTGTGTTTCATTGTGTAATTTTAAGACTAATTTATCATCTATTTTAAAATGTAGTAGTCCACCTAGCTATCTTACTGCGGATAATTTTCACTGGACACTTACTGAAACAAATTGCAAAGTTAAGATCTGGGCTGCCTGCTTAAAAATGTTTTGAGTGGTCTGGCCTAATCCATAACAGAGTGTACATGCATTTTTCGTTCAGTAACAATGAAAACATTGTCATGTTTTGACTCATGAAATGAGTCAAAGTGCTGCTTCAGGGATGGAGCAGGAAGATTGGTGGGGAACATTTTTGATACGTCAGCCAGCATCCATGGAGAGAAAACAGAGTTAATGTTCCGGGTCCAGTGAACTTACTTTAGAACTGCTTCCTCTGCTTTCTCTCCATAAATGCTGCCGGACCTGCCGAGTTTTTCCAGCAATTCCTGATTTTCTAATTTCCACTTCCGTTTATCTTTGTTTTTATTGAACATTTGTGATAGCTTCACAGAGAGTTCATTGGAGGAAATGAGGGCCAGGGTGAAGGCGCTCAAAGCACCACTCGGAGCATCCCATATTTCACCAACGCACAGGCTTTGGGAGGTTCCAGCTGCACTCTTCCAAGAATATAAGAACACTTGAACTAGGAACAGGGGTAGACCTTTAGCCTGCTGTGTTCTGCAGTGGTTTATAAAGGTAAATCGCTGCCACCTTCTCAAGGGCAATGAAGGATTAGCTACAAACACTGGCTGAGCCAGTGAAACCTACACACCTTAAATTAATACTTTAAAAAGCAGTAACTTCATTCATTAAAGGTTCAAAGAGAAGTAATGCTTAACTTGAGTTCAAAAACATCACCTGAAGCAGAGTTCACCATTACAATCAGTAAGCCTCAAGTTTAAACTTTTGCCCCTTCAAACTAAGTTCTTTTATCAAGCATTTGGTCTTCTGAGCTCATATCCTCTTACAGCATTAAATTTCGGTTAACTAACATTTCTGTGACACACCATGGGGTGTTTTATGATGTTGAAGGTAGTATATTTATACGTTTTGTTGTTGTTCACTTTCCAGTTATTTTATTTAGCTTTCGGTCCATTGTCCTTTGCTATAATCGCGAATGGCGACAGGTGGTGTTTTTCTCGGCCTTAATGCATGGCGTCTACGATAAAGGATTAATGACGGTTGGATCTTGGCTTCAGTTTTGTTGACTGATAATCAATAGTTGTTTACTGACAAACAACAAAGCCAGAGAAAACTGTAATCACACCCAGCAGACTTACAATCTAGTTAAATAGGAAAAGAATATTGTTTTTGAAGACTTCCTACCAGACACATTATATTGAAAGTGGATTTTTTTTTGGTTATCTGTCTTCCAAGCATTTGATGTGCTCGAGTTGTGTATTCGTTCAAGGTGACTTCATGATTGTATGCAACAGTAAGGAGCTAGAATTCAGAGGAAATCAGAGAATCAGGAGAGCAATACTGTCATCCCAAATTCAGCTTGCAACCCCACCAGGTTTAAAATTGGCTCCAAATTTTACTCCTCAGCTATATAAATAGTTTGCTTGATGCAAATTGTTGCTATTAAATTAGATTAGTGGTTTAATTATGAATTCTTGTTGGAAAGCTTCCTCTTTTTGCATCAGTACATTGCAAAAACACATACATGCATCAATAAGAATGCAATGCTAACTCATTACGAAGTTCAGGATTTTTTTGAGCTTCCATTCTGAGTTAGAAAAGTTTCTAAGATAACAGGAAATTTGCAATAACGTCTGGTGAATATAAACCCCATTTTAAAGCTTTTTCAGCTTCTTCAGGCTTGTTGTGACTCAACTTCATACAGAACCAACATAGCACAAACTCTTACTGCTCCTGTGCTCTTTCCTTACACCTGCACCAGCCATTAGACCCCCAGGTGAAAGGGTGCTGACAATGAGAAACAAGAACCTGAAATTAAAGAAATGTACATGGTGGCTCAGTGGTTAGCACTGCTGCCTCACAATGCCAGGGATCTGGGTTCAATCCCCACCACATGTGTGGAGTTTGCACATTCTCCCCCTGCCTGTGTGGGTTTCCTCCGGGTGCTCTGGCTTCCTCCCACAATCCAGGTCAGTGAATTGGCCATGCTAAATCGCACATACTGTTAGGTGCATTAGTCAGGGGTAAATATAGGGTAGGGGTCTGGGTGGGTTACTCTTCCGAGGGTCAGTGGGGACATGGAGGGCCAAGTGGCCTGTTTCCACACTGTAGGGAATGGAATCTAATCTACAGAGTTTAAGTAATGATCAGTTATGATTACAAAAAAAATACACCAAATTATCTAAACTCTTCTGTCAGGGAGAAGATACAGAAGCTTGAACACACACAAGAGCAAGTTCAAGAACAGTAAATTGATGGGCAGCATGGTGGCACAGTGGTTAGCACTACTGCCTCACAGTGCCAGAGATCCAGGTTCAATTCCCGCCTCAGGCGACTGACTGTGTGGAGTTTGCACATTCTCACCGTGTCTATGTGGGTTTCCTCCGGGTGCTCCGGTTTCCTCCCATAGTCTATAGATGTGCAGGTCAGGTGAATTCAGGTGAATTGGCCATGCTAAATTGCCCATAGTGTTAGGTGAAGGGGTAAATGTAGGGGTATGGGTGGGTTGCGCTTTGGCAGGTTGGTGTGGACTTGTTGGGCCATAGGGCCTGTTTCCACACTGTAAAAAATCTAATCTAAAACAGATTCTTCCCTGTTGTTATTAGACTGATGAATGGACTCTCTAACTTCAAATAATGTTGATCTTGCTTCGTGTATGTCCTGTGCAGTGTAACCTATTAGCCTCACTCTGTCCAAGTTTCTTTCACCCGATGATCTGTATTTTCTTGATTACTATGATCTACCTGTACTGCTCGCAAACAAAGCTTTTCACTGTTCACTATCTATGAGCTCCAACTTCTCATGGGAAAACAAATTTCTCCTAAATAAGAGAGCACTACACTTTCAAAGGTCTAATTGACTAGCTGGTCATCAATCTACCAGTGCCCTCTAACCCCCAACCAATGCCATCATTCTTACTCCTCCTGCTCACGTGGCCTGCATTCACTGTTTAAAGTTGATGGGTACACAGCTGGTTTAGCCATTCAACACTGGATCTAGCTGCATCACATCAAGTGCTAACAAGCCTCAAATGCCTCCTGCTCTCATACTTGTTCACCCACTACCTGTCCCCTCCATTTTCAAACCCAACAACACAACCAAGGAGCTGGATGAAATCACAGCTTATCCAAGGCAGACAAGCTGGACCGCTGCTCAGTATTTATTTATTGTGAACGTGAAGGAGGATTCATTCAGTTCTCCCCAAAACCCAATGACCTCAATGTCCATTTCTACAAAGCCAAATGTTCTCCTAAACTTCCTTGCCTTAGTATTGATTCCACAACTTTCTTTCTAACAGTTCATCTTGCTGTTTCCAAGCTCATCTCTGTGGTACGTGTTATGGAGTTAATCACTACTCTCATCACTGGCAAAATCCTCACCATCTTATCATCTTGGATATTATCTGAAATATCTTGGTAAAACTGCCACCACTGATTCCTCTTATTGATGTTAGTTGAACTATTGATACCAAATGGGGAAGAATGCCCAATGACATCTTCAAAAGAAGTTAGATTCACTCTTGATTAAATAGAAAAATGCTTATTATATATCACTTATTATCTAGTTACATTCCATTTCAGATTCTTGATGATTGCAGGCTTAAATGACATTGCTACTTTCGCCACGTGCTGTTAACACCAAGAACAATCGCTGAAGCACACTGGAGACTGCTTAGCTCCTTCCAGGGACAGTCTTTTATATTCACATAGTTGCAACTTTTCTCATGAGGTCCGTTTATCCTTTGAAGTTCAAGCTGCCCTATACAAGAACTACCAGCTAATGGTTGATGTATAGTGCTGCCACCTAGTCTCATTTGTTGATCAGATTGAAGGACTGTGATGGGGATACATCAGTAGGAAACAACAAAAGCAGCATTTGTGTAAAACAGCATGATGTAGCTAATGGCGTGATCGCAATTGGTACAAGTTACATTGGCAAGATGGAAATAATCACACAGCTTCAGAGTGAAAGTACAACCCTTTCGAACTGGGATAAGCAAGAATTTCTTCAGTCAGTGAGTGGTGAATCTGTGGAGCTCTCTGCCTCACCAAGCTGTGGAGGCCACGTCATTGAGTGCATTTAAGACAGAAAGCGATAGATTTTTTTTATCATGAAGGGGATCACAGGTTACAGATGGAAGGCAGGAAAATGGGGTTGAGAAACATATCAAGATTGAATGGTGGAGTAGGCTGAATGGGCTGAATGGCCTGTTTCTGCTGCTACATCTTATTATCTTAGGATAATGAGCCAAATCAGAAAAATCAGTGCTTATAATCCCTTTTCCTCTTCACATCTGTTCCTTACTAAAAAGAGATACAAACATAATATAGGCAACCTGGAATACATTATAATTTCAAAAAACCAACAACAGAAAAAAAATTTTAATTAAATCTCATGTAGATATCAGTTCTATGTGTTGCTCTATGCTTCTCCTGTCAGTCATGGGCAGATTGAATTTTAGGTTACATTAAATATAGGTAATATCAAATTCCTTTTCATCTTTTATTTCAGAGTAAGTTGCTAGTTAGTCAAGATGAGGGTAGAGTAACAGAGCAGAAACTTTGCAGCATCCTTAAACACAGGTGAAGGGCTGGAGGACTGAAGAGTTGCTAATGTTGTCCCCCTGCACAAGAAGGGTAGTAGGGATATTCCAGGTAACTACAGACCTGTGATCCTGATGTCAGTGTGTGAAAGTTTGCTGAAGAAGGTACTGAGGGATAAAATCTATTTATATCTGGAAAAGAATGGGCTTATCAGTAATAAGCAACATGGTTTTGTGTGGGGGAGATCATGCCTTACCAACTTAATAGAGTTCTTTGAGGAAGTGGCCACGTTGATAGATGAAGAAAGGGTTGTAGATGTCATAGAGATGGACTTTAGTCAGGCATTTGATAACGTACCCTGTGGTAAACTAATGGAGAAAAGGAAGTCACATAGTGTGCAGGGTGTTCTAGCTAGATCGATAAAGGACTGGTTGAGCAACAGGAGACAGAGAATAGTAGTTGAAGGGAGTTCCTCAAAATTGAGAAAGGTGACCAGTGATGTTCCACAGGGGTCAGTGCTGTGACCACTGTTGTTTGTGAGATACATAAATGATCTGGAAGAGGGCAATGCTGGTCTGATCAGCAAGTTTGCAGATAACACGAAGTTTGGTGGAGTTGCAGAAAGCATAGGGGACTGTCAAAGAATACAGGAGAATATAGATAGACTGGAGAGTTGGACGGAGAAGTGGCAGATGGAGTTCAATTCAGACAAATATGAGGTGATGCATTTTAGGAAGTCTAATTCTAGAGTTAATTATACTGTAAACAGAGCAACCTTGGAAAAAGTTGATGAACAGAGAGATCTAGGAGTGCAGGTCCATTGTACCCTGAAGGTGGCTGCACAGGTGGATAGAGTGGTCAAGAAGGCACATGGTATGCTTGCCTTCATCAGATGGGCTATAAAGTATAAAAGCTGGAGGTCATGTTAAAATTGTGCAAGATTTTGATTCGGCCACATTTAGACTACTGTGTCCAGTTCTGGTCGCCACGTTACCGAAAGGATAATAGGTAAACTGGAGAGGCTGCAGAGAAGGTTTATGAGGATGTTGCCTGGTATGGAAGGTGCAGCTATGAAGAGAGATTGAGTAGGTTAGGATTGTTTTCATTAGAAAAAAAGAGATTGAGGAGGGACCTGATGGAGGACTACAAAATCTTGAAGGGTATAGACAGGGTTGATAGAGATAAGCTTTTTCCCAGGGTGAGGGATTCAAAACTGAGAGGTCCTGTGTTCAAGGTGAGAAGTGAAATGTTTAAGGGAGATAAAACACAGAAAGTACTTTACATAGATGGTAGTGAGTGCCTGGAACACATTGCCAGCAGAGGTAGTAGAGGCAGGCATGGTAGATTCATTTAAGGTGCGTCTGAACAGATGCATGAGTGCGTGGGGAACAGAGGGATACAGATCCTTAAGAATTGGGTGATTGGTCTAAACAATGGATTTGAATCAGCACAGGCTCGAGGGCCGAAGGGCCTGTTCATGGGCTGTAAATTTTCTCTGTTCTTTGCTCAGAATGCAGATTCCTTAGACAGGAGCCCAGAGCCGATCTACTTGGTCTGCCTTTTACTTTATTTTCTCTGACTTTTTAAAATGTTTTTATTTATCATTTTACCTTTTCTCCTGGCTCGGGCCAAGTGACAAGGAGCTTTTAAGCCCAGCGTGGTGGTCTCGGCCCAGCATGGTGGTCTCAGCTGGCGTGATGATCTCACCCTGGCATGATGATCTCGCCCTGGCGTGATGGTCTCAGCCCAGTGTGGTGGTCTCAGCTTGGCATGATGGTCTTGGCCCATCGTGGTCTCAGCTGGCGTGATGATCTTGCCCTAGCATGATGGTCTCGGCCCAGTGTGGTGGTCTCGGCCTAGCATGGTGGTCTCGGCCTAGCATGGTGGTCTCGGCCTAGCATGGTGGTCTTGACCCAGTGTGATGCTCTCGGCCTGATGTGGTAGTCTCAGCCTGGCATGGTGGTCCTGGCCTGGCATGGTGGCCTCAGCTTGGCATGATAGTCTCGGCCCGGTGTGGTGGTCTCAGCCTGGCGTGATAGTCTCAGAACAGTGAGGTGGTCTTTACCCAACTAGGTGTTCTCAGTCCAGTGTGGTAGTCTTGGTGCAGTCTGGTGGTCTCAGCCCAGCCTGGTGGTCTCGGCCTGGCATGGTGGTCTTTTTTTCAGTGTATGGTTTCAGCCTGGCCTGGTCTCAGCCCAGCCTGGTGGTCTCAGCCTTGCATGGTGGTCTTGACCCAGTGTGGTGATCTCGGCTTGGCATGGTGGTCCTGGCCTGGCATGGTGGCCTCAGCTTGGCATGATAGTCTTGGCCCGGTGTGGTGCTCTCGGCCCATTGTGGTGGTTTCAACCTGGTATGATAATTGTGGCACGGTGGTCTTGGTCTGGTGTGGTGCTCTTGGCCCAGCATGGTGGCCCTGCATGATGGTCTCGGCCCAGCATTGAGGTCTCGGCCTGGCGTGATAGTCTCAGAACAGTGTGGTGGTCTTTACCCGACTAGGTGGTCTCAGTCCAGTGTGGTAGTCTTGGCGCAGCCTGGTGGTCTCAGCCCAGCCTGGTGGTCTTGGCCTGGCATGGTGGTCTTTTCTCAGTGAATGGTCTCAGCCTGGCATGTTGGTCTCTGTTGGGCGTGGTAGTCTTGGCCTGGTGTGGTGGTCTCATCCTGTCTTCTTCAGTGTGGAGATCTTATTCCAGTCTTCCAGCAGCCTGGTGGGTGTCTTGTCCTGGTGTGGCGGTATCATTCTGACATGGCGGTAATGTTGTCCTGGAGGGATGGTCTCGGTTTGGTGGTCTTGTCCTGGAGAGGAGCATCTCTTCAGCAGTGGCTTCTGGGTATCCGGCATTCATCATTTTAATCGGCTTTCCCTGAACTGAAATTGATCTCTGATAAACTTTATCTTAATGTTTACTTTGTTTTCTCCTTATCCATGACTGATGTCATTAATACAGTCATCATGGTTTGGCAGCTTCTAAAACTTTTCAATGCATTTTTTGTAAAAATACATGTGACAATAAATTGCTATTCTATTCTAACTTGCTGCTGCACCAATTAAGATGGTTATTAGAATTTCTGTTCTGTTTATTCAGATGTTAAATAGTGCATCAAAACTCTTGAGCGATTCACTTAGCTTTCTCCTCTCATAAATTACTGCCATCCGAAATGCTTAAATGACATGATGGAGAAGGCATTCATTTTACTTGCATAACCCATATAGGGAGCAGACGGCACAGACGTCTAAATAAACATTATTTACATTGAAAGAATCAAGTTCAAGTTGAGTTCAGAACTGGGTTATGGCTTAAGGTTACAAGTGAAATGAATTGATCACAGTCTCACTGGAATTCCAGGCAAATGGAGGCCCAAGCACTAAGTAACCTTTGAGCAACATCGAATTGAAAAACAAATCAAAGACTCAAAGCAGAAACACTGAATGTGCAGTTTAGATTCTTCTGTATCACTCACTGGACAATTTACTACATAGGGAAGTGACTTTCAACTCCTACATGTTTTGCTCACCCTGCTTATGAGTCAAGCTGGACTGGAATTGCTATGATATGTTGGGTCCTCCATGAATTAACTCTCTTCAAAGTAACTTATAAACTGTTTGAGTATTGCTGGGCCTACGTTATTTTTAACTTTTTGTTCCATTCTTTGAATTTCTCTCACTTTCACCCTTGACCATACCTAAGTCAACTTGCCTTTTTCATGGAGTCTAAGAGCTTGGTGCTGGAAAAGCACAGCCAGTCAGGCAGCATCCAAGGTGCAGGGGAGCCCAGGGCTTATGCCCGAAACGTCAACTCTCCTGCTCCTCGGCTGCTGCCTGACCGGCTGTGCTTTTCCAGCGCCACTCTGATCTAAACATAGCACATAACCGAGACCCTGGAGCCTATTACAGAGACAAAGGAACCCGTTTTAAAGACTCCAGCCAATGGAAAGCAGTGATCAAAGGTGGAGAAGCAAAAAGAAGAGATAATATTTGAACTGTATTGCAGTAATGTCTTTGATTAAATTCAATGTTACAAGATGGTGCCGGAGCTTTTTGAGACTTTACATACAACACGAAATAATATACTTTTCACTGTGTTTTTATAAATATGTGGCAATAAATATAAATGTAATCTAACCTAAGACCTTGCTGTATGCAACATGGCTACTATGCTTTTCACATAACCATCATCACCCAGAAATTAGTCACTCAGAAGACACTTCTGCAACATGATCTGGCAATATGGAAATGAAAACCATTTGCAATTGTTCCAGTCTTATTAAAAATTGAAAACATTCTTCAGGAAAATAAATGGTCCATCAAACCAATTAAATGATAACACACAAAAGTCTCTTTCTTTTGCATGTGGTTGTGTCTTCATGAAAATGTTATTTTCTCTATTGGGACTGTTTGGGTTTAGCAGAGAAAAGCTGTTTAAGGTGTTATTGTGTCTAGCGCTAATCACTACAACTTTTTAATACTTACAATTATAATATTACTGGAAATAATGTTTTGTCTAGATCAACGAATAAAAAGAATTTCCAACTACTTCTGGTTATTGTATACAATGCGAGTCATAAATAACTAAAATCTTTCCCTGGAAATTTGTGTTGCTTCATTTCAGTCATATATTTATCAGCATTTACTTTGGGATCTGTCTAATTAGATTCAGATTAGGTTTGATGTGCAATGGAGGGGAAGCTCTTCAATGTTGGAATGCAGATAAGTCATTTGAGAAAAAACAGAAGGAGGCTTGCTCTTCAATTAAGGCTGCAGTAGGCCAAGCCTACAAGACCTCAACTGGAAGACCTAAACTTATTTACCTACTCACAATGTGAACTTCTTTCATGTACATGAGCATGTTAAGAGGTACGGTGAGGAGAACCAAAGGGTTGAATTGTATTTGGTAGCAGCATTCACCCCTCGTAGGGAAAACTTGTACGTGACACAACCTCCCCACTTGCTCAATGTCACCCCCTGCCTATTGTGAAGAATATTGAGCAGATTGTAGAGTTGACCATTTTAGGCCCTTAGCAGGAAAAGAAAATATTCTGGGTCAGTGGTGCTGGAAGAGCACAGCAGTTCAGGCAGCATCCAAAGTGCAGCGAAATCGACATTTCGGGCAAAAGCTCTTCATCAGGAATAAAGGCAGTGAGCCTGAAGCGTGGAGAGATAAGCTAGGGGAGGGTGGGGGTGGGGAGAAAGTAGCATAGAGTACAATGGGTGAGTGGGGGAGGGGATGAAGGTGATAGGCCATGGAGGAGAGGGTGGAGTGGATAGGTGGAAAAAGAGCTAGGCAGGTAGGACAAGTCCGGACAGTGGGGACAGTGCTGAGCTGGAAGTTAGGAACTAGGGTGATGTGGGGGAAGGGGAAATGAGGAAACTGTTGAAGTCCACATTGATGCCCTGGGGTTGAAGTGTTCCGAAGTGGAAGATGAGGCATTCTTCCTCCAGGCATCTGGTGGTGAGGAAGCGGCGGTGAAGGAGGCCCAGGACCTCCATGTCCTCGGCAGAGCGGGAGGGGGAGTTGAAACGTTGGGCCACGGGGTGGTGTGGTTGATTGGTGCAGGTGTCCCGGAGATGTTCCCTAAAGCGTTCTGCTAGGAGGCGCCCAATCTCCCCAGTGTAGAGGAGACCGCATCGAGAGCAAAACCTGCGCCCACATCTCCTCCCTCACCTCCATTCAAGGCCCCAAAGGAGCCTTCCACATCCATCAAAGTTTTACTTGCACATCTACCAATATCATTTACTGTATCCGTTGCTCCCGATGCGGTCTCCTCTACATTGGGGAGACTGGGCGCCTCCTAGCAGAGCACTCTAGGGAACATCTCCAGGACACCCGCACCAATCAACCACACCGCCCTGTGGCCCAACATTTCAACTCCCCTTCCCACTCTGCCGAGGGCATGGAGGTCCTGGACCTCCTTCACTGCTGCTCCCTCACCACCAGACGCCTAGAGGGAGAACGCCTCATCTTCCGTCTCGGAACACTTCAACCCCAGGGCATCAATGTGGACTTCAACAGTTTCCTCATTTCCCCTTCCCCCACCTCAACCTAGTTCCTAATTTCCAGCTCAGCACTGTCCCCATGACTTGTCCGGACTTGTCCTTTTCCACCTATCCACTCCTGCAAATGTGTTGCTGGTCAAAGCACAGCAGGTTAGGCAGCATCTCAGGAATAGAGAATTCGACGTTTCGAGCATAAGCCCTTCATCAGGAATAAGAGAGAGAGAGCCAAGCCGGCTGAGATAAAAGGTAGGGAGGAGGGACTAGGGGGAGGGGCGATGGAGGTGGGATAGGTGGAAGGAGGTCAAGGTGAGGGTGATAGGCCGGAGTGGGGTGGGGGCGGAGAGGTCAGGAAGAGGATTGCAGGTTAGGAGGGCGGTGCTGAGTTGAGGGAACCGACTGAGACAAGGTGGGGGGAGGGGAAATGAGGAAGCTGGAGAAATCTGAATTCATACCTTGTGGTTGGAGGGTTCCCAGGCGGAAGATGAGGCGCTCCTCCTCCAGCCGTCGTGTAGTTGTGTTCTGCCGGTGGAGGAGTCCAAGGACCTGCATGTCCTCGGTGGAGTGGGAGGGGGAGTTAAAGTGTTGAGCCACGGGGTGATTGGGTTGGTTGGTTCGGGCGGCCCAGAGGTGTTCTCTGAAGCGTTCCGCAAGTAAGCGGCCTGTCTCACCAATATAGAGGAGGCCACATCGGGTGCAGCGGATGCAATAGATGATGTGTGTGGAGGTACAGGTGAACTTGTGGCGGATATGGAAGGATCCCTTGGGGCCTTGGAGGGAAGTGAGTGTGGAGGTGTGGGCGCAAGTTTTACATTTCCTGCGGTTGCAGGGGAAGGTGCCGGGGGTGGAGGTTGGGTTGGTGGGGGGTGTGGATCTGACAAGGGAGTCACGAAGGGAGTGGTCCTTGCGGAACGCTGATAGGGGAGGGGAGGGAAATATATCCTTGGTGGTGGGGTCCATTTGGAGGTGGCGGAAATGGCGGCGGATAATACGTTGTATGCGCAGGTTGGTGGGGTGGTAGGTGAGAACCAGTGGGGTTCTGTCTTGGTGGCGGTTGGAGGAGCGGGGCTCAAGGGCGGAGGAGCGGGAAGTGGAGGAGATGCGGTGGAGGGCATCGTCGATCACGTCTGGGGGGAATCTGCGGTCCTTGAAGAAGGAGGCCATCTGGGTTGTGCGGTGTTGGAATTGGTCCTCCTGGGAGCAGATGCGGCGGAGACGAAGGAATTGGGAATATGGGATGGCGTTTTTACAGGGGGCAGGGTGGGAGGAGGTGTAGTCCAGGTAGCTGTGGGAGTCAGTCGGTTTATAATAGATGTCTGTGTTGAGTCGGTCGCCCGAGATAGAAATGGAAAGGTCTAGGAAGGGGAGGGAGGAGTCTGAGACAGTCCAGGTGAATTTCAGGTCGGGATGGAAGGTGTTAGTAAAGTTGATGAACTGTTCAACCTCCTCGTGGGAGCACGAGGCAGCGCCGATACAGTCATCGATGTAACGGAGGAAAAGGTGGGGGGTGGTGCCAGTGTAGTTGCGGAAGATGGACTGTTCCACATATCCTACAAAGAGGCAGGCATAGCTGGGGCCCATGCGGGTGCCCATGGCAACTCCTTTAGTTTGGAGGAAGTGGGAGGATTGAAAAGAGAAGTTATTCAGGGTGAGGACCAGTTCAGTCAGTCGAAGGAGGGTGTCAGTGGAAGGGTACTGGTTAGTGCGGCGGGAAAGGAAGAAGCGGAGGGCTTTGAGTCCTTCGTGATGGGGGATGGAGGTGTACAGGGACTGGATGTCCATAGTGAAAATAAGGCGTTGGGGACCGGGGAAGCGAAAATCCTGGAGGAGGTGGAGGGCGTGGTGTGATGGGGGATGGAGGTGTACAGGGATGTGATGGGGGATGGAGGTGTACAGGGATGTGATGGGGGATGGAGGTGTACAGGGATGTGATGGGGGATGGAGGTGTACAGGGATGTGATGGGGGATGGAGGTGTACAGGGATGTGATGGGGGATGGTCCACCCTCCTCCCTGACCTATCACCTTCATCCCCTCCCCCACTCACCCATTGTACTCTATGCTACTTTCTCCCCACCCCTACCCTCCTCTAGCTTATCTCTGCACGCTTCAGGCTCACTGCCTTTATTCCTGATGAAGGGCTTTTGCCCGAAACGTCGATTTCGCTGCACTTTGGATGCTGCCTGAACTGCTGTGCTCTTCCAGCACCACTAATCCAGAATCTGGTTTCCAGCATCTGCAGTCATTGTTTTTACCTAATAAAAGAAAATAATCTATTTGCATATAATCAAATTAATCTAACGACCAAAAGTTATTTTTAACGGCATTGGCCAGAATAGGACATAGAACAGACATTAGGCCAGCATAGCACGGGCCCTTCAGACCTCAATGTTGTGTCGACCTTTTTATCCTATTCCAAGATCAGACTAACCTAATACCCTTCATTGTACTCTCTTCCCTGTACTCTCTAAGAATCGCTTGAATGCCTGTAATGTATCTGACTCTACTACCACCGCTGGCAGTGCATTCCAAGAACTCACCACTCTCTGTGCAAAGAACCGAACTCTGACATTTCCCCTAAACCTTTCTCCACTCACCTTAAAATTATGTTTGCTCTTGACAGACATTTCTGCCAAGGGATAAATTCTCTGGCTATCCACTCTATCTCTGGCCCTCACAATCTTGTACACCTCTATCGAGACACTGCTCATCCTTCTTTGTTCCAATGAGAAAAGCCCTAGCTCCTGGTAAACTTCCTCTGCACCTTCTCGAAAGCTTCCACATCTTTCCTATAATGAGGCAATCAGAACCGAACACAATATTCCAAGTATGGTTTAACCAGGATCCGGAGCTGATTCATTTAAAACAATGCTCAATATCCTACCACATCTTTTCCTGAGTGCCGTTTCCCACCCTGAAGCATTAGCTTAGATCCGAAATGGTTTCTAACAATATTAACATTAATTTGCCATCTTGAATGTTAATCAATGAAAACACAGGGTTAATTTTTTTTTAGATGTTAGCTGAATAACTCAGCACTTCAATTTAATCTTTCCAATGCTAATTTTAATTATAAGTGTATTTGAAAGATATTGATTAAATTATTTAAAATCAAACGAAGAACAGAGATGAGGGAATGCCTTGTTCAATGAAAAGCTTTAGTTCATTCAGTTTACAATGCATCTAACTCTGACCACAATGAAGAAAACATTTTCAAATAAAAGAAAATGATTAAATTAAGTCTTAATTGTATGAGATGCTGCAGCATGAGCTGCAAAATTAATGTTCTAAAGATGTAAATGTCACCTGAATATCATTATTAATGTACTGTGGCTTGGATGCCTTTCAAACATAATCTGCCTGATTGAAAATAGATTGTTTTGTTCTTTTTTATAAATCAGTAATAATTTGAAGCATAAAGAACATTGAATTGTATTACAGTATAAAAACATCAAGAATAGTGCTCTAATTATATTTAGTAAAATAAATGACAAGTTCACAATCCCACTAAGACTGTTAAAATGAGACGCCTATTAAGGAGTCAGTCAATTCTCACTCCTGGTCATTAGTCGCAAGATCACGTTAGCAGATGTTGGAGTATTGCATGCTTGACAACACACTTTGCAACAACAATTCTAAAACTAATCCTAAGATCCTGCTTTTTTCTCCAGTGGTTCTATTTCTCCCCCTACTTCAAACGTGTATTGACACTTCAGTTAAAATACGCTGCGACTGTGAAAAAAAGATGGCATTTACACAGTGTGTTTCATTATCCTTGAAGATCAAAAATTTACTTCACTTTCAGACTTATTTTCACAGTTTAATCAGCATTGTGGTTGAGTCAGTCAGCATACAGAAATTCCCACAAGCAGCAATGCAGTCAATGACAAAGATAATTTGTTCAGTGACTTTAGTTAAAAAGTAGGGACTGGCCAGGATGTCAGGAGTAGTGGCTAAAATTTTCTTTGAATCTCTGGAAAGGCAGGGAAGGTGTGGGATAGGGGCAAGGCTGCTGTCCCAGAATCAAAGCTGAGGCAGCTGCAGTGGTGGGCACGTGCTAAGGCCTGCCTCCAGTCTGTGTGACTTTGTCTCTGTTTTATTGTTACATTGTAGGCCCTCTAAACCCTAACCCTTTACCTTCTCTCTCACCCCTACCAACTCCTCATTCCACCTCCATGAAAACTCATGTGCCTCCACCTACCCACATGGGTGTTTATAGCCTCATTTGAACTCATTGTCCTTCCCAATCAAGCAACATACGCAATGTGTGGAACCTGTTTTCTATATTTTCATGCATCACTTAAACTTCTACAAATACACCTTGTGACATTGACCAAAAGATATCACAGAAAGAAGCACTTATGAAGACAGAAAGTTTCAATCAACCAAATTTAACAATTCTTTCTAGCTGTCCAGACAAATTTCCAAACACATAATCCTCTTATTAAGTTACAGTTTCAGCCAAGCCTAGTTACGCAAAAAATACATGTGTTATTAAAGGTCCAAGGTGAAAAGCTAAAGCAATAGGCCATCAAAAAGTTGGAGTTATGTTTCTGGTAGTCTCTCAATTCAATTCTCCAGTATGGCTTGTTGAGTCTTCCAGAGAAGCTCAATACAAACTTAAGCAACAACACCTCATCATTAAATCATGCACTTTACAACCTTCCAAGCTCAACTTTAAGTTCATCAATTTCAAACAGTAAACCCAGTTCACCTTCCCCATTCTGTTTTCTTTTCATCTCCTATTCAGTTTTTATCACTTATTTTTTGCTTTCAGACAGCAGTACACCTGTTCTAAGCATATCTTTTGTATCTTTGGTTCTTGAATGCAGCTTTTGTTCCATTTTCAAGAAGAGAAAAGGGAGATGAAGATAATTTGTTCTTTGCTTTCAATGTTTTTCTATTATACGCGGAGTATTGATCATCTCTTCACAGCTGAGCCTTTCTCTGTAGCAAGGTAGAACTTTTGATTAATTGTCTCTGTCAAGGATAAGAGTAAAGAATACAGAACATGCTAAAAAGGATTCCATATATGGTTAAAATTGCCAATGTTCAAGTTGTGAAATCAATAAATCGAGCACTTAACAAATAAAGTTGGCAATTTGCAGTAGTTTACTTCCTGCCATTTTTCTGCTGAGAGTGTATTTTGGTAAGAGTTGACAATTTTGGTGAGAGACAGGACAAAGATAATTTGGATTTTCTCCTTTAGAGAAATGGCAAGACTACAGAAAGGCAACAGAATAGATTTACTAAGATTACGAAGGATGAGATACTTTAGTTATGAAGAGATTCCAGGTAAAGTGAGACATTTTTACTTCTCTGGATAGGAAGATTAAGAGGAAACATGATAGAAATGTTTTAAGTTGAGAGATTTTGCCGAGATAAATAAGGGGAACAAGTGTTCCCCTAGCCAGTGAGTCAGTCATGAAGAAATAATTTCTTATCATCACAAGAGCAGGAAGACAATTTATTTTTTAGAAATAATGCAGGGAGATACTAGAGCATTTATACATGCTACAAATGACAAGAGGTTAGACAAAAAAAGCAATTGGTCCATTGAGCTTGTTCCCTGCAGTGATAGAACAATTGAGCATTGATATATCTGTATTCTTATACAGCAGCGACATCGAATCTCCCGGGAATGATCTAAACAAGTCCTTGGCCAACTCAGCTCACCAAAGCCAATTGGAATGAAGGTCGATACAACCTCAATTAAACACCTCAATGTACGAGTGAATAAGTGAAAGGAGGGTGTAGTGATTAGAATGAGGGCTGGATGGATCTCATTGAGCATGAGTTCCCTAGTTGGGGCTGTTAACCTGGACCAATCAGGGAACCCTGGCTGACTGAGATAAACAGGAGTTTCGGAAAGTCTCCTCAGACTAGAGACTGGTTCTGAGCAAGCTAGTCAAAGTCCATGTACTGTGTACGTGTATATGAAAGGTAACTTGGTGATGGGATACCTGCCTCCTTGGAGTTATTTCAGAGAGTCACCTGGTTTGGTCTTGTACTCCTCCCTGTAAAAGGACTGAACATCATTGAGAGGGTTTGCAGCTTTCACCAAGTTATTGTACAGTGCAGAGATTTCACAGGGGTGCAGGGGTGGACCAAAAAGATTTTTTTTTGAAAAAAGCAACACAAATTTAAAGAAATTAAGTCTTTCCAATTTTCTTTCTGAAGCTATGAACTTCCGTCTCTGTTCTTCACAATACAGATGTACAGCTAATGTTCTTCCTGTTTCTAAAACTTGCATTGATTATGAAATGTTATCATACGAGACCAGAAAATATAATCAACAATGGCATTGTGTGACTTCTTATGGAGTCATATCACGTTTCATCCTACTTTAGTGCAATGAGAGGTCTGCTTTGTAAAGTTTAATTACAAGCTGCACTTTAAGAGCATACAAAACAGAAGCTGGAATAAGAGTAGACCATAGAGTCCCCTGAGCATCCACCAGTACCCAACAAGATCAGAGCTGACTGAATTCTTGCCTTAACTACGTAGGACAGTCAATCTTCCGTAATTACACCGGCACCACTCCCCACCTCTTCCTCCGCTACATTGATGACTGCATTGGTTCCACCTTGTGCTCCCCCGAGGAGGTTGAGCAATTCATCAATTTCACCAACACATTCTACCATGACCTTAAATTTACCTGGACCATCTCTGACATCCGCCTCCCCTTCCTGGACCTCTCCATCTCCATTAATGACGACCGGCTTGACACTGACATTTTTTACAAACCCACCGACTCCCACAGCTATTTGGATTACACCTCTTCCCACCCTACTTCTTGCAAAAATGCCATCCCGTATTCCCAATTCCTCCGCCTCCGCCGTATCTGCTCCCAGGAGGACCAGTTCCACCACAGAACATACCAGATGGCCTGCTTCTTTAGTGATCACAATTTCCCTTCCCACGTGGTTAAAGATGCCCTCCAACACATCTCGTCCATATCCTGCACCTCCGCCTTCAGACCCCACAAGAACAGAACGCCCCTGGTGCTCACCTTCCACCCTACCAACCTTTGCATAAACCAAATCATCTGCCGACATTTCTGCCACCTCCAAAAAGACCCCACCACCAGGGATATATATTCCCTCCCCACCCCTTTCCGCCTTCTGCAAAGACTGTTCCCTCTGTGACTACCTGGTCAGGTCCGCGCCCCCCTACAACCCACCTTCCCATCCTGGCACCTTCCCCTGCCACCGCAGGAATTGCAAAACCTGCGCCTACACCTCCTCCCTCACCTCCATTCAAGGCCATAAAGGAGCCTTCCACATCCATCAAAGTTTTACTTGCACATTTACCAATATCATTTATTGTATCCGTTGCTCCCTATGTGGTCTCTTCTACATTGAGGAGACGGGACGCCTCCTAGCAGAGCGCTTTAGGGAATATCTCCAGGACACCCACACCAATCAACCACACTGTCCCATGGCCCAACATTTCAATTCGCCCTCCCATTCTGCTGAGAACATGGAGGTCCTGGGCCTCCTTCACCGCCGCTCCCTCACCACCAGACACTTGGAGGAAGAACGCCTCATCTACCGCCTCGGAACACTTCAACCCCAGGGCATCAATGTGGACTTCAACAGTTTCCTCATTTCCCATTCCCCCACCTCACCCTAGTTCCAAACTTCCAGCTCAGCACTGTCCCCATGACTTGTCCTACCTGCCTATCTTCTTTTCCACCTATCCACTCCACCCTCCTCCCTGACCCATCACCTTCATCCCCTCCCACACTCACCCATTGTACTCTATGCTACTTTCTCCCAACCACCCTCCTTTAGCTTATCTCTCCACCCTTCAGGCTCTCTGCTTTTATTCCTGATGAAGGGCTTTTGCCAAAAACGTCAATTTTACTGCTCCTTGGATGCTGCCTGAACTGCTGTGCTCTTCCAGCACCACTGATCCAGCATCTGGTTTCCAACATCTGCTGTCATTGTTTTTACCTACCTGAAAGCAACCCATTTTGTGACAGGACGAAGGTACAGGGTGAGTAAAAAATATGGAACGGTGTGATCATGATTTAAAGTTATTGAACTCAACGTTGAGTCCTAACGACTGTAGGATTCGCAAGCTGAAAATGAGATGTTGTTCTTCGAGCTTGCGCTGAGGCTCACTGGATGTATTGCGGCAGATCTAAAGCAGAAAGGTTGGCATGGGAACACAGTGGTGCATCAAAGTGACAGGCTCAGGATCATTTTTATGAACAGAGCATAGGTGTTCTACAAAGCAGTCACCCGTGTGCGTTTCCCCTCCCCAGTCTAGAGAAGGCCATGTTGTGAGCAGTGAATACAGTAGACTATAATGAATGAAGTGCAGGACCTGTGGATGGTGAGGAGGGATGAGATAAACAGGCCGGTGTTACACCTTCCAAGTTGGATATATTCTGCAATTACATAGGAAGGTGCTTTGGGGGTGTGGGGGAGTGCTGGGAGTGGAGGAGAGTGCCCCGATGAGAATGATCCCTGCAAACACTGACAAAAGAGGAGGAAAGGGAAATATGTGCCTTGTCATAGCAACCTACTGGAGAAAATGAAATAGCAGCATATAATCATTTAGATGCAGAAGCTGGTAGGGTGATAAGTAAGGGCCAGGAGAATCCTATAATTGTTGTGGGAGGGAAGAGAAGGAGTGAGAGTAAATGTACAGGAGATGAGTTGGTCATACTAATGAGGAATCTTCGGGAGAGGACAGCAGTGGACATCTCTGAGGCCGCCTTATGGAAGGTGGCATTATTAGAACAAATGTGCCAGAGATGGAGAAACTGGGAGAATGGAATAGTGTTTTACAGGAAGCAGGATATGAGGATATATTGTCAAGGTAACTGGGAGCCAATAGGTTTGTAGTGGATGTTAGTGGCCAGTCTATCCTCAGAAATGGAAACAAGATGTCGAGGAAGCGAAGAGAGGAGTTGGAGATGGATTTTCAAAGAGTGCTTTTGATCCAAACTGGTCCATGCTGACCGAAAATGCTAACCCCATTTCCCTGCACTTGGGCCATTTGCTTCTAAACCTTTCCTAATCATGGAAGATGGATCAGCTGAAGGTGAGGAAGGGAAGGGAGGAGTTGGAGATGAACCAGCTGAAGGTGAAAGCAGGATGGCAATTGGAAACTAAATTGATAAGTTTTTCCAATTCTGGACAAGAGAGGGAAGTAGCACCAATAATGCCATTGATGTAACAGAGAAAGAGTTGTGGATGAGGTCTGGAGTAGGACTGGAAAAAGGAATTTTCCACATGCTCCACAAAGAGTCAGGAATAACTGGGCCCATGTGTGCGCTCATGGTCATCCCACTGATCTGAAGAAAGTGAGAGGAGTTGAAGGAGAAATTGTTTAAAGTGAGCATGAGTTCAGGCAGGCAAAGGAGAATGGTGAAGGATGGGGACAGTTCAGCCTTTTTACAGCATCTGGAGTAGAGACTTCTGGAAATTTACAATCTCTTAATTTTTCCAGATCTCCATTTTAAATGAGAAACCCCTTATTCTAAAACTATGATTCCTAATTCGAGATTTCCCCAAGAGTTCTTAGTATCTACCCTCTCGAATTATATCCAAACATTTCAATGAGAACAGCTTGCATTTATTTTGGCTCCAAATAGTATGGGCCCTAAACTCGAGTATAGGCCTACACTTTCTCAACAAGTCCTGATAAGATGATTCCTCCATCCAAAAAAAATCAACAAAATTAATTTTCCATGAACTGCTTCCAATGCAGGTTCTGGCTTCCATTATCTGCTCTATTTGTTCCATCCTTTAAAAAATACAAAACATAATTTCATAAAATCATGTTGATTCTCTCACATTGTATTGTGGTTTCCTAAATGTCCCACTGCTACTTCTCAATAATGAACTACAGTATTTTCCCATCGACAGACGTTTGGATAACTATTTCCTATATTTTGTCTTATTTCATTCTCAAACAGAAGCAGTAAATTTACTGATTTCTAACCTGTTGACACCTTTGTGGTGTCAAGGGAATTTTGAAGGATTGCAAACAGTGCATCCATTATTTCTACAGCTATAGTTCAGTTTGAGGGAATTTCCAATCATTAGTTTGTCTGATATTTTTTCTTCAGTCATAATTGACTTAAGTTACTCCATGCCAAATTGCCCTTGAACCTTTTTTTAAATTATTATTCAGATTCCTTAATTGTCTTCTGTTGTGGAGAGGGCGTATGCTGTTTTCTTGCTTTCCATTATTAATTCCCACAACTCGTTGCCCAAGACACCAACATTTACTTTGTTAATTCTTTCCTTATATATGTGTAGGAGGTCCTACTCTCCATTTTTATATCTCTTGCTAGTTTACTCTTACCATCTGTTTTCTCCCTTTTCATTTTAGTCATTTTTCACTGTCATCTAAAATGTATCTAGTCCTCTGACCTACCACTAACCTTCACATTGTTGTGTGTCATTCCTTTCAATTTGACACCACTTTCCTTAGTTAGCTATTGATACTTCATCCTTCTTACTGGGGTGCATCTTTGTTGAGAATTATGAAATATCTTAAATCGATATCACTGCTTATCTGCTGCTTTCCATATTTTTAAAAATCAGATCCTTTTAGCTAACTCTGTCCTCACATCTTTCTATTTGCCTTTAAATACGTTCAAGACAATAGCTTCTGACCTAAATTTCTCACGCTCAAACTGACAGTGAAATTCATAATATTATGATCATTCTTTGGAATATCCTAGGACCTAAACTTATGCAAGTTTCAATACGATTAGAGATTGCTTAATTTCAAAAGCACAGGCTCAGCCTCTCAGCCCATCACAATTGCTTGTTGGTTATTCCTTTCTTCAGCAAAGCTATTTTGGACAGTTTGATTTTACATGAAAATCCTCATGAAACCATAGGTTTCTCCTGGAAAATGCATAGTCAATGCAATTTAGTCTCTTCTATTTCTATTGAACCTGTAGTTTGTAAATTAAATGATATCTCATCATATAGGAACTTGCAGGATGTTCCAAAGACCGATCATAATATGATGAATTTCCCAATTGATTTGAGGGTGAGAAATAGCTTTTCCTAGAAAAAAGCCAGAAGGATAGTTGCACAAACCATTGATGATAATCAAATACAGATGCAACAACTTGTGATGCAATACTGAGTGACCATGAATATTTTGGATTAACAGGATTATGTAAATCATTCATATTCTACTGTGTCAAATTATACAAAGATCAGACCCACACTATGGCAAACTTAGGACATGAATGAATTTACATATCCAAATGGAAATTCTTCCAGTATTCCTGGGAGACTCTTACATTTTTAGATACAACTATGCCTTGATAATGATGGTCACACAGATATGGCCCATACATATCTTGGTATAGTATTTACACATTAATTACACTGTCTCATTATACTTGATATCATGTTAAAGCTACCAAACATTTACATTTCAAGCAGCTCACAATGTTCTGGTCTATGTGCGCTGTATAGCTTTTTCACCTTTCCTTTGACTATAACTGTGAATCAGATTGGGAAATTTTATAAGTTTTGTCCATCCTCTTGTGAATCACAGTCAATGACCTGGTGAGGGCAGGATACGTGCTCGGCACTGTGAGGAGGAGAAGGGGCATCAGGAAACAACATAAATGAGGTTACCCTGACACGTACAATCCTGTGAAAGCAATTGCTGCGGATCTAAAGAGAGTAACAAATCTATCCAGGCATGCTTCAGTAAACTTCAAAACAGCCCAGTCCATGAAGCATACCATAGCCTTTATTAGTTTCACTGTTTTTGTTGCCACCACTTAGTAAGCCAAATGCATGTCAAGATATATATCGTGTAAGTATGACTTGATCGTGGATCACAGGGGATTGGCCATATTTCCATTTTCTTTCCTAATTCCTCGGACGTGGGCATTGTTGGCTGGGCCAGAGTTTAGCGCTCGTCAACAATTGCACTTGAGACAAAGGTGAAAGCTGCTTCTTGAACCATTACAGTCCATGGGCAGTGTTGGGGGGAGAACTCCAACACTTTGACCCAGCAGCAGTGAAGGAATAGTGGTAAAGCTCCAAATCAGGGTGGTGGGTATCCTGGAAGATAACTTGCAAAAGGTGGAGTTCCAATGAATCCGCTGCACTGGTTGTTTGAGGGAATAGATATCCAACGTGTGTCTTGTGGAGGGAAAAAAAATGGAGATTTTACGCACTAGAACATCAGCATTACTGAAGTTAGTAAACAGTGTTAATACCAAAACTGATTGATATTATTCTCAGCAATAGCAGATGACAAAATGTTTATCATGTTCATATGATATATGGTTTATTTTAAAGCAAGCTTTGATTTTAAATAATTTACAGAGTCCACTAAAATAGATGACTCAGGAATGTCCGAAGTTTATGCGGTGTGTTTATCTGCTGACGTTATGACAACAATATCGAGGGTCTAAAACAAAAAGTTTCCTAATCCCTACAATCACACAGTGTACATTACCTTCTGAATGTGCTTTTGAAGCTTCCCCCTCCCTGCTGTGTTTTCTAATATAAAAACTGAAGAAACACCACCCAAGTGTTTCTAATTTTGCTCTGCTTCTCACAGCTCATCATGTTTACCTTGATCCTGGAGTGACTCCAACCAATTCGCCCTCCAAATAAATACTTTGATCTGTTGCTGCTTCATTTGTTTGAAGTTCTGTGGTTTTCTCTCTTTTATCTGAGTGTGTTTTCATCCATGAGATTGTTTGACCCGACTGGCATTATTCCCCAAGTGACCATTTCCCTAAATGATTTTTAGTGGGGAGTGCTGGCAAGCCAATGAAGACTATGCAGAAACACCCACTAGATCCATTGCAGGAGGAGACAGCCTGGCTCATTTCCAACTCTCTAATATGAAATTGCTGAGGCTAGTTGTAACACCATATTGCTGTCCTGACTGAGTTCAGCTTCAACAGAGATGTGACTGAACTATTCTAACCTCCTACCTTGGTTTGTTACTCACTGTAAACATTTGTGAGGAACAACTTCCCTGCGTGCCTTTCACTCAACTCTGCCAGAAACATTTTGTATTTCCATACATTTTAGGAGCATTTTATATGCTTCTTAACTCTTCCCCAGTATTTTAGTTGCTATTCCGAGATGTCCTTTAGAATGCAAAGTATATATTTCTTCCCAAAATTCAAACATGCTGTAATTAGCAACAGACTTATGTTTTGTTTTTCCTCTATAATTGGATTTGTTACGGTCAAAGTCAGATGGAAGCCAGATTGTTTGAACTCAGTCTTGTGCTCTTTTTCCCTATTTGCTAAATGCTTCTCATAATGTCTCCAAGGTTAATTGGATCCTTCAGAATTTTTAAGCAAGTTTGGCATGAATCAGCAGTAGCAGATCACTTCAAACAATTATTAATATCGGTATACTTCCTGAAATTCATTTACATCAGCATAAAACATTGCTGCTAATGGATTTTTTTAAAATGCTAAACTGTGAGGTGAATGAAATCAACTTGATTCTTCACTGTCCCTAACCCCTTGCTCCATGATCTACCTTCGGACTAACCTTTAACTAATTAAATGAATTCCTCCATGATACTTTTGCCTTAGTATACAGATTAGAGTTCTCTACGCACAATGGGTGTGAACACAATGCTGATGTATTAAGCAAATGTTTGATGTGATATATTTTGAGCAGAACTCTTTCGCTTATATTAAACATCTGTATAAGGTAGAAAGAAATGGTGCACTTTTAGTTCCAAGCCAATCACATGAATTCTTTCTGGGTGACGTGGTGGCTCAGTGGTTAGCACTTCTGCCTCACAGCGTCTGGGAGCTGGGTTTGATTGCAACCTCAAGCGGCTATCTGTGCGGAGTTTGCACATTCTCTGTGTGAGTTTCCTCCAGGTTCTCCTCCCACAATCCAAAAGATGTGCAGGTTAGGTGAACTGGCCATGCTAAGTTGCCCAGAACATTCAGGGATGTGTAGGTTACATGCATTAGTCAGGGATAAATGCAGAATAATCGGGGAATAGATCTGGGTGGGTTACTTTTTGGAAGGTCAGTGTGGTCTTGTTGGGCCAAATGGCCAGTTTCCACACTGTAGGGATTTATTATTATTTATTATTTATTCCAGTGTCATCAAAAGTGTCTTTATGTTTAATAGTCCAAAAATACATGCGCTAAGAGAATGGAGGATGTTTTGTTTTTTTTATAGATAACAATTACCTGTATGTTTACAGAGCCTGGATGTCAAGAGCATGATATTCTGTTATTTGAAAATCTTATCAAAATAGACATGAGTGGAGAGTTAGAATGTTAGAGGAAAATACCAACAGATACTCATCTATATTTAGTTCCACTGCAAGTGTTCATCTCCCTGAAGCACGAGGGGAATGAAATAGCAGCAAAGGCCTTGCTGCAAGTCATTATTGAAGAGGAAGTCAACCGATATTATACAGTAATGGGAGTGTGAGTGGATTGGAAGGAACACACCTAGATCCAGGGTAGGCGTGAGGTTAAAAAGATGACTATCACAAGAGCTGTGAATATTATTGCAGGTGTAGAGATTATTTCTGGGCGTACTGCAATTAAGTGGGTGCGGAGAAAACCCAGAGGAACAGAAGGTTATGAATATGTGTAGTTGACTGTAAGCCTAAATGTGCTGTCCCAACTACTTTGTGAGTTAACTACTTGAATATGGCAGTGTCTGAAAATACTGAACCAGGAAGACCAGAAACTAGGGCCAACAATCCACAATCTCACTGTGTGTTACCAGCAGCAGCGAAAGTCTCACTTGATTTTTATGTCACAAGAATCTTTTCAGGCATTCACAGGTAACATCTGAGGAGCCAATGCCACTAAGGAGTAAGAACAACAATGTACCGCATGGTACCCTGAGACAGCAGAACGTGACAGTGGCAAATTCAGAGTTGGCAATGACTCCCATCCCACAATACAGAAAATCACTGACTGAATAAGTCTAGAAACTTGTGCCTCAATTAGTAATTCTACTGCCTCAACTACAATCAAATCTAAATTGCAAGTTTGTCAGTCATCAGAGTACAAATCCTAAAACACTCATCTCAATGAATTATTAATTTAAGGAAAATCTTTCGTACCAGATTGCTCTGAGACAGTCAGAAGTAGGATATATTTTAAATATGTGTACAGCATTGAGCTATACGTTCCAACCAAGGCTGACACCACGCACACATCACATTCTCCAGAAGAGAGAAGTGAAAGAAAAAAAAATCAGATACACAACTTTTCATTAGCAAGACATTAAAATTTAATACAGCACTTTAGCTATCAGTTCAGAAATAAAGTAGAAAATGTCCCAGTCTGGAACAAAGGAGTTTCCCAAAGTTATGCATTGTATCGTACACACTGCTAAATTGCCATGGCACAGAGTTTATATGGTGGTAATATTCAAACTGAAGCATTTCTGTAGCTTTAAAATCCTTACTTACCTTCAATGAGCTCTTTTCATTTTAGGCTGGTTAGAACACAGAACAATACACAACAGAACAGGCCGTTTAGCCCTCGATGTTACGCTGACCAATGAATTATTCTCAGCTGATCCCCTACACTATCCCATCATCATCCATGTGCTTATCTAAGAATCCTTAAATTTCCCTAATGTGGCTGAGATTGCTACATTAGGATATTCCATGCCCTTAGCACTCTCTGCACAAGCCCAAATTTCACCAGTCTTCCTTCATGACCCAAGCCCCTGAGTGTTGACATCAATTCTTTGGTTTTCTTGGTGCTGTTTCTGGCACTTTTATTCCTTGGTGACCAGAACTAGATGTAATCTGACTACAGCACCATGAAATTTGGCTATTAGCTACTCTGACCATCCTGACTTTGTGGTTTAGCTACTTCAGTTCATATACAGATCTTCCAACATAGTGATAGTATTTAGACAAGAAGTTCAGGGTTCAAGATGCAACAACCATGTTGGCTGCTGAAGAAGCATTCATGCCATGATTCAATAGGTTGGTCAATCTGCAAATCCTTCTATCGTTTTCCCACTATTCCACAAAGGGGGAAAGAAGCATGTCAAAGATACGCAAAGGATAGAGAGGCCAGAGGGTGAAACACAGGAAGATGTCAGTTATTATATTTAAAACTTGCAGCCAGTCATGAGGGATTATTGTAACATAGTCTAGTCTCCAATGCGGGCCTTTAAAAAGAGAAGTCTTGCTCTGTTTCTAATTTGCCTTATCGCAATGAAATATGCAACACTGTATTTTTTAAATTACTGTGTGTTTGAAATTCTCCAAACTCATTTATTATGTTTATACATTTACTACTAAACATGTCAGAAGAAATTCAAAGAATTTGATTAGCAACATATGATCCAGAGTTAAAAGTTAAAAGCAAGCTTTCCCAGCACAGAAAGTTGCTCAACAAGTGGACAAATGAAATAATTGGACACAGTCCATTGTCTACTAATTTACACTTGCTTTGCTAAGCATCACAACTGCACATTGTAGAATCTGTGTTTCTGAGGTGAGTTTTAAGAAACAGTGTTTAATTTACCTTGCGTACGGCTAAAGTGATTGATTAGGACTGATGCATATGTGAATGCCAACAGACTGTGAGATACCACTTCTTAAAATAATTTCAATGATTACTGGAGGAAAGTGACTCCTCAGCTCTTGGTGCTGTGCCAATTTATATTTGAAAGCTGTCCCACCGAGATCTGTGTTTTCATATAATTTATTCGAGGCATGCACCCAGTTGGGATTTGGCTCTGAACCAACTGAGTTATCATAAGAACCTAAGAGCTAGGAACAGGAGGAGGTCACGACTTTCTGGGCAAAGAAATATCTCCTCATCTCAAACCTGAGATTATGTCCCTTTAGTTGAAATTATCCAACCAAGCAAACAACCTCTCAGCTGCTGTTATGACATGACGAGATCACATCTCACCCTCCTAAATACTAGTGAAAAGAAGCTCAAACTATTCAATCTTTCCTCCTGCAATCAATCTAGTAAGACTTCATTGCATCCCCATACACCCCCAGCTTAGAAAAATGTATGTCCCTCATAAGGAGGCCAAGACTGTACACAGTATTCCAAGCACCACCCCACCAAAGCCCTGTAAAGAACAAAGAACAGTACAGCACAGGATCAACCCTTTCGGTCCATCAATACTATGACACCTGTCTAAAGTAAAAAAAAAACTTTTGCCTCTCCACTGTCTGGATCCCTCTATTCCTCCCCCCCCCCCCCACCGTCCCCCCATTCAGGTATTTATCAAAATACATCTTTAACCTTTCTATGGTAACTGCTTCTATCACCTGCTTTGATAGTACATTCCCAGCACCTATCACCATCTATGTAAAAAAATTCTCTCACATTTTCTTTAAGTTTTCCCTTTTTACCTTAATTCTATGTCACCTGGTATTTGATGTTTTTACCCTAGGATGAATACTCCAATTATCCACACTATCCGTAGCTCGCAAAATTTTGTAACCCTCCGTCAGGTCTCCCTTCTAAAATCAAAGGTTTTCCAATGTCTCCTCATAGCTAATATTCTCCCAACCAGGCAACATCCAGTTAAACCTTTCCTGTACCCTCTCCAAAGCCCCCACATCCTTCTGAGGGTGTATGCAATATTTTAAACGTGGCCTAATTAAAGTTTTACACAGTTGCAACATGACTGTGAATGTCCTGGCGGAGGAAAGCATGTAATGTTATACGCTTTCTTGGCCATTTTATCCTCCTGTGTTACCACTTTCACGGAACTGTGGACCTGTACGCCTAGATCCCAATGTATGTTATTGCTTCTCAGGGTTCTGCCATTCACTATATGGATGTGTAAACGTAAAAGTAAATGCGGTAAAAGCTAACAAACCCTTTGCCTTCCTAACTGCATGCTGTAATTTCATGTTAACTTTCTTTGATATGCATAAGCATACCCAAATCCCTCTGAATATTAACAATTACCAATTTCCCACAGTTTATAAATATTCTGCTTTCGTACTGTTCCTGCAAAATGGATACTTTCACATTATCTTACATTAAATTGCATTGGTCACCTTCTCTCCTTTTTCTTACTCACTCATGGGACATGAAGGTCATGGCTGGGTCATCAGTTTTTGTCTGTCCCTTGTTGCCCTGAAGAAGATGGTGGTGAGCAGCCTTTTGGAACCACTGCAGTCCACATGTTGTAGGTTGACCCACATCGCCCTTAGGGAGGAAATTCCATGAGTTTGATCCAGTGACAGTGAAGGAGAGACGATATATTTCCAAATCAGGATGGCGAGTGACTTGGAGCTGAACTTGCAGGTGGTGGTGTTCCCATATATCTGCAGCCCATGTCCTTCTAGATGGAAGTGGTTGTGAGTTTGATAGGTACATAGGATCACTGGTGAATTGCTGCAATGCATCTTGTAGATAATACCATTTTTGCACTATCTCGTACTATGATTTTCTAAGTTCGCTGATACCAAGGACTAGATTTTATAGTCCACTGTCAGATCTGATTTTAGTGTAGCGGGGTGAGGAGAGAGCACGTCAAATACTTTGGGTGGGTACCCCATCAGCTTGTCACCATAAAACGGTAAGTGAGTGGGTTCTTTTTCCCAAAAATAACGAATGGGCAATTGAGCCAGTTAACACCTCAATGGCTGCAAGCATTATATTACCCTTGTCATAAAGGGGTTGGCAGGTGAAGGTAACCATGTTCAGAAGCTGTTGTTTAAATTAATTTGTTGAAGAGGTGGAGGGTTACATAAATTGTGTCACCCCCACCACCCCCCCCCCCACCCCCCACCATGTGCACTGAGGGCACTCCCCCAAAGATGTGACCCCCCCCCAACTTTATTTCTGTCTGCATGGACTCAAAAGCCCATACCACCCAAAATCTCTCCCACGACTCCCTGATGCCCTGTCCAAAAGCCCAAACCTATATCATTTCAGGATTTGTGTGCTCTTCGTCCCAGGGTCTACTTGCAAACCCAGCCTGTTGTGTTTTTATTTGTGCTTTGACCAGATGAGTTACTGGCCAATCAATTGAAGGAGAATTGGAGGAAATACAACCTGCACTTCCTCAAAACTGGCCAGAGCTGGTTAAGTCTATGAATGTTGATGTTGTGAACATTGAGAAAATGAACTACCAATATTCTGCTTTGATCATTTGGCTTTCATAGAGACATACATAGACTGTAAAAAGGACATTGCTGGCTTGAAATATCTACTGTGATCACCTGACAAATCCAGGCAACTAACATGACATTCTGCATTGGAATTACCGTGAGAATCAAGAGGCACTGAAACTCAGCGAGGCATCGAAGAAATTTACATCAGTTACTTTACTCACAACTGCATCACAAGTTCACATACTGAAGATGAAAGATTGACTGCAGAGTGTTCAGTTTGATGAACAGTGGAGCTAGACTTGGAAGTTACAAGCAAACCATGTTTCATTTGGCAACAAAGCAAAAAGATCGAAACCAACATGGACTGAACACAGCAAGGCCATGGGAAGCTGTTCTCTTCTTCTCTCAAAATTTCCCTCAAGATCAGAAACCAGCTGATGACATTAAAAGATCCATTATCTTTTGAAAAATAATCAAACCAACAGGTAAATTATCCTGAGTTCTACTAGCTAACATATATCCCCTAATTTTCATCACAACAACAGATTATTTAGTCACCATTACATTGCTGTCATTAGGAGCTGGCTGTGTGTACATTTGCTACTGTGTTTACCACATTACAGCAGGGATAATTTTTTTTAAAAATATGTAATTGTCCACAAAGTGTATTGTAACAGTCAGTGTCATGAAAGGTATTTTATAAATGCAATTTCATCTTCTCCACATTTCTTAAATAGCAATGTTATGAAATAAAATATTTGTTTAATATTGCTGCCATTTCCTTATTCCCTGTTATATTATCTCCTGTTTCTATGTCTATGGGACCTTATTTTGGTTATACTCTTCCCTTTACATTACAGAGAGGCGATGGTCTAATTGTGTTATTAACAGATTATTAATCCTGAGACTCAGACAATGATTTAGGGGCCTGGGTTCAATACCTGCTGTGGTAGATGGTAGAATTTAAAGTAAATGAAAATCTGAAATTAAGGATCTAATGATAACAGTAAAATGATTGTTAGGGAAAATACCTAGCTGGTTACTTAATGTCCTTGAGGGAGAGAAATTTGTCTGGGTTACTTGTGACTCCAGACCCACAGCAATGTGATTGACTCTTAACTGCCCACATCTGTGAATGAACTAAAAATAAATAACTGTTAAAGTTCTACTGATTTTTTAAAAAATTGTTTTAATACTTTATTTTCTCCCTCTCTATCAATTCCTTCATCATCCTTTACTGATTTCCAAACCCCTCCCCCCAAAGCAATCCTCAATCTTATTCCTTTCTGTTCTAACAGTGTAAGTATTTTTTTAAAGTCTAACACAATTCTAACTCTTCTAGCTAACAATTAGTGGACCACTTTCCTGTTTGATTGTTTAACCCTCATAGAATGTATGTTCATTGAGACTTGTGCATGAATTAATTAAAGTTCACTATTGCTTGTTTACTATCTTCTTGCAATGCTTTTCTGTATCAGCATGGCAATTTGATGCATATGTTTAGAAAACACAGCATTCCTTTCTCAAATTCTTGCTTTAACCTCATATTTTTCTCTGTACAATTCCTTTTGTTCTTAGCCCTGCTTTGTCTTTAGATAATTGAAGCCAGGAATATTCCTTCTTGGGACTTTGTCACACTTCTTGCTGCCACTGAAATACTTGCACCACATTTTGCATGTTACAACTGAATTCTCTGTTTTGCTGACATTTATAGGGGTGAGGGTCTCATTTATTGCTGTGACAGTGTGGAAGAAAAGCAATATTTCAAGTACGTAGTTATTGTTTTAACTTTTCTCTTGTCAGCATCAAATGCACATTAATCATAATCCACACTCAGGAATGGTTTATGCACTCAGAATTCCAGTCATGGTTCACTAACTAGCTATTTTCATTTTTTGAAAACATATATTTCCATCATTCTTTTTCTCTTACTGCAGGGATTGTTTTTCTCAAAAGATATTCTCATCAGCAACTAGTGGTTTGATATGATTCCTGCTGATTTTCAATTAATATGTGTACCATCCCATTCACCCATTCCAATTGCTACAATTCAATGCTCCCTTATTTATCTTTTCCAATATGAAAAACAAGGGGGTCAGAAGAAAGTAAGGACTGCAGATGCTGGAGAGTCAGATTCGAAGAGTGTGGCGCTGGAAAAACACAGCAGGTCAGGCAGCATCTGAGGAGCAGGAGAGTCGATGTTTCAGGGATAAGCCCTTCATCAGGAATGTGGAGACGGACGGTGGCTGAGAGATAAGTGGAGGGGATGGGGTGGGGGGGGCTCTGGAGGGAGATAGCTGGGAAGGCAATAGGTGGATGCAGGTGGGAGGTAATTGTGATGGGTTGGTTGGGAGGGTGGAGTGGATAGCTGGGAAAGAAAATGGACAGGCAGAACAGGTAAAGAGTGCAGTGCTGAATTGGAAGATTAAAACAGAGAACATAGAACATTACAGCACAGTACAGGCCCTTCGGCCCTCCATGTTGCGCCAATCTATGAAAATAATCAGATGCCCATCTAACCACTGTTCCATTGCTATCCATATGTATGTCCAATGCCCATTTAAATACACTTAACGTCAATGAGTCTACTACTACTCCATGGCCCTACTATTCTGAGTGAAGAAACTACCTCTATCAGCCCTCAATTTAAAGCTATGTCCCCTCATGTTAGCCTTCACCACCTGAGGAAAAAGGATCTCACTGTCCACCTTATCTCACCCTCTGATTATCTTATATGTCTCGATTAAGTCACCTCTCAACTTTCATCTCTCTAATGAAAACAGCCTCAGTTCCCTAAGCCTTTCTTCCATTCAAGACAACATCCTCGTAAAGATTCTCTGAACCCTTTCCAAAGTTTCCACATCCTTCCTATAATGCAGTGACCAGAACTGCATACAATACTCCAGGTGCGGCCTTACCAGTGCCTTGTACAGCTGAAGAATGACCTTGTGGCTCTGAAACTCAATCCCCCGACCAATAAATACCAACACATCATATGCCTCCTTAACATCTCTATTAACCTGGGGACAACTTTCAGGGATTTATGCACCTGGACACCAAGATCTCTCTGTTCACCTACACTGCCAAAACTTCTACCATTAGTCCCGTTTTCTGCATTTCTGTTATTTCTTCTGAAGTGAACTACCTCACAGTTTTCTGCATTAATCTCCATTTGCCACTTCTTAGTCAGCTCTGCATCTTATCTATGTCCCTCTGTAACCCACAAGTCCTTTGGCACTATCCACAACTCTGCCTACCTTAGTGCCATCTGCAAATTTACCAACCCATCCTTCTCCACTCATATCCAGATCATGTGTAAAACAGCAGTGGCCCCAAAACACATCCTTGTGGCACACCACTGGTAATTGGTCTCCAGGATGAACATTTCCCATCAACCAAACTCTCTGTCTTCTTTCAGCTAGCCAATTTCTGATCCAAACCACTAAATCACCTTTAATCCCAAAACTCCACATTTTGTGCAAAAGCCTTACTGAAGTCCATATACACCACATCAACCACTTTACCTGCACCTACCTGTTTGGTCACCTTCTCAAAGAACTCAGTATGGTTAGTTAGGCATGCCCTACCCTTCACAAAACCATGTTGACTATCCCCAATCAAATTATTCCTTTCCAGATGATTATAAATCCTATCTCTTATAACCTTTTCCAACACCTTACCCATAACTGAAGTAAGGCTCACTGGCCTATAATTACCAGGATTGTCCCAACTCCCTTCTTAAACAAGGGAACATTTGTTATCCTCCAGTCTTCTGGCACTACTCCTATCAACAATGATGGCATAAAGATCAAAGCCAAAAGCTCTGCAATCTCCTCTCTGGCTTCACAGAGAATCCAAGGTTAAATCCCATCCAGCCCCGGGGGCTTATCTATTTTCCAAAATTGATAAAACCTCCTCTTTGTCAACCTCACTCCCATGTAATCTTGTAGCCTGTATCTCCATATTCTCACTAACATTGCCCTTTTCCAATGTGAATACTGAGAAAAAGTATTCATTAAGCGCTTCCCCTATGTCCTCAGATTACACAAACAACTTTCCACTACTATCTTCGATTGGCCCTAATCTTGCACTAGTCATTCTTTTATTCCTGATATACCTATTGAAGGCCTTAGGGTTTCCTTGATTACAACTGCCAACAACTTCCCATGTCGCCTCCTGGCTCTTCTTTTCCCGCTCTTTTCTGATTGACTTATAACTCTCAAGCCCCCTATCTGAGCCTTCAAACCTCAACCTCATAAAAGCCTTCTTCTTCCTCTTGACAAGAGCTTCAACTTCTTTAGTAAACTATGACTACTTCTTTCGAAAATTATCTCCCTGCCTGGCAGTACATATTTATCAAGGACCTGCAGTAGCTGTTCCTTGAATGAGCTCCACAAGTGTGTCCATCCCCTGCAGTTTCCTCCCCCGAGCTATGCATCCTAAATCTTGCCTAATCGCATCTTGCATAATTGCCTTTCCCTGTGGTACATACCTAGCCCTGCTATTGTAAGCCAGATTATGGTCACTATCGTCAAAGTGCTCACCTACCTCCAAATCTAACACCTGGCTGGGTTCAGTTCATTCCCCAGTACCAAATCCAATATGGTATCACCCCATGTTGGCCTTTATACATACCGTGTCAGAAAACCCTCCTGCACACATTGAACAAACAACTGACCCATCTGCACTACTTGAACTATGGTATTCCCAGTCAATATTGGGGAAGTTAAGTCCCCCATAACAACTATCCTGTTACACTCACTCCTATCGAGAATCATATTTCCTATCCTTTCTTCTACATCCCTGGAACAATTTGTAGGCTTACAGAAAACTCCCGACAGGGTGACCTCTCCTTTCCTGTTTCTAACCTCAGCCCAAACTACCTCAGTGGATGTGTCCTCAAATGTTATCTCAGCTGCTGTAATACTACCTTTGATTAACAATGCCACAATCCCCTCTCTCTCTTACCATCATCTCTGTTCTTTCAGAAACATCTAAATATTGGAACCTGCAACAACCATTCCTGTCCCTCCTCTAGCCATGTCTATGAAATGACCACAACATCGAAATGCCAGGTACCAACCCATGCTGTAAGTTCACCCATCTTATTCCGGATGCTCCTGGCAATGAAGTACACACATTTCAAACCAACACCCTGATTGCTGGTGCCCTCTCATGACCTTGTTAACGTATCCCTGACCTGACTACCCTTAACCTGCTGTACACTGGAACTATGATTCGGGTCCCTATCCCCCCGCAGCTTTAGTTTAAAACCCCCAAAGAGCTTTAGCAAATTTTCCCCCCAGGATATTGGTACCCCTGTGATTCAGGTGAAGACCATTCTGTTTGTGGAGATCTCACCTTCACCAGAAAGAACTCCAATTATCCAAGAATCCAAAACCCTCCCTTCTCCACCATCCCTGCAGCCACTTGTTCAGCTCCACACCCTCCTTGCTCCTTGCTTCACTAGCACATGGCACAGGCAACAAACCAGAGATAACAACCATGCTTGTTCTAGCTCTAAGCTTCCACCCTAGTTCCCTGAATTTCTGCTTTAGATCCCCACCTTTCTTCCTATAACGTTGGTGCCAATGTGGACCATGACCTGGGGCTGCTCCCCCTCCCCCTCAAGGATCCTGAAAACATGATCAGTGACATCATGAACCCTGGCACCTGAGAGGCAACACACCAATCAGGAGTCTCTCTCGTTCCCACAAAACCTCTGATCTGTGCCCCTAACTATGGCGCCCCCAATGAGCAACAGGGACAGACTCTGCGCCAGAGACCTGTACCCTATGGCTTAGCCCTTGTAGGTGGTCCCCTCCAACAGTATCCAAAACAGTATACCTGTTGTTGAGGGGAACCACCACATGAGATTCCTGCACTGCCTGCCTGTTCCCTTTCCCACTCCTGACGATAACCCATCTACCTTCTTCGTGTGGCTGTGGAGTAACTACCTCCCTGTAACTCTCTCAATAACCCCGCCCACCTCCTGAATGATCGTGAGTTCATCCAGCTCCAGCTCCAGTTTCCTAACATGGTTCTTAAGGAGCTGGAGCTGGGTGCACTTCCTACAAATGAAGTCAGCAGGGTCACTAGAGGCAACCCTAACCTCCCACATACTGCAGGAGGAACATTCAACTGCCCTAACCTCTATTCACACTGTTCTAAATGCCCAAATAGACAGCTGAAAAAATGAAATACGAATGAAAACACTTACCATCTTACCGAATGAGGCTCAGGACTTTTTATCGTTAGAGAAGGAGGATAGATGGGAGACACTACTTGAGTACTGTTTCGGGTAAAGCAACTACCCAAATATGTAACCTTGTGACCTCTCTGACAGCATCCTGCTTGATGCTTCCATATTCTTGCTGCTGGGACAACAATGGCGGGGATAAGGTGGCATCTGGGATGAGATGGCGGAAGGAGAGATTTGAAAACTTGTGAAGTCAATGTTGATGCCATGTGGTTATAAGTCCTGAGGCTGAAGATAAGGCGTTCTTCCTCCAGTTAGCATGTGGATATCATTTGATGGAGGAGGAGGCCTAGGCTTGAAGGATCTTGGGTGAATTGGTGGTTGGGGAGTGGGGGGTGTTGTTAAAGTGGTTGGCTACAGGGCGGTAAGGTTGTTTGGTTGTTTGGTGCGTGTGTCCCAGAGATGTTCCCTGAACCATTGCAATTTGACATTCTGTCTCCCTGATATGGAGGAGACCACATTGAACACAACGGATGCAGAAAATGAAGTGGATGGATGTGCAGAAAAATCTCAAACAAGGAGACCATTTAATCCATTATTTCCATGCTGGTTCTTGGCAAAGCAACTCAACTCATCCTCCTCCCATGTTTTTTCCTTTTCTCTTTCCATTCAGAGAATGTTCAATTCTCTGTTGAACGTGACAATTAAATCACCTCTATTCCACTCCCAGGTAATGTGTTCCTGATCCTAACAACACACTGTATTCATTTGCCAGCATGGAACATCAGTCTGTCAGCATTTGAAAGAAAATGATGGATACAGGTTCTTCAGCAGCATCCTTTCAAGTCTGCCACAGCCATTTTAAATTTTCATACTCTCCTGTACTCGCTAAGCATAGAAATGCCATCACCTTTTGAGCAAACTGTCAGCAGTAGGCTCCAAATTCTATTATTTGAGAATTACAATAAAAACAAGGTACCTTCCAAACTTAAATTTTGTGACTATTAGCCTCACAAAAATTCCAAACAATTCACTTTTGCTCTCATTATTGTACCTGGCTTTTAGTATATCATTCTAGATTTTTATGCTTTAGCGATTTAGAATCAGAATTAATGTCATTTGTACTATAGATGTAATCTGCTTTGATCATGAAAATGACTTTATTGTGGTTGTTCTAATCTCCATTTTAGTGATGTTTGATAATTAACTTGTTTTTTATAGATAACATAATGTGAAAAAAGTACTATTGTGTTTATGATGGGTTTCACATATTGGAATACACCAGAAATCTGATATCTTTATCTATTGGTTCTAAAATTTGAAATCAAAATTTGATTCATAGGGTTTATCATCTAAGATGTAATTAGTTTCAAAACAAGTCTGTCAAAAATTCATCTTGTTTGTTTACATGGAGGTAATGGAATAAGGTTGATATGAGTTGACTGGCCAAATCTCTCAAACAAAACCCTGAGTCGGAAATAACTGATCCAATTTCACCCATGGTTATGGAAAATGCTGCAATAAGGTCAAATTAAATCTCGTTGCCTGATATTCATCATCAGAAAGAATCTTGAAAGTAAATGATGTAGTGTAAATGATAGCCGAGCAGAAGCTGATAGTCAAGTTCAGTACCCATGAGGATGGCCTCATCTGGGACCTTGGGGTCATGTCACACTACAGGTGACCCCACTACACTATACATTCTATACACAAACACATAGTCTTACATACTCACACATGCACACAGATCTTCTCTCTCACGCACACTGTCTCTCAGTAACACACACATACACACCCCGAGAGGCGCGCACACACATACTCTCACACGCTCACATGCACAGATTCACACCCTCTCTCTTACACACACACACACACACACACACACACAAAACACAGACACAACACAGACTCACACACAAAGCACAGACAGACACAGCCTCTCCTTCTCTCTCCCTCACATGCACGGACACACACATATAAGGTGGAAGTGAAGACTGTAGAGTCAAGAGTGTGGTACTGGAAAAGCACAGCAGGTCAGGCAGCAGGAAAATCAAAGTTTCAGGCAGAAATCCTGCATCAGGAATGTGGTTATGGAAAATATTGCCGGAAACGTTGATTTTCCTGCTCCTTGGATGTTCCCTGACCTGCTGTGCCTTTCCAGCACCATACTCTTGACACACACATATGAGTCCATGGGGTGTATTTGCATTTGCAGAATTGTAATTGTAGATACATTCTATTTTGTTCAAAAAGCACACAACCTGCAGACAGTCAGTCCAAGGTAATCTTTTATAAATTCCTACTTTATAGAACCAGTCTGACTCAAGATTGGGATATAGACAGACTCTAACCTCATAGCTTTAATGCATTATCTGAGCTGAGATGTCACCTTTTTTTCATAAAAACCTTAAGTTATCTCAAAAATATAATTTGAAAGAAGTTCTGGGATTTACATATTAATGAACCAAAACCTGAGACTCATTCTCAAAGAGTAAAGACTTAACAGCAGTCTAGATTTGTTCAATATATCGTATCAGTTGCATGCATGACACTGTGATCTTTTGCTATAAATTCTGTGTTTTATGATCCTGCTCCACAGGTACCTGATGAAGGTGTAGTGCTCCTTAAGCTAGTACATCCAAATAAACCTGTTGGACTATAACTTGGTGTGTGATTTTTAACCTTGAAAGTAAAGGGAGAGCTTGTGTACAGGTTTACTGGTGAGAGCATGGTTTGCTATAGCACAGCAGCATAAAGTTCAAGCAGCTGCAACATTTCTCTATTTTCTACCACACTCCTCAATGAAGGCCCAGACACACCTTCCAAGCAAAGCAGGAATTTACCTAGACTCCATTCAATCTGGTCTACTGTATTCCTTGCTCATAATGTGGTCACCTGTACATTTGGGAGATGAAGAGCTGACTGGGTGACCAATTTTCCTATTCCATGGGTGCTGCCTGACCTGCTGTGCTTTAACCAGCAACACATTTTCAACTGTGATCTCCAGCATCTGCAGGCCTAATTTTTTTACCCCAATTTGCCAAATGCCTACACTCAGTCCATGAAGGTGACCCCGAGCTTCCGGCTGCCCACCACTTCAACCCACATTTCTGCCTCAGGCCAGCTGCTGTGCTGGAGGAATATTGCATCATCTTCTGCCTTCAGAACTCAACAATGAAAATGAACAGCTTCTTCCATGTCAGTTATCCTTCCCCCGACACCTTTGTTTTGCTTGTGTTGCTCCTTACACTGCCAACAGTTTCGAACTATTACACTTGTTGTTAGCACAGTACCTGGTGATTGTCTCTCGCAGCTTATCATTGTTAATTGCCTATCCTTTCCTTCCTCTGTCTCTGTCTGAACATCAGTTCTATGTATTCTATCCCATCTGCCCACACACCCACCCAACCCTTAATCAGCACAAGTCCCATCTCTTTACTGCTAGTTTCACATGTGATGAAGGATCACTGGATTCGAAACATTAACTCCTTGTTGTGGTTCTGTTCGCCGAGTGGGAGTTTTTGTTGCAAACGTTTCGTCCCCTTTCTAGGTGACATCCTCAGTGCTTGGGAGCCTCCTGTGAAGCACTTCTGTGCTGATTCCTCCAGTATTTATAGTGATTTGTCTCTGCCGCTTCCGGTTGTCAGTTCCAGCTGTCCGCTGCAGTGGCCGGTATATTGGGTCCAGGTCGATGTGTCTGTTGATGGAATTTGTGGATGATTGCCATGCCTCTAGGAATTCCCTGGCTGTTCTCTGTTTGGCTTGCCCTATAATAGTGATGTTGTCCCATTCGAATTCATGTTGTTTGTCATCTGAGTGTATGGCTACTAAGGATAGCTGGTCGTGTCGTTTCGTGGCTAGTTGGTGTTCATGGATGCGGGTTGTTAGCTGTCTTCCTGTTTGTCCTATGTAGTGTTTTGTGCAGTCCTTGCATGGGATTTTGCACATTACATTGGTTTTGCTCATGCTGTGTATCGGGTCCTTTGTCCTGGTGAGTTGTTGTCTGAGCGTGGCTGTTGGTTTGTGTGCTGTTATGAGTCCTAGTGGTTGCAGTAGTCTGGCTGTCAGTTCAGAAATGCTCCTGATGTATGGTAGTGTGGCCAGTCCTTTGGGTTGTGGCATGTCCTCCTTCCGTTGTCTTTCCCTTAGGCATCTGTTGATGAAATTGCACGGGTATCCGTTTTTGGTGAATACCTTGTATAGGTGTTCTTCTTCCTCTTTTAGTAGTTCTGGTGTACTGCAGTGTGTTGTGGCCCTTTTGAATAATGTCCTGATGCAACTTCGTTTGTGTGTGTTGGGGTGGTTGCTTTCGTAGTTCAGGACTTGGTCTGTGTGTGTGGCTTTTCTGTATACCTTTGTGGTGAATTCTCCATTTGGTGTTCTCTGTACCATCACGTCTAGGAATGGGAGCTGGTTGTCCTTTTCTTCCTCTCTCGTGAACCGGATTCCTGTGAGTGTGGCGTTGATGATCCGGTGTGTGTTCTCTATTTCTGTGTTTTTAATGATTACAAAATCCCATGCAAGGACTGCACAAAACACTACATAGGACAAACAGGAAGGCAGCTAACAACCCGCATCCATGAACACCAACTAGCCACGAAACGACACGACCAGCTATCCTTAGTAGCCATACACTCAGATGACAAACAACATGAATTCGATTGGGACAACATCACTATTATTGGGCAAGCCAAACAGAGAACAGCCAGGGAATTCCTAGAGGCATGGCACTCATCCACAAATTCCATCAACAGACACATCGACCTGGACCCAATATACCGGTCACTGCAGCGGACAGCAACTGACAACCGGAAGCGGCAGAGACAAATCACTATAAATGCCGGAGGAATCAGCACAGAAGCGCTTCACAGGAGGCTCCCAAGCACTGAGGATGTCATCTAGAAAGGGGACGAAACGTTTGCAACAAAAAATCCCAGCTCAGCGAACAGAACCACAACAACGAGCACCCGAGCTACAAATCTTCTCACAAACTTTGAACATTAACTCCTTTCTTCTCGTTACAGATGCAGCCACTCCTGCTGAGTTTCGCTCGCACTCTGTTTTTGTTTCGGACTTCCTTGCATCTACCAATCTTTATGTTTACCCAATTACTGAAACATCATCTTGTGCAGAACACAAAACAATAGTTTTTTCTAAACTCCCCTTTCTATAAAGTACTTTTCTATGATTCTAGAATCGAAAATTTGTGCATGTTTATGAATAAAAATTCATCCAATCCAAGTGCTTAAAAGCTGCTGTGCTGCATCACTCAGCTGATTACTATCCTTCACAATTCTATTATGCTGTTGCATAATGTTGCTGTTGTCCTTTAGAAAATCTCCTCTTAAAATTATATCCATTTGGGTTTGGATCCTGTGACCGAATGAAGTAGTTTCCTGGATTCAACCTCATCATCTCTATCAAAATCTTTCCCAGAATTCCCTGGTCTCCTTCTTCTCGAGTGAATAATGTCTCAAGGTAAGAATACCCTTGCATTATAACACAGGTCCCAACATTAAGCAGTCAGCTTTCTAATGTATTTCTGTGTTGTCTTGAAAAACATAATATCCATTTCTTAATCGCTGTTGGTCTACTTTGTAATGGCCTCAAAAAACATTAAATTACCTGGAACAGCAGGACTTTTATCAATCTAAGGTTCTTTCCTCCAATCAGAATTAAAGTCTTCTATCTTGTGGGTTCTTTGAAATGTGTTAAAGTTGATTGTTGCTTGAGGGAAGCTGGCCACTGTGAATTGGTTGACCTCAGGCAATATAATAGCAAGAACATTACAATTTAACTTAGCACCGGTGTGTTACTCCAAGTGAAAATCAACCATATTCCTTCCTTCTTATCATAGTTTTGTGGAAAGTTTTTGTTTGTGTGAAGCTTTGGCAAGGATTACATTAGCTTCAGCTGCGATGACCTCATGGTCAATTAGCTTACCAATACAAAAAAAAATTGGTTTATGGCTCGAATTTGACAAGCAGCAGGCTGTGCAATCCTCCTGATAAATTTGCCTGCTCAAGTCTCGGTCAAATACAGTAGTGGAACTGCTAATGCACTTCACACTGCTCATAGCCACATCCAGAATTGAGAAGAAGGAACTCAAGACCACAGACTGATGTGGTCAAGAACAGTACCTTCGGCAGACATGTTGGGAGTTAGAGATCAGAGGTGGGGGCAGGGATCAGCAGAGCTGTGACAAAATGACAATTCATATTTTGCTGTCTATGATAATGTTACTATGACATCCACCATCACATACTGTCAACAGAGAGGTATAGAATACTGTACTACTGAGCTGCAATATAAAGATCAAGATTCTGAATATTAGTGTGTAAATTATAACATTTGTTGCAAGTTTAGATGTTGACTCTTAGATAGGCAGAGACATAGATTCAACAGCCCCAAAGTAGGGACAGTCAAACATAGGACAGCAATCTTAGGAGTACAATACAGACACGCAATGCCCAAACTTAATCGTAGGCAGAAACCATAATGACAAAATAAGATAAGGTTAAGACCATTGGGTAATGCAATATGTAATGGACCACACCAAACCCCCTCAAAACATTTCAAGAAGGAAGCCCTCACCTTAACTTTGCTCATTGAGGTGGATACTCCAGGAGTGATGCAGTTGGCCCAATTATTTAGTTTAAACAAAACAGAATTTATTTGCAAGATTGCCAAATGAGACACAAACAAAAGAGAACAGAATATGGAATAACTCAAACTATCCGAAAACTCAATAGACTATCCCAACCTAATAATACTGTTCCAAATGCCTGCATAACAGTCTCCATAAACACCCCCTTGGCAAAAAGGTAAAATCAGACACAGTTTCTTACAGAAGACAGGGATGGCAGAGAGATTCAGCTTGGAAGCTCCTTACACTGTAGCTGTTTCTTTGGATCCCCCAGTTTAAACTGACCAGCAGCTTCTGAACAGCCAGACTGCTAAACCAAAACAAACCAGAGAAAGGCTGAGCTGGGAGAACTAGCCAATCCCCTTTCATTGTACAAGGGTTTTTTTTTCAAAACTTAAGAGCTTCTTCAATTAGATAAACACAGACATCCCAGAACGTTATGACCCATCAGATAAGAAAAAAAAACAAGAACAACATAATCTTGTTAAAAGAGCAGTATCACCACAAATTCATGAAGAGCTCCTAATCAAGAATAAGAGATTTTAGCTGGTAGGAAAATATAAATAGCAAACATAAGGGCATGTTAGGTTAAACGTTTCAAAACCTTTAAAAGTATATAAATTCCCCCAAAATGATTTAATTTCAAGACCTTCTTCCAGTATTCTTTATATCAAGAACGCCATCTCTCTATTTCATTTCATGTTTTACTATAGCAATTAAGGGTGATGGAATTTGATTGTGGAATTTGACTTCAACAAAAAGAAATTTGGAATTGAGTGTAATGATGATCATGAATCCATTACGAATTGTTGGGGAAAAAAAACAGCTGGTTTACTAATGTCCTTTAGGAAGGACTCCGCCATCTTGATCTGGTTTGGCCTACATGTGACTCCAGTAGTATGGTTGACTCTTACTGCCTTCTGGGCAATAAATGTTGGCCAAGTCATTTGGTGAATAAATGAATAAAAAAAGAAATTCTGTCCTGTGTCTTCTTCCATTTTATTAATTTTCTTTTTTTTCATTAGTATTTTACGACATTCACATAGCTAATTGTAACCAGTCATTCTTGATGCATACTGCCATTGTTTCAAAAGTCATTGCTTCGTGCACCAAAGCTTTCAATGACAGTGGTTTGTCTAGCTATATTTTTATCTTTCCATTGCTTACGATATGTCACCATCCATACTTCATTTGCTACTATCTGCTGTTTAGCTTATGAACAAATCTCCACATCACCTTTGCTTCTTCATCTTCCCCATCTTAGAATTCAGCACTGTGCATGTGTTAATATACTGTCTTGAACTGAATCCTGATACAGTACCAAATCACATTAGAGTCTCATGCAAATTTAAAATCCTAATTATATTACAAACTGACTTTGGAGGTGATGTTAGATTTTTAACAAAAAGCAAACGAGCCTCCAGGGACAGAAATCGCCACTTCACCAGATGATATTACTCCCTGTTTCTAGGGTATAAACAGCAATGTGGCCAAGTTAGGTAGTGTTTGCTGTCTGGGTCCTTGTTTGGTATTTTGCATATTGCTGACCTCCAAGGACATACCCTGACAGTAGGAAAGGTTCGTGGTCAGAGTCAGAAACTTCCATTTGTGGCTTTTCAGTAAGTAAGCCCATGGACATTTGACACTGACATTAGAATACAGAAAACTGAAAACTGCTTATTAGTGGCATATTAGTCTTTTCACATCTGTAACTAATTCAGTTCCCCAACTGTACACATCTGGAACAAACAAACTCTGAACTTATATTCTGTTTCGACCGACATCAATGTATATTGCACATTTCCTAAACTTCATCTGTCCTCTCATATCTGTGTGACTGATTTTCATGATCTACTATTTCTATTTTGAATACTTCAAAATAATTATTCTGCATTTTAAGTCCTTTATATTTTCCCGAAGCCCCATTACATTTGTTAAGTTTGAAGCGCAACCACCTAAAATATGAGAATTATCTGATAAATGCTGTGTTTGTTATGAAAATATCATATCGCCCTACGGGCCTCACACCAGGTCTTCATTTTAAAAATAATTCATTAAAAACATAAGGAAACTGATTTTTTTTGCTAAATCAGCCCACTATGCATGGACTTGTCTGGCTGCGCTCAGTATTGTTGTAGGCTTTGTTCAAACTTTACAGTTTAACGACACAACTCAATTGTCATTTTCACTGGACTCTACCTTTGTGGACTGTCTTCCTGGCCACTAAAAAGTAATAGAAACAATTACAAAAGCTGCAGATGTTCATCTGGTCCACAAAGGTCAACATTGTTAAGAGTGTAAACATTTCACCCAATTGACCTCACATCATCACATTTCAAAAACATATGTCCCACAAGCTCTTGAACTGCAAATCTAAACACATAATGGAAACCTGGTTAAATATTTTTAAGGAGAAAGTGAGGTCTGCAGATGCTGGAGCTCAGAGCTGAAAATGTGTTGCTGGAAAAGCACAGCAGGTCAGGCAGCATTCAAGGAGCAGGAGAATTGAGTTTCGGGCATGAGCCTGAAGAAGGGCTCATGCCCGAAACGTCGATTCTCCTGCTCTTTGGATGCTGCCTGACCTGCTGTGCTTTTCCAGCAACACATTTTCAGCTCTAAATATTTTTAAAACAAATTAATCTCAAGTATTTGCTCTTATCAATACCTTTTGCATGGCAGCTCGCATCTTGCAATTCTATGAATCTCAGAAAGATTGTAATCTACGAAACAGTTGTTTAAAGAAGACTGGTCAAATGTGCCATTTGACTATTCAGTCTCAGAGAAGTGATTAGAAATGAATAGTTGTTATTCACCCCCATTTTACCATCACCAGAAACCAATGCTTCCTCAACCATTTGTTTAGCAACATCCTCTCATTTGGGAGAATATAAGAAAAGATTTGTTTGTATAAATTTCATTCTCATCCTACTTTCTCTGTAATGTTTAAAGATACAGATGACTTCAGTTGATATTACAACTGAGAGATAGATGACTGTCTATGTTCAGGTAATTTTGTATTTGGACTGAGGTTGGCTCTAGAATGGAATATTCAACTGGGGAGTTTTGACTTCTTGGTTTCATTCTTCAATTTTTTTAATGTGTACCAAAATATGCATTGAAAGTAATATCTTTGGACATCCCCTGGACCCTGGAAAAATATAATAGGATCTACATGCCATTCAGTGATGTTTATCCAGTGACAGCATGCTTTTCTGAAAGTATGCCTGTGACTATCCCTACCAAATGATACATGCAACAGCCAAGGGTTTCAATGTTTTCCTACTCTGTTTCTTGATGTTAAGAATCATCCTGCTCATTTTTTTTAATATCTAAAATCACTAACATCCCAGTGGTTACATTTTATCTTCCCGTACCTCACCCCTTATGTTTTGCTAAAATTATATAAGGCACTAGTCAGACAACAGCTGGAATACTGCCAACAGTTTTAGGCCCCATATCAACAGAAAAGATGTACTGGCATTGGAGACAGTCCAAAGAACATTGTCTTGGTTAATACCGGGTATGAAGAGACTGCCTTATGAGGACAGGTAAATGAGGCCTGCACTCATTGGAGTTTAAAAGAATGAGAGTTGATCTTATTGAAACATGCAAGATTCATAGAGTATGTGACAGGGTAGGACCTGATGAAGGACTTTTGCCCGTAATGTCAACTCTCCGACTCCTCAGATGCTGCCTGATCTGCTGTGCTTTTCCCCCACCACATTTTTCGACTCCAGAATCTGCAGTTCTCATTTTCTCCTAGATATGGAAAAGTTATTTCCTCTTGTTGAGGCTAGGACCAGTGGTCATAATCCAACAGTAGGGAGTCACATATTTAAGACAGAGATGAGGAGAAATTTCTACTCTCAGAGAGTAGTAAATCTAGGGAATTGTTAATAGCAGAGGGCTGTTGAGACTTGGGCTTTCAGTATATTCAAGGTTGAGATGGACAGACTTTAATCAGGAACAGTCATGGGAGAAAGAAAGTAGAGTTGAAGATTACCAGATCGGCCCACATCTAATTAAAGCAGATTCAATAGGCTGAATGGCCTACTTTTGTTCCTACAACATACGGTCTTATGGCCATTAGTGATTCTCAATAACCAGAAGGAGTAACGAAATTTGACACAGAGAGGTGGTAACAAAGTTGAAAAAGAAAAATCTGTCCTTGTCTATCATCCAGGCATATACACAGCCCCAAATACAGGTCCATTACAGCCAATTCTTGTGCACCTACAAATCATCCTGGCTGGGATTAAAGTTTGAATCTAGCTCCTTCTTTGCTTGAAGTATTTTTTGTATAAACTCAGTGAGCATAATTTTAATTTCCACCAGCAGCCATAAAAAACATAGAATAGAGAATGGCAGGTAAGCCATGAAATTGTGCGGCTGATTTCTTATTATCCATTTATTACCCAGTAATAAAAATTAAAATTATCCCGATTGAGTCAAAGAGGGAACCCTTCCACTGTTTCAATGAACACACAGCTTCACTTATTGCACAGGCAAGATTAATGATTGCTGTCCATACTCTAGACTCTAGAGAAAGCCAAAACACAAATATGGTCCAATGCAATAATTCAAAACTGACTTTCCCAATCTCTGTGTCAACAGAAAGAGTGCAATAATTTGCATTTATACAGTCCCTCTAACATAGGGGAAAATCCCAATGCACTTCATTAGAGAGTTATCAGACAACTGACACCGAGCCAAAGGAGGAGTTATTTGGAATACGACAAAAAGCTTAGTGAAAATCAATTAGTGAAAATTGATTTTAAGATGAGTCTTAAGAACACAAGAGGTAGAGAAATAGAGAAACTGAGAGCGTAAAGACAGAGCTCATGGCTTAGCATTCAAAAATATGTTGACTAATTGTACGGAAAAGTCAACGGGAGATTCATAATAGACCAGAGTTGAAAGAACGTAGAGGTTTTCAAGAATTGCAGGGCTGGAGAAGGTAGCAGAGAGAAAGGAGGGAGACAAGTAGGTACTGAAACATTAGACTTGTTATTAGAAATCTGAGGGGTTGGTATATAAACAGACAATAGGCATCTTAGAGCACAGTGTCAACGGCTGAACAGTATGCAGTGAAGGACAAGTGCAGTTAAGGTTCATAGAGAAAAGCTGCTTAGAAGAGGAACCCAAGAACAAGGAGTGGCCAATTCAGCCTGTCAAGTCTGGCCTGCCATTCAACACATTGACGCACTTCAGTACCTTTCACTCACCTCATCATTATAATCCTGCAGGTCACTGATAATCAGAAATCTATCAATCTCTAGTTTAAATCTACTAAAGGACTGAATCTTTACAGTGTTCTGTGATAGAGAACTGCAAAGATTCACAATCCCCTGAGTAAAATAATTTTACCATAATTCTTGCTACCATACCTCAGTGATGATTTGGAGGTGCTGGTGTTGGACTGGGGTCGTGTGATGTTTAACTTATACCTCAGTGACATTCCCCTTATTTTTGAATTAATTTTAGACTCCTCACCAAGGAAATCATACTGCCAGTGTCTTCTGCGGCTATCCCTTTACTTATTTTACAGATTTCAATCTTGTTCTTTAAACGCTGCAGAATACAAGCAAGTTTGCCCAATCTCTCTTCATAGGACAATCCCACCATTCAGGGGAGAAGAGCATTGAAATTGTCATGGATTATAGCTTTAGTCACAAATTAGCAGAGACAGGCAATGTTACCAAGATAGAAATAGACAATGTTCATGAAGAAAAGAATTTGGAATTGGAAGCCCAGTCAAATCAAGTACGAATATTGTAATTTGCCAAATTCAGCCTGACACATCAGTTGGATAAAGGTATTCAATCGTTGTTGAGAAAACTCAATTTGCCTCAGAGCCAAAGGACAATGGTTTAATCTTCCCAAAATGCATTTGTAAGAAAGAAAATGCTAATTCAATGAAGGGATTGTAAAAGAATTAGGATTCAGTGTTGTCAGGAGATTGTGGACATTGTCATCATGATTTCCTATGATATTGTCAAGGGCTATGTTATGATTTTCAGGTATTACATTTTGGTTTTTAGGCACTATTTCTTCATTGTCATGAACTGCTTCAGTAAGGTGATGCCATAGTAACAGTATTTGTGTTGATATATGCAACATTTAGACTCAGACAAATTCAGAATTCAAGGGATTCACCAATATCCTCAGTAACTACCGTCCATTAAGTATAAGGCAATACACAAAAATATTCCTAGCTACTACAATTTTTAAATTAGTACAGGATAACACGTAAATTAACACAAATTATACTTTGTCAAAATAATCAACACACACTTCTACACATAAAAAACCTTTGCCCTAAACATATCTTCCATAGACTGGTAAGCTAACAGCTAATGTGTTTCCAATATATGCCCAATATATTGCATCCCAGCTCAAAATCTCAGATTTATATTGAACAACTGACATTGTTTCTTACAGTTGGATCCACTACAATTTTTCCAAGAATGATAGTTTCTGGACTTGCATAGCCTCAAACCAGAGATTCTACATTCATTTGCAAGGAATCCATTACCTCAGTGAATTATTTTTTTCTCTGGATTCCAGTGACCATAGTGACATTGTACACTGTCAACCAACATGGGGGCCAAGTAGGAAGTTTGGTTAGCCAACAGTTTGGTGCGAATAAGAATCAGAGAGCAGAAGATTATGTTCATGAACCAGTTGAAAGGGAATGAGAGAAGCTGTGGAAAGATACATTCTCAGGCAAGAGCGGGCGGGAATAGAGACACAATTAACGAACAAACCTTATATTTAATGGACAGTAATTATTGAGGATCTTGCTGAATCTTTCTTGCTGAGTCTAAATATTGCATATATAGTGATCTTTTAAATAGTTTTTACATTTTAGAAAAACACAATTATTGAAATGACATCAAATTATTTATGATCTGCTCAGTTAATTGACATACCTTTTAAGTTAACATGAAGTATTCCGCAAATATTTTCTGCTATTAAAAACGTTTACATTCAAGGTTTGGATAACACGCAGTTTTGCAATCCTTCATGCGCTCACAATGACTGTAATGAGAGAGAATTTAATTGGGATGTTACATCGTGGTATTCAAATGAGAGCTAAAAATAACATGATGATTAGAATAATTAAAAATGCTATCATGGGCTGATTGTATCAATGATGTCAGTTCTTGCAGAATAAAGTACGCATCACTGTTCAATGCCACTTAGAATTTTTCTTCATTTAAATATTACTTCTGCCAGGACACATTTTTTTTAAACTTTTCAGAGAGGTCTCTAAGTAATCTATCATCTTGCATCACAGAAAGCTAAATGCTGAACAAAATTCAATGAATTTATCTAATAATAACAAAACATCTCAATAATTGCTACTGTTAAAGAAAATGTCAGTGTGAAAACGGTAGGACTTTACAATTGCTGTTGTGGTGTCACATTGTACCCTGGTTGCCATAGAAATCAGGATCCAAAGAGCAAGGACTTGACTGACTTCCATTAGAAACCTTGTATAGGGCAGCATGTTATTATGATTGATTTTTGACCTCCAGGGACCTGCCTATTCTGAAGTGAGCACCATTGCTCTTTTTTTTATGACTGTGCAGTGTTCAGCCAGCATTCCTAACAATGTTTTCTGTGCTTCAGTATGATTCTGCTAAGTACTGTGAAGCTCAGGGATAGCCTTTACCCTATCTTATCATTGCCATCAAATTCTTATCCTATTACTGACAACAGTATTGTAATACTGCCAGAAGATATGAACTCTATCTGGCTGGGTGACAATTCATTCAAATGAAAAAGATTTTATTTCTCAACTCACACCCAGAGTATTAACATCTGCATAATTAAAATGAATGACTCCTTTGGTAGATTCTCAGGGTCAATAGCAACAGACACTCATGAGCAAGATGAATTGCTTTGAAGCAGAACCATAAGACAATAGGAAATAGGAACGGGAGTAGATCATTTGACCCCTCCAGCCTGCTCTTCCATCCATAGATCATGGCTGATCCAACATGCCTCACTTCTACTCTCCTGTCCTTTCCCTGTAACCCTTGATTTCCCTACTGATCAAGAATCAATCTCAGCCCTAAATACACTGACAGACTTCACCCCCACAGCTCTCTGTGACAAGGAGCTCCAAAGACTCTCAACCCTCTTGGAGAAGAAATTTCTCCTCATCACAGTCTTCAGTTGCTGCCCCTTCATCAGAGACTGTGTCCTCTGGTCCTAGAATCTCTTCTCAGCATTTACCCTGTCAAGCGCCTTTAGATTGCTATTTGTTTCAATGAGTTCTTGCATACTCCAGTAAGTAGAGACCCAACCTGCTTAATCTTTGCTCTTTGGACAATCCCTTCATACCAGGAATCATTATAACGAACCATCTCTGAACAGCCGCCAATGAAATGATAACTTTCCTTAAATAAGGGGACCAAAACTGCTCTCAGTGGTTCAGATATGGTATAGTAGCAGCAAGACTTTTCTATTCTTATACTCCAACCTCCTTGAAACCATTTAGTTAACTTCTTTGAATTGCAGAACTGCACTTTGTTGTGGTAGTCTTGACCTCAGCAATGGGTTGAGAAACCTGGAGAAACCTCCCTCAGCTGTTGAGCCACCAATGGGGCTCCCATCTCTTTAAAGAAGAGGCATTGGAAGGCTGGCACCTAGTTCTGTAGTCACTGCCAGAACTGCAACCAGCAGAGAGAGAGAGAGAGAGAGAGAGAGAGACAGTGATGGACTCGACTTGGCAACAAGTTATGTGTCACTAGGACCAGTCAGACAGATACTGGTGAGGGTGCTGGGATGGTTGGTGAGAACAAAGATTAGCATTGCCATTAAGATAACCCCTCTGTAGAGCCCCAGGTTGCCAAATTAGAATCCTCAGTCCCCTCGACTCAAGCCCACAGCACGATTTCCAGTAGTCACTGACTCTCACCATGCCATGGAGGTACCACCCACTAATGCCAAAGAGGTGTAATAGGGTAAGAGTTTCTTAATTGCCCACATTCATGTCAAAATTGGCCTTTGGAAGAAAATTATCCACCACCATTTCCATCACTGTCAAAATGCCACTGGCACTCATTTCCCAACTTCTCCCCTAATTTTTCAGTCCGTCTCCACCCAATCCTGCTCCTAAAATTCTTATAAAATTCGACCTACTTCTTAATCTCAATATCAAACATCAACCGGCAAAGCAGATGATGTTGGTATGCAGAGGGAGCTGGGGTTTGGGGGGTGGGGGAGGAGGTTAAGCTTGAACTCCCACATGGAATTCATTCAAAGATATTTTGACCTGCTTCTGTGAGTTCACCAGTGGACCCTTTAAGACCCTGAGGCTATATTGCACATTATACCCGACCTGAAACCTTTAAGTGGCTTCTCTACAACTGCATTAGATGTTGATGTCCATATAATGTCATATTTATATCTGACACAAGTAAATCTCTTCCTTTCCCCATTTTGAGACCCTCCTAAAAATTGCATAGAGTGAGAAGCATGTGCCTCTTACACCACCGACAGTCAAATACCCACCTCTCACCTACTTGTTTGATGATGTACTCTATCCTGAAGAATTGTGCAAGGCAAAACAACAGCTGTAGCCCTTCAATTAGTTCAGAGGCCAACAGAGTAAATGCTAAGTTACATTTTGCAGAACTTGTCTCTAAAATAACAATAATTATACGTGAAAACATGTACTGTAAGAGAAGATCGTTTAACCCATTTACAAATAAGGTCAATCAAGAAATTTTTGACCTTAACTTTATGACATTTGATTCAATAACAAATTAACCATCTCAGGATGTCAACATGTACTGTTAGTCCAAAAAGGGGCTATTCTTTTACGGATAGTGGTGAAGGCAAATTGCTGGGATTCCACAGGAGGAGAATCAATTGAAATCCTGCATGATCTGTATTTCACCAAGAGAAGTTTGATATTCTAACATCAGCTATCTCTGCCATTGTCTCTATCTAACTGGACATGAAACCTCATACATAATTGTTATTCAAAACTCAGTTACTCATGGCTGACCACCCAGCTCACATACTCTGTAGATTTAAATTCATCCAAAAATTCTGTCTCTTAACTTACACCAAAATCCATTTGCTACTTTCACGTGTGCTCACTGACCTACATTAGTTTACAGTCTGAAGTGCCTCAACTTTAGAATCCTCTTCATTTTTTTCAATTTCTCTGTGTACTACACAATACTTTGAAAGACTAAGTAGAATTAGGCCCCAAACAGACAACAAAACAAGGTAAGAGCAGAGAAGGCAAAAAGCAGCAACAACTGCACTAAATGAAAATGTTGTGGTCCAAAGGGAAAAACATTTTCACCATACATCAGGGAATATCGTGAACACAGTAGAAGAATAGAAAATAGAAGTGGAGACCAGACAGCAAGGACACTGACCTGAGCAGTGGGCATAGGGACTAGTAGAGTCACAGATCAAAGAACAGACCCAGAGTCAAGCAAAACATAGCAATTTATTGGCCACCCCCTGAACTATCGAACCTAATTGCAGGACTATGCCTGATTCAGGACTGAGAGAGTTGGAAAAATTATTTGTGAGGTATAGAATAAACTATAATTAAATTTAAACGCAATTTAAAAATCTAGAATCACAAACTAACCAAACTGTGGTCATATAATCACCGTTGTAAAAATCTGCTTCATGTCCTTGAGGTAAAAAAATCTATCTTCCTTCCCTGGTCTGGCCTACAACTGGCAGCAGAGGCACGGCAATGTGAGTGACTCTTAGTTGCAAAGCCAATCTATTTGGGTGAAGTTAAAGAATGGATAGATTGTAGCTTACATTTTGGGATAATGTCCAGCAGATTTTTTTTCAAAGAACAAAATCAAACACATTAAAAGGTATCGAAGTGGTAATATGACATAAGGATGACATACGTGGAGCCACTAAAAAAGAACATGACATAAGAATTGTCACAATCAAAAAATTGCAGAATTAATATTGAATGAAGTGCAAATCGATACAATCAGGAATAACCTTTCTTGGATCCATATCCAGTTGAGGCAATCCTCAGAAATCCAATACTACGAGAGCATTTCCACCACAAAGGAGCATCACAGAACTTCAACTATACCTTGGGATGGTGAGTTAAGCAGGAATGGGTCTTGCCAACATGCTGAGTTGTTAAAACAGCCACTACGCCAGGGTCAACATGGTGTTGAAACTTAAATTAGCAAAAAGCTTTCAACAAATTTAAATAATTCCTAAGCTCATCAGAAATTTCAGCACACTATAATCCACATTATAATATGCAGCATTATTATAATGCATCTTCAGCAAAATTTGGGTAGTACTCTTCCAGATGTAGAAAGATTGAAAGCATAGAGCAATCTAATGTGCTTCTAGATCACTTACTCACATGGAACAATAATATGCCATGATTGAAAAAAAAGGTTGCACAGCAATTTTAGTGCGTAAAACAAAACATCAGATTATATAATGAGCTGACTGGTGGTCTAACAGAGAAGCACCAAAACCAACTGAAAACTATTGGTCATACGTTTGAACACAAAAGAAAGAGTTAGATGCTGCTCAGAATTCAATACATCAAGGTTAGTGAGGTATGTCTCAACTCATGAATATGGCAGGGGAACCATCAAATGGTGACAGATATCTGGTCGCCAATGCCATTCGGTGCACCAGAAAAAGTAGATCTGGATTCTATTGAAGTGCTTGAAGCCCACACACCAGAATTCACAAAACATTTACCAGCTACAGAACGGATGCTGCAGTTAATTTGGGAAGCAGAATAAAGAGGTGAACTGTATACCCTGTAGGACAAACAGGTGAGAAGCAATGAATCAGGTTCCCTCTTTTCAACTCCCTGGTTGGCCCCTGCAAAGACCTGCATTCTTTTTAGCGTGAGTCTATTCCATCCTCCAATTACAAGGTGGTTACTTAATTGTGTTAATAATGAGACAAATTCAAAGTTTTCTTGAATGACGGATAGAGCATTTTGTTTCCTGCTAACCTCAAGAAACATTGTACAAACATATGCTTCTGCAGGGAAAAAGTTAAAAAGAGATGGTGCCCAACAGAGGAGGAAAATGAAAGGAAGTTACAATTTAAAGTTCTTATGGTGTCCTTTAACCAGACACAGAAGCTACTTAATTGGTGTCTTGGGCCTTCAGCAGAAGAAAATCTAAAAGTTATCTTTTGAGTTCTCAGTCCTCTGAGGTCTGCCTTCAGTCAGTAACTTCAATGGGTATTTTGTCCTGTTGAGAGGCAGAAAGAGTCCCTCCGGTTTCAGTTCTGTTGCCACCAATCCATGTAGTTCCTTGAAATGCAAGCTTGTTTTCTGCACTCAGTTTTAGAGACAAGATTTTGTTCTCTCTTGAGTTTATTAAAATGTATGTTCCATGTCCAATATGTGAAAATTCCCATAAAAGTATAAACCAAAACTGAAGATGAGGCCATTTCACACATGACTGCATTTTTCAGTTTTTGTGCCTTTTGAGAAAATGTTAATTTTAGTTCAGTCTGGTTTTATTTATTCCATGTTGGTTTCATAAAGCTTGGCAAACCAGTGTGGGTGGATGCTGAATGTTATCATGTTAAGCTAGTATTTCTGTCCTGAAATCTCAGTCCATGAAACTCAGGTCTTTGGGGGTGGCACGGCAGCTCATTGGTTAGCACTGCTGCCTCACAGCACCAGAGACCCAGGTTCAATTCCAGCCTCAGGCAACTGTGTGGAGTTTGCACATTCTTCCCGTGTCTGTGTGGGTTTCTCCAGATGGTCCAGTTTCCTCCCACAGTCCAAAGATGTGCAAGTCAGGTGAATTGGCCATGCTAAACTGCATTAGTCAGAGGGAAATGGGTCTGGGTGGGTTACTCTTCGGAGGGTCGGTGTGGACTTATTGGGCCAAAGGGCCAGTTTCCACACTGTCCCAAATCTAATCTAATCTAAAAAAAAATCAAATGATGACATTTAGAATTAATAGTCTCTATTTCAGTACAATCTTGACACCCATTCAAAGAAATACCGTCTGCAAGAATGGTCAGACTGTACATATAGAAATTCCATACTTCGCCATGCCCTTGAGCAGCATAGTCATCTCATTGCTAGACTTCAATGAGAGATTACTAATAAAATAAATCTTTTTAAGAATTCAAATTCTTCAGCAAATTCATTAGGGTCATTTGGGCACTGTAGAGTGTTATGTAATTACACAGCAGGCAATATGGTGGCCAAAAATTGCCAATTCATTACAAGAAATAATCCAGAATTGTATTTCATGTGTGGTGAACAGATAAGAGAAGATTGAAGTGTTGTTGCCATCATCTCCTCCACCAATGTTATGGGAGCGTTTGGAGATGGATTTATTCAAGTTCAAAGGTAAAAAAAAATTATCATAGACAACTACTTAAGGTGGTTTGAGATCACATTTCTACACAAAATCCCCACAAGCACCAATAGAATCAGTCAAGGGAAAGTTTGGACATTGTCGTATCAAGCAATGGTCAGCAGTTTGCAAATGAGGAATTCAAGCGACTTGCACCAGGAATGAGCTTTTATCATGTAAATATTCATTACCCTATCCTTAAGTGAATAAAAAAGCAAAGTGGGAAATTTGTACATTCAAGACATTGTTGAAGGGAAAAAAAAAGCTTTTTATCTTGCAGTATTAAGCTACAGATCATCTTCGGCCACATAATGAACTATCACTGTCAGAGGTATTGATAGGTAGGAGATTGAAAATCCAAATGTCACCCTCATCCCAGAAGCTACTGCCTAATATGACCAAGAATGACCACAATACAGTGAAACCATTCAGACAAGAGCAAAGGGACAACCAGCCTAGAACTTTTAATAAATGATGCAGAACATGACAGCTCCCAGAGCTACAGGCCAGTGAGAGAGTTCAGTGAGTCTGCATCTAAGGTCACCCACTGTTTTGCTTTACTGTCATTAAATTATTAGGATCAAAATTTCATTGTCACAATGATGAGTCCAAGTCCTAATACAATGGGTTGGAGACACTAGTGTTGGACTGGGGTGCACAACACCAGGTTATGGTCCAACAGTTTTATTTGGAAGCACTAGCTTTCGGAGCACTGCTTCTTTATCAGGTGATTGTGGAGAATAAGATTGTAAGACACAGAATTTATAGCAAAAAATTTACAGTGTGATGTAACTGAAAACTGTAAACTTTTGCTCTAAATTCTGTTTCTTACAATCTTATTCTCCACAACCACCTGATGAAGGAGCAGCACTCCGAAAGCTAATTCAATGAGCGTTTTAAACCCTTACTTCCAAAATGTGTTTTTTAAAAGAACAAAATAATTTCAGGCATAAAGAACTGACTGAGTGAGATATTTAAAGATGTCAAAGAAATTTCATACAGACTGGACTGAGAGCTCTAATGATGTCAGAGATAATGAGGGGTGGATAATTCTCTGTTTAACAGCAAGCCACGCCCTGCAGATTAGGTCACACACTGTAAACACTACTGATGCTTTGTCCTTTGAAAACCAGGCAAGGACAAGCCTTAAAAAGTCTGAAACAAGAACAGAAATTGCTGGAAAATCTCAGCAAGTCTGGCAGCGTCTGTGAAGAGAAATCAGAGTTGACATTATGGCTCCAGTATCCCTTTTGCAGAACTCTGACTTAAAAAGTCAGTTTCCATTCTACTGAAATGTCCTGGTAGGATGTGAATTCTCAAGTGTACCAGCCTGGATATGAACATTAGTGAACTTTGAGAATCACTGTGAAAGGACTATGCCCTTGTAGCTCCTATGTTGCAGGAAAAAATGTTCTCTCACTCTGAGGCTAGAAGTCAGATAGCTGGATAAAATGGAATTAGGACAACCTGAAATCTTACTCATCCCAAACACAGGAATTCAATCACAATCAAAAGGAGTCAGTCATACGGAAACTCGATCCATCTGCAAATCTAAGGATCGTGAAAATAACTACTGGATTATCAACATTAACACTATTGGTAACATCCACTTAAAGAAATTGGCTGAATTCCAGCAGCGCTACCTTTCTAGGCTAAATAGATATAGACGAGTAAAAAGTGAGGTCTGCAGATGCTGGAGATCAGAGCTGAAAATGTGTTGCTGGTTAAAGCACAGCAGATCAGGCAGCATCCAAGGAACAGGAAATTCGATGTTTCGGGCCAGAATTCGAATTTCCTGTTCCTTGGATGCTGTCTGACCTGCTGTGCTTTAACCAGCAACACATTTTCAGCTCTAAATAGATATAGACACCAAACACAAAAGAAAACACACTGTTCCTTTAAATCACAGATTAAGTACAAGACTTTGACCAAATTCTGGTCATCTGATTTAATTTCCTAATGCATTCCCCCAGCAAACTCTATGAGATTCTGACCTGTTGAAGCATATTGGGATTTATTTCGTGACGTCAAAGGTGCTATAAATGCTCATTAACATTGTAGTTTGTTGTTGATCCTGGAAGGAACGAAGTTAATTTCCATAGCCCCGTACTGTGAATCCTTACTGTTTTGCATATGTCTAGGAGGATACACTTCCTCATTCCTGGTCATTAAATAGACTTGAAAATATCTACAGCTTTAATAAGCATGTTGTTTCAAATATCAGTAGTATTTATGAAAAGGATACTCAAAATAAAGTTTATCAACTTCTCAAGGGCTAAGAGCTAATGCACTGATACCAGAATATCACATTTTTAACATAACTTATTGCTCTTCATAATGGATGCAGCCCAAAGATTCCAGGGATGGGTATTGTTGCTTAATGTTGTCAAAGGAGAGAAGACAACTTCACCACATTTAGTTTGTCAACTTAAAATTCCCTTGAACAATTTTGCCTCAGCCAAATTTAATTTAGTGGATTTAATGAATGCATTCATTTCTAGAACTGTTTGAATTGTCCTTCAGGTGATTGACAAGAAGCCCATCACATCCCCAAGGTATGTTTTATGATGTGAAAGTGCAACCAGTGAAAAGTACTCAGATGCTGGAGTTTGTGTCACAAATTGCTGCAGATGTATTCAAAATTGACAGCATAATTATACTGTCTACAGTACACAAGCCCTGTTTTCTGGGTAAGTGCATTCTGAGCTATTTTGTATGCAGAAAGCCGAGCAGGCAAGAAATGAAACCTGAACCTAAAACACTTCTATAAATTTCTGCCTGGGCTATCTTGAAGGTTTGAAAGTGTTATTCTGTTTTGGAGCAGATGGGGAAAGCATTTCTCTCTGCTGTAGAATCAGAACTCAAAATGCATTTGCCCCCCTATTAAATCTCAGAGTTTTCTTCTTCTTCTTCCTCCAAATCACTCGGTAGTTCCTCAGCTGAGTTCCAAGGCGACCAGTCTTGCTGCCCTTCACAAACCCGCAATCTACATCTCGACCTGTGAAGTGTTCACAGCTCACCGGGACAAAACTAATGATGCAGCTAGACTCCAGAAAAATGCAAGTCATATCCGAGGTTAGGTGCCATTTTTTACATTCCAAACTTTAGCATGAGTGGTGGAGCTACGTTAATGATTGAATTAAGGATGCACCTCAGAGGCACAGCAAGTATTTCAAAAGAAATTCAGGTTTAGCAATGTTTGATATAAAATTGAGCAAAGGTGGCTTCAAAAGATAATGGTAGGGCCTCAGGGAGTGTTATAGAACAGAGAGGCTCAGGGGTTCAGGGACATAAAATTTGTGTCAGAAGATAGATAAGAAGGTGTTTAGCATCCATCATTTCATTACTCAAACCTTTAAGTACAGGAGTTGGGACGTCATGTTGATGTCCCACAGAACCTTGGTGAGGCCACTTCAGAGTACTGTGTGCAGTTCTGGTCGCCCTCTTATAGGAAGGATATTCTTAAGCTGTAGAGGGTTCAGAAAAGACTTAACAGGAATGGCGGGTTCGAGTGGTAAAAAATAAGCTGGATGGATTGGGACATTTTCCATTGGAGCATAGGAGGTTGAGGAGTGATCTAACAGAGGTTTATAAAATCATGAGAGCATAGATAAAGGTGAATAGCAAAGATCTTTTCCCTAAGTTGGGCGAGTTCAAAACTAGGTGAGAGGAGAAAGATTTAAAAGAGAGGATGGTTCAAGTGTGGAATGAATTGCCAAAGGAAGTGATGGATGTGGCTACAGTTGCAATGTTTAAAAGACAATTGAATAAGTTCATGAGTAGGAAAGATTTGGAGGGATATGGACCAAATGCAGGCAGGTGGGACTGGGTTAGTTTGGGAACATGATCAGTGTGAATTAGTTGAACCGAGGGCCTGTTTCCATATTTAATACTATTTGACTTTATGCCTCTATGATCCTTAGCCATAGCTTGCCACAAAAGCTTTTCAGGAAATTCCAGGCTAATATGTCCAACTGGAGTTTTTTTTAAGGGATGAGACAAAATGCCTGTTTCTGGAGAGTTGCCAGAGGCTGCGTGACACATGTCCAGAATAATAAACAGGCTTTATAGCTCTCCCTTTTGTCTAGAAAAAGAGCATTTTAAAATGTAGTATATTTAGACAAAAATAAATGGTTTTCTGTTTTATATAATTCTGAAGATCTAAATCTTTCTCAGAGCAGTGTGACAATGATGGTTAATTCATTTATCTAGAATATTTTGAAGTTACTTCCCTTCCCTCCTGCAGTGGCTGATACCTGCTTTCTATATAGTTTCTGAAAACGAGGGTGTGTCTCTGCTATAGCACTTTATAGCTATTACTGTCATCAGGGAGACTCAACTGTGCTTCTCAGCAAGCAGACTATCTGAAGTGGAAACTTCAATTGGTTTCAATATTTCTTCTTCAAACTCCTGAGTGCCTCAGAGTGACATAATGACAGTATTCCGATAAGAGTAAACCTATTTCCTGGGAACATCGGTTCTAATCACACCACCGTTGCTGTTGTAATTTAAAATCAGTTTAAAAATCTGAAACTAGTCTCGGTAATGGTGATCATAAGACCAATTTTGATCATCATAAAAACTCATCTGGTTCCCTTTGGGAAGGAAGTCTGGGCAGTTAGGAACAAGAGTAGGCATTCAGCCCCTTGAGCTTGTTCAATCATTCAATGAGATCATGAATGATCTGTGCCCTAATTCCATCTACTTGCCTTTGGCCCATATCCCTTAATACCTTTGCTTTACAAAAATGTATCCATCTGAGATTTAGAATTAACAAATGATCTGGCATCAACTGCCATTTTTGGCATAAACCATCATTTGTGTACAGAGGTGCTTCCTAACATCTGTCAGGAACACAGTCTGGCCCTAATGTTTAGTTCCAGAATTTTCAAACAGGGAAATTTTTTATCTACTCTGTCTTTTTCTGCTAATAAAGAAAACAAAAACAAAAGAACTGCAGTTACTGGAAACCTGAAACAAAAATAGAAAATGCTACAAAAACTCAGCAGCTCTGGCAACATCTGTGGAGAGAAAGTTAAAAATCACACAACACCAGGTTATAGTCCAACAGGTTTAATTGGAAGCACACTAGCTTTCAGAGCGAAAGTGGAGAGAAAGGAGAGTCAACATTATAGGCCCAGTGACCTTCCTTCTGAAGAAGTTCTAATTTTATTTTCCTGTTACTTACTTGAAGACTTTGATCAGATCATCTCTTCATCTGCTAAATTCTCATGAAAATTAGCCTAATTTGTATAATGTCTCCTCCTAACTTAGCCCTAGAGTCCAGGTACCATTCATGTACATTTATGCTGTACTCCCCTCCAAGGCCAATATATCCTTCCTCGGGTGTGAAGTCCAAATCTGCTCTCAGTACTCCATGTGGTTCATAGCCAGGGTTTTATATAAGTGCAGCACAACTTCAGTGCTCGCGTACCCTAGCTCACTGAATGCAAAAGCCAGCATTCCATCAGCCTTCTTGATCATTTTCTGCACCTCTCTGTTGAACTGTAAAGATCTATGCACCTGAATGCCAAGTGTCTTTAGACATTCACTGGATTTAACTTCATACTTCAAATAGGTACCCTGATCTGCCCTTTCATAGGCCAAAATAGATAACCACACACTTGCTTACATTGAACTCCTTTTAGCATGAACTGCCCTCTGAAAAAGTCTCACAAGCCAAACAGTTCAAGAAAAATCAGGGATGATAAAATTCAGCCCATAGGACCATAAAATCACAGAGCTATACAACATGGAAACATACCCTTTGGTCTAACTCTTACATGCCAAACAGATATCCTACATTAATCCAGTCTGACTTTCCGGCATTTGGGCCATATACCTCTAAACCCTTCCTATTCATAAACCCATCCAGATGCCTGTAAATATTGCAATATAACCATCCTTCATCACTTCCTCTGGTAGCTCATTCCATACACGCGTGAAAGATTTGTGCTTTAGCTCCATTTAAAAGCTTTCCCCTCTCACCTTAAACTTATACCCTCTGGTTTTGGACTTTCCCCACCCGAGGAAAAAGACCTTGGCTATGCCCCTCAAGATTTTATAAATCTCTATCCAGGTCACCCCTCAGCCTCTGACATTCTAGAGGAAATGATCCAAGCTAATCAGCCTCTCCCTGCAGCTCGAACCCTTTGTAACACTTTTCTGAACCCTTTCAAGTTTCACAATATCCTTTCTAGAGCAGAGCAGAGTAGCACTCAAATGTAAAAATTGACTTACACTGCATCTATTTTAAAAACTAAGTTGATCAGTAAAGCATGCAGTATGGTGGTCAAGCATGTGCTTATCCCACACAGATAGGATTCTATTTATTACATAGATTAAAAAAAAGGATAGGAACAGGTGCCTTTTTACATTGCCTTTCATGAAAACCAAACATCTTTAAAATGTTTTACAGTCATTAAGTACTTTTTGAAGTAAAGTTGCTGTTGGTAATGAAGGAAACACCAATTTGTACACAACTTTCACTCAGAAAGCCCCCAAACTGACTGATGAGAAAATACAGGCCAGGTAATCAGGTGTCACTCTCCATTCAAATGGTGCCATGCAATCTTTTACAGTTACATGAGAGGGCAGGCAAGGCCTCAGCTTAAGATCTCAATCGCCAAGTACTGCACCGGCTCACGTCAACCTTGATTTTTAAGTTCAAGAGTGGGACTTGAACCTAATTATAATCTCGGGCCTTAGAGGCAAGCTGAACCATGGCTAAGACATAAAGACTTTTGTCTAGAACAGGTGTACAGCCCTTTGCATGTATAAATTAGAAGCCTACTGTCTTTTAAGATAATCTTTTGCAGAATCGGTCTCCCCTGAATATAGTTGTCACTTGTTGCAGTGAGGACAATGTGGTTTATACCCTAACCAGTGGTCCTTAAACAGACAGTTGAGGCCCACAGCAAAACCACAAAAGTATCTGGCAAGACTTTTTGCCGTTGGGACCGAAGATGCAGCTGTCCCAGAACTTGAGCCAAAATACCGTGCCGATTTGCTGGCAAGCTGTCCATTCTCATGTAAATGAGGCCAAGGTCCAATTTCTGGTGCGTCTTGAATCTCCCCAGTTTGACACTAGAAGGAACCAAAATTAAGGCTCCAAATCTTTCAGCAGGTGCTACTACACTGAATCTAAAAATGGGAAAAATCGACTGTTTTGTGACACCTTCCTACTCCAGGTGTTTTCTAACCAACCTATTCAGAGATGTTATCACACACCTCTGGGGCAAGTGGGATTTAAACCCAGTCCTCTTGGTCTCGAGATGGGGACACTACTAATGCACTTCAAGAGCACCCGTACCTTCTATCCATAGGCATTGAACAGGTTGAGACAGCTGTCCCAGTTGACAGTGAGCTACACTGACAATCATCGACAAATTCCATGACAAAACAAAGTAGAAGGTCCATTTGCATTGAAGACTTTAATACAGGAAAACTAACTTTTTTAAAATCTCACATATGTATTGTTTTTATTTTAGTACACACGCGCAGACGTTTGTCTGTAGTTTATCGACAGTGCTTCACTTTTTAAAATCAGATTACATGATGTTGAATCTGAAGAGCTACAGTGCTATGTTTTAACAGTGCTCTTTCTCTGACACACAATGGTCACCCAACTGTATAATATAATTCTGCTTTGGGGGAAAAGAACACACTACATCTCAGATTGGCCATTAATCCCTAAATTCAATAAAACACAGTGGTATGAATCAAATTCCCAACTCAGCTTCAACAGTTTCCTGAACAATAAACCATTCGCAAGTCAAAGCTCATAACTCACAGCACAGTTATGTGGTCGAACATCATTCATTTGGTTCCATTTCTTGATAAATTATACCAAGCTCCAACATGCATTCTCAATAAAGGCTACGACATAAAAGAACCTTTAGACGCAGCAAGGGCCTTCAAAGGGCAACAAGCAATTTTTCCCTGGACCAAACTTCAACTGTCTGCATTTTGCCCTCCTGTCCCATTACTGTCTGTTGTCAGGGAACAAATTTGTGTCTCAAATCCACATGCAGGGTGGGGGCCAGTAGGTGAACTTTACCCTCTGGGTTGAAAGTCAACAGAGGGTAAGGGCCAGGGATCCAGGGCACGCCACAAGAGCCCAGTCGATTTGAAATGCCAGGCCTCATTGAAGTGCATCATGGAATCCCCCTCTGGAGTGGGTGGCCAAAGACAAATATTGAAAAGGATCAGCTTGCATGACACATGCTGTGCTCATTTGCAATTCTGAGGAAGAGTCACTTGATCCAAAACATTAACTGTGTTTTCTCTCCACAAATGCTATCAGACCTGCTGGGTTTTTCCAGCAATTCGTATTTTTTGTTTCTGATTTACAACATCTGCAGTTCTTTCATTTATTTTTTCACAAAATGTGGCCTGGTGGCTGCAATTCTCATCATATAGCAACACTGGTACTGACCTGCAACTATATAGCCCCTTTACTGTAGCAGCACAATGCCAAATACTTCACAGGAAACATTATCAACCCAAATTTGACACTGAGTCACTAAAGAAAATATTGGGACAGATAATCAAAGTTTGATCAAAGAGGTGTGCTTGAAGGAAGAACATAAAAGATGAGGGAGAGAGATAGAGTCTGAGAGATTTAAGTTTCTGAGTTTAGGGCCTAAGCTATGCCACCAACGATGCAATAATAAAAGTCAGAATTAAGCAAGAGACCCAATTTGGGGGATCAGAGAGGCTGAATAGGGTTAAAGGTCAGAGGTAGGTGAGGTCTATATGCTTACTTCAGACAGGCAGTTTGCTATTCCATTTTCATCTGAACATTGCATCTGAATGGCATTGGGTGCACATGGGGTGACCAAGGTGCTCCATGATACCCCACCACCCAACTCCCAATCCCTGCAAACAAACCTCTGACTAACCTGGACAATAAATGAAGGGTTGCAACCTGAAATTCTACATCTGGGGAAGTGGGTTTTACACAATCGTTTAGACAAGTGTCTGCAGCATTATTTTCCATGTGATGCCGCATTAAAATTATACTTCTCCTCTCTTTAGCTTGGCATGAAGCCAATACAGTCGAAACCATCCAGGAATTAATTCTGAGTGCACAACTTACTCTCTTTGCTTGAGCAGAATGAACAACAAAATAGAATATCAAATTTAATGGGGATAGCGTTTTTTATTTAAATTAACATGAAATAGAACACAACCAATATAAAACTCCCAATTGTGTTCAATCAAGTTTAAAGTCAATTTCAAAGTTAATTATTTTGTATCTCCCTAAAACAATTAAACTGGCCTTTTTTTTAAGAAAACAAAATAGCATTAAAAACATTTCCTAGTGAAAACAGAAAGCATTCGTTTTAAATGATTCAGGATTACCAGCAACAAGAACTATTCTTGACTGATAGTATGTAATGTTGTGGTATAATTCTCCTCATTGACCTATTCCAAACCTTTCAAGCATGATTTATGGGAGTACCTCATAAACAATGTGTAGCATTTACTGCCAGCAGTGTATTCAGCTTGTATCATGTTTAGAGCAACTTTCCAAGGTTGCCTTTTTCTTGTACAGGAAGGAACCCTTTTTAATGCACAGTAATTAACGATTACATGAAACTGTCACAAGTCCAAGTTGGGAATTTATATTAGAAGATGCGACAATAGATAAGCAATGGCAAAAAAGTACTTTTGAATTTATCTTCATTGCAGATAATACAAAAATCACGTTGAAAATTGTGGGCAACAGATGATCTGATGTCATGGAGGAATTTTAATTTGGTAAAGCTCAATTGTGTTGGTTTATTTCATACAATTTTTCAAAATAATTATAACCCATACAAAAATGACAGAATTTTAAGCGCAAATTAAATTCGATGCAGATGAAGTTTTTACTTTCGTTTAAAAAAGTCACAATATTGCCTGCAGATTTTGTGCACAGAATGGAAACTAAAAGGAGAAAATTGCTGCCGAACATTAGTGCATTTTTGGGTAAAATTTGTATTAATTGCTAATTGCATTCAGGGCAGAACTTCTATCATGATGTTTTGAGGTAGGGCCATTCAATTGATACCCTGCCTGTCTATTCAGATGGCTGTTACAGAGCTCATGGCATTCTTTAAAGAGTATTAGGACATTGTCTTGCATTGGTCAACATTTTTGTACCAAACAACAGCATTAAGCCAGATTGACTGGTCAGATTGGTGTGCTGAAATGTGATGAAATAATATTACAACTATTTCAACTGAATTCCAAACTGAGCAAAGACCTGCTGCAGGAAGGATGTGATCTTTGTTCAAGCATGAACATACATTGCTGGGTAACATTGAGGGCTACCAATAAAATTTCAAGGAGGCTTTCCCAAGGCTTTCCCATTAACCCATGCCAAGAAGCTGAATCTAACTTTAGTAATTTTTCACCGTTTACTTTTCAATGCAACACAGAATTATTACAGCACAGAAGGAGAAACTCCAGCCCATCTTGTTTGCATTGACCTCCTGAATGAGTACTTCACTTAATGACATTCTCCTGCTCTCTCTCCTTAACTCTGCACATTATTCCATATTTAATTGCCTTTTGAATGCCTTCATCGAATTTGCCTTCACCACAATCTGAGGCAATGCATTCTACACCCCATAAGCTCTTGCTGATTGAGAAAGCTTTCCTTGACATCACTTTTGTTTCTTTTGGCAATTTCTTTACATTTGTGCCTCCTTGTTCTTGATCCTTTTATGAGTAGAATCAGATTCTCTCTCTATCTAGTCTCCTCATGATTTGGAATACCGAGAGTCATAGAGTCATAGAGACGTACAGCATGGAAACAGACCCTTCGGTCCAAGCCGTCCATGCCGACCAGATATCCTGAAATCTTCCCAATCTTCTCCTCTGCAAGGAAAACAGTCCCAGCCTCTCCAATCCATCTTCATAATTAAAGTGCCATTTCTCTCAAAGCTAGGGTGGCACGGTGACTCAGTGGTTAACAGTGCTGCCTCACAATGCCAGAGACCCGAGTTCAATTCCAACCTCGCGTAACTGTGTAGAGTTTGCATATTCTCCCCCTATCTGCCTGGGTTTCCTCCCACAATTCAAAGATATGTAGGTTAGGTGGATTGGCCATGCTAAATTGCCCGTAGTGTTAGGTGCGTTAGTCAGGGCTATATGTAGGGGAGTGGGTCTGGGTGGGTTACTCTTTGGAGGTTGTTGGGTCGAAGGGCCTGTTTCCATACTGTAGGGAAACTAATCTAATCTAAAACATTTTTGCACCCTCTCAAGCGATTTCACATCCATCCAAACCTACACACCCAGAATTGCCTGTATCACTGAGTTCATCAATACTATAATAAATTCTGAGAGATATCACAGATAATTTCCATAGTATGATCATCCACTTGCATCTCAAAATTGGCATCAAAGGGATTTTCTTTTAAAAGGTGCAACTAGTTGAAGTGTCGACGTGACATTTGATTTCCATCTGTTCTGATTTTCAAATGACCTTCAAGTTAAGCAGCCACAGTTCAGGACTGAAATAGAAACCTCATTAATAAATAAGGTGTAAAAGTTGCCATTGTCCCACTCTGAGAGAGTTGGTGGTTCAAGTTGCAGGTCACCACGCCTCAGGTGAGGAAGGAGACTGAGAAGGAAGGTCCTTCATGGTAACTCCAGCCAGTGCAGGACCTGAACCTGTGCTGTTGATGTTATTCTGCATTAATAACTGAACTGTCCAGGTAACTAAGCAAACTATCCCCTCAGATGAAATAACATACTTTGTGCTTCTGCCCGTAATTCCACAAGTAGTTCACGTCCCTGCATATTAACGATGCAGAGTACAAACCCACTGTTTGTGTGTCCATTTCCAGAAAGATTCTGAAGGATCTCAAATGAGAAGCAGTGATATAGTGACATTGGTAATCCAGAACTCAAGACTAATATTCTGAGGATAACGATTGAAGAACACCATGACAGAAGGTGAAATTTGCACCCAATAAAAAGCTGAAACCCAAAAAAAAGTGAGCCTGATGGCAACTATGTAATCACTTTTGTAAAAACCCATCTGGTTCACTAATGATCTTTCACAAAGGAGATGCTCACGTGGCCTTCCCTATATGACACTCCAACCCCAGACCACTGAACTGCCCCTGGGCAATTAAAGTTGGGCAATAAATGCTGGTCTAACCAGCAATCACATCCCATGAATGATTAAAAAAATACTCACAGGTAAACCTGTAAAATATGCTTGGAGCTACTATGCTGAAAAACCTTTTGTTATTCTGTTAGCTGGAAAATCTCAAAATGCTTCTAATTACTGCAGAACGTTCTGAACACTCTCCAGGGCCTTCTGGCATTCTGCTTGTATTTTTACTGCATCCTTTTTGTGAATTACACTCTGAAAAACCCAAAGGAAGGAACTAACACACTTCTGGCTGGAGGGCAACCAGAACAAGAGAAACAGACTAGTAGGAATTCTAAACTTTCTGAAAGAATTTATTAGTTGATGTAAAGAACTCATGTCCATCATTCTCCAAGAAATAATGCATAAATGGTTTCACTTTAAGATTGCCTGAAAGTGACATCAAGTTGGCACAACACATCTCTCTGCTATTCCTCTGCTCATCTTACGTCTCAGAAGAAAACATGGACTGCTCCAGTGGAGACAACAAGAGTGAGAGGTACTGCAGCAACAACAGCAGCATTTAGAAGAGTTAGAGCAGCCTGCTCAAGGGTGCTCACAAAGTTGGCCCAAAACCATGTCATCAGGCTTGATGCAGTTACCTGCACGTGATCAGCATCAACAATGTCTCAGGATGACCCAGGGAGCTGTCTCCTCTGTCTGCCAGCTGCTGGACTAGATGGTCATCCCCATGGTCTAGGCTTTGACAGTGACAGTGACCCTCAGTTTCGATACCAGTGGGTCATTTCAGTGAGCCTTGGGACCACTGCAGAATCTATCAGGCATCCATTCAACAACATTTCCAGGTCAGTTATCATTGTGCAGGCAAGATGCCAGCTGAAGGGGCAAGGATCTGCACTGCCCCAACAATAAAGCAGCATGATTTCTGGGAAATCTGTTTAGCAGAAGTCATTATCTACTCACAATGTTTGGTATCATTCTGGTGAAATTAGCCGATTTGAATAGGTCAGCATTCACCAGTTTAAACATAGAGTCATAGAGATGTACAGCACAGAAACAGACCCTTCGGTCCAAACCGCCCTTGCCAACCAGATATCCTAACCCAATCTAGTCCCACCTGCCAGCACCCAACCCATATCCCTCCAAACCCATCCTATTCTTATACCCATCCAGATGCCTTTTAAATGCTGCAATTGTACAAACCTCCACTACTTCCTCTGGCAACTCGTTCCATGCACGTACCATCTTCTGCGTGAAAACGTTCCCCGTTAGGTCTTTTTTATATCATTCCCATCTCACCCTAAACCTATGCCCTCTAATTCTGGACTCCCCCACCCCTGGGAAATGACTTTGCCTACTTATCTTATCCATGCCCCTCATGATTTTATAAACCTCTATAAGGTCACCCCTCAGCCTCCGAAACTCTAGATAAAGCAGCCCCAGCCTATTCAACCTCTCCTTACAGTTCAAATTCTCCAACCCTGGCAACATCCATTTAAATCTTTTCTGAACCCTTTCAAGTTTTACAACATCTTTCCGATAGGAGGGAGACCAGAATTGCATGCAATATTCCAAAAGTGGCCTAACCAATGTCCTGTACAGCCACAACATGACCTCCTAACTCCTGTACTCAATACTCTGACCAATAAAGGAAAGCATTCCAAATGCCTTCTTCATTTTCCTATCTACTTGCGACTCTACTTTCAAGGATCTATGAACCTGCACTCCAAGGTCTCTTTGCTCCACACCCCCCAGGACCTTACCATTGAGTGTATGAATCCTGCTAAGAGTTGCTTTCCCAAAATGCAGCATCTCACATTTATCTAAATTAAACTCCACCTGCCTCTTCTCAGCCCTCCTTCTACCACTTATGGACTGTAACAGCATTGCGCACCACCCTCAAAATGCATCCCAGCAATCCGCTCCAAATTTCCAACACATTCCAAAACCACAAACTCAAATGATCTGGAAGGACAAGAGCAGCAGATGCAGGAGAACACCAGTCTCTGAAAGCTCCCTTCCAAGCCACACACCATCCTCTCTTGGAATTATATTTCTCCTTCATTCACCATCACTGACTGCATTGGCATCTTCTACCTCCCAGCTTAACAACAACTATGAGAGTCTGAACTCAATATGAACAGCAGTGACACCACTTTCTGAAGGGCTGTTGGAAATGAACAAGGCAACTCTGTCAGTAATACCCGAATCAGTGAATGAGTAAGATAAGAAATATTCTAAGCCTGACTGCCTGTAAGTAATATCACAACAATATTACCCACCTATTATAAATATTAGACAGGCTGAAACATAAATAAAGCTACAACCTTATTACTCATTGCCAACCACAATTCCACATTTATTTGAATGTCGCTTTTCTTTCCAAGTTAAATTATTATATTCAAAAGGCATCAAGAAAATAATAGGTGTCAGCATTGGTTCAATGGTAACACTCACTGCTATGTCAAAAGGTTTAAAATTTCAATATTATTATATATACTTAAACACGAAATCTAGAGCGGCACTCTAGTACTGGATGAAAGGAGTGCTACACTGATAGAAGAGCTATCCTTTTAATTGGCCATTTAACCCAGTGTCCACTCACAGGTGGAAGCCAAAGATCCCATGAAATTCTTTTGTGTAAAAGCAAGGGAATTTTGCCCACTATCCTGGCCACTATTTGTTCTTCAGGTAACATTCCATTATCTGGAACATTGCCAAGTAAAAATTAGCCAATGTGCTTCCTGCATTAAATCATCACTATTCTCTGTAAGTAATGAATTGGCTGTAGAATGCTTGTAGAAATCCTTACATTGTGAAAGATGCAATACAAACACAAGTCGTTCTTTAAAGTTGATTTGGTATGATGAGAATCTGTGGAGTTTCATTAAACATAATGGAGCCAATAGAAAAAAATAAAGACAAAAGACCTTGTGTGTTTATTAATGGTTCGTAATACAGCAAAACATGAATGTGACCATCCAGCTGGAAACGAGCAGTTGTTTTTTTATGAGGAAAGGTTGAATAGACTCGGTTTGTTTTCACTGGACTTTAGAAGGGCGAGAGGTGACTTGATTGAAATATCTGAACAGACCCCTCAAGATCAATGGAGAAATGATGTTTCCTCTTGTGAGTGAATCCAGATCAAAGGTGCACTGTTTGAAATTTGGAGATTTCCCATTTTTAGTCAGAGATAAGGAGCATTTTTTTCCTCTCAGTAGGTTGTGAAACCTTGGACCTGTCTGTCTCAGAAGGCAGCGAGAGGTGGAATATGAAGAGTTTTAAGGTGGAAATAAGGTTTCAGGTAAGGTCATCAAAAACTTTCAGATGTAGATAGGAAGGTGGAATTCAAAATGCAGCCAATCAGCCCCATTCTCATTGAATGAATAAACAGCTTGAGGGTGCTGAATGACATGCTCTTACTCCTGATTTGTACATTTCCATTTGTGTGTTGAAATAATCTAGACTGAGAGTTCCAGACATCACAGAAAGAGCGCTATACAGTCAAAGGCACTGTCTTCAGGAGATATCCATCTGACCACCAAGGTCAACAGATAAGATCTAATGTTACAACTCCAAAGCAAAGCACAGAATTTTCCCACTGCCTTGACTGGGACTTACCTCTCAACCCAAAACAGATTAACTGGTCATGCATCTTATTGCCATCTGTGGGGGCTTGTTGTATGCAAATTTATGGCCACAGCTTTTCCCACTTTGCAACCACGACTACACATTAAAACTTTTCGTCATTAAATAAGATGTAAAATTGCAAATCCTTACCTTTAGTAAAAGTAGTTGAAACAATAATTGTCTGCAAAGTGTCTGAATATCTGGTTTAATTTTAACTTCATTTCACAATGGAAACAGTGCAGATCTTATCAGGTCTGGCAGCATCTGAGGAGAGAGAAATAGAGCTAAGGTTTCGAGTCCAATGTGATTCTTCTGTGTTGCTTAGTTCTTTGATGAAGAGCCAACCAGGCTGAAAACATTAATTCTATGTCTCTCCACAGATGCTGCCAGACCTGCTGAGTTTCTCCAGCATTTACTGTTTTTATTCCTTTTCAATCATCCCTCAGCTTTTGCAGATTTGACCAAACTGCTTACTTTCACTTGTATGCCTACTGAAATATTTAAAAAAATCGAATGCCAATCTTTCAGTAAGAGGAAAATACTGTGGATGCTGGAAATCTGAAATGGAAACAGAAAGTGCTGGAGAAACTCAGTATCTATGGAGACAATGGATGTTTTAGATTTGTGATATGTTTGGGATTACTTGGATACGTAAGGAGGAAAGAACTTTGGCAAAAAGAGAGAAAAGCCAATTTAACCAAAACATAGCAGAATGTTCCTTAAAGATATGCATCTGTACAACACTCTGCATGACCACCAGATGTCTCAAAGCTATTTATAACCAATTAATTACTATTGAAGTGTAGTCAATGTTGTAAGGTAGGAAATATGGCTGGCAAGTTGTACAAAGCAAGCAACAATGTGATAATGGCCAAATAATCTGTCGATTTGGGTTTTGTTGAGTACATATTGGCTAAGCCCTCAGTCATCCTCAAAATTGTGCTCGGAGCCAATTTCCATCCACCTAGATAGAACCTCAGTTCACTGTCTCATCCAGAAGACGCATCTCTGACAGTGCAATATTCGCTTTGTATTAGACTGCAGTGTCAGCCGTGATATTAGTTTTCAAGTCCCTGAGTGGGAATTGATGCTCTGTCATCTAGAGTCAAGTGCTATTAGCCAATCCACACCTGACACTTTACACCAGTTTGTCCCACAATATCTATCGCTTACATCCCCCAAGCGCAGTACACCAGTGCAAACTGTTCATATTGAATATTGCAATTTTCCGCAAATGATTATGTGGTAACAATCTGTTAATCATAGCTGCATGGGGCTAAGGATAGAAAATTGAAGACCAAGTTTAAAACAATCAAATATTTTCAAATCAGCATTTTTCTTCAAATTGTAAAAACTGCAAAATGTTTTAATTCTTGATGTTGACTGGAGGGATCTTGTCGCTGTGTTTTTGTGTTAGATGAAATATTGCATTTTGTCGGTTTTCCCTCGATGACTGCAGATATTTTTGTTCTGGGAAGGACACACTTTCATCCTCTATCCACTCTTGTTCTTAAAAGGTGGCCACAAAATAAAGTAAGAAATGGAGGTATTAATAAGAATAAAATGAACATAGATTCCTGAAAGTTGCCACCCAGGTTGATAAGGTTGTTAAGCAGGCATTATGGTGTGTTTGCTTTTAATGGTGGGGGGATTGAGTTTCAGAGCCACAAGGTAATGCTGTAGCTGTACAAAACTCTGATGCAGTCACACTTGGAGTGTTGTGTACAGTCCTGGTCACTGTATTATAAGAAAGATGTGGAAGCTTTGGAAAGATTTCAGAGGAGATTTACTAGTATATTGCCTGGTACGGAGGGAAGGTCTTATGAGGAAAGGCTGAGGGACTTGAGGCTGTTTTCATTAGAGAGAAGAAGGTTGAGAGGTGACTTAATTGAGACATTAAAGATAATCAGAGGGTTAGATAGGGTGGACAGTGAGAGCCTTTTTCCTCAGATGGTGATGCTAGTACGAGTGGACATAGCTTTAAATTGAGGGGTGATAGATATAGATGGATGTCAGACGTAGTTTCTTTACTCAAAGAGTAGTAGAGGTGTGAAGCACATTGCCTGCAACAGTAGTCGACTCGCCAGCTTTAAGAGCATTTAAATGGTCATTGGATAAACATATGGATGAAAATGGACGAGTGTAGGATAGATAGGCTTCAGATTGGTTCCACAAGTCAGTGCAACATCGAGGGCCAAAGGACCTGTACTGCGCTGTAATGTTCTATGTCTGTGTTTAAAGTATGTCTTATTCCAGAACAAGATAACAGTGGGTTGCTCAAGAGAATCGGGCAACGCTGTTACCACTGGCAGGATCTTTAATGATTGTTCCACTTTTACATTGCCATTAAATAATGACATTCCCCACTAAAGGAGGAAGATTTCTGGGCTAAGTCCATTTCCATTTGAAAAGGTACCAGTGCTAGAGTCACATATATAGAAAATTGTTTTTTGCTAATTAATCTTCAAGAAAATGATAACAGAAAAGAATGAAGAAACACAGCTAATGGATAATGTTGGAGCCATGGAATAAGGGAGACTTGAAGAAATCCAGTGAGGAAATGCCAATGCCCCTCTAGACATATTGCAACAACAAATAAATGCAACAGTGGTCTCAGAATCCATAATGATGGCTTAGGTTCTGTTTTCTGCTCGATGTTCATTCTCTGCCACACACTAATAGTTTCCAATCTCCCGGTGCAATATGAGGAATCTCCAACTGCAATTCATTTTTGGAACTTGTTCTGTTCATGGTGACATTACGATGTCTCCATGTCAAGTTAGAAGCACTCAGCAGAGCCAGATTATCACTGCAGAATCCCTCTCAGTTATACTGATTGATAAATGTTTAATGGTATGAGGAGACGTAATTGACAGACTCTGTGGTGCATCTAAAAACAAGGAATAACATTTGTGATAGAACAGTCTCCATGCTGATTTTTCTGTATTTGATGTTTCTGAATTTACATTCACCATTCCTCTTGCACATTTCAATGTCACTTTTCTAATGGACAATGCCCATGTAAACGGTCATTATATTCCCTCATCACTGGAGCTCCTGTCCATCTAGAATGAAAGAAAGTTATTTTCATTTTCTCAGGATGTTTCAAGGTACTGACTGCCATTGGATATTATTTAATCAATGGAGTGATATGGTCTGATATCCAAAGCAGACTAGGTCAAAATCTCCCCTCTGACCAATATATTTTTTGAGAAAAGTCAGCAACATTAGTACTGTCAGATATGAAGTAATTAAAGCCACTAGATTCAATAGATTTGAATAAACTGAAATAAAACGTATAATACAAAGGTGACACAATAGTTCAGACTCCATTGTAGTACCACATACATTCTAACATCCAGAGTTAAACTGAGGTCAATGTAGGTAACAGACAAACTGTGATTGAGGACCCTCTAGAGAACATCAAATGAAAAATAGAGTGAAGATAGATCCCACAGATTTCTCAGCAATATCCTAAATGTCAATAACACTCTGCATCAAATTTCAAAGTCGCAAGAGGAAATTTGATAAAGCACTTGGCAAACTATAAATGACTTTTTTTGAGACCCCAATGTATCCCAGACTGATCCATAAACTTACTAGCCATGCTTTCTATATTCTCATCTGAATCATTTATATAAATGGCAACCAAAAACTTGCAGATGACACCAAAATTGGTGGTTAGAGGGCAGTGAAGGATACAAAGTCATGATTATTTGGATCAATGGATGAAGAGTAGCAAATGGAGTTAAATTTGAATAAATGCGAAATAAAGCATTTTAGTAAAACAAACAAAGGCAAGACTTATACAATTAAAAATAAGGCCTTGGGCAGTGTTGTAGAACAGTGGGGTTCAGGTACATAATTTTTTAAAGTTTGCATCAGATATAGATCAGGTGGTTAAGAAGGCATTTAGCATAGAGTCATAGAGAGGTACAGCATGGAAACAAACCCTTCGGTCCAACTTGTCCATGCCGACCAGATATCCCAACCCAATCTAGTCCCACTTGCCAGCACCTGGGCCATATCCCTCCAAACCCTTCCTATTCATATACCCATCCAAATGCCTCTTAAATGTTGCAGTTGTACCAGCCTCCACCACATCCTCTGGCATCTCATTCCATACACATACCACCCCCCTATGTGAAAAAGTTGCCCCTTAGGTCTCTTTTATATCTTTCCCCTCTCACCCTAAACCTATGCCCTAGGCATGCTTGCCTTCATTGCTCAGATCTTTGAGCATATATGAGTTGGGCATGATACTAGGGTGGTACAGAATGTTGGTGATGCCTTTTCTGGAGAACTGTATCCAGTTCTAGTCTCCCTCGTATAAGAAGGATATTATTAAGGTGGAGAGGATTCAGAAGAGATTTCACAGGATGTTGCCGGAGTGGAAGGCTTGACTTGTAAAGCAAGGTTGGATAGGCTGGAACCTTTTTTCACTGGAGCATAAGAGGTTGAGAGGTGACCTTATAGAGATTTGTAAATTCGTGAGCGTATAGATATTGTCAACGACAGGTGCCTTTTCCCAAGGGTGGGGACTTTCAATACCTGGGTGCAAATTTTAAGGTGAAAGGAGAAATGCTTTAAAAAGATCTGAGGGGAAATTTCTTTACACAGAGGGTGGTTCACGTGTGGAATGAGCTTCCAGAGGAAGTGCTGGATATTGGTAAAATTACAACGTTTAAAAGACATCTAGATAAGTTCATGACTAAGAATTGGTGGAGAGATTTTGGGCCAAGTACAGACAAGTGGGATTAGTTTAGTTTGATGTTATGGTCAGCACGGACTGGTTGGACCACAGCATCTATTTCCATGCTGTATGACTATGACTCTATACATTAGGAAATTAAGTTTAAAACAATTAAATCTTTTCAAATCAGAATTTTTCTTCAAATTGTAAAAACTGAATCATGTTTTACTCTTGATTTCAGCTGGAGAAATTTTGTCACAGTGTTTGGGTGAAATCATGAACTTTGCAGATTTTCCCTGAATGACTGTAGAATCCTTTTGTTCTGGGAAGGACACACTCTGGGCAATTAAGGATGTGCAATAAATGCGGGCCTAGTCAGCGAAACCCTCTTCCTGTGAATGTTTTTTTTAAAAAAAAAGTCATCATTGTGCAAAGATTTGAAACTGGCTGAAGGCTTAACGCAGACCAGGTATCTGGCATGCAAATTTACAGTGAGAAATCTGGTTAAGGTCAATTTAAATCGCTCCACAACGTCAGCATATTCAATGTCAACATATGCTGTAGTGATGCCTCTCTATGAGATGCCAAGGCAGATGACAGGGAAGAAAGAAAATGTTGTGGTTCTTGCAGGAACACCTTGATGATCTTCTTTTCATTTGTTCATTTGATGTAGACACCATTAATAAATCCTATTGTAAAAAAATGAGATAGCGCCCTGTGAACTTGCATTCTAAAAGCCTTGTAGAGTTATTGACACAGAACTCCTTCCACCATCCTAGTATCATCATACTGTCAAAGCTCTTTCTTTTCTTTTTTCATCACATTGTCAGTCAGTTACTTACATATGTCAATCAAGCGAGCGGCACAGGTCAGAACCCTGAAATAGTCCCCTTAGAGCAGGCCCGCCCTTTTCCATTAGTCTTTCATAGGATGTGAGTACCTCTGGCAAGGTCAATACTTGTTGCCCATTGTTTTTTACCTGAACCTGAATGACCATTTCAGAGCGCAGTTAAAATTGTACAAGACATTGGTTTGTCCGCATTTAGAATATTGTGTTCAGTTCTGGTTGCCACATTCTCCAAAGCGTCCACATCCTTTTGGTAGAGTGCAGAGAAGGTTTACGAGGATGTTGCCTGGTATGGAAGGTGCTAGCTATGAAGAGTGGTTGAGTAGGTTAGGTTTATTTTCACTAGAAAAAAGGAGATTGAGGGGGGACCTGATTTAGTAAACCTCAATCATGAAGGGTATAGGCAGGGTGGATAGAGACAAGCTTTTTCTCCAGGGTGAGGGATTCAGTAACGAGAGGTCAGGCTTTCAAAGTGAGAGGTGGAATGTTTAAGGGTGATACACATGGCAAGTACTTCACACAGAGGGTGGTGGGCGTTTGGAACGCGTTGCCAGCAGAGGTAGTAGAGGCAGGCACAGTAGATTCATTTAAGATGCATCTGGATAGACGCTTGAGTAGGTGTGGAGGAGAGAGATATAAATGCTTAGGAATTGACCAACAGGTTTAGACAGTACATTTGGATCAGCTCAGGCTTGGAGGGCTGAAAGGCCTGTTCCTGGGCTGTAAATTTTCTTTGTTCTCTTTGTCAATGACATGACTTTGGTCCTGGAGTTACATGTAGAGGAGATATCATTGAAGGATATAAGAGAAACAGATCCTTTTTTATAAAATCACAATTAATAGTACTTTCATTGTCATCATTACTAAGACTAGTTCCTCATATACCCAGTTTATTACTGGAATTCAAATTCCCCAGTTGACATGGCAAGATTTGAACCCATGCATCTGAGCATTAGTTTGGAACTTCCATTCTGCCGAACTCAAAAGGTGAAGTCTTTATTTCTCTTCACAAATATTGCTGGACCTATCGAGTCTTCTCTGTGTTACAGAGTAACAAAGAAAAGAGAGCTGGAGTAGGAGAGGAGAGCCTGTTCTGCCATTCAACATGATCATGGTTGATCATCGAGCTCAATACTCTAATCCCGGACCCTCACATCCCTTAATCCCTTAAGCCACAATACTATTTCTACCACTTTCTTGAGAACACAATGTTTTGGCCTCAACCAAAACATTTCTATGTTAACAAATTCCACAGGCTCACCACTCCCACTGATGGGATTAACCAAACTGTTAAGTGGGCCGGTTGCCATATGGAATACAACCCTGGGTGCAGCTAGTCACCTTGGAGATGGTGTGGGTGGGTGGACCCACAATTAAAGTACATAATGCCTCATCAAGGAACTGGATAGCAGGCAGAAAGGGAGGATGTGCCCACTGGGATATTTGCCCTTACTTCCATTCCCCTGCCCTGCCTTTCCCTGCAACACTTATCCCAAGAAACCCCATCTCCTCTCCATCTCACACCTTTTTGATCCAAGCCTCTCCATAATCCTGGGACTCAAGGGGTGTATACTCATTGCAGCAGGAATGGCATGCTCCAAGTCACTTCTGAGCACAGGTCACTCTGCTGGGTTCAGATTGGTCAGCAGTTCTCCCTGTATGCAATATCACCTGATAACAAACTGATTCCAGCACAAGGGCTGGCCAATGGCTGATTTGGGAGGTGCTGCTGAACTTCAAGCCAAAGAGTTGATACAGAGATCTCTTGCTTACCAATCAGCAGCTGACACTATTTCCTACACCTTAGGAAGATTCCAGCCAGTTATCCTGCTAAGTCCTTGTGGGAATGCCTTATTAAGGCAAAGAGTTAGGTCTGTGGCATCTAGCGTGGTGGAGTCAATCTTGCATTCAGTTAATGAGTGCCCACTGAATTAAAACAAAGAACGGAAATCTGAATAAAACAAAATATTGGAAATCTGAAACAAGAACAGAAACTTGAGAAACGCAGCAGTTCTAGAACAATCTGTGGCGTCAAGATTGCGTATTTGGCAACACATGGTGCTGAATGTGTCTGAGGAGCATTGCACATCTTGGAGATCCTGTGATCCTGGATGGATTTGAAACACGAAGAATGAAACTTTAGTTTGAATCGAAGTGGGGAGAGTTTGAGTGGAAGACACTCACTGAGGAATGAGATGTGGCTGTGGTAATAAGTTTTGGAAAAAACCTTGTCAAATACTAGGAGCAACAACGAAAGGAATGGTTGTCAACAAGAAGAAACGTTAGGACATTAATCCTGGAAGAGATGTAGCAGTGAGTTAAACACCAAAATAAAACAAAGAAATGTGAGTGCTGGAAATCTGAAACAAAAAGAGAAATTGCTGAAGAAACTCATCAGGTCAGGCAGCATTTGTTTTCATTTCTGGCTTGTCCATTATTGCACTTAAGGCCAGGATGGAGAACAGGGTCAGCTTTACATCACAGATGAACTCGCTCATCACGAAATAACATTGACTTTTACTTGAATGCAGCAGTAGCAGTTTGATTGGCACCTTCAATCTGACATTAATACATTATAGCAGCCTGGAAGTATCCAAACTGGTAACCATTAATTGCTGTGGCACTTCAGCTACCAAAGGAAAAGCGGTTGTTGCAGAAATGAAGTGGACCTAAAGGCATCCTTGGAGAGACACAGCTAACAGAGGCACAGCTCTTCAGAGATATCATTGGAGAACCAGTATGATCTATACACATGTTTCTCTGAGTCAAACCTGGTGAATCCTCTTGTCTCATTCTCCTTTTAAGCACACTCTGCTGTTCATTTTCCATTATGATGAGAACGAATGATGTGGCTGAGAGAGAAGCCATTCTTTGTATGAAGTTGAGCCAGATTTATTTATTGGACATGTAGTGGACGGTGAAGAGAGTTACCTCAGATTACAACAGGATCTGGACCAATGGGCCAGTGGGCTGAGAAGTGGCAGATGGAGTTTAATTCAGATAAATATGAGGTGCTCCATTTTGAGAAAGCAAATTTTAGGAGGACTTATATACTTCATGGCAAGGTCCTAGGGAGTGTTGCTGAACCAAGAGTCCTTGGAGTGCAGGTTCATAGCTCCTTGAAAGTGGAGTTGCAGGTAGATAGGATAGTGAAGGCGGCGTTTGGTATGCTTTCCCTTATTGGTCAGAGTATTGAGTACAAGAGTTGGGAAGTCATGTTGCAGCTGTACAGGACATCAGTTAGACCACTGTTGGAATATTACTTGGAATTCTGGTCTCCTTCCCATTGGAAAAGATGTTGTGAAACTTGAAAGGGTTCAGAAAAGATTTACAAGGATGTTGCCAGGGTTGAAGGGTTTGCGCTACAGGGAGAGGCTGAACAGGCTGGGGCTATTTTTCCTGGAGCGTCGGAGGCTGAAGGGTGACCTTATAGAGATTTACAAAATTATGAAGAGCATGGATAGGTTAAATAGGCAAAGTCTTTTCCCTGGGGTTGGGGAGTCCAGAACTAGAGGGCACAGGTTTAGGGTGAGGGGAAAGATATAAAAGAGACCTAAGGGGCAAATTTTTCCACACAGAGGGTGGTACGTGTATGAAATGAGCTGCCAGAGGAAGTGGTGGAGACTGGCACAATTGCAACATTTAAGAGGCATTTGGATGGGTATATGAATAGGAAGGGTTTGGAAGGATATGGGCCAGGTGTTGGTAGTAGGGACTGGATTGGGTTGGGATATTTGGTTGGCATGGACGGGTTGGACCAAAGGGTCTGTTTCCATGCTGTACATCTCTATGACTCTACAAATGCCGGTTTGGAGGATAGGATAGGTTCAAGAGGTCCCAAAACTGTTTTCTAGGAAGCAAAGACGCGAATATAGGCAAAAGCGATGTGGGTGAAAGTAATTAGACAAAGTGAAGAAAGAGTTAAAAAAGTTACCCAGTGGCAGGATTTAAAAGTGAAGCATATGTACTCTTCAGATCAGTGGCATCTCCCTACAATACACTTGACCTGTCTTATTTTGTTTTGGCAATTGAAAGAATAGCATTGGCCAAGAAAACTTACATGTTTATGACAATGTAAATGAGCTGCCAGGGCCATTAAGTTTACCAGTTAGGAAGATTGAGGCAATTTGCACTTGCTGCACTAATTGGTGAAATGTGCTGAATTTGCTTTCTTTTCCTCAGCTTGTTAGAATGTTAGAGTACAGAAGGAGATCATTTGGCCCATTGTCCTTTCACTGACTTCTTGAAAAAAACCATCCAAGTTCCCCATATGTTTCCTATAATACGGCAATTTATTTGTTAAGTATTTATTCCACTTGCTTTTGAAAGCTACCATTGAATTTGTTTGCAACACCCTTTCAGACATTAATACAGTGCAACAGCACTGCTGAATGTTGTAAGGATTTTCATACCATCAATCACAAATCATATCAGCCACCTTCAGTTTTCAAACCAATTGAAATAAAACAGTCAGAGATAACTAATGCTACACAAAATGCTTGTGTTAAAGAATCTATTCAAAAAATACAAGAAGATAGATGTACTATGGTGCAGGCACATTTATGGATAATATATTAATAGCAGAATATATTTTAAAAGGAACATATGCTGAGGCATTGATCCATGGCTGTAAAACTTTGGAATAGATTGGTCTTGCTTCTTTCAATAACTCAGTTTAAAATATGGTAGAGCGTAAGTTGGAGATGCAGTAATTGCTGCAGATCTTGAGACACATTCCCCTCCATTTTAGAAAAGAATTGAGGAAGCAAAATAATTTGCATGTCATTTTCCAAGCTGTTGCTTAAATCACATGCTTAGCGGTCATTTTTGAATAGAGGAGGACGCCATAGAGAAATTAACTTTTGACATTACACGGAAGGTAAAAGAGAAGTGGAAACTATGCAGATATAATTCACATGGATCTTAAGATGAGGGGTTACAGCGGTGAAAAAGAGACTCAAGGATTTATTCACAGAACATAGTCATAGAGTCATAAAATGGACAGCAAGGAAACAGACACTTCAGCCCAACTCGTCCAGGCTGACCAGATATCTGAAGTTAATCTCGCCCCATTTGCCAGCATTTGGTCCATATCCCTCTAAACCTTTCCTACTCATATACCCATCCCGATGCCTTTTAAGTGTTGTGGTTGTACCAATATCCATCACTTCCTCTGGCAGCTCATTCCATACATGCATGATCTGTTGTGAAAAATTTGACCCTTAGGTCCCTTTTAAAATCTATGCCCTCTAGTTCTGGACTCCCCCATCCCAGGGAAAATAACTTGTACATGTACCCCACCGTTACCCTCATAATTTTATGAACTTCTACAAGGTCACCCCTCAGCCTCCAACTCTCCAGGGAAAACAGCCCCAGTCTGTTCAGCCTCTCCTTATAGCTCAATCCCTCCAACCATAGCAACATCCTTGTACATCTTTTCTGAACCCTTTCAAGTTTCATGATATCCTTCCAATAGGAAGGAGACCAGAATTGCACACAATATTCCAACAGTGGCCTAACCAATGTCCTATACAGCAGCAACATGACCTTCCAACTCCTGTACTCAATACTCTGACCAATAAAGGAAAGCATACTAAATGCCTTCTTCACTATTGCATCCACCTCGTTGTGGTGAACTTTGTATCCCTCAGATGGGGATAGCCACAGGAGATTCCTGCACTACCTGCCTGCCTATCCTGGCAGTAAGGAGAATGTGAGGACTGCAGATGCTGGAGATCATAGCTGAAAATGTGTTGCTGGAAAAGCGCAGCAGGTCAGGCAGCATCCAAGGAGCAGGAGAGTCGACGTTTCGGGCATGAGCCCTTCTTCAGGAAGACAATATCCTGGCAGTAACCCAGGACTATTTGCAGTTTTTCTCCTTTCCTATAACTGCCATCTGCCACACCTCCTAATTTCTGTAATGTCCTAATTGCCTTGGGCTCCTGTTCCATGTGATCCATACTATCTGATAGGATTTCCAACAAAAGACACTTAATGTAAACATAATCATCAGTAACATGGAAACTTTCCCATATCTCCCATATCCAACAGGAAGGCCATATCACTCTAGTAAAGGCACCTTAAAAATCTACAGACCCAGAAAATAGCACAGTCTCACTGCTGCAGGTGACCTATGTTTTATATTTTTAAATTTTAATCAAGTGACAGATCTCAATAAAACTTATAAGCAAAAAGAACCCACTCTACTCTTTTGTAGGTAAACAAAAAAGACAGCAAGGCTCTACTTAAAAACCATGCACATATCTGCTCCTGTGCCATGAGCTCTCCCACACAAGGCCAGCTGTGATTTTCACTGTTTGTTAATTTTTCCTACACTCACTCCGATGTCCAGGATACATGAATTCAAACAACAAAAGGAACTGTTCCGATTCTTTGCTGCGTCAGTCAGCAGCGTAGGTTTCTTTCTCTCTTCCCTCTTTCTCTCACTCACCATGTAGTCTCATCCTTTGTCTCTCTTCCTCCTTTTTAGAGTGTCATTGTTTTGCTCTTTCCCTCACCTCCAAGTTCCAAAACAATGGAACTGTTTATAATTACTGCTGCTGAAAGTTGAGGAAGTCAGCTCCAACAGCTGAAATACCTCAAAACAAAAAAAAACAGCTCTTAAAGCCACAATTTTTTCCTGTCATCCATCTTGGATTACCCAGAATCCTTATATTATCCAGCAGATGGTCCAAACAAGAGCAAAAGCATACAAAGGACTTTGTAGAGGAAATAGAGAGGGCTGTTTTCACTGGCAAGATACTAACAAAAAAGCACAAATTGAAGTTCAGAAAAAGACTTAGTTGGAGGGTTAGATTAAAGTTGATTGTGCGCAACATGATCAGAATTTGGATTTGTTTTGCAACATTCTTTGCCAAATTGGAATGTGTATGAGAGGGAGCCAGTGCAGACTCAATGGCTGAAGTTTCTCTTTCTGCACTGTAGGAATTCAATGATAGTTAATTTAAAAAAAAAATTAAATGGTAAGAAACTGGAATGAGATTAGTTGATTTAATGGAAGCAAACACCAAAAAAGATGTGATAGGCTATATTGTCTTACTATTGGAGGTAAAATTATACTCTATAATGCCAATTTTCTGAGTGCCCCAAGATCCCTTTAAGTTTCAAGGTGACAGAGGCACATACTTGGGTGCAAAGCTCACTGATTACTTTGTTGAAGGGTTAGAGAGTGCACTGAGAGTGAGCAGATCATCATTTCAATCAGTAGGCCCATGACTACTGCTTTTTGGAGTAGTTTACATCCTCTTAACCTCGTGCAGCTCAACAGGCAGAGGCATGAATCAACCCTAGTGGCATGACTTAAGTTGGCAAATTCTTCAACTTGTACCATGGCTTGACTAAAGATTCACAATTAAAAATGGGGTCAGTAAAATCTGGGAAGGCTCTTGAAATGCCAGGGAAAATATTCAGGTACGGATGACACCCACAAGAAATTAGAATAATCTTAAATAATTAGGCATTTTAGATCAATCCTTTCCTTATTTGATTATGCTGATACAAAAGATTAAAAGGTAATGAACGAGTTTATTTTTTTTAAATAAATCAATTGAAGTTACAAACACATTAAAACGAAAGAGGAACATACAATTCCCAGAGTCAGTGGCATCAAAAGCCTTAGCGCTTGCCTTGCAAAGATTTCATCTTGCTCAACGTGGAGCAATTCCATAAATATATAAAAATAACTGTGAAGGAAGATCATCAAACAGAAGTGGCAAGTATTTCTCCTTCCACAAAGCCAGACACACTCAGTTTTTCTATAATTCGCTGTTTTATTTGAAGCTAGCATAGCAAGATTTTTCATTGTACTGGGAGTTGTTGTAATAAAATCCTTCTGCCTACGATTGAAATAAGCCAGAAAGACATTCTGCCTACATATAAATAAGTAATGTGGTGTATGAGTTGCAGTGCTGGTATAATGCCAGCTATATAGGCTGTAAATCCCAATTACTGGAGGAACATGTGAAACAACACATCCTTTTGACTGTAGTTTGACTCAGCTCCAGACCTCAGTAACACCTGAATTCAAAAATGGACAAAAGCACTGAATTCCTGAGGTGAGGTCTGAATGTCTGCCCTTGACATCAAGGTTACATTTGAACAGGTGTGCTGTCAAGTAGCACCACCAAAACTCAGGTCCATGTCAATCAGGAGGAAAATTTTCTGCTGACTGTAGTCATACTCATACAAAGGGAGGAGATTGCGGTTGCTGCACTTCAGTCATCATACATCAAAGACTGTCCTGCAGGAGTTCTTTTGGGTAGTGTCCAAAGCTGCTTCATCAATGACCCTCTCTCCATCATTAGGCTAGAAGTGGGAATGTTCAACAAAGATTACACAATGTCCATACCATTCACAATTCCTCAGAGACTGATGCAATCCATGTTCGAATGCTGCAAGACCAGGCTGAGGGGTGACCTCATAGAAGTTTACAAAATAATGAGGGCCATGAAAAAGGTAAATGGATAACATCTTTAATGAGGGGTCCAAAACTATAGGGCATAGGTTTAAGGTGAGAGGGAAAAGATTTAAAAGGGACTTAAGTGGCAATGTTTTCATATAGAAGGGTGGTGAGTGTATAGAATGAGCTGCCAGCAGTAGTGGAAGCTTTACACCATTTAAAAGGATGGGTTTATAAACAGGAAGAGTTTAGAGGGATGTGGGCCAAATGCTGACAATGGGATGAGATTTATTGAGCCATAATGTTGAGTTGCCAGTAGATTTATTTCGGAAATCTGTTTGACATGGATGCATTGGACTGAAGGGTCTGCTTCCATGCTGTATATTTCTATGATTCTAAGACTCTATGATCTGGACAATATCCAGGCTCATGCTAACAATACACAAGTGTCAGGCAATTACATCTCCAACATAAATGATTCTAACCATCTCCCTTTAATTTTTAATGGCATCACCATCACTGAATCCCCTACTATGAACATCCTTAGGGTGACCATTGTTTGGCCAGGATTAGTCATATAAATACAATCATTACAAGAACAGGTCAGAGGGTAGGAATCCTGAGTGAGTGACTCACCTCCTAGCTTCCCAAAGCCTGTCCACTATCTACAAGGCACAAGTCAGGGGGTGTGGGTGGGGGGGGGGGGGGAGGGGTTTGTCAGAAGACTCCCACTTGCCTGGATGAGTGCAGCTTCAACAACATTAAAAGATCTTCACACCATTCAGGACAAAGCAGCCTGCTTGACTGACATTACATCCTCCAACATTCACTCTTTCTAACACTAACACTCAGCAGCAGCACTGTATACCAGCTACAAGATGCACTACAGAAATTCACAGTTTACTCCAAACCCCTGACCACTTCTCTCTCAAAAGGAGAAGAGAAACAGATACATGCAAATACCACCAGCTACTAGTTTCTCTCCAAGCCACTTGCCATTCTTAGTTAGAAATACAACATTGTTTCCTTACAGTTGCTGGGTCAAAATCCTGGAAAGCCTCCTAAGCAACACAGTGGGTGTCCCAACACATCAAGGACTGCAGCATTTTAAGGAGACACATCACTACCAACTTCCCCATGCAATTAGAAGTGGACAATTACTACTGACCTAGCCAGGGACACCCCTATCCTGTGACAAAAGGAATTTATCCCACATGACACCTTGTTCCATGAGGAATCAATTGTGATTTCTATTAATCTCTCCTGCATATACATGGCAACCCTCTGACCAATCAGAGTCAACCTGCCTGGTTTGGATTTAATCAAACAACTAAAATAGACAATTAGTGGTTGAGTATTTCTATGCTAACAGTAGTCCAACCAATCAGCACCCTCTTATCATTGCTGAATTCATCATTGTTTCCTTTTGAATTTGATGTTCTTGTGCTTTAGCCCTGATGAATGCAAGACAAAAGGTTTCCACTTCACGTCTCTTTTTAGCAGCAGTTAGCTCTAGATCTTGATATTTAGAAATTAAACACTTCTCTGTGCACTCAGTGAGTCCAGAACCATTTGGGCTTACACCCGCAGGGTAAAAATCATTAGCAACGTGACAATGGTTATTCATAAAAAAAATCAAAAAGGTCCACAATCAATGCATTAGGAGGACCAGGGGCAGTATGCGTTTTTTACAAAATCTTCAATAGCCCCATTAATTTCCAAGTCAATTGCTGTATCCATCAAGCTGCTATTATTGGTTTCATTGCAAGAGGGGTCAAATTTGTTAATGTCTGCCTTATTATGAATGTTTGCTCACTTACTTTTAAAGTACAAGTTTAACTGATAGATTTTTAATGAGCAATTCATTTGGTGAGGGCAGCTTATTTTCCTTATCAATCTCCTCTTAACCTTTCTAAAGAGAGCTTGGATTTTTTTTTGTGATCCTTAGTGTTGTTGTTCAAAGATGCTTAAAAGTTATTGTAAAGAAGAATATTAAGATATCCAATTAAACTTTCATTTAGCATTATTTTTCATTACCTTAACTCTTAAATTATTTATCATCCATCCAAACAAGTTCATAGTCTGTTTGCTACAATCTGCACTGGTTCAACTTCCCAAATATTTGCTTACTGTTTGTAATCATACCCAACAAGTCTTCATTAATCATGGCATTTTTTGTTAATTCTGGCAAATGCTCACTGATTGTGGAATTAATTATCTCTTCTAATTGTTCTATATCTGTGACAGCTTCAGGAATCTCCACTCACTATAGGTCATGATGTGGAGGTGCCGGTTTTGGACTGGGGTGTACAAAGTTAAAAATCGCACAACACCAGGATATAGTCCAACAGCTTTATTTGGAAGCACTAGCTTTCAGACCACTGGTCCTAACCACTCGATGAAGGAGCAACACTCCAAAAGTTAGTGCATCCACATAAACCTGTTGGACTATAACCTGGTGTTGTGTGATTATTAACTCACTGTAGTTGGCTATCTTAGAATTAGTGGCCACACTCATTCTCAGGGCTGTGATTTCAGGTAATCTCCATTTATTTGAAATTTGTTAATATATCTTGGCTGCTATGACTTTGCTGAGTCTCACACTGGTGTTACTAAATTGGAGAAGAAGTTTCAGCTCTTCCTCGATTCTTGCAGATTTCCAATCCTTAACTTTTCAGGACCATTATTTATTTCTATGACACATGCCTGATGGCAGATGGTTAGAGCAGGAGGATCTCCTGGCCAACTATCCTGTAAACGGTAACAGCAAGTCATCGCAGTGCTTTGGCTAAAGGTGTGGACCAATCCAAAAGGTTTACATGGCCAAACCCCTGAAAAATATATTGCAAGTAAAGGCAATCATTGAGACATTGACAATCACTTTTATCTTTCTGGGTTTTTTTTCCTTTTCTTCTTCCCCTACACTACCGCCTCACTGCGGTAGTGCTTATATATGTTATGCGTGTGCAGGTGTGAGACACAGTGAAAGACAAGCGTATCAATCTTTATTCATTTTCCACCACCAGGACTGAATGGCCAGTGACAAGCAATGCCCTTCTCATCAAAGGGCAAAGCTGCGTAATCAAAAAAAGTGGATGGCAGGGAATAAATTAAAATAGAGTTGGAAGGGGAAATAAAACACTCCGTGCCCCACGGTGCCTACCTCCCCCTGAACAGCTCGAGGGAGTTGGTAGACACCGCATGCGCCTTCTCCAACTCACCCGGGCTCGGACGTAGCGCAGAAGAGGGGCAGGCAATTGGCCATAACAGCCCCCTCCACGGCCCACTGCCTGGACCTGTTTATGACCAGTTTGGCCAGGCCCAGGAGCAGACACACGAGGAGAGACAATCACTTTGTATTTTGGAGGGGGTGAGTTGTTCTTCTTAATTCTATTTATATTACTGGATTCAGCACATTAGTGACCTTCATGTTGCATTGAGTGTCTTTGCATCTTAACTGTGAACCCAAACCTGTCACATGGAAATCCCTAGACCATAACATCACAGTTTCTTCCAAGAAATATTTCTGTTGTGGCAGACTGCCTCTCACCTCATTTAATGGTCAGAAAGACTGTGATATACATTTCTTAAGGTATTCTTTTCTGAAGGTCCCTATTAAATAAAAGACCTCTTGACAAGGGATGAATATTAAGTAGTTACAAATGTAATGGATCCTGACTGTGTTGAACTTTTCACATTCTACTTCCCCTTCAGCATTGGTACTTCTATTACATGTTCCTCAAACAGCCTACAATACTTCATTGAACATGCTCAAAGTTTTAACATTGCTGCAATTAAGAAAATCTTAATCATTATTTGGTATTATTTTTTAAGCGTAAATTGTTAAAAAGTAAGAATATCTAGATCATGAGTCACCAAAACAATTTCATTGTCCTCTGGGACAGAACAGGCTGATGACAATTGTCGTCTCTTATTATTAAATGTTAAGAGGTGTTGTATTTGGTAACACAAGCCTATGCATAAATTACACAACTAATGGTAGGGCCCTGGAGAGTACTATTGAACAGAGAAGCCTATGGGTGTGGGTATATAGTTCCTTAGTGGCATCACAGATAGACAGGGTGGTGAAGGAGGCATTTGGCATGCTTGCCTTCATCAATCAGAGCATTGAACACAGGGGTCGAGATGTCACGTTACAGTTATACAAGACATTGGTAAGGCCATATTTGGAGTACTGCATGCAGTTCTGGTCAACCTGCAATAGAAAGTGTGTTACTGAACTAGAAAGGGTGCAAAAAATATGTGCAAGGATATTATTGAGTCTGGAAGGTTTGAGTTTTAAGGAAAGGCTGGATAGGCTGGAATTCTTCTTCCTGGAGTGCAGGAGTTTGAGGAGCGATCTGAAACAGATTTATAAACTCATGAAGGGCATGCATAAGGTGAAGAGCCAAGGTATTTTGCCCAGTTCCAAAACTTGAGGGCATAGGTTTAAGATGAGGGGGGAAGAATCTAAAAGGGACCTGATGAGCAATTTTTTCATACAGAGGGTGGTGCATATATGGAACTATCTGGCAGAGGAAAAGGTAGAGGCAGGTGCAATTAGAGCATTTAAAAGACATTTGGACAGGTTTAGAGGGATATGGGCCAATGCTGGAAAATAGGACTCATTCATTTTAGACAAACTGATAGGCTTGGATGAAATGTGCCAAAGGATCAGTCTCCGTGCTGTGTATCTCCACAACATGAGATTGTTGTTAACATAGTGCACTTAGAAAGGATGTCTGCCTATTGTTTGCTTTAAAAAACAAAAAAAAACCTGTGGATGCTGTAAATCAGAAACAAAAACAGAAATTGCTGGAAAAGCTCAGCAAGTCTGGCAGCATCTGTGAAGAGAAATCAGAGTTAATGTTTCAGGTGGCGTGACCCTTCCTCAGAACATCAATTATCTCTCTGCCTGTTTTTTTTCTCTCATCAACATTTCCAAGGGTTAATCTATGGACTTCCTTTGGATGTCAACACTTATGGCCAAAATGGTACAGTGGCTTACTGTTGTTTTGGTGATTGGCTGACCAGGAGATTCTCCCACTCCTTCCACCTGTTATCAGGTGTAAGTTGTATAACGTAATGGTTCTGAAATAGTTATTGCTCAATCGCACTTGGCTGGTCATCCTGCAATAGAAAGTATGTTACTGAACTAGAAAGGGTGCAAAAAGTATGTACCCATTCCCCTGATGTCACACACAGGCTGTGGGTAAAGACAAGGATTTCTATTCTACCTTTTGGAGGGAGCAGATTACACCAACTCTCTAACTTCCTTGTAATTAAGCTTCTTGCCATATTGTAGCAAACCTTCTCGTTATCTAAGAACAGTGCTTATTTTATAACTAACCTATGGTGGTGTATCCTGTAAAACTAATCATCAGTTATGAAGATAGACCCAAGACAATGGAGAATTGGTGGCAGCAAATTACCTCAAACAACCCTTACCTAGGACCACATGCCAGTTGAAGTAGCAAATATCACAAGGTACCAGAAATGGGCATCTCGGGAAGTAAAAAACAGTTTATTTGGAAGAATTCACAAGCTGATAATTACAGCTTATTAGCCACTTGGTGAACACAGCTTCCATAGCCACATGTCGTAGTGAAGGATTCAAAACTGGAGTCTCAGGTCTAAAAGTAAGGCTACTGTTACCAACTGTGTACAGGTTAATTGCAGGTGTATTTATTTTGGTTAGTGCTGAAATTCTGCAGATTTTGAATGTTTTCAATAGCTGATTATAGCTTGTATGGTGCCTGCTGAGGGTTTACCAGATGCCTTTCTTTTTGTTGTACGCTAATTGGTTACTCTGAGACATGGCCTTGCTCTTGGCAATGAACAGGACGGGGAGAATGAACAGAGTTTACCAGAGCTGTACAAATCGCTGGCAGAGAGAGGAAGAGTGTATACAAAGCACTCATCTGGAGGTCATATTTCCAGAGACCTTTATGTAGCAGATCTGAGGCTCAGTTAGCTCAGTTGGCTGGTGACTGTTTTGCAATACTGAGTGATATCAACAGTGTGGGTTTAATCCCTGCACTGTTTGAGGTTATGATGAAGCCTTCTGCCTACCTACCCTTCACTTTTGATGGTCTGCATTGCCCTTAATGGGCTATGCACATTCATTAATTGATTAGACAACACAGTTGATTCACTGGTGATGGTTAATAGGTGAGAAATACCACGAGAGATTTGATGATGGGGAAATAAAAGCCACTCAATTGTGTGTAAGAACAATTTAGGAAGCAAATATTTTGGAGATGACATTGACATGTGTTGTGCTGCCCTGGAAGTCATTTTGCATCCTTGTATCCAGGGAAAGATTGCTGAATTTGAGCTTAACTGGGGCACACAGACATTGGACAAATAGAATATCCCAGCAACTTATAACATTTGCTATCCTTATTCCTGGTCTGATTACTGCCCACTCATGTTTGGTAAGTTACCACCTGGAACATCTCCCAAGTGTTTGACACACTGTCAGATTCTGAGCCGGGAGCTACAGCTGTGAGATCACATTATGATGGATATTCATATTCAATGGCTTTTTGCTTTTCTCTTTTCTAGTTCTTTGCTTCATAGCAAGAAAGGGGGTCAAAGGTGGATTTACATTAACAGAAGAGGAGAAGATAAAAAGTGTACTCTTGCACCTTAAGTAATTTCTCAGTCAGAGTGGAATGAGAGAAGAGAATTGGGTATATGTACACCTTAATCTTCAATGACTTCAGCCACATCTGGGACCACAGCCTCAGCAATGACTCTTTCCAGATTAACCTGTGCCCTATCCTCTTTGATGGTTAGGAAATGCAGGTTGACCTCTCTCACTCCAGTTACTTCCTGTCACTTCATCTTGCAATAACTCCTCCTGCAAGATGGAGATAGCTGTGTCAGAGAGTGCTATGCAATCTGAGTGGGTGATATGACATGGTTAAACATTGGGGCAATGTGAGATGTTGGCTCACAATAGTGAGACATCTGAGAGTGTATGAGTGTGTGAGAGTCTGATAAATTATGTGGAGGAATTGTGCAAATCCTGATTGGTAGATGTTGTTGCTCGGTGAATGATGGGGGGTGATGTGTTTGAGCAGTGATGTAATTGATATGACATGAATCTTAAAAATGCATTTATGGACTTTAACAACAGCTATGAGATCATTAAACTTCTCTCTAAATGGCATCCACCTTCTTTGTGTTATACCACTATTATTATCCTTATTTGGGGTTCAGTTGACTGGACAGCTAATTTGTGATGCAGCGTGTAGCTAACATCATGGCTTCAATTCCCACACCTGCTGAGGTCACCATAAAGTACCCTCATTCACAACCTCTCCCCTCACCTGAGATGTGGTGACTCTCAGATTAAACCACTTCCAGTTATCTCTTTCTGGTGAGGGAGCAAAACATTGGTTCACTGAAGCTGTGGTGACTTTATTGTCCTTCTCTACTACTTGACTTTACCTTCTGAGGTCATGTCTGAATGGTCTCCAGCCACCACCACCACCCCTCCACTCCCACCCCCCCCAACTCCCTGAAGGTCCATGGCATTTCCCTGGAAATCACCTTGCACACTTATGTCCAAATACACTTGTTCAAACACCATGACAACCAAGGGAAGACTTTGATGCAGGATCTCTGCTGTGATCAAATATTGTAGTTTGTGCATAGCACATTACTTCCGTTGATCTCAGCACATCCAACAGCTACTCTGCACCATCTCTTGAAGGTGTGAGGCTAGTTTTCAGTAATGTTAGGAGATATCTGAATTAGGCCTTCTGCTAATGAATGCAGCCAAAGGGAGCACGGTTAGCAATGCCTGCACACAGAAATGCTTACAGTAAGGAAACATTCAAAACTGGCATGCCAACAACATTCCGCGGAATTAGAGTCACCATAATCCTAGGGAACAATAAGGCTGCTCTCTCATTGGATAGAAAGAACTGGTAGTGATCACCACATGTCAGGCAAATGGCAAGGCGAGGTCAAGAAGATGGTACTTCCATGGTGACCTCAGCTGGTACAGGAATTAAACCTGTGCTGTTGACATCAATCTGCATTGCAATCCAGCCATCTAACCAACTGAGCTGATGAACCCCCAGTGTTGCTGCTGAAACAGCATGGGTTAATCACACATCGCAATCACCTCACCCATCATCAGAGCCTAACCACTTGACCTCCCTATTCCTGTCTGAAGTCTGAACTATATAAAGCATGAATTATAGTGATCTTCGTACAAAGGAATTATGTCTGGTTACTCGCCAACATTGTTTCAATGATTGCTGCACCATGTTTTCATTTACTGTTGTCTGAAATGAAATGGCTGCTTTGCCTTGTGGAACATGGAGAATATGCTACTGCTACCTTCATGGGATTAAAAATCAATCAGGACTGTTAAATTATACATTACTCCTTCCAGTGCTTCTGAAATTAAATCCCACTCTTACAGCTGAACAATGTTTGGAAACATGTCAGGAATGGTGTTACACAATGGGTGGAAAATTGAAATGATACAACAATATTTTCACTGATAATGGGGAAACTATCATTATAATTCACTTAGCATCATCTTACAAATATTGATAATGCTCAACTTCAGCACATAGCTTCCATGATGAATTTTGATTTTTTTTAACCTTTGTTCTTTATTGAATACATATTCAATAAAGAAATAAATCTGAGTCTATTTCCATTTGAACTCCATCGCATACCTATCACCAGATATCATGAGCAAAATCCATCACCCTGGAGAATGTTTTATTCAAAACTCCTGTGGGATTCAGAAGATTCGTTTTAGTTTTTCTTTAATCGTGTAGAACAAGTCTGCTTGCTTTGAATGAAATACAACAAGATTTCTGAAACCTTCTCTTTTGTGTTTCTAACCAGTTGTTAAAAACTATTATAGCTGTGTTTATTTTTAAAAATCAGATTAGAGCAGTAAACAACGCAGATTTAGGCTTAAGGATGATTTCCAGAATCTCACAGTAATAAAACAGCAGTTTTTTTTTACCTATGCCTCCCTAAGGTCGTGTAAATAATGCCAACATGGGATAATTTTTGGCATTCTACTTCTTTAGGCAACTTGGGTGGTCAAACCTGACTGTATATGGCTTCTGACAATGAGTAGTTTATCTTCAGGAAAACAAAACTACTCAGAAAATTGGATAGTACGCTTAGATTTTGGCTCCAAACTCTACCTCACATTGAAACTGAACTTTGAATGATCATTTAACCAGCATCACAGAAAATATAAGCTGCAAGGTATTTAGTGAACCACAGACATAGTAACAAAACAAAATCTCAACAAAGAGAAACCCACAAATGTCCCAGGGAACTGTTGTTTAGAATTGAAATCATTCAGGGAATTTTCTTTGGAACAGTGACCCTGCGCCATGAGTCACAGTCATGATCTGACTTTCCAAAATGTCATATTTCCAATTTCAACGAGGGAGGAGGCAACTTTACAGAAAAAGCCTTTCGAAAATAAAGTAAGTTTAGAAAATTAAATCTTGCTCTTTAATTATAGCAAACTCTTTTGCCAACCTCAATTTTCATCATCCATAAATTGAATTTGACAGAAAACTATTTCTCATAGAGTGGTCCATTATATGCTTATACGTTATGCTTATAGGGAGCTGTATCTTACCTTTTTTTGGTGAAGCATTAGTTGTGTCAAGTTCTTTGAAGGGCTTTATGCCATGAAGCTTAATGGGATTTCATGCTGTAGCTTACCAACTCACTTCATTAACTACCTGCCCTGTCTTAATGGCGTCCCTCATCTCACCAAACACTGTTCCCAAAACAATTCACAGCTCAGTAGACATCCACCAAAAACCCTGCATTCCTGCTGCCCATGTCATCTGTAAAGGCAACCATGTTATCCAGGCAAGTGTTGCCAAACCATTATTGGCTCTCACTGGCAATGTAATGGCATGGCAACTGCAAACATAGTGGGCTACAGTCTCCCACCTAAAACCCATAGAAACTGCAGAAGGTTGCAACACAAAAGGTTTTGGAGAGACTTATGCACAAAAGACAGAAAGCTAGCACACACGTATAGCAGTTAACCAGGAAGAGAAATGGAATGTTGGCCCTCATTTCAAGGGGGTTGATATATAAGAGCGAGGAACTCCAACTATACTAGGTGCTGGTCAAACCATATCTGGAATATGGAGAGCAATTTTGATTCCCTTATTTAAGGAAAGGTAAAGAAGCTTCACAAGGATGATCCCGGACATGGAGGGATTGTCTTATGAGCAAAAGTCAAACAGGTTAGAATTCAACTCATTGAGAGTCAAGAAGAATGAGAGGTGCTCTCATTGAAGCATACAGGATTCTTAAACGGCTTGACAGGGTAAATGTCAGGTGGATGTTTCTCCCTCATGGGAGAGTTTTACATCAGGCAGTATAACCTCAGAATAAAGGGGTATCCATTTTAGACTGAGATGATCAGTGCATGAACAGCCATCTCTGTATTTGCCCCAGACTCCTAACTGGCTTTGACAAATAGTCACAGGCCAATACTGACCAAATCCTGATTGCTATCTCTGCAGTTTTGGATGAGATGTGATTCCCCTGCCCATATTTGATCAGTGTGCCCTCTAAGCTGTGCAGAATCTCCCAGTTTCAACACAGACCGATGTGCCATAATGTTAACTTTTTGTTCCAGAAACTACTGCCGCTCACGGAACTCAGAATTCAGCAAGTTCCACATACATCCAACTGCTCCTTTCCCCCGACCACACACATTCCACTTACTGATTCCTATTTTCTTTAAAGCAGTAGATGTTGTGTATATGGATTTTAGTAAGGCGTTCGATAAGGTTCCCCATGGTAGGCTAATGCTAAAACTTCGGAGGTATGGCATTGAGGATACATTAGAGGTTTGGATTAGGAATTGGCTGGCTGGAAGGAGACAGAGGGTAGTAGTTGATGGATTATGTTCATCTTGGAGTGCAGTTACTAGCGGTGTACCACAAGGATCTGTTTTGGGACCATTGCTTTTTGTTATCTTTATAAATGATCTAGAGGAAGGACTTGAAAGCTGGGTAAGCAAGTTTGCGGATGACACAAAAGTCGGTGGAGTTGTGGATAGTGAGGAAGGAAGTGGTAGGTTACAGCGGGATATAGATAAGTTGCAGAGCTGGGCGGAAATGTGGCAAATGGAATTCAATGTAGCTAAGTGCGAAGTCGTTCACTTTGGTAGGAATAACAAGATGATGGATTACTGGGCTAATGGTAGGCTACTTGGTAGTGTGGATGAGCAGAGGGATCTTGGTGTCTATGTACACAGATCTCTGAAAGTTGCCACCCAGGTAAATAGTGCTGTGAGGAAGGCATATGGTGTACTGGGCTTTATTGGCAGAGGAATTGAGTTCCGGAGTCCTGAGGTCATGTTGCAGTTGTATAGGACTCTGGTGAGGCCTCATCTGGAGTATTGTGTGCAGTTTTGGTCGCCATACTATAGGAAGGATGTGGAAGCTTTAGAACGAGTGCAGAGGAGGTTTACCAGGATGTTGCCTGGAATGGTAGGAAAATCTTATGAGGAAAGGCTGAGGCACTTGGGGCTGTTCTCATTGGAGAAGAGAAGGTTTAGGGGAGATCTGATAGAAGTGTATAAGATGATTAGGGGTTTAGATAGGGTAGATACTAAGAACCTTTTACCGCTAATGGAGTCAGGTGTTACTAGGGGACATGGCTTTAAATTAAGGGGTGGTAGGTATAGGACAGATGTTAGGGGTAGATTCTTCACGCAGCGGGTTGTGAGTTCATGGAATGCCCTGCCCGTATCAGTGGTGAACTCTCCTTCTTTATGGTCATTTAAGCGGGCATTGGATAGGCATTTGCAAGTTATTGGGCTAGTATAGGTTAGGTAGGATTCGGTCGGCGCAACATCGAGGGCCAAAGGGCCTGTACTGCGCTGTATCCTTCTATGTTCTATAATGCCCCCCTATAAAGATCACAGTGATGGTCATTACCAACAACACCCTCTTCCATCGCCTACCATGCCCACTGATGCTGTTTCATATACCCCCATGTACCTGGAGATTGACCCCCCCCCCCCACCCCAACCCTGTCAAAAGGGCATCATTATTATCCCAATGTGAGCAAATGCCTCTACTTTCCATGCCCTGCTTCCCAGCACTTACTCCAACACTAACTTCATGCACCCTCCTGAACAGTCAAGGGATAGTTCCACGCTCCCCAGTCCTGGATTGTATTCACCCCAGATCTCTGACTGACTTTGTATAGTCCCTAGTAATGAGCACACTCTTTGCAAGATTGATATCTATCAATCCTCTAACAGCTAATGATGGTCCACCGGAACTGACCATTCCCCAGACTGTGGTCAGACCTATCAGCTGAGTGTGACTGACCTGAGAGGGTGACTGACCATGGCCAAGCCCTTGCACGGTGTGTGGACCTTGGTTGTACTGTAACCCCCCTGACTGATAGAAGCCCTCCCTTTGAGGATGAGCCCTCACCAGTTTCTGATGAGGCCATTCAATTGAAAAACATGCAAAGTGTTTACAGTACAGGAAGCTGGAACATGCTGTAAGTATTAGATTCATGCCTTAAAGCATTGTGCAGCAAGATGCCCGCACCAATCCCTCCCCCAATACACAGACACAGAAACACACACAGACACATGCCACACTGAATGACAAGCAGCCTGCCTGTGTGTCTGCACAACAGAGCATGTCAATACAGCCGTACTGTTAACCTTTAGGCTCTGACTAAAGCACCAGTCTGCTAACAGGCATGGAGCAGCCAGGCACGGTATGGATGTCATGAGTATGCAGGTAAGCAGTAAGTGTGTGAGTCTAAAGAGAGAGGGCTTGAGATGCAGCCTGATCCAATCCATGAACTGGGTGCCTGAACCTGTCTGCAAAGTGTCCTTGCAGCAGCATCTCAGTGCTAGTTGCTGGTGGGCCCTGCAATACTGGTCTGTTCTTCCTAAGCATCCTGCAAGTGTATCTGAGGGGTGCCATGAGGATTGTGTGGGATTGTCAGACATTGAATGCGAATGTCCATGGACAACAGGTGTCTGTGACTGTTGAGCATGGTTTGTCCATGAGATGCAGTTGTGTGATGAACAACACAAAGGCTCCTCACAGGCAGTGGTGAGTTAAAGTTGCCAGGTATTTGCTCTGACTTCCATGTCAAAATTTTGCAGTGGAGAAAGTGAGGTCTGCAGATGCTGGAGATCAGAGCTGAAAATGTGTTGCTGGAAAAGTGCAGCAGGTCAGGCAGCATCCAAGGAACAGGAAATTCGACGTTTCGGGTATAAGCCTGATGAAGGGCTTATGCCCGAAACGTCGAATTTCCTGCTCCTTGGATGCTGCCTGACCTGCTGCGCTTTTCCAGCAACATATTTTCAAAATTTTGCAGTGCCCTTGTTTGTTCGACCTGTTTGGTGAGATAGGATGGTTCATATTAATGAGGTGAGATGCACACTTAATAAGGCATTTAACAAACAATAAACTCCCTCAACAGGCAACTCACTGCTGCCTAGTGAAAAACTCACTCATTACCCGCAGTAAAGGTTTCTCCCAGTGACAAAATGGATTTCACTAGACTTGTGTGATTCTTCCTCAAATCTCACATCCTCAAGGCCCACATCATTCAGACCCTATAGGATTCCGCTCAGGACTTATCTATTTGTGTTGTGAAATCTTGATCATGGTTTCTTCCGTTAATCAGAAAATAAAATCCATCTTTAGTGTGAAGCTACAAAAAGGCATGTTAATTGGGGAGGCGGTGACCGAGTGGTCTTATCACTGAACTGTTAATCCAGGGACCCAGCTAACATTCTTGGGACACAGGTTTGAATCTAACTATGGCAGATGATGGAATTTGAATTCAATTTTTAAAATTTCTGGAATTAGGAGTCTAACAATAACCATGAATCTATTGTCGATTGTCAGAAACACCTATCTGGTTCACTAATGTCCTGAAGAGAAGAAAATTGCCATCCTAAACTGGCCTGGCTTACACGTACTCCAGACTCAGAGAAACATGATTGACTCCTAACTGCTGTCTGGGCAATTAGGGATGGGCAATAAATGCTGCCTGGCCAACGCCGCCCTCATCCTGTAAATGATTTAAAAAATAGTTGCTTCAGAGCAGGGGGAATGAGCGGGCAATTGGCTTTCTCCGTGTTAACTAGACAGCTTTGCTGATCGAACTTCCGGAGAAGTCTGGAAGCCACATCACCCCTTTCTTTGCCAAATGAATATGAGTGTGAAATAGTGATGGCGATGAGCATTTTCTTCAGCATTTACACGGAAATTTCAAACTAAAGTGGGCGGCACGGTGGCACAGTGGTTAGCACTGCTGCCTCACAGCACCTGAGACCCGGGTTCAATTCCCGACTCAGGCGACTGACTGTGTGGAGTTTGCACGTTCTCCCCGTGTCTGCGTGGGTTTCCTCCGGGTGCTCCGGTTTCCTCCCACAGTCCAAAGATGTGCGGGTTAGGTGAATTGGCCGTGCTAAATTGCCCGTAGTGTTAGGTAAGGGGTAAACGTAGGGGTATGGGTGGGTTGCGCTTCGGCGGGTCGGTGTGGACTTGTTGGGCCGAAGGGCCTGTTTCCACACTGTAAGTAATCTAATCTAATCTAAAATTCTACTTTGATACTTTAGCTGCAGCAAACAGCAACAACTCCTACCCCTCTGCTGATATCTGGTCGGCACAGATAGGTTGAACCGAAGAGTCTGTTTCCATGTTGTACATCTCTATGACTCTATACTAAAGTTGTTGGTCCAAGATCCAATCCAGAGACATGAACACACACACACAATAGGCAGTTTTTTCATGCAACACTGTGACTCTGTCAGGCCTTCAGAGATGATTAAAACAAGGCCCAATTTGTCGCAGTAAATGATATAAAAGATCTTGTGGCACCAATTTCTCAGAAAGGACTTTGATTAGAGAAATACCATAAAAGGATATCCTGCATTTCTATAGCTGCACTGTACCAGTAATGAAAAAGCCAAGCTACCCTAAATTGGCCCAAATTTGAAGACTTACATAAAAGCTCAAAGTTTCTCATTATAAGCAGGAAATGTGTAACAGGTCAGGCAGCATCTGAGGAGAGAGAAAAACAGTTAACATTTCCTCAAGACTTTCATCAAAATTATTCAATTTGATTTGTTAGCATTTCAAATTTAGTGTGGCTCTTTCAGCTTTTTAAAACATAAAATGCAGAAAGAAAGTGACATAATATTGGAATATTCTTATCAAATAATGTTACCAGAAATAACATTTTAATGTTCATGTTGCCTGAGGAAATTTGGTTACATTCAATGTTTGCTGAAATATGAGTCTTTACTAAATTTATCCTAGAGGACAAGAGGAAAATCAAGCACAGGAACATATATATGTTGGCTGTTCAAAGAAAAGATTCTGCTTAAATATTGTGGGCCAAAATGAGAGCAAGCAAACAGCATCTTTGGACTTTTAAGTGTGTTCATTCCAGCCCAAGCATATGGTCAGTAGTTCACAAATAACATGCATCACTGCCAAAACTAACAACCACTCCTATGTCGGCCACACTAATCCAAACAAAAAGGCTGAAGAATGACCTATAGTACTTAGGACATGAAGTAACCATACAGCTCTGTGATCTTATCTCATTTCTGATTACAAGCATCCCATTTGCCTACACTTGTCCCGTCCATATCCTAAAAAAGACAAAATGCAGAAACCGAATAGTATTTTTCCAAATTTAATGCTAGCTTTCTGACCTCATATCCACGCCATTACAGGTAGACGATCCTTTATCCAAAATGCTCAGGACCAGCTGTTTTCAGAGTTCGGAATTTTTCGGTTTTCATAAGAGTGACAGTTTAATGGTGAAATTTTTTTAAAATCTTATTGGAGGAGCAGACTTCTATGTAAGAATGTGCTTGGCCACACCACCCCCCACCCCCCATGTCACATCTGAGTGACACACATCGAGTGGGTGTCAACTTGGGGGCGTTCACTGAGAAACCCCAGGCCTGACAGTGATTGGCCACACACCCCCGCCCCCCAACATTGCATCTGAGTGACACGGATCATATGGGTGGTGAGTCGGGGGCATTCACAGAGTTCTATGTTCTATGAAACCCCAGGTCTGATGGTGATTGGCCGGACCCCCACCGCCCCACGTCACATCGGAGTAACACGGATCAAGTGGGTGTGGACTTGGGTTAACTCTTAGCTCACCAAACAACCTTGTTAACGAGAAAAAGAACTCACAAAAAACTTTTGGATTTCAGAGCTTTTCAGTTTTTGGATGTTCGGATAATCACCTATTTCTACCTCCTTCACTTCACTCCTGTTTCACCCCATTTATAGCTGAAACTCTGTCTTCATTGCCTGTAGTCACGACTACTCCAGGAAGTATCTGGCTCCTATCTCACACTCCACTCTCTGTAAGTTTGAAAATATCAAAAACTCTGCTGCTATGTTTTAACCCAAAGCATGTTGCACCAATCATCTATCACTCCTGTGTTTTGGTTTGCAGTCAAGCAACTCCTTAAGTTTTAATTTCTCAATCCCATTTCGAAGTCCCGAAGTAGCCTTGCATTTTCACCCCTTTGTTCTCTGTTTCAGCATTATAACCACCCAAGACATCTGAACTCCTCTAACTCTGGGCTCTTTTCAACGTTCACAATTTTATTCATTGCGCCATTGGTATCCTTAAATAGCACTTATCTTTCTTTCTAATGCCCCTGTGAAAGGCTTCAGGACATTTTGTTATACAATAATGCACCAAATACATAAAAGCAACTGTAAAACAACCTCATGTAGACATGAGGATATTACAGTGCATATTAGTAAACAAACTCAATAAATGATTATGATTATTCAAAATTCAAGTTTCCTGAACAGTACACCTAAACACTGTGTATTTTCTTCTATTTGACAATGTAAACTTTTATTTTTTTTAGGATTATAATGTGTGAGACAGTTTGATTCCTGATCAAATTCTGTGTTCTAAAATCACAATGTAACATACTTATTCCTTACAAAAGACAGAATTTGCATTTACATAGAGCCTTTCACACTCTTAGAATATCCCAATTAGGACAACTTACAGTCTACAGTATTTTTAAAATTCAGTTGTTTTGTAATGTAGAAAAGGTATCAGCCAATTTGCACCCAACAAGCTCCTTCAAACAGCAATAACATTTATGGTTGAGTAATTCCCATTAGCCAAGTTGGAACAGTGATTAACCTTGGCTAAGACAACAGGGAAACCTTCTGCTCTTCTTCCAATAGTGCTACGCATCCACCTGCCAGACTGGTTAGTGGATGATCTGCAACCCCATTGCTTTTGTTTTCCTTTTTGATTAAGTGCAGATAATCATTTGGACATTATCATTGATCATTTGTTGGATATTTTCAACTAGCAGTAAGCTGGTGTCAAAAATGTCATATCAAATACTGAGAGAAATCAAAAAGGGAATTGAGCAGCTATGGTCTTTTGTGTGTAGTCCTCACCCCTCCCACCTTACTCTCATCCCTCCCCCCCCCCCCCCCCCCTCACCAGGCACATTCACCCATGTCAAGCTTATATAGAAGATGAGTCACTAAATTTGTGTGGGACTCAGACTTCCATAAACACTCTGCTGTTGATTTTGGCAATTTTACACAATCAAGATGATGGACTTCCATAAGTGCATGTTCAATATTGTGGAAGCCCAATCTGCAATGTTGCCCAACTGGAAATTTGAGAGGAAGGTGCTTGTTTGCCAAGCCCCTGAGAAGGCAAAGTAACATGATTCTTGCACCTCCCCACCCCAGACCCCCATCACTATCACCAACACCCACTCTCCAGAGATTCTCTGCATCAGGGAGGTACATGAAAAATTTCTATCTCTATATTTGAAGATTCATTGAATCTACCTGGCATGGACTCCAGTCCCACTGCAGCACCCACTAAAGCATCAATATTTCTCATCTCACACACAATAGGCCTTCAATCGTCTTGAGAGTGAGGAAGCAGTAACCCCATCATGAGAAATCCATGACTCCAGCTTTTGGGAAAGCAGTGAGTTTGGAGCAGAGGCAGCTTCGAAACCAAACAGGGAGCCAACCACTTCCCCCCCCCACCCCCCGCACTCCCTCCTCCCCACCCACCCCTAAAAGCAATGAAATGCAATTTTCAATGAGCAGAATAATCAAAGTGTCAGTGTCACAATCATAATGAAGAAAAGCTGAGCACAACTTCCCGACAACAGACAGGTGGAGTCAAATGCAGAAATCTTAAATTACTTTGTCAGAGAAACCTTGTTGTTTCCTGGTTATGCTGTTGAAGTCTCATTGACTCCATTTTAAAACAGCCGTCACTGAAAAATTCTTAACTTGTTCCACATTAAACAACTGAAAACTACGAGCTGTATTTGAGACTATGTTTTTATTTTAATGATGAAATGATAACTTTAGTTAAACAATCTCTGGCTTGGAACTATTAACTTCACAAACATGCAGTTTGAATCCATCTGGAAAGAAATGTTATGGGTACATAGGTGCAGGAGTAGGTGATTCAACCCATCCACTATTGAATCTGGTAATTGCTGATCATCCACTTCAGTGTTTCACACAGTCCCCACATTTCTTTTATATCATTTGTATTGAGAAACCTCTCAAACTCTATTTTAAAACTATTTAATAGCTGGTCTTCCATAACCTTCTGAGGTAGAGAAAATGTTGTTTGAGGTATAACAAAGAAATGGCATTTCTTTTTGGTTTCTCCTTGTCTTTTGATCTCTCCCCATTAATCCTATCTAGAATTAACAATCTTTACTTCGCTTTATGCATTTACTTTAATCTAATTTATGTCTGTTTCACTAAGGTTTCTTCAATCAGGCTGGATGAAGAGTCTTCTTATGGCTTGCTGTGTTCAAATACATTACAGATCCCCTTGAGATGGTACCATGCTATAAAAGACACTGAATTAATGGAACTCTCAATGGGTAAACTGATAAAAACTGATAGTTGTTAGTGAAGTGAATTCTAGGATATATTCCTTCACACTGAGAGAAGAATTGCTGAAGCAGCTATTTATAAATTTTCAGATCCCTTTCTTCTTTGTCAATTTTTAAAATTTGTTCTCATACTATCAATTATTACCAGTCTCTATAGATTCTGATTGTGGTGAGTAAATGACAGTGGAAACAATGATGGAATTACAAAGGCTCAAGTACGAAGGAACTTTTCACTGTAAAGTGATAGATACAATAAAACAACACAAAGGGTGGTGCGTGTAGGGAATGAGCTGCCAGAGAAAGTGGTGGAAGCCAGTACAATTACAACATTTAAAAGGCATCTGGATGGGTATATGAACGGGAAGAGTTTAGAGGGATATGGGCCAAGGGCTGGAAAATGGGATTAGGTTAGGTAAGAGTATCAGGTCGGCATGGACAAGTTGGACTATTTCCGCACTGTACATCTCCATGACTCTATGACTCTATAATCGATACAGCAATTAATGATTTGACAATTAATCTGATCAAAGAGGAAGCTGAACATCAGATTGACGGTTATAGGGATGTCCTGCCAAATTTTAGGTCGAGATTCTGCCTCTGAATTACAGCCTACTTCAAAGACAGATATGGAGCAGGTCTTTTATTGAGCTCTATAAGTTAAATAGAGAGCAGGAAGTGATCCCTGCATAATCATCTCAGTCCTTCTGCACACCAAACATAACTACTGGTCTTGTCATCAATTATACTATTGATATAGATACTACCTTTACGCTACTAGAGTTAAGTTGTAAAATTGAATTGTTAAATAAATATTCTGTAATTTTGCTTCATTATCTTTAGAAAACAGGAATGATAGTCTTTGTGAAAACACTGTCAAAAGATCAATTGTACAATAAAACTCTGGGATGACAGGTGATCTGTGGAAGAAGTCAATTTAGTTGGTCCAATTCTTTTTCTTTCATTCCACGTCTTACTGTTTGTACATTTGATGACTACCATATCTAAGATGGGGATCTTGAAGATCCAATATGAAAGTGCACAGAAATAATTAGCCATGTTTATGATGTATCAATGTGCTGTGAAAAAATAAGCTCTCTGGGATCATTTTGCAGATCATTCCACCCAGACAATGATGTGTCAAACTTGCGAAGAAACTGCGTCAACCCTGTTCCCGAAGAGGGAAGGGAAAATGTCTGGGGTTAAATAGGAGCTGCAAAGAGTTTGTTTTTATAGTTTATTTGTGAAATGTGTGTGTCACTTGTTGGGCCAGCACTTATTGCCTGCCCCTAGTCGTCCTTGAGAAAGTGGTGGTGAGCTGCCTTCTTGAACTGCTGCAGTCCACCTGCTGTTAGTTAACCCGCAATGCCCTTAAGGAGGGAATTCGAGGATTTTGATCAAGTAACAGTGAAGAAACAATGATATATTTCCAAGACAGGATGATAAGTGGCTTGGAGGGGTACTCGCAGGCGGTGGTGTTCCCATGTACCTTGTCCTTTTAGAAAGAAGTGATCCTGGCTTTGGAAAGAGCTGTCTCAGGATCTTTGGTGAATTTCTGCAGTGCATCTTGTACATGGTACACAATACTGCTACTGAGTTTCGGTGCTAGAGCGAGTGAATGTTTGTGGATGTGATGCCAATCAAGCGGGCTGCTTTGTCCTGGATGGTATCAAGCTTCTTGAGTGTTTTTGGAGCTGCACCCAAGTGGGGAGTACTCCTGACTTGTGCCTTGGATGATGATGAACTGGTTTTGGGTAGTCTGAGAATGTTTGGGGATAATAAATGGAGCAGAACTTATGAGCCTCAGGTGACTCCTTGTGTGGAGTTTACACATTCTCCCCGTGTCTGCGTGGGTTTCCTCCGGGTGCTCCGGTTTCCTCTCACAATCCAAAAATGTGCAGGTTAGGTGAATTGGCCATGCTAAGTTGCCCACAATGTTAGGTGCAGGGGTAAATGTAGGGGAATGGGTCTGGCTGGGTTGTGCTTCGGGGGGTCGGTGTGGACTTGTTGGGCTGAAGGGCCTGTTTCCACACTGTACGTAATGTAATCTAAACTGTGGAACTTCAGAACAAGTTTATGCTCAAATCATAAGACTTTAAGAAGAAGTATTTATAATACTAAATAAAAGTATTAAGCAGATTTGATGTAAATAAGCTATCTTAAATTTCACAGTAGTTAGACAATTATTGCAAACTGCTGGTTCCTTTCTGGTAATTATTGCTTTAAAAACAGGTAATGCATAGAAAACACAATTAGAGTTTGAATAAGCATAATCACTGCCACAAACGGAATCAGAAGTTTTTTTTTCCATTGGAGGACATCATTTATAAGTGTTATGCTGTTAATTATTATTTTTAGTAATTGCTATTTTTAAAACAGGTAAGGTGCAGAACAAGATAATTGAATGCACTGGTGCAAACCTTACATTACAGATAGGTTAGTCTTCAGCATTTATCTGAGATGCTATTGTCAATCTAGGTCAGTACATGTACTCCTAATTGTGTTTGTTTAATAGGAATAATTAGTTAAGGCATTTAAAGATGTCTGGTAAAGAGTCTATTTTATACAAATAGAATACACAGTAGAGGTGCTGATGTGAACAAGATAAACTATTTTTTTTTCTTTTGTATATAGCATATCTCCCTTTAGATTACACTTCAAAATAAAATAGTTACTTTCATATTGAATCCTGGTGGAGGAATCATGTGACTATAATCATCAGTGTTAAAGCTGATTATATCTATTGAACTATATACTGCCCTTTCTAACAACCTTAAAATTAAATAATGTTCTGACTACAACAGCTGACACTAACCTGTGATGTATCCATTACTGTGGCTCAAATTGTAGTGGTTGTAGCAATTATAGTGGGGTTTTTTCAACTTAGGAGGAGTAACATAACACCAACGTCAACCTCAGATCTCCCAAGTTTAACAGCTTATCTTTTCTTATCCTCAAGTTACTATCTAGTTTGTCTGTAAATAACATTGTGTTATTATTTACTTCTACAATATGTTCTTCGCCAATGAAGTTTAGGAGTGAGTTTATTTTTGTGAAAAGGACAAAAGCTAAACCAACAAAATAGTCAGTTTAAAATCTCCATGAATGCATTGTCTTAACATTCTGCAGCCAATATTATTCCCACTGGGAGCATCCTGCAGCCACTGACATACATGATTTGCTGACTCCATTGAGTTAGTGGAAGAAAATGTCCCTTCTAATCTATTGACAAAGTAGGTTTTTATTCTTACTCAAAAGGTTCGATACTGCTGTGCAAACAGTTTTAATAAACAAGCCAAAAATTCCTATTTATGGAACAATTTATAAAGCTATGAGTTGCAGCTTTAAAACTGTCCAAGAATATTCAACATTTCATTCTGTTAAAAAGAAATCAACAGACATAAATTTTTTGCTGCAGTCCCTCACATTATTGAGCTGATGTTGTCATGGTAACATTCTGATCTAAGTCATTTTCAGTCTTCAGCCAGGCCAATGGAAGCGATTCATCTTGTACGGTGGTTGGAATAGGTGGTTGACAACTGACCAGGAAAGTATTATAGCCATAGAAGTCTTGCTGATCTGTAAGGCCAATTTTATATAGTAATTGCCAGCAACTTCTACAGTAAAAGAACATGTTCAAAAGCTTTGCTAGTGGACATTAACAGTACACATACACAGTTTATTTTACTGCTATCAATATCGAAATTCAGCAATATCGCAAAGTCAATAGAATATCTTTTATTACAACAGTCATCAATTCCATTGTATAATTTATTAATTTAATTGGAGGATGATTCTATGATCTCTGCAGCCTAAATATTGATCCATGTCTAATGCCACATACATTATAGCTCAAAACAAAAGATTTTGTAGTCAATATTTTGAGGGGTTAGCTTTGCATATTGGTAGGTGTTTGGCAACTGAATTACTTTTGCTTTACAGGTGTCATGTGCTGATTTGTACATTCCTAATAAATACTATTAGGAAAGGAATTCTTTAAGCTAAAAGTGAAACTTTTTTTGAGAATGAATTGTTACAGGATCTAGAAATAATGTTTAACAGTACAGCTACCTCAAAGATTTAGCAAAGTGTGGGACTTTGTGCAACATTGTAACAAACAGACAATGAAATTCCCAAGTTCAGTCATCTATTTGATTAGATTAGATTAGACTTACAGTGTGGAAACAGGCCCTTCAGCCCAACAAGCCCACACCAACCCGCCGAAGCGCAACCCACCCATACCCCTACATTTACCCCTTACCTAACACTACAGGCAATTTAGCATGGCCAATTCACCTGACCCGCACATCTTTGGACTCTGGGAGGAAACCGGAGCACCCGGAGGAAACCCACGCAGACACGGGGAGAACGTGCAAACTCCACACAGTCAGTCGCCTGAGTCAGGAATTGAACCCGGGTCTCAGGCACTGTGAGGCAGCAGTGCTAACCACTGTGCCACCGTGCCGCCCACAAATTGGAACATAATTCTTACATGGGCATAATAATATTGGAAAGGCAAGGAAAATGGGCTAAAAGCATCAACAAGATTTCCCAATCCTTTCTAATATTGATATACATGTACCTATATTTCAGAGATGGCAGTGTTTTAAAAGGTAGCTCATCACTTCTCAAGGGTAATTAGGGACGGGCAGCAACTATCAATGATGCTCAAATCCAAAGAGTGACACAAGAAATCCCATCCACATCTGGCCTACATCATTTCAGCAAATGCATAAGCTAGTCTTGACATCTGTGTCTCCTTGCTTCCCCTCCTCACTATGAATAATCTTATCACAATTTTCCTGTAATAAAACAGCTCAAATCAGTAAAAGTTACTGGTCTGTGATAAAATTCTTGTCATATAATGCAAACCTCTGTAACAAGATGATGGAAGTCTGCCAAACTTTAATCAAGTTCTCATTCACAGCCAAATACCCCAGTGAATATCGGTCAAAGGTCTTTAGGATGGTGTTATCTCCTTATGTTATTAGAACAAATTGCACATACCCATTATCCATAAAGTTTGTTGCCTGTCTTCCAGTATATTGCTGTCAATATTGCACCCTTTCAAATTGCTATGTCAACAATTCCCATTCAGTTTTGCCATGTTGATTATGGGAATGGAGTCACAGACACTGAGTGATTCTGTGGAATGACTAGTTTAGATTAGATTAGATTACTTACAGTGTGGAAACAAGCCCTTTGGCCCAACAAGTCCACACTGACCCTCTGAAGAGCAACCCAGCTATACCCCTACACCTAACACCATTGGCAATTTAGCATGGCCAATTCACCAAACCTGCACATCTTTGGACTGTGGGAGGAAACCGGAGCACCTGGAGGAAACCCACGCAGACAAGGGGAGGATGTGCAAACTCCACACAGATAGTTGCCTGAGGCGGGAATTGAACCCGGGTCTCTGGCACTGTGAGGCAGCAGTGCTAACCACTGAAATCTGAAATCCACTTCCCGTTTTTGATGTCATCCAGTAGATTTTAAAAAATCAACAGACTATGAGCAATAGCACAGATATTTGTTTTGGAATTTTATTTTAATTCATTCACACATATGGGAGCAAGGCTCTCCTCCCTTCTGATGAGGAGAGAAATACACAAGCAAGATTAGAAAAGGACAAATTGTAAATTTGTCCAGATGGGTATTTGTTTGAAGCAATTAACTCTCAAGTTTGCCAGAAAATAATTAAACTTCAATGAGTCCCTTGAGTCTTTCAAAATTAATTAATAATTATTTTAATAAAAGTAATATGGGTATAGGAAGAAATCTGGAAATTTGCGGTAGGTACTGATGCTCATTTGAAGAGCTGGTATAGACACAGTGGACCAAAGGCTTACTTTTGTGCCAATACATTTCTCTGATTCAGGGAGCAGGTCATGTTTTGAAGCTAATTGCAGTATTTACTATTGACGGCAAAAAATGTCAATTAATGGAAAAAGAAACAGGTAACTATAGCAGACTAGCTTATCATTTGAAAACAGAAACTAACTAAAGAAGAGGACAGCACGGTGGCTTAGAGGGTGACACGATGGCTCAGTGGTTAGCACTGCTGCCTCACAACACCAGGGTCCTGGGTTCAATACCCGCCTGTCTGTGTGGAGTTTGCACATTCTCCCTGTATCTGTGTGGGTTTCCTCTGGGTGCTCTGGTTTCCTCCCACAATCCAAAGATGTGCAGGCCAGGTGAATTGGCCATGCTAAATTGCCCACAGTGTTAGGTGCCTTAGTCAGGGGTAATTATAGGGTAGGGGAATGGGTTTCTCTTCGGAGGGACAGTGTGGACTTGTTGGGCTGAAGGACCTGTTTCCACACTGTAGAGAAGCTAAAGAAATACTTGCAGAACATAACGTTGTGGTATGCTGTTCCCGGAAACAGCGAACTCTGTGTGCACATGTGCAGAACACAGGGAACCATCTTTCGCAGGTTATTTTTGTACACGTCATCCAGACTATAAAAACTGCTATATCTATTGTTCTGAGAGAGATGGTGTGGTCGAGTCCTGCTTTTAGGGTCAGAATCATGCTGCCCCTCCCCAAAGCTTTTGATTTAATAAATTTGACTGACCTGCTTCTAAATTTGACTGACTAGCTTCTAAGTCGTGTAAAAAGTGAGTCTGCAGATGCTGGAGATCAGAGCTGAAAATGTGTTGCTGGTTAAAGCACAGCAGGTCAGGCAGCATCCAAGGAACAGGAAATTCGACGTTTCGGGCCAGAGCCCTTCATCAGGACTGACTAGCTTCTAAACTAGTGTTTCATTAATTTCACCACAATAAATGGGCATATTCGGCAGGATCCTGTTCACGCTCCCGGGAGTAGGGGCAGGATATCGGACAAAAGCAGTTCAAACTATATAAGCTGTAGATCTGGTAACAGTGACTGAGAGAGTGTCTGTTGTGTGGCCTCTGAGTTGAGTCATACTCAGATGCCAGTGTGATTGTTCCTGCCTGACATAAAGGCCTGGATTAAATAAGCAGGATATTGGGAAATGATCACTCCCTCAAACAGGTATGGCTGGATTCCAACAGGAACGATTTTGGGTGAGACGTGGCCAGTGGGAAAACAAACAGTAGTCGTAGCTGGTGGATAAACGTGATCAACCAACAGAGGATCTGAGAGTATAAACTATTATTGTTGTGGCATGACAGGGAGATCAATGGGGACGCCCGGGGTCTCTCATTTACCAGTATGTTAAGAACAGACATTCACTCATTAAACAGATGAAAAAGGGTGGATCTGATCTGTCCCAGACCCTAGATCAATAGCAAAATTGGTTCATGGGCGAAAAGAAAGGTAAGTCCAAGAAAATAGGTCTCCTTTTTGATCCATCAATTAGCTGGCCACATAGATCAGACTTCGGAATCCACAAAGAAACAGACAGTGGAAAAACAAATGCCTCAATCCCGACTAAGGGAACTGGGAAAAAAAAGTCAGTTCCTGAAGGATAGTCAATAGTGATCATTGCCACCTAATAATGCAGGGGAGACAGGCGGGAATCGAACCCAGGACCCTGGTGCTGTGAGGCACTCCCTGAACAATCAGACAACCCTCCTGAGGAAATTTGCTCAGCCCCAGTTACTCGCAGTGGGGAAGGAGCTAACACAAATGCCAAACACAAGTTGTTGGCAGCAGATCTTACCTTCTCTGGGTCACTTACACTCCCGCAGTCGTAACACAAAGTTTTGGGCTGAATTAGACACTATCTGGTGGGCCACCAACTACATTTAAGGGATATCCACCAATTGGTCCAGGATATATGTCCTCAGGACAAGTGGCATCTCGTATCTGACAGGTCTGACATAGCTGATGCCCCACAGCAACAAAGACTATAGGAAGGGCAGATGGACCCAGAGCACTCCTATCAAAGCAGATATAGAGGATCAGCAGGAGCCCTTTGACAGAATTCAGGCTGAAATCCTGCATGTTTTGGGAAAACTGCCCACCAATTGGGCAAAACTAGCAAACACCAAACAACAGAGGGGGGAGGGCACTTCCAGATATGGGGAACGATTCTTTACAGTCTACACAGAATGCTCAGGGATTCCCCAAGCAGACTGCTCTGACCGGGCATTCATTTAGGCTTTCAAGGACGGGCTGTGTCCCGTGCACCAGGCCGTCCTAAAACTGGGGGTCATCGTTCTCCAAGACTATGATGCCCTGGTCAATTGGGCAACAGGCGTTAAGGAGGAAAAGCCCTGTGGGCATAAAGCATGAAAACCTAGGCGCCATCATAAAGACAAAATCCAGACTGATGTGTCACAATTGTGGCATGATGGCCACTTTGTCTGGGATTGTAAGGGGAGGAAACAGAACAATGGGAAGCCCACTTGCGTCTGTCAGTACTGTGGCCAAAGGGGCCACTCTGAAGGCAATTGTAGGGAAACATATGGCAAACCAACAAACATTGGAATTACATCAGACTGATGCCCAGCAGCCCCCAATGGGCATGGGTGATAAGAAGGGAAGGATTTATGTGTCTGGTAGGGGGCAGACAGTGTGCGATGCTAGCAGACATGGGAGCCTCCATAATTATTACTGACTTGCCCCTGTCCTCAACTAACAAAATGATTTATGTGAAGGAGATTAATGGACAAGGAACCCTTGCGTACTTGAGTGTGACCACTCAAGTAGAAATCAATCACCTGAGTGTGATTTTATGCATATAAAAATAATGAAGGAACTCTTATGAGAAAATTTTTAATGAAGGAGTACAAAGTCCTTATAGACTGTGGGAAGGGTGAATTAATCTGGTCCTGTCCCGATGGAAGAAAGGAAAAAAATGAGGATATATGCGAGCCACTTGAGCACTGTCCAAGTCACCTTCTCTATGGGATGCGATTGGCAATTAGAGAATAATGGCTTTGATACCATTTGCACCTCCCACCCAGGGGTATGGGGGGAGAACTGTGTTAGATATAGGCTTGATTAAAATCAACCCCGTAGTGGTGGAGGGTCCGGAACACAAGCCAAACCGCCAGTACCCCATAAAACCTGATGCCAGAAGAGCGGTTGTGGAAATTGTGAAAGGATTATTGGAGAGGGGAATTCTCCGAGGCACTATGAGCGCTATTAATTCCCTCACATGGACGGTCAGTAAACCTGATGGATGTTACTGTGTCACAATAGATTATACGGCCCTAAACAGGGTCACTCCTAAATTACACCCAAAAGTCACCAGTCCATTCACAATCTTAAATGAGCTTTCCCCAACCCACAAAATATTTTCTATACTGTATATTGTGAATGGATTCTGGTCTATCCCTCTCCATTATGACCCCCAAGGTAAGTTTGCATTTATCATCAAGAATAAACAGTATACTTGGACCTGACTTCCCCAGGGATTCCATAATAGTGCAGCCATCGTTCACCGTGTAATGAGTGAGGTACTCAGGGAGATCGACCTGCCCAGCGGCAATACGATACTCCAACATGTCGATGACATCCTCCTGGTTTCTGAATCCAAACCAAGACATTAGGAGGTGCTATACTTAATCCTGAAACACTTGCAGGACAGAGGGTTCAAAGCCAGCCCCAAAGAAAGCTCAATTTAGGAAAACTAGAGTTCTTTACTTGGGGCATTTAATTTCCCAAGGCACAAAAGAAATGTTTGCAGACAGGAAGACAGCCATATAACAGATATCGCAGCCTGTGATGGTCCATGGTGTGATAAAGGTCATGGGCTTGTTTAATTACTGCAGGAAGTTTATCCCTGAGTTTGCCAATGTTGTTGAGCTCATACAACGATTGTTAAAAGGGGGTAAACCTGCAACGGACCCTGTTGACTGGGGACTGGAGCAAGCTGACTCCCATACAAAACTAAAAATGGAGTTAATGTCAGCACTGGGACTGGGATTACCAGATGCTAGTAAAGACTTCCACATTTACTGCAACAAAGAGGGAGGCTTTTACTCTGCTGTAGTAACCCAGCTCCATGGCAATAAACAGCAACCTATAGGATACTATTCTACTGCTGAGGGCCCATAGTGAACGGCCTGCCCAGATGTATAGCCGTGTGGGCTGTGAGGGTCAATGAGCCTGTTGTGATGTATTAAATATGGGAAAATTATGCATGATTTCTAACATGAGAAGGGCAAAATGGGAAGCTGTTCTTTTGCCACCAACCAAATCCATTACCATTGTCTGAGATACCTGGGAAGTTCCAGCAGAAGGGATGTTAGGCAATGGTGAACGATAATCACACGATGATGTCGAGGAAAGTGGGATAAAGGATATACCTATGGAGGCACCAGATGAGACCCTGTTTGTGGATGGCTCGCTGAAGTATGTAGATGGCTTGCCACAGACGCAATGGGCAGTAGTGAACGCGGAGCTACAAGTTGACTGACTGGGGAGAATAGAGGGAGGTCTGTCAGCCCAGGTGGCAGAGTTAGTGGCCATCACCCAGCCTATCACAGTGGCAACAGGGAAGAGGGTTAACATTTACACTGATAGTAGATATGTGTTCGGGATTGTCCAGGAATACATGATCGTTTGGGGAAGTCAGGGATTTGTCACCACTGCGGGCACTCCTGTCAAGCATGGGCAGATAATAAAGACCTTAGTGGAGGCCAGCGAGCTCCCATTGGAGGCTGCGGTGTTGAAGGCCTAGGCCCACCAGAGGGAACCAGATAAACAGAATCCCGAGTAGCACATTTTTAAAGGGAACCAGGCTGCTGACAAAGCTGCTCAGTCAGCCCTAGAGACAGAAGACATCCATTCATTGTCTGCCATCTTTGCTAAGGATGGGTAAGCAATACCCAACTTCACGCTGAAACCCCTGAGGGTGAATGCGCCAGGTGGAAGGTGCAGTGGGCCACGCCTGATGAGAAAGGTGTCTGGAGACTGAATGACAAGGTCTTGCCAACGTGTGCATCTTATACAATTACACCATGACGTTTCCCATGTGGGGCGTAATGCTATGATAATCAGCATCAGGAAGGAATGATGGTGGAAGGGGATAGGCAGAGATATCGCTCGATTCTGTTACTGCTGTGTGACTTGTGCCCAGCACAACCCAGGCAGGCCCATTAAAATCAGAATGGGGCACCAGTTACATCCAGGAAGCATGTACTGATAGATTTTACAGAATCTCTTCCCCAATCCCATGGGAAGACATATTGCCTTGTGATTATTGACCAATTTATCAGGTGAGTCAAGGCTTACCTTTCCCAGAACTGTTCACTAACACTGTGGCAAGGATTTTAGCTGAGAAGGTGATTCCCAGGTGGGGGGGTTGCCATCCCAAATTGACTCCGACCAGGGGACCCTGAATTGATGACAGGTCAGGCAATGCAACTGCCCGAGTCCATTAACATGGGGGTTCCGATGTTGGCACTCTCTGAGATAGAATATGTCACTATGTGCTCGAACTGACAGCCCAGTTGAAGGAGATGCAGAAAACAGTTAGGGACAAAAAGGAGGGGCAGGATGAACAGAGGCAATTGGAGGATTGTCCGGAGTTCCCATCGGTGGGTAGTAAGGTTATGGTTAAAACGCTACCCGCTAAACCTGGCTTCGCCTATAAGTGAAATGGTCCCTATGAGATTATCATTAACGGTGACACGTGTACCTGTATTGACATGTGAGGGAAGGGTGTCTGGAAACACTGGCTACAACTGAAGGAATATACAGACACTGGTTGATAATCCTCACCCTCTGCTTTCTTCTCAGACTTACTCCTCTCGAGGCCTGCTAATGTTATTTGTGTGTGTGCGTTTGTTGTGTGTGGAGGGTATAGCCTTTGGACCATTGTATAACTCTGTTCAGTAAGCTCTGGGATGTTTCTGTTCATTTTTGCCTTTGTCCTTTGCCTAGTAGCCATTGGTGGGGGGGGGAGCACCAAAGAAATTGTGCCGACTTAGGTACTATTCACCAGGTAGTCATGGGTTACATGTTAATACTTACCTATACATGTACTGTGTGCATGCGCAGCAAAATAACATCTCGAAATTCTGGGTCTGCACTCCAATCCTGCACACTCTCGTGGGGGGATTCCCCTGAGACCCATTCCATTTAATAAATCAGAAATGGCGGAATGGTGGTTGGACCAGGACTGATCCTCACAATTATACATTGTGGAAGGGAGGTAGATCTACAGAGGAGGAATCTCCCGATTCATCATGCATGGCCCTGACTAGACCCTTTATGCTGCCAATGATAAGGCTACCTGAGAGATTGCGTGTTAGAACATGCAAAACTATAAAGCTTGGCTCCAACTCTTCAACAACCTTTCCCCTACACGCCCCGTTCTGTCCCTCACAAACACCACAGGTGAAGGAATGCCCACAGGAACTATTTGTTTTAAATGTAATTGCACGTCAGGGTGGAATGCCAAAACCAGGGAATGTTCCCATTCCCTGCTCCTTACCCCATCTGGCCACTGATCATTTCTTTCTGGAAGGATTCTGAGCCTTGAGGTTGCCAATATGACTACAGGGAAAACATTCAAAACCATTTGGACCGCAATTCAGATTGATTACAATGGTACTTATTTTGTCTGTAGTCTCAAGGCCTACCCTTGGCTCCCTCCAGATTGGTCCAGATCTTGCTACCTTGCCTATGAGGTCTCATTTGTTCGCCATTAGAGTTCTCTCTGCCTTCATTTACTTTGATCCAAATGGTCCACCACTGAGACTGAGCGATTCTTTATGATCGCCTTCCCTGCCGATGAGACTGCTAAGGCTGCTTAGGGAACTGATCAATATGGCCTCAACCTTGGAAAGCCTACCTAATGACACTGCTGATGGCTTTGCAGATGTTAGCACGGCCATCTCCGAGGTGTCAGCTGAGGTCATTGCCACCCATACTGTTGCATTGCAGAACTGTTTGGCCCTTGACTATTTACTAGCGGCACTAGGTGACACCTGTGCCGTTACTGGCCCCGAGTTCTGCACATACATTCCGGACGCCTCAGACAATATAACTAACCTAGTGGATCACATCCAGCTGGAGGATGATAAGATCCGCAGGAACAGAATCAATTTCATGATTAATGTCCCCCAGGGTGGCTAGGATGGCTACAAGGAGAAAGTGAGGTCTGCAGATGCTGGAGATCACAGCTGGAAAAGCGCAGCAGGTCAGGCAGCATCCAAGGAGCAGGAGAGTCGACGTTTCGAGCATGAGCCCTTCTTCAGGAATGAGGAAGGTGTGCCAAGCAGGCTAAGATAAAAGGTAGGGAGGAGGGACTTGGGGGAGGGGCGTTGGAAATGCGATAGGTGGAAGGAGGTCAAGGTGAGGGTGATAGGCCGGAGTGGAGGTGGGAGTGGAGAGGTCAGGAAGAAGATTGCAGGTTAGGAAGGCAGTGCTGAGTTCGAGGGTTGGGACTGAGACAAGGTAGGGGGAGGGGAAATGAGGAAACTGGAGAAATCTGAGTTCATCCCTTGTGGTTGGAGGGTTCCTAGGCAGAAGATGAGGCACTCTTTCTCCGGTCGTGTTGCTATGGTCTGGCGATGGAGGAGTCCAAGGACCTGCATGTCCTTGGTGGAGTGGGAGGGGGAGTTGAAGTGTTGAGCCACGGGGTGGTTGGGTTAGTTAGTCCAGGTGTCCCAGAGCTGTTCCCTGAAACATTCAGCAAGTAGGCGGCCTGTCTCCCCAATATAGAGGAGGCCACATTGGGTGCAGCGGATGCAGTAAATGATGTGTGTGGAGGTGCAGGTGAATTTGTGGAATGGCTACAAGGCAGATCTTGGGGCTCATACCTTTTACATGCCTTCATCATGTTCATTGTTATTGTCATTGCTTGTTGCGGTGCTATGCTGTCCGTAACTCATGTTGTAAAGTTTTGACAGCGACACTTACACTGGGTGCTAGCCTCCATGTTCAGTCGCCTGGGAGTCACCCCCTTTCTGGCCCCACTGATGATTACTGAGTGTAGGAGGTTTGTTCGTCATGCTTCCACATATCTTGAACCATAAGGGGGGACTGAAAACAAAAACTAAAGGCGATAACTAAAGGAGAAATAACTAAAGAAGAAATACTTGGAGAACACAGTGTCATGATTTGCCGTTCCCAGAAACAGTGAACTCTGCATGTGCATGCGCAGGACATCAAGAAACCATCCTTTGCAGACTGTTTTTGTCTATGTCATCCAGCGTATAAAAACTGCTGTACCTGTTGTTCTGAAAGAGATGGCATGGCCAAGTCCTCCAGTTAGAGTCAGAATCACACAAACCCTCTAAAAAGCTTTTGATTTAATAAATTTGATTGACTTGCTTCTAAATTTGATTGACTTTGCCAGTTTTGAGAAATTTGTAGCTCAGGTTGAGGTTCTGGATTTAGGATTGCTCGCTGAGCTGGAAGGTTTGTTTTCAGACGTTTTGTCACCACACTGGGTAACATAATCAGGGAGTCTCCAGATGAAGCCCTGGTGGTACGGCCTACTTTCTATTTATATGTTTAGATTTCCTTGGGTTGGCGATGCAATTTCCTGTAGTGATGTCATTTCCTGTTCTATTTCTCAGGGAGTGGTAAATGGGGTCTAAGTCAATGTGTTTGTTGATAGAGTTCTGGTTGGAATGCCATGCTTCTATGAATTCTCTGTTTGGCTTGTCCAAGGATGGATATGTTGTCCCAATCATAGTGGTGTCCTTCCTCATTTGTATTTAAAAATACAAGTGAGAGTGGGTCATGTCTTCTTTTAGCTAGTAAGGGTTCATGTATCCTGGTGGCCAGTTTTCTGCCTGTTTGTCCAATGTAGTGTTTGTTACAGTTCTTGCAAAGTATTTTGTAAATGACATTAGTTTTGCTTCTTGTCTGTATAGGGCCTTTCAAGTTCATTAGCTGCTGTTATAGTGTGTTGGTGGGTTTGTGGGCTTGTGGATTGTGATTGACTTGTTTCTAAAATGGAGTTTTACTAATTTCACTGCATCACATTTATTGTTGGAAAAGTATTGTGATCAGTTACTATGGAAGTAATAGCAGAACATTTGGAAACTCATAATCTAATCAAGCAAAATGAGCATGGCTTCACAAAGCTAAGAGCCCATGTAATTGGAGGTAGTACTTTGTCATGGATAGAGAATTGGCTAATGGGCAGGAAACAGCAAGTGAGGATGTCACTTGTCCAGTGTTGTTCTACAGCGATCAGTGCTGGGACCACATCTGTTTATTATCGATGTTAATGGCTAGGATGAAAGAAGTGAATGTAGTGTAGCCAAAATCTATGGACAACACAAAAATAGATGGAAAAGCAAGTTGCAAAATGACACAGTTCACAGAAAGACATTGATAATTTAAACAAGTGGGCAAAAAGTTTGCAAATGGTGCATAGCACAGGAAAAAAAGATAAATTGTTCTTTTTGGAAGAGAATAAAAGAACAGAATATCATTTAAATAGGAAAATAAACTGCAACTCAAAGGACTTGGGAGTACTTGTGCATAAAACACATAAAGCTAAAACACAGGGGCAACAGGTAATTAGGAAGGCCTAATGTTGGCCCTTACATGGGCTAGAGTATAAGAAAAGGGAGGTCTTACTGCAACTGTACAAGGTGCTGGTGAGACCATGTTTAGAGAACTGTGAGCAATTTAGATACCCTATGTGAGCAAAGTTATTACTTCATTGGTAGCAGTTCAAAAATGATTCATTAGGATGATCCCTGCTACAGTGGGATTGGTTTATGGGCAAAGGCGAAACAGATTGGGATTCTACTTCCTGGAATTCCGAAGGATGAGTGGTGATCTCATTGCGACACTAGTATTCTTAAGGGCACTGACAGGGTAAATCCCAGGGGATGTTTTCCTCATGGGTGAGTGTGGGACCAATGGGCATAATTTTGTAATAATGAGGTGCCAGTTTCAGACTGAGATGAGGAGGAATTTCCTCTTTCAGACAATTGACTGTCTTTGGAACTCCTTGTCATATACAGCTGGGGCAAAGCCCTTAAGGCTGAGATAAATAGATTCTTGATGAGTGAGAAAATCAAGATTTACAGGAATAGGCAGGAAAGTGGATATGAGAAATACTGGATCAGCCATGATCCTATCGAATGGCAGATCAAGCTCGAGTGTCTAAGCAGCCTACTCTTGTTCCAGCTTCTTATAGTCTTATGGTCCAAGACTGTGGATAAATGGAAAAAGGTGAACAGTCGTTATTGCTACTCAAGTTAAGTCTGGAAAGTGAAACCTCAGCCCATGTTGCATTTCCAATGTAATGGCAAGCTCCATTTTTAAGAGTTCAAACTAGTCATTTGACATATCTGCACACACTAGTCACTGTCAGACAACAAAATCAATAACAATAATTCCTCTGCCTTACAACCAATAGCAGTCAGATTACATTTATCACTGAAGGTCCAGCGTGTTGTAAGTTTTCTTAACACTTCATTGATCACTTCCTTGCTATATAAAAACGACTTCAATTAGTAACAAAAAGTAGGTCTGTGGAGCTTCAGTTTTGTGTAATTGTATTTCAGGTCATCATGTTTTACCCTGTTTAATGGTTGTCTACAAATTGTAACAACTGGTTTTCCCTAAAGCACAGTGAATTTAATAAATCAGCTGATTTATCTCACCTTGCAGTATGCAAGCAGAAACTCTGAACTGAATTAACAATTCAGTATTGGTACAGTTGAATCTGATTTGTTTTTTCCAGATTTCCTTGCAAAACCTGTTTTATTCAGGAGGAGAAATTTATATTCGCTGACATTCAGTGGTGAGGAATTAAATCATTTCCAATTAATTTCCTGGTGTCTGCATTAATCTCTTTCAAATCAGATATAGCACAGGTTAGGTGCAGCAACATCTCTCTCCTTACTTCCTCAAGAAAGTATCTTGATGAACTCCACTCCAAATTGAGATTATCCATTATTTTGTCAAGATATAAACATTAACACCATTTTGAGAGAGAGGAGGTAGTTCATGTGGAGTAATAACATCGTGAGCAGTTGAATCAAATAAACTACTCTTGTGCTGTTCATTCTTTATTATTATCCATAATTTGATTAATATTTCTTCAATTCAGCTATTTTGCGAAATAGCTAGTTAGCTATTTTCAGCCATTTCCATTCAGATGATTGCACAAAAATCAATTAGAGCATTAGTGTTGTGAGAACATTATTATATTTTACTTCAAGGGAATCACATATGCATGTATTACTTCAGAGTCATAAATTGCATGTGTCATATTTTTAAGAAACAGATAAGGCGGGTGCCATAGTATCTGCACACTTTTAGCAAGACCTCCCTCATCTTCAGCCTAAACATCTTTGACTCAGTTGATCCAGAATTAACTTGACATTAACAAGACTTTGAATGTTAAATTGAAACACACATACACTTGAGAGGATAGATACATTAGGGGTAAATTTTCTGGCTCTACCCAAAACACCTTATTATCACCCTTGGGTGAAGCGAATGAAAATAAACAAGCTAAGTTAGAAGTTATGACAATACGAATTAAACTGAGGTGATACAATTTAGTGAGTCATGGATGCAGGAAAACTCCATGTATTATATGTTGCATCATACAGTGGTATTCTTTGGATTACTAAAAGTCCCATTACATAGGAACCACTAGTATGTTCAAATAATTGAAGTGAAAAAAGAATCTCCATTAAAATAACATCACAAATATGAATCAAGCTTTAAAATCGGATTAGGATTTCAGTCATAAGAACAAATGAAATTCCTCACTTAAAACAAGTTATTACATCTTTTGCAACCATTTCAATTTATTTTATATCTAAAAAAGGTTCATCACTTCAGTACAAATGTCTTGGTCTGTGTTGTCAAGATAATTCTATATCTTATTCAAACAGAATCCTAATCCTAAAGAGAATTCCAAGATTCCACAAGCATTCAATTCATTGATGCAGCCAACACGATTCAAGATTTCTTTTCAGCGAAGTAGTTAGATATCTGCCAGAAGTCAGCTGCCAAGGGGGGCGAGATAAATAGATGATATTTAGAAAAGCATGTCCAAACGTCTTTCTGTACTTTTTGTTCATTCAATTCCATTCAAGTCAGCATCTTCTTATTCAGTCAACTGGGTTGTGTCAGTCATGGAAATCCATCAGTGTTTGAAAGAACCTACCCAATCTCTTAGGAAATCCATATCTGTAGACTGATTGAGTAAAATTGGATGAGGCTGTACTCAGCCTGGGGATCACAATGCAGACTTCACTTGCACCTGTTTATAATGATGCTGGCAGCAGCAAGCTTTGCTCTGTGTCTGTTAAACTCAGGTGATGTTTAGCCACTGCTACTTGCATTGCTGAGTTGCTGCATTCCCCAGTAGGGAGCCAAACACTCACCACATGGTAATAACGTAATCCACTGTAGATCACAGGTATGTCTGTGATGTACAATGCTCCTCAGCCAACCGTGTTCACCACATCCTGAGGTGCACACTCTCAACGTCTCAATCAGCATCTTGACCAGACTCAAAAGGGTACCATAATTTGAACTCTGGCAGCTTTAGATCTTCGACAACCAGATCTAATATGACATTTTTGGACACCTCTTGCTGCCATCAGAAAATAGTGCAGCCATGTTCAGGAGCGGAACCTCTAGATTCAAGCCTTCACCATCATTTTCATAATGACAGAAAGCATTTCTCCTTTTGAGCAGACGATTCATCTCACAATTTGCTAATGTGCAGCCATGTTGTTATTGATTTCACTCCCTTTCTTCACCCTAAAAGCCTTCCTTTACTTCTTTATCCTTTCAGGCACTCAGGAACTGCCAACTGGTCAAGGATTGTTGTTGGAATCCTAATGTTTAACTGTCGTGCAATCTCACATTGAAACCAAAATTCAGAATCTGGCAATGCACGAACCTTGATGAGTAGAATAGAGATGGCAAGTGGTGAGCCACTAGGGCACAAGTGGGCAGCTGCTATGCCAGGATAGAGTGAGTACCAGGTTCCCAGAGCTTGGGGTCTTATCTGAGTTCTGCACATGTGTGCAATCGATGTCATCCTGCAGCATAGAGAATCCCACTTCCCCGGGGAAAGCCACTCGAACACTGCTTTGCTCAGGAAAGTCTCAAATGAGGACCTCAATGACATAGGTACAGAACTAAGATTTTGAGTATGCATAATGAAATGTATTGGCCAGCATGCTAGACAGTCTCTTTGCATTGACAAAGAGTAGTCCAACTCCAACTGGGCACCTGGACTTTGAGCAGAATTTGGAATCATTGTTTCCACATGCCCAATCTAAGATGGTGCAGTCCAAAACCAGGCTTTCAAACAGGTGAAGGTCAAACTCAAAGTAGATAGGAAGGAAATGTTCCCATTGGAGAATGGATCAAGAACGAAAGGGGAAAGATAATTGGCAAAATGAACCAGTTGTTGACCAAAAGGTTTTCACCTCGCAGATTGTGTTTTTGCATCGGGTGAATTAAGGCAAAGACAATTGTAGCATTATCTAAAAATGAAATGTTTGAAGGGCAATGGGGGAAGATGGAGAGTTTAGATTAGTATACTTACAGTGTGGAAACAGGCCCTTTGGCCCAATAAGCCCACACCGACCCCTTCCACTACATTTACCCCTTCACCTAACACTACAGGCAATTTAGCATGGCCAATTCACCTAACCTGCACATTTTTGGAATGTGGGAGGAAACCGGAGCACCCAGAGAAAACCCACACAAACACAAGGAGGATGTGCAAACTCCACACAGTCAGTCACCTGAGGTGGGAATTGAACCCAGGTCTCTGGTGCTGTGAGGCAGCAGAGCTAACCACTGTGTCACCCACAAAGGTCAAACACAAAGTAGATAGGAAGGAACTGTTCCCACTGGAGAATGGATCAAGAACCAAAGTGAATTGCTCCATTAGCACAGACATGAGGTGACAGCCTCCATTGAATGGCCTCTTTCTGACCCGTAATCACTTTTTGATTCTAATCATTGCAGAGAAAGCTATGATATTGCGTGATGTTTGTCATCTTGAATAAGAAATATCCCTATTGTATTGTAAAGTATGGTTTTTTTAAAAATAACCAGGGAAACAAAGGAGCTAGAAATTAAACCAAGGAATATTAACATATGAATACCTAATAGTCTGAATGAAATTATTCTTTTCTGTAGGAGGCATTAATCCTTTTATTTGCAATTAATTTTAAAATATTTAATTTAACATCACATCACAATACCTGTAATGATTTAAAATTGATACAATAACCACAAAGAGCCTTATTAACAGACAACTTGACTCAATCAGCGCCACGCTTGCCACTGAAGTGGGGATTCAAACCATTCAAAGGAAAAGCAAGCATCCCACCAGTGACTGAGCACAAGACTGAGAGTGGAAATAACTGATGATAGGAACATAAGCAGCAAAAGAGATTTATAAATGTCAGAAGCATCTTTGGTGGCGTAACCTGCAGATGAGAGCTGAGAGCAATCCTCCACATCATGAGACATACAACACTTCGATAACGAGTGCTATGTCTTCATCATTCATTCAGCTACAGCCTCAGCACGGGCGCCAACTTGCAACACAGTATGTCAAAAAGGGAGTGTCTCTTGTGTTTGGAAAGTTAATCCTCTTGACCCATCTTCAACAATTTGACTTTCGTAGATGCCATTTGTCCATGGCAGTATCACTGCACAGTACTTGTGGAGCCAAAGTCCCATCTTTTGTCATTCCATCATGTTGTTTAACCACACTGACAAGTCCCTGTGCTGGTGCAGGATGCAGATGAACACCTTGTCACTACACCTTGTGAGCTCTCACAAGCTTGATGCTCACAGATACTGGTGCTGGCCAGCATCTGTGTCTGTTCTGTTTCACTGTATGTTGACCACTCATACTTGTGTAAAATGTTTTTTTAAAATAATTAGCAAGCCTTCATGATCATTATTGTCACAACGTGATCAATTGCCTGGGTACCAACCACATCTAGCTTGGTTATCGCATTGCCACCCAACCCTCCTTCCTTTGGCCATCTTAGGGGCTGTTAACTAGTCTGTAGTGGTGGTTGGCCCACAATTAAGTCGGAGCAGAAGATGCACAAACAAACCCAGAAATTGCTGGAAAAACTCAGTAGGTCTGGCAACATCTGTGGAGACAAATCAGAGTTAACATTTCGATCCAGTGATCCTTCTTCAGGACACAGCACAAGTTCTTGTCTCAAATAACAAGGTAGTAGTTTATTACATCTCAATAATTATGTATACATTACATGTGGGCGGCACGGTGGCTCAGTGGTTAGCACTCTGCCTCACAGCACCAGGGTCCCAGATTCAATACAGCCTCGGGTGACTGTGTGGAGTTTGCACATTCTCCCTGTGTTTGTGTGGGTTTCCTGCGGGTGCTCCGGTTTCCTCCCACAGTCCAAAGATGTGTGGGTCAGGTGAATTGGCCGTGCTAAATTGCCCATAGTGTTAGGTACATTAGTCAAAGGGAAATGGTTCTGGGTGGGTTACTCTTCGGAGGGTCGGTGTGGACTAGTTGGGCCGAAGGGCCTGTTTCCACTCTGTAGTGAATCTAATCTAAACTAATTGTGCCGGAATCCAACAGTGATTTGCTTTGACTGCCCAAAGTTGTTGTGTTATATATGGCAGAGGTTCAGCTTAGCTTGCAGATTAAACCTTTCAGACCCGTTGTCTTATACAGCAGAAGTGAAGAGAGAGAATTAGCTGGTGAAGAAGTATTTACCCTTATGAAGAGGATTGTCTTGAAATGATTATGCTTCTGAGAAAACCAGACAATATTGTGGCTTATGCCACTCTGATGTTTCCATTGGTGCAAGTCTGGTCTTAATCCTCCTCCAGATCAAATTCGCCATGATGAGACACCATGATGAAGAAGCTCACTGTCTGCCTGGGCCCTCTCCTTCCTGTTGTGTGCCAAGTTATTCTGCAATGGGAGGGGAAAAATACTGATTGAGGTAGGAATGTGTGCATGACCACTTGCCAAGTGGTGACCCCTCCCAGTTCATGAATAAGAAGCACAGGGCCCAGCAGGTGTAGGAAGATTATCAGGAGATGGGTGTGAGCTGTTCAGTGTACAGTAAGCATATGGCAATGAAGTCAAGATGCCAATGTGACCTGACTGCACGTGATGGCCTGATGAGTGTGCAGTGAGAAGATGGTGGCAACTACCCTTATGGAGCTTGGCTATAGAATGAGCTGAAGAGCAAATGATTGTATGAGAGAATTTACCAGAGAGCATTGTCGATATCACACCATCTAAGATGCCCACCTTCACCCTTTTACTCCAAAATGGAAAACCCTGGCCAGTATTTCAGCTGTCATGATTTTGAATTAGAATATGGTGATTGTTGGAAGGAAAACACACAATGAGTTAGGACAATGCCATAAAACATTCATAGTGACTAGTTTAATCAGCTGAGATGGGGTGCTGTTGCCTCGAAATGTAAATCTTTTATTTTTTTGTAACACTTACAAAATACAGATCATTCTTCTATAAGGTGCATTTTGTTAATGCGAGTTTGCTATAACGCAATTCACGATTTGGGGTTAGTGTTTATATAGCGCAAACCTTTAAAGTGTGCATTGGTCATAATGTGATTCCAGCCCCATTAGTTTATAAGGTGCTGCAATGACATGATTTTCTTACAACACAAAATTGCATATGAATGGAACTGCCGCGTTTTAGCAGAACTGACTGTACTAAACGTGTATCCACCAGTGAAATGCAGAAATGAATATCATAACAAAGCTCAGCAGTAAATTGTCACAGGTGAAAGAAAACTATACAGTTACTTCATGATTGGAACAGCAGTGTCTTTACATCTTGCAACCCAAACTGAAGAGAAACATATTTCTGTTTGATTGTTAGACAAGAAAGAACAACATGCTTTGTATATATGATAAAATTCATCTCCTTCATCTTCACATGATATTAGGAAACTCATATTTCCAACTCTTAGTACAAAACGTTGGACAGTAGCCTAGAGGCTTTCAAAGCATATTGTGTAAATCAAATAAATTGCAATAGGTTGATAAAAGTAATTCAATAAACAATTTTAAAATGATTACCTGTTTTGTTAAATATAGAAAAAGCAATGACAGGATCAGAAGCTAGACAGATGCGTATGACACACATGAAGTGGGTTTTCCTACATTCATGTAGCATGCAGAATAAGTTAATGAGTGTGGGAAGGTTACATCCTCAAATATCATCCTGTAATTTTTAACATCAGCTGGACACATTCTGCAATATTCAGAAGAACCAAAGGTTTTGTGGAGCAAAACTTCCAGGGGATGAGCACACCATAATAGCAAGCTTCATAGAAAACTGGGAAACTGATTGTTGACAGACAGGGCAGGCAGGCATGGCTGAGGAAGGAAACAGGATCAGATGCGGAGCTGGATTTTCATCAAGACTTTGTGTCATTGAAAGTGATGTGGACAACAAAGATAAAACAAAATAAGCTGAAAAAATCACAGTAATGATTCTGAAGCATTCTGAAGAAGGATCACTGGACTCAAAACACTGCTTCCTCTCGACAGACACTGCAAGACCTGCTGAGTTTCTCCAGCAATTTCTGGTTTTGTTTCAGATCTTCAGCATCTGCAGCTTTTTGTTTTATTGTTATGGCATAGTAAGCATTATTGTGGTGTGATTGCAGATGATTTGTACCTCAGGAGGTAATAACTTTTATCAATTTGATCTAGAATCCTGAGGTATTTTGCTTTCCAATAGATAAGGCTCAGGACATAAAGGAGAAGAGGCCAAATGTTCTGGAAAGAGAGAGCAAATAATTCAAGTGGAAACTAATTTCATATCCCATAAGAGTGAGCTTGAGGATTTTGAAGAGATTACAAGGCCCTAAGATCTAGATGAACACACATGACCTCTAGAGTATGAATTACATGTGGCTCCTATTACACACTAGATGTGGTATGGTCAGAAAGATAAGGAGTTTCAAGAACATGTCCAGAAAAATGGTGAAGTGGGAAGGTTTTCATATTCCAGGGACCAATTTCAGTATTAATGAATGCTGGGAAGATGAGAGGAAATAATCTAAATCAGAGATACACTGATTTCCTCTCAAGGTATGAAGTGGGGTCATTGGCTCTATTAAAATCCTTTTTCCAAAACCTACCACTGCCTTGCCACTCCCTATCTCGGTGTCCACCAATACAACCATCTGAGATTTCTGTCCAAATGCAGTTTAGGCTCATGTACAGAGTGACTTTCATTTCTCTAGCATGGGCCTTCAGTAATCTAAGCCCTGAATGTTGGATTGTTTTTTGAAAAGACCCTTCCACCTCTTTACCTTTTTCTTGTACTTTAAGCCTTTCCTTCAAATCTATTAGTTTTGACCAAGCCATTTTGTTGCTTTCCCACGTATTTTCTTGGTAGCAAATATAATTTTGATTCCCTCATATGATGTGTTCATTGCTGACAAGGCCATCATTTATTGCCTGACTAATGTTTGGAGGCGAGTAATGGAGCAGCACTTAAATTCACTCTTCGTTGTCTAGAGAAGGGTAAGTGCCGTTACATGAAGTGAATTTTCAAAGCATTTTTCTGTTCATTCATTCATAGAATACAGGTGACATTGGCGAGGTAAGCCCATTCCTAATTGCAGTTAAGGGTCAACCACATTGCTGTGGATATGGAGTCACGTATAACCAGACCAGGTGAGGATGGCACATATCCTTCCTTCAAGAACATTAGTGAACCAGATGGGGTTTTTTCCCGCATAAAGCAATAGTTTCATGGGCATTGTTGGACTCCTAATTCAAGATTTTTAGTGAATTCATATTCTACCATCTGCCATGGTGGGATACAAACCTGGGTCTCCTGAACATTACCTGGGTATTTGATTAATAGTCTAGCAATAAACCTACTGCTCCCTCTCACTGTCTCATTAACCCTGCTCTATTCCATATCTTTACCATTCTGCTCAGATCACTGATCTCTCCTCTGAACCATTACCTTACTGTAAATCAGACCATCCTTACCTTCAATTCCAAACTACTCTGCAACCAATAGTACATTAGTTCCTCTAGTTATGCAAACTGAATGATCTGAATCCCATCATTTTACCATTGTAAAGTATTGCAATTCTAGCTTCACTGGTCTGGAATGCTTGAAATATTCTGGATGGTGTAAAGCTACACAGAAATGTATAGCGTCAATATGTTGCTACCAGGAGTACGAGTGAATTTAACACTCTTTAGCTTTTACATAAACATTCCACTAGCTGCTATTTTCTCATGGGGGGAGACTGCTGTGAAATTGAATAAAAGCTTCTGAATAAAACAATGCAAATTGACACCACTAACAAGTATAAAGCTGACAAAGACTAATCTGAAGGGAAAATTTGAATAAATGAGCATCAAAGAGGAATGCAGCTGTTTATATTAGTTACAGCAAATGTACAACGGAAATGGTTCCTCTGACAAACTTAAGGCAAGCATTGCTACACTAAACCAACTTGATTTTATTATTTTGAAAGCTGTTATGTCTGAGTCTTGTATTTTGCACTCTGTCCTTTGTTGGTGGGCAGGAGCCAATCCCCTTCTGTTTGTTGTCACCCAATTTGCCTGTCATTATTTGGTTGCCAGGAAAAGTGTTCAATCTATAGAGACCATGCATATTCAAACAAGACAGTAATTGCATACTTACATTGTAAGTTTTATTTTCTATTATTGCCACCTCATTTGCACCATTTTTTTTATTCATTCATGGGTTATGGACATCACTGGCAAGGACAGCATTTATTTTCTATCTCTAATTATCCTGGAAAAAGTGGTTCCAAGCCACTTAAGTTACTGTGGTGTAAATACTCATACAGTGTCAATAGAGACTTCTGGATTTTGACCAAGTGACAATGAAGTACTGACAATATATTCCTAAACTAGAACTATGGAAAGTAATTAATAAGTGGCGATATTCCCATCTGCTGGCTGCACTACTTCTAAATGGTAGAGGTTGCAGATTTGGAAGATTAGATTCCCTACAGTATGGAAACAGGCCCTTCGGCCCAAACGTCCACACTGACCCTCTGAAGCATAACCCACCCAGACCCATTCCCCTACCCAAATTACCCCTTGACTTGGCAATTTAACATTTCACCTGACATACACATTTTTGGATTAGATTAGATTGGATTAGATTCCCTGCAATGTGGAAACAGGCCCTTCGGCCCAACAAGTCCTCACCGACCCTCTGAAGAATAACCTAACCAGACCTATTTCCCTCTGCCTAACAGACCTAAACTATGGGCAATTTAGCATGGCCAATTCACCTAACCTGCACATCTTTGGACTGTGGGAGGAAACCGGAGTATCCAGAGGAAACCCCCGCAAACACGGGGAGAATGTGCAAACTCCACACAGACAGTCGCCTGAGGCTGGAATCAAACCTGGGACCTTGGTGCTGTGAGGCAGCAGTGCTAACCGCTGAGCCACCATGCAGACAAAGAAGCCTCGGTGAATTGCTTCAGTGTATCTGGTAGATAATGCACATTGCAATCTATTGTGGGCCTTAGTTTCCTCCTCCCCATTACAGGCTGCCCAAACTTCAGCTGCCTAGTCAGAAAATATATGTATATTTCCGAAACACAAAAGAAAAATACCATTCCATTAATCACAACAGCATGCCAGTACGGTACTTATTAACCAATGAGAATGCCCTGCTCCATAATAGAATTTGACTTAGCTGTTGTTTCAGTTCCTGAGCATGAGAATCTGACAGCCTTTTCCATGGTTCATCATATAGCTGGGCATAAACTTTCTTAGCTTCAAAAAACCTCTTCAGGGTTTTAATAAAGTCTGAAGTCACACAATGCCAGGTTGTCGTCCAACAAGACTTTTTTTTTAAATCACAGACTCTCAGAGTGCTGCTCCCTTATCAGGTCACCTGACAAAAGAGCAGTGCTCCGAAAGTTGAGATTTCAAATAAATCTGTTGGACTATAACCTGGTGTCGTGTGTGACTTCTGACTTTGTCCACCCCAGTCCAACACAAGCACCTCCATAGCAGAGATTTTAATTAAACACAACCAATCTGGAATTTTTAAACTGAACTCCTTACACTGAGGTCACCTACTTTAGCAATTCTAAGCTGTCTTCTGCCTTTCTCAGGGGCAGCTGCTTCATACATCCAGTTTCAGCTAAGGACCCTCAGAACCAGAAACACTGACATTATAAAAATCATGTTTTTCAAAGTTATGGGTATTTCGCCTAATCAAAAGAAAACAAATTCAATCCCTGATCTTTCCAACTGGAACCTAATGTACAACTATTTACCTTGTTACTTGTAAAACTTTCTCAAAATAAACAAAAGTCTCCAAGAAGTCTTTCTCTTACACTGTGTTTTTAAAGAAATCCCTCTGGCTACAGAAATACATACAAGTTACTCTTTTAATGTGCAGAAAACCCAAATGTCACTACTTCAAATGCATAAACCCAAACTCAAAAGTAAATGGTATTAAAATACATATAAACCATACATCTTATATCTCAACACTCACGTAGAGCAGTTTAGGATAAATTACTATATTCAAAGCATGAGAAAATTGATATTTGTTGATAAGTTGATACTCCCTTTAGCAATGACTAGTATCGTTGGTTTTGGAGGAAACCTGAAGAGGAAACATTGCTCTGAGAGTCCACACATTGGACACATAACAACCACATGCCATCACACAAACCAACGTGTCAAATATACTCTTTACCTTTGAGAGGTAGCTCATGTGTCTACTAGTGATAGAATGGTCAATGGTAATGGCAATCAATCTTTATTCATTGTTAATCTGATGTTTCTGTTTCATTCAAAATTTCTGAACTCAACTTGCGTTCTGCTTACATAGCCTATATTTGGATGTTTTACTAAACTGTATTTTACAGAATGTAATTGCATATCGACATTTCTTGATGGTTGAAGGCAGGTCACAATTTAACTCCTCCAAAGTCGAAAATTAAAGGTGTCTAGATTTTTGGAAAGTTTGTGGCTCTCATCAAAGTATAATTATAAAGGACCTTGTCCAGTTTTTCAAATGTTATGTCTTTATGTATACAAAGCATCAATTCTAAATTGATGGTTGAGGAGAGTTCCAAGACATTTTATTACGGGATTTGTCTGTGCTTCCTAGAATGTCTGTTAACTCCATTATGCCACATTTACTTCCAAAACCTGTGTCAACTGTAGCTTGGTGGTAATTGTAATCCCTCTGAGGCAAGACCATCTCCAGGCCATAATCTTGGCTGATGCCCCCATAGTTCTGAAGGAATATGATGCTGGCTTTCAAGGCAAATATTAAACTGAGAACCTATAAACCCTCTGAATTAGATATACAAGGTAGGGAAGTCCTTCCAGTGTCTTTATAATAGTTATCCTTTATTCAATATCAAAAACAGAAAATTTGGTCTTTAGTTTAGTTTAATTTGTGAAACCTTGCTTGGTGCAAATTGATTGCCATTTTCTCTACCTTACTACATTGAATGAAACATATTTTGAAACATCACGCAACTCTGAAAAGTCTGAGATAGAGACAAGCTCCTTCTTGATAGTTACGTTTAAAGTCACATAATAAGATCAACTTCTCATGGTACAAATGTCAAACAAAATAAACTTTCTAGAAATTCTTAAAATTATCTTAGTCATTAAGTTCCAGACATTAGCAAAGCCTTGATCCAGAAAAGAATGTATCATTATGGCGCAGATTTCAGATATTAGCTTTGAGGCAGTTCCAAGACACAGTGTGGTGTGATGCTCTCATATAACAGTAGCCATGTCATCTTCAGTCACTGTCTTTGTATCATGAAATTGGTGTAGCCAGTCAGTTATGGGTATGTAACACATGTAACACCTGTAACACCTGTAAGCCATTTAGAACCTAGGCTCGGGGTTCAATCTCATCTTTCGTAGCTAAGTTCAAACTGTGTCAGATCTTTTTTAGAGGGATTCTCACCATAAGCCCTAGCAGATTTTCCCACCATATTTTATCGAACTCTCCTCATTAACAACTCATCATGGCCACTATGGAGTTCCACTCATCCCCATCTTACTGTATGCCATTCCCACAACAATTCACCACTCAGTGGATATCTGCTGAAAGATGGCTTTCCTTGCACTTTTTAAAAGGCTGTTATGCACCTAGACCAGATGTGTCCTACACAGCACTTGACATATACCGTCCCCATCAGCCATGTCTGAGGACAATTCGTGCCCAACTGAGCAGGCAGAGACCAAGAGATCCTGTTGGACAGGGTGGTGCAGCTTCTAAATGTCATCTTCTCCTCGGACTAGCAGAACATCTGACCATGCCAGCTAATTCTGAGTTTGTAATCCAGGTCAATGCAGTCCCAACTATCTGAAAAAATGTCCAACAGTGAAGGAAGAAACTCAATAACCCTCTCCACTTTGCTAGAATGCCACAATCTTCTCTCCAATACTCACTCTATCTCTGTACTCTACCCACTTCATAACAAGGCTCATACTCTCCCACTCTCACTGTTGCCTGCAACATCTGCCCAGTACCTCTCACTCACTCCAACCCCTGGCACCACTAACCTTGAATGCCCTGTACGCTGCCTACTCGTTCATTCAGGCTACCTTCTTACCTGCACCAAATGCAGCTCCTTACCCTGTATGTGGATAGGCTGGACAGCTGGTTTGAGTTGCAGAGTGATGCCAACAATGTGGGATCAATTGCACCATCTGTGCTTATCTTGAAGGATTGTCCTTCTCAATCTCTCCATTCACCTGAAGATATGGTGACCCTGAGGTTAAAGTCACCACCAGTTGTGTCTTTCTAATGGAAGAGCAGCCCTTTGGTAAGTCTATGGTGACTTTCCCTATTTCCTTTACTTGCTGACCACCCTGAGAAACTCACTGACTATGTCCAAACCTTTGAGCTAGTAGCAGTTGCTGCTCTTGACTTGCTGTGCTGACTTTGTCTCTGCACTAAATGGCACAGCAATGCAACAGGACAGTGAGCTTGTGGTCTCTGACTGAGAGAGCAAAGAGTAAAAAGGCAAGGCAATGCAAGGCAGTTGAGGTGCATGTATACATGGTCACTGTGAGTGATAGCTATGACAATAAACAAACAGCCCTGAGATGCAGCCCAGTCCTGCTGCAGTATTACAAAGACAGTTGCCAGTTCAGCCTGAGATGCAGCATTAAAGTGGAGAAGTGAATTGATGATGTGCCATGAAGGTTCATAGATGGGTGAGTGCCGAACCAGAGGACACAGCTTAAAAATATGGGGTAGACCATTTAGGACAGAGATGAGGAGAAACTTCTTCACCCAGAGAGTGGTGGCTGTGTGAAATGATCTGCCCCAGAGGACAGTGGAGGCCCAGTCTCTGGATTCATTTAAGAAAGAGTTCTCAAAGATAGTGGAATCAAGGGTTATGGAGATAAGGCAGGGAGCGGATACTGATTAGGAATGATCAGCCATGATCATATTGAATGGCGGTGCAGGCTCAAAGGGCTGAATGGCCTACTCCTGCAGCTATTGTCTATTGTCTATTGCCTATGCCAACGTGTAGCCAGTACCCACGAAGCATGTCCGGAGATGTTGGTGCCCGACGTCCAATTTGGAGGTTCTTCAGAGTCAGCAGCAAACCAGGTACCTACTCTGATCTCAATATTGAAAATTCTCAACATCTAGCTTGTTTGGCATGTTTGGTAAGATAGGAAGCCTAATATTGCACCATTAGAATGTCATTCATGGGTCTTTTTCCATGCTAAATGACTCTATGACTTAGTCAGAAACTTGCCTTGTTGCTCAACAAATGTATAACACAGTCAAAAAGTGTAGTGCTGGAAAAGCACAGAATTCAAGGAGCAGGGGAGTTGACATTTTGGGCATAAGCTCCTAACATCACGACTGGCCTCACTAGACTGCCTACACAAATCTTATCATGGCCCCTATTGCTCAGTCCCCCATAAAATTCCACCCAATGTGTGTGAAATATGTGATATTGTTGCCTTATAATGAGTTGGTGTTGTAGGTTTTCTTCAGGATCTTTGTTTCACAGGGACCCGTCTTTTTTTAATCATATGTGATACATCGGCTAAGAGCAGAAAATCGCAAACTGCGTCAATAGATAAAAGAGCTGAATCATAGAGGTGAGATGATAGTGACTGCCCTGATGCCAAAAAGCATTTGACCTAGTATGGAAATGAGAACGCTAGCACAATGAAAGTAATGGAAATTGAAGGAAAGGCTCAATTCGCTGCAGTCACACCTGAATCATTCTAACTGTTGGAGGCCAATCATCTCAACCCCAGGACGTCACTGCAGGAAAACTTCAGGGCAACAACTCCAGGTCTAACAATTCTTCCTTGCTTCTGAAATGTCAAATAATTCCCTTAATTGGCAAATCACTACAGCCTAGTGAGAAACTCCCCTCACCATTTGACAGTTGCATAAGATCCAGCAAGATGCTCTCAATGTCAAAACAAGCTGCACTTCTCCAGTAAATCTGCCAAAACTCTCACCATAGCCCAGGTCACTCGAGGATTCTGCCCTGTGTGCACAATTATGTGATATCATAGCCTTGTAGATAGTTAATTCAAGATTTATTTAACCTACCTTCCATCATGAAGTTGAAGCAGAACTATTTCCTGGTGATTATGCAGTTTTCACAGTTTTCAGTTTCTCTGAAGCAGTCTGTGCCCAGAAGTAACAATATCTGAGCTGATATGAATCATACCAGACAAACACCAGAAACTGATACTCCCCAACAAAAGCGAGTCTTGCCATTCAATAGCATTACTATCTCCAAATCGCTAACCATTCACATCCTGTATAAACCAGAAAGGCAAATGTTTGTAGTTTATCCAAATGCAGTGATTTGTTGCCCATGTCATATACTAGTGAGGTGAGAAATAGAAAGATAGAGGAGTTGAACACATGACTACAGGGATGGTGCAGGAGGGAGGGTTTGGATACCTGGATAAATGAGGGTCATTCTGGGGTAGGTGACACATCTACAAACAGGATGGTCTACATCTGAACCAGAGGGGTACCAATGTCCTACGGAGGAGATATGCTAATGCTCTTTGGGAGGGTTTAAACTATTTCAGCAGGGGGATGGGCACCAGAATTGTAGCTCTAGTGTCCAGGAGATTGAGGGAAGTAATGTCAGAAATGGGATCTCAAAGTTGCAAGAATGCACCAACAAGCAGGAATGTGGTTTGAAGTGTGTCTACTTCAACGCCTGGAGCGTCTGGAATAAGGTGGGTGAACTTGCAGCATGGGTTAATACCTGGGACTTCAATGTTGTGGTCATTTCAGAGACATGGATAGAGCAGGGACAGGAATGGTTGTTGCAGGTTCCAGTATTTAGATGTTTCAGTAAGAATAAAGAAGATGGTAAAAGGGGAAGGTGTGGTTGTCGTCAAGGACGGTATTACGGTGGCAGAAAGGATATTTGAGGACTCATCTACTGCGGTAGTATGCACTGAAGTTAGAAACAGGAAAGGAGAGGTCACCCTGTTGGGAGTTTTCTCTCAGCCTCTGAATAGTTCCAGAGATGTAGAGGAAAGGATAGCAAAGATGATCCTCGATGGGAGCCAGTGAGACAGGGTAGTTGTTATGGGTGCTTTAACTTTCCAAATATTAACTGGGAATACTGTAGTTTGAGTACTTTAGATGGGTCAGTTTTTTGTCCAATGTGTGCAGGATGGTTTCCTGGCACAGTATGTAGACGGGCCAACAAGGGGCAAGGCCACATTAGATTTGGCAATGGATAATGATAGTGGCCAGTTGTTAGATTTGGAGGGAGGTGAGCACTTTGGTGATAGTGACCACAATTCGGTTATGTTTATTGAGCGTTGGAAAGGGGATAGGTACATAATGCAGAGCAAGATTTATTGCTGGGAAAGGCAATTTTTCTCCGAATTTTATACTCCCTACAGTGTGGAAATAGGCCCTTCAGCCCGACAAGTCCACACTGATCCTCCAAAAAGTATCCCACTCAGACGATTCCCCATTACTCTACATTATGACTAATGCACCTAACGTACAGAACCCAGAACACTGTAGGCAATGTAGCATGGCCAATTCACCTGACCTGCATTTGGATTGTGGGAGGAAGCCAGAGCACCCGGAGGAAACCCACGCAGACACGGGGAGAATGCACAATCTCCACATAGACAGTTACCTGAGGCTGGAATCGAATCCGGGTCCCTGGTGCTGTGAGGCAGCAGTGCTAACCACTGAGCCACTGTGCTGCAATTATGATGCAATTAGGCAAGATTTAGGATGCATAGGATGGGGATGGAAACTGCAGGGGAGCTTATTCAAAGTAAGCCACTGCGTGTCTTTGATAAGTATGTACCTATCAGATAGGGAGGAAGTGGTCAAGCATGTGAGCTGTGACTTACTAAAGAAGTTGAATCTCTTGTCAAGAGGAAGAAGAAGGCTTATGTTAGGATGAGACGTGAAGGCTCAGTTAAGGTGCTTGAGAGTCACAAGCTATCCAGGAAAGATCTAAAGAAAAAAATAAGAAGAGCCAGGAGGGGACATGAGAAGTCATTGGCAGATAGGATCAAGGAAAACCCTAAAGCTTTCTGTCGGTATATCAGAAATAAAATAATAACTAAAGAAAAATTAGGGCCAATCAAAGATAGTAGTGGGAAGTTGTGCATGGAGTCTAAGGAGATAGGGGAAACTCATAATGAATATTTTTTGTCAGTATTCATACCGGAAAAAGACAATGTTGTTGAGGAGAATACTGAGACCCAGGCTACTAGACGAGACGGGATTGAGGTGGGTAAGTAGGAGGTGGTAGCAATTCTGGAAAGTGTGAAAATAGATAAGTCCCCTGGGCCGAATGGGATTTATCTTAGGATTTTCTGGGAAGCTAGGAAGGAGAACGCAGAGTGTTTGGCTTTAATCTTTATGTCGTCATTGTTTACAGGAATAGTGCCAGAAGACTGGAGGAGAGCAAATGTCCCCTTGTTCAAGAAGGGGAAGAGAGACAACTCTGGAAATTATAGACCTGTGAGCCTTACTTCAGTTGTGGGTAAAGTGTTGGAAACAATTATAAGAGATGGGATTTATAATCATCCAGAAAGGAATAAGTTGATTAGGGATAGTCAGCACAATTTTGCGAAGTGTAGGTCATGCCTCACAAACCTTATTGAGTTATTTGAGATGGTGACCAAACAGGTGGATGAGGTTAAAGCAGTTGATGTGGTGTATATGGATTTCAGTAAGGCGTTTGATAAGGTTTCACACGGTAGGCTTTTGCACAACATATGGAGGTATGGGATTGAGGGTGATTTAACAGTTTGGATCAGAAAATGGCTAGCTGAAAGAAGACAGTAGGTGGTGGCTGATGGGAAATGTTAATCCTGAAGTTCAGTTACGAATGGAGTACCGCAAGGATCTGTTGTGGGTCCACTGCTGTTTGTCATTTTTATAAATGACCCCGATGAGGGCATAGAAGGATGCGTTAATAAATTTGCAGATGACACTAGGGTCGGTAGATAGTGCTGAAGGATGTTGTGGGTTACAAAGGGACATAGATAAGCTGAAGAGCTTGGCTGATAGATGGCAAATGGAGTTTAGTGCAGAAAAGTGTAACATGATTCACTTTGGAAGGAGCAAGAGGAATTAAGAGTACAGAACTTATGATAAGATTCTTGGTAGCGTAGATGAGCAGAGAGATCTCGGTGTCCATGTGCATAGATTCCTGAAAGTTGCCCCCCAGGTTGATAGGGTTGTTAAGAAGGCATACAGTGTGTTAGCTTTTATTGGTAGAGGGATTGAGTTTTGGAGCCATGAGGTCATGCTGCAGCTATACGAAACTCTGGTGCGGCCACACGTGGAGTACTGCGTACAGTTCTGGTCACCACATTATAGGAAGGATGTGGAAGCTTTGGAAAAGTGTTCAGAGGAGATTTACTAGGATGTTGCCTAGTATGGAGGGAAGATCTTTTGTGTAAAGGTTGAGGGACTTGAGGCTGGTTTCGTTAAAGAGAAGAGGGTTGAGAGGTGACTTAATTGAGACATAAATAATGAAGAGAGGTTTCAATAGGGTGGACAGTGGGAGCCTTTTTCTTCGGATGGTGATGGCTAGCATGACGGAACACAGTTTTAAACTGAGGGGTGATAGAGAGAGGACAGGTGTCAGAGTTAGTTTCTTTACTCAGAGAGTAGTAGGAACATGGAACGCACTGCCTGCAACAGTAGTAGCCTCAAAACCTTTTAGGGCATTTAAATGGTCATTAGATAAACATATGGATGAAAATGGAATAGTGTAGGATAGACAGGCTTCAGATTGGCTCCACAAGTCGACACAACATTGAGGGACGAAGGTCCTGCAGTGCTCGGTATTGTTTTATGTTCTAAATAGACCAGTCACACAAATACCATTGTTACTTGGACAAGTCAGAGGGCTGGTATGGTTTGTTGAGGAGTTCTGCTCCTAATGTGCACTGTTCAAGAAACTGTCCTATCAGAAACTAGTGAAGGGCAGTGAAGATCAGGTATTCAAAGTCTACTTTAATAGCAATGTCCATAACTCAAAACAAATGTAATAAATACATTTTAATCCAAGTAACATGATTTCTTGCTTATATCTTCCTTTCAGGCAACAAAGGATTTCATATTCAAACATAGAAAATGTTGGAAAAATACAATAGGTCTGACAGTATCTGGGGAGAAAAAGCAGATTTAATGTTACCTCTGCTCTCTTTCCACAGATGTTACCAGTCCTACTGTGTTTTTCCAGCAATTTCTGTCTTTATTTCCGATATTCAGTATATTCAATTCTTTGCATTTTTGTAAAGGATTTAATATTGTCAATAATATAAATGAAAGCATAACAATCTTGAATTTTCCATAAAGTCAGGCACAAGATCTGGAACAATCTGGGCTAAAATGTGATCATTATAAGCTAAATTCCTCAATATATTAATTGCACAAATTATAATATCATAATGTTTCTTAAAGTGGTACATTAACTCAAAATCCCTTGGTTAAAGTTTATGCATGAATATGTTAGTTGATATTGGTAATTATCTGAATTCCAATGGTAGAAACCAACTCAAGCAAACTGTATTTATTATCAGTTTTTCTCCATAAGGAAACTCAAAGCAAACTCAGCAGTTTCGTCTTTGAATTCACTTATGTTAGTTTCTGGGAAGTCATAGATGGTTCATTCGCATTTTGATCAGTTACCATCATAACGAAAAACCATTTTCAGAGAGAAAAATGGCATCTTATCATGAAAACTATTTCATGCATTTTCATCTTATCTAAAATCATAAACATCATAGAAAATCAACAGCTTTCCAACAATTATAAACTGGCTACACCCAAAACAGCAGAGGGTCATTTCATTCAGTAATTATTAAGTTCTAGTATACCAATTTTTCTTTATTATAAATGTGGTCTGTATGGGAACATGCCCTTTCAAGATAGTCATTAAGCAGACAGTAAGTACATAAAGAGGTCACACATATTGACCTCAATAAGCTTGAATGCAATGTTTTGAAGAAGGTAAATTTAATATTGCTGTATGATCCTGGCAAATAGCAAAGTAGTCATCAAAAGAAATTGGCCTTATCCACACAAAACCAGTAGAAAATAATGGGAGGTCTGTCTTTCTGTTAATACAGCGTTGTTATCTTCATGTTGGAGTTTTAATAAGGAGCTAGCTCTAGTAGTTTCATCTAGGATAAAAAAAATAAAAGTGGAGAAAGGTACATTCCATTTAAAGTGATGGATACAGTATTATAATGGACATACACACATAGATACATAAATATCCATAAAAGAAAGTCGCATTATGTATTTGGAACACACTGCTGTTGGGGTTTCTGGATTTTAGACAAGGTTAAGTTTGCATAAATTAACAAAAGATCAGGAAGGGGATTGTTGAGTGACTGTGAATGGAAAGGGTGGCTGTGCCAACCAATAGTAACTGGTTAACAAAGAAACAGGTGAGGAAGTAAGTATCAACTAGAAAGTCCTCTAAGATTCTAGTAGAGATGGGAGAATACGAAGAGAAGAGTAAACAACTGCCTAATCTTTGTGTGTAAATAGGGTAAGGTTAGATTCCCTACAGTGTGGAAGCAGGCCTTTCGGCCCAATAAGTCCACAGTGACCCTCCAAAGAGCAACCCCCCCAGACCCATTCCCCACTGACAAATGCACCGAACACTATAGGCAATTTAGCATGGCCAATTCACCTGACCTGTACATCTTTGTGTGTGTGGGAGGAAACCCATGCAGACGTGGGCAGAATGTACAAACTCCACACAATCAGTCAAGGCTGAAATTGAACCTGGGACCCTGGTGCTGTAAGGCACCAATGCTAACCACTGAGCCACTGTGCTACCCTTAATCAAGGAAAGACACAGCAAAATTCAAGTCCATATTTCTGAGTCCCACTTTGATGCTTGAAAGATCCCTGACAATGACATGTCTCCTGAAGAAGGGATTGTAGATATCGTCCCTTTGGACTAATATCACAAGACTTCTTTCAACAAACTGATAAACACATTGGTTCTAATCCATGAACAGCTCTTATCCTTGCAATCACAATGGACGGCACGTGCAGAACTGACATGAAACTGAGGTTATTGCTACGCTTTCCAGATATTTATGTCCCAGAATATGTTTTCTCAGGGTCTAAATGACCAAAGCAAAGGAAGAGGCAGAGGACATATTATGATCTTCCATCCATAATATGTATAAGGCCCTTTCCCATTGGGCATTTCAGTGGAGAAGGAAGCTCCCAAGAGAAATAAATGAGGGTCGTGTTTCCATGTTATGAGACAGAAATGCTGATATTTTGACATTTATGATGTTTTCCATCCATTGCACTTGTACTCATAATTTACCTAAAATAATTGAGTAGCCAACGTTTGTGGATTGTGTTTTTGAATGAAATACTATCTAACAAGAGAGATTTTGATTTAAAGTAAGGTTATGGTTCTATTTCTCAGTCTGTTTTTATAGAACATAGAACATAGAAAAATATAGCACAGTACAGGCCCTTCGGCCCTCGATGTTGCGCTGATCCAAGCCCACCTAACCTACACTAGTCCACTATCCTCCATATGCCTATCCAATGCCCGTTTAAATACCCATAAAGAGGGAGAGTCCACCACTGTTACTGGCAGGGCATTCCATGAACTCACGACTCGCTGAGTAAAGAATCTACCCCAACATCTGTCCTATACCTACCACCCCATAATTTAAAGTGATGTCCCCTTGTAATATCTAACTCCATACATGGAAAAAGGTTCTCATGGTCAACCTATCTAAACCCCTAATCATCTTGTACACCTCTATCAAGTCACTCCTAAATCTTCTTTTCTCCAATGTAAACAGCCCCAAGTGCCTCAGCCTTTCCTCATACGATCTTCCTACCATACCAGGCGACATCCTAGTAAACCTCCTCTGCACCCGTTCCAGTGCCTCCACATCATTCCAAAAGTATGGCGACCAAAACTGCACACAATACTCCAGATGCGGCTGCACCAGAGTCTAATACAACTGCAACATGACCTCAGGACTCCGGAACTCAATTCCTCTACCAATAAAAGCCAGTACACCATATGCCTTCTTCACAGCACTATTTACCTGGGTGGCAACTTTCAGAGATCTGTGTACATGGACACCAAGATTCCTCTGCTCATCCACACTACCAAGTATCCGACCATTAGCCCAGTACCCCATCTTCTTGTTACTCTTACCAAAGTGAATCATTTCACACTTAGCTACATTGAACTCCATTTGCCACCTTTCTGCCCAGCTCTGCAGCTTATCTATATCCCGCTGTAACGAGCCACATCCTTCCTCACTGTCAACAACTCCACCGACTTTCGTATCATCTGCAAACTTGCTCCCCCAACTTTCTAGGTCATTTATAAAAATGACAAACAGCAATGGTCCCAAAACAGATCCTTGCGGAACACCGCTGGTAACTGTACTCCAAGATGAACCTTTACCATCAACTACTACCCTCTGTCTTCTTCCAGCCAGCCAATTCCTAATCCAAACCTCCAACTCACCCTCAATGCCATACCTCCGTATTTTTTGCAGTAGCCTACCATGGGGAACCTTATCAAACGCCTTACTAAAATCCATATACACCACATCTACCGCTTTACCCTCGTCCACCTCCTTAGTCACCTTCTCAAAGATTTCAATAAGGTTTGTGAGGCACGACCTGCCCTTCACAAAACCATGCTGACTATCCTTGATCACATTATTCCTATCCAGATGTTCATAAATCCTATCCCTTACAGTTCTCTCTAAAACTTTGCCCACAACAGAAGTGAGACTCACCGGCCTATAGTTACTAGGGTTATCCCTACTCCCCTTCTTGAACAAGGGAACCACATTTGCTATCCTCCAGTCTTCTGGCACTATTCCTGTAGACAACGAGGACATAAAAATCAAGGCCAATGGCTCTGCAATCTCCTCCCTTGCTTCCCAGGAAATCCTAGGATAAATGCCATCAGGCCCAGGGGACTTATCTATTTTCACCATTTCCAAAATTTCCAACACCTCTTCCCTACATGCCTCAAAGCCATCCATTCTAATTAATTGTGGCTCAATATTCACATCGGCAACAATGTCCTGTTCCTGAGTGAATACTGACAAAAAGTATTCATTCAGCGTCTCCCCAATTTCTTCAGCCTCCACATGCAACTTCCCATTACTATCCATGACTGGACCTATTCCTACCCTAGTCATTCTTTTATTCTTGACATACCTATAGAAAGCCTTTGGGTTTTCCCTAATCCTACCAACCAAGGACTTTTCATGTCCCCTCCTTGTTGCTCTTAGCTCTCTCTTTAGATCCTTCCTGGCTACCTTATAACTCTCAATCGCCCCAATTCAACCTTCACGCCTCATCTTTACATAGGCCGCCCTCTTCCCTTTAACAAGGGATTCCAATTCCTTATTAAACCATGGCTCCCTCACACGACCCTTTCCTCCCTGCCTGACAGGTACATACTTATCAAGGACATTCAATAGTTGCTCCTTGAACAAGCTCCACATATCGATTGCACCCTACCCTTGAAGCCTACTTTTCCAAGCCACGCATCCTAAGTCATGCCTCACCGCATCATAATTTCCCTGCCCCCAGCTATAACTCTTGTCCTGTAGTGCACACTTATCCCTCTCCATCACTAGAGTAAAAGTCACCGAATTGTGGTCACTGTCTCCAAAGTGCTCACCTACCTCCAATTCTAACACCTGGCCTGGTTCGTTACCCAGAACCAAATCCAGTATGGCCTCACCTCTTGTTGGTCTGTCTACATATTGTGTCAGCAAACCCTCCTGCACACATTGGACAAAAACCAACCCATCTAATGTACTTGAGCTATAGCTTTCCCAGTCAATATCTGGAAAGTTAAAGTCCCCCATAACAACCACCCTATTACTTTCACTCTTCTCCTGAATCATCCTCGCAATCCTTTCTTCTACGTCTCTAGGACTATTAGGAGGCCTGTAGAAAACTCCTAACAGGGTGACCTCACCTTTCCTATTTCTAAGCTCAGCCCAAACTACCTCAGATGGCGAGTCTTCATCCATCGTCCTTTCCACTGCTGTAATACTATCTTTGACAAGCAATGCCACACCTCCCCCTCTTTTACCCCCACATCTGACCCTACTAAAACATTTAAACCCTGGAACCTGCAACAGCCAATCCTGTCCCTGTTCTACCCATGTCTTCGTAATAGCCACAACATCGAAATCCCAGGTACCAACCCACCTGGGTTTTCATTGTAAGTTCTCGTCAATTCAGTGATGAAAGGAATTACTGCCTTACAATTTGATAGAGCCTTTTTCTGTTTCTAAGATGATGAAAATTCATTGTAGAAATCAATCTGTACATACTTTCTTTGCCGGTTGAAGGAATAAAGCAATGCCTGGCTGATTAGACTGGGCCACAAGACATCAAAAATTCATTTATCATTACCCTCCACGCTGTATAGAGAGGCACAGAAAAATTACGTAGACTTGTCTAACAAACAGTTTTTTTCAAAGGCTAATAGTTTGGAGGGAAGCAATCACAAAGTTGCACCATGAGCTGCAATCTGAGGTACAAGTAATCTTCAGAACAGGAAGGCACTCGTAATGATTGTCAAAAATACTTCAACTTTGAACCTTTGTGCTTCAGACTCATTTTAGCCCCTTACAAGGAATGTCAGGAACAGCAATCAATCTGTATCAGATAGTTATATCAAGCAGATGACTGATATTGTTTGCCAGAGATAGGAACTTTAGCATTTTCCACGACATGACAGTTTATTGTATTTCCCTAAAATGGTGAGATTTCAGAAGTTCGGGTGTCATTTGCAATAACAGCTTGCCTAGGGGGTGCCTAGGACTGAATTGCTATACATTCCTGTAATGCCTATTCATCAACATACAGCTCATCTACGACCAAGTGCACAAGCACAATGATGGGCTTTCTCATTAATGTATATCCTTATTAACACTGGGCAATTCCATCTTCAACTAGAAATTTTATGTCAATTTTTTGCAGCTGTTAGTGGCAGATTAGGGCTTCCACTTGATTGCCATGTTCTATTCAGCACAATTGATTCAAACTTAGCAATACTTCTGCAAAAGATCAGAATTCTAATTTTAAATTATATTCACCATTAATAATTTCTCCAACTTTTCATACTCATTCAAAAAAGATGCTAGAAATTGATCCCCATAGAAATTAATCACCTTTGGAAGTTTCTGTGAATCACCCTTTTTGCAGCCATCGAGGAGACTTGAAAAATCACATTTGTTCTTTTGAATGTAAAGACACTAATACACACTTCTAACAAACTATAGCTAATTTTACAATATTTCACTGACTAAGAAATTAACTACTGTACTCAAACATGCATTCATTTATTGTTACTTTATACATGATAAGGGTATAAATTGAAAGACATTTGCAGAAGAATTCAAAGGAAGTTGAGTAGTTTTCTTCAGCAAAAGAGTGATGGGGGATATTGAACTCATTCCAGTACCTAGAGAAAAGGTACTAGAGGCAAAAACCTCACTGTCATTTAAAAGGTCATGGATAAACACTTGAGCACATAGATAACAATATGGTTAGTGGGTAGAATTAGTTAAAAGTTTGTCAGTCAGCTCTATAGCAACCTATTTCATTATGTATCTTTCTACAGTTCTATGTTTCACACATACAGCATTTTTCATGACCGGAGAACATCCAGAAACGTATTACAACCAATGAAGTACTTCTGAAGAGTAGCAATTGCTATAAAGTAGAAAATATAGCCACAAAATAAAAAAAAACAAAAGAACTGCAGATGCTGTAAATCAGAAACAAAATCAGAAAGTACTGGAAAAGCTTAGCAGGTTTGGCAGCATCTGTGGAGAGAAATCAGAGTTAGTGTTTTCTGGTCAAGTAACTCTTCCTCAGAAATATAGCATGATATGAAGGTGCCGGTGTTGGACTGGGTTGGAGAAGTCAAAAGTCACCCAACTGAAAAAAAAATCGGCCTGGCTGCAGGATGAGATTTGGAAATAAAACCAGTCTGGCTCCAGGATGATACACAAGCAGACTTGAAATATTGCCTCACACCTCAAATGCATTTTCTGACCTAAGCTGTCACCTTAATTCTGATGTGGAGGTGCCGGTGTTGGACAAAGTTAAAAATCACGCAACACCAGGTTATAGTCCAACAAGTTTATTTGGAAGTACTGGCTTTCAGAGCACTGCTCTGAAAACTAATACTTCCAAATATACCTTGTGCGATTTTAAACCTTTATTCTGATTAAAACCTGAAGTTATCTTGGGGCATGGATTTACATATTAATCATTCCAAACCTGCCCTTCATTCTAACTGAATAAAGCCTTAAAAATCGTCTGGGTTTGTTCAATACATTCACATAAGTTGTATGACTCTTTGATCTTTTACTATAAATTCTGTGTCCGAAATATTCTCCCTTACTAGCTGCTTGAGGAAGGAGCGGGGCACCAAAAGTTTCAAATGAACCTGTTGGACTATAACTTGGTGTCAAGAAATGTAGTAGCCGGATTACACAAAGGAAACACAAATATTGAGCAATGTTCTGGCAACTCGTCGTTTTGGTGACATGAATATTGATCAGGAAACAGTGCTTGTGGTTTTTAATGTCTCTTCCATGTGTCCATATGAAATGGTAGACAGGGTACTCGTTCAACATCATGTCATTCCAACAGTCGTTCTTTCCACAGTCAGGGCTTGGAGTGCGATTTGAACGCAAATCTTCTAATGCAGGGCTGGCAGCATGTGCCACAGTCTAAAGCTTTTTTCACACAAAGACCAAATATTGATGATGATTCACACAATTGGATTTTTTTTTTCCCTGACAAACCCATTTTCAGCTGTATTATTCAAGCTAGATAAAGTTGGCAGTTAAATATGTCAAATAAATTCTTCAAAGCAAACTTTTTCTAAGAAGTACATTTAAGAATATTGCTGAAAATGTGTTGCTGGAAAAGTGCAGCAGGTCAGGCAGCATCCAAGGAGCAGGAGAATCGACGTTTCAGACAAAAGCCCTTCTTCAGGAATGTAGAGGGAGGAAGAGAGCTTCTTCAAGGAAAGCATCCTTGTAAGAGGATTCGCAGTGGGTTAAAATCTTCTAGGAGAAAGTGAGGGCTTCACAGGAGGCTCCAATAGCACTGATGATGTTCCCTAGCCAGGGGACGAAACGTGTGCAGCAAAAACTTCCAGCTCGGCGAACAGAACCACAAGAAAGTGAGGACTGCAGATGCTGGAGATCAGAACTGAAAATGTGTTGCTGGAAAAGTGCAGCAGGTCAGGCAGCATCCAAGGAGCAGGAGAATCGACATTTTGGGCATGAGTCCTTCTTCAGGAAGGCTGAAGAAGGGCTCATGCCCGAAATGTCGATTCTCCTGCTTCTTGGATGCTGCCTGACCTGCTGCGCTTTTCCAGCAACATATTTTCAGCCCATTTAAGAATATTGCCCAATCTCACTTCTCCGTAGCTAATATTGCAATTCATGATATACAAGTGAACTTGAACAGAAACTCAAAAAGTGAAACAATTTCTCAAATTAGGTGATATTTGCTCTTTTTGGCGATTCTGCCCAAAGCAGAAACTTTCCACTTGTATCGAAACTTTTACCACCGAGTGTAAACCACAACCCTCTAGAAACACCTCAATAACGTATCAAATGTAAATATACAAATTGAATTAGATTTAAAATTTAGCTCCATGGTAGAATTTGTACCCATGAGTAATAAAGACATTAGGTTAGAATCCCAATATGATTTACTGTAATCAGTGTACAAATTAACCCTCCATAACGTTCATCGTCAAATTCATGAAAAATTTGGCTTATGAGCTAGAAACTGTCAAGATGTTTTCTTCTTTGAAAAATATAGTGAAATATTCAGCGATTATGCCTATCACAAGAGATCAATAATGATTTGACCCAAGAGCAATGGGAACTACCTTAGAATGGCCGAAGCATTACAGCCCAAACTAGCCAATAGTTTAGAAATAGTTTATAGTTGTGTTCAAATGATGACTCTGCTTTATGCATGCAGTACCTCTGCCTTTGAGACATGGCTATTCGATACATAACATGTTTGCTACTTAGGCTGCTGGCATGTGCTACAGGAATGACATTGAGATAGGATGGTACGTACACTAAACTGTCCACCCCTTTGACTGATGACTGATGACAATCATAATGAGCTGTCTGACTTTTTGTCTGATAATGAATATCAAGAAAAGGCAGACAAACTGAGAGTTTTAAAGCTCTGACTGAGGAGGCAAAGTGCAAAAAGGCAACACAAGGATATTGTATCAGGAAAGTGCAAAATGAGTGTGTGCAGTGACAGTGAAAGAATGGCCCTGAGATGGTACAGTCTGTGATGGTACTGCCTGCAAAGCTTTCTTACAGAAGCATTCCAATGAAAGGTGCTGGTGCCCTTCAAAGTGCAGCATTGAACTGTTGAATCGTACTGTAGGTGGATCAGAAATGTGCCATGATGGTGCAGTCAGACTGGTACATGACAGATGCCAATGTCTGTGAATGTGGGGTGTATGTACCTAGTGCCCACAGAGTGTGCCTTGAGATGGTGGTGTCAGATATCTGAGAGACAGCCCCAGAGGAACAAATGGCAAGTTGGAGTCGACAGGGACCTGCTCAGACGTTCTCGTCTGCAATCCTCAGCACAAAAAATGTGACTGTTTGATTTCACGTCACTTGATACCTCATTAGAATCACCAAATTTCTCTCCATAGCCAACATTGGTCAAGCCTGGAAAGAGTCTCCCCATCAATTCTAAAATTGAAAACAAAATATCAGCCATCATTTGGTCCATTTGTTCCTCCAACAAACACTGCGGAGACGGATCTGTTCGAATGATTTTGTGTTAAAGTACAGTGAACATGATTGACGTTTCCTTGTTGACCCAGATTCTCGCCACTAGCTTCCCAACCAGCGAGAAATACCATTGTCGATATTTCCCCAGCTCATTGTTAGGAATTGCAAATATCTTGCACCAGTTCATTTGTTTTATTGTAGGATGTTATGTTTGAGATCTACTAAAGAACACATTGATTTTTATTGTGACAGATATAATTAGATAATTAACTTTTGGTAAATCTCACCATTTGCAGTAAGATTAATATCAAATTGTGCTCACCCCTTGACGAATCAATATTTGTGAAAATCAGTTCCAAATTATTTTCTTCTTAAAGTATTGGTGATCAGTATATATGGACATGCTCATGCAAGACTCACTTTTAAGGTTCATATTATCAGCATTCAAGTAGAAACAGTTTTAAATATAAACTGACATTCATGATCTTCATTAGTCTTTACATCAGGGTGATAAACTCACATTCTTCTATGGATAGTATAATTATGGAATGTAAAACTGAATATGAGCATACTTCTGTGTGTATTGTTTAGTTTGAAGAAAGGTAGGAAGAAACATATAACCAGCTGACAATTGTAAACTTGAAGAACCTGGAACACCTGTGGAAAGGTGCATTGATCTAGATTTCCTCAAAGCAATGAGATTAGTGACAACCTCTCATTCACCAGTGCACCAATCAGGCCACTGCTAATTTGTATCACATTTTACTTGTTCTCCAATTAGAAGTGAGGTCATGAGTCAGGTTTCAGAGTAACCTAGTTACAACACCTTTCATCATGTAGTGCCAAGGGTGGATTAGATAGATAGAGAAGGAATTCCTAAAACAAACTTCAATCTCCAATTATTGAAATGCAGTGTCCCATTAAGCTGCTTTTGTCAGCTTCATTGCTGCTTCTACATTTGAAATCAGTTCAGTCCAAGTTACAACATAATTCCTCATTTCAACTCCATTGGCTCACTTCCCATTTTAAGATTGCACTCCGATGTTCTGAATTCTTTCATCAGAAGCCATAACCTCTTTAACTAACCATAAAATCACTTTTACAATAAAAAAAATTAGGTCATCCCTCAACTTTCTAAAGTCAAAAGCTAACATTTTTCTGTCCAGGTGTTTGTCACCTGTTCTCATGATTTAATCTTTTCAACTCTGGGATCCTCTCCAAGATCAATATATCTTCACTGAAATTCAGCTTGCAAGACTGGATGCAATACTTCAATTGGCATCTGTGCAAGATTCTGTACAATTGAAATATCAAATCTACATTTCAAATCTCTTAAGATAAAGCCTAAAATTCTATTAGCCTATTTGATTGTTTTTTCTACCTGTTATCTTGGACATCCCTGGATTGAATTCAATTTGTATAGCTTTACTCGGATAGTTAATCTTTGTAATTTGTTGTTCCACCAAGTTTCTTGGATATACAACTTGAAAAACTTCATACAGTGTCAATATGGATGGTGAACGTAATGATCCAGTGAAGATACCTAGTCAACATTCCTTATCATATCTTGTCAATCAGAATAAATGTTCTTTGTTTAGACTCATATCTTCCAACCAATTTTCAAACCTGGTTACAAAGTAACCTCCCATGCTGTGCACTTGCAGATTTGATAACTTCTTGTGTGGAATCTTATTAAATATCTACAGAATCATCATGTAGACAATGTCCACAAGCACTTCCTTATCTATGTTGTCAGTTTTGATGTCACACTAATTCGTTTCTCCCTATTTCCTTTTTAAAATCCCTGTCAAGAATTTGCAATTGCACAAATCATGGACACAACTCTTGAACCCATGAAGTTTGGATAATAATGAATAATGAATTTTCAACTTTCTCAATTTTCTGAGAACATTTTCAGTTAAAAAAATCATGGTTCATATTTCCTTGAAAGTAAGTCGCAGGTAGAAAGGAAAATGAAGAATGCTTTTCTTTATTGATCAAAGCGTTGAGTATAGGAGTTGGGAGGTCATATTGCAGCTGTACAAGACATTGGTTAGGTCACTGTTGGAATATTGCATGCAATTCTGGCCTCCTTCCTATCAGAAGGATGTTGTAAAACTTGAAAGGGTTCAGAAAAGATTTACAAGGACGTTGCCAGAGTTGGAGTATTTGAGCTATAATGAGAGGTAGAATAGGCTGGGGCTGTTTTCTCTGGAGAACCAGAGACTGAGGGTTGACCTTGTCGAGGTCTATAAAATCATGAGGGTTGTGGATAGGATAAATGGACAAAGTCTTTTCCCCAGAACTGAGTGAGTCCAGAACTAGAGGGCACAGGTTTAGGGTGAGGGGGGAAACATATAAAAGAGACCTAAGGGGCAACTTTTTCATGCAGAGGGTGGTGCATTTGTGGAATGAGCTGCCAGAGGAAGTGGTGGAGGCTGGTACAATTGCAATCTTTAAAAGGCATCTGGACAGGTATATGAACAGGAAAGATTTGGAAGGATGTGGGCTGGGTGCTGGAAAGTGGGACGAGATTGTTGGGATGTATGGTCGGCATGGACGAGTTGGACCAAAGGGTCTGTTTCCATGCTGTACATCTCTATGGCTTGATGACTGGCTGACTCTCAATCCCATTATTTTGTGCCTTTCAATTTTTCTATATGTATTAAAGTTTTAAAGTTCATCCCTCAGATTTATTTTAGGTTTAATTGTATCACTGATCCTTTATGCACTACTTTACTGTGAAAGAGATAAAAGTTGCACAATGTACAAGTTGCCCACTTCCTTGCAATCTAGTAAAGTTTCTGATGGTGACCATAATGACCTGTAGCAGTGGGAAGAAATATGTCAATATCAGTAATATATTTGTATCCATGTATCAGTGCTTTCCCAAATCTTTTCCTCTCTGCAACCCCATATAAAGGCTTGAAAGTTTTCATGACTACTCAGTGAGAATTGCGAGAGTGAGGTAGGGGTGCATTGAGAGCCAGAATCTCACAGAGCTGTACAGCTGTTAGAACTCAGTTGAATCTCATGTCTACCATTGCTATCTCTGAACTCAGGAGTCTGAATTTTAGCTTGCAACTCCACGTGACGTCCTGGTCCATATTTTGGGAGCTCATGCCTGAGAGACTTTGGCTCCTTTAACAGACTCAAATACCCCTTTGCCACACTTTTTCTTAAAGTGTCTTTGTAGGAACAAAAGATGGTGAGAAAAAGAGATTTGATGCTGTGGGATTCATTTCCAGGATTAATATATGATGCAAAAACTATACCAACATTTGGGTTAGATGGGATACATAGTGGATAGAAAGGCACTATGACTGGGTGGGTCAACAGATTAGCAGCATTTGTTCACATATAAGTCAATACCAACATGGACTGATTCTGTGAAATGTCTGTGTTGCATGTTTTCAATTTTATGTATTTCACAGGAAATAGAAAAAGTTGGAAAAAGAAAATTTTGTGTGTACAGTTTGAACATTCACCACATGTCTGAATGATATCCTCCAGGTGCTCTGGTTCCTACCACAATCCAAAGATGTGCAGGTTAGATGAATTGGCCATGATAAATTGCCCATAGTGTCCAGGGATGTGTGGGTTAGCCATGGGAAATGCAGAGTTACAGGGACAGGGTGGGTCTGGATGGAATGTTGTTTGGAGGGTCAGTGTGGATTCAATGGGCCAAATGGCTTGCTTCCACAGTATAGGGATTCTATGATAGATAATTATTTTTGCAAAGATGATTGCTTGCAATATTTGGAAACAACAGCAAAAAAGATAGCGCTTGCAATAGTTTCATTGTCTATTACTTTTTGTTTTAAGAATCCACAAGAACAAATTCCAATCAAAGCTTTCTTTCACAGTGGCAAAAATAAAAGTCATTAGTTAACACTATTATATTGTTCTTATAAAATGTGTTTCATTCGGTAATTGGTTTCGTGTCACTTATGCCCCTCTGAAATTAAAAGAAATGCTATTTTTAAACAAACTGATAACTTGCTAACAGAATCACAAATGAAGATGAGGCAAAAAAAAAGAAGTGTATAAGTGAATATCTATGAATACAATTGTAGGTGCAAATTCCTCCCCTCTGCTAAGGCTGACAATAGGCAGCATCAGAAGCCGTAACACTCACTATTAGATACAAGATAACTATGGTGGCACTAAGACAATAAGAACCAGTTTTGCACTTCAGTTCAAAATCACCCCAAACTCACACTATGCAAAGTTCGAGACATTTTCTAACTTGAACTATGTTGGTGAAAATTGACTTGGAGCTATTTGTCTAGTGCCTTGCATTCAACAAGACGTTGTAATTTCATGGTGTTGTTTTGCATTTGAAAGTCAGAATTTCTGGGGTTTATACCATTTGAGCGTTTAATAGTCAAGGACAATTTCATAGAATCCCTACAGTATGGAAACAGGCCATTCAGCCCAACAAGTCAACACCAACTCTCCAAAGAGCATTCCACCCAGATTCATTCCCCTACCCTATCCCTATAGCTCTGCATTTCTCATGGCAAGCCCACCTACCCAACATGTCTCTAGACATGATGGGCAATTTGTCATGGCCAATGCACTTACCTGAATGTCTTTGGACTGTGGGAGGAAACCAGAGCACCCAGATATAACCCACCCAGACACAGGGAGAATTGCAAACTCCACATAGACAGTTGCCCAAGGCTGAAATTGAATCTGGGTTGCTGGTGCTGTGAGGCAGCAGTGCTAACCCCTGATCCACCGTGCCATCTCTGTGGATAGTTCATAATGTGGCTAAACAGGCTGAGTCATATTATGAAGACACTTAATATTTAATATTGTTTGGAGAACTGAAGTTTTAAAGGATTATGAAAACTGGAATTATTTAAATTTTTTATGGACACAGCTGGAATAGTTTCTTAAAAAGAAAGATCATTGGAAGTTCATTGTTGACACTGGAGCATTTTTTTCACAATGCTTTCTGCAAATCATGTGACTGTCGATAGCTATCTGTTTTGCTATTGGTCCATTATTTGTGTTTTACATCATTGAGTTAGAGGAATGCCTATGAAAACAAACAGAGTTAGGGGCAAACCTACTAAGCACAGGCTAAGTTGGAGGAAAGCTTGCTAAGAACATGCTGCCCAGCTGATGTCTTCCATTTCTAGAAAGGAAACTCTCTGTTGAGTTCAGGGTGAAGCATATTCATTCTGTCAAAAGAGTGGTCGAAAGAATATCTCAAGATTGTATCCCCTGAGCAATCTGTCCTTAGTAAGAACCGTGGTTATAGATCTTGCTTTTTAAAAAAAACTAAAATGGGCAAAATATATAATTATTTATATTGGCAGCAAGATTTGTTTTTATTATTTTATGTCTTAGCCCATGGAGGAGTGGGAATAGAGTGACACTATACTCTACTGTCTTTGGACATAGCAGTATGAACTTGTAAATTCTGCCAAAGTATCTCAATGACTGTTGGAAATGGTGGGAAATACTCCTCTCAGAGAAATGCAATTGGAGCCTCTACATCAAGCAATAGCATGCACGCAAAGTATGTGTTACTAATAACTTGAACTTGCTGCTGAGGACATGCTGGTCCATGTTCATCAGATTGGTACATCGAATTCAATCCAGTTCTAGCGGCTACAGTTTTGTGACTTTTCTCCTTTCCCTAGAATTAGTGGCACCATGGGTCAGACCAGCCTTTGGGAAGAGGGTTCAAGAGAAAATGTCCAAATATTGCAAAACAGAAGCACTTTTCTTTTTCTAATTACTCTGATCTGAAGCATCTGCCTCCCTATCTACTGTGTAAAAGTAATAACCTGCACAATCACAGCAGAACAAGATTGCAATATAAAACAACATTTGATCTTTTTGAACTCTATTTCCCTGTTGCCCAAGAAGTTGGACATTTTTCAACATTTAATATTAAAATATTCTGTTACTAACCCTGACTGCCTTTGTGAAGAATGTTTGTTTAGCTTTGAATGAGATTAAAGCTTATGGCCCAGATAAACAAAAAGAAAACAGGGCTTACATTCATGCCACATCTTCCCCGTGCATTTCTCAGCTAATGAAGTACTTAGCAAGTGCAGTTACTGTTGTAATACAGAAAATGCACACAGTAAGGTATCACAAACAATATGGTAGTAATGACCAGATCATCTGTCTTTGTGATCTCAGAGGAGAAAGTGAGCACTGCAGATACTGGAGAGTCAGAGTTAAAAACTGAGGTGCTGGAAAAGCACGGCAGGTCAGGCAGCATCTGATGAACCGGAGAATCGATGTTTCGGGCATAAGCCCTTCATCGGGGATGTCTGGAAAAAAAACTCAATCAAGTTATTGAGACACAATTTCACACACACAAAATCATGTTGATTCTCCTTAATCAGTCCCTGTCCTTTCAAATACATGTAAATCCTGTCCTTCAGAATCCCCTCCAATAACTTACCCACACTCCCGTCAGGCTCACCAGTCTATAGTTCCCTGGTTTTTCCTTACTACTTTTCCTTAAATAAAAGCAACACAATAACCAACCTCCAGTCTTCAAGCATCACACTTGTGGGTCTAGATTAGAATGGTGCTGGAAAAACACAGCAGGCCAGGCAGCATCCGAGGAGCAGGAAAATCGACGTTTCAGGCAAAAGCCCTTCATCAGGAATAGATGCAGGGTGCCTGCAGAGTGGAGAGATAAATGAGGGGGGGGAGAAAGTAGCATAGAGTACAATAGGTGAATGGGGGTAGGGATATAAGTGATAGGTCAGAGAGGAGGGTGGAGTGGATAGGTGGAAAGTAAGATAGGCAGGTAGATCAGGTCATGGGGATGGTGCTGAGCTGGAAGGTTGGAACTGGGGTAAGGTGGGGGAAGGGGAAATGAGGAAACTGGTGAAGTTTTACCTAGTTTTACCTAGCATCACACTTGTGGCTATCGATGGCACAAGTATCTCAGTAATGAGCCCAGCAATCTCTTCCCTAGCTTCCCACAAAGTTCTGGGATACACCTGATCAGGTCCCAGGGATTTATCCATCTTTTAAATAGCCTTTTAAAATAGCCAGCATCACCTGTTCAGTTCTATGGACACTTTTCAAGATATCACTATTTATTTCTTCAATTTCTCTAGCTTCCATACCCTCCTCCACAGTAAATACTGACACAAAATGCTCCTTTGTTATCTCACCCATTTTCAATGATTTCACACATTGAAGGCCATATTGATCTTTCTAATTATTCTTTTTTCCTTAATGTATTTGTTTCTCTTTGGATTCTCCTTAGCCTTATTACCAAAGATATCTCATGTTCCCATTTTGCCCAACCTAATTTCCCTCTTAAGTATACTTCTACTGCCCTTTTATCTCTCTCAGGATTCACTCAATCTTATCTGTCTATTCCTGACATATGCCTCCTTCTTTTTCCTGCCCAGAGCCTCAATTTCTCTAATCATCTAGGATTGTCTACACTGATTAGCTCTGCCCTTTGAACTAACAGAAGCCCACAGTCTCTGAATTTGCTTATCCCTTTTTTAAATCCCACTCTCCAATCATGCCTTAACCTGTGAATAACCTCTCCCAATCAACTTTTGAAAGTTCCTGCCTACTACTGTCAAAATTGTCTTTGCTCCAATTTAGAACTTTAGCTTTTAGATAAGGTCCATCCTTTTCCATAACTACATTAAAATTAATAGAATTTTGATCACTGTCTCAAGTGTACCCTGACTGACACCTCAGTCACAACCCTGCCTTATTTCCCAAGACAAGGTCAAGTTTTGCTCCATCTCTAACAGGTACACCCACACACTGAATAAGAAAATATTCTTGCACACACTCAACAAATTTCTCTCCATCCAAGCCCTTAACACTATGGCATTCCCATTCTATGTTTGGAAAGTTAAAGACCCCTACCATGACAATCCTATTATTCTTACAAAAATCTGAGTTCTCCTTATGTGCTTGCTTCTTAATTGCCCACTGACTCTTGGGGGGTGGGGGGAGAGCTCCAAAGTACAATCCCATTAAGGTGATCATCCTTTTCATCTTTCTTAGTTCTAACCATTTAACTTCACTGGATGTTCTCCCAGGAATATCTCCCTAAGTAGAGCCGTAATGTTATCCATAATCTCCTTTACCAAAAATGCCAATTCCTCTCCTCTCTTACCTCCCCTCCCCTACTTTTCTATCCTCCCCGTTAGATCTATACTGTGGGACTGAAAGCTGCCAGTCCTGCCCCTCCCTGAGCAATGTTTCTGAAATAGCTATGCTATCCCAATAGTAGCCAGGATATAAGGCAAAATTCATATGCCTTTCTTTGAATAATGCCAACCTTCTTTCAAGCATGCATTTCTAAGAAGTGTTCTAGTCATTAATCCACTTTAAACAAATAAGCATGCACTGGGAGGGAGAGTAGGAATCATGAGCTGCTCAGTGGTAGCATTAGCAGTTCAGAGTCAGATGGCTGTGGGTTGTATTCCCACTCCAGAGACTTAGTCCAGAAACCTCCCACTTTAGTCCCTGCCAAAGCATTGGGACAATTAGCGAGTTGGAAAATACTCTCCCCAAAGCTTTGCCAAGGCTCTTTATCTGAGCCACAGCATTTGTATTGCCAACTTCAGACACTTTGACCAATCAGGGAAGGTGAGTGGGATGTTATAAGGAAAGATGTCCAATTGTAAAGATCTAGTGTGGGTTACACTATCTCAACTCACTTGGACTTTTGAGGCGGCATAGCAACAGAAAGGAGCCTTGGGAATGCTTCTCCCTGCATCTGTCGTTCCTCCCTGAAGTGAGATTTAAAGATACAGTGAGACAGCTTTTCCCCATTGAGTGAAGAGGGAAACCTTTGCAACCAGCTGGGATGGACAGAAAGGAATCTGGATCCAGAACATAGGGAGATGGGAGAGTGAGAAAGAGGGCAGTATCTGTTGTCAAGCTCCACAGCTGAACTTGCCCATGCATTCTCCTGCACAGTACTCCTGATTATGTCAAATCTTGAAGCTATCTTCATTCCCATCTATCCAGGCATTGCACTAAGCAGGCAATATTCCCACTCATCTTCGGTCTATTGCCCTCTTACCCCACTTCGCACAGTCACACGCCAATTATAGCCCATAACAGATTGGGGGCTCTTTGTGGGATTTCGAACAGTGAGTGGTAGGTGCTAGTGTCTTTATTTCGGGTGCTGGTTTAGTTGGGTAGACAGATCTTGGGATAGGAATGGTTCTTTCAGTCGCCAAAAGTTTTCTGAATGTGGATGCAGTGGCTTTGGAAGGTTTGCAAACAAGTGAATAAGACCAAGTTGCAGGAATTAGCAGAGAAGCTGGAATTGGAACTGACTGCTTCTGTGAGGAAAGATGAGATAATTACAGCAGTAGCTCAGCATTTAAACTTGCTGGAGAAACCATCAGAATCTACAGAGACGGCCAGAATTCAATTGCAAATGAAGCAGCTTGAGTTGGAGGCGTGAGATGGGGAAAGGGCACCAGAAATGAAACAGTTTGAGTTACGATTAAAAGCAGAAGAGAGGGAAAAAGAGAGATATTTTGAACTTCAAAAACTGACACTTAAAAAGGAAAGTCGGCTTAAAAGGCTCAAGATAAAGGCTGAGGGTAGGCTTAATGAGGAAGAGAGTGAGGGGGAGCAAGCCCCTGATAGTCAGAAGCCCAGTAAGAAACTGTTTAAGTGTGTTTTAGCATTACCTAAATTTGCTGAGAAGGATGTGGAAGCCTTTTTCATCTCATTTGAAAAGGTGGCTAAACAAATGCAGTGGCCAGTGGCAATGTGGGCTTTGTTAATCCAAGCAAAACTTGTAGGTAGGGCTAGTGAGGTATTCACATCACTGTCAGAGGAGGTATCTAGGGAATATGAGGAGGTGAAAAAAGCCATTTTAAATGCATATGAGCTTGTAGTAGACGGCTATAGGCAACATTTCAGGAATCTGAGGGACCCTGGTCAAACCTATATTGAGTTTGAAAGGATCAAAAAGAGTAATTTTGATAGATGGAGAAGAACTTTAAAAATTGAGCAAACCTATGATGCCCTTAAAGAGGTAATTTTTTTGGAGGAATTCACAAATTCACTGCCTGAAGTAGTGCAACCTCATGTCAAAGTGCAGAGAGTTAAAACAGCAAGGTTAACAGCTGATGTGGCTGATGGTTATGAGCTGGTCCATAAAACTCTGTTTGGCTTCCAGGAACATGAGGGATAGAAACTGGGGAAAAGAGAAATCCTCACGTGGAAAGGGAAAGGTAGGTCTCAGTGAAGACCATAAGGATAACTTACCACTGGGTAAAAAAGAATCCCTTGAGAAGGGCAAAGAAGTTAAAAAGCTCCAGCGTTTTCACGGTAATAAAGTGGGCCACACAAAATCAAAGTGTTGGTCGGCGAGAAGAAAGCCAGATGTAAGAAAACCAGACAAGCCTGGGAGTTTTGTTGGACTAGTAACAAAAAGCACAAGGGAAGTTAGACAACTGTATCAGAGTGTACAAGATGACCAGAGGTTGATTACGGAGGAAGTGCCAGATCTGCTTAAAAAATATACATGCAAGGGTAAAGTTTATTCACATCGGCCAGGGGAAGTAGGTAAGAGGTTACAATATTAAGGGACACAGGATCCTCTCAAGTCTGTAATGCTGAAGGATGAGGAGATATGAACTCCTGAGGGACTATTGCCAGGTACTATTAACAGGAATCCGAGTGCTCAGTTATGTAAAGTGAGGCTGGAGAGTCCAAAGAAGAATGAAGAATTTGTGGTAGGAGTACTGGACAAACTCTCAGCTCCAGGAATACAATTTGTCCTTGCAAATGATATAGCTGATTCACCAGGAGGTGTGCTGCCTACTCTTGTTGAAAAGCCAGTGAAAACACAGGCAACTGAAGACATGAAGGATGTTTATCCAGGAATTTTCCCAGATTGTTAGGTGTTAGACTTGGAGGTAGGTGAGCACTTCAGGGACAGTGACCACAACTCGGTGACTTTTACTTTAGTGATGGAGAGGGATAATCGTGCGCCGCAGGTCAAGAGCTATAGCTGAGGGCAGGGAAATTATGATGCAGTGAGGCATGACTTAGGATGTGTGGATTGGAAAAACAGGCTTCAAGAGAATAATGAGATGTGGGGATTGTTCAAGGAGCAGCTACTGCGTGTCCTCGATAGGTATGTACCAGTCAGGCATGGTGTAAAGGGCCTTGTGAGGCAGCCGTGGTTTAGTAAGGAATTGGAGTCCCTTGTGAAAGGGAAGAAGGCGGCATATGTAAAGATGAGGCGTGAAGGTTCAGTAGGGGCGATTGAGAGTTATAAGGTAGCCAGGAAGGAGCTAAAGAGGGAGCTAAGAGAAGCGAGAAGGGGACATGAAAAGTCTTTAGCTGGTAGGATTAGGGAAAACCCAAAGGCTTTCTATAGGTATGTCAAGAATAAAAGGATGACTAGGGTAGGTATCGGTCCAGTCAAGGATAGTAGTGGGAAGTTGTGTGTGGAGGCGGAGGAGATTGGAGAGACATTAAATCAGTACTTTTCATCAGTATTCACTCAGGAACAGGACACTGTTGCTGATGTGAATATGGAATCACAATTAATTAGAATGGATGCCCTGGAAATATGCAGGGAAGAGGTTTTGGGAATATTGGAAAGGATGAATATAGATAAGTCTCCTGGGCCTGATGGCATTTACCCCAGGATCCTATGGGAAGCTAGGGAGGAGATAGCAGAGCCATTGGCCTGGATTTTTATGTCGTCGTTGTCAACGGGAATAGTACCAGAGGACTGGAGGATAGCGAATGTGGTCCCATTGTTCAAGAAAGGGAGTAGGGATAGCCCGAGTAACTATAGGCCAGTGAGTCTGACTTCAGTGGTGGGCAAAGTCTTAGAGAGAATGGTAAGGGATAAGATTTATGAACATCTGGGTAGGAATAACGTGATCAGGGATAGCCAGCATGGTTTTGTGAAGGGCAGGTCGTGCCTCACAAACCTTATTGAGTTCTTTGAGAAGGTGACCAAGGAAGTGGATGAGGGTAAAGCAGTAGATGTTGTGTATATGGATTTTAGTAAGGCGTTCGATAAGGTTCCCCATGGTAGGCTAATGCTAAAACTTCAGAGGTATGGCATTGAGGATACATTAGAGGTTTGGATTAGGAATTGGCTGGCTGGAAGGAGACAGAGGGTAGTAGTTGATGGATTATGTTCATCTTGGAGCGCAGTTACTAGCGGTGTACCACAAGGATCTGTTTTGGGACCATTGCTTTTTGTTATCTTTATAAATGATCTAGAGGAAGGACTTGAAAGCTGGGTAAGCAAGTTTGCGGATGACACAAAAGTCGGTGGAGTTGTGGATAGTGAGGAAGGAAGTGGTAGGTTACAGCGGGATATAGATAAGTTGCAGAGCTGGGCGGAAATGTGGCAAATGGAATTCAATGTAGCTAAGTGCGAAGTCGTTCACTTTGGTAGGAATAACAAGATGATGGATTACTGGGCTAATGGTAGGCTACTTGGTAGTGTGGATGAGCAGAGGGATCTTGGTGTCCATGTACACAGATCTCTGAAAGTTGCCACCCAGGTAAATAGTGCTGTGAGGAAGGCATATGGAGTACTGGGCTTTATTGGCAGAGGAATTGAGTTCTGGAGTCCTGAGGTCATGTTGCAGTTGTATAAGACTCTGGTGCGGCCTCATCTGGAGTATTGTGTGCAGTTTTGGTCGCCATACTATAGGAAGGATGTGGAAGCTTTAGAACGAGTGCAGAGGAGGTTTACCAGGATGTTGCCTGGAATGGTAGGAAAATCTTATGAGGAAAGGCTGAGGCACTTGGGGCTGTTCTCATTGGAGAAGAGAAGGTTTAGGGGAGATCTGATAGAAGTGTATAAGATGATTAGGGGTTTAGATAGGGTAGATACTAAGAACCTTTTACAGCTAATGGAGTCAGGTGTTACTAGGGGACATAGCTTTAAATTAAGGGGTGGTAGGTATAGGACAGATGTTAGGGGTAGATTCTTCACGCAGCGGGTTGTGAGTTCATGGAATGCCCTGCCCGTATCAGTGGTGAACTCTCCTTCTTTATGGTCATTTAAGCGGGCATTGGATAGGCATTTGGAAGTTATTGGGCTAGTATAGGTTAGGTAGGATTCGGTCGGCGCAACATCGAGGGCCGAAGGGCCTGTACTGCGCTGTATCCTTCTATGTTCTATGTTCTATTGTGTGATCACAAGATCATAGAGGCAAAAGCTGAAGCAGGAGAGATCAAAAGGCACAGATAAAGAAGCTGACATAATGTTATCTAAAACTTTCTTCAATCAGATAAGTGGAATACAGAAGGACCAAATAGATAAACATGGCAGTATCTTTAGCTCTCCTGAGCTGATTGAATTATAGCAGAAAGATGATGAGTTAAACAGTTATGTCAAAAGGCATTTACTGAAAAAGAAAGTGAATGCATTCCTGTTCCTTATGACTTAACAAATGATATCTTAATGAGGAAATGGAGACCATCACACATTTAAGCAGATGAGAAATGGGCAGAGATTCATCAAATTGTTTTGCCAGTATGGTATAGAAAGGAGGTGATGCGAGTAGCACATAAGCTACCACTTGGAGGTCATTTAGGGGTGAGGAAAACACAGCAAAAAATACAAAGACATTCTTATTGGCCTAGACTACACAACGCTGAGGTTGAATTTTATCAGACATGTCACACATATCAGCTAATCAGAAAACCAAGGCAGTAATTAAACCTGCACCTTTATTACCTATTCCAGCATTTGAGGAACCTTTCATAAGAATTGTGATTGATTGCATAGGTTCCCTACATCATACAAAAAGTGGGAATAAGTATTTACCAACAATAATGGATGCATTGACTAGATTTCCAGAGGCAATCCTATTACACAGCATAACATCCAAAAGGGTTATAGAAAAATTATTTATTTTTTCATAAGATATGGACTACCAATAGAGATCCAGCCAGATCAAGTCAAATTATTCAAGGAGGTTATAGATAATTTGGGAATAAAGCAATTCAAATCTACTGCAGGAAGCACTAGAGAGATGCCATCAAGCACTGAAGACCATGTTGAGAACTTATGGTCTGGATTATCCAGATGACTGGGATAAGGGTGTTCTGTTTGTACTTTTTTGCAATCAGAGATGCACCAAATGAATAGACCAAATTCAGTCCATCTGAATTAATGTTTGGGCATGAAGTAAAAGGACCGTTAAAATTGATTAAGGAGAAATTAATAAGTCAGAATTCAATGACAACCCATTTGGACTATATGTCAAATTTTAGAGAACAATTAAATAGAGCTGGAGAGTTAGCTAGACAGCATTTAAGAGTATCACAGCATACAATGAAATAGGAAGTGGATAAGGAATATCAAATTCATAATTTTGCAATTGGAGATAAGGTATTGGTGTTACTTCCAGTCAACAGGTGAGCCTTTAAAAGCAAGGTTTCGTGGACTGTACCAAATCGAGAAGAAACTGAGTGAGGTGAACTACTTGATAAGGACTCCAGACAGGAAGGAATCTCACAGAGTGTTCCATGTGAATTTGCTCAAAAGGTATTTTGATAGGGAAGGAAAGCAAGTGGAGAAGGTGTTAATGATTACAGCACAGAAGGAAGAATCAAGTTCAGAGGATTCTGAATTGGACATTCCTCAAATCAAATTGGACAATGAGGAAGTTGTCACAAATTGGGATATATTATTGAGTTACCTTCCACAAGAAAATTGAAATGACCTGAAAGAGTTATTACTATCACATGGGGAGATAGGCAGAAATAAACTGGGAAGTACTAACCTAATTGTGCATGATGTAGATCAGGAGATGCTATTGCGATTAAGCAACATCCTTACAGGCATGAACCTCTAAAGTTGACACAGGTTCAGAAGGAGATAGAACACATGCTCCAAGATGGCATAATTAAAGTGAGTCACAGTGACTGGAGGTCACCCAGAGTCATGGTGTCAAAACCAAATGGTGCCCAACCGTTATATGTGGTCTACTGCAAAGTCAAGGTCATTGCAAAGACTGATGCATATCCAATTCCACCTGTAGAGAACTGTGTCGAAAAAGTGGGACAAGGAACTTACATTTTTAAGTTGGACTTGCTCAGAGGCTACTGTCAAGTACCTCTGTCAGTCAGAGCAAAGGCAATTTTAGCTTTTGTAATGCCATATGGACTATATCAGTTCAAGGTTATGCCATTTGATATGAAAAATGCTCCAGCTACATTTCAGAGACTGTCTAATAAGGTCATTGCTGGATTATCCAACTGTGCTGTTTACATTGATGATATGATGATTTTTCGTCACTCATGGAAGGAACATTTACAACATTTATTGGACTTTTTCGATCGACTTCGGAAGGCAAGCTTGGTGGTAAACTGAGCTAAAAATGAATTAGCCAAAGCCCAAGTCACCTTCCTGGGCCATGTTACTGGACATCGATAAATGGCCCCATGGGATGCGAAAACTACAGTAAATGGGGAATTTCCCACACTGTCAACGAAAATAGCAATATTACGGCTTTTGGAGTTGAGTGGATTTTACCGAACGTTTGTACCGAACTTGAGCAGTGTGGTTATTCCACTCTCCAAATTGTTAAAAAAGGGCAAGGAGTTCCAGTGGACAGTGGGCTGTCAAAAGGCATTTGACAGCTCAAAAACTGTGTTAACCATTGCTGCAGTATTAACTAAGGAACAGGAAATTCGATGTTTCGGGCATAAGCCCTTCATCAGGAATCAGGCTTATGCCCGAAACGTCGAATTTCCTCTTCCTTGGATGCTGCCTGACCTGCTGTGCTTTTCCAGCAACACACTTTCAGCTCTGAACTCCAGCATCTGCAGACCTCACTTTCTCCTGAAGTATTAATTACATGGGATTACATGAAGCCTTTCAAGGTGGCTATCAATGCCAGAGATGTGGGTGTCAAGGCAGTTATCCTGCAGGACGACAAGGGGATAGAAAGACCCATTGGGTATTTTTCCAGCAAGTTGAACATTCATCAACAGAAACATACAATGGTGGAGAAAGAAACTTTAAGCTTGGTGTTGGCATTACACCTTTTCAGTGTTTATATTACCAGCAATGCATCTGAGACAATCATATTACACTCATCATAACCTATTGACACTTGTGGAAAAACTTAAGGACAAAAATGTTTCGATGGAGCCATTCAATTTGACAAAGGGTCAGTTAGACTCGAAACCTCAGCTCTTTTCTCTCCTTACAGATGCTGCCAGACCTGCTGAGATTTTCCAGCATTTTCTCTTTTGGTTTCAGATTCCAGCATCCGCAGTAATTTGCTTTCATTCAATTTGACAACTGTGCATGTGGCAGGTTGCAAAAACATGATTGCTGATGCGTTATCGAGACTTGAATAAGAAATGGAGACCTTTGGTGATGGGTGGTACCATGACCTGAATTTGCATGTTTGTAGTTAGTATAGTGTATATGTATGGTTAGAATACGAACCAGGTTTTGAAGGATTAAAAAAAGAAAGCATCTTTTAGTATTGGTAGTTCATTTTTTTTAAGAGGGGGAGATGTCACAAAGCTAGTCCTTTTTTTTTCTAAAAGCTATTCCTTGGCTCAAGAAGACTCTTTCCTTGATTTTTTTTTTCAAAAGGGTATTAAACTGGGCCAGGCTCTGATCAGTCTAGTTTGGTACAGAGATGAAAAGGATTTTGAGAAACCTTTTGTTTATATGTAAACAGGTGAGACTTCAGGCCAAAGTGGCCGCGCTTTCAAAGTGCTCTGTATAAAGAGAGGGGAGTGGTCAGCTGACTCTTGCTGACCTGAGCTGAGCAGTTAGTTCAGCGTTGAACTAGTTGGAAGCTCTCTCTCTCTCTCTTCTTTGCCCTTCAACTTCAACCTGTAGCATGCGTTCCATTTATACTGTTTTTTTAAAGGGGATTTGCTTATTGGAACTGTTGTGTATATTTGGAACAGCATAATTAAGTCTACTTGGATAGGTTGAGTTCTGTAGGGGTCCTTTATTCTGTTCTTTGTGTTTCATCGTGTAATTTTGTAAATAATTTTTTTTCTGTTTTAAAATCTAGTAGCCAACCAAGTTGTTTTACTCTGGGTGATTTTCACTTGGCACTTACTGAATCAAATTGCAAAGTTATGGTCTGGGGCTGCCTGCTTAAGAATGTTTTGAGTGGTCTGGCCTAGTCCATAACACAGAGCACTGCCCCTTCATCAGGTAACAAGCGGGGCAGGATCATAAGACACAGAATTTATAGTAAAAGATCCCAGTGTTATACAATTAATACAACATATTGACCAAACCTAGATTGCTGTTAAGTCTTTCATCTTTTAGAATGGGTTGCAGGTTTCGGTTCATCAATATAAATCACAGAACTTCTTTTAGTCACATTCTTGAAATAACTTAAAGGTTTTATTGAAAAAAGGTGATATCTCAGCTCAGACAATGTATTGAAGGGAGCAGGAAAACTATGCCATGTTCTTCGCAGTCTGCAACACATTATCGATGAGGATGAGCACCATGCCAAGACCTTCCCTGTGCCTACACTTCTCGCCTTAACAACCACCAAACCTTAAACAGACATCGTTTGCAGCAAACTGCCCAGCCTTCAGGATATCATCGACCACAACACTATACAACCCTGTCATGGCAACTACTGCAAGGCGTGTCAGAGTGTCAACATGGATACTACCATTACACGTGGTACATTACCCACCATGTACACAGCAGGTATTCATGTGACTCGGCCAACATAGTCTATCTCAGACAAGGATGCCGCAAGTCACGATACATTGGTGAGGCCGACCAAATGCTACAACAACGGATGAATGGACACTGTACAACAATTGCCAGACAGGGATGTTATCTCTCAGTCGGGGAACACTTCAACGGATCAGGACATTCAGCCTCGGATCTTTGGGTGACTATCCTCCAAGGCAGACTTCAGGATGCACAACAATGCGCTGTGCTGAACAGAGGCTGATAGCCAAGTTTGGTACTCACGAGGATGGCCTCAATCAGGACTTTGGGTTCATGTCACACTACAGGTGGCCCCAGAACACTATACACACTCTCACTCTCTCTCACACGCACACACACAAGCACACATACACACACACTCTTACATACTCACACACATTCTCATACACATACTTCTCTCATACACATGCTCTCTCGCAGACACACACACATACACCCCCCACATTCACACCCATGCATACCTTCTCACAGGCTTATACTCCGTCACACTCACACACACAGTCTACTAAGAATGCACACAAGCAAACACACACTGTATCTCTCTCCCTCACACACACACACACACACACACACACACACACACACACACACACACACACACGTAGGTCTATGGGGTAAATTTGCAGATGCATTCTATTCTTTGCTCACAAACACACACAGGTTGCAGGCAGTCAATGCAGGCAGTCAATCCATATAACATTTTATAATTCCTTACACTGGAAATAGAGCCAATGTGACTCAAGATTAGGATATAGACAGACTCTAACCCCACACCTTCAGTACATTGAGCTGAGATGTCACGTTTTTTTATAGAACCTTAAGTTATCTCAAGAATGTGACTTAAAAGATCTTCTGTGATTTACATATCAATAAACTGAAACCTGCAACTCATTTTGAAAGATGCAAGTTTTAACAGTGATCTAGGTTTGTTAAATATATCTTTTTAATTGCATGACACTGTGGTCTTTTATTATAAATTCTGTGTCTTATGATCCTGCCCCACTAGTTACCTGAAGAAGCAGCAGCGCTCCGAAAGCCAGTGCTTCTAAATGAACCTGTTGGAATATAACCTGATGCTATGTGATTTTTAACTTTGTCCATCCCAGTCCAACAGTGGCACCTCCACATCGTGGCTTCCTTCAGCAGAGATAAAGAAATACATGGAATTAAAGCCTCAACAGCAACCCCCATTCTTTCCCCACAGCCGTGCAATTGTGATACCATCTATGCCACAAGACAAAATAAAGAAGTGAAACAGTAAACTTGATGTATTCCCTTCTGTAAAAGTATATGTGCCTGAGGGCTCAACTCCCACAGTGATTAAGTATTCGGTGTTTGTGTCATGTAGCACATCTTGTTGGAAATCCTGTTTGAAAATATTTCAGTACTTATCAATACATTGCACTGTTTTGGGAAGAATGATGAACAATTGTTGATACACATTGTCTTTTTGGCACAAGCCCAATGCTCTGTCAGGTGAGGATGTTCCATTTCAGCAATTTACAAGGGGACTTGCCAATTTACAACGGACTGCTTTTGAAGCCTGACTGGAGAATACAATTGAACAGAGTATAATATTCAAATTGCTTTGAAGTAAATTTTTTTTAAAATCTGTGCTTTCTTCTTCTGAACTGTGCCCTTGCTTTCACTTTACATTTTCATTCATTGTTCAGCAAGGGAAGCTAAAATTTCATATTCAACATTAAATTCTGCATTCTCCAATAACCACCACCATTTGGATTTTGCTTCTCCAGTTAATTATGTGTTTATTTTGTTCCCTCATGTTTTCTCCTCTTAATATTTCATCACCTCAGTGATCCCATCTGTGTATGGATTTCCATATTTTGCAGTACCTTAGCTCAGAATCTTCTTCTGTGTATTTGTCCTGTCTCAGTTCATTCAACAATATAAAAGGCACGAATCACAGCAAGTCCACTCTTTCCACTAACAATGATGTACATGACATACATAGTCTCAAGGATTCTCGCATAATTAATACAGCTTATAAAGGAAAGTTTTGTAAAACTTGTCTTCAATCCAAAAACGTCATTGTAAAAATTCTTAATATTTCTGCATTATACTGATATAATTTCACATTATCTACAGAGAACTTTTTCCTGTGCTGTTCAACACAAAAATCTTTAGTTATTTCTAATTGTGCACATTCATTTAATCTTCCCTCTTCCAGCCAGATCTTTATCAAACTCTACACAAGTAACTGGCACTATGTTAACTACTTTCGCTGATCCACATGTACCCTGAGGAAGGAGAGAGACCTTCTAATCCTACTTGCTCCATTTCTGCAGTTACAGCCCAGGATAAATAACTCACATTCCTTTGCAATTCTAAGTTGTCAACATTTTAAAGATTGTGATTATCTCCTTTCTCAATCTAATTTTCTATGGTGGAAACAAAATTCCATTTTGTGTGTCTGTCTTCATAATTTAGAGTCTGAGCATCTGGAATCTATTCCTGTTGCTCTTCCTTGAAATCTATCCAGTACATTCATGTCAGGGCTGTCAACACCGGGTAAATCTTAGGTTTGAGGTTTACTTTTCTGAGTTGGCCGCATACATGAAATATTGGCTCTGCCAAAAGCAAGTGAAACAGCATATTGCACCCATCATGCAGGTTGGAGGTGCCTGACCTGTTTGAGCTTTGATCCAAGACTGCAGTCGCCATTGGTACCATTTGTAATTGTCACAAAGCTAGTCCCATTTTTTTCTAAAAGCTGTTCCTAGGCTCAAGGAGACTCTGTCCTTGATTTTTTTTCAGAGGGGCAATAAACTGGACTGGGCTCCGATCAGTCTGGTTTGGTACCGAGAAGAAAAGGATGTTGAGAGGCCTTTTTCTTTCATATGTAAACAGATGAGACTTCAGGCCAAAGTGGTCATGCTTTAGAAGTGACCCTAGTAAAGAGAGGGGAGTGGTCAGCTCTCTAGGTGACCTGAGCTGAGCAGTTTTTGTTCAGTCTTGAACTGGTGAGAAGTTCAACAGGGAACTGTGTGGAAACTCTCTCTCTCTCTCTCTTTCTGCCTTTCAACTTCAACCTGGAAGCATGTGTTCCATTTATGCTGGTTTTTAAAGGGAGTTTGATTATTGGGACTGTTGTGTATATTCAGAACAGCATAATTAAGTCTAGTTGGATAGGTTGAGTTCTAAGTTTGGGAGAAGATTTGTAGCTCGGGTACTCGTTGTTGTGGTTCTGTTCGCCGAGCTGGGAATTTGTGTTGCAGACATTTCGTCCCTTGTCTAGGTGACATCCTCAGTGCTTGGGAGCCTCCTGTGAGGCACTTCTGTGACGTTTCCTCCGGCATTTATAGTGGTTTGTCTCTGCCGCTTCCGGTTGTCAGTTCCAGCTCTCCACTGCAGTGGACGGCATATTGGGTCCAGGTCGATGTGTTTGTTGATAGAATCTGTGGGTGAGTGCCATGCCTCTAGGAATTCCCTAGCTGTTCTCTGTTTGGCTTGTCCTATAATAGTAGTGTTGCCCCGGTCGAACTCATGTTGCTTGTCATCTGCGTGTGTGGCTACTAAGGATAGCTGGTCGTGTCGTTTTGTGGCTAGTTGGTGTTCATGGATGCGGATCATTAGCTGTCTTCCTGTTTGTCCTATGTAGTGTTTTGTGCAGTCCTTGCATGGGATTTTGTACACTACATTGGTTTGCTCTTGCTGGGTATCGGGTCCTTCGTTCTGGTGAGTTGTTGTCTGAGAGTGGCTGTTGGTTTGTGTGCTGTAATGAGTCCTAGTGTCGCAGTAGTCTGGCTGTCAGTTCAGAAATGCTCCTGTAGCGGTTGAGTTGAGTTGCGTTCTGTAGGGGTTCTTTGTTCTGCTCTTTCTGTTTCATTGTGTAACTTTGTGAATAAATGTTTGTCTGTTTTAAAATCTAGTAGTCAACCTAGTTAACTTACTCTGGGTAATTTTCACTGTACACTTACCGAAACAAATTGTGAAGTTATGGTCTGAAGCTGCCTGCTTAGGAATGTTTTGAGTGGTCTGGCCTAGTCCATAACAGTAGCTAAATGGCCATTTTGGTCCAACCAGAGGCTCCAGTTCAGAATGAAATGCTTTCAGGCAATCAAAGATATCTTTAAGTGTAATGATAGAATCTGAACTTGAGGGTTCAATAGAAGTCCTACAGTATGGAAACGGGGTCACTCGGTCCAATGAGTCCACACCAATCCTCTAAGGCGCAATATCCAGACACACCCCCACCCTATTCCTGCATTTTCCATGGCTAACCTAACTAATCTATACATCCCTGAACACTGTGGATAATTTCCCATGGCCAATCCACCTAACCTGCACATCTTTGGACTGAGAGAGGATCACCCTGCAGGAACCCCCACAGCTGCAGGGAGAATGCGGAAACTCCACGCAGACAGATACCCGAGGGTGGAATCGAATCCAGGTCCCTGGGGCTGTGAGGCGGCAGTGCTCACCACTGAGCAACCATGCCACCCCAAAGATGGAGGTCATTATCTTGGGACTTAACTACACTTTTATATGGCGTAAAAATGTCAAGAGGCTGAACGCTTGGAGCAGTGTGTAGTTACTGAGAGCCAGAGCCAAGCAAGCTGGAAGCCTTGATCGGAATGGCTGAGAGCCAAGGCAGAGCAAGCTGGAGGCCTGGAGTGGTACAGCTGAGAGCCGGAGCTTAGCGGGTTGGAGGCCTGGTGTGGAGCTGGTTGGGGGTCTGGAGTAGAACGGAATGGAGGCCTGGAGTGGAGTGGGCAAGAGGCCTGGAGTGGAGTGGGCTGGAGGCCTGTACTGGAGTGGGCTGGAGGCCTGGAGTGGAGCGGGCAAGAGGCCTGGAGTGGAGTGGGCTGGAGACCTGGAGTTAAGTGGGCTGGAGGCCTGGAGTGGAGCGGGCAAGAGGCCTGGAGTGGAGTGGGCTGGAGGCCTGGAGTTAAGTGGGCTGGAGGGCTGGAGTGGAGTGGGCTGGAGGCCTGGAGTTAAGTGGGCTGGAGGGCTGGAGTGGAGCGGGCTGGAGGCCTGGAGTTGAGTGGGCATGAGGCCTGGAGTGGAGCGGGATGGAGGCCTGGAGTGGAGCAGGCAAGAGGCCTGGAGTGGAGTGGGCTGGAGGCCTGGAGTTAAGTGGGCTGGAGGGCTGGAGTGGAGCAGGCTGGAGGCCTGGAGTTGAGTGGGCAAGAGGCCTGGAGTGGAGCGGGCTGGAGGCCTGGAGTGGAGCGGGCTGGAGGCCTGGAATGGAGCGAGCTGGAGGCCTGGAGTGGAGTGGGCTGGAGGCCTGGAGTGGAGTGGGCTGGAGGCCTGGAGTGGAGTGGGCTGGAGGCCTGGAGTGGAGCGGGTTGAAGGCCTGGAGTGGAGCGGGATGGAGGCCTGGAGTGGATTCACGTTGATCTGTAATTTGTCTATCTGACTGTAATGTTTATCCTTTTAACTATGCCTAATTTCTAACTGTATAGTATGAACTACTGTAAGGTAATGGAACTTCTTTTCTGCTTTATTCCTCTTTTTGTATTTAAGCTTTGTAACTAGGTATTTTGTACCTAAGATGTCACTATGAGAGATGACATTGTAAACTTTTCACTGTACTCCTGTGTTTGAGTAGACATGACAATAAAACCGAATTCTCACTCTAATTCAATTGTCTTGAATTCTGTCAGCTCAAGTGATGCATTAATTATGCTAGATGTGTATGTATTTGAGAATAATGCAAACGACATTCCTTCTCAGATGCTTGTCTTTCTTTCAGCTGTGATCAATGTTATTGACAAGATAATTTTAACCTCGAAAGCTAAATTACAATTAATTCCACAAAGATTACTACTTTGACTGTTCTCACAGCAAGTTATGTATTGATGCTCACTGCAATATAGATATTCTTAATTTAAATGCTTTCTCTCTTGATATATCTTCATTTTCAAACAAAGCACAACTTATTTGTTTTGAAATTCTTTGGAACTGCTTTTTCTTGTGTCATGAGATAAATATTGAGAGCCTGACTTGGAAAGTTGCCGCAATGTATAAAGGAATCAAGTTATGCAATGAACCCTATTTTGATTAATTCCCATGCAAAACAAGTGAGACATAATGCATGGATTCTGATGAATAGGTTCTCCATTATATTGCAAAGTTTGGTGAACTGTCACCTCAACAGCAAAAAAATGTAGCATCAACAAATAGTAAAAATCACGCTTTTCTGCGAATGTTTATTCACACTTCTTCCACCAGCAGGCGATAATTGCAGGTTTCAGGGTTTTAAATGTTTAAGTCAATGAATGAGTCCTTTCCTCCAAATATTTCACCAGCAGCCCAAGTTAATGAATGTTGAAAGTTTCATCTGGAGTATAGTTTACCAGCGAGCACTTGATTGCCAAACTGCCATTGCATGTAGATGTCTGACTATATATGCCAGCAAATAGATAAACATTACGAAAGGGTGTAATTCAAAGTTTCTGCACAAACTTATTTGCATCACCACAAACGTGCCACTTTCTATGAATAAAAGCAATTTGGCATCACTTTAGAATTTAATTGTTTATTATTTTCCCTTGTATTCTCTTTGACTTATTTCCAAGTAATAACTGATGCAGTTTCAGATAATCAGCATATTGCAAAAAAAACAGGAATGTCTAGACATTCCCTAATTGTAATCTCCTGCTGTTCTATAACTCACAAAGCTATCCATACCCTTCGAAGTCTGATCTCGTACAAATTTCTGATTTTAATCACTGCTGAGCGTGCCTTCGGCTCCAAAGGCCTGTTTTCTGGGATTCTCTCTTACAACAGTGTACTCTGCAAAGCAGCAAAGAATCATTGACAGTAACTTCTGGATTTCCTTGTTTAACTGTTCATCTGCAAGAGCAAGACATTGCTGCTGGTTTCACAGTTGACAGCAATTCCTCACAGTTTGGTCATTACTGCAAGTGTAAAACATGGACATTTATTTTCCCTGTATTATAGCAAACCAGTTTCTCCAGCCAAAACAAGTAATTAGCCTCCAAGCTCATGAGCAATATGAGCAAGCTCATCAGGGTGGCATGGTGGCTCAGTCATCAGCACTGCTGCCTCACAGCGCCAGGGACCCGGGTTTGATTTCACCCACGGGGGATTGTGCAAACTCCACACAGACATTCTCCCAGTGTCGGCGTGGGTTTCCTCCCACAGTCCAAAGAATTACAGGTTATGTGAATTGGCCATGCTAAATTGCCCATTGAGATGTGTAGGCTAGGTGCATTAGTCAGGGGTAAATATAGGGTAGGGGAATGGGTCTGGGTGGGTTATTCTTCGGACGGTTAGTGTAGACCTGTTGGGCTAAAGGACCTGTTTGCACACTGTAGGGATTCTGATTTAAATCCATAAACAACATTCAGTTATCTCCTAATGCAGATCTGCACAGGTGCTGTATCGTTTCACAACTTTTATAACTACCTTTCAGAAAGACCCAACAGCCAAACTCGAGCATGGATCTCAAGCAGAGCCGATGTTATCATAATTTCATTAGGTGTAACCTCTAAATCGCCATGTATTAAAATAAATTCAGAAAACAGATTGTGGTGTATCATGCCAGGAGTGCTGGTCAAAATGTCACTCAACATGTGGAGGAATCTGATACTGACATGGATCACCAACTCTAACCTACAGTGGAGCTGACTAATGTGACAAGGTTATAAGATGTAACCAGGGTGGGCTGAATGATCATTCTTTCACTTATTAGTTGAGTACCCTGGCCAGTAATACAGTCTGCAAGCTCCAGAAGACTGGTTAAGGAGGGTTGAAATGCTGTGGGGACACAGTCATTTAGCCACAGAGAAGTAAATTACACACTTGCAGTAAGGTGCCATTTTACAACACATTTGTTTTTAACTTGCTATTGCCTTTATGAATAATTTATATACTGGAAATGCCACTCAGGGGTGATTATCAAAGCAAAGCTCTTCCCAATCTTTGAGGCGACAACTCACAGTGTAGGAAATCTGCTTTTTCTCGGGCAGAATGGTGACGCTGAGTCATTGATTGGATGCCATCTCCCAGTGAAATCATTGCCAAACAACAAACGTTTGTCACTCTTCCCATCTCCTCAACCCCAAAAGGGAAACCATTCAGCTACTCTCACCTTGTTCCATCACAGCGTTGAGGGTGAAGGTGATGATAGGAAGAAGCAGTTGGCATAAATTCAGTGTCTGTGTCAATGATGATAAGGAATTGGATAATAAAAAGACCAAGCCTTGATTTATTTTTCTAATTCATAGAATGTGGTCATCACTGAGTGGGCCAATATTTATTGTCCACCTCTAGTTGCCATTGCGAAGGTGCTGGTGATATCCTTCCTTGAACTGCTGTAGTTCACTTTGTGTAGGTACACCCATACTGCTGTAGGGAGGGAGTGAGAATCACTGAAGGAATGTTGATGTTTTTCCAAATCTGGATTGTGAGTTGCTTAGAGGGGACCATGAAGATGGTGGTATTCCCATGTGGCTGCTGTCCTTATCCTCTAGGTGGTGGTGGTCATGAGTTTGGAGGGTGCTTTCGAAGCAGTTTTAGTGACCTTCTGACATTTTTTGGGCATGAATTTCCACTCCAAATCCAAATGTTCAATGTCACCAGATTTGTCTTCACTGTTTTGCTTTCAAGAATGAGGCCAAATATTTTCTGAAAGGGGATTTAGACAATGATACTGAGATTGTAGCATCCAGATGATTCAGAAAGCATAAGCACATCAGGAAGAATTGGCCTCTTCCCAGTGAAAGCTGAGGAAAAGAATGCTCGTGTCTTTTATGGTCAAATGACCATGGGATCAAAATTAGACATTCTCAATTAATCCATAGCCACAGAAATTAGGCCTGACTAAAAAATAGCCAAACTCAGTGAAACAGGAGCCAGCAGCTATCAGCTACAGAGACTGAGGATACTACTGTCAATAAGCTCACAAAAGGTTTGGGGTACAAGGGTTGTGTGTTGGAGAAGTATCAGACAGACTTTCTGGCACCTTGACTTCCAGTCAATGCCGGAGGACGTGCACATTGCACCTTCCTGGCAGAGCAACAGTGAAGGATGTTGGTGTAACTCCATTGGATGTTTGACCATGATCATTCATGATCCCTTTGGCCAAAGGCCACAGGATGTTTTGCAAGGTCTGGGACAAGGGGATAAGAACACATACCTGAAAGACACACCCTTAGCGAAACCTCACAGCAAGACTCATGGCAGAAGACTGTGCAGCAACCCAACAAGACCCAGGAGAAGATCTGCCCTGATCTATGAGAGTCACCTTCATGGAAGAGAGTCAGCCCTACATCAGAGGGGAAGGATATTCTAATGGCCCAGCTCAAACACATGGATTATTGTGAGTAATCCCCTTCGAGAGCAAGATGGAGAGTAAATATAGTGAAAGTGTGGGAAATGCTCACACGGTGTTTTTTGTAGGGAATATTTTGTTAATAAAAGCGAGTTGAAACATAAACCCAATACTGTGTCCCTTTGTCTGCCTCATCAGCTAGAGCACTTGGATAAAGTGTTTTTAAAACATAAACAAGTTGAAGTGTCAAAAGCACAGACAACACTTTTGACCAGACTTCCTGCCATGATACACCACAATCTGTTTTCTGAAATTACTTTAATACATGGTTATTTAGACGTCACACCCAATGAAGTTATGACAACCTCTACTCTGCTTGAGTTCCATGCTCAAGTTTGATTATTAGGTTGTCGACCTTTTTGAAAAGTAGTAACAAAAGTTGTGAAGCAATACAGCTGGTGATATCCTTCCTTGAACTGCTGTAGTTCATTTTGTGTAGGTACACCCATACTGCTGTAGGGAGGGAGTGAGAATCATTGAAGGGATGTTGATGTTTTTCCAAATCTGAATTGTGAGTTGCCTAAAGGGGACCATGAAGGTGGTGCTATTCCCATGTGGCTGCTGTCGTTGTCCTCTAGATGGCAGTAGTCATGAGTTTGGTGGGTGCTCTCTCAGCAGCTTTCGTGAATTTCTGATATTTTTGGACATGAATTTCCACTCTAAACCCTCAATGTCACCTCTGAGAATATGGGGTTATTGACAATGCTGAGACTTGGAGCTCTCATTCTTGAAAGCCTTAACCTTAAAGCAGATGTCAAGGGATTGTGGAGTAATTCCATTGAATCTTCAGTGAACCTGAATCTAAGAACTTTCCAGAGATCAATCAATGCTTACATCTCCATGAAAGCAGAGATTGCAGTTTTGTTGGCAGTAGGATAAAGATAGAACATATATTGGTTTCAAAGCCCTGATGATTGCAATGAATGGTACTGTCTCAGGGATTTCAGGATACAATCTCTATCTTGGAAAAATTCTCTCACTAATCAATGGGGACACAGTCCAGAGTTCAATAAAATATAATTATAGTTGGTGTCTACCTCCCTGATACTGCCATCTCTCAGCCAGATAGCTGGTGTTCTCTCACAGACCGCCCACCCATTGACAATATGAGATTGTCTAGGTCCACGTGTCACAAACAAAGCCAATATCTCTCATGATTCAAACCTTTTGTTGCAACTTGGAGATTCATTCGCATAAGCAAATGAAAGTCATCCATGGCCATTTATCAGAAGCATTGTATCAGGGCAAAGTAAGATTTTCTTCTCTCTATTATGCTTTATGTAATATAATAAATTGGTGTCAAAGGGAGATTGTTACACAAAAGAAAATGCTTCAATGATATGGTGAGGCAATATTTTTTAAAAAATGATGTCCATGTTTAATGACAGTGCAGTTGTTAAGCATTTTATGTACTAGACAGAAACTCAATACACTTCCCATTGCTTTCTAATGTATTGTCATAAGGAGTATGATTCTTTGCCAAGGGAGGAAGTTGGAAGAGTAATGCGGGTGAGAATAGTCACTTACTTTGCCTCAGCCCTTGAACATCCCAATTAATTACAGGCCTGGTGCTGTTGTGGCTTATTTTCATCACTCAAACAGATCTTAATAATACAAAGATGAGAACGTTCTATTCATTATGCATAATTATGCAATTCCATTCCCATCTACTGCATGTATGCTTGACTAGGTTTCTATTCCCTTGGGTAATGAAGATTAAGGGGTGATCTAATTAAGCTGTTTAAAATGATTAAAGGATTGGATAGGGTAAATAGGAGAGAAACTGTTTCTTCTGGTGAGCTAAGTCCAGGACAGCAAGATACACCTTTGTAACTAAACCTCAGCCAGCCATTCAGGAGCCATTGGTCTTCACCCAAAGGCAACAGGAAAGCTAGAGACTTCACCACAAAAGGTTCCTTAGATGGTTCAGGAGTGAATGGATGGTACTAGATTTTAGAGTATGGAGTGATTTAAAACATGTGCATTAAACACGCATCAATGATTCTTGTATCCATTAGCCAAATATGTGCCTCAATTTTCAGGCTTGTCAGTTTCCCACCTTACATTGTGAATTATGTAACTCCCTGTTGACCAGGTCAGAGCTTCTCTCTCCCTTTTCACTCTGTATTTAAGGTTGATGTTTTCTGATCGAGTTGCTCTTTTCTGTCAGACAATTAAGCAGCAGGGTTGTGCCTGTTTGCCTTTGAGTTAATACTATTTGTTAAAAGATCAAACTATATATTTTCTTGAACAGCTTCTTTACACACTGCATTGTGACCTTCCACAGCATTACTTCTCAGGTAACTGGAATCTCTTGTCATGTAAATCTGTGGCTAAGGCAAGTTGAAACGTGTGGTCTGTTGCTCTGAAATGATCCATTTTAAAATTACATTATTTACAAGTATCAGCTTCTGAAAATTCTGAATACATTGCGAGTAGATGTCAGCCTTAATGCTCTTATGAAATATGGAATGTAGCTTGCATTCTTAGGATGTCTTAGTTTTCCAACCGAATAAATCAGTTCAAACTTTCTTCCAAAACAACTCAAGCAGGGCAGATGGTTTCATACGCTTGAAAGAATTTATCAATCCGATGGTCTGTACATTTCCAAGTGCCTTGCTGTCCAATATACACTCACCCTGATATGTCAGGTCTTCTTTCACATAGGAGTGACAAGAGAGGTTTCTTTCAAAAGCAATCAATCTTCCATTAATAATTCACTTGCACAGACCAGCATAGTGTCAAACTCTGACTCAATTTGTTCTTTCCTCGCAGGTTTTTTCCACAATTGGATTGCACACTTTGTTGTGCCTTAGTTGAATATTTGAGGACATAGCTTGCTGCTAAGTATTGGATTATATAAGCAAGTCTCAACTTCCCAGAAGTCCCCAGCTGTCTCAGCATCAGACACTGAAGTCATTGTTGGAGTGTCAACTCCTTTCAGGTTTTTTTCTTCCCCTGGAACAAGAGCCATTCTGCAAGACAAGCTTGAAACATCAATTGATCTTTGAATTCTTAGTCTCAATTTGTTCATATTTCTCATGCCTATAAGTGACTTGTAATAACATTTAAATATGGAAGTTCTTCCGAGTCATTCATTTCGAATACAATGTCTTCCAATTTTCTAATGACCTGGCATGCAGCTCTGAAAAAGTTTAAGGGAATGCTACATTTTATTAGCTCAAAATGTTCTTTGAAATAGATAAACCATGAATCAAACTTCCACATTGGAAAAGACTTCACTCAGATAATACAGAACAGTACAAGGTGATTCAACTGAGCCTGTCTACTCCAGCTCTCTCAAAATGCTACGAGTTGGACACACTACTTTACACTTACCACATGACATTACAAGTGTTTCTTTTGTAAGTATAAGTCCAATTACTTTCAGAAGGTTACTGCTGAATCTGCTTTCACCACCCACTCAGTCAATGTATTCCAGAACATAACAACGTACTGACTCAGAATCAAAAATATTTTCAATTTAACCCAGCCAGATCAAACAGAAATAGTTAGCAATATCAAGCTGTTGAAGCGGTTTTTGGAGGAAGCAATGATTTCCAGAAGACATTTGATACAGTGCCACATTAAAGGTCATTTTTGAAAATAAAAGCTCATGGTGTAGAGGGCAATATATTGGATGGATATAAGGTTGGCCAGCTAACAGTAAACAGGGCAGTAAATGGGTCACTTTTGAAAAGTGTGGCACTGGAAAAGCACAGCAGGTCAGGCAGCATCTGAGGAGCAGGAGAGTTGAAGTTTCAGGCATAACCCCTTCAACACTTTTCAACTCTGACCTCCAGCATCTGCAGTCCTCACTTTTGCCTAATAAATGGATCACTCTTTGATTGACAAGAAAGTATTGAGTGGTATGCCATAGTGATAGTGTGAGGGCTTCAAATTTTTACAATTTATATAAATGTCTCAGGTGAGCAGATTGATGGTTTGATTGGTAAATTGACTGATGATACAAGACAAGTATAAAAGCAAGTTTTGAAAGAGACCTAAGGAAGCTACAAACAGATTGAGATAGTTTACGTTAGTTGCCAAAGATGTGCCAAATGGAGTATACTGTAACAAACTTTGAAATTGTCTATTTTGGAAACAAGAATATAGAATATGATATGTTCTCAATGGTGAGGCATTGTAGAAGTCTAAGATGCAGTGTGATCTGAGTGTCCTGGTGGATGAATTGCAAAAGGATAGTATGCGGATACAGCCTGCAACTAGGAAAGGGGGTTAGTTTAGTTCAGTTGGCTGAACAGCTGGTTTGTGATTTAGAGTAATGCCAACTGTATGGGTTCAATTCCTATACCAACTGAAGTTATCATGAAGGGCTTGCCTTTTCATCCTTACCCCTCACCTAAGATGTAACAAGCCTCATGTTTAATTGCCATCATCATCTTTCCCTAATGACAGAGCAGTTCTAAGGCTTCTAAGACTTAAAATAGAAATGCTATTAGAATGTTATTCTATTAGAAATGCAAAGGTAGAGAGGTTAAGCTTCAATTATACAGGGAATTGGTGGGGCCACATCTGGAGTAATAGACAAAAGAAACTGCAGATGCTGGAATCCAAGGTAGACAATCGGGAGGCTAGAAGAACACAGTAAGCCAGGCTGCATCAGGAGGCGGAGAAGCTAACCTTTCTTCAGGACTGGGAGCAAGTGTAAGGGAGGTTGCAGATAAAGGGGAGAGGGAGGTGGGTGAAGATGTTGGTTGGAGAGAGGGGAGGAGTGGTGAGGTAGTTATAGGTGAACTCAAGTCGAGGGTTCAGCCTGGTTAGTTGATGAGATGAATGAATCCAGATGGTAGCTGGAAGGATTTTCGGCCAGTGGAATAGAGGAGAGGGGGAGGGGCTAGGAAGGGAGGTTATTTGAAATTAGAGAACTCAATGTTGAGTCCTCCGGGCTTTGACTGCCCAGGCAGAAGATGAGGTGTTGCTCCTCCAAGTTGTGATCTGATGCGCTGTGGCAATGGAGGAGGTCAAGGATGGAAAGGGAGTGAGGGGGGTATTAAAATGGGCAGTGACTGGGTGGTCAGGTCAGCCTCTGCAGACCTGGCTGAAATGCTCGGCAGGACATGCACTGAGTTTACATTTGGCCTCCCTGATGAAAAGAAGACCAGACCCATTCCACCCATCGACCAATCAGGTCATACCCTTTACCTGTGCTCACCTATCACTACCTCATCACTCTGCCCCTCTCCCCACCCAAAACCCTCCCCCATCCCACCTCCCCTTACACCCACCCCCAGTCCTGAAGAAGTCCTGAATTTTATACCCAAAACATTGATTTCTCCACCTCTGATGCTGCCTGGCTTGCTGAGTTCTTCCAGCTTCCTGCTTGTCTAAATCTGCAGTAATGTTAATAAGCTCATTATTTAAGGAAGGAAGCAAATGCATTGACACAAGTCAAAGAAGATTTATTTGGCTAATACCCGAAATAGGTGGATTATTTTATGGGGAAGAGTTGGACAGGCTAGACTTGTGTCCACTGGAGTTTACAGAATTCGGAGATGATTTGTTTTAAAATTATAAAGATCCTTTTATTCATTCACAGCACTGGCTAGGTCAGCATTTATTGTCCATCCCTAATTGCCCTGAGGGCAATTAAATGTCAACCACATTGCTGCGAGTCTGGAGTCACATGTAGGCCAGATGAGGTAAAGATGGTAGATTTCCTTCCCCAAATGGCATTAGAGAACAACAGATGAGTTTTTCCTTGATAATGGGTATGTAGTCTTCATTAGACTGTTAATTCCAGATATTTATTGAATTCAAATTCCATCATCTGCCATAGTGGGATTCAAACACAGCTCCACAGAACATTGGCTGTGTCTTTGGATTATCAATCCAGCGATGATACCATTAAGCCATTGCCTGCTCAGTGAGGCATCTTTGACAGAATGAATGTGAAAAGTATGTTTTCCCCAGTAAGAAAATTAGAACTAAAGGTCTCTGGTTACAATAGAAAGGGTCACCCATGTAAGATATGGATGAGAATAAATCTTTTCTCAAAGAGGGCCATGAGTCCTTGGAAATATTGTCCTCAAAAGACAGTGGAAGCAAATTCTTTGAACATTTTTCAGGGTAAAGGGGATATCCCTTTGATTAATTAACAGGTGAAAGCTAGTGGGGATAGGTGGGAATGTGGAGTGATCCGAGTAGCTCTGAAATGACTGAATGTCGGAAAAGATTTGATGAAGTGAGTAGCGTCCTTTTGCTTCTAATTCATGTGTTTAGATTAGATTAGATTAGATTACAGCGTGGAAACAGGCCCTTCGGCCCAACAAGTCCACACCGACCCGCCGAAGCACAACCCACCCATACCCCTACATTTACCCCGTACCTAACACTACGGGCAACTTAGCATGGCCAATTCACCTGACCCGCACATCTTTGGACTGTGGGAGGAAACCGGAGCACCCGGAGGAAACCCACGCAGACACGGAGAGAACGTGCAAACTCCACACAGTCAGTCACCTGAGCCTGTTGTTATGATCAAATGTGATACAGAGTGCCAGGTTTGAGGTCCTGCAATAAATGAAATTCAGAAAGAAAGTGAACAAGCTGACCAAGGCTGGAGGAGGAGCTCATCAATTCCTTTCTCGTCCAATTCCTTCACTCGTAACAACAACTGTTACATTTAACCAAGATGTTGATATGGCCAATTATGTAGCTTTCAGACTGGTTTTAGTATTAGAAACAATTCAGCCATGTTCCTTTAGTCAACAAAGATTAACTAGTCTACTACAAATAAAATTTGAACAATATGCAAATATTATTGACAAAAAAAGTTGAGAATATGGAAAGATCGATATGATATTTATGCAAACATCACATTTGAACATGAGGCAAATATATATAACAGACAAACAAACTAGGGTCAAACACCCCATCTATATCAAACATATCAAACAGCAAATGTGATCAAAACAGAACCTACGAATTTCCCAGCTTCCTGCGACTCCCCCCATTGCTAACCCCCAACTCCTCACCACACACAAACATTCGAAACACTCTGCATTACCAATACTCATTATAACCTAACAAGGGATTCCAATTGGTTATTTCTGAGGACCTAGTATTGGAATTCACCAAATAGATGCTTCATCATGAACTGTCTCACTGATCCCTGAATGTTAGAATCTTCACTACAGCATAAAAATGCTTACAGCAAAACCAGAATTCATCACAATAAGAACTTCCTGAGTGTAACACAAATGATGCATTCAAGGTTTGCACCTGTGACTGAATGATGAAAATTTCCAAATCTAGTCCATAAATAACACGAAGGTTATGTGCACAGACTAATACATCTGCAAAGATTTGATGGATTCGTCCATGATGAAATCACTGATCAATGGTTGTGAGAAGACTACAATAAAACTAGTCTATTTTTAGGATTTACAGCATGTTTTGGCTTTTATGAATTTCCTGAAACAGCCTTCAGTTTTAGGGCATGTAAACCACTCTTACAATGATGGAGCTGGAAGTGAATATGGAAGAATGACCTTTAATAATCTATTCATTTACAGCTTGGTTATTTGTTATCAAAAGCAAAAGCTTGACTAAGGTTCCAAACTAGAAATGTTTCCTGTCACTACAGTACATTTCCAACACTTTCTGTTTTCATATTTACAGAAATACAGATTGGCTTCACATCACAGTATCATAGAATTGTTCAGAAGGAGGCCATGCAGCCCATCACATCAGCACTGGCTCTCTGATGGGCATTATGACTTGATGCTATTCACTTGCTTTTTCCCTTGACCAGTACGCATTGTTTTTGTTGAAATAATCATCTCTTGAATGCTTTAGTGGGCTCTCTCCATTGTTAATCTAAACAGTGCATTGCAAAATGAACAATGCAAAATGCATTTTCTTCACATCATCTTTTCAACTTATGGAAATTGCTTTAAATACGTACTTTTACATTCCCGGCCTTTTTAAGAGTGGGAACACATTCCCTCTCTTCTATCCATGTCTGTCATGATTTTGAATCCTTCTATCAAATCTCTTTTTCCCTCCATGTAGAACAACCTCTCCAATCTATCCTCATGACTAAAGTTTCTCATCACTGGAATCATTCTTGTAGCTCTCTTTTGCACTGTCTCGAATGTGTTTACATTCTTTCTATAATATGGTGTCTAGAACTGTACAGACTTTTCCAACTTAGTGCTAACAAGCTCTTGCACAAAGTTCAGCATATCTTCCTTGCTCATATAATCTTTAGTCCCAATAATAAAGCCTAGTGTGACAATGTCAACTTCACAACTTTAATAACTTCATGGATTGAAAGAAGCAGCACCAACTCTTTCTGGAATAAAGTATTCCTTGAGATGAAAGGGCAAGGAGAAACTTCCCTGGATAGGAGTTGAAGCAACATAAACAAGCAATGTTTCCTGGAAGATAGGAGATTAACAAAACTGCTTTGACAACTTTCTTGATAAACTAGATGCTTTCTGGCCACAAAGGACAACAGTTTGCCCCACAGAAGAACTTAAGGAGTTAATTGCAGGAAAACCTATGTTTTAAACAAACGGCAAATTTCAAACGTAACAAGAATCAGGGGAGCTACTTCTGATAAGAAGGCAAGCTACAGACCTGAGGTCTCCAGAAGTGTAGTCAGTGTTGGGGATGAAATAATCTATTGAATCATCAATAATGTCACAGCACAGGCTTGAAAGAGAGAAAATTGTATGAGAATCCAGCACCAGAGCAAATCAATAGCAGAACTTTAAAGAACAACACTGTGCAAGGATTGAACCCTGGACACTTCCAAAGGCAGACACTGTTAGTGAAACCCTGGCAAGATTTAATCATTAACAGGTAACAGCCAAGTTGGGTTGTCAGGCTTATTTGGGGGGTCTTATTTCTGTTGTTACATGCAATAAAGTTAAAATCATTGTTTCAATACTTGACTCTCTGTGAGTCAGATATTCCATTTTTGTGTCATAATCAATTATCTTGGTTTTGGCACAGTGTAAGCAAGCAGCATTTGTCTATGTCTTCGCACTCAAACACTCACTCATGCCAGCAATGGTGACATGATGACAATCTACACCTTACTTGAATTTGTCATGAAGAATTCTGGACCGTCAAGTTTTTGAGTTCTCTTGGGTCTTCTGCTTTTACAAAAGGTTGGACAAAGTCAAAAGATGTGTTTTTGGAGTGAAAGTGTGCTGTCAATATATTCCATTGTGTTTTTCATTGCTGTATGAACTGCATTCTCTCAACAAACTTGCCACACTCTCACCCTTTCCAAAATCTCATTCAAGGAACTGAAGAAGTTAAATAAACACCACAATGTAACATTTCCTTGATACAATGCAGGGAATTGTCAATCAAATTGTCATTTATAAAAGATCTTCAAGGCCTTTGGTTGCAATTCTTCCTTAAAGTAGTCATTGATTTCTGTCGAGATTGCACCTAAATGCTGAATTTGCACTGACCTGCATCAAGGCAGAATATTAGCACTAATTTCTGTTGTTATTTGCTTAAAATATACTTAGAAGGTCAAAGCTTTGTTTTTTAAAAATCCACTGATTGTTGCCTCATGCTGGCAAACCAAGACCTGTACTGACAGTAATAAATATGTTCATTAGTTTAGCTCAATTGGCTGGATACCTGATTTGCAATGATGCTAACTGTGTGGGTTCAATTCCTGCACAAACGGAGGTTGTTATGGAAGATCTTCCTTCTTCGCCTTTTCCCTTGGCAGAGAAGTGGCCACCCTCAGGGTTACACTGTCTCTGTCAAGGGTCTGGTGAGACTACAGCAACTTATACCCTCCACAATGAATCTTAAATTCAATTAATAAAATTGCAGGATTCTGGCTGTTGAAACAATTAAGATCAAGGAGGCAACTTGCCCTGAAATTTAAGAGCTATTTCCTCAATATCCCATTGTAATTTTGGCAAGAGACTGGGTGGCATTTCACCAGGGAAAAATTGGACATTTATGCAGTTGCACTTACAGTTCCTCTTGTCCCTTTTGATTTAGTTGTGTGAGCATAACAGATCATATTCGACCCTTACCTCAATTACAAAGGTTGATCTGGAGAATGTCATAGAACTTCAAGGCTGTTATCTAAATGTTATTGTATGATTTATGCATGCCCAACAACCATCGGGCAAATTTATTGCAACTTATTGCTATCCCAACTAATAATAAATGCTGTTATTATATGTAACTGATCCTGGCACTACCTCAGCCCCATCACTCAAATGGATCCTGAATAAATGAGGAAGGGCAGTATCTCAAAGGGACCTGAACAATGTGGGCCATGGCAAGAAACCTAAGAGCTTCAGCTAAAAAGCCCAGTGAAGACTCTCCTGATGAAAGGAACAACTATTTTAACTAAGTTCCGGACATTGAGACAAGATTCTAGCTCAGCAGCTGTTTATTGCCTATTAAAGGACTGCACTACTTAGTTAACAATGTCACTTGCTATAAATCATTAATATGTAGCTTTCTATCCTACATTCCACCCAGAGAAATTAGATGACAATTCACAAGCTTGAAGTCAGAGCAGGAACCTGGCAACTTCAGCTCACTACTTGTTCTGACTAACCTCCTTGCTGGTCGCCAAGCATCAACATTTTGGGGCAAGCCCCATGGGCACCAGCTACATGCAACCAATGTCCATGGACATTGGCATCCGATATATACTAGTCTCTAAGAACCCTCAGGCACTTCTCTGATCCTCCTCCACTATGTTTCTGCACATTGATGCTGCATCAGAGTAAAACGATTGTCATTGTAATACTGCTTCAAGAACACTGTTCACTGAGACCCAGCTCACGGACTGGGCCAAGCTGTATCTCTGGGCTGTTTGTTTGCTTGCTTAGTGCTCACCCACTCTGAGCCTACCTGAACACTCACAGCATTCCTGAAGCCTTTTTGCACCTTGATCATCAGCCAAAGTTATTGAACTGCTGAACTGTCTTGCTGTTTAGTATGGACACAGAACCAGAAAGCCCATCATGGTTGTCAGCAGTCTTCAGTCAACTGAAGGGAAATAGCCTTCAGTCAGTGGGTCCTGATAGAGTAAGGGTTTAGATCAGAGTGGTGCTGGAAAAGCACAGCAGGTCAGGCAGCATCCGAGGAGCAGGAAAATCGACTCTCTGGTTTCCAGCATCTGCAGTCCTCACTTTTGCCGAGTTGATTTTAACCTCATGGAGTAAGTCAAGGCCAGTCTCTAAGTGCCCATGTCAGGGCTTGGATATGATCAATCAGCCATTTGACTGGTCAGTCAGGTAGTGTTTCTCATAAGGTATGAAAATCTATATGTTGGCAGCCCATTAGCAGTCTTGATTCTTCCTTCCCATAATATGCATTGCTTTCTTCATGGAATGACAGAGGCAGGTATCCAGAGAGCTGTTATTGTGGATGCAAGTGGGAAGGCGTAGCAAGTGAGTGAATAGGCAGCACCAAGGGCATGTAGGATTAGAGGTGTCGTTGGCTGGGATGAGGGACAACATGTGTGGGGAGATGTTGAGGGCAATGAGAGAGTGGTAGAGCATGAGCCTTGCGTACAAGAGGAGAGATAGAGTAAGTGTGAGGTATCAGAGAGAATGTGATACCACTTACCTGGAGAAGGTCATTGTTGGAAGGTCTATTTCTTACAGTGCTAATCATTCCTGCAGAAGACTGTGACTGGTTTAACCTGGGTGGCAACATTGGACAAAACTGACATAGCCTGGATTCCTGTTGAAGGGCTTATACCTGAAACATTGATTTTCCTGCTCCTCGGCTGCTGCCTGACCTGCTGTGCTTTTCCAGCATCACACTCTTAACTCTGATCTCCAGCGTTTGCAGTCCTCACTTTCTCCCCATAGCCTGGTATCATGGCAACCTGTGGGAAGATGTCTTCTCTCCTCTGTACCATCCTGTCCTACCAGCATCTCTAGGATCCTATCTGCAAAACGTAACGCCAATTTTTCCAGCTCTGCCGTGGGGACGCAAGAACATCATGGTATTGTTGCTAGCCTATTAATCCAGAAACCTAGGTAATGTTCTGTGAACATGGATTTGAAATGCAGGTGGTAGAATTTGCATTAATTTTTCTTTTAAATGGTAACTCTGGAATTAAGAGGCTAATGTTGAACTTGAAAATGTTGTCAATTCTCACAAGACTGTTGTTGTGGTTCTGTTCGCTGAGCTGGGAGCTTTTCTTGCAAACGTTTCGTCCCCTTTCTAGGTGACATCTTCAGTGCTTGGGAGCCTCCTGCGAAGCGCTTCTGTGCTGATTCCTCCGGCATTTATACTGGTTTGAATCTGCCGCTTCCGGTTGTCAGTTGCTGTCTGCTGCAGTGGCCGGTATATAGGGTCTAGGTCGATGTGTCTGTTAATAGAATTCTTGGATGAGTGCCATGCTTCAAGGAATTCCCTGGCTGTTCTCTGTTTGGCCTGCCCTATAATAGTGGTGTTGTCCCAATCGAATTCATGTTGTTTGTCATCTGAGTGTATGGCTACTAGGGATAGCTGGTCATGTCGTTTCGTTGCTAGTTGATGTTCGTGGATGCGGGTTGGTAGCTGTCTTCCTGTTTGTCCTACATACACCTCCAGACCCACAGGTTAACTCTTAACGGTCCTCTGGGCAGATAGGGAGGGGTAATGAATGCTGGCCTTGCCAGCGAAACCACATCCCCTAAATGAGTATAAAAAACGTCCGCGACAAATTTCAGGAGCTGCAGAGGGAATCTCCAAACTAAACTAATAATGGCATCCCAAAGGTGGCACTAGTACCAGGGATACTAATCCCAGCCGGGATAAGTTGTCCAGATATGTTGAACAATACAATCGAGCTAGAGTCGGAGTGACAGACAGCACAAGGGTGGGATAGGTAGTAAATGTGACTATTTTGGTGAGGTGTGGCCTCACAGAGAAAAACCCTCCATGGACATCAACTAAATTGATACTTAGCCCCAAAAAGTAAGATCCTACCCAGAGTAAATCCCATGGCACTTGCAAAGGTGCTCATAAAAGTTTATAAAGGATGATAAAGAATCTGTGAGCAATAAAAAAGGGTGAAATGATAGCCAACTGGTTAAAATGATATTTTAAATGATGGCAAAGCTAAATAAAAGAGAGCTTCATATTCAGCTGCATAGTTTGAAAGCCAGCCATGCAAGCCAGCTAGGATGACACGAGGATGTTTTCCTCATTTTCTAAAGGAAAGGGCAACACTATTTTTGGTACATTTTAATGCTTGCCAACAAACCAGAAGCTGGATTCAATGTCCTTCTTGGCAACTGAATGAAATACAAATTAGCTTGAGAGAATGACATGAAATGCTTGCCAGCAGTAAAATTAACTCTTAATCAGTGGAGTTAAGGGTACTACTGTTAACTGTGGTGTGCAGTCTAATTGAAAATAGAGAAAATGCAGATTTACTGAGAGTGATGTACATTGTTGGAACACATTCTAAAAAAGATACGAAGTTCTGTTTATGAGGATCATGGTACCTGGATGATGAAGTGAGGGAAATCTATAAGAGCTTTACCATTGAATCATTAACCCTTCATTAGGGCAATTTTAATGCTCCCAATTAACATGCATTTCAATAAAAAGACCAAGAACTGGCTGAATGTGCATTAATATATATGACACCACATAATAATTACACAGAATTATGATGAGTAGTAGAAGGAAATTTGGGGACATGAGCATTTTTACCCTACAATTTTGTGGGTGTCTTGGATTTGCTGCTCAGTTTGCCAAATGAATGCAATTAAAGGGAACTTCGGTCAGCCTAACAACACTGTTATTTCCAAAGCTGTGTACAAGTGTGAGGAAATGAGATTAGAATGGGCAGCTAGTTTATTCAGTCAGCACAAATATGACAGGCTGAATGGCATCTTCCAGTGCTATAACTTTACCATGGTTCCATAATTCTTAATCTCCAGTGATGTAATTTTCATATTAATTAAGCAATAGCACCCATACCTGTTCATGTGAAAATGCCAGCCTCCCTACAGAATCGATTGTATAAGACAGGCTGACATTTCCCTCTGCATTAATGGAGTATTATATTGTTAAAGGCCCTGACTATTGAAATGTCAAGTCAAATGTATAGATCATATAGCACAATGTGAAAAGTAGGGGAGTTCCTGCACAACAATTATCTATCAAAAGAGATCAAGTTGTAATTTATCTCATTGCTACTTGTGGGTTGTTGCTGTGCTCAGTGTAGTTGCCATGGCTACATTTCAAAAGCAATGGTTTGGCAATGAAACAGCTCAGACAAAAAAAATTGTGAAGGGCATTGTATACATTCATGTTTACCCTTATAGAATAACAGCTAGTATTGAACTATTAATGGAACATCTACCCTATATATGACTAATTGCTGAGGAGTGCAATGCATTTCTGGAGTTCACAAATCGATCACATCAAAGAATACACAGGTAACATTGGGTTATAGTCAGCCTGTGAGAATTCAGTCTGCTGCAAAGTAGTAAAACAGAAGCACCATTTTGAATGAGGATTTTCTTTACAAATTTATTGTTTCAGATCAAAACTTACTTTATTTGGACCTCACACATAAGTTCAATTAGATGTTTTAGTAAAAAGTAAAGTTCAGGGCAGCATGGTGGCTCAGTTGTTAGCACTGCTGCCTCAGGGAACCAGGTTCCATTCCACCCTCAGATGACTGTCTGTGTACAGTTCTCCCCATGTCTGCATGGGTTTCTGCTGGGTGCTCTGGTTTCTTCCCACAGTCCAAAAGTGTGCAGGTTAGGTAGATTGGCCATGCTAACTCACCCACAGCATCCTTGGATGGGTACATTAGGTGCATTAGCCATGGGAAATGCAAAGTTACAGGGTTGGGGGATGGGTCTGGATGGGATGTGCTTTGGAGAGTCAGTGTGGACTCATTAGGTCAAATGGCTTGTTTCCACATTATAGGGATCCCATGATTTATCTTCAAGCATGATAGACATCTATCCACATCACACTGTGTGATGTGAAAGAGTTTGCACATTTATGAAGAGTAGAGTGAATTTAAACAAAAAGCAACATCTTAGAATGAATATCCATTCAATTAACATCACTTATGGGTATGAAGGCTTTTGTCTTGTGAGATATTTGATGGATCAAATGTGACACTCAAAGGCCCAATATTGCAGAGCAGAGCAGACGACATCGAGCCAGCACAGGGAGTACAATGTGGCAGTGACAGAGGTCCCAGGCACCAAGGGCAGTCAGTCTGAATGATAGTGAGAGCAGGGACATGCAGCCTGAGGAAGCCAGTGGCAAGAGCGAGTAGGGGAGCAGGCAGTTAGAGAGTGGTGAGGGCGAGGGCGAGGGCAAGGGTGAGGGTGAGGGTGAGAGTGAGGGCAGGAGCAGGCAGCCTGACAGTGGTGAGGGCGATGGTGAGGGTGAGAGTAAGGGCAGGAGCAGGGCAGCCTGACAGTGGTGAGGGCGATGGTGAGGGTGAGAGTAAGGGCAGGAGCAGGGCAGCCTGACAGTGGTGAGGGTGAAGGTGAGGGTGAGGGCAGGAGCAGGCAGCCTGACAGTGGTGAGGGTGAGGGCGAGGGCGAGGGTGAGGGCAGGAGCAGGCAGCCTGACAGTGGTGAGGGTGAAGGTGAGGGTGAGGGCAGGAGCAGGCAGCCTGACAGTGGTGAGGGTGAGAGCAGGAGCAGGCAGCCTGACAGTGGTGAGGGTGAGGGCAGGAGCAGGCAGCCTGACAGTGGTGAGGGTGAAGGTGAGGGTGAGGGCAGGAGCAGGCAGTCTGACAGTGGTGAGGGCGAGGGCGAGGGCGAGGGTGAGGGCAGGAGCAGGCAGCCTGACAGTGGTGAGGGTGAAGGTGAGGGTGAGGGCAGGAGCAGGCAGCCTGACAGTGGTGAGGGTGAGGGTGAGGGCAGGAGCAGGCAGCCTGACAGTGGTGAGGGCGAGGGCGAGGGCGAGTGTGGAGGTGATTGCTGGAACAGGCCGCAAGAAGTCAAGAGCAGGCAGCCCAGGGCTGGGGCAGAGGCAGGGCCAAGGCTGAACCTGGAGTGGTGTGACTGAGTCCTCGGAGGGGGTGTGAGAGAGCAGAACGGCCAGGCGCTTATGTACTGCGGTGTTAAACTGTTAACGATATTTTTTTTTTGTTTTTGTACCTTTTAGTAAGAAGAACTGTAATGTTTAACCTTGTTTTCTTTATTTTTCTGCTTTGTACCGAGATTCTGTAACTAGGTACCTTTGTACCTAAGATTGGGGCCTAAGTGGTGTATTGTAAACTTTTCACTGAACTCATGAGAGTACGTGACCATAGATCTAATCCAGGTCAATATTGGCAACCAATTGTGGAGGTGCTGGTGTTGGACTTGGGTGGACAAATTTGAAAATTACATGACATTAGGTTATAGTCCAACAGGTTTATTTGGAAGTACTAACTCTCAGAGCGCTGCTCCTTCATCAGCTAACTAAAGAAGAAGCAGTGCTCTGATAGCTGGTGCTTCCAAATAAACTTGTTGGACTATAATCTGGTGTTGTGTGATTTTTAAATTTGGCAACTACTTTATTAGTGCTTCTATTAATGTGCATCCAATGTGCACGGAAAAGCATCCTATTCTGCACATAAATGTCCAATTCCAGGAAGATATTGTGATACTTTTGTTGTACAACAACCTATCAGTTCACTGAACTCAGAGCTATGTACACTACTGGTTGTCAGTGGTGGTCAGTGATATTCCTCGTAGACATGTTTGATGATGCTAGCCAAAGCTTCCACAGACAGAGGAACACCACAAACACAATGAGGCAAAACACTTCATTCAGTGGCCTATGGACATTCATCTGAAAGCAATATTCTGTGGATAGTGTGAATCCTAAACAAAAACGGAGAATGCTGGGGAAATTCAACAGGTCTCTTAGCATCTATGGAGAAATAAAGAGTTAATGCTTCAAATCCATTATGACTGTTCTTCAGAATTAATGATAAGTTACACTGGACATGAAACAGTTAACTCCCTCTCTCTCTTAGATGTTGCCAGACCTGCTGTGCTTCTCAAGCATTCTACGTGTTTGTATCGACATACACAGATGTTTGTGTATTTGCAATGCTAAATCTGTTGAAGATTTGAAAAATAACCAGAATTCCAGAATTATTACACTGGCTGCTGACTACTTGATGAATAAATGCAAGCTGTTTCCAGGTGAGGGATGACCATCTCATGGTGGTGTAGTAGTCGCTCCTTCCCTATGTTGTGACAAGAACGTGCAAGTAACCAAATAAAGGAGTACATAATTTCTCACTACTGCTCTCAAAATATAAAGGTTGGCTAAACAAATAATGCCACTACTTGGGTGTTCTCCATCACCACAAACCTTCACTAACAAAGACTTTCGCTGAAGTTCTTCATAAGAGCCATGTGCAAAAGTTCCGTGAAAGTATTCTACTCTTACTAGTTGCAGGTATAGAAGTAAACTCAATACCTCACGTTTTGAAGTTTTGTTGTTTGTTTTCTGCAAAGCATTCAATCAAAACACTGAAAAAAATTCAATCACATTAACTGCACCAATTTCATAGTTTGTAAGCTATTATTTCTATAAGGTGTTTCAAAAACATTCATTGTATGTGAAGCCGTTCAAAAATGTTTCTCAAGAGGCATTATAAAAGCAAATCATTCTTCCTTTGACAACCAAAGGAAAGGACCCACCATTGTCTATTCCAGTTTTAGAAAGATTTATTAACCATTAACGATCATTAAACTTGAAGTTCTTTAAAACTGGACTGTTAACCTCAGTAGAAAAATCACTGCAGCGGAAACACTTTTATCTGAATTCTGAGTATGGACTCAAGTCCATGACAGGGAGATGTTCAAAATGACACCTCTGATCCCTGGATACGGCAGTGATAAATGAGTCAGATAATTAAAAACTAACATCACCAAAACCTTTACAGAGCTGAAGATTAATCCAAAAGTGTTCATTGATGGTGAATATAAATGAATGTGTGCATCAGGTCTCACTGCAGTGAAAACACCCTGAAATAATTTGAAGAATTTCAAGTGAAATTGTACCAGTTAAACAAAACTTCGATGACCAAAAAAGAATTGTGTATAAGTGGTAGGCAAGTTGAAAGCATGTAATAAAGCTACAGATAGCCACCCGGTGTTTCCTTCTTCCAATATGTGATCAGATAAACCTCCTGGCTGAAATTCTGCATGCCCAACTGAAACTTTTGAAAAGGTAGGTGGAAGATTTTAATTGAGTTGGCAGCAAAAAAAAGTTCTGTTTCCCAACAATCAGTTAAACTTTCACGATTAAGTTCTCAGAAATGTTCAGGTGGATTGACTTTCCTGACCTGTTTTGCACTGTGTAATCATTAAGATACAGCCTGGTGTATTAAATCCATGACTGCAATTCTGTGGCACTCCATTAACAAAAAAAATGGGATACACTTCTGTTCATAAACCCACCCACGTGCATGAGGACTTCTTCCTCTGGTAAGTATAAACATTATTTGTCTCCTTCAGAATCAAACTGCTGTTTGCACAAACACTCAGTATTGTTAGTCATGAGTTGCTCCATGGTAATTATCTCATGAGAAATTTCAAAAATGCAAAGTCTGGTTTATTCTTGTTGAGTATTTACGACTTAAGGGGTAAAATTTGATCTGGTCAGTAAGTCTGTCCAAGTGAAGTACTGATGCCAGCAAATATGACCAAGGCAGACAAGTGGGACTGAACTCAGAATGAACTTCCTCTTGGTAGTAAGTAAGTGTTTGGCGAAAACTGTCAGTTGCATTCATTGTCTGAGATGTGATAGAAGATCAGAAATTTGTTGGTACGTGAGCAGTCAGTGTCCAGAAATGCTCTGGAAAAGCTGGAAATAAATTTATTTATTCCACTGAAGGGAAGATGCATTTAGCCCCCGGTGGATAACTATCTTTGATAGATTGAAGTTTCAGAACTTCAAACAACTCAGTGATTATGGCTCCTGAAGCAATATTTTTACCAATACATAGTTTCCCAGAGGAAATAGTTTGATAACAGCTTCAACCTGTGAAGAAGAAATTCAGGAAGTTCAATTCAGAGGCCAGTATCAATTCAGTGACATATTCTCCACTTCATTCTCATTCATACTGGGGAAGCAGAGAGAAGAACCATGACTAAAGTCACTCATGTCCAAGAATGCAGACTGGCAATTAGCATTACCCAGCTACTGAGCAATACCATTCAACTCTCTGGTACAATTACTCATGGCAGGAAGATTAAAGCAGAAATAGTTTTGGAAAAGTGCAATCTCAGGCTGAAGAAAACCTCACAAGACCATGTGAATGTCAAGGAGAAAGAAAAATTCCAGAGACGAGAGCACCAAAAAGTGGTATAATCACAATGCAGGGCAGAAACAATGTCATATTTGACACCAACCAGAAAGCCTGGATAAGGAACAGATAAGCAGGGACAACAGGCCATAAAGGAATAGATCAATTAAGATCATATATAGGATAACCTGAAGGAATGTGGAGGAGAAACAAATGTGAATCTAAATATGATTACTACAGGATGTAGGACAGTGATATTCCATGCTACATTCATTACCATATGGAATGGTACAGGAGTGGTCAAGAGCTATCACTTACTTATGCAAACCAATCAAATTAAATCAAGATATCCAATCATAGTCCCAGGTCACTTCAACCTATAGGATTCAGACTGGAGTGGGAGTGAGGGTGCAATGATGATAATTATGATAATGTAAATAATCATAGAATTCCTACAGTGCAAAAAGAAGCCATTTAGTGCATCAAAACTATATGAACCGTCTGAAGAATATCCCACCCAGACTCACGCCGTTCTATCCCCATAATCCTACAAAAAGTTTTCAACTATGGCTAAACCACCTAGCCTGGACAGTACAGGGAAACTTAGCAAGATCAATCCACACAACCTGCACATCAAAACCAAAGTACCTGGAGGCACCTCATGCAGACACAGGGGAGAATGTGCAAGCTCCACACAGACAGTCGCCCGAGGGTGGAATCAAGCCTGGGTCCCTGGTACTGTGAGGCAGCAGGGCTAATCACTGAACCATCAACTCCCCCATCACTCCCCACCAAGATAATCAGAAACAAATTGGTGGCATCATATAAATTTAAAAAAAAGGAAAATTGAGAAAGATGTAGCATAATGATGATGGAACTGATGCTGGTGCTCTGACCTTAGCAAAACAGTGCAGACCAGAGGGCAGGACAGAGTAGAGAGTAGGCAGAAGCATGTAAAGAATTTAATAATGAGAGAGCTGTATTCGGTAATCTATTTGGTTAAATGTAAATGAAAAAGAATAAGAGAGCTTTGCTTGAGGATTAAGGTGGACTAGCAATTCTAGAGACCAAGAAGAGTAGCAAACTCCTAAAAACAAGCAGCCTCGATGAACAAATGTAAGTGCATCCACAGGCCAAAGCTCTATAGAAAGTTTACCTAAGAAGTGGTGGTGACATAACTCACAGCTGAAAGCACACACTAGCACCATGGTATTTAAAAGCAATTTCACTCCCACAACAAACCCCTGCACTATCACAGTGGCACATCATTTTAAAAGAAAGATTTTCCATTCATTTAGCTAATTATCGCACCCCAGTACATTTCAAAGCTTGAAATGTCAATAGATAATTTTTGAAATACATTCAGGTGGCATGGTTGCAACCCATTCAAATCCCATCCATTCAAATTGCTGTAAAATGAAGCCTTGTTTTGGAAAGTTGATCCTTACCATTCACAAGAAAACATAAGAACTTCAATGTGAGCCACTGGCAATGTCACCTCATACTACAATTCTAATTTGGATTTTTTTTTTGGTGTGCATGTGTATGTGTGTCGTGAGTTATTCTGGTAAAAAATGTTGGAATATTTTACTTACGAGTTTAAAATAGCGTTTACTTAAATATGTTACAGATGCTACTGGGACACTGAGCTGTATTTGAGATTTGTATACAGCATCCTTTTGAGGCTGATGTTAATGTTGGCTATGTGACTTTGCTATATTGATGTCTAAGAAATAAGCTACAATTTGGAGAGCCTAAAATAAAAACACTACAATTACCATGCTGGAAGTCTTTGTAAATAAAGGCACATTATTCTTATACAGCACTTTTCTTACAGTTACAATGTTCTTTCAGAGGTAAATACGTAATTATTTAGCTCTGAAAATACCATATGCCTTCAAACAAATGCACTTGTGGCAACACTTTGTATTGTGTTGTGCGTTCTCAGGATGTGTACATCTGGTGTCTGGGTCAACATTTATTCGTCATCACAATTTGTCCTGAAAAAGTGGTGGTGATAAAACAGAGTTCCATGTTAGGCCACTTAAGAGTCAAACACATTGTTCTGTTACTGGAGTCATATATTTGTCAGACTTTATAACATTTAGAGGAGGGGTCTTGTGACAGAGAGACAGTCCCCTCACTTCTGTGTTCAAGTCCCACCTGTTCGAAATGTGCGTCATAATACAACAGGTCGATTAAAAAGTATCTATAGGTTTCCTATTAAGAATATAGGTTTCCAATTAAGAATAAATGTTTTGAGGCTTTTTTAAAACAATCTGATTAACATTAATTTTGATTTATTTCTGTATCATCACATGTTTTAAATGGTTGATTGTTAAATGTTTGAAATTAAAATCAAGTTTGAATTTTCTGTTATATTAGTCCAAACCTCGATGTTATTAATTCTGCAAGATGACCAGTACATTACTCCTAAACTGAAACCAATGGTAGTTCATAATAATAAACAACTTCACTTTGTATTTTTAAGAGTTCAGTTACATTAAGATTTATGACAAGTATTAGCTGTGGCTTGGCTGCTGGCATGTTCAACTATAAATCTCAAGGTTATGGGCTTAAGTCCTATTCCATTCAGGGGTGGAATTTAATGCCCCTGCCCATAGTGGTATATGGGAATATTTAATTGGTGGTGATGGGTCGAGATTTCAATGGCTTCCTACACTGCCATAATTAAGTGTTGGATGTAGATTTGCTTGCCGAGATGAAAGATTCATTTCCAGATGTTTCGTTACCTTTCTAGATAACATCTTCAGTAGACCTCAGGCAAAGCACTGCTGAAACTTCCTGCTTGCTATTCATACATTTGGGTTTCTTTGGGTTGGGGATGTCATTTCCTGTGGTGAAGTCACTTCCTGTTCCTTTTATCAGGGGGTGGTAGATGGGGTCTAACTCAATGTGTTTGTTGATAGAGTTCTGGTTGGATTGCCATGCTTCTGGGAATTCTCGTGCGTGTCTTTGTTTGGCTTGTCCTAGGATGGATGTGTTGGCCCAGTCGAAGTGGTGTCCTTTCTCACCCATATGTAAGGATAATAGTGAGAGACAGTCATATCTTTTTGTGGCTAGTTGGTGTTCATGTATCCTGGTGGCTAGTCTTCTGCCTGTTTGTCCAATGTAGTGTTTGTTACAGTTCTTGCACGGTAATTTGTAAATGACGTTAGTTTTGCTCATTGTCCGTATTGGGTCTTTCAAGTTCATTAGCTGTTTTAGTGTGTTGGTGGGTTTGTGGGCTACCATGATGCCAAGGGGTCTGAGTAATCTGGCAGTCATTTCCGAGATGTCTTTGATGTAGGGGAGAATGGCTAGGGTTTCTGGATGTGTTTTGTCTGCTTGTTTGGGTTTGTTGCTAAGAAATCGGCAGACTGTTCATTGGGTACCTATTCTTTTTGAATACACTGCATAGGTGATTTTCCTCTGGGGGAGGTGGTGGGGGTGAGAGGCACACCCATAGTGCAGGAAACTAAAACAGACAGCAATGTTGTTTGTGCATTTCTGAATGATGTCCCTCATTCAAAGTCAGCTCAGTATCTGACTGAAACAACTGTCATCAAGAAGATGGAGGCCCATTGGGATTTAGCCCCTGTCCTTGTTGTCATCCCTTTGTTTCCCTTCCCCCTCCCACCCTCACCCCACTACCTCCTACACCAATCCCCACTTCATCCCCTAACCAGTGGGCGGCACGGTGGCACAGTGGTTAGCACTGCTGCCTCACAGCGCCTGTAGACCCGGGTTCAATTCCCGACTCAGGCGACTGACTGTGTGGAGTTTGCACGTTCTCCCCGTGTCTGCGTGGGTTTCCTCCGGGTGCTCCGGTTTCCTCCCACAGTCACAAAGATGTGCGGGTCAGGTGAATTGGCCATGCTAAATTGCCCGTAGTGTTAGGTAAGGGGTAAATGTAGGGGTATGGGTGGGTTCCGCTTCAGCGGGTCGGTGTGGACTTGTTGGGCCGAAGGGCCTGTTTCCACACTGTAAGTCTAATCTAAAATCTAAAAAAAAACAGTAATCACTCTCCCATCAACACTCACCTATGCATGACTCTATCAAAAATTCTGGATCAGGGTTGGGCGTACTGTCAGTCGCAGCCTTGCAGTACTGTCAAGCAATGAGGACATGCTGGTCTCTGTTTGGCTGGCAGCTCCCGCTGCACTATTTGAATTAGATTAGATTACTTACAGTGTGGAAACAGGCCCTTCAGCCCAACAAGTCCACACCAACCCGCCGAAGCGCAACCCATATACCCCTAACCTAACACTAAGGGCAATTTTAGCATGGCCAATTCACCTGACCTGCACATCTTTGGACTGTGGGAGGAAACCGGAGCACCCGGAGGAAACCCACGCAGACACGGGGAGAACGTGCAAACTCCACACAGTCAGTCGCCTGAGGCAGGAATTGAACCCAGATCTCTGGCGCTGTGAGGCAGCAGTGCTAACCACTGTGCCACCGTGCCGCCCACAAGGTGGTGATGCAGAGAATCACAGGATACTTAGGTTAAACCTAAAAGCTTGTGAAAATTATTTATCCTTGCAAAATGTCTGTGAATCATGTGAAAAGATATAATGAGGGCAAGACATGATGAGGAAGGCACAGTGACAAAGGAGGGGAACCAATCAATCACAAGTTTTGCGATGGCTGGATGATGAAGAGGAATTAATATGTAACAATAAAAGAGAGGTGTGTCTTAAGAAAAGCAGCTAGTCAAGTGAATATGTGAAAATAACTGACAAGGAGCGTGTCATACCAAGTTAAAGCATAAATATGCCCATCGAACAAAGATATTTTGAGCCAGTCTTCTGAGAGATAGAGTTCCCTATGTGCACACACTCATAAAATAAATTGCTTGATTTATTTACAGCTATCCTGGGTCAAGTGTTCTCACTATTATCGGACAAGAAAAAGATTTGGGGAGTTATCTCTGGTGCCCTGATCAATAATCTCCTTCAATCAATACCACAAAAATAGATTGTCTGATCATTATCACATTGTTGTCTGTGGGAGCTGATGGTTCACAAATTGGCTGTTGTATTTCATACATTACAGCTAGGCAAATTACATTTCAAAAGTATATGGGATGTACAGTGCTCATGAAAAGCCCCTTGTAAATGTAGGTCTTTCTTTATGACGAAAGATAAATTTAATTCTCCATCACAAAGTGATGATATAGTGTAGCAGACTATTGAGAACGCTAATGATACAGGCCAGTTCATGACACATTCACAGAGCAATGAAAGAATTAAACTGGTCTTTGGCTGAGATATAAAGATACTTTCCATTCAAATGCCAATTTCAATTAAAAATTTTTAGGGAATAATTATATCATTTTGTTTTACAAGGATTATACTGCACGTAAATATTTTCCAAGTAGCTTCTTCATTCTGTTTAATCCTACCATAACTGACTCTCGTTGCTTGATGGAAAAATCAGATGGATATTCAAGTGAGGCAAGCTAATCATTATTCTAAATCTGAGCTATTTTCCTCTTTAATAACTAAACATTTCGAGCAATTTGGTTGATCTGCCAGCCAATTATTGCAAACAATCCATGCTGAACTTTGAGATAATGATGTTACTGACATTGCAAAGATTTGAATTGTGATGGGTCAGGCTGTATTATGAAATAGGATGGTCACACCTTGTTGTGGGAAAGATTTCATTAAATGGAGAAGAACTGATGAGATCTGATCAAATCAGAAATCAACTCTGCTGTATGATGAGATTCAAGTTGAATGATATCGGGCAATCAATGTGACAATTTGAAAGCCAAATATTTATTCCTTTTTCTTTTTATCGTTATGTGCTACCTGTCCTGTAATGTCCTCTCAAACCAATTGAGTAGATGATGATAGAAATCCAAGGATCACGTTTCTTTCCTCCTCATGGGAAAGAGCTAACCTCCACTTTTCACTTCCCCGTGCAGAGGTTAGAAACTCAGCAAAAGCAACTTCCAATTATATATTAGTGTTGTTAACCTGATTAAAACATTCCACACTATTACACAGGAACACAATCAGACAGTATTTGGCAATAGGTCATGGAGTCATAGAGATGGTCAGCATGGAAACAGACCCTTCGGTCCAACCTGTCCATGCCGACCCTATCTAGTCCCAACTGCCAGCACCCAGCCCATATCCCTCCAAACCCTTCCTATTCATATACCCATCCAAATGCCTCTTAAATGTTGCAATTGTACCAGACTCCACCACATCCTCTGGCAGCTCATTCCATACACGTACCACCCTCTGCGTGAAAAAGTTGCCCCTCAGGTCTCTTTTATATCTTTCCCCTCTCACCCTAAACCCATGCCCTCTAGTTCTAGATTCCCTGACCCAGAGAAAAGACTTTGTCTATTTATCCTATTCTTGCCCCTCATAATTTTGTAAACCTCTATAAGGTCACCTCTCAGTCTTTGACGCTCCAGGGAAAACAGCCCCAGCCTGTTCAGCCTCTCCCTGTAGCTCAAATCCTCCAACCCTGGCAACATCCTTGTAAATCTTTTCTGAACCCTTTCAAGTGTCACAACATCTTTCCGATAGGAATGAGACCAGAATTGCACGCAATATTCCAACAGTGGCCTAACCAATGTCCTGTACAGCCACAACATGACCTCTCAACTTCTGTACTCAATACTCTGACCAATAAAGGAAAGCATACCAAATGCCTTCTTCACTATCCTATCTACCTGCAACTCCACTTTCAAGGAGCTATGAACCTGCACTTCAAGATATCTTTGTTCAGCATCACTCCCCAGGACCTTACCATTAAGTGTATAAGTCCTGCTAAGAAAAGATAACTGAATACTTGGTCATAAATCCAGATGTTAAACTGTGTGCTTAAGAAAGACAGAGATAGATGTTTGTGGAAGAAATTTCAGAATTCAGTGCTGCAAAGTGAGAACCAGTCCAGCATCCCAACACAGTTACACCAAGTTTTGAAGCACATCTGCTCTAAAGATTTCACCAGTTACATTTTCACTGTTACACTTATGCTTGAACCAGTCAGCATTTATAGTAATCAAATGGAATTATTTTGCAGTGAATATCATTGAAGAAAAGGTATAATAGTACCAGTGGAAGACATCGCAGAGCAGGTGCAATCTTACACATAAGCAAGTATTATTCATGTTATACTTAACATTGCTAAAATTGTCACAATCTTTACGTCACAATTTCAAAAAGGTGATAATACAGTTACATTAAAAAGACTGCCTACACAGGTAAATGCTAAAAGCTTCAGTAAGCTTTGCAGGGAAAATCAGTTCTACACAGTTTACATGCATTATAAATGGATTTTTCAGCTTTTGCAGTGGTGAGATAAATAGTGCTAACTCAGACAGCAGTCAGCTTCTGCTCAGTCAGAAAGTAAATGAAAGGAAATAATATTTTCTGCCTTTCTCAACTTAGGAGTATTCTGGTATGTACAACAGCCAGAATAAAAACATTCCTTATTATATTGAACTACCTTTATCTCCTATTCAGGTGGCACAGTGACTTAGTGGTTTAGCATTGCTGCCTCACAGCACCAGGGTCCCAGGTTCAATTCCAGCCTCGGGTGACTGTCTATGTGGAGTTTGCACATTCTCCCTGTGTCTGCGTGGGCTTCCTCTGGGTGCTCTGGTTTCCTCCCACAGTCCAAAGATCAGCAGGTTAGGTGAATTGGCCATGCTAAATTGCCCGTAGTGATAGGTGCATTAGTCAGGGGTAAATGAGATTGGGTGGGTTACTCTTCAGAGGGTCGGTGTGGACTTGTTGGGCCGAAGAGCCTGTTTACACACTGTAGGGAATCTAATCAAATTGAATACTCCAGGTTAAAGTCAGTCAGTAGTGACAAATGCTGTTAAGCAAGGCCAATATAATTGGAACCCATCCATATTTTTCTCTATATTAAAATGAAATTACAATGCCAGTTTTGACAATTCTGTATGAAAAACAAATTTGGATCAAATTAACAGCAATTCATATAAACCTAGAACTGTTTTGTGAAGTCAGTGATGGCAATCTTCCATGAGCTCTACAAAGTCCAAAGATAAAATATGACTGAGTATAAAAGAAATTGACATAATTCATCTGGGGAAAAAAAAATCTAACTTAATCGGTTATAATCAAGCAAATAGCTTAGCGTAAGCCCTCAAGTTTAACATTTTGGTGCTGGCATAAATGAGTTTTTGATGTTAATTTTTAGATTGCCATAACTCTTAAGGCAAATCACTGCATGAATAGGGTGAATAGGTCTTTTCCAAAGAGTAGGGCAGTCCAAAATTAGAGGGCATAGGTTTAAGGTGAGAGGAAAAAGATTTAAAAGGAACTTGAGGAACAACTTGCTCACACTGGTGGTGTGTCTATGGAATGAACTGCCAGAGGGAATGGTGGAAGCTGGTACAATTACAACATTTAGAAGGCATCTGGATGGGTATATGCATAGGAAGGGTTGAGAGAGATATGATAACAACTGGGACTAGATTAATTTAGGACATCTGGTCAGCATAGGCAAGTTAGACTGAAGGGTCTGTTTCCACGCTGTGCAACTTTATGACTTTAAGATTTCCCCAAAAAGATACAAATTATGCCTTCTCCATTTGGAATAGATGTCTAAATACTGGCCAATACTATCCTTAATGGGTTGAAGATCTTCAGCAGCTTTATTTTTCATCGGAGATATATTGCGGTCATATCGGTGCTATCATTTGATTCAAATTACAAGCCTCTGAAAGGCTAACCAAGTAATGTAAGTTGGGTTCCCTCTTTGTTTGCAGAACTTCTCCATCACATCAAATACTTGGAGAAGGATTTCACTTTGTGTGTTCCTGGGATTTACGCCCTCACCAATGTTAATCAATTTCAACTATTCACTGCTATTTCAAATAATCACAAATAATTTTAAAAAGACATATCTCATCCTAGCAATTACACATGTTTTTATTTTGTTTATTTCAAGTGTCAGTTACCAACTGTATTTTTTTATAACAAAATGTATGCATTCATTTTCAGGTTTCAGTGGAGAAATCAGAGAACTAGTTTCAAGTTAAGTAAATTTTATTTATTGCAAAGAGACAGTTTAACTTATCTTAATCACCATGTTTGCTTCAAAATGTCTCAGATAGATCAGTTGCATTGTTCAGTCTGTTTGGAGATGGAGTTCTCAACAATTGAGCCACAAACATTTGTCCTATGTCTAGGTTAGAACTCAGTATTAAGGGATTCTCTGTAATTACTGAGGGGACTGTAAAAATGTAGTGGATATTTTGAAATAGAACTTCTATCTGGTAATAAATTGGACTCTAATTTAATGTAAGTAGGATTGACTCCCTGCATCGTGTAAATTCTAAAATCCTCTACAGGGCTTTAAGAATTAACTATTCTGGAAAGTTACTGTTTTCTCCAGTAACCTTTGTAGTTTCAGGTAAAAGCCAAGAGTTCTGTTTATTTAAAAAAAGAACAGTCGTGTTAACTAAACTTGACCTTCTGAATTTAAAATCAGCAGCAAAGGAAGATTTATTATGATGCAGCATAATTTCTTTTGAAGTCATGTCTGAGAATAACTGGTCCTTTAAATCTTCTTAAGGGATAAACTTCAGCAATCTGATGAATTGTGGCTTTTGAGCTCACAGGGAGATGTTCACAAACTCTTCATGTAAAAATAATTGGAAATCCAATACAAAATCACTTACTCGTTTCATTGTACTACTCCCACAGGGTAACTAAAATCTCTCTTCTTGGACCACATTATGTAAAGGAGAAACTGGATACGTACTGATATCATCAGCCAATAAACTGTTCAATCCTAGGAATTATACTTACTGTATGCTCAACAATAATCTTCCTTGGAAAATTCACAATTGTATAATCTTTACAGTCACAAAGCCAAATTACCTTATTCGCTGTGCTCTAATGCTATCACCAATGCCATCAGTATTAGTATTATTGCTCTGTAGTACTGACTGCAGATTTCACAAAGATCTCATCTTTTACAAACCATTACTGTCAGAAAGTTGGTGTTTTTGAAGGCAAATAGAAAGGTAGCTTGATATTACAACAAAGAGACGGGTTCACACACAAACCAGACAGTCGGATCCTGAATGTGAGTATAGAACAGAAAATCAAATGAAGAGTCATGGTGGCTGTTAACAAATAGAATTGGTGACCAATGGAAAACATAGAGCTAAATTCTTAGATATGTTTGGTTAAATGCAAATAGTGTCAAGTTTTTTTGAGGATATTTCACCGCAATGCCTAGTGAGATTTCTTTGCTATATTTTATCAAAGTCACCTCATTAACTAGCCAGACCCTCTGGTGTTTCTCACAACTCTATCCCTATCTTACCCTGCAATGTTCTCAGAAGAATTCACACAGCTATCCACTGAAAGAGCAACATGCCTGACACTGAGTCAAGCACTTCCATTCCAAAGCTGCCCAGTTTGGTGATTCTGAACATGTCAGAAAAGGGGAAAATGGTTCCACAATTCCCTGGCAGGGACATTGAGGTGTTGGAAGAGAGGATGGTGCAAAGGAGGACAGGCAGGGAAGGTCATGCCACCGGATTCCAACAGCCTGATTTGAGTATGCCTCTCAGATCAGTGCTAAGTCAACGGTGCAGGTGAATAGCCAGCAGTGCCCGATCAAAGTCAATGATCTCTGATCTGCCAGGACCTGTGTTACAGTCTTCAACCTGCTGCATCACACTCCCTTTATGTCTGCAACAGAATATACCTTCCACCGAGGCTCATGTTCTGCCACTCTCACCATTTGCTGCAACATCTTCCCTCACCCCACTCTCATCTCCCTCACCATTTAATCATGCATGTCCTCTGCATTGCATGCACTAAAATGCCCCTCCCTACACTTGAAGTCATGGTGTTCCTAACCCTTGGCTGAGAACAGACTAACCAGTTGCCCCTGACCAATCGCTTGGACAGATATGGGAGGCCGCCCTTGACTTATTGTGCCAGGACACCCTGACTGATGGGAAGTGGAAAGTAAGGAAACGCTAGATCAATCAAAACAATTATTGTGCATTGGTCTTTACATAGAGGACAGAAATAACATCCGAAGAATAACAATGAATTATGTGGTAAAAGCAACAGAGGAACCAACTGCTGTGATCCAACTGGTATTATTATTGAATAAATCAGATCCCAATCTGAAATCTGGCTTGATGGATCATGTTTTATTTTGGTTTTAACAAGATGGTCTTTCACTGAAATACAAACACAAAATGCTATAGGTTCGGGTTTAACAATTAATAGAAGCTTATTACACAAAGGAAATTAAGATAAAATGAAAAAAATTAAATTATTTACGTGTAAATAATTTTACACTTATGTAACTTGTGTAAAGATTTTGAAACACATGAATAAAACACAGTCCCATTAACCCCAAAAGCTCTCCTTTACAGTTTGAACACCAGAGCAATTTCCCTTCTTGATCATATTGATGAGGTTTAGTTTAATGCTGCCAGTTTTTATAATCGGATTACACCTTCCTGGAGGCTTCATACAACTGAGCTTAAACTTTCATAGCTTCAAAAAGTGCATTCAGGTTTTCACCAAACACTCTGTAAATTTGAAACCAGATTTATTGTACTGAGAAAAGTTATTTCTAAAATATTCTAAACTATTTTACTTCTTTTAGAGCAACTGTTTCACACATCCAGCTTTTACCAAGACTTCTGCAGACCTGTCAAACTGAAATTCCAAAGTTTTTTCCAAGTTATGGGTAGTTCCCCAGTCAAAAGAAAAATAAGATACCTCTGACCTAAACTGAAAGCTTAATGCACAGCATTTTACTTTGTTCACTTGTAAAATCTGTTCTGGGATAAGGAAGTCCTATTAGCTTCCAAGAACATGCAGACTAAATCCTCCATTCCACAAACACAAACAGAAATCCAAACTTCAAAATAAATATATTAAAATATCGATACTCATTCTCCTCTCATTATGTTTAAATGAATTACAATCAGAGGAGGTTAGTAAAACTAAAACCTGATAAATTCCCAAATTCTGATGGACTTCATCATGGAGTCTTGAATGAAGTAACAGTTCAGATACGACATGCTTTGATTTTCATTTTCCAAAATGCTCCAAATTCTGCAAATAAAATCATAGAGATGTACAGCATGGAAACAGACCCTTTGGTCCAATGCATCTATGCTGACCAGATATCCTAAATTTATCTAGCCCTATATCTCTCTAAACCCTTCCTATTCATATAGCCACCCAGATGCCTTTTAAATGTTTTAATTGTACCAGCCTCCACCACTTCCTCTGGCAGCTCATTCCATATATGCACCTCTTTTAAATCTTCCCCTATCAGCTTAAACCTCTGCCCTCTAGTTTTGGACCCCCATCCTGGGGGAAAGACCTTGTCTATTTCCCCCATCAGTTTTGTAAGTGGCAAATATAATGCCTTGATTCAAGAAATGGAGGAGACAGAAAATGGGTAACTACAGGACAGTTAGCATAACATCTGGCAGAGGGAATATTCTGAGTTTGTTGTTAAAAAGGTAATTGGGCACTTAAAAACCTCAAAGTCCTCAAGCAAAGTTAACATGGCTTTCTCAGAGGGAAATCTTAGTTGACTAATTTACTGGAGTTATTTAAGTGAAAAACCTCAGTGCTTGTACCTAAGATGTTACCTAAGCTTCTATTAATTGTTAAACCCGAACCTTTTGTGGCAACATTATTCAAGGGCTTTTGCCCAAAACATCGATTCTCCTGCTCCTCGGATGCTCCCTGAACTGCTGTGCTTTTCCAGCACCACTTTAATTTAGAATTGGTTTCCAGATCTGCAGTCCTTGTTTTTACCTACTTTTCACTGTACTCCTGTATTTTTGTACTTCAGTACATGCGACAATAAAAAAAATCAAATCAAAATTCAAATGGTGTGGACTGATGGCAGCCTTTAAATGTGCTGTCATTAGATTTTCAGAAAGCATTTGACAAAGTGCTGCATCAAATGTTACTGGGCAAAATATGAGCTCAGGGCATTGGGGGTAACATATTAGCATGGATGAAATTTGAAGCAGTTCAATTTCTCCCTGAAATATTGAAGTATGTAGAGATTGGATAGATCAACAATGGGGCATTCTTTGCCACAGTGGTGTGAATTAATTTGTTCACAAATTCAGGATGGTTCTGCTCATTGGAAACAGTAAGAAATAGTCATTTAATATCTAACATTGCAAACGGAGATTCAGAAGTACTAAGAGCTTTGCATTAAAATTCTTGCAGGATGCAATATTTATGAATCAGTGAGAAAAGTTGAGAGGTTTTCTCATGGAATATCATGTGTGCGCGCGTGCAGGTCTCATGGGTGCTTATATTAGATGGAAGCAGAATAATACAGCAGTTAAAAGAAAGTCAAACAAACAAAGTTACAAAGTTCATTTGACAGTATCCACCTGATCAATTTGGCTCACAATCCATGTTCCTAAACTTATCGGTGTGAGTTAGTCTGAATATATTTTATTCTTAAACAGAAAGATTAGGGGAAACAAACAAATTCTTAGTCAATAATAAACAATTATAATCACTGGTGAACAAATGGAAATATCATATTCCATAAGAAAAACTAAAACCTTGATCATTAATTCATAAATAATATAGCCTATAAGGATTTTAAGACAAAGTTTCTAGTATTTATTTATCTCATTAATCATCATAGAGTTAATAATAACTGAATAAGATCTCTTCTTCGGAGCACAACAAAAGTATGTATAATGAACAGGTTATGAAGTCAGTCAGTGTGTAACACTGATTTCATGCCAATGATTTCAAGCTGAATGCTGCTAATTTCCCCTTAACCACACACAAGCTATACATGCATTCAGGGTTGTGACCTGGATTTGTAGTCACCTCAAAGCTTTAAGTTTATGTGTCTTCCACAAAATCTACCAGCCATGCTGAGCATTGCCAACACTGTTTTTATTTCAGAAATGTGTGGCATTTTACTTTTGTTGCCATTTCATTTAATGCTGAATGGTTACCTGCTACCTTTTTATGTTCAGCCTTTTTGTTACGAACGTCCATTACATTATCATGGTACTCATATTTCTATTCATCATTCCTGATGAAGGGCTCTGGCCCGAAACGTCGAATTTCCTGTTCCTTGGATGCTGCCTAACCTGCTGTGCTTTAACCAGCAACACATTTTCAGCTCTGATCTCCAGCATCTGCAGACCTCACTTTTTACTCATATTTCTATGGCTGCTGAGCCTGCGTTTATTGCCCAACTGAAGTTGCCTGCGAGGGTGGTATGGAGCTGCCTTCCGGAACCACTGACATTCATGTGCTACACACGCACACACACACACTCTAAGGGAGGGAATTCCAGAATTTTGAGCCAGTGACACTGAGAGAATGACGATATATTTCCAAGTCGGGATGGCAAGTGACTCGGAGGGGATCTTCCAGGGGATCTGGTGTTTCCAGATATTTGCTGCACTTGTCCTTCTAAATGGAAGTGGCTATGGGTTTGGAAGATGCTGTGTGTGGAGCCCTGGTGAATTTCTGCACTGCATCTTGAAAAAATGATACACATTGCTGCTACTGAGCATCTGCCTTGGAGGGAGAGAATGCTTGTGGACATGGTACTAGTCAAGCAAACTGGTTTAGCCCGGATGGTGTCAAACTTCTTGCGTGTTGTTGGAATTACACCTGTCCAGGCAATTATATATTATTTGACTAATAAAGAATAAATGTAAGCACATATTCTCTAAAAGTGACCTTCTTCGGTAAAGACATCTGTCTTATGACACTGAGTGAAAAAGAAAATTGCATTGTCACATTGGTTTCTCTGAGCATACTGCTCCTGATGGCCACACCAGATGCCATTTTGCTCAGGTCTCTGGCACAGATGAGAGAATCAGGTGGCAAAAGTGTACAACAAAAGCATGTCAGCGAGACCGTTCCCCATCTGAATGTTTCTGCCCTTTTAATCTTCCAGGCCTAAACATGGGTTCAGCAGCAGGGATGACTCCCTTCAACATTATTTAAGAGACCAACAACCACATTCATGTTGGTTTCTATTTGACTTTTATGTGGTTGCTGCCTGCATCAAGAACAGCAACGAAGAAATAGCCTCACCTCACACTTCCTACACCCATTTATACACCTAATTGAATTTTGGAGCCAGAACATAATTGGATATTACATCACAGAGCAACCAGAGAAAAATGGTTGGGATCTGGATTGCTTCCAGGAAGAGAGCTTGGAATTTATTGTATATAATCAGTGGAAGTAACATATCTGGAACCCACAAAGTCAGGGGAGCTGACAGCTGGCGCTCAAAAAGATTTTAAGTTGATAAGTTCAGTTTTGAAGATATTACAAACTGCGACACACGTTTAAGTCATAGTGAGTTGCCTTTTAAACTTATTATTTGGGCATAATCAAATCTTGATGAAACCCTAATGATTGTCAAGCAGTATCAAAGGTAGTCAGGCATCATCAGCAGAGTCAATGGGGCAGTTACCTAAACAAATCTTACTTTTAACTAGGGTTGAGAATGTATGAAAGATATGAGTTTGCAGCTCAATCCAATGCTAAACAAGACATTAAGGCTCTATATTGGATGGTTGTTATATCAGGAGCAGCCATTTAAAATAAACATATTTATGTCTCTGTTGAAGGGAAATGTCACACAATCATTTTAAACATTCATCACTGCTGCCACCATCAGCAATTTCTAACCTAAAAGTGTAACATTATCTTTCATTCCACTGCGAAGTGAGTGAAGCTGCTATCATTGTACAAATGCTGGTTTAGCTATTTCGCAGTGCATTTGGAATCATTTCACAGTCCACAATAAAGTAAAGCATGCAGCTAACTGACTGACAGTGTGCTTCTCACTAATGTTTGGCAGGCCTAAATGTTTTTGTAATGTTTTAATCTCGAAGCAGCACTTGGTTAAATACCCAATCTTTTGCCGATCTGTTGAGATTGAATGGGATCCAACAATTCCACCAGATTTAGATCCTAAATCCTGGTTTCTAACACACTAATGAACCTAAGCAATTTACAAGCGTTGGTCTCTGCAATGCCACTAGGCAAAAAATAAATGTCTATAACGGAATTGGAAATCAAGCAATTTATCCAATTTCATATAAAATATTGTTTCCTTTTCCACCTCAAAACAAGCAGAATTATTTTAATTTCACTTAACTTAATTATAGTTGTGCTTTAGTCAGAAAGCATGCATGATGTACATTTTAAATTTTAGGAAGGTGTAATCTACCTTTGACATGTTGTGCTGACTTATTATTGCATTTTGATTGATATGGATTGTTCAATAATTTTGTGGCTAGACACCACTGAATCATAGCGTCTTAAAATTTAGTAACAGATGATTGTCTCTAATTACACTCAACACAACTTTCCTTACATCTAAAAGAGTACTTTCTTCCAGAGTCTACCCTTGTACTAGACACATGAATTGTTCTTTGTTTGCAGAACTCATAATCCTCTCATATCAATTGACTAAATAAGCATATCATGTCATAAATGTATGCATGCATACTGATTAAATAGCAACATGTTAATTGCTTGACATAAAATGGCATGACATTGATTCGATTGATATAAAAATTGAAATGGTTTAGACATCACACTGGCTAACTCAAGAGCAATGCAATTCTGCACCATACCAACATTAGATACTGAATTTTCCAATAGTTCAAATGTGCAAAATGGCCATTAGCTTTCATCACACATTCACTATTCCAACAATTCACTTTTTGTCCTTGAACACAAAGAGTAAACAATGAAATAGAATCACACCTTCTCTACCTGAATAATCAGTTGAACAGATTTTATTTTGCTTTTTATATAACTGCTGCCGGACTTTAATTCCATTTAAATTAGTAGAAAACTAATCAGGGAGCAGGAACTTCCAAGTTAGGCACTTAGCTGAAAACATTCACACTCACACTTCAAAGGAAGACCCGTTAGATTTTATGTCCATCAGGCACTTACATGGACACTGGTGGGCCCTGAAAGGACCCCAGGATGTGATACCCTACCCACCCATAGCTGCTTGCCAATCAGAAACAGCATTCACAGCAAAACAGATGGGAAACTTTTTTTTCACAGTCTTTGGAATTCAATTCCATAAAAAAAGTGGATGCAGATCCTTTACACATTTTAAGGTTGACATTGATAGATTCTTGCTTCTTAAGGGAATGAAAGATTATCAGGAGTATGCAAGAATGTAGAGTTGAGGTTCGAATCAGATCCGCTGTGACCTTATTGAATGCTAAGAGCAAGTATGAAGGTTCAAGTTTCATTTGCTTGTTCCTTGTTTAGATCTTCATAACAGCAGAGATGGTGGCTGCTGTCAGTACAGAAAAGTTTCCAAGTTCCTAAGATTACGGTTTTAGTTATCTAACTGGACCTGTGAAACTTGGAGCCCAAGTGAAAGATACCCTTATGTGATCCTTGAGAAGTCACTTATTGGCCACTGAAGAGTTGAAAGTGAATGCCAGACAGAAAAGATCACCAACAAGCTGTTCCACCTGTAACTCCCTTGGATGAAAGCAGAAAAATGTCAGGCAACAGTTTCAGTCACAACCCACTTCAGTTATCAAGACTCCCGACCCAATGACTACCTCTTCTGGATGAGAAAGTTCCTACTCAGTCTCCCTCAAATAATTGTGAGTTTCAAATCTTTGCTCTCCCTCAGTTTTTCCTCAGGATACAGATTAACATACTGGAGAGGGTGAGTCCAGCACAAATGCAGCCTACAGGTTTCCTCCACTGACTGTTTCTGGCCTCACATAGATTTGTGTTTTTAAAATAGAGTAACAAGGGCCTGAATTATGTATTAGGAACTCAATTTACCTATTGAAAGGAAATGGATTACTGCTACAAACAGACAAGTACTCTGAACAGCCTTCAGAGATCTTAATATGGTGGCACTAGCTTTATCTTGTGCTAAAGCCAATTTTGCTTCTTTTGGTCTGGAATACCTCAGCTATGTATGTCTGCACTGTCTTTGAAGCAACACATTTCTTATCTAAGCGAGGCTCTTCACTTTTTATTTACTGTAACTCTCCATTTTGTATATCTGTCCATGTAGGTATTTAAACATAGGTCTTTAGTACAGTGTCTAAGACCTCATTCATCACATGCTCATTCTATTCTGATGTCATCTCTCTTACGATGTCAGAGGCATGTCATCAGTTACATCATCATGATTTACATGATACCATACCAGCCAATGTAATGGAGATGAGAAGTCATCAATGACATTTCTTGGCCACTTCCCCTTTCATTATGCTTTCGTCACCCTCTCCAGCATGGGAGAGATAGCATAGGATTGATGTTGGAGCTGTGGGCAACAATGATCAGACCAATGTTGTGATTTGGTCACACTGGCATTGACAATGTTCGAAGGCTCTCACCCTCTTACCTACCTTTCCTGCTGCTGCATTCAAGATGGAAGAGTTCTGCTTAGCCCTCCACCATCAAGGCTGTGCTGTCTTTTCTTAATTGGAAGATGAACCTGTCTCAAGCCAATTAATTTGAAAATCCCAATGCCCCCAGAAGTGGTTTCGGCTTGCAGAACAGTTCCGACCTGTTTCCTGCACATAGTGGAAAATCCAGCAATAAGTGCTGAACTCAGCACATTTCTCATCTGTGTACATCTCTTTCATACTACATACTGATTGAAAAACAGTCAGGCAGCTTTCATTTGTCAGGAAGTCATGGTTAACAGCTGCAGGGCTGTAAATTATTTTGATTTTACAGGGGCTTAGAGCACCCTGACCATCAACTGTTCTGTCCTGATTTTCACCGTGATATAGTAACGTGTTTCTCTCTCTCACCACTTCTCCACTCTACAAACCAGCTTGGGCCAAAAGTGTGTCAAACATAATTTGATATCTTTCTGCCTCAGGAGTGAACTGCATAGTGAACCTAAATATGAGGGACCGGGTCCAGAGGTATTTACTGGACAATCTCCTCAATAGCATATTAGAAAGCTCACAAGGAGAGCAAATAGTATTTCTGACCTAGAGAAGAGTATTGTGTTCTGCACAATAGTTATCTAATAATCTCCAGAGGCTAAGAAAAACTAGAGCTGACTGAAATATCCGAGCTTTCAACAAACTGTAAAACTGCCATTAATAAATACATTCTAAAAGCAATTTAGATTTTAAGATTAAAACAAAATACTTCTGAAGATAGGTCACTCCACTGCTGAGCACGGACATATTTCACATTGCTTAAGAAAAATGCTGACAAATGCTAAACTAATCCTCTTTTGTTAATGTATATCATCAGTTCTGAATTTGGCATGAAAACAATTACATGTATCTGATTGCTTAAGATAAAATTGTTTCATTTTCTTTCTTTAGTAAGAGGTTGTGTGTTTTAAACTGAAGTTTACATTGTTTAATTATTTGTATAACAAAGCAGACAGCAACTTAATTTCTAGTAGAGAATTTCTGCTGCTTTCTTGACCACAACATGTACGGTCATATTTAGTTTTATAGTCCATATTCTCAATAACTAGTTGTAGTTCTAATATTAATGATAATTCATAGCTCTGAATTTTAAAATTTTGCTTTGACATTCTGAAAACACTCTTATACTGCAGAGATCAGGATAATCTGTTCAAAAGACGCAAATGATATCTTTATATAGAGTGTGTATATTTAATGCTGACAGTTGCAGTCAGAAATTGTCCTTTCTGATAAATTCAAATGAATGAATAATAATGCATTTAACACAATTGGGATGCATCAATAACAACAGAGACTTACTTCAGATATTATTTAACTTGTCAGAATGAAAAGTTAAATGAAATTCTAGGGCACTAATGAATCTTTGAAAAATAAAATGGGATAAAAGAAATCACCCATACTGGTGACAGATTAAAACTCTGGGTTGATATTTAAGCATTTAAAATCATTTTAAATAAAATTATTACAAAGTCTAGTTTTAGTTTAATTCTTATCTCTGTTGAGGCTGTTTTCAAAACATATAATGGATTAAATAAATGTTTTCACCATTACAATGTTTTGAAATCCATTTAATTTGATGTTTCTTCTTAAACACATCTCAATGCCATCATAGCTTATTTGTGCTTTTTTGAATGTACTTCCAGGGAACTATCAAAATTATAGGCCTGGAAAGTCTCTATCTCATGATTCAAATGCAACAGCCAGTATTTCACACCAACTGTTCTCCAGCACTGCTAACTTGGAATGGAAAACCAGACTGACATTTAGATTAGTGAGTGCCCATGCTACTGCAAGCATATCTCTGTCTGAGCCACACAGCCAGATACAGCAATCCAATGGCTGCCCACTTTTAGAGAAAGTACACTGCAAATAGACAATAGTTTAATGGGAATGTCATTGGCTTTGTAATCCAAAAAACCTGGACTAATTCTTGGAGGAACATGGGTTCAAATCCCACTGTGGCAGATGATGGAATTCAAGTTTATGGGAAGCACAGTGGCTCAGTTGTTTAGCTCACAGCATCAAGGACCTGGCTTCAATTCAATTCTTGGATGGAGCTTGCACGTTCTCCACATGTCTATGTGGGCTTCTGCCAGATGCTTCGGTTTCTCCTCACAGTCCAAAGATGTGCAAGTTTGGTGGGGTTGTCCATGGTATTCAGGTGGATTGGCCATCATAAATGCAGGGGTTACAGTGATAGGGTGGGGTGCTAGGTCTGAAGTGAGATGCGTTTTGAAGGTTGGGCACAGATCCAATGGGTGGAATGACCTTTCTCTGCCCTTTAGGGATTCAATTCTGTGATTCAAATTCACAAGACTACCAGCCTGGCTGTCCCGACCCACTCAGTTTGCAAAGGACCCAAGAAGTTTTTTTTTATCGTTTTTTTGAGGAGCTGGACATCATAATACCTGGAGGCTGGCAGGACTTCATTTCACTGGGTCCACTGACCGCCAATATTATGCCATCTCCCTAATGAGATGGGGGTGGGAGAACTCAATTGGCAAGGGAAATCTCCACTAGCATTGTCACATTGGCCTTTTAAGGTGCAGGCAAATCTTGCTAATGGAACGGAGAGTGTTTGAAATGGCACAATCACATACTGACCATTCTAAGATGCATCCCAGCAATAAGGAGTTGCAGCAGAGATCTGACGAAACCTTTTAAGGAATCATGAAATTCCCCCACTGTGTTTCCCAATGGGCTAAAGCATGCTTACACAACTGATATTGATTTCAGTGTAACACAGCAAAATCAACCTCTCCATGGTCAGAATTACTTTTATTTATTTTGGAAACAGAATAATTGTCATCAATGATTAATGTTTATGTGATGGATGAGGTGTTTAAATCATACTAAAGGGATGAGTTGTCTATTAGAGATAAGACATGCTAAGATACAACACTAAGAGGTGATTTGACAGAAATATACAAGATCCTGAGGGATCGTGACAGCATGAATGTGGAATGGATTTTCCTGGAGAAACCAGAACTAGAGGTCACGGTGGAAAAATAATGGTCACCAATTGAGATAAGAGAAAGAGACATTCTTCCCCACAGAGAATCGTGAATCTTTGGATTTTTTTTCCTCAAAAGGCAGTAAAAGCAAAATCTTTAATTATTTTAAGGCAATGATAAATCCATTCATGACAAGCAAGGGATTGAGAAACTATTAGGAATAGACAGGATTGTGCAGTAATCAGATTAGCCATGATCCCATTGAAAAGCAAAGCAGACTTGAGGGGCTCAGTAGCCTACTCCTGGGACTAATTCATATTAGAATTAGAATTAACTTTATTGTCACATACTCAAATGAGTGCAGTGAAAAGTTTACAAATCACCATTTCCAGCACTATTTTATGTACAAGAGTACCTAGGTTTAGATTCTTAAGTACAAATTCTTAGGGGGGAAGCAATTATAAAATTAAGGAATAAAAAGTTCACAATAGCAGTCCTTCCAACCCAGTCCATGCCAGCACCTGACCTCTAGTCCGCACTGGACCTTGACTCCCGACCATGCCAAGCTTCACCTTGAGGCCTTGAGGAGACTGCTCTGGAATCATCTCAAGGCCGGAAGTCCACCAAGGAACTGCCACACCGAGCCATGAGATCACCACGCTGGGTTTGTGCTGATGTTAAGATTCCGAGTCTACATTGAGGCCAGGAGTTCAGGACATCACCGAGGAGAAAGAAAGAGAACGAAACACCAAGGAGAAAATAAAGGAAGACAAAGAAAAACCAATTCCGAGCAGGCGAGCTCTGACTGAGCAGTCCTACTTTGCTGCCATCTTGGATCATACTATGCTGAATCTAACAGAATCCTGAGTGAAAACGACACAGTCAATTCCAAAGTGCCTTTGTCGCACTAATAGTATTCATATTAATAACATCTTTAAGATGATATCCCTAAAAGTGTCTCTAGCAGTATCATTTTAACAATCAAGTTTACCAAAACAAAACAGAAGGAAATTGCAGTGAATCATAACTCCAGCATTGTTTGATTTTAAGTGTTTTGATGTTGATATTTCACTTTGGTGTTATTAAATAACCTCTAAACTGCTGATGTTAATATAGCAGTGATTGGTAATTATGTTAAACTCAACAAAGATTTCAATCATAACAACTTTGTAAATATTTTCCTTTTACTCTTTGTAAAATGAGTCCCACTTCCCTCAGTTTTCACACAATCTCCTTCTCTATCCACTATGCCAAAAACGATTCGGCAGCTGTGACGGCAGCTTGAGAACCAGCTTTTCCAAATTTTTATTCTTGCTCTAGTTGCTGAGAGATGAGCAAGATCTACTTGGGTGATTCATCCTCCAATTTTCCTTTCCTTCTAATTTTGCTCAGAGTCAGAATCGTAGATATTACACTCGCTCTTTCTCCCTCCTACACCACAATGCATTCCCGTTACCATGTCTTCACATTTATTTTACACTTGACAATTCTTATGTTATGTGGAAATCTAGTTTCCTGCATTTTGTGGGATAGGTACTCATGTCGTTGAGTTAACACTACACAGACATGAAAGCTGATATTCCATTTGCCCCAACAGAAGGGAGCTAATATGGTGTCATGATAGAAAACAGTGCTTCCCAACATTTTTCACATTGAGACTTTATTGCAGAGATCGAATATTGTTGTGAACCTCGATGAGAACTAACTGGTGGGGTGGCTAATGTTGGGGAGTTTGTGGGGGAGGAACCTCATGAGGACAGGGGAGTGAGGAACAATGAGATTGAAGAACAACAAGAGTGAGGGAAGAGTCGGAGCTCAGTGGCAGCTTTGCTACTTGAGACCAACAGAATTTCAGCTCGTGACTGCACATGAGTACCTGAAGCCCTGATCAGAGACCTCATTTGACAAGAGTAACTGTACAGTAATTCTTCACAGCAACAATTCCGTCTGCATTTAGATGGACAGCAAACAAGTGCAAAGAGATGTAAAAAGTCTTGCACTGGCCATTATCACTGCTGTACATGACATTGTTATTCTATGGCCTTTCTATGAAAGGAACCAAATACACAAACAGCGACCTCAGTTGCCTCAGTGCATTACCTCAACTTGCTTGCTGAAGCCTGAATGTATTACCTTGGATCCCTGTTGCAGTTATTACTTGTTAGGAAATTAAAAACAATGGAATATCACTGCTGAAAATTGGGAGTGCAGTGCCGACTAGGGAATGGGGGAAAAAAAACTGCTACTTTGAAATGTCAAATCTGCAATTTACTAAAAGATACTATAAACTGTATGTTGTTGCTATGAATATCATTTAAAAAGTGGGTATTAAAGAAAGTTTATTTGATATCAGGTCAACACTCAAATATTCAAGAACAAAAATGTTTGATTGGTGATTGTAAAAAAATCCAAATTAACCTTTGAAAGTCAGGGCCCTAATTTGTGTCCAGGATTCCAACGTCTATCACAGCTACTATGTCACAGTACTACAGCAGCATAAACCATCCAGGATGAGTACTATTATTTTGTGGGGAACAAGAATAACAGGAGTATTTCTATGGTTCACAAGAAATATATGAAACAGCAAACCTCACCATGATAGCAATACCCTCAAAGTTCCCATTGCCATTAGCTGTGACATCTGGCAGCTGTTTGGAGAGGCGTTGGAAGAAATTAAAAGCTCAGATGGCCAGCAAAAGGACCCAGAGAAAACAGATGCCAGTGAATTCTGTAACTTTTCAACCAGCTATCTTCCTCTACAGCAAATGCAGCAGAGTCTGCAATACCAAAATGGACCTCCTGAACCACATCAGCTGCTGCATAACACAGCGATGTCAGGCACAGCTCAAATCACTGTCTAATAGACTTCCACAACTTGGGGACGCCAGTGTTGGACTGGGGTGTACAAAGTTAGAAATTGTTGTGGTTCTGTTCGCCAAGCTGGGAATTTGTGTTGCAGACGTTTCATCCCCTGTCTAGGTGACATCATCAGTGCTTGGGACCCTCCTGTGAAATGCTTCTGTGATGTTTCCTCTGTCATTTATAGTGGTTTGTCTCTGCCGCTTCCGGTTGTCAGTTCCAGCTGTCCGCTGCAGAGCCGGTATATTGGGTCCAGGTCGATGTGGTTATTGATTGAATCTGTGGATGAGTGCCATGCCTCTAGCAATTCCCTGGCTGTTCTCTGTTTGGCTTGTCCTAAAATAGTAGTGTTGTCCCAGTCGAATTCATGTTGCTTGTCATCTGCATGTGTGGCTACTAAGGATAGCTGGTTGTGTCATTTCATGGATAGTTGGTGTTCATGGATGCAGGTCGTTGGCTGTCTTCCTGTTTGTCCTATGTAGTGTTTTGTGCAGTCCTTGCATGGGATTTTGTACACTACATCGGTTTTGTTCATGCTGGGTATCGGGTCCTTTGTTCTGATGAGTTGTTGTCAAGCACTGAGGATGTCACCTAGACAGGGGACGAAATGTCTGCAACACAAATTCCCAGCTCAGCGAACAGAACCACAACAAAGAGCACCCGAGCTACAAATCTTCTCCCAAACTTTGAGTTAGGAATTACATAACACCAGGTTATAGTCCAACGAGTTTACTTGGAAGCACTAGCTTTCGGAACGCCGCTCCTTCATCAGGTGATTGTGCAGAGTATGATTGTAAAACACAGAATTTATAGCAAAAGTTTCCAGTGTGATGTAACTGAAATTATATATTGAAAAAGACCCTAATCAAGGCCCGGATTGACTGCCACAAGTCTCTATTTACATCCAATGCCTAATACGCTAGCTGGGGTAGAAAAATGTCGCATCAACAAATGAAGAACTGCCCACTACCAGCTGCAAGAATATGGTACAATAATGTCTGAGCATGTTTAATGTTGTTATCCATTTAATGGTAAGAGAAGAACAAATATATGTGAGCAGAACATTTCTCTGTTACTAATTAAACCTGGGAATTGATTGTTATCAGTCAGATAGATATAGGGTTGCAGCCATGTCAAACAGATGCCCCATCAAGGATATGTTTTGCAATATGAAGGCTGAGACCATTCTTTTTGGTGAAGATGCATGGCACCAGCATGAATGAAAATGTGCAGAACTCTAATTGGTTACCTGACCTTCTCTGGGTTTTGTACAAGATCAGGCCTGGAAAATAATAACTGGCAATTAGAAAACCAGTATAAACGCGAATAGGAAACAATGCATGAATAATTTCAACATCTATTGTGGTGACTTAAGCTCTGTGTGAGCGAGTTATCACTGGAAAAGTCTTGTTAATTGGAGCATAAGAGGTATCTGTGATAAGGAGGCATGTTCTTTGAACTAATTGAGCCAGTTGTTCCAAAATGAGGAAGGTGAGGAAAAGAGGTCAACAAATTTCAAAGAAGTATCACAGAACTATAAACAATTTCAAATCTTAAAGATGCTGCAGTGAAAAATATAATCCTCAGTTTCCCTGTAGTTGAAGGGTTCAGTAAACTGATGTTCAGAATCTTGCCAAAAAACAAAATATAACAAATCTTATATTCAAAGCGTTTGCATTCAGAATGTGGAAGATATTAGCCTGGACTCGACCATAGTGACAACAGTGAGGCTTTCAGTGCTTGTCTTTATTACAGGATAAGTCTGAAAACTGGCATGTGCATAGTTAAATGCAGAAATCCAGAGCGTTTTATTTTATTCATTCATGGGATGTGGGCATCTCTGGCAAGGTTAGCGTTTATTGCCCATTCTGAATTGCCCAGTGGGTAGTTAAGAGTCAACCACATTGCTGTGGGTCTGGAATCACATGTAGACCAGACCAGTTAAGGATGGCAGTTCCCTTTGCTAAAGGACATTAGTGAAGCAGATGGGTTTTTTTTTTAGAGAATTTCAATAGATTTATGGCCACCATTAGACTCTTAATTACAGATGTTTATTGTATTCAAATGCCACCATCTGCTCCTCCATAAGGTGTACTGTTGGAGTCCTCACTCATAGGCACAGATTTGAAATCATTTGAATGCCACAAATTTGGGATGTTTGCATATTAGTTTCACACTGAAAATGGACAAAAAGTTAGTGGTAATAAATCATGAGTTTTCAATGGCATAGTTAGTAATAATTACTGCATTAAAATTGGAAATCTAGCTTTGGTAATTTAGGCGAGTTTCATTTGTATTTCTGCTGCTAGGTTAACCTCTCATTATTGTCTTTCCATCTCAGTTGGATCCTGAAATCAACTGGGTATCACAAAAAAGGTTGATATTAAAGGATGTTTATTGAAAGTTGCAAATTAGTCCCTTCCATCAGTTTAGTTGAGATGATTAAATTAGGTTAGATTACCTACAGCGTGGAAACAGGCCCTTCGGCCCAACACTCCACACCAACCCTCCGAAGACTAACCCACCCAGACTCATCTCCCTACATTTACCCCTGACTAATGCACCTAACACTATGGGCATTTAGCATGGCCAATCCACCTAACCTGCACATCTTTGGGCTGTGGGAGCAAACCGGAGCACCCGGAGGAAACTCACGCAGACACAGGAAGAATGTGCAAACTCCTCACAGACAGGCTGGAATCGAAACCGGATACCTGGCGCTGTGAGGCTTTAGATTTGATTGAGATACTGCCATCAAGCCAGGCTAACACACTAATACATTGCGGAATAATATCAAATAATCAAACAATGTAATTAAGCACTATTTTACTGACTGTCAGAAGTTATAAAGAAAGGCTATAATTCTAAGAGACTTGGACCAGACTTTAATTTGGCTGATCTGCAGCACCAGCTCAGGGACAGGAAATCTTTCCCTCCCTGTGTCAAAACACATCAAGTTATCACATTGACAGGAACCCGAAACAAAGGTTTCTCCCCTTCATCTGTCCCCATGTTCACTTAAAACCCCCCTAAAAATAGTCAAGTTAAGCAATTGCAATGCAGATCTATAAAGTCAAAACCCCATCTTCGGTTACACTGTTAAATATCTTCTTTTGCCCCGAAGGAAACAAAAATCAAAATTGAGGGATTTCTTTCCCTCACAAGAAAATTAATGGTGATTTTTTTTTAAAATGAAGTATTTTTATTCTTTGTATCACTTTCCCTTGTTACTATTCCTCTCAGTTAATTTAACAATTTTTTAGAAATTATTTTTAGCTCAGAGCTATCATACTTAGATTAAATGTAATTTTCTGGCAAATAGAGATTACCAAGGTTTTCATGAAGACGAATATTATTATTGACTGGTACAATAATTCCAAGAAAAAAAAATATTTAAAACATGACACCAAACACCACACAAACACAGGTATAATTTTAAAAAGGAGTCACATGTATAGATAGGGAGAAATAGACTCTGCAGTTTAATGTCCTTGGGTCTTTGAAATATTAGAGTTTTGACCCTAAGGCCACAGTTGGTTAATTATCTGCAGAAAAAAAGACAGAATCTGTAGATATGTTTTCTGCTCAGTTGCTTCCTTAAATTGTTTTCTCACCAAGTGTTGTTTTCCAGGCTGATGACAGAAGCAGCCAAATAGGCATGAGAGCCAGGCTTCCAGGTTCTGCTGTTCAAAGTATATGTTCTCCTCTCTGCCCTGCTACTCAAAAGCAGCTGTAGAAATACAGTTATGTGTGCATTTAGGTGTTTAACTCCATTGTCTTTCCAAGCTGGCTGCTGGCAGGCAAGTCTTTTCATATTCCGAGATGTGAAATTATTGTAAATGTGGGGATTAAGCAGGAGGTGTGAATTCCCTGACACTGACTCAGTTGCCTGTTTTTGATCTTTTTTGATAAAATTATCATTGTAGTGAAGCTTTATATTATTCCACATGGGTCTCATGAAATTTGCCCTTATCTGTAGTCAGGTGACCATTTTAGATTTTTTTTTAAAGAAAACATCTTAGTCCAAAAAGTCTCAGGGATACTAATCAGATGATAGAAATTAAAGTTTGATACCCATTTTTACTACTATCATAATACCCTTATTCCCATATCAATGTTCCGGTCTTCATTTTGCTTTCCATACATTAATGCGGGTAAGTGGAGTTGAAATGCCCATCAGCAATGATTGAATGGCGGAGTGGACTCGATGGGCCGAATGGCCTTACTTCCACTCCTATGTCTTAATTTAAATGTATTCTGAAATTTCAATTCTTTTGCTTCCAGTTTTGCTGTTGGTGTGTCAGAGAGGATTATAAAAGGACACTGCAATCTAACTGGTCGAAATGCTTTTGCTTACAGATGCCACAGTTCCTGTACAGAAGGTGTCATCTTGCAAAAGTGTCCAAATGCTTCAAAATTCCCACTGAGAAGTCAACAAAAGGTTTGTGGACAACTGCCCACATGTTAAATTGTGAAAGATTTTCCTTTGTTACTGTCAGAATAATGTGCCCAATGCAAACCATGTCACAACATTCTAAACAAAAGACATACAGTGATATATTTCAGCAACACAAATGGAAAACATATAATAGAAGAAAAATATGAATAACAATTCTAAGACAGTATTCACTCCATTTGCAATGGAGAACATGTTATATTTTAAACTGGGGTCTTCATTTACAGGGGACAACCTACAATTAAAGCAAAGTAATTGTTTTTGCGGTCATGAAGTACAAGAAATAGAAAAGTTGCAAAAATATGATTACATTATCACATTTATCATCTAATATTAAGGTTTGTTTAGTTAGCAAAATTCACACTTCAAGAAATAAAAGCCATTGAAGTATTGATCCATAAAATATGCAACAACCCGAAACTTTTGCCTCCAAGACAGTTGGCAGTAATGGTGTGGTTTACATTGGCACAGTAGGGCATTAGTGAGTCTATTTTCGGAAGATTTGTCAAGATTAATGTTTACCATGAACAGGCCACTGGTCTGTAAATTATACCATTAAACATGTCATTTGCATATAAAATTAGTCCAATTACAATTAATTTTTTTTTCATTGCAAAGAGGTATTAAACTCACTACCCTTAAACAAAATAATTGGAAACAAATTGCAATGCCAGTTAGATTCTAGAAAAACGCTGTTGAGAAAATATATACATAATATTTTTGGTTAAGCAAAATGTAAATGATCTTATTGTAACTGTCTAATTTTAAAAGATCTAATTTGTGCCCCAAGTACTCTTGCTTATCTCCCTTCTGAAGAATTTCATGGAAGAATATAATTCCGATTGCCCTTAGGTATTTTATTCATCTGCTCTGTTATTACCATGTCTGAACAATGCATAAAAATTCCACTTGATCTTACCTTCACCAACATTTCTTGACAGGCTCCGAAAGTAGTGGCTAGGATTAAGAACTCCAGTGATTTGTCATAAAATATTATCAGTTCAGGTGTTGATGAGGAACAGCACAGATTACATACTATACTGCCCCTCTACCCAGCAGACAGGAGATGTGAAAGTGGTCAGAACAAGTAGCAAAGCATGCTGGAATGATCAAGAAAACCATTTGAATTCTAGAAGTGTTTACAATAAGCATACTTGAGCACCAGTTCTCAAAGCTTGAATAAGATTACAATATGTTTTCACTAGCTATGAAGTTTAGCACTGAGGTCATTTGCTGCACAACATGGTTTTGAATTAGAGGTGTCATGTTATTTTTTATATTCATTTGTGGGATGTGGGTGGCACTGGCTGGGCCAGCATTTATTGCCTATTCCGAGATGCCCTTGAGAAGGTGGTGCTAAGTTGCCTCCTTGAACTGCTGCAGTCCACCTGCTGTGGGTTGACCCACAATGCCCTTAGGGAAGGAATTCCAGGATTCTGGCTCAGCAACAGCAAAGGAACAGTAATATATTTCAAAGTTGGGATGGTGAGCGGCCTGGAGGTGAATTTGATGATGTTGGTGTTCCCATATATCTGTTACCCTTGATAGAGGTGGGTTTGGAAGGTGGTGTTGAGGATCTTTGGTGAATTTCTGCAGTGCATTTTATAGATGGTACACACTGCTGCTACCGAGTGTCGGTGGTGGAAGGAGTAGATGCTAGTGCATGTAGTGCTAAGCAAGCAGGCTGCTTTGTCCTGGATGGTGTCAAGCTTCTTGGGTATTATAGGAGCTGCACCCATCCAGGCAAGCGGGGAGTATTCCATCACATTCCTGACTTGTGCCTTGCAGATGATCGACAGGCTTTGAGGAGTCAGGAGACTCCATAGTATTCCTAGTTTCTGACCTGCTCTTGTAGCCATTATGTGGTGAGTCCAGTTGAGTATCCATCAAGATTATTGACAGTCGGGGATTCGGTGATGGTAACACCACTGAATGTCAAGGGATGATGGTTAGATTGTCTCTGATTGGAGATGATCATAGTCTGGCATTTGTGTGGCATGAATTTTACTTGCCACTTATCAGCCCAAGCCTAGGTATTGTCCATATCTTGTTGCATTTGAGCATGGACTGCTTCAGTCTCTGAGGAGTTGTGAATGGTGCTGAACATTGTGCAATCATTGGTGAACATCCCCATTTCTGAACTTATGATGGAGGGAAGGTCATTGATGAAGCAGCTAAAGATGGTTGGGCCTAAGACAATACCCTGAGGAACTCCTGCAGAGATGTACTGGAACTGAGATGACTAACCTGAAACAACTACTACCATCTTCCTGTGTGTCAGGTATGACTACAACCACTGGAGAGTTTGCCCTCTGATACCATTGCTTCCAGTTGTGCTAGGGTTCCACACTCAGTCAAATGCAGCCTTGATGTTCAGGGCTGTTACTGTCATCTCACCTATGGAATTCAGCTCTTTTGTCTATGTTTGAACCAAGGCTGTAGTGAGGTCAGGGGATGAGTGGCCCTGGCAGAATCCCAACTGGGCTTCACTAAGCAGGTTGTTGCTGAATAGATGCTTTTGATAGCACTTTCCATCACTTAACTGATGAAACAAGATTAGACTGATTTGGCAGTAATTGCCAGGTTGGATTTGTCCTGCTTTTTATGTATAGGATATACCTGTGCAATCTTTCACATTGTCGGGTAAGATACCAATGTTGTAATTGTACCAGAACTGCTTAGCTAGGGAAGCAGCAATTTCTGGAGCTCAGGTCTTCAGTACTATTGCTGGAATATTGTCAGGGCCCATAGTCTTTGCAGTATCCAATGCCTCCAGCCCTTTTCTGATATCACATGGACTGAATCGAATTGGCTAAAGGCTGGTATCCATGCGTATATATAAAATAATTGTATCTAATAAATATACATATGTATGAATTAAACTAATAACTAATTATAACAGTCTAATGATGAATAAAATTCATGAGGTCCTTATTAACGGGTAAAAAATGAGGTCTGCAGATGCTGGAGATCACAGCTGCAAATGTGTTGCCGGTTAAAGCACAGCAGGTTAGGCAGCATCCAAGGAATAGGAAATTCGACGTTTCGGGCATAAGCCCTTCATCAGGAATGAGGAGAATGTGCCAAGCAGGCTAAGATAAAAGGTAGGGAGGAGGGACTTGGGGGAGGGGCGATGGAGATGTGATAGGTGGAAGGACGTCAAGGTGAGGGTGATAGGCGGAGTGGGGTGGGGGGGCGGAGAGGTCAGGAAGAAGATTGCAGGTTAGGAGGGCGGTGCTGAGTTGAGGGAACCGACTGAGACAAGGTGGGGGGAGGGGAAATGAGGAAACTGGAGAAATCTGAGTTCATTCCTTGTGGTTGGAGGGTTAGGACTCAGATTTCTCCAGTTTCCTCATTTCCCCTCCCCCCACCTTGTCTCAGTTGGTTCCCTCAACTTAGCACCGCCCTCCTAACCTGCAATCTTCTTCCTGACCTCTCCGCCCCCACCCCACTCCGGCCTATCACCCTCACCTTGACCTCCTTCCACCTATCACATCTCCATCACCCCTTCCCCAAGTCCCTCCTCCCTACCTTTTATCTTAGCCTGCTTGGCACACTCTCCTCATTCCTGATGAAGGGCTTATGCCCGAAATGTTGAATTTCCTATTCCTTGGATGCTGCCTAACCTGCTGTGCTTTAACCAGCAACACATTTGCAGTCCTTATTAACGCCCTGGGTTAGGCTATTTAAAGCAGTAAGACATATTACAAGTTATGAAGTTGGCATTACAACAAATCAAAAGATTTATATGTTTGTGTGTGCAACTTCCAGGCAGACAGCACACTAACTGCCAGGCAGATTCACAACGTTGAATACACATAACACATGGAATCCATAAAAGTGAACTCTGTTATTAAAGGATGCCACAGAGGAAGCCATCAAACAAGGCCATCCAAGACACGAGTGTAGGGAAGCCCTGAGAACGAAGATTGAGCTGATTTAGAAGCTTATTCATTTTAATGTCTCTTGTGGAGAAACATCAACTGAAGAAAATAGCATCGAGTGACGAAGCGCAAATTTTCCAAGGAGAAACTTTACAGCTGTCTAGCCAAGCAAGAAGATTCAGCATGGAAATAAGGGTCTGAGATTGCCAGTGCAACCTGAAGTACAATACTGAAGTGCAGAAACATCTGTACGTGGATCAGAGATGCTCCCTGATGGTTCTTAGATGCTAACACAATTTGAATGTTCATATCCATAAAGCAGATCCTGAAATATCAGTTCCCTGTTTCCAATGTGTTTCCAATGTGGAGGCCTTCAGAGCAAGGGGTAAGCTGATTTTTCCAGGCACCCATGCTGGTGTCTATGGTGAGTGTTTTCATCATCTAGCTTATTTGGTGTGTTTGATAAGATAGTAAACAATAATAATGAGGTGAAATAAAACAAAGAACTGCAGATGCTGGAAATCTGAAACAAAAGCCAAATTTTCTGGAGAAACTCAGCAGATGGGGACATGGTACCTCAGTTGTCAGCACTGGTACCTCACAGCGTCAGGCACCCAGGTTTGATTTCACCCTCAGGTGATTGTCTGTGTGGAGTTTGCACATTCTCCCCATGTCTGCATGGGTTTCCTCTGGGTGCTCCGATTTCCTTTCACAGTCCAAAGATATTCAGAGTAGGTGGATTGGCCATGAGAAATTGCCCTGTGGTGTCCAGGGTTATGCCGGTTAGGTGGATTAGCCATGGTAAATATACGATGACAGGGATAGAGTAGGGGGTGGCTCTGGGTTAGAAGCTTTTCGGAGGTTGGTGTGTACAAGATGCAGAGCTTAAAAATGTGTTGCTGGAAAAGCGCAGCAGGTCAGGCAGCATCCAAGGAGCAGGAGAATCAATGTTTCAGGCATAAGCCCTTCTTCAGGAATGAGGAGGGTGTGCCAAGCAGTTGTAGAGGGAGGAGGAGAGCTTCTTCAAGGAAGGCATCCTTGCAAGAGGATTCGCAGTAGGTTAAAATCAAAGAGGAGAAAGTGAGGGCTGCAGATACTAGAGATCAGAGCTTAAAAATGTGTTGCTGGAAAAGCGCAGCAGGTCAGGCAGTATCAAAGAGGCAGGAGAATCAACGTTTCGGGCATAAGCCCTTCTTCAGGAATGCACCAAATGGTCTGCTTCCACACTCTAGGGATAGTAGGATTCTATGATCTGACAAAATCTGTGGAGAGAAAAAGAGTTTCGGATCCAATGACCTTTTATTAGCATATTCTGATGAAGGGTCATTGGACTCAAAAATTAACTCTGCTTTCAGACAACCATATGTTTCACCTGTAATTTAACTTACTTGCTAGCTATTCAAGCATGGTAGATCTCATCATTGTTGTTATATTATGTTATTATTAATGATCAAAAAATCAATCACTCAATAAGGATTGATTAACTCTACAGGCTATCTGGTTACAAGTTATAATTCAGATATGACAGCAAACCCAATTGATTTCTGTCCATTCAAGTTCCAGACCCACAGCAGACTAGCTGAAGAAAGTGAGGTCTGCAGATGCTGGAGATCAGAGCTGAAGAAGGGCTTATGCCCAAAACGTCGAATTTCCTGCTCCTTGGATGCTGCCTGACCTGCTGCGCTTTTCTAGCAACACAATTTCAGCACAGCAGACTAGCTGCCAGCCAGGGTTGCAACATTGTCAGGCAATGAAGGCTACTGGAAAGCATACTAAAGCTGGTTAAGGTAATAATGATAGTGAGAATTGCAGAAAAAAGGTTGCAATATTGAATATAGCCAGTGTATGAACCCCATGTAGCCCAACTCTCTTAAAGGTGAGTTTCACACACAAGTACCACACTCTCATTGACAAATGTCTAATTACCAGTGCAGGTAAGATTACAAATTTAACTTCCAGCTTTTCACTTACCCATCAGTTTTGCTGATCAACTCTCCTGATTTCCCATTAAACCGAGCTTTTTGGGGCTGCCCAAACCTCCTTTCTGCCATTCCCACTATCACAATTACCTTGGCCAGCTTTGTTGTGCCTTCCACTAGCCTTGACAGCTTGACACCATCTTCACTGACACTATAGCTACTCCAGATCTTCTAGCCACCCATGGTGACCTTTCTTCCAGCTTTGCTGATGATAATGTCACCAAGTCATTTTCCTCCAAATTGCAATCATCCAGAGTTCAACAAAGGCGAGAGTGTGAGGGGTGGCTTTGGACTGACATAGATTAAACACTTATTGTTTGGGTTTAGGAGAAGCGTTAGTACTAAAAGTGGTGTGATTTAGGACCGCAGTGAATTTATTTCAGTGAACCAGCTTTATTTAATCACCTTGAGGTGCAGCTTTGGTTAAAGTAGAATTCATTGGAACATATTTCCTCTGTAAGTATCACTTCCTTCCATTAACAAGGCTATTGTTGGATCATGGAGTTTAAGAATCCAGCAGAAGACTGAACAATTGTCAATTGGCAGGTGTTGCCCAATGGTACACAGTTGAGGTGAACATCTCGTCTTGCTAAATTTGGCATTACCAAATTCTTGCTAAATTTGGCATTACCAAATGGACGCCAGATAATTCTTTCTTCAAATGTGCCCCTGGAAGAAAGGACTAAGAAAGAATTTTTAATATTCTCTCATGGGCTGTGGGTGTTTCGGTTTGGCCAGATTTTATTGTTTCCTTGGATACAACTGAACAGCTTGCTAAGCCATTTCTGAGAGTAGTTATGAATCAATCACATTTCTATACGACTGGAGTCACATGTGAACCAAGCCAGAATACAATGGCACTTTCCTTCCCTAAAGTGAACCTGATGGATTTTTACAACAATCAACAATGATTTCATGGTCATCAATGGATACTTCATTCCAGATTTAAAAAATGGAATCAAATTCTATTATCTGTCATGGTGATATGCAAACACCAGCCTGGGTCTCTGGATTATTAGTCTGGACTATACAACTCGGCCAACTCATTAATGTCTTAATGACATGTCTTCATGTCTTATAGTCCAACTACAAAGTGGTGATCAGAGCAAAGCTGAGATATAGCTGGGGGGTCATTAAAATATATCTGAGTGCTTGCTCCTGTGAATGACATCAGATAGAATAGAATGGAACAAAACAAAATAGGAATTTATTGTCATGTGTACTTTCACATGAAAAATACAGTGAAATGTTTTATAAGGCACACCACCACAGAGTCTATATCAAAGACTGAAGTCAGATATAATAATGAAAAAAGGTAAAATTATGGCAACGTTCATCACAGTTCAGTCAATGGTTCCTGGACTCAGGGAAAGCCGATTTTAGGAACAATGCAATATCCTGAAGGTGCAACCGGGAGAAGATCGCCCCTCCAGGTCGAGACTGTCATTCTGGGATAAGACCGCCATTGCTGAACAAGACCGCCATTCCAGGATGAGACCACAATTCCGGGATGAGACCACTATTCTGAGACAAGAACGTCATTCCTGGGCAAGACCACCATTTGAAGATGAGATTTCCATTCCTGGACACGACTGCCAATCCGGGATGAGACCACCATTCCGAGTCGAGACCACCATTCTGGGTCGAGACTGCCATTCTGAGTCACAACTGCTGTTCCTGGATGAGACCACATTCCACAGCGAGGCTGTCATTTGGGAACAAGCCCACCATTCCGAGACAAGACCACCATTCTGGGATGAGACCACCATTCTGGGATGAGACCACCAAGGATGGCACGGTGACTCAGTGGTTAGCCCTGCTGCCTCACAGCGCCAGGGACCCAGGTTCGATTGTAGCTTTGGGTGACTGTCTGTGTGGAGTTCACACGTTCTCCCCAGGTCTGTGTGGGATTCCTCTGGGTGCTTCAGTTTCCTCCCATAATCCAAAAGATGTACGGGTCAGGTGAATTGGCCATTCTAAATTTCCCATAGTGTAGGTTCATTAATCAGAGGGAAATGGGTCTGGGTGGGTTACTCCTAGGAGAATCGGTGTGGACTTATTGGGCCGAAGGGCCTGTTTCCACACTGTTGAGAATCTAATCTAATCTCACCAAACTGGGATGAGGTCATTAGAAGATAGGAACTGTAATGTAGGTAAGATAGAAGAGACAACAAGTCTTAAGTCGACAGGAAACTCTGAGAATATTTATAAAGACTTAGAAAGGGAAGTTTCACCAGCAAAGCAATGAGTGCCTTGAGAAATCACCACACTGTTGATTGGCAAAATCCTGAACCTTTGTAAAAGTTTAATTGTGAAGTCATCTCATTTAGATTGATAGATTGCATTCCTTCAATTCTATCAATGTCAAAGCTGCCAGTATAGCAAAGCATGTTTTACTCAAACTCTTATAGCTTTGCCACACAGCCTGAAGGTGGCTGTATTATAATTGTTTTCTTTGCTCTCTGTTGTGTTTTTTGTTTCCTCTTCTGTCTTTTCCCTCTTCTGCCAGTGACCTGGCGCAGTGCAGGGTGCCCAGGAGCCCAGAGCAAAGATGGCTGCTGGTTTGGCACCAATGGAGCCCGGTCAGACCACGTGGAAACCTTTGAAGAGATACTGTAATGTCTATCTATTTAGCTTTATTTCTTATTTTCCTAACTTACACTTATAATCCATATATCTGTAAAATAGTGTAACTTTTTTTCTTTATTTGTTTTTACTTTTTGTACTTAAGGTTTGTACCTAAGATGGCTCTGTGTGTTGGTGGCATTGTACACTTTGCACTGTACTCCTGTTCTTTTGTAACTTGAGTAGACGTGACAATAAACCTAACTCTAATTCAAAACTTCTTGCTATTTCAGAAATGCCACTCAGTATTTGACACCACAATGTAGCCAAGTCATGTGTCAAAGTAACTCAGTGGACAATTGTCAGGTAATAGCAGACAAAACGTGAGAAAATAGTCAGCATCTTTTCTTTCAAGTATTAATAACAAAAGTCCTGAATACATTCAGCAACTTGACAGTTTAAATAGTCCTGAACACACTCACCATGCTCTGTAGCTGGGGTCACCAGTTGGAATCAAACATGTGACACAGATTCTGATCAAGGACACCATATATAGCCTACAAAGGTTGGAGCATGTGATAGTGTTGCTCGTCGGACTTCCAGATTGGTGGGCTGTGGTCCATCAATAATGTTTGGAATCTCTGGTATTGCCGTTGACAATGCAGCTTCCATTCCAGTCATTGAATTGCTAAGCCATATTCCATTCTCTGCGTTTCTGAAATGCCAATGTCTTCTTGAAAACATAAGCAATTTTCTCCAAAAACCAAAGCAAAATAAGCAAGGTAAAGCCAGAAAGATAATGCAACATTTTAATGTAATCTTTACAATACATACATACCAGTGCTGCATAGAAATGAATGCCTGTTGATATTTATCTAAGAGCCCTCAGTAAGTTATGTTTTGTCAGGCAATTCAACAGATGCTGAACTGTGGGCCATTTCAGCCGAGAGTACAAATGCCATGGGTATGTGAGATGCACAAGTGGTGGGTAGGATTGTCTTTGCAGGATGCTGGTTCCCTCATCGCTGTTATGCGCATGGGAATGTTCTGAGAGATTCCTAATTTCACAGCTGAATAGACAGGTGTCCAACGATGAGTGAATACTTCTGAATTTGTCCTGCTTGTAGAATTTCACGCAACTACTGTTGTGTATTCTACCTCCTCCATTCACTTGTACACAGACGATGAATAGTAACAAGTGGTCTGATTTATTTTAATTATCTCCTTGTCATATTTCATTATTTTAATAGTACTTCCGTTCTTATTTTCAAACCTCACTTTTCTGTTTCATGCTGTTTTTCTGCTGACAGACATATCATCTATTAAAATCCATGTGGCTAAGGGGAAGTAATTCTAATTTTTGTAATGTGTATTACTTAATGACAGATTTTCATGTCTTAATTAGAAAATGTTTAGTATGTTACAGATGCACCAATATATGCGTTTGCTTATTTTAAAAAAAATTATTACACTTTAATTTCTCTTGTTCAGGTTTTTCTGCCATTTCAGTTTGATGGATGGTACCACACTCAGTGAGTATTTTAGTGAAAATAGCCATCTCTCCATCTTGACATTTGGTGGAATTGCAGCTGCTGCAATTTTCAGATTCAGCTTTAGCAGGAATAAACAGTGAATGAGGAGAAAAATATAAGTTGACGCATTAGAAGGTTGTAAAGTCTGAACAATTATTTTATGATGACATGCTCAACTGATCCAGGGCATTGAATATAAAGTTTGTCAAGCTATGTTACAGCTGTATAAAGCTTTGGTTAGGCCATGTTTGAAAGGGCATTTACTGGTTGTTACACAACCAGAAGCACTTGGATGCTTTGAAAAGGATGCAGAGAAGGTTTACCAGGATGTTGCCTGGTCTGGAGAGTTTAAGGTATGAGGAGAGTACAGATAAACTCAAATTGTTTTCACTGGAAAGATGGAGGCTGAGGGGTGACCTGATAAAAGTCCACAAAATTATCAGAGGCATGGATAAGCAGAGGCTTTTCCCAAGGGTGAAAAGGTCAATACAAGATGGCGCATGTTCAAGATGAGAGGGAGAAAGTTTAGGGGAGAAGTGCAGGGAAGATGTTTTCACACTGAGGGTGATGAGTGCCTGGAGCACACTGCCGGAGGATGTTGTGGAGGTAGGGACATCAGCAATGCTTAGGGAGTCTTGATAGACGCATGAATGGGACACAAACAGGGGGATAGAAGCTGCTTATAGGCAATATGTGCCATGTTTAAATCTGGATAAGAAATTGGTGCAGGCTTGGTTCTGCTACTGTATTATAATGTTGTTTATTCTTCATAGATCTGTAAATCCTCACCCAGACTGGTGGAAGAAAGTTATCATAATGCAAGGGTCTTGCCATTTATAAAGGCTAAGTGAGGAGGATGACTCAGCTCCTCTTTTTAACTCCCTCTTTTTATTTGTATCACAAATTCTTTTTATTTGTATTACACTTCAAAAAGGATGTAGTTCATGAGATCAAAATGAACGAGCCAATTTGAATGAAAGAAAGAAGAATTTGATAAAAAAAACTAACCTGGGAAAAAAATAAATGTTGTCAAACATACAAACCAACAAAGGGAATAATTTTAAAACAAGGGAGTGTCTCTGATACACAGGAAGAATAAAATTTTAACATTTAAATGTGATTAGAGTCCTAAACATAATTAACTTGAGAACTCAATTCTTTAATAGTTGAGTGGTATCCTCAGCAAAGGCAAAGATTGAAAATCTTTTTGTGTTCTCAATGAATTGTTGATTCTGCAATTTACTTTTTCTCCAGGCACTATTTATGAGGAAATGGATGGGGAGGGGGAGAGACAGAAAAGAAAAACAGTGCTTGTTTATAAATTCATTTTTTCTTTTTTCACTTGCTCTACCAAGGAGCTGCTTAAAATATAATTCTGTGTATGCTCCTGAGTCTGGCTGCATTGTTTTTCAGAGCTGAAAATGTGTTGCTGGAAAAGCGCAGCAGGTCAGGCAGCATCCAAAGAGCAGGAGAATCGACATTTCGGGCATGAGCCCTTCTTCAGGAAGAAGGGCTCGTGCCCGAAATGCCGATTCTCCTGCTCTTTGATGCTGCCTGACCTGCTGCGCTTTTCCAGCAACACATTTTCAGCTCTGATCTCCAGCATCTGCAGTCCTCACTTTCTCCTGCATTGTTTTTCAAGCTGGCTAACTGTAGACAAGCCTTTTATCATGTGACAATTTGTCATAAAAGTATGAATTCACCAAGGTGTACAGATGTGAGTTTCTTGATACCTCACTCAGTTGACCTGATTAAATGTTTTTAGATAAAATGGTAATTTTAAGCAATATGTTTTTGCTTATTTCACATTGGTTTCATAACGATTGCCTTAACTTATAATCAGATGGACACTGCAATTATTATAAGTCACTATTTAGACACTTCATAAATGATTGTAGTCCATGAAAGAGCTCACACCTAACAATCAGATGATGGTACATATTTCTTACTGACATAGTATTTTTCCAAGGAGCAAGTGCAAAAATATCATAAAGGTGGAGCATTTTTTAATCTAACGTTGTCATTTGTAACTCCATTTCCCTCAGTTTCTGACTAGATCAGCAGGCTGTGTGGCTACTGGCCAGTATAACCAATGATAAAAAAAAGCTACTACTGGGGTATCAGACCAGTAACCAGACAAGTGAAGTGAAGGGAACAGGATTAATCTATGGCAGAGTTAATTGGATGGGTGGAGGTGATCAGAGTGCCCATCTGAATAGAGAGGACACACGCCCAGCATGGAAACTGGGTGCTGACAATCAAGTATACACTTGAGGAACAAAGGGAACAAAATGTCTTGTGGGCTGATGATAGTTAATGCATGAATTATCATCTTAACTTCCCTGAAAAACAAGTTGATCATCAAGCTTTGTGTGGAAAACATCCCTATTTTATGGTGTGACCTTGAAAATGGAGAGAGGGGTAAGAAATATATACCATATTTTGTACTCAGAGCAGAGGTGTGAGTGAAGAGCCCCAACATCAGAAGAATACTGACAGAAGACTATACAGCTGTTTGAAGAACTTCAACCATCAGAAGAATGCACAGTTGTCAAAGAAGTTAAAATAGGTATTTCTCAACATGATTGTGACTTCCTTCCAGAGCTTTCCAAAGCATTTCCTTATTTAGAAAATAGCCTATGCCTCTATTCTTCCTACCAAAATGCATAACCTCACACCTTTCCACATTGCATCCCATTGCCACTTCTTTGTCCAATTTCCGAACCTTTCCAAGTTCTCCTGCAGCTTTCCCACTTCCTTAACACAACCTGTTCCTTTTGTTGTGTCATCATCAAATTTCCATCTCCAGTTCCCTCAATTCTTTTGTCTAGATTGTTGATGTATAGTGTGAATAATAGTGGTCCCAATACTGACCCGCTGTGGAACTCCACTAGTCACCAGTTGCCAACCGGAAAAAAAGATCCTTAATGCCATTGATCTGCCTTCTGCTAGTGAGCCAATCCTCTTTCCAGACCAGTACCTTGCCCTTAACACCATGGGCTTTTACTTTAATAAGCTGTTTTCTGTGTGGCACCTTGTCAAAGCTCTTCTGAAAATCAAAGTAGATTATGACCATTGGCTCTCATTTGTCTAAATTAGATTATCTACAGTATAAGATTATCTCTTCGGCTCCTTAAGTCCACACTGACCCTCCGAAGAGTAACCCACACGAAGCCATTTCCTTACCCTATATTTATCCCTGACTAATGCACCCAACACTGTGGACAATTTAGCATGGCCAATTCACCTAACTGCACACCTTTGGATTGTGGGAGGAAACCAGAGCACTCAGAGAAAACCTACCCAGATACAGGGAGAATGTGCAAACACCATACAGAGAGTTACCCAAGGCAGGAATCAAACCCAGGTCCCTGGTGCTGTGAGGCAGCAGTGCTAACCACTGAGCCACCATGCAACGCCATGTCTAACTTACTCATTACCTCATCAAAGACTTCTAATAGATTTGTCAGGCATGACCTCACCTTGACATAGCCGTGTTGACTCAGCCGTATGTTATCATGCACTCCCAAATGTGTTACACCAGGCAGAAGTATGCACAGCCAGGTGCACTCCTTACATACACATATTTTAATCTGTCATTTTCAGGAAATCTTACTTTCATCAAAATGAGGAATTAGGTCCGAGGGAATGTAATTCATCCTCGTGTTTGACACAAAGTGTTCGCATTAAGCATTATATAGCCAGTACTGCTCCCTCTATCCTGCTCAGGTTTCGTAAACCCAACATCATAGACTGCTGCCCACTGCACTAGTATGATTTTTTGTAATGTCAACATGAATAACTCTTCAAGTCTCTGTGAGCAAAGCAGTCCAACCAATCTAATGCCAGTTTTGTACGAAATCATGGGCAAATCTTTATTCCTGCCAAAAGGAGGTTACATTCCGACTACTCAAACTTAGAAGGCTAATGAAAAGACTTTCATCCTACCAGTCAGGCTGGATCTGGGCTTTGATCCCGAAAGCAAAAGCATGGCATGATGCAAACAACACCAAAGCCAAATTAGGTGTGCATGAATGAGGACTATTATTTTAAGGTGAATCCTTAACTTTAATGTGTCCTAAATCCATTATTATAATTATAGATGATTCTTCACTCATAATGTTCGACTGAATAATGCAAACTAGACACAGACAGAGTGCCAAGGAGATTCCTACTAAAAACAGCCTCTTAAATGCAAGTTTGAACTCTGTTGGAATTTAATGCTCTCTTCTTCTATTTTCCACATGCTTTACTTGCCTTTCCTAAACTCTTCATAACTACACTTATAAGTGCTTTCTATTTCCAATCTTTAGAATTTTATTCTTAACTGGTATCAGCTTTGAATTTACTCAGGTGAAGTTTCTATGTTGTAATTTCGACACATTTCTATACATCACACAGCACAAAGAGATGGGGAGCATATCCTTTGAGGATTGCAAATACACTGCACAATTAAGTTGAGAAGCAAAATTTCCAATGACCCCTGAGACATTTTTGCGAGGAGTCACCATCGAGGATTTGTGCTAATTGGCTCTTCAATGCCTTCATAAAAATGTAAGTGAAGACATATCCACACTATTCCTATGTCACAATAACATCAGCAACAATAACTTGCAATTTATATGATTTGTTTAATTCAGAGACTTTCATAAAGTCAAAATTATTTTTCTTATGTCAGCTGGGCTGGAGGCATTCCTCCAATTGAAGATGCGATACAGGGCATCATTGTGGATGGTGTGTTAACTCCTTACCTTCATCAATAAAAAGGTTTGTATTCTCCAACATTATCTAATATCAAAAACGTTGTCATGTATGTACAGGTAGTTCTCCTATAATGTGGTAGTTGCGTTCCGATGTGACGTTGTGTTACAGAAAATCGCACAATAGCAGTAAAGGGGCCTATGGGAAAAACGAAGCTAGGTTCCCCAGTTTAGGGAACCTCTCCATTTCTGGTCAGTTACTGAAATTCTGAGTTGATACAAGTGAAATTTCCCCATGTATTGTTATATTCCCAGCTCCTTGTGGAGTGGAATTTATCCAGAACCTGGCTCTCTGCCACTAAAAGAAAGTTCTGGAAGTTTTTTATTGGCGCAAGTAAAATTGCCTTTTTTTTGTGGGAATGGCTAAAGGGCAGGAATGATCTGAACAACTTTGGTGGGTCTCAGGTTTCAGACGAATGAGGGACCGAAACTCTCAGATCCTTCCCTCCCCACTACCTGGCCTCGCCCCCCCACCACACCCTTTAAATGGAGACTGGGGGACCTTGGATCAGGCATAACTTGGGGATGGGTGGGATGGGGAGAAATGAGGGTCACCAATGATCCATCCTTAGTTTCACACCTTCCCATTTCCACACACATAAGCCCTCTCTCGTAAAGTTGCCATGTTTTGAAGCTTCAGAATAGCCAGCAACTGAGCCTCTGCTTAACAAAAGGTTGTGCTTACTCTCCAGCACTCACTGGACATCACTGTATTTCCACCTTCTTTCGATCCCAATCTTTCTCTCTCTCGCTCTTCCCATTCCTTGACCCCCACACCATGAACCCCCAACATCATGCATCCCCAAACCACGCTGCTCCACACCACGCCCCCACACCATGACCCCACACCACAACCCCACACTACGCCCCCACACCATGATTCCCCCACACCACGCTGCTCCACACCACGCCCCCACACCATGCTCCCCACACCACACCCCCACACTACGCCCCCACACCATGATTCCCCCACACCATGTGACTCCCCCACACCATGCCCCCCACACCACGCCCCCCCAATACCACACGACCTCCCACACCCTGCCCCCACACCATGCCCCCGCACCACACCCCCCACACCATGCACTCCCACACCACACACTCCCACACCATGCCCCACACGACGCCCCCTCACCATGCCCACCACACCATGTACCCCCACACGATGCCTCCCACACGAATCACCCCACACCACATGACCCCCCCCCACATCACACCCCACACCACAACCCCCATACCATGCACCCCACACCACATCCCACCACACCACGTGACCCCCCCACATCACACCCCCCACCATGCCCCCCCACCACGCCCCCCTCGCCATGACCCCCATACCATGCCCCCTACACCACACCCCCCTACTATGCCACCCCACACCATACCCCCAAACCTTTTCTCCCACACCACACCCCCAAACCATGCCCCCAACACAATGTCCCCCCACACCACACCGCCCAAACTATGACCCCCACACCACGCCCCCCACAACATGCACCCCCACACCACTCCCCCTACCCCATGCCCCCCAACATCATGCCTCCCACACCACGCCCCCCACACCACTCCCCACACCATACCCCCCACACCACACCCCACACCATACCCCCCACACCACGCCCCACACTATACCCCCCCACACCATGCCCCCACACCATGCACCCCCACACCACTCCCCCACGCCATACCCCCCACACCATGCCCCCCACACCATACCCCCTACACCACGCCCCCCAACACCACGCCCCCCACACCATGCCCAAGCTATGCTCCTCACACCACACTCCACACCATACCCCCCACACCACGCCCCACACCATACCCCCCCACACCACGCCCCACACCATACCCCCCACACCACGCCTCACACCATACCCCCTACACCACGCCCCCCCAACACCACGCCCCCCCACACCATGCCCAAACTACGCTCCCCACACCACGCCCCACACCATACCCCCCCACACCATGCCCCCACACCATGCACTCCCACACCATGCACGCCCACACCAATCCCCCCACACCATGCCCCCCACACCATACCCCCTACACCATGCCCCCAACACCACGCCCCCCACACCATGCCCAAACTATACTCCCCACACCAACCCCCACACCACACCCCCCACACTATGCCCCCTCATCCCCCCGACCATGCCCCTCACACCATGCCCCCCCACATCATGTGTCCCACACAATGCTCCCCACACACTGCAGCCTCTACAACATGCCCCCAAACCATGGCCCCCCCACACCACGCCCCCATATACCACACACCCCCAATCCATGCACGATCCCAGTAAGCATTCCAGCAAAATATTCCAATGTTCGCTTCCCCTACCTTTAGTCGCAGCTAGTAGCAAGAAAATACACATACACACACAAACAATAATCCGTTGCAGTAGATGAGGCAGCAGAGTAAATCACAGCCGGCTGTGGTTCTACATGGAATGGAATCGTGTAACAGAGAACAAGAGCTCACTTTATAAAAATTGTCCACAATTCACAAATCACATTACAGCCAAATTGCGTTTACGAAGCGCATGTTCACGGAGAACTATCTGTTTGCCAACATCCGTCAGATGTTTGAGTTGACAACCTGCCAATAAATATGACAATGTCTGGAGGCTTTTCGACAACTTAGGTCACAATATCATATCACTCTAGAATGTTCTGCAGGGGGCATCAATTGTGCTCTCTGTGTGTGGCATTTATTGCACCACAATATTTGAAGATAAAGAATCACTGGGTTCACAGCCCTGCATGAGCCTATATGTTCTACTTGTTGAATCCACAGATAAACACATAGCCTGGATGCCCAGCACCCAATGTCTAACTGATTTTAAAATTAGGACTTTAATTCTGATATTACGTGCATACCAACTGCCCAAAATCACTACCAATGCTACTGTGTAATCAGCCATTTCAAAATACACCTACACTCCCCCTCATCCTGCCTTCCACAACAACATTACCGAGGCTAAACACTCATTGTCATTTACACAACACATTTACCATGCTCTGGTACACACACACACATCATTTTTAACTGTCTGTTGCACTGCCTATCAATTAAATTACTAGGTTGATGCAAAAGAGTTTGAAAAAGTCATAGATCTAGTTAGTTACTGGACAACATTCCAGTATGGTTGTCAGTTCTAAGTTACAGATCCACAGAGAATGCCATGTTCCACAGTTAATTCCTTTCTCACAATATCACCATATTAGCTAGACTAAGTTCCGTGGAAATGGCACTGTATAGTGGGCACCTGTCTCCTACTCCAAATGGAGTCTGAAATTCTTGCTCTTGGAGGGCGGCCTGAGGTGTTTGCAACCTTGTTGATGAGCAGAAAGATGTAAATAAAATAACCATGACCTTAGCTTTTCAACAATAGATGTTGTCTTGCTAACACCAGTCAGACCTTCCAGCTGACAGACTGCCAATAAATCTGACAAGGTCATAAGGCTTTGTGATAACCTAGGTCAGGAATATCACCATTCCGGAATGTCATATTTTCCAATAAAAGGAAAGACCCCATTCAACGTTGAGTGGGAGCTGGTTTTAAAAGATATGCAATACAATTTGTTGCAATCTAAATCATTTAAAATATCAAGCTTGCTCTCTGGGTTCAATGTGTATCATGTAGATGTACCACAGACTCTTTAATAATTTAGTTTGATACGGTGTATATGTCCTGAGGAAAGAACTGTTTCAATGAATACTATTAATTTTAAATAATCTGACCACAAATATTCCACATGAATGTGTCGATAGAGTGAGAGACTGTTTTCTTGCATTGCTTTGGGTGATCAAAATGATGTTTTGGTATTCTGACAGCAATGGTTGCTGAGGTCAGGTGGTGAAGTATTATTGCAAGAGGTCAGTGTAGGAGCAGGAAGGGAGTAAATAGCAGACAAGCTGCAATCAACTCAGCACCATGCCTCATTTAAATGTATGGTTCATTCACTTAGAAATATAAATTAAATGCAACAACTAAATAACGTTATGAACTACCTGCTAATAGTACAGAGTATGCCATACCTTATACATGAACCAGGAAATTAATTTGAGAAAATGTTGGCTCCTAATAAATTCATAAGAAGTCAGAGAGGGAAAAGATGCATGGAGTGATAAGACAGGGAAACAGATCCTTCAGTCCAACCAGCCTGTGTTGACAATAATCCCAAACTAAACCAATCCCATTTGCTTGCTCCTGGCCCAGATCTCTCCAAACATTTCCTGTGCAAGTACTTATACAAATGTCTTTTGAACATTGTGACTGTATCCGCATCAATCACTTCATTCCGCACAGAAACCACAATCTGTGTAAAAAATTTGGTCCTCATGTCTAGTTTAAAATCTTCTCCTCTAACTTAAAAAACTCCCCCTAGTCTTGAAATGCCCCTCTCTAGGGAAAAGACACCTGCCATTCACCTTATGTATACCCCTCATGATTTTATAAACTTCTATAAGGTCACTCCTCAACCTCCTACTCTTCAGTGAAAGAAATCCCAGCCTATCCAGCCTTTCTTTATAGCTGAAACTCTCCATTCCCAACAACGTCCTGGTAGGATGATGTGGCACCTTCTGTCAGCACTATACTGATGAGCCCTTTCCCAGACTGACAGATCTGCATCTTCAGCTGGTGTACCATCTGCACTACCAGGGCCCTGGTCAAAACGTAGTCAAGGTCACAATAGACACTCTTTGTCCCACAGTAAGCAGCTTTGTGTGTCTCTTGCACCTTCCAATACAGCAGATACATAAGAGAGTGCTACTGGAAATATAAGTATGATAGCTGCCAGGGTAGTGGGCACACACCCCCAGGAAGTGATAACAATGAACACAATTCACCTGCACGTTAGCCAAATGGAATCCCTTCTCTTGATCTATTCCACAGTGTCAATGATACAACCCTTGCTGTGACACATGCCCATGACACCTTGACATGGAGCAACTATGAACCAGTATTATCTTCTACAGAAAGCATCAGTCATTGTTGTAGGTGTACAACTGAGAGATCCCACATAGCTCACTGAAGCTCAAAACAGCTGTCACTTCAAAGAGGATCGCTCAATCCCACCCCTCCCCAAGTCTTTTCACATTGTCTCGGGTCACACAGAACCTGCATCAACACTAAGCCTCGAATGGAGTAAATGGAGTAAGGGGTGACAAATCTCTGGTTGTTCTGTGGACCAAGCACACCCTGAGGGACCCTGTGACTCTTGATCTCCTGCTGCTGATCCTGGGCTAGATATTGTTGCTGACCCTCCTGCATCCACCTTCACCTTTTTAGCAAGGCAGTCACAGAGACCAATATCTCACCAGCAGCTGGCACAGGACGCTTGTTGGAAATGACCTTTTTGGGAACACACTGGAGTTGCCCATGGCTGAGGAGAATTGTTAGTTGAGGCAGCAGTTTCCAAAGTCAGAATCATGGCCTTGATGCTGATGGCAACCAGGTAAGATAATGAAGTACCTCATTGCAATCTGAGTGGGGAAGGGAAAACTTGTTATTCAGTAAAGTGTCGAGGGGTAAGTCTGATCCCACCATCATCAAAGGTTATTTTATGAAATTGCCATGAGATTATGCACATTATGCATGTAGGTATACTGAAATTATAAGAGCAATTAACAAACTAACGTTAAGGAATTTAGCTGAATTTCTTTAACCAATTTTCTGTGCATAGTAGGGAGAAGTGGGGGTTTTGAAGAATGAATAATATAAAAACTAAAGTCCGAATGATGTATATTGAAGGGTAATCTCGTGAAAGGGACACCGCAAAACAGATAGCATTGTTAGGGGGCTATCGCAAACCATTGCCATGTCATTATGGCTTCAGGAGAGCAATCACAGCTTGACAAAGTACCAACCAACACCTAGTCAGTATGATGCAACTGGCAAATGACTGGGGAGAAGCAGAACGGTCAGAGAGGAGGTGGTAAGCGCTGATATCAATGTTGCATGTTATCATTGTAATGTGCAATGTATGAATATCACATACTTTACCGGGACAGGGGGAGTATATTGGAGTCTGCCTGGAGTGACCTCTTCCAGGTTAAGGAGCTCTGATTAAAGATTGATTTGTGCTTCTGAATACGGAATTTAGACTCCTTTCTAAAACCCTTGTTCAACAGAATATAAGTAGTTGTGAGAAAAGGCAGTGGGAGCATACCCTGCAGATGAGAGCTAAGCCCACTCCTCCACACAGTGAGACATGCCACCACCTTGATAATGAGGGTCATGTCTCCACTCTTCTTTCAGCTTCTGCACCAGAATGTGTACCACCTTGGGGAAAGTGTCACACCAGCCAAGCGATCAACATAATACAACAAAAAACAAGTGCCCTTTCCCATTCCAGACCCACCTCAATCATTCAAATTTTCATTGCATTCTGTTGTGTTTATCATCACACATTTTTTACCATAACCCAGCTCGTTCAGACCCTGATAACACTCCATCCATAATATACTCTGCAGAGGTTACTCTTTGAAAGAAAAACACTGGCCAAAAATTGGTAGTTATTTTGCAGAAAAAAGGGAGAAGATATATACTGTTCCCAATCATTTCAGAGTGGTGGCTTTTCATGTTTAAGCAGACATCACTGGTCACAAACAGTTGTCACTGGGATCTTCAAAAGCAGTTCACTCAGAGAGGTCAAGGAAATCTTCTAGAAGTCTGTCAGGACTCGAGCAGGCTTCTCAGAAAGGTGAGAAAGGACTGAGCTAGTTTTATCTTTTCAATCGAAGTCCAAACAATATCAAAATAGTCACAGCTCCTGACAGACATAAACTCTGACATTGAATTTCCAGTAAATCTAAGCCATTACCTGAAGACAAGTGACTTTCAGTTATGCAAACAGTTCCACAAGCATCAACCTTGGCTGTTTGCTGAACTTAAAATATGTGACTTCCAAGATGAGGTTTTGAGTAAAACTTCCCCCAAAGTTACCCTTGAGTGACTTTACATAAGAACTACAGGTATCACCAGGGTATTGCAAATGAAACAACTTTCATGAACCTTTCATCTTATGTTCTTAAAGAATATGAATAATAGAAACATTCATAAAAATGCACATAAGTCAACTTGTGTTATAAATAAAATCATAAAATGCTGGAAATATTCATTTTTATGAAAGCTTGCAGACCTGACAATGTTATCTCTCTTTCTCTCTCCAGATGCTGCCAAATCTGTTCAGTGTCCAAGCATTTTCTGTTTTCATTTTGGATTTTGTGCATCTGCATTATTTTTCATATGACATTTGCATCATACTGTTCATCAACTTTAACTGTCCAGCATATCTTCTTTCAATTTTATTCTTGAGAATTGTATCTGTAGGGTATAAAAGTCTAGAACTATTTGCTGTCGATTCATGTTTTAAGACATAACACTGCTGGGTGAAGTTGCAAGATTGAAAGTGGGGATATGGTGTGAAGCCTATTTTCTGACATAAAAATCAATTCAAACTTCCAAAATAACTTTGTAAAAGTTGGAAACCTCTTATCAAGCCAAGTATTACACTATGCAGCTGAAACCTCAATACTACATTTATGAAGAGGGCAATCATTGCTTGTCTTTGTGACTTGTGCTTATATGCTGCTGTGGTGCTGACACTTTGCACATTGTTTCACTCATTCAGTTCATGACAAAATAAACCCAAGCAGACTTCAATTTATTTTGATGTCATAACATTTTTTGTAGCTTTACTTTGACTTCAGACAGTTTTATGGCAAAATATTGTTTCTCCAAATATGAAGCATATTTACATAAACTTATGTAAACACGGTTCTGAACTAAAGCTGACTGCTTTGTCTCAATATGTCTTTAGGCAATAAAAAGTATGTCTAAACTTTGAGGAAATACATTTGTTGGCTAGCAGCTGTCCAGTGTATCCATTTGAACAATTGCTCTACTGGCAAAGCACAAGGTTGCTGGTGAGGTTGGTGGAAGGATAAAGTTGCTGAAGTTATTCCGATTATTCTATTATGTTCGTTTTCTACTTAAAACTTTCTGCTGAGAAGTAATGATATGTTTAGTTTGTTTTGAAACAGATATGATCTACATGTGTGGTCTGTTCCCTCTAAAGATTAAAAGTTAAATAAGAAATAAATACAGGAGATTTTCTTGGCGACAAGAGGGGAAGGGTGTTTTTGTTAGGGCGTCGTTAAGTTCAAGGTCTTAGAAAATGTACATTTCTGAACATTAGCTCCAAAAACAATACCGCTTAAAGGTAAATATATCAACGAGAAAATGCCTATCATTCCTGGTATGGAAGAGAAATGATTATATCTAATTTTATTGGAAACATTTTGGAACAGCATCCTGTTTCATATTTAGATGATTACAATTCCTCCCTTTAGGGCTAGTCACACTTACTGTCATTTGTTAACTCAGTTGGCTAGACAACTGGTTCATGATGGAGAGTGATAGCGACGGTGTGGGTTCAGTTCCTGCACTAGCTGTGATTATCATGAAGGATTCCTCTTCACAACCTCTCCCCTCACCTGAGGTATAGTGACCCTCAGTTTGAACTACCACAAGTTGTCTCTCTTTACTGGGAGAGCAACCCTATGGTCTAGTACAGCTACGGCGATTTTATAACTACAATCTTTAACCATAAAAAAAACACAATCTATTAAAACCTCCAAAAATCAATTTCTAAGATAAATTAATTAAATCAATAATTTTGAGATAAATTAAGTATCCTCAGACTTATCTCCATTAATACACTGTGCTTTGTTCTCAGAAATTTTAATGCCAAAATTTTTATGTATTTTGCCCTTCGTTGAGCTGTAGTGCCATTTCATTTGTTTATTGCATTCAAACCAAAGTGAGAGTTTCAGTTCTGTCGTATTATATTTTGATATATTGCAAAGGCTTTTACTGGCACTTTTCATCCTGTTTCTGTTTCTCTGGGTGGAATTTTTCCAGCTCCTGAGTAATGTGAGCTCTAGTGATAAAGTTGAGAAGCTTGTATGAGTTGGCCAGCGAGGTGTTTCTTAACGTCAAGAGCAAACAGTCTCACTCTCCAATCAAGTGTTGAACAGTGAGATAAGATTCTTGCTAGTGAGTATACAGTACCTCATTGACGTGCAGATTTCTCACTTGCCAGTTAGAAATGAGGTGCTGAGAATTCTCGACATGAAAGTCAGACTGGGTACCTGATGACTCCAATTGATCATTTGGTGCTCTGGATTTCCATGCTGGACACCTGGCAGCTACATCTCAGGGCACACTCCATGGGCAGCAGCCACAGGTAGCCCATGTCCATGGACCTTGGCATCCATCACATACCAGCCTCACCATATCAATTTGGCATATTCCAGACCACTGACAACAGAAACCAAAAGTGATTGAAAGACCATGAGATACTGAGGGAGAGTGTCAGCGGTCATTATCACCATTAATAAACTTTAGAAAACAGGGCTTAAGGAGTAAGGAAAGGTGTTGCTTTCATAATTCCTGGTGGTGTGTGAGAACACATGAGGGATCAGTAATTATGGGAACTGTAGGGAGTGTTAGAAAGAGAGAGATCTGGAGGTTTTGGCAGAGGAGGAATGTTGTCGTTGATTACAAGGCTGTTCATGCAGCTCATTGATGCCATAGTCAATCCACTTGAACTGCACATGGAAGATGGCTGTAATCACACCCAGAGTGGGCAGAGTTAGTTTTTGTTTCCTGTCCCAAAAGTACAGGCTCCACCTGTGAGCACTGACAGACCATTCATGGGTTAATAGCATCAGTCATACACTCACAGAGTACAGGTTAAAATCATCTGTCATCATTGTATCAGGCATGTTATGGCCAACTATGTGAGGTTCAATTGCTGCTCATAACCAGTTTCCACCATATCACTGATCATAGCAAATTGCAGATGGTCATCTCCGAGAAGTAATCACAGGCGATTTTAAAAGAGTCCCCTGTGAGCCACAAAGCACCAAGACGATGCAAGATCTCATAGGCTGCACAGAACTTACTTACCTCACCTTGACGTGTAAATACTCTGTAACATGCTCTTGTATGCAATGAGCCCTTTCTTACATGACATGGGGCTGAAGCACAGGGTGTCAGTGCTCAGGCAGCACATGTCTTCTTCTTCTGGTTCTTTGTGACATGACTGGTTGTGCATTTGTCTGAATAAGGTCAAATGTCAAAGTGCTGTGTGGAGGCACTCCACAGTGCTCCTTGTCAGATTGCTCATGTCCCACTGTGTGGAGGTGGATGTGAAATCCTCAGGTGTGGGTGGTGTTAATGCTGACTACACATATTACTAAGGGCCTGCTTTGTTTGTTATGTCATAAGCTTGACTGTGTAAATCACCAAACAGGCTATTTTTGCTGTTGCTGTGGTGCAATGGAAGAGGAACAGATGTGCCAACAAGCCCAACTTCCAGCAGATGTAAGCAGTCTTCACATGAAGAGATTACAGCTGAAAGAGGTCCTGGAGGGAAAGAGGACCAGAGTCTTTTGTCCTCAATGTTACTGAGGCATTGTGACACTGTAACACTGTATTCTGCATTATGTTCTGCTACCCTGAAGCTCTTTGTATGGTACAATCTGTCTGTATAGCACACAATTCAATACTTCTCACTGTATTTCGGGACATGTGACAACAATAGATCAAACTCAAACTCATTTCCTCCGACTGAGTGACCTTTCCATGCCTGTAGTCATATATACAAGGAGCCACTGGGGACCTGTGTGAGACCCCAACTGTCCACCCACATGTGTGTAAAGGCTGTTTGTATCAGATCACACTGCTCCATCGTGTTTCCCTGGAAACAAAGTCAGTGTTGCAGCCCAGCTGTGGGGTTTGGCGTTGCTGGCTTCCCCCAGGTTCGGGACGCGAAAGACATTACACACATCACATTGAGGGGTTCACTTTATAACTTTACTGAGTTCAATATTAGGAAAGAGTTGCATTTCATTTACAGTTTATAATACAGTTATCTGTATTATAGCACCCACATCTTAGAGGTCTGTACCAGGTACCCTGGGAGCCGCCATTCCTGAGTACATGCACATTCGTGATGCTTTTGAGGGTTCAAATCTTTTAAAATGATACTCACTCTGGGACAGGTATAACTATGACTAAAGACTCCATTACACAACTCCCTGGCTGAGGCAGATTGTAGATGCAATGTAGCCCATTCTTTGATCAGGGCCATCATAGAGTAGATGATCAGGCTGCTGAAGATGTGGTTCCAGTACTTGGATTAGTCAGGGAAGGCATTTCAGTACAGCCCAGAGAGGGTGTGTTGCATAATCCGAAAAAGATGTCAAAGAGTCATAGAGCCATAGAGCCACAGCACGGAAACAGACCCTTCGGTCCAACCCGTCCATGCCTACCAGATATCCCAACCCAATCTAGTCCCACCTGCCAGCACCCAGCCCATATCCCTCCAAACCCTTCCTATTCATATACCCATCCAAATGCCTCTTAAATGTTGCAATTGTACCAGCCTCCACCACATCCTCTGGCAGCTCATTCCATACACAAATCACCTTCTGCGTGAAAAGGTTGCCCCTTAGGCCTCTTTTATATCTTTCCCCTCTCACCCTAAACCTGTGCTCTCTAATTCTGGACTCCCCAACCCCAAGGGAAAAGACTTTGCCTATTTATCCTATCCATGCCCATCATAATTTTGTAAACCTCTATAAGGTCACCCCTCAGCTTCTGACGCTCCAGGGAAAACAGCCCCAGCCTGTTCAGCCTCTCCCTGTAGCTCAAATCCTCCAATCCTGGCAACATCCTTGTAAATCTTTTCTGAACCCTTTCACGTTTCACAATATCTTTCCAATAGGAAGGAGATCAGAATTGCACACAATATTCCAACAGTGGCCTAACCAATGTCCTGTACAGCCGCAACATGACCTCCCAACTCCTTTACTCAATACTCTGACCAATAAGGGAAACCATACCAAACACCTTCTTCACTATTCTATCTACCTGCGACTCCACTTTCAAGGAGCTATGAACCTGCACTCCAAGGTCTCTTTGTTCAGCAACACTCCCTAGGACCTTACCATTAAGTGTATAAGTCCTGCTAAGATTTGCTTTCCCAAAATGCAGCACCTCGCATTTATCTGAATTAAACTCCATCTGCCACTTCTCAGCCCATTGGCCCATCTGGTCCAGATCCTGTTGTAATCTGAAGTAACCCTCTTTGCTGTCCACTACACCTCCAATTTTGGTGTCATCTGCAAACTTACTAACTGTACCTCTTATGCTCGCATCCAAATCATTTATGTAAATGACAAAAATTAGAGGGCCCAGCACCGATCCTTGTGGCACTCCACTGGTCACAGGCCTCCTGTCTGAAAAACAACCCTCCACCACCACCCTCTGTCTTCTCCCTTTGAGCCAGTTCTGTACGCAAATGGCTAGTTCTCTCTGTATTCCATGAGGTCTAACCTGGCTAACCAGTCTCCCATGGGGAACCTTGTTGAATGCCTTACTGAAGTCCATATATATTACATCTACTGCTCTGCCCTCATCAATCTTCTTTGTTCCTTCTTCAAAAAACTCAATCAAGTTTGTGAGACATGATTTCCCACGCACAAAGCCATGTTGACTGTCCCTAATCAGTCCTTGCCTTTCCAAATACATGTCCATCCTGTCCCTCAGGATTCCCTCCAACAACTTGCCCACCACTGAGGTCAGGCTCACAGGTCTATAGTTCCCTGGCTTATCTTTACTGCCCTTCTTAAATAGTGGCACCACGTTTACCAACCTCCAGTCTTCCAGCACCTCACCTGTGACTATTAATGATACAAATATCTCAGCAAGAGGCCCAGCAATCAATTCTTTAGCTTCCCACAGAGTTCTCGGGTACACCTGATCAGGTCCTGGGGATTTATCCACTTTTAACCATTTCAAGACATCCAGCACTTCCTCCTCTGTAATCTGGACATTTTGCAAGATGTCACCATCTATTTCCCTACAGTCTATATCTTCCATATCCTTTTCCACAGTAAATACTGATGCAAAATATTCATTTAGTATCTCTCCCATTTTCTGTGGCTCCACACAAAGGCCACCTTGCTTATCTTTGAGGGGCCCTATTCTCTCCCTAGTTACCCTTTTGTCCTTAAAAGATTTGTAAAAACCCTTTGGATTCTATTTGCCAAAGGTATCTCATGTCCCCGTTTTGCCCTCCTGATTTCCCTCTGAAGTATACTCTTACTTTCTTTATACTCTTCTAAGAATTCACTTAATCTATCCTGGGTAAAAACAATGACTGCAGATGCTGGAAACCAGATTCTGGATCAGTGGTGCTGGAAGAGCACAGCAATTCAGGCAGCATCCAACGAGCAGCGAAATTGACATTTCGGGCATTCCTGATGAAGGGCTTTTGCCCGAAACGTCGATTTCGCTGCTCGTTGGATACTGCCTGAATTGCTGTGCTCTTCCAGCACCACTGATCCAGAACTTAATCTGTCCTGTCTATACCTGACATATGCTTCCTTCCTTTTCTTAACCAAACCCTCAATTTCTTTAGTCATCCAGCATTCCCTATACCTACCAGCCTTTCCTTTCACCCTGACAGGAATATACTTTCTCTCGATTCTTGTTATCTTATTTCTGAAGGCTTCCCACTTTCCAGCCATCCCTTTACCTGCGAACATCTGCCTCCAATCAGCTTTCGGAAGTTGTTGCCTAATACCATCAAAATTGGTCTTTCTCCAATTTAGGACTTCAACTTTTAGATCTGGTCTATCCTTTTCCATCACTATTTTAAAACAAATAGAATTATGGTCGTTGGCCCCAAAGTGCTCCCCCACTGACACTTCAGTCACCTGCCCTGCCTTATTTCCCAAGTTTTGCACCTTCTCTAGTCAGTACATCCATGTACTGAATCAGAAAATTGTCTTGTACACACTTAAGAAATTCCTCTTCATCTAAACCTTTAACACTATGGCAGTCCCGGTCGAAGTTTGGAAAATTAAAATCCCCTACCATAACTACCCTATTATTCTTACAGATAGCTGAGATCTCCTTACAAGTTTGTTTCTCAATTTCCCTTGAGACTATTGGGGGTCTTTAATACAATCCCAATAAGGTTATCATTCCTTTTTTATTTCTCAGTTTCACCCAAATAACTTCCCTGGAAGTATTTCCAGGAATATCCTCCCTCAGCACAGCTGTATTGCTATCCCGTATCAAAAATGCCACTCCCCCTCCTCTCTTGCCTCCCTTTCTATCCTTCCTGTAGCATTTGTATCCTGGAACATTAAGCTGCCAGTCCTGCCCATCCCTGAGCCATGTTTCTGTAATTGCTATGATATCCCAGTCCCATGTTCCAACCATGCCCTGAGTTCATCTGCCTTCCCTGTTAGGCCCCTTGCATTGAAATAAATGCAGTTTAATTTATTAGTCTTACCTTGCCCCTGCCTGCCCTAATTGTTTGACTCACTTCTGTTTTCAGCCATACTTATCTCAGATCAATCTCTTTCCTCACTCTCTCCCTGGGTCCCACCCCCCACCTTACTGGTTTAAATCTTCCCAAGCAGTTCTAGCAAATTTCCCTGCCAATATATTAGTCCCCTTCCAATTTAGGTGCAATCCGTCCTTCTTGTACAGGTCACTTCTACCCCAAAAGAGATTCCAATGATCCAAAAATGAGAATCCTTCTCTCATACACCAGCTCCTCAGCAATGCATTTATCTGCTCTACCCTCCTATTCTTGCCCTCACCAGCTTGTAGCACTGGGAGTAATCCTGATATTACTGCTCTGCACAACAGAACCGGGCAAAGAGGGAATGTATTGGAGGCTGATGAGAGATGAGGAGAATGAGTACAGCAAACAAGCAGAGCATCTACTTCAACATGTAGAGCATTCGTCACTATAAGCAAGATAGGATTTAATTGAATGATCTAGTTGCAGAGTTCATTCATTGACTGTAAAATTGTTGCTGCATTAAAGTCCATTTGTGTTCAGAGAGGCAGATGGAGATTCTGAGGAAGGGTCATTCTGGACTCAAAACATTAACTCTGCCATCTCTCTACAGATGCTGCAACTTGGTGAGTTTCTCCAGCATTTTCTGTTTTTGGTTCAGATTTTCAGCATCCATAGCATTTTGCTTTTATCTGTAGTTTGTTTGTGAGGGTTTTATTTCCTTTTGCCATTGGTGTATAAAGTTGACTGGTATGCAGCTTTTGAAGACTTCCCTGTATGAGGTGGTCCCACATTAGACAATGCCATGTTGCTGGGCTCTCAAGGACATTAAGGAAAGAGTGGCAATGACTTAGAGAGTGTTGCAAGATGGGATGAAGACAGGTGAACTGTGAGGTTTGGTCCTTAAACAATGATAAAGATAGGAATGTGCAGATGTATGTCCCAAGAACTGCCACCAGTGGCTTAATGGGTAAGGCACTGGCCTCCTAAACTGGAGTGTGGGTTTGAGTCACATCTGGTTTGGGGGGCTTTGTTAGCTCAGTTGGCTGGATGGCTGATTTGCAATACAGAGTGTTGCCAACGATATGTGTTCAATTCCTCTACTGGCTGAGATGACTAGAATGAACACCTCTACTTAATCCATCTCCTCACCTGAGGTGTGGTGACCCTCGGGTTAAATGACCTCCAGTCATCTCTCGAATAAATAACTCACCTCCTAACTCCCCAAAGCTTATCCGCCATCTGCAAGGCACAGGTCAGGAGTGTGATAAAGTACTTCCCACTTGCCTGGGTGACTGCAGTCCCAACAACATTCAAGAAGCTTGACCTCATCAAGGAAAAGACAGCCCACTTGATTACATCCACAAGCATCCACTCCCTCTATCACTGACTCTCTTAGCAGCTGTGTATACTATCTACAAGATGCACTGCTGAACTTCATCAAAGATCCTCAGACAGCACCTTCCAAACCTATGATTACTTCAATCTAGGACAGCAGATGCATGGGAACACCACCAAGTTACACTCCAAGCCACACACCATCCTGAGTCAGAAATATATCGTTGTTCCTTCACTATCGCTAGGTCAACATCCTGGAATTTTCTCCCTAGTGGCATTATGGGTCAACCCACAGCAGGTGAACTGCATGGTTCAAGAAGGCAGTTCATCACCACCTTCTCAAGGGCAACTACAGATGGGCAGTAAATGCTGGCCCACCCAGCAACACCCACATCCCACAAATGAATAATTTTTTTTTAAAATGGTCTTCTGAGATTATGCAACTTTACTATGGGCTCTGAGAAGGTTTGATTTGTAATTGCTGTTCCACCGTTCACTGTGCAGGAAAACCACAGGCTGTCAAAACTTAACCAGGTACCTGACTCGTGTTCAAAGGATAGATTAAATTCCCTACAGTATGGAAACAGGCTTTTTGCCCCTACAAGTCCACACTGACCCTCCAAAGAGTAGCCCACCCAGATCCATTCCTCATATTTACCCCTGACTAATGTACCTCACACTCTGGACAATTTAGCATGGCCAATTCACCTAACCTGCACAGCTTTAGATTGTGGGAGAATGTGCAAACTCCACACAGGCAGTCACCCAAGGCAGGAATTGAACCTGGGTCCCTGGCACTGTGAGGCAGCAGTGCTAACCACTGAGTCACCAAAATTCCCAAGACAGCCTGGCCATGGTAAGACCTTCTGTTTATAGCTAGTGGGATCATCAGACAAGAGGGTCACAATAGCGCTCTGGTGCAGAGTTAATGGGGTTTGAGTTTGGGATGATAGTGTGAGAACACTTGCTTGGTCTTGTTAAGAGAAACCCTCTACAAAACTTTACAGAAATTATAATTAGCCAATTTCAGGTAACATTCAATTCCTTATTGTAAACTAGCCATTTACATTTTTTTTCCAGAATAAGTGAATACTTGAGAAATTTCAGAGTTTGCTACTTGGAAAATCTTGTTAATTATACCTGCTAAAATCTTTTACTGTCATTAATCGAGCATTCATCAAATCAGATTCACTTTATTTAACAATTCCTTCAGATATCTATATGCTAAAACACATGAATGCACCAATAAGAATCAGACTAAAACAGATCAGCATCTTGAAACAAACTACCATAGTTTAATCATCAGTTTTTTTTTCATATAAATCACTGCTGAAGCATGGTATAATAAATAGAGTCATAGAGTCAAAGAGATGTACAGCACGGAAACAGACCCTTCAGTCCAACTCGTCCATGCTGACCAGATATCCTAACCTAATCTAGTCCCATTTGGCCCATATCCTTCCAAACCCTTCCTATCCAGGTGCCTTTAAAATACTGTAGTTATACCAGCCTCCACCACGTCCTCTGGCAGCTCTTTCCATACACACACCACCCTCTCTTTGAAAAAGTTGCCCCTCAGGTGCCTTTGAAATCTTTTCACTCTCACCCTAAACCTATGCCCTCTAGTTCTGGACTCCCTCACCCCAGGGAAAAGTTATTGTCTATTTATTTTAGATTAGATTCCCTACAGTGTGGAAACAGGCCCTTCAGCCCAACAAGTCCCATTTCCCTCTCACTAATGCACCTAACACTTTGGGCAATTTAGCATGGCCAACTCACCTGGTCTGTGGGAGGAAACCAGAGCACCTAGAGGAAACCCACTTAGACACAGGGAGAATGTGCAAACTCCACACAGACAATCACCCAAGGCTGGAATCAAACCTGGGACACTGGTGTTGTAAGATAACAGTGCTAACCACTGAGCCACCATGCCATCTTTATGTTTGCCTATTCAAAGCTATGCTTGAACTGTGAAAACAGATGCACATTTTGGCATGACAAATAAGAAAAACAGCAAATGTAAAACTATTGCTAACATCAAGAATCCAGAAAAATAAAACAAAAGTCAACTGTGTTGTTAATTGTCATCCTTTACTTTGATGGAATGTGCATAGAAAAGATTTAAATTCACAAAAGATTTCTCACTCCATTTTGAGTCAGTTCCTGAAGTTGAAAAAGAGCAGTTGTAAAAATGAGAATAAAATATTCCTCATTTTGTTGCAATCCAAGCACATTCCTTACTTGAACTCAATCTTTCCCTTGACTTCAAAATTGTGAAACTCTTTGCCCTGTCGTCTATTCTTGCTATAATTTCATACAATTTAAACCCAGTTCAGTTACATTTAATCACTACCTCCTCGTTTATTTCAGCTCCTTTCTTTCTCCTAAGCTTAGAAGTATCTTCCTTTACTTAAGGAATGGCTTTTTCTGAAATCTCACCATTTTAAAAACAAACTTTAGAAAGCCCCAAAGCCATTGGACCACATTTTCACGTTTTTTTTAGCGAAACATATTTTACATTTAATGACCCCCTAATCAAAAGGATAGTCTGGTCATTGCAACCTGTTTTTCATAATAATAATTTAACACTTCTTAAGCAGCTGACAAGCTATTTTAAGAGTGTAATTGATGGGTGCATCATTAATCTAGTTGTGGTTTGAGACTAACTGCAGTGAAATTGTCCAGCACTATGTGAGTATGATCCATTTTGCTAACCAGACTTTGGCAGTCAGATTTTTGAAAGGCATTATCATTTTCTTGAATTTGGAGTGGAACTTAAACCTGAATCAAAGACTGAGGACATAGCTGAATTCTGTGAAGAGCTGAGAAGAGTTTAGGTTAGCAGTCACACACACAACTCAGTCATACCCACGGTTCGACAAGTAATTAAAAGTGCAGTAAGCACACAGAGCATACCTACAGAGCTGTGTATGAATCACAAATCAGAGGATGCATTAATAACATGCTGTTGATCTATCCTGCAATTCACCTGTGAAGAAAAGGGAAGTTATTTTGCAAAATATAAACTGAGATGCATTTCTTGGCAAAATGAAACAAGGAATAAAACGTTATTTTGACTGGCACTCTCTATAAACCAGCAAAAATTATATTCCTCAAACACTGTGATGTTTGCTGTATTATTCTATCCAATTATTATTATTTTTTAAAATTCATTCACCTCATTGTAAATTATACTTGTTGCTCAATTGAATGGCCACACAAAATATCAACAGTTGCTTCAACTTCAAGTCAATTTCTCCTCAAGTACCATGATCTACCGTGATGTCTGAGCAGTAAGTTGAGGGTTCGAGTGACAAGGTTTTTTGCTGATAAGTTTTATTTAAGGCAAAGGTGTATTATTATGTAAGTGATTTATGTTGTTAATAAAGTCTGACAGTGAAATGTATACCCTAATATTTACGCTTTTATGGCATAATGTGTGTTTCAGTATAGATTATGTGGACTTCTTGATTATCTGAAATATTTGATCAATTGGCACTCTCCTGGTCCCAGAGGTGCAGAAAATAAAAGGTTTACTATATTTCTGTCAATTCTAAGCCTCAAGAAAAATGCACAGATGCAAAATTCACTTCAGGAATCATCAATCAACCTTTTCTGAGGCCTCTCTCCATGGGCTGAATTTCTGTCTCCTCATGGAGGTGGGAGTTCATTCACAAAATGCGGCACATGCTCATTTTCAGTTCTAGCATTTGTGGGATTCATGGCACCCAATCTGCCATGGCTTGGAGCAAGGTTTCATGTGTAATGTTCTGCTTTCCATCTGAATACTTCTAGTATAGTGCTCTTCTGTGTTCTTTCCCATGAAATCACATGCACAGAGAAAAGAAGGTGATCATCTTCCAACTTTCACACACAGGCACCATGTTCAAAGGCCAACTGCGCATCATTTCAGATGCCGTAAGCCTGGAACTGCCCCTCATACTGTGGCGCTCTGCCACTGTTGCTGAACAAATGGCCCCAGAGAGCAAATCATTTCCCTGCTTCTTAGACAAGGCACCTGAAGGAGCTGGTGGATAAGGAGAGGGTAAAGAGAGACCATCTTTTTTTTCCCCTGAAAAGCAGGCCATGCCATCAGAGTCAGACAGCCAGAATAAAAATGGCGGTCAGGATCAGTGCTGTGTCCTGGGTGAAACAGAATGACCAGCAGTGTAAGAAGAAGGGCACTGATCTGCTGTGCTCTGAAAGGCTTATTGCGGTTATCTTCTATATGCTATCTAAGACTCATAATGTCTACTCACTCTAACTCTGCCACCGCACAAACTTCTCCTAGGCTCATGGGCTACAATTCGTATTATTGTGCTTATCCTGTTCACTCACACTCACTTCATCCTCCCAAAAAACTATAAGACCATAAGACATAGGAGTGGAAGTAAGGCCATTCAGCCCATCGAGTCCACTCCGTCATTCAATCATGGCTGATGGGCATTTCAGCTCCACTTACCCGCATTCTCTCTTAATTCCTTGTGACATCAAGAATCTATCAATCTCTGCCTTGAAGACATTTAGCGTCCCAGCCTCCACTGCACTCTGCGGCAATGAATTCCACAGGCCCACCACTCTCTGGCTGAAGAAATGTCTCCGCATTTCTGTTCTGAATTGACCCCCTCTAATTCTAAGGCTGTGCCCACAGGTCCTAGTCTCCCCGCCTCACGGAAAGAATTTCCTAGCATCCACCCTTTCCAAGCCATGTATTATCTTGTAAGTTTCTATTAAATCTCCCCTTTGTGTGCTCTGCTCACTCACGGGGGATACCTCACCCCCTTCTCTGGCACCTGGATCACCAGCAACTGCTGCTCTTCCATCCATTTCCATCAGTGTCAATCTTCCCTTTGTCTCTTTGTAAGGAACGCTGGACCACAATGGGAGCAAGGCAGGTTTGGTTGGGAGGCTGGGTGGAATTGGAAGACATAAGGTTCCTTTCTCCTTTCAAGGAGAACATGCTCAATTTGGCAGATGAGCATGGTCACTCCATGTGGGTACGCTAAGATCCAAGTGGCAAACCAGCCCAGGAGCCTTATTAATGCGGTGTTGCTGTCCCATTAATTCCAGAGTTAACTCATTCTTTATCTGCACAAGCCTTTATTTCTCTGACACAACAAATTCTTAAGTTCTATTCTCTTAAGCAGACACGGGTAGCAGAAGTGAATGTCCACCAAGAGGTTTGTGCTGGAAGCCATCAACAATACAGCCACCACTCAGTGAGATGATAAAGGAGTCCATCGGTGTTACCATTATCAAGCTGACTCTGAGACGTGAGCATCTGACTATCTCCATGGACAAGTTGATGACTAACATGGTCCAGTTGAGCCTGGTCCAGTTCACAGAGCTGAAAAATGTGTTGCTGGAAAAGCGCAGCAGGTCAAGCAGCATCCAAGAGGCAGAAGAATTGCATTTCAGGCATAAGCCCTTCTTCAGGAATGAGGAGAGTGTGCCAAGCAGGCTAAGATAAAAGGTAGGGAGGATGAACTTGGGGGAGAAGCATTGGGAAAGCGATAGGTGGAAGGATGTTAAGGTGAGGGTGATAGGTCGGGAAGAAGATTGCAGGTCAAGAAGGCGGTGCTGAGTCCGAGGGTTAGGACTGAGAAAAGGTGTGGGGAGGGGAAATGAGGAAGCTGGAGAAATCTGCATTCATCCTTTGTGGTTGGAGGGTTCCTAGGTGGAAGATAAGGTGCTTTTCCTCCAGGCATCGTGTTGCCATGGTCTGGCGATGGAGGAGGCCAAGGACCTGCATCCCCTTGGTGGACTGGGAGGGGGAGTTAAAGTGTTCAGTCACGGGGTGGTTGGGTTGGTTGGTGCGGGTGTCGAGAGGTGTTCTCTGAAATGTTCCGCAAGTAGGCAGCCTGTCTCCCCAATGTAGAGGAGGCCACATCGGGTGCAGTGGATGCAGTAAATGATGTGTGTGGAGGTGCAGGTGAATTTGTGACAGATATGGAAGGATCCCTTGAGGCCTTGGAGGTAAGTGAAGGGGGAGGTGTGGGTGCAAGTTTTGCATTTCTTGCTGTTACAGGGGAAGGTACCGGGAGTGGAGGTTGGGTTGGTGGGGGGTGTGGACCTGACGAGGGAGTTGCGGAGGGAGTGGTCTCTCCTGAATGCTGATAGGGGAGGGGAGGGAAATATAACCTTGGTGGTGAGGTCTGTTTGGAGGTGGCAGAAATGACGAAGGATGATACGATGTATCTGGAGGTTGGTGCGGTGGTAAGTGAGGACCAGTGGGGTTCTGTCCTGGTGGCGAATGGAGGGGTGGGGTTCAAGGGCAGAGGAGCGAGAAGTGGAGGAGCATCATCAACCACATCTGAGGGGAAATTGCATTCTTTGGAGAAGGAGGCCATCTGGGTTATTCAGTATTGGAATTGGTCCTCCTGGGAGCAGATGCGGCGGAGGCAAAGGAATTGGGAATATGGGATGGCATTTTTACAGGGGGCAGGGTGGGAGGAGGTGTAATCTGGGTAGCTCTGGGAATCGGTCGGTTTATAGTAAATGTCCGTGTTGAGTTGTTCGCTCCTTCCACCTACAGCATTCCCAACTGCCCCCCCCCCCTCCCCCCCCCACCCCTCCCAAGTCCATCCTCCCTACCTTTTATCTTAGCCTGCTTGGCACACCTTCCTCAATCCTGAAGAAGGGCTTATGCCCGAAACGTCGATTCCCCTGCTCCTTGGATGCTGCCTGACCTGCTGTGCTTTTCCAGCAACACATTTTTCAGCTCTGATCTCCAGCATCTGGGATCCTCACTTTCTCCCAGTGCACAATATCTGCAGACACAAACCTGCACCCATCACAACAGACCCATGGTACCCAGCATTGGAAATGCAAGAAAGGGGACATAGGATGTTGACCCAGAATCTCCAAAGGTGCTCAGACTCTCCACCACCACGTGCCCAACACCCCCAAACCCACTACCTGACACCAAATCTGCAGAAATTCAAGCCAAGGAGACTGTTCCTATACCTGAGCAACATCCTCTCCACAGGACCGGACCCTCAGTGTCCCAATGGCCCCAGGGATGATTCTCCAGGTTTTCCAGGCCGACCACAGTGTAGATTCTCTCCAGACCGAATTCAGAAGTCAACACTAGAGTAAAACATAGTGGGAGACAGAGAAAACAAGAAGCATACTGAGGGCACATAGGTATAATGAGGTGACACATGTTGTCAATGACCATGAGCCTCACTTGCATTCTTAAAAAGTCTGTGTGACTTTCATTTTTACTGTCGGACCTGGTTAAGTTGTATTCATGTGGGAGATGAGCAGCCTGTTCAGACATCCCAAGGGTGAAAAAATTGGAATGGCCAATTTCTCATCCATTACAAAAAAGCTGACTGCTTGACTGCAGATAGCCTGCACTGGCAGAGATCCTGTGGTGTTGTTGACTGAGGTCAAAGTGTTGCATTTTTACATGAATCACCGTGAGTCTGAACACAATGTGCGGGGATTCTGCTGGTCCCTGGTTTTATTCCACACTTACACCAATGGTGTGAGTGAGAGCACAGAATCAGTGATGATTCCACATATCTCCTCACTTTTCAAGGAAGCAATGAGCAATCAAGCCTGGGAGGTGTACAATGGGACATTTCACATTTCCTTCATAACCGTTGATTTACTGATCAAAGTGTCACACAGTGCAATTTCTCACAGGTGAACTACAGTCACAAGGATTCTCTGAGCTTCCACAACAAATTATTAGTCCATATACACCCTGAGCATTCAACGGTTACGAATAACAGAAGGATTGGTGAGGATTTTTCTCAAATTGCTAGCTATCATGAGAGTGTTCACTGTACAGCTCTTGGATACCACGTACTGACTGAAGCCTTAGGATTTACTGAACCTTAGTGTCTGTGGTATTAGTCCCTGTCTCACTGACTGCTGCTTTTACCCTAAAGATAAGTAGGACATGTGGAGATACTTAAAAATGGGATCACCCGAAAACATCAAGCGTATAATCAGAATGCTAATGAGGCATTTGTTCAGCAATAGAAAAAGTCAAGGACTGCAATCAAGGACTGCAATAACAAGATCCAAAGGTCTTTTGCACTAAAGCTCCTCAAGTTAGCAATAGAACCATCACCAATGAAAGGAAGCCCAAACCCAGGTCAGTCTTCCCACAAGACACTGGGTCTCACTGAGGTTACCTCTGGCTTCTCGGGTTCAACAGTCTGTTGCGTTGTCATGCTCTCTTCAAAGGGCCTTACAGATGTCCCGATCCTCACTTTGATCCTCAGAGGATTGCTACTGAGCTCCCATTTTCTCAGCATCCAAGTCACCCCCCCTTTTGTTGGCTCCAGTTGTGGGTAGCACAATAATGTCTGCCCTTTCCAGCCTATATTCCGTGTCCAGGCATCCTAACCTCTCCTGAGCGAGATCTATGATCCATTCTGTCATTGGTTCTGGTAGTTGTGCAAAAGCATGGACCTTCAGTCTGTCTCAGGCTGAGGGCTTCATAAATGTGGCATCAATCACGATTGGACAGGGTAGATTTTGTGTCCCAGAGGTCAGCCTTGCAGGACTCAAGCACTTTGTGGGTTTTCTAATGTAAGCATTATGGCAACTTCCAAACAGCTATTGCAGACTTGAAAGATTTGACATTGGTAGACAGACATACAAACAGTCCCCGGGTTGTGAACAGATTCTGATCCTCATCAAAATCAAAAATTCCTGGATAATCTCAGCAGGTCGGGCAGCTGCTGTGGAGAGACACCAGAGTTAATGGTTCATGTTGGGTGAGCCTCCCTCAGAAATGGTTGACGGGATCTATAGTTCTTTCAGTTTTTAATACTTTTCCCGAGTCTATACACAAGTCAACATTGCACACAACTCAGAACACAGTTGAGGACAGGAAAAAGCAGCCGTTCATGTGAACAGAAAACATTTATTAGTCAGGTCAATAAAAATAAACATCCTTATGAGATCATGTCTGTAAATTGGCCACTCCTGTATAAATTGAATATTTATCAAGAGTGATACACACAACTGTGATTCTCTACATAACCAGAGAGTGATACACATGGCTGTGATTCTTCACATCACCGGAGAGTGATACACACAGCAATGACTCACCACATCACTGGGGAGTGATATACACAACTGGGATTCTAAACATCACTGGAGAGTGACACACACAGCTGTTCTGTCCACATCACCGGAGAGTGATACATACAGCTGTGATTCTCGACATCACCAGAGAGTGATACACACAGCCATGACTCGCCACATCACTGGGGTGTGATATACACAACTGGGATTCTACACATCACTTGAGAGTGATACACAAAGCTGTGATTCTCCTGATCACCGGAGAGTGATACACACAGTTGTGACTCTCCACATCACCAGAGACTGATACACACAGCTGCGATTCTCCACTTCACTGGAGAGTGATACACACAGCTGTGATTCTCCACATCACCGGAGCATGACACACACAGCAGTGATTCTCCGCGTAACCAGAGAGTGATACTCACAGCAATGACTCTCCACATCACCGGAGAGAGATAAACGCAGCTGGGATTCTCCACATGACCAGAGAGTGATACACACAGCTGTGACTCTCCACATCACTGGAGAGTGATACACACAGCTGTGATTCTCTTCGTAACCAGAGAGTGATACATACAGCAATGACTCTCCTCCTCATCGGAGAGTGATACACACAGCTGTGAATCTACACATCACCAAAGAGTGATCCAACCAGCTTTGATTCTTCACATCACCGGAGAGTGATACACACTGCTGTGATTCTCCTGATCACCGGAGAGTGATACACAGCGCTGTGATTCTCCACATCATCGGAGAGTGATACACACAGCTACGACTCTCCACATCACTGGTGACTGATACACACAACCGTAATTCTCCTCATCACCAGAGAGTAAAACACACAGTTGCCATTCTCCACATCACCAGAGAGTGAGACACACAGCTGTGATTCTCCAAATCTCCGGAGAGTGATACACACAGCTGTGATTCTCCACATCACCGGAGAGTGATACACACAGCTGTGATTCTCCATGTCACCGGAGAGTGATACACACAGCAGTGATTCTCCACATCACCAGAGAGTGATACACAAAGCTGCGATTCTCCTGATCACCGGAGAGTGATACACACAGTTGTGACTCTCCACATCACCAGAAGCTGATACACACAGCTGTGATTCTCCACATCACCGGAGAGTGATACACACAGTTGTGACTCTCCACATCACCAGAAGCTGATACACATAGCTGTGATTCTCCTCATCACCGGAGAGTGATACAAAAAGCTGCGACTCGACACATCACCAGAGAGTGATACACACAGCTGTGATTCTCCACATCACCGGAGAGTGATACACACAGCTGTGATTCTCTACATCACTGGAGCGTGACACACACAGCAGTGATTCTCCTCGTAACCAGAGAGTGATACTCACAGCAATGACTCTCCACATCACCGGAGAATGATACACACAGCTGTGATTCTCCTGATCACCGGAGAGTGATATACACAGCTGTGATTCTCTACATCACTGGAGCGTGACACACACAGCAGTGATTCTCTTCGTAACCAGAGAGTGATACACACAGCAATGACTCTCCACATCACCGGAGAGTGATACACACAGCTGTGATTTTCCACAACAAAGGAGAGTGATACACACAGCTATTCTGTCCACATCACCGGAGAGTGATATACAAAGTTGTGATTCTCTACATCACGGGAGAGTGATACACACAGCTGTGCATCTCCACATCACTGGAGAGTGATCCACACAGCAATGACTCTCCTCTTCACCGGAGAGTGATACACACAGCTATGACTCTCCACATCACTGGTGACTGATACGCACAACTGTAATTCTCCTTGTCACTAGAGAGTAAAACACACAGTTGCCATTCTCCACATCACCAGAGAGTGATACTCACAGCTGTGATTCTCCAAATCTCCGGAGAGTTATACACATATCTGTGACTATTCACATCACCAGAGAGTGATACACATAGCCATGACTCACCACATCACTGGGGAGTGATATACACAACTGGGATTCTACACATCACTGAAGAGTCATACAAACAGCTGTGACTGTCCACATCACCGGAGAGTGATACATACAGCTGTGATTCTCCACATCACCGGAGAGTGATACACACAGCCATGATTCTCCTCATCTCCGGAGAGTGATACATACAGCTGTGATTCTCCACATCACCGGAGAGTGATACACACAGCCATGATTCTCCTCATCTCCGGAGAGTGATACAAACAGCTGTGCATCTCCACATCACTGGAGAGTGATCCACACAGCTGTGAATCTGCACATCACCAAAGAGTGATCCATCCAGCTTTGATTCCCCACATCACCGGAGAGTGATACACACAGCTGTGATTCTCCACATCACCGGAGAGTAATACACACAGCAGTGATTCTCTTCGTAACCAGAGAGTGATACACACAGCTATGACTCTCCACATCACTGGTGACTGATACGCACAACTGTAATTCTCCTCATCACTAGAGAGTAAAACACACAGTTGCCATTCTCCACATCACCAGAGGGCGATACACACAGCTGTGATTCTCCAAATCTCCGGAGAGTGATACACATATCTGTGACACTCCACATCACCGGAGAGTGATACACAAAACTGTGACTATTCACATCACCAGAGAGTGATACACACAGCCATGACTCACCACATCACTGGGGAGTGATATACACAACTGGGATTCTACACATCACTGAAGAGTCACACAAACAGCAGTGATTCTCCACATCACCAGAGAGTGATACACACAGTTGTGACTCTCCACATCACCAGAGACTGATACACAAAGCTGTGATTCTCCACATCACCGGAGAGTGATACACACAGCTGTGATTCTCCACATCACCAGAGAGTGATACTCAAAGCTGTGATTCTCCTGATCACCGGAGAGTGATACACACAGTTGTGACTCTCCACATCACCAGAGACTGATACACAAAGCTGTGATTCTCCACTTCACTGGAGAGTGATACACACAGTTGTGACTCTCCACATCACCAGAGACTGATACACAAAGCTGTGATTCTCCACTTCACTGGAGAGTGATACACACAGTTGTGACTCTCCACATCACCAGAGACTGATACACAAAGCTGTGATTCTCCACATCACCAGAGAGTGATACACACAGTTGTGACTCTCCACATCACCGGAGAGTGATACACAAAGCTGTGATTCTCCCCATCACCGGAGAGTGATACACACAGCTATGACTCTCCTCATCTCCAGAGAGTGATACAAAAAGCTGCGACCCGACACATCACCAGAGAGTGATACACACAGCTGTTCTGTCCACATCACTGGAGAGTGATACACACAACTGTGATTCTCCACATCACCGGAGCATGACACACACAGCAGTGATTCTCCGCGTAACCAGAGAGTGATACTCACAGCAATGACTCTCCACATCACCGGAGAGAGATAAACGCAGCTGGGATTCTCCACATGACCAGAGAGTGATACACACAGCTGTGACTCTCCACATCACCGGAGAGTGATAGACACAGCTGTTCTGTCCACATCATCGGAAAGTGATACACACAGCAGTGATTCTCTTCATAACCAGAGAGTGATACACACAGCTATGACTCACCACATCACTGGAGACTGATATGCACAACTGTAATTCTCCTCATCACCAGAGAGTAAAACACACAGTTGCCATTCTCCACATCACCAGAGAGTGATACACACAGCTGTGATTCTCCACATCACCGGAGAGTGATACACACGGCTGTGACTCTCCACACCACCAGAGAGTGATACACTCAGCTGTGATTCTCCACATCACCAGAGAGTGATACACACAGCTGTGATTCTCCACATCACCAGAGAGTGATACACAGAGCTGTGACTCTCCACATCAGCAGAGACTGATACCCACAGCTGTGATTCTCCACAACATGGGAGAGTGATACACACAGCTATGACTCTCCACATCACTATCGAGTGATTCATACAGCTGCGATTCCCCACGTCACCAGAGAGTGATGCACACAGCAGTGATTCTCCATATCACCGGAGAGTGATACACACAGCTGTGATTTTCCACAACAAAGGAGAGTGATACACACAGCTATGACTCTCCACATCACCGTAGATTGATAAATACTACTGCGATTCTCCACATCACCAGAGAGGAATACACACAGATGTGATTCTCCACATCACTGGAAAATGAAACATCCAGCTGTGATTCTCCACATCACCTGAGAGTGATACACACAGCAGTGAGTCTCCACGTCACCGGGGAGTGATACACACAGCTATGACGCTCCACATCACCGGAGACTGATACACACAACTATGATTCTCCACATCACTGGAAAATGAAACATCCAGCTGTGATTTTCCACATCACCGGAGAGTGATACACACAGCTGTGATTATCCACATCACTGGAGAGTGATACACAGTGCTGTGACTCTCCTCATCACCGGAGAGTGATACACACAGCTGTGAATCTGCACATCACCAAAGAGTGATCCATCCAGCTTTGATTCTCCACATCACCGGAGAGTGATACACACAGCAATGACTCTCCTCATCACCGGAGAGTGATACACACAACTATGACTCTCCACATCACTGGAGACTGATACGCACAACTGTAATTCTCCTCATCACCAGAGAGTAAAACACACAGTTGCCATTCTCCACATGACCAGAGAGTGATACACACAGCAGTGATTCTCCACATCACCGGAGAGTGATACACACAGCTGGGAGTCTCCACATCACCGGGGAGTCATACACACAGCTGTGATTCTCCTCATCACCGGAGAGAGATACACAAAGCTGCAACTCTACACATCACCGGAGAGTGATACATACAGCTATAATTCTCCACATCATTGCAGAGTGATACACACAGTTGTGATTTTCCACGTCATGAGGAAGTGAGACACATAGCTGTGATTTACCACATCGCCAGAGATTGATAAACACAGCTGTGATTCTACACATCTTCGGAGAGTGATACACTCAGCTGTGATTCTCCACATCACTGGAGAGTGACACACACAGTTGTGACTCTCCACATCACCAGAGGGTGATACACAAAGCTGTGATTCTCCCAATCTCTGGAGAGTGATACAAAAAGATGTGATTCTCCACATTATCGGAGATTGGTACACATATCTGTGACACTCCACATCACTGTAGAGTGATACACACAGCTGTGACTATCCACATCACCGGGGAGTGATATACACAGCTGTGATTCTCCACATCACCAGAGAGTGATACGCACAGCCATGACTCACCACATCACTGGGGAGTGAGATACACAACTGGGATTCTACACATCACTGGAGAGTGATACACAAAGCTGTGATTCTCCTGATCACCCGAGAGTTATACATACAGTTGTGAATCTCCACATCACCAGAGACTGATGCACAGAGCTGTGATTCTCTACATCGCCGGAGAGTGATACACACAGCTGTGATTCTCCACACCAACAGAGAGTGAGACACACAGCTCTGATTTTCCACATCACCGGAGAGTGATACACAGAGCTGTGACTCTCCAAATCATCAGAGAGTGAGACACACAGCTCTGATTTTCCACATCACCGGAGAGTGATACACAGAGCTGTGACTCTCCACATCATCAGAGAGTGAGACACACAGCTCTGATTTTCCACATCACCGGAGAGTGATACACAGAGCTGTGACTCTCCACATCATCAGAGAGTGAGACACACAGCTCTGATTTTCCACATCACCAGAGAGTGATACACACAGCTGTGATTCTCCACATCACTTGAGACTGATACGCACAACTGCAATTCTCCTCATCACCAGAGAGTAAAACACACAGTTGCCATTCTCCACATCACCAGAGAGTGATACACACAGCTGCGGTTCCCGATGTCACCAGAGAGTGATACACACAACAGTGATTCTCCACAAAACCGGAGAGTGATACACTCAGCTGTGATTCTCAACATCACCGGAGAGTGATACACAGAGCTGTGATTCTCCACATCACCGGAGAGTGATACACACAGCTGGGAGTCTCCACTTCACTGGAGAGTGATACACACAGCTGTGATTCTCCACACCAACAGAGAGTGAGACACACAGCTCTGATTTTCCACATCACCGGAGAGTGATACACAGAGCTGTGACTCTCCACATCATCGGAGAGTGAGACACACAGCTCTGATTTTCCACATCACCGGAGAGTGATACACACAGCTGTGATTCTCCACATCACTTGAGACTGATACGCACAACTGCAATTCTCCTCATCACCAGAGAGTAAAACACACAGTTGCCATTCTCCACATCACCAGAGAGTGATACACACAGCTGCGGTTCCCGACGTCACCAGAGAGTGATACACACAACAGTGATTCTCCACAAAATCGGAGAGTGATACACTCAGCTGTGATTCTCAACATCACCGGAGAGTGATACACAGAGCTGTGAGTCTCCACATCACCGGAGAGTGATACACACAGCAGTGATTCTTCACATCATCGGAGAGTGATACACACAGCTGGGAGTCTCCACTTCACTGGAGAGTGATACACACAGCTGTGACTCTCCACATCACCAAAGAGTGATACATCCAGCTCTGATTTTCCACATCACCGGAGAGTGACACACACAGCAGTGATTCTCCACATCACCAGAGACTGATACACAAAGCTGTGATTCTCCTGATCACCGGAGAGTTATACACACAGCTGTGATTCTCCACATCATCGGAGAGTGATACACACAGCTGAGATTCTCCACATCACCGGAGAGTGATACACACAGCTGTTCTGTCCACATCACCGGAGAGTAATATACAAAGCTGTGATTCTCCACATCACCGGAGAGTGATACTCACAGCAGTGATTCTCCTCGTAACCAGAGAGAGATATACACAGCAATGACTCTCCACATCACCGGAGAGAGATGTACACAGCTGGGATCCTCCACATCACTGGAGAGTGATACCCACAGATGTGATTCTCCTCATCACCGGAGAGTAATACGCACGCCTGTGATTCTCCACATCACCGGACAGTGATACACACAGCTGTGATTCTCCACATCACTGGAGACTGATACGCACAACTGAAATTCTCCTCATCACCAGAGAGTAAAACACACAGTTGCCACTCTCCACATCACCAGAGAGTGATACACAGAGATGAGATTCTACACATCACCGGAGATTGATAAACACAGCTGTGATTCTACACATCATCGGAGAGTGATAAACTCAGCTGTAATTCTCCACAGCAACAGAGATTGAGACACATAGCTCTGATTTTCCACATCACCGGAGAGTGATAAACACAGCTGTGATTCTACACATCATCGGAGAGTGATACATCCAGCTCTGATTCTCCACTTCACCGGAGAGTGATACACAAAGCTGTGATTCTCCTGATCACCGGAGAGTTATACACACAGTTGTGAATCTCCACATCAACAGAGACAGATACACAAAGCTGTGATTCTCCACGTCACCGCAGAGTGATATACACAGCTGTGATTCTCCACATCACTGGAGAGTGACACACACAGTTGTGACTCTCCACATCACCGGAGAGTGATACACACAGCTGTGATTCTCTACAACACCGGAGAGTGACACACACAGCAGTGATTCTCCTCGTAACCAGAGAGTGACACACACAGCAATGTCTCTCCACATCACCGGAGAGAGATGTACACAGCTGGGATCCTCCACATCACTGGAGAGTGATACCCACAGATGTGATTCTCCTCATCACCGGAGAGTAATACGCACGCCTGTGATTCTCCACACCAACGGAGAGTGAGACACACAGCTGTGACTCTCCACATCACTGGAGAATAATACACACAGCTGTGATTCTCCACATCACTGGAGAGTGATACACACAGTTGTGACTCTCCACATCACCGGAGAGTGATACACACAGCTGTGATTCTCTACAACACCGGAGAGTGACACACACAGCAGTGATTCTCCTCGTAACCAGAGAGTGACACACACAGCAATGTCTCTCCACATCACCGGAGAGAGATGTACACAGCTGGGATCCTCCACATCACTGGAGAGTGATACCCACAGATGTGATTCTCCTCATCACCGGAGAGTAATACGCACGCCTGTGATTCTCCACACCAACGGAGAGTGAGACACACAGCTGTGACTCTCCACATCACTGGAGAATAATACACACAGCTGTGATTCTCCACATCACTGGAGAGTGATACACACAGCTATGACACTCCACATCACCGGAGAGTGATACACACAGCTGTGATTCTCCACATCACCGGAGACTGATACGCACAACTGCAATTCTCCTCATCACCAGAGAGTAAAACACACAGTTGCCATTCTCCACATCACCATCGAGTGATTCACACAGCTCCGGTTCCCCACGTCACCAGAGAGTGATACACACAGCAGTGATTCTCCACATCACCGGAGAGTAATACACACAGCTGTGATTCTCAACATCACCGGAGAGTGATACACACAGCTGTAATTCTCCACATCACCATAGAGTCATTCACACAGCTGTGACTCTCCACATCACCGGAGAGTGACACACACAGATGTGATACTGCTCATCACCAGAGAGTGATACATACAGCTTTGACTGTCCTCATCACCGGAGGATATACACACAGCTGTGATTCTCCACATTACCGGAGAGTGATACATAAATCTGTGATTCTCCACATCAGTGGAGAGTGATACACAAAGATGTGATTCTCCACATTACCGGAGAGTGATACAGAGAGTTGTGATTCTCCACATCACAGGAGTGATACACATAGCTGTGATTATCCATATTACCGGAGAGTGATACACAAAGCTGTGATCCTCCTTATCGCCGGAGAGTCATACACACAGCTGTGATTCTTCACATCACCAGAGAGTGATACACACAGCTATGACTGTCCACATCACCGGAGAGTGATACACAGCGCTGTGACTCTCCACATCTCCGGAGAGCGATACACACGGCGGTATATCTCCACATCACCATAGAGTGATTCACACAGATGTGACTCTCCACCACACCGGAGAGTGATACATAGAGCTGTGACTCTCCACATCACCGGAGAGTGACACACACAGCTGTGATTCTCCACATCAGCGAAGAGTGATACACACAGCTGTGATTCTCTACATCACTGGAGAGTGATGCACAGAGCTGTGACTCTCCACACAACTGGAGAGTGATACACACAGCTGTAACTCTCCTCATCACCAGAGAGTTATGCACAGAAAAGTGACTCTCCACATCACCAGACAGTGATATACACAGCTGTAATTCTCTACATCACCGGAGAGTGATACACACAGCTGTGACTCTCCAAACCACTGGAGAGTGATACACACAGCTGTGAATCTCCACATCACCGGAGAGTGATACACACAGCTGTGAGTCTCCACATCACCAGAGAGCGATACACACAGCCATGATTCTACTCATCACTGGAGAGTGATAGTCACAGCTGTGGATCTCCTCAGCACCAGAGAGTGATACAAAAAGCTGTGATTCTCCACATCACTGGAGAGTGAAACACATCGATGTGACTCTCCGCATCACCAGAGCATGATACACACAGCTGTGATTCTGTACATCACTGGATAGTGACACACCCAGATGTGATTCTCCACATCACCGGAGAGTGATACACACAGCTGTAATTCTCCACATCACCGGCGAGTGATACACACAGCTGTGGCTCTCCACATCACCGGAGAGTGATACACACGGCTGTGACTCTTCACATCACTGGAGAATGATACACAAAACATTGACTCTCCACATCACCGGAGAATTATACACATAGCTGGGATTCTCCACATCACCGGAGAGTGACTCACACAGCTGTAATTCTCCACATCACCATAGAGTCATTCACACAGCATTGATTCTCCACATCACTGGAAAGTGATACACACAGCTGTGACTCTCCACATCATCTGAGAGTGATACACAAAGATGTGACTCTCCACATCATCTGAGAGTGATACACACAGCCGTGATACTCCACATCATCTGAGAGTGATACACACAGCTGTGATACTCCACATCACTGGAGAGTGGTAAACACAGCTGTAACTCTCGTCATCACTGGAGAGTGATACACAGCGCTGTGACTCTGCTCATCATCGGAGAGTAATACTCACAGGTGCGACTCTCCACATCACCAGAGAGTGATACACACAGATGTGACTCTCCACCACACCGGAGAGTGATACATAGAGCTGTGACTCTCCACATCACCGGAGAGTGACACACACAGCTGTGATTCTCCACATCAGCGAAGAGTGATACACACAGCTGTGATTCTCTACATCACTGGAGAGTGATGCACAGAGCTGTGACTCTCCACACAACTGGACAGTGATACACACAGCTGTAACTCTCCTCATCACCAGAGAGTTATGCACAGAAAAGTGACTCTCCACATCACCAGACAGTGATATACACAGCTGTAATTCTCTACATCACCGGAGAGTGATACACACAGCTGTGAATCTCCAAACCACCGGAGAGTGATACACACAGCTGTGAGTCTCCACATCACCAGAGAGCGATACACACAGCCATGATTCTACTCATCACTGGAGAGTGATAGTCACAGCTGTGGATCTCCTCAGCACCAGAGAGTGATACAAAAAGCTGTGATTCTCCACATCACTGGAGAGTGAAACACATCGATGTGACTCTCCGCATCACCAGAGCATGATACACACAGCTGTGATTCTGTACATCACTGGATAGTGACACACCCAGATGTGATTCTCCACATCACCGGAGAGTGATACACACAGCTGTAATACTCCACATCACCGGCGAGTGATACACACAGCTGTGGCTCTCCACATCACCGGAGAGTGATACACACGGCTGTGACTCTTCACATCACCGGAGAATGATACACAAAACATTGACTCTCCATATCACCGGAGAATTATACACATAGCTGGGATTCTCCACATCACCGGAGGGTGACTCACACAGCTGTAATTCTCCACATCACCATAGAGTCATTCATACAGCTGTAATTCTCCACATCACTGGAAAGTGATACACACAGCTGTGACTCTCCACATCACCGGAGAGTGATACACACAACTGTGATCCTCCTCATCACCTTAGAGTCATTCACACAGCTGTGACTCTCCACATCATCTGAGAGTGATACGCACAGCTGTGATTCTCCACATCACCGGAGAGTGACACACACAGATGTGATACTGCTCATCACCAGAGAGTGATACATACAGCTTTGACTGTCCTCATCACCGGAGGATATACACGCATCTGTGATTCTCCATATTACCGGAGAGTGATACATAAATCTGTGATTCTCCACATCAGTGGAGAGTGATACACAAAGATGTGATTCTCCATATTACCGGAGAGTGATACAGAGAGTTGTGATTCTCCACATCACAGGAGTGATACACATAGCTGTGATTATCCATATTACCGGAGAGTGATACACAAAGCTGTGATCCTCCTTATCGCCGGAGAGTCATACACACAGCTGTGATTCTTCACATCACCAGAGAGTGATACACACAGCTATGACTCTCCACATCACCGGAGAGTGATACACACAACTGTGATCCTCCTCATCACCTTAGAGTCATTCACACAGCTGTGACTCTCCACATCATCTGAGAGTGATACACACTTCTGTAACTCTCCACATCACCGGAGAGTGATACACACAGCTGTAATCCTCCACATCACCAGAGAGAGTGATTCACACAGCTATGACTCTCCACATCACCGGAGAGTAATACAAAGAAATGTGACTCTCCACATCACCGGAGAGTGACGCACACAACTGTGAGTCTCCACATCACCGGAGAGTATTACACAGAGATGTGACTCTCCACATCACCGGAGAGTGACACACACAGTTGGGATTCTCCTCATCATCGGAGAATGATACACATAGCTGTAATTCTCCACATCAACATAGAGTGATTCACACAGCTGTAATCATCCACATCACCAGAGAGTGAAACACACAGCAGTGACTCTCCATATCACCGGAGAGTGATATACACAAGTGTGATCCTCCACATTACCACAAAGTGATACACACAGCTGTGAGTCTCCACATTCCTGGAGAGTGATACACACAGCTGTGATTCTCCACATTCCTGGAGAGTGATACACACAGCTGTAATTCTCCACATCACCAGAGAATGATACACACAAGTATGACTCTCCACATTAACAGAGTGTGATACACACAGCTGTGAATCTCCACATCACCAGAGAGTGATACACACAGCTGTGATTCTCCACATTATCTGAGAGTGATACACACAGCTATGATTGTCCACATCACAAGGTGTGATACACACAGCTGTGAGTCTCCTTATCACCGGAGAGTGATACACACAGCTGGAACTCTCCTCATCACCATAGAGTGATTCACACAGCTGTAATTTTCCACATCACCATAGAGTGATTCACACAGCTATGACTCTCCACCTCACCGGAGAGTAATACACACAGCTATGATTCTACTCATCACCGGAGAGTGACACACACAGCTGTGACTCTCCACATCACCGGAGACTGATACACACAGCTGTGATTCTCCACATCACCAGAGAGTGATACACACAGCCGTGATTCTTCACATCACTGGAGAGTGATACATGCATCAATGATTCTACACACCACCGGCGAGTGATACAGCCAGCTATAATTCCCCACATCACCGCAGAATGATACACACAGCTATGATTCTCCACATCATCCGAGAGTGATACGCACAGCTGTGATTCTCCACATCACCGGAGAGTGATACGCACAGCTGTGATTCTCCACATCACCGGAGAGTGATACACACAGCTGTCATTCTCCACATCACCAGAGAGTGATACACACAGCTGTGATTCTCAACATCACCGGAGAGTGATACACACAGCTGTCATTCTCCACATCACCAGAGAGTGATACACACAGCTGTGATTCTCAACATCACCGGAGAGTGATACACACAGCTGTCATTCTCCACATCACCAGAGAGTGATACACACAGCTGTGATTCTCAACATCACCGGAGAGTGATACACACAGCTGTCATTCTCCACATCACCAGAGAGTGATACACACAGCTGTGATTCTCCACATCACAGAGGAATGATATTCAAAGCTGTGATTTTCCACATCACCGGATAGTGATATACACAGATGTGACTCTACTCATCACCAGAGAGTGATACACACAGCTGTGAATCTCCTCGGCACCGGAGAGTGATACATAATTCTGTGACTCTACACCTCACCGGAGAGTGATACACACAGCTGTGATTGTCCTCATCACCAGAGAGAGTGATACACACAGCTATGACTCTCCACATCACCAGAGAGTAATACACACAGCTATGATTCTACTCATCACCGGAGAGTGCCACATACAGCTGTGATTCTCCACATCACCGGAGAATGATACACATAGCTGTAATTCTCCACGTCAACATAGAGTGATTCACACAACTGTGATCCTCCACATTACCAGAGAGTGGCACACACAGCTGTGAGTCTCCACACCACCAGAGAGTGACACACACAGCTGTAATTCTCCACATCACCAGAGAGTGATACAACAGGTATGATTCACCACATTAACAGAGAGTGATACACACAGCTTTGATTCTCCATATCACCAGAGAGTGATACACACAGCTTTGATTCTCCATATCACCGTTCAGTGAGACACAAAGCTATGACTCTCCACATCACTGGAGAGTGATACATACATCTATAACTCTCCACACAGCTGTGGATCTCCTCAGCACCGGAGAGTGATACACACAGCTGTGATTCTCCTCATCACCAGAAAATGATACACACAGCTGTGATTCTCCACATCACAGGAGAGTGATACACACAGCTGCAAGTATCGACATCATCGGAGAGTGATACACTAAGCTGAGACTCCCAACATCACCGGAGACTGATACATATATCGGTGACTCTCCACATCACCGGAGAGTGATACACACAGCTGTGATTCTCCATATCACTGGAGAGTGATACGCACAGCTGTGATTCTCCACATCACCAGACAGTGATACATACAGCTGTGATTCTCCACATTACCGGTGATTGATACACACAGCGTGTGATCTCCACATCACATTAGAGTGATTCAAACAGATGTAATTCTCCATATCACCAGAGAGTGAAACACACAGCTGTGACTCTCATTATCACCGGAGAGTGACACACACAGCTGTGATTCTCCACATCACTGGAGAGTGACACACACAGTTGTGATTTTACGCATCACTGGAGTGTGATATACACAGATGTGACTCTCCAAATCACCGGAGAGTGATACATATAGCTGTGACTCTCCACATCACTGGAGAGTGAAACACACAGCTGGGATTCTCCTCATCATTGGAGAGTGATAAACACAACTGTATTTCTCCACATCACCGGAGAGTGAGACACAAATCTGTGATTTTCCAGATCACTGGCGAGTGATACACACTGCTGTGATTCTCTTCATCACCGGAGAGTGATACACAATGCAGTGATTCTCCACATCACAGAATAGCGATATACACGTCATAATTCTCCGCAATGACAGAGTGTGATACACAGAGCTGTGACTCTCCTCTTCACTGGAGAGTGATTCACTCAGATGTGATTCTACACATCAACGGAGGGTGATACACACAGATGTGATTCTCCACATCACCGGAGAGTGATACAAAAAGCTTGATTCTCCACATCACCAGAGAGCGATACACAAAAATGAGATTCTAGACATCACCGGAGAGTGATACACACAGCTGTGATTCTCCACATCACCGGAGAGTAACACCCAAATTTGTGATTCTCCACATCACGGGAGAGTGATACACACAGATGTGACTCTCCTCATCACCAGTGAATGATACACACAGTTGTGATTCTCCACATCACCGGAGAGTGATACAAACCGCTCTTATTCTACTCATCACCGGAGAGTGATACACACAGCTGTAACTATTCTCATCACTAGAGAGTGATACACACAGCTGTGGATCTCCTCAGCACCGGAGAATGATACAGACAACTGTGATTCTCTACATCACCAGAGAGTGATACATTCAGCTGTGATTCTCCACATCACCGGAGAGTAATACACACAGCTTTGATTCTCCACGTCACCAGAGAGTGATACACAGACCTGTGATTCTCCGCATCACCAGAGAGTGATTCACTCAGCTGTAATTCTCCACATCATCATAGAGTGATTCACACAGCTTTGACTCTCCACATCACCAGAGAGTGATACACAAACTGTTAACCTCCACATTACCGGAGAATGATACGCACAGCTGAGACTCTCCACATCAACGGAGAGTGACAAACACAGCTGTGATTCTCCATATCACCGGAGAGTGATACACACAGCAGTTATTCTCCACGTCACCGAATAGTGATGCACACAGTCATAATTCTCCGCAATGCCGGAGAGTAATACACACAGCTGTAACTCGCCTCATCAACGGAGTGTGATACACACAGATGTGACTCTCCTCATCACCAGAGAGTGACACACACAGCTGCGACTCTCCACATCACATAGAGTGATACACACAGCTGTGATTCTCCACATCACCAGAGAGTGATTCACACAACTGTGACTCTCCTCATCACCGGAGAGTGATACACACAGCTGTGATTCTCCATATCACCAGAGAGTGAGACACACAGCAGTGATTCTCCACATCATGAGATAGTGATGCACACAGTCATAATTCTCCGCAATGCCGGAGAGTGATACACACAGCTGTAACTCTTCTCATCACCGGAGAGTGATACACACAGCTGTGACTCTCCTCATCACTGGAGCGGGATTCACACATCACTGGAGAGTGATACATAGGGAAGTGATTCTCCACATCACCGGAGAGAGATACACACCGCTGTGACTCTCCACATCACCGGAGAGTGATACACACAGATGTGACTCTCCACATTACCGGAGATTGATACACACAGCTGTGACTCTCCATATCACCGGAGAGTGATACACACAGCTGTGACTCTCCACATCACCAGCGAGTAATATACACAGCTGTGGCTCTCTACATAAGCGGAGAGTGATGCACACAGCTGTGATTCTCCACATCACCTGAGAGTGATACACAGACCTGTGATTCTCCACATCACCAGAGAGTGATTCACTCAGCTGTAATTCTCCACATCATCATAGAGTGATTCACACAGCTATGACTCTCCACATCACCGGAGAGTGATACACAAACTGTGAACCTCCACGTTACCGGAGAGTGACACTCACAGCTGTGAGTCTCCACATCACCGGAGAGTGTTACACACAGATGTGACTCTGCTCATCACCAGAGAGTGATACACACAGCTTTGACTCTCCTCATCACCGGAGGGTATACACACAGCTGTGATTCTCCACATTACCGGAGAGTGATACACAAATCTGTGATTCTCCACATCACCGGAGAGTGATACACAAAGCTGTGACTGGCCTCATCTCGTGAGAGTGATACACACAGCTGTGACTCTCCACATCACCGAAGAGTGATACACACAGATGTGATTCTCCACATCACCGCAAAGTGATACACACAGCTGTGATTCTCCACATCACCGGAGGGTGATACACACAGATGTGATTCTCCACATCACCGGAGAGTGATACACACAGATGTGATTCTCCACATCACCGAAGAGTGATACACACAGCTGTGATTCTCCTCATCACCAGAGAATGATAGGCACAGCTGAGACTCTCTACATCAACGGAGAGTGATATACAAAGCTATGTCTCTCCACATCATCAGAGGGTGATCTATAAAGCTGTGATTCTCCACATCACCGGAGAGTGATACACACAGCAGTGATTCTCCACGTCACCGAATAGTGATACACACAGTCATAATTCTCCACAATGCCGGAGAGTGATACACACAGCTGTAACTCGCCTCATCAACGGAGTGTGATTCACACAGATGTGACTCTCCTCATCACCAGAGAGTGACACACACAGCTGTGATTCTCCACATCACTGGAGAGTGATTCACACGGCTGTGATTGTGCCCATCACCGGAGAGTGATACACACAGCTGTGACTCTCCACATCACCGGAGAGTGATACACACAGATGTGATTCTCCACATCACCGCAAAGTGATACACACAGCTATAATCCAGAGAGAATGACATTGACTGCATTTCCGATGTTGTTACTTCTCGAGTATTGAAGGATAACACACCGGCCCTCCATTAGTCCTTGAAATGAGTTGCCGGAATAAATATTCAGAACAGCTGTCTCCTTGGGAGCCACTTGAATGCAAATGGCACCCAATCATTCTGATCACACCTCCACCTCCAGCAGGTGATCTCAGTCATTTTTGACAGCCCAGAATCTCCTCGACTGCGAAGCTTCTTTTATAACTTTCTCCTGGATCAAGTGAAAACAATTGGTCACCCATATAAATATTGTAGCTTCTAGCGTAAGTCAGAGGACAGGGCATCTATCATAAATAACTCACCTGCTGATTCTCATTGCTTATCCACGATCAATGAAACACAGATCAGTAGTGTGATGGATATTCTCCACTTGCCTAGATTCGTGCAGCTCCAATAATATGTGAAGTTGACACTATCCAGGTCTTGGAAAGTCAGTACTATCCAGGTCAAAGTTTCCCACTTGATTGGCCCCCTAACCACCACTGTCACATTCGTTCCATTCACCAGCAATCAACAGTGGTAGCAGTAAGTACCGTCTACTTGTCAGCACGGTGGCTCACTGGTTAGCATTGAGCCCTCAAAGTGCCTGGAACCTGGGTTCGATTCCAGCCTTTGGAATTTGCACATTGTCCCTGTGTCTATATAGGTTTCCTCCAGGTGCTCCAGTTTCACCCCACAGCCCAAAGGTGTGAAAATTAGGTGGATTGATTCAGGGATTAATAGGTTAAGTGGGGTATGCAGTGCTCTAAGGATTGGATGGAATGCTCTTTGGAGGGTCGGTGTGAACTTGGTGGGCTGAATTGCCTGCTTCTACACTGTAGGGATTCAATGACGTACTTAGAAATGGATATACTGCCATTGGAGGCTGTTCAAAAGAGATTCATCAGGCTGATTGCTAGGATGAATGTGTTGACTTACCAAGAGCAGCTAAACAGGTTCGGCCATTCGTCATTAGAGTTTAGAAAAAGGAGAGGTGATATTATTTCAACATACAAAGTTCCAACAAAGTTTCACATAAAGGTGTTTCCACTTGTCAGGGGATTAGCAATGGAAAATACAGGTTTGTAAGTTGAGGGTGAGTTTGGGTGGGATAGGTCTCATCAAAGAATCAGTGTGGACTTCTTGGGCTGAATGGCCTGTTTCCACACTGTAGGCTTTCTAAGGTCTAAGATTTTAAGAAAAAAGCAAATCAGCATTGAGTAAATGCATTGCAGTACATTTTCCATTAGAAAAGACAAAATAATGCCTTCAAGTTTGTTTAAAGTGTGCTGTCCAACTGTGCTGTCATGTTTGGTGCTGTAGTTTAATAGTGCAGATCATTCTGACTTTGGAAAAATAATTTTCCTGATGTTTGACATAACTCGACAGAGGCTGGTAGCCCATCACCAAGTCTCCCTTTATTTACAAGTACATAGTACGTGACACTGGTCTAGCTTCTTCAGAACCAGCTCTCAGAGTGATCAGAACCTTGGATGCTCTTGTCTTTATTTTTTTTTGACTGCAAGGCCTGGTTATTACGGCCTTGAACTGAGTATTTATTGAAAGACGCAGGAGTCCTGTGGAATGTTAACTTTTCAGACTAAGCTGATCTTGAGTCTCTTCCTCACAGCTACAGGCCTCAGGTTTCTTCCACCACAAGATGACAGTGAAGAAGCAATGTCTTCGGGCAATTCTCCTCCGGAGAGCAACGAGCTGGACCTTGAGGGAGTCCCTGAACGGTTTCGTGCTGGGTTCTCCTCGGTCCACGGACCCCGCCTCTCGGTGCCGCGGCTGTGGTCGACATTCTTGGGGCTGCAGGGCAAGCGAGCGGCCTTAGGAGCCAGTGACCTGCCCTCCCGGAGCCGGGCTGGATGCTCTTTTTTTTAATCTGTCAGCCAGGGCTCCCTGATTGGACCAAATTAAAAGCCCCTATCAAGGAACTCATATTAAAGGAGGTCTACCCGGCTGACCTCATTCCATCACTACAGTGTTGAATAGGTTTAAAATATATTTGAGAGGCATTATCCTTTCGTTGATACGCAGTATGCTTTCAAAAGGAAATATAACAGCAATGCAGTTTTAGGATTGCAGTTGATATGTAATTATAGCTGTGATTCCTATGAATGCTTGGCTGAGCTCCAAACTCTTGAAGTACTTAGTAGATGGCACATTAGTACAGCTGCTCAGGGAAATAATTGACAATTTAAAGATGTTCAAAGAACAATCTTCTTTTGGTGTGGTTTCTGATTGCATATTTGCTTGTTCACATACGTTAGTCATGATTTAAATGGTCATACGTTTTCCATAGAAATATAATATTTATTTTGTAGTATCAATGACAGAGGTTTAGATAAGAACTTTATTCAATATTTACGGGTATAATGTATTTATAGCTGCAGTTAAAATAATTCCTTTTCCTATGTTATGGCTCCTAGTTTATCAGTTGTGTGTATTTTGGAAATCAGGAAGTTGCCTGGCTTGTATTGCACAGTCTTGTCATGAAAACCCAGCCCCATTACTGCAGTGGGTCATCTCTCAGTGACTGATGCTGCTTATCATCTGTTGCTAACTGTTACACAGCTCACTGCCTTTCATTCAAACCCATAGTACAAACTCCTCTGATCAAAATGGTCGACCAAATACACATGTTTTCCTAACTTCATTAGAGTATTTGGGAATCCTCCAAACAATTTGAATAACTATAATATTGTTTTAGAAACCTAATCTTGCCACAAATAGAATATGGCATGCTCATGTGACAAATGAAATCTGATCACTGCTGGGGATAGGGTTAAGCAGCAGTGTCATCAATCATATTTATTGCTTGTAACTCTGTGAGTCCGTTGTCACTTAATTCTCCATGGCTATCATTTCCCTGTTTGAATAATATTCCTTCTTCTTTTAGAAAGGTAGCTATATTAATAACTTAATATTTACAAGTAATAATCCTCTTCAGTTTATGAAGTAAGTATATGGGTGAAATCTCCTGCTGAAGTGTATAATCAGGAGATATGCAACCAAGGCATTTTATTAGATACCCTACAGTATGGTGACAGGCCCTTCGGCCCAACAAGTCCACATCGGCTCTCCGAAGAGTAACCCACCACACCTTGTATTTACCCCTGAATAATACACCTAACACAATTTAGCATGGCTAATTCACCTGACCTGCACACCTTTGGACTCTGGGCGGAAACTGGAGCACCCGGAGGAAACCCACGCAGACACAGTGAGAATGTGCAAACTCCACACAGTCAGTTGCCCGAGGCAGAAATCGAACTCGGGTCCCTGGCGCTAACCACTGAGCCACAATGGCGCCCCATTGAATTCAAACTCTGCCAACTGCCACAGCAAGATTCAAACCTGGGTCCTTAGAACATTACCTGGATTGTTACCACTTCAAGTGAGCAATGATTGATTTTATTCTTTCATTGGACATGGATGTCAATCCACGCCCAGAATTTGTCTCCATCCTTACTTACATCCTTAGGGCGGCATGGTGGCACAGTGGTTAGCACTGCTGCCTCACAGCACCAGACACCTGGGTTCAATTCCCGCCTCGGGCGACTGACTGTGTGGAGTTTGCACGTTCTCCCCGTGTCTGCGTGGGTTTTCTCCGGGTGCTCCGGTTTCCTCCCACAGTCACAACGATGTGCAAGTTAGGTGAATTGGCCGTGCTAAATTGCCCGTAGTGTTAGGTAAGGGGTAAATGCAGGGGTTTGGGTGGGTTGCACTTCGGCAGGTCGGTGTGGACTTGTTGGGCCGGAAGGCCTGTTTCCACACTGTAAGTAACCTAATCTAATCTAATCTAATCTAAAATCTGGACAACATCTGATACTTGCCGTTGAACTGTTTGCCTTGTTAGGCCATTTCCAAGAGCAAGTAGAAGTTAACCACACTGCTGTTTGTCTGGATGCGTATGGAGACCAGGTAAGGACTGTAGATATTTTATATTCCAGATTTATCAATTGAAGTTAACTTTCACCAGCTGCCTTGTTAAAATCTGAGTCCACACTCAGAGCAGTTGCCTCAATATTTATTTTGGTATCACCTTGGCATCAGTGTCTTTCTCAAATCACAACAGGCTCCTGTGATATCCCTTTTTGATGTCTAAAAGGCATTTATTGACGTCAATGTTGGCTTTCACTTACGCTGATCAAATAATTGATTATCCCTCTGCATCATATGCTTTGATCCAGCAGGCCCCTTATTGAACTAGAGTGACATTATTTCCTGCTATTTTGTGGGGTCCACACAATTACACGCATTGCAACCGATTCTATCCCTCAGGTACTTTGTTTCATGAGCTGGCTGCCCCAAATCCGCTCTGTATTCATTGGCTGCTTCTCCTTCAGTTGAGAAAAAAAAACTCCATTATAATTGTCCTGCTTCTTGCTTTCTTTTCATCACAGCTAATTTTCCATTAAAAGTAATGTCAGGAAGTAGATGTGGCTGATGAGAATTAAATTGATAGCTTAAAAATCACGTGAAATTATTGGATGATACTGTATGTGGAGACATCAAATTGGATTATTTTCTAGAAGCTGGATGTATGTCTTTCCTTCCTAATGAAAGAAAGTAAAAATGATCATGAAACAGTTGCCAACAAGCTTCAGCCAGAGTGTCAGGTGGATGATGCATCGCAGCCTCCTCCTGTGGTCCTCACCAACACAGATGTAGCATTCAGCTGATTCAATTCAGAAACGTCCAAAGGCATTGGATGTAAGAAAGGCTACGGTCCTGACAATATCCACCACCATCCAGATATTTAGCCAAATATTTCCAGAACAGTTATAACCCAACAAAGCACACATTGTTCAGATATCCCTGTCCACAAGTAATAGAACAAACCCAATCTAGCAAATTATTGCCTCATTTGATTACTCTCAATCATCATCTAAGTAACAGAAGTTGTTGTTGACAATGTTCTTAAACGTCTACAGGTAAATAGCCTGATCATCGATGACCAACTTTGACAAGACCACTTTGCTCCAAACACATGCTCCAGTTTTGGTTCAAAGATGGGCAAAGGAGATTAATTTCAGGAAAAGGTGAAAGTGGCATCATTTGACCAAGTTTAGCATCAAGAAATCCTGTTAAAGTTCAAGTCATCATGAAAGAGGGTGAGAAACTTTCATTAGCTAAAGTCACAGCAAGCACAAAAACAAATGGTTGTAGATGTTGGACATAAAACGTCAGTCCCTGGAATCATTGCAGGAGGTCTCAGGGTCCTGCCCTATGCCTGAACAAATGGGGGCATTCACTGATGAGCACACTGTTCAGCTCTGTAGACGTCCCCTGAAATGATGTAGCGGCCTGTGCTCATTATCAGCATGATCTAAACAACATGGAGGATCAGGCTGATAAGTGGCAAGTAATATTTACAACATTTAAGTGCTAGGTGATGACCATTTACAATACGAATGAATCTAGAGGGCTCTTGAAACACAGTGGCACTGTTCCTGCCTCTGAGCTAGGAGGCCTGGGCTCAATACCCAACTGCTCCAGAGGTGCGTCATAACATCCCTGTACAGGTTGATTAAAAGAAATCCAGGAGTGAGTCTAATCACTATATTCCCTTGGCATTCAATGGCATCACCATTGTTAAGTTCCCTACTATCAAAATCTAGGGATAACCACTGACCAGAAAACAGCCACATAAATACGACATATACAAGAGTAGGTACTGTGCAACAAGGACGCTCCTTAAGACCCCATCTGCAAGACACAAATTAGAAGTATGATGGAATATTCTTCACTCACCTCAATGGGTGAAGATCCGTAATAATCTTGAAGCTTGGCACCATTTAATAGAGATTTAATAGACACATCATTTGACCACCTTAAACAGTCCTTCCATGAAGATACACCATGGATGCAAAATGTGTCATTTTCAGGTACTTGCAAAATCCATTAGTTTGATGACAACTTCCAAACCTGTTACTGACTCAAACAGTAATGATTTTTGACACATAGGAACACAACCATTTATGAGTTCCCATCTAAGTCACATGTCAACTTGATATGAAACTGTTTCAGCATTCCTTAATTGTTGCTGGATCAAAATTTTACACCAAACACATGGCAACCATTCAAGAAATAGACTGAGACCACCTTCTCAAGGCCAGTTAGGAATGAGCAATAAATACTAGCCTTCTCAGCAGCATTTAAATTCCAAAAATGAATTTTTTAAGAATCAAGTCATCAATTCAACAGACAGCAGTCTGCTTATGGCCCTGTCGTTTTATTACACAGTGGCCACTCAATATTCAGATGACTCATCTGGAATTGTAAGGACCTTTGTTTAAATCACTGAAGTAATTTAAATTACAGATCAGAAGCCATACCTGACAAAATATTCATGAAATGCTGTCTGAACTGTTAAAAAATCTATTATTTTTAGTTCAATATTTTATCAGCATAAATATCAGAGACATTCTCTGATCTCTCACTTTACTGAAAGTTCTCAAACCTGTATAACTTTCAGAAAATGGCATGCTCCAGAATAATTAATTTTATTCCCTGCAGTGCAATTAGGGTTCTGGGAGATTTTTTTTTCTTATGTCAGAAATGTGAATACTCAGCTTCTATCCCCATCGCAGAATCTCCATGGTGTGAATTAACAAAATAAATGTGAATAGGAATTATACAATTCATATAAAATGCAATTCAAAGCAGCATGGGAGCAGGCCCTTCAGCTCATCGAGCCTGTGCCATTTCTAATCCTTATTCAAACCCTCTATTTATTGCCCATAAGTGGTTTCTATACTCCTGTTCACTTCCTATTCTTTGCTAACATACCTATTTCCACAACATCCACTGGCAGTGTGTTCCAGGCACTCACCACCCTCTGTGTGAAAACATCTTCCCTACACTTCTCCCCTAAACTTTCTCCCTCTCACTTTGAACCTGTGCCCTCTCGTGATTGCCCTTTTCATCCCAGGCAAAAGCCTCTGACTATCCATCCTATCTATTCAAGAACAAAGAACAAAGAAACTGTACAGCCCAAGGACAGGCCCTTCAGCCCTCCAGGTCTGACCCGATCCAAATCTACTGTCTAAACCTATCGTCCAATTCCTAAGCATCTGTATCCCTCTGCTCCCCACCAACTCATGCGTCTGTCCAGATGCATCTTAAATAAATCTATTGTGCCTGCATCTACTACCTCTGCTGGCAGGCACTAACACCCTCTGTGTAAAGTACTTTTCGCGTGTATTCCCCTTAAACTATTCACCTTGAACGCTTTATTCCTCATGTTATTCCTCTCATAATTTTGTAGACCTTTATCAGGTCACTCCTCAGTCTTCCATCTTTCCACTGAAAGCAATTCAGATTTAGAACATAGAACATAGAACAAAGAATAATGCAATGCAGAACAGGCCCTTTGGCCCTCAATGTTGTGAACTATTCTCAGCTCGTTCCCCTACACTATCCCATAATCGTCCATGTGCTTATCCAAGGATTATTTAAATCTCCTTATCCAACCTCTCCTCAAAACGAAAAACCCTCCACACTAACCAACATCTGCGTAAACCTTTTCCCTCTCCAAAGCATCCCCTTCCTTCTGGTAGTGTGATCACCAGAACTGCTTGAAATATTCCAAACTGACCTAACTAAAGTTTTGTACAGCTATAACATAGTTTGCACCAAATCAGTTGAGCATGTCATCATTAAATAATTGGTCAGAATTTACAGCCTTCTAATGTGTCAATTTATATTTTCTGCTTGTTCATTGTTTGTTACTGTCTAAAACTGATTCCGAAAGTTGTAGCAGCTGCAATTCCACCTAATGTCATGATGGAGAGATGGCATTTTGGTGTGTTGTGTGTCTTCTTGACCAGCTTCTTCAACTGTGTTGCCACTTTCAGAAACCTGTTGACCTGTATGGACCTGTATGGACCTATATAGCTGAAAATGTGTTGCTGGAAAAGCGCAGTAGGTCAGGCAGCATCCAAGGAACAGGAGATTTGACGTTTCAGGCATAAGCCCTTCCTCAGGTACCCAGTCATTCCTGAGGAAGGGCTTATGCCCGAAACGTCGAATCTCCTGTTCCTTGTATGCTGCCTGATCTGCTGTGCTTTTCCAGCAACACATTTTCAGCTCTGATCTCCAGCATCTGCAGACCTCACTTTCTCCTCCTGTATGGACCTATTTATCCACTTTCAGGGATGTATAGACCTGTATAGACCTGTATGACCACTTTCAGGGACATATGGACCTGTATAGACCTGTATGGCCACTTTTAGGGATCTATGGACTTGTATAGACCTGGATGACCACTTTCAGGGACCAATGGATCTGTGTGGACCTCTATGCCCACTTTTAGGGACCTATGGACCTATATGGACCTTTATATCCACTTTCAGGAACCTATGGACCTGTATGCCCACTTTCAGAGACCTATGGACCTGTATGAACCTCTATACCCACTTCCAGGGACCTATGGACCTCTATACCCACTTTCAGGAACCTATGGATCTGTATGCCCACTTTCAGGGACCTATGGACCTGTATGAACCTCTATACCCACTTTCAGGAACCTATGGACCTCTATAGCCACTTTCAGGAACCTATGGACCTGCATGGACCTGTAAGGACCTATGTGGATCTGCATGGACCTGTATGAGATGTATGACCTCTATGGACCTGTATAGACCTGTATGCCCAATTGTGACAAGCTAGAAAAATTCTGAACAAAGCAAGGATTCAACCAAAGCTCCAAACCATCACCAAAGGAATCACTTCCATCAAAGATTGATCTCCTCTTCAAGTTGGAGTGTCTTAGGGGGAAAAGTTGGTTCCCCTTTTGGGCAAGTCTGGGAGCAGATAACATAAACTCAAGATAAGGGGGTCACACATTTGAAACAGAGGGTAGCAAATCTATGTAATTCTTTACCAGACAGGGCTGTTAAGGCTGGGTCATTAGATATACCTGATGTTGAGACAGACAGATTTCTAATCAGTAAAACAATTAAGCGTTATGGGGGAAAAGGCAAGGAAGTGAATTTGAGGATTGAATGGTCTACTTTTCTGGCAAGTTTTATGGTTTTTTGGTCTTTCTTTATGTAGGAATTGGAACTAAGTGGACCTCAATGACTACAGAGTGCCTACTAGCTGAAGCCCAACTGGACTTCAAGCAGGCCCTATAGCTGGCCTTTCATGAGAAAATATGGCAAGTGGAGCATCGGAACAACCGGGCATCCCAATGGGAGTGGACTCCCTCACCTCCCTGACTGACCTTGTGGAACACCACTTGAGTGTGGGCAATCACAGAGCCTCACATCAGGCATATCCTGAGCAGAGGGACCTTAGGTCAGCCCAGAGCAGAGCCCCACACAAAGCTGAGCCTTGGCTTCAGTATGTGACCTCGAGACAGTAAAGGAGTCCTACAAGGCCTGACTTGACCAAGTAAACTTGTAGGCTGCTACCCAGGAAAAGGCAAGCCCTGGAAAGTCCTCCTACATGAGGAGTGGAAAAGTTAAATTGCTCAGTGACATCTAAATCGACATTAAAATTGATATCTGGTTAAATGGTCACCCAGTTCCTGTGGACGTCAATCCCAACACAACTATACCTGTGGTTGCAGAAGTTGTCTTTAACAAGATTCATTTGGGTCTCCAACCTTTCAGCTTGCACAAGCCCTCGGCCAGAATGTACAATGGGGAACCATTATAGATTAAGCATACAACTTCAGATCCGGTCTCCTTTGAGAAGCAGTTGGTGCAGCTACCACAGATGGCAGTAAAAGGCTCAGGCCCAAGCCTATTGGGGCAGGATTGGTTGAGATAAATTGGGTCAACAATTTTCAATGAGAAAATGGCTGCCTCAGTGAAGTCCTAGTGAAATACCCAGGAATCTTTCAGGAAGGGCTTGGGACTATCAAAGGGACCAAAGCCACTTTACACATTGAACAGGATGCAATTCCCACAATTTTGCAAGGCCCGCCCAGTGCCATTTACCTTGTGAGCAAAAGTAGAGGCAGAAATCGGGAGGCTGAAGAGTGAAGGAATCATCAAACCCGTGCAGTTTGTAGAATGGGCAGATCCCTCGTACCAACAGTGAAGCCTGATGGCTCAGTTTGCCTTTGTGGGGATTTTAAGCAAACGGTAAACCACTTCTCACAGCTGGATCAATACCTGATCCCTTGCATAGAGGACTGGTACCTAAAGTTGGCAGGGGAGGGGGCTATCCTTACAAAGCTGGACATGAGCCTCACCAACCTGCAACTGTGACTGAATGAGGAGTCCCAGAAACACACTACAATGAACACCCATACGAGCTTATATCAATAGACAAGACTGTCATTCGGAGTATCAGCCTGCACCTTTTTCCAGAGGACCATGGAGAACATTTTACAAGGGCTACCCCAGGTTGTCATTTATCTGGATGACGAACTAATAAAAGGGAAGATCAATAAAGAGCACTTGGAGAACTTGGATATAGTGCTTAAATGTTTCTCCCAGGCAGGTGTACACCTTAGATAGGTAATATGTGTGTTCCAGGTGACCTACCTGGATTACAGAGTCGACAAGACTGGATTACATCCATTGGAAGAGCAAGTGAGAATGATCAAAGGAGCCCAGACTCCCACTTCTGGACTGGAACTTGAATCTTTCCTTAGGTAAGTGAATTATTACAGAAAATTCAAATATATCCAGGCCTTCAACATGCTACCCTTCCATCTGCTATTAGAAAAGGGTCAGCCTTGGAAATGTTCGCAAAGCCAAGAAGCAGTCGTTAGGGAAGTGAGAAAACAACTATTGTCATCTAAAGTGCTGGCCCACTAGGATCTGAAGTGGGATGTAGTACTGACATACAATGCGTCCCCATATAGTGTCAGCTTAGTGTTGGCTCACTGGTGGCCCAACGGAGAGGAATGCCCGATAGCGTGTGCTCCTGGACTTTGGGATGCCAAACGCACGTATGCTAAATAGAGAAGGAAGGTTTTGGTGGTTATCTTTGGTGTGATGAAGTTCCACCAGTATCTTTATGGATGGGAATTTGTCATAGTAACAGATTACAAATCCCTGCTAGGGCTACTGAAGGAAGACAAGGCAGTGTTGCCCATAGTTTCCAATAGAATTCATCATTGAGCCTTTATTCTTAGCGTTAGCCAAGTGGCTCATGCAGATGCCTTGAGATGCTTCCCACTGGCAGATACTCCACCAGTGGGGCCTCCCCTGGAAGATTCTATTTTGGTTTTAAATTTCCTGGACATTCTTCCGGTCACCGCTGACAATATCTGACTGTGGACACAAAAAGATCCGGTCCTCATGAAACTAAAACAGCTAGTGGTAATGGAGGAAACAGAAGGGCCATCACAACCAGGTCTGAAGCCCTTCTGGATCTTGTGAGTCCAGATCACTGTAGAGGACGGCATATTACTGTGGGGAGCAAGGGTGGGTATCCTGATGAAAGGTTGTCGCCAGATGCTGACCAAACTCCACCAGGGTCATCCATGGGTTTCCCAAGATGAAGATACTAGCAAGAAACTACGTCTGGTGGCCAGGGATGGATACCAACATAGCTGCATTGATGGGACAGTGACAAGAGTGCCAACAAAGACAAAAATTGCTACTAGCAGCAGCTCGACGTTTGTAGGAATGGCCGGATAAATACTGGACTGAGTTACATGCTGACTAAGCCAGTCCTTTCAGAGGCTCAATGTTCCTCATCTTTGTGCATGTCCGCTTAGAGCAGTTGGTCATGCAGAAAGTTTGTTCAGCAAACTCACGGATGACAATTGAGAAGCTGCGAACATTGTTCGCGACGCACAGACTCCCGAAAGTATTGGTGATGGACAATGGGACGTCATTTTCCAGCAGGGAATTTGAATATTTCCCCAAGCCCAATGGCATTCAACACATAAGGACAGCTTCAGGCCATCCATTGATGTGGAAAGTGCAGTCCGAACACTGAATGCAGGCTTAAAGAGGTAGCCTACATCGTCAATTGAGACTAAACTGTCCAGGTTCCTTTTCAATTGTGGGGCTACCCCACACATAACAACAGGAATAGCTCCAGCAGCGTTGCTGATGGGGAGAAGATTCTGCACCAAGTTAAACCTGATTTTCCCAGACCTGGGGCGGAAGTGAAATGGCAGCTAGAACATCAATGCTCCTCTAATTGAAAGAAACAACGTAATTCAGGGACGAAGTTTGGTGCCGAAACCATGGACATGACCCTGCATGGATACAAGGCGAGGCATCTGCAGTCATTGTTTTTACCCCGAGGCTGATATGAGGTCAGGTCTCGCGACTTACAAAGCTCGAGGAGGTGATACAGTCCTGAAAAAAGTGCGTGGATCACCTGAAAGCTGTTACCTCGCAAATGGGCCAGGAGTAAAACATACCTGACCCCTCAGAACAGCCCAAAGGCCCGACAGGTGCTCCACCTCCATCTAGCGTCAAGGAATCCTCAGAGTCTGAGATGGATGCAGCCTCGATACCATCACCACCGGAAGGAGAGGAGGAAACTGCTCTGAGACGTTCTGGATGCAAGAGACAGGACATGGCCAGGTATGTGCTGCCCGTGTTGGAGTCTGAGTTGGAGAAACCAGACCTTGGGCAAAAGCGTTGCAAGAGAAGCTACAGGCGAAAGACCAGGCTTTCATCCAGAACTAAGGGGGAGAGGGAGGGATGTGGTGATTGGAATCAGGTGGACTGTGTTAACTATGAAGTTCTTGATCAGCTCAGATTAACAAGCCTGATCAGGAAAGCCTTGGCTGACCAATATAACCAGGAGGTTAGAATCTCCTGAGTTGAGGATTGACTCTGAGCTGGCTGGCTCCCAGCTGTTCAAGGAGCCACCACCATTGCTGCTGCTACTGTTCCTGCTTCAACCTGAGCCTGTCTCTCCTGCCAGAGTCTGGGCCTGTCTCTCCTGCCAGAGTCTGGGCCTGCCTCTACTGCCAGAGTCTGGGCCTGCCTCTCCTGCCAGAGTCTGGGCCTGTCTCTCCTGCCAGAGTCTGGGCCTGCCTCTCCTGCCAGAGTCTGGGCCTGCCTCTCCTGCCAGAGTCTGGGCCTGCCTCTCCTGCCAGAGTCTGGGCCTGCCTCTCCTGCCAGAGTCTGGGCCTGCCTCTCCTGCCAGAGTCTGGGCCTGCCTCTCCTGCCAGAGTCTGGGCCTGCCTCTCCTGCCAGAGTCTGGGCCTGCCTCTCCTGCCAGAGTCTGGGCCTGCCTCTCCTGCCAGAGTCTGGGCCTGCCTCTCCTGCCAGAGTCTGGGCCTGCCTCTACTGCCAGAGTCTAGGCCTGCCTCTCCTGCCAGAGTCTGGGCCTGCCTCTCCTGCCAGAGTCTGGGCCTGCCTCTACTGCTGCAGCCTGAGCCTGTCTCTCCTGCCAGAGTCTGGGCCTGCCTCTACTGCCAGAGTCTAGGCTTGCCTCTACTGCTGCAGCCTGGGCCTGTCCCTACTGCCAGAGTCTGGGCCTGCCTCTACTGCCAGAGTCTGGGCTGTCTTTACTGCCAGAGTTTGGGCCTGCCTCTACTGACAGAGTCTGGGCTGTCTCTACTGACAGAGTCTGGGCCTTTCTCTACTGCCAGAGTCTGTTCCTGCCTCAACTACTGCAGCCTGGGCCTGGAGATTAAAACAAACCAGGAGCTTAGAATCTCCTCAGTTGAGGACTGCCTTTGAGCTTGCTGACCATACTGTGCACAAGTAAATAAAAGGTGATGTGGTGATGGGACACCGGCCTCTGTGCAGTTATGTCACTTCATTGAATTGTTTACTTCAGCCCCTTTGAATGACCGTAACCCCAGATCACTTATGGACATCTTCAACTTTTAATTGTAAGATGTACTTTCCTTACAATGGAGTGATAAAGCCAAAAAATGACTGCAGATGCAAATTCAGTGGCTATCTAGGCAGGAACCCTGGAATGTCGCCTTGATAGGTATCAAGGATACTTCAAAGAGAGAATGAACTATAAACTGAATTGTAATCTGCTATGAATATCTGAGATTTTGAATACTGTTGGAGAAAAGATTACAATCCCTGATACCTCCTTGCAAGGATACCCAAGCACGGGGGTTAAAAGCAAAATTCGATCCTGGTCTGTGCATGAGAGAAAGCTGAGGTGCTTGTGTGTGAGTGAGCTGAGACACATGGGAGTTGTAGCCTATGTCTGAGCACCAGTGTGCTATGAAAGTCACAGTCAAAGAACGATTCATTTTTATGTTGCAGGGAAAGGAATGTCTCACTCTGAGTGGTGGAAGCCAGTCAGCAAACCAGTCAAAAAAGGAACCAGAACAAAAATTTTAGCTAACTTGAAAAGCCAAGAACTTTGGAAGTGATTACATGAAAGGGCCAGAATCTGGTCTGCAGGTTTTTGAACTAATTTATTTAATTTGTATGTGTGTGCATGTATTATTACTTCTTGTGTTAACAAAAGTTACTAGAAGAGTGCGTTTATTAGTTATCGAAGGAAGCCTAGTTAAATTGTCTCCTTTTAAAAAATAAATTCATTTGGTCTGGGAAAACACATCCACAAGGTAGGGGATCATTAGATTAGATTAGATTCCCTACAATGTGGAAACAGGCCCTTCGGCCCAACTCATCCACACCGGCCCTCTGAAGAATAACCCAGCCAGACCCATTCCCCCTAACATATGGGCAATTTAGCATAAACAATTCACCTGACCTGCACATCTTTGGAGTGTGGGGAGAAACCAGAGCACCCGGAGGAAACCCGGGGAGAATGTGCAAACTCAACATAGAGAGTCACCCAAGGCTGGAATCCAACCCGGGTCCCTGGTGCTGTGAGGCAGCAGTGCTAACCACTGAGCCCCGTGCCACCCTATTTTAAATAACTTTGTTGCAAAAATCTGAAAGTGGGGTATAAGTAAAGAATGGAAAGCAGGCGATCTCTCCCCACCATGGAACTTGTCCCTTTGGGCTCATCCCACCTGGAACTATAATAAATTAGACATAAGTAATTCATAAAGTTGTTTCACTTTACCTCGCCTGACAATCCAATGATTAAATTAAAAGTCACACAACATCAGATTATAGTCCAACAGGTTTATTTGGAAGTACTAGCTTTCTGAACACTGCTCCTAGTTCAGGTAGCTGTGGCGCAGGGCCATAAGACGCAGAATTTATAGAAAAAGATTACAATGTCCTGCAACTGAAATGATTTATTGAACAAACCTAGATTGCTGTCAAATCTTTCATCTTTTAGAATGGGTTGCTGGTTTCGGTTCATTAATCTGCAAATCCCAGAACTTCTTTTAAGTCACATTCTCAAGATGACTTATGGTTCTATTTTTAAAAACGTGACATCTCAGCTCAGACAATGTATTAAAAGTGTGAGGTTAGAGTCTGTCTATATCCCAATCTTGAGTCAGACTGGTTCTATTTCTAATGTAGGAATTTATAAAATATTAAATGGATTGACTATCTGCAGATTGTGCACTTTTTGAGCAAAATGACATGCATCTGCAAATATAATTCTGCAAATGCAAATTCACCCCAAAGACTTATATGTGTGTGTGTGTGTGTATGAGAGAGAGAGTACGAGTGTCTGCATGTGAGTGTATGCATGTAAGTGTGAGTGCATGTGAGAGTGTGTGTGTTTGCGTGTGTGTGTGTGAGTGTGATGGAGTATAAGCCTGTGAGTGGATAGGTGCATTGGTGTGGATGTGGGGGGTGAATATGTGTGTGTGTGTGTGTGTGTGTGAGCGTATGTATGAGAGAGGATCAGCGTGAGTGTGTGAGTATGTAAGGGTGTGTCTGTATGTATGTGTGTGCCTGTGTGTGTGAGAGAGAGTGTGTATAGTGTAGTAGTGTCACCCGAAGTTGACATGAACCCAAGGTCCCCGTTGAGGCCATCCCCATGAGTACCCAACTTGGTGGTCAGCCTTGGTTCAGCCACTCTGCCTTGTTGCATATCCCAAAGTCCACTTTGAAGGATGGTCACCCAAAGATCCAAGGCTGAATGTCCCTGACCGTTCTGCACCTGATGGTCCAGCTCCACAGCTACCTGATGAAGGAACAGTGCTCCGAAAGCTAATTCCAAATAAACCTGTTGGACTATAACCTGGTATTGTATGATTTTAAACTTTGGCCACCCCAATCCAACACTGGCTCTTCAAAATCATGGCAATCCAAGGAATGTAAGACCAATGAAACAAGAAAGGAAAACAGTACGGGGAAGAGAGATGAACGTTGTGTAGTCTTGGTGAGAAGAATAAACAGATGCACGCACTCACAATTAAATTTCTAATTTAGTGATCTTGAAGTTGCTTTTGGATTGAGACCAATAAAGTAAACCTTGATGGACGACTTGACCATCAGTTGAATTCGCCTGACTTAATATTCTCAAAGAGTGTCAAGTCCAGCAAATTTGTACGTGAATCGGATATCCTTTCGGAATGCGGAATAGAGCACGACGGTTTCTAAAGGTACACTATCTTGTCAAAATATGAAACTTAATTGCTGTTTCCTGGAGACCTAGAACTGAGTGTTTGAACTCAGTAAAACTGATTAAGTCAAATACATATGTATGGAAGACATTCTCAAATTCATTTTAGCAATGCTAATGTTCATGAACTGTGTCCTTTTTCCTCTTTCATGTGAGCTGTGAGCTGCATAAGGTTTTTGAACAGATTCTTGCAGTAAGGCCGAATGAGATTTCTCATATATTTTGTCAATCAGGATTGATTAACTATTTCCCCTACCCCTAAGCATCCCACACATTCAATTCTAGCCCTACCTTATCGCACGCTGTCCCTGGAACAACTCACCACTCACCGAATATCAATGAAAGACCAGCATCCATTGCACCCATGCCATCTTTGGGAAGCCATTTTCCACCCAGACAAGTCTTAGCAACCCAATGATGCTCCTTGCTGCAGCATAATGGCACAGCAGCAACACAGTCATGATGCCCATGGCTCATAACCGGCGGGATTGTCATGTCCCTCGCATGTGCAAGCCCATTCTCTCATCTAGTTGCCATTCAACCATCAGGCCACACAGTTTGTCCATTAGTCACGTCCTGAAATGCTGTTTGCTTCTGAGCAGCATGGAGGCTGTTCGCAGCCAGCAGTGAGCTGGAGTGGCCATGTATTCATTCTGATTTCCGTGTTGAGGTTTCACAGCATGTTGCCTGTCGAGCACGTTGTGACATTACTCAGATATTTAAGAAACTGTAATCCCCTTAACAGGCAACGTACTGCTGCTGAGCGAGAGACTCGTCATAAACCTCAGCACAAGCAGAAAAGATGGACCAAGATGTTTCCAATTTTGAAACAGGCCTCAGTGGAGTTCTTTCACAAATCTTGCCAGAACAATTGTCACTCAGACTCCTTTAAGATTTCACCCAATTAAATCCTACCCTGGAGATTGATCTCAAAGTATTTATTTTCATATATTCAATCCGTAAGCATATGCTTACAGGCCCTTGTTCGGTTCACAAAATAAATGATGCTTGTATTCAAACCTAATCCAATCCATTTTTGCATAATTCCAGCTATTATCTAGATGTACGCCCAGGGTGGAATAGGTCTGGCAAAGGGAATGAATAAACAGTGATTTTCTAAGTTCAAAACAAAATTGAATTTCCCTGTAATGTCTCAACAAAGTCAGTGAGTGAACGGTTTTCCTGACATTGATGAGAGCCCGATCGTTAACATTCAATTCTGTAAAGATTTCTATAAATATTGCTTTTATTGAATTTAGTTTAGATATGAATTCCCTAAAGCTTGGAATGTCATGTGTACATTATTCATTTATCATTAAATCAATTGGGGGGATTGAAACCACTCTTTCAAATATTCTAAAATGTAAATATTTATTTAGTCAGTTTATACAGATATACTGTATGCCTGAAATCTAGACACAGATTGATACTTGGCGTAGGGGGAAAAAAATCATTGCCATAGATCAAAAGCCATACAGATGTATACATATACGGACAATTTGTGTTCTGCCATATCCACCTGTAAAACAGTTGATCCAATATTTCATCTATTTCTTTACTGCATATTCTATAAATAATAAAATACCTTATCCAGGTTACATTTAGTACTTTTTTTAATAAATATTTTTATTGAGAAGAAGATTTTGAATTTTTTACAAAAATTTAAAATTACCACAGAATAGTATAACAATTTTGCAATGTGACAGCAATAACAACAAACAAACTACTACTCTACTCCACAAACAATTTAGGAGAAAACAAAACTCTACAGAAACTACAACTCAATAAATAACTAAATCAAAACAAAAAGAGACCAAATTAAACCAATGCAAATTAAATTACGTTAAGTTACAACACTCAGCGCAATCCCACCAAAGCTCCCCACCACCTGGAGCATCAGTTGGCAAACCCATATTCGTTTAGAATTCTTCCTCCCGGGAACCCCCAGGCAACCAGATACAGCCCTCACGGCTACACAAAGGCCTAACCAATATGGCTGATAAGTCCGCAGCTATATGGTTCAAAAAGGGCTGTCGCAACCTATAAAAATATTCCTTATTGTGGTGCACCATACTCATGAGTAAGTCCAGGGGGATGTGCTTCATAACTAATCTACGCCACACCGAGAGTCCTGGGGGATTTTACAACATCCAGCTCATCAGGATGTACTTCCTCACACAAAATGCAAGAATACAAAGCAACTTCTTCCCAAGCACATCCAAAGAGGGGAGATTCGACGAACCCAAGAGGAGGGACAGCGGATCTATCTTGACCTCGGTTCCCAAGACCACTTCCAAAAGACTTGCTATAGAGCCCCAATACCTACGAAACTTGTGGCATGACCACAAGCAATGAGTAAGAGTAACATCTATTTTACATTTGGGTCACACTGGGGACATTGCAAACTGCTGCGGTGCCAAACCAACCCTGTGGAGTACCTTCAATTGCATAACCTGTGTCCTGGTACAAATTGAAATCTTCCTTATCTTCTCCCAAATATCCTCCCATCCCTCTAGTGAGAACTCCGCCCATAATTCCTGAGCCCAGAATCCACACAGCAACTCAATATCCCTTGAGACACTACCTCCTAATAAATGATAGAGAGTGCTGATCAAGAGAGTGCCAGTGAACTGAAGTCCTCTCCTCTCCAACATCCAATTTATAGGGACTGACTATTAATGTAATCTTTTTGTATATAAAGTCCCTAATCTGGAAATAACAAAAGAAGTCTCTCCTAGATGGTTCATATTTCTGGCTCAGCAGCTCGAAAGACATCATGACCTCACCATCATATAAAGCTCCCAAATAAGAAACTCCTCAACTCCCAGAACCTAAAGCCAGAATCCATCGATCCCAGCCGAAATCCTGGCATTCCTTGTATGGGAGTAAAAGGGGAAATTCTTTGTAAACTGACCCTCGACAGGCATCGCCTCCAATTTCATAAAATTGACTTTATATCCCAAGACAGAGCCAAATAAATTCATCATTTGTATTAGACGGGGCACAGATACTGTCCGGTTAGTTAGATAGAGAAGAAAGTCATCTGCGTAAAGGGTGATCTTATACCTTCCTGATCCTACCTCCAAGGCAGTTATATTGGAGTCCTTCTTGATGTCATCTGCCAATGGCTCAATCACCAATATAAATAGCAATGGTGAGAGGGGACACGCTTGTCGGTTGCCCCTGCCTATACTAAAATTGTCCAACCTTATACTATTAGTGTGAACCGCTGCTTTAGGATCAAGAACAAGCCGTTCCAGGATATAAAAGAGGTATGGCTACTCCACCCGGTCAAAAGTTTTCTCAAATGTTTGCTACACGTGCTATTGTAAGGACACACTGTTGGGCAGAGGGGGTGGGGTGGCCATTTTGGTAAGGGATGATATTCAGTCCCTTGCGCGGGGGGACCTAGAATCAGGGGGTGTAGAGTCAGTATAGATAGAGCTGAGAAATTCTAAGGGTAAAAAGACCCTCTTGGGAGTTATCTACAGGCCCCCAAACAGTAGTCTGGATGTCGGATGTAAGTTGAATCAGGAGCTGAAATTGGCCTGTCGCAAAGATGTTACTACAGTTATTATGGGGGATTTCAACATGCAGGTAGACTGGGAGAATCAGGATGGTATTGGACCTCAAGAAAGAGACTTTGTGGAGTGCCTCCAAGATGGATTCTTAGAACAGCTGGTGCTGGAGCCTACCAGGGAGAAGGCAATTCTGGATCTGGTATTGTGCAACGAACCAGAATTGATCAGGGACCTCAAAGTGAAGGAGCCATTGGGAAGTAGTGACCATAATACAATAAGCTTCAATCTGCAATTTGAGAGGGAGAGGGTACAATCAGAAGTGACAATATTTCTGTTGAATAGAGGGAACTATGGAGCTATGAGGGAGGAGCTGGCCAAAGTCCAATGGTGTAATACCTTAGAAGGGATGACAGTGGAGGAACAATGGTGGATATTTCTGTGTATAAACGCAGAAGATGCAGGATCAGTTCATTCCAAAAAGGAAGAAAGATCCTAGGAGGAGGCATGGGTGGCCGTGGTTGACGAGGGATGTTAAGAAACATATAAAGTTAACAGAAAAAAAGTACAACATAGCAAAGATAAGTGGGAAAACGGAGGACTGGGAAATTTTTAAAGAACAACAGAGGATTACTGAGAAGGAAATACGCAGACAAAAAATAAGGTACGAAGGTAAACAGGCCAAAAATATAAAGGAGGATAATAAAAAGCTTTTTTAGGTATGTGAAAAGCAAAGAAATGGTTAAGACTAAAATTGCGCCCTTGAAGACAGAAACAGAGGAATATATTATGGGGAACAAAGAAATGGCAGAAGAATTGAATTGGTACTTCAGATCTGTATTCACTGGGGTAGACACAAGCAATGTCCCTGAGGTAACAGTGGCTGAAGGATCCCAACTTAAAGGAATTTATATTTGCCAGGAATTGGTGCTGGAGAGACTGTTAGGTCTGAAGGTTGATAAGTCTCCGGGGCCTGATGGTCTACATCCCAGGGTACTGAAGGAGGTGGCTCGAGAAATCGTGGATGCATTGGTGATTATTTTCCAGAGTTCGATAGATTCAGGATCAGTTCCTGTGGATTGGAGGGTGGCTAATGTTGTACCACTTTTTAAGAAAGGTGGGAGAGAGAAAGCAGGAAATTATAGACCAGTTAATCTGACCTCAGTGGTGGGAAAGATGCTGGAGTCTGTTATAAAGGATGAAATTATGACACATCTGGATAGTAGTAACAAGATAGGTCAGAGTCAGCATGGATTTATGAAGGAGAAATCGTGCTTGACTAATCTTCTGAAATTGTTTGAGGATGTAACACTGAAGATGGATGCGGGAGATCCTGTAGATGTAGTGTACCTGGACTTTCAGAAAGCTTTTGATAAAGTCCCACATAGGAGGTTAGTGAGCAAAAATAGGGCGCATGGTATTGGGGGCAAAGTACTAACTTGGATTGAAAGTTAGTTGGCTGATAGGAAACAAAGAGTAGTGATAAATGGCTCCATTTCGGAATGGCAGGCAGTGACCAGTGGGGTACCGCAGGGATCAGTGCTGGGACCGCAGCTTTTTACAATATATGTAAATGATATAGAAGATGGTATTAGTAATAACATTAGCAAATTTGCAGATGATACTAAGCTGGGTGGCAGGGTGAAATGTGAGGAGGATGTTAGGAGATTACAGGATGACCTGGACAGGTTAGGTGAGTGGTCAGATGCATGGCAGATGCAGTTGGTTATCCACTTTGGTGGCAAGAACAGGAAGGCAGATTACTACCTCAATGGAATCAATTTAGGTAAATGGGCAGTACAAAGAGATCTGGGTGTTCTTGTACACCAGTCAATGAAGGTAAGCATGCAGGTGCAGCAGATAGTGAAGAAGGCTAATAGTATGCTGGCCTTCATAACAAGAGGGATTGAGTATAGAAGCAAAGAGGTTCTTCTGCAGCTGTACAGGGCCCTGGTGAGACCACACCTGGAGTACTGTGTACAGTTCTGGTCTCCAAATTTGAGGAAAGACATTCTGGCTATTGGGGGAGTGCAGCGTAGGTTCACAAGGTCAATTCCTGGAATGGCGGGATTACCTTACACTGAAAGACTGGAGCGACTGGGCTTGTATACCCTTGAGTTTAGAAGACTGAGAGGGGATCTGATTGAGACATATAAGATTATTAAAAGATTGGACACTCTGGAGGCAGGAAACATGTTTCAGCTAATGGGTGAGTGCCGAACCAAGGACACAGCTTAAAAATATGGGGTAGACCATTTAGGACAGAGATGAGGAATAACTTCTTCACCCAGAGAGTGGTGGCTGTGTGGAATGCTCTGCCCCAGAGGGCAGTGGAGGCCAGTCTCTGGATTCATTTATGAAAGAGTTGGCAGAGCTCTCAAGGATAGTGGAATCAAGGGTTATGGAGATAAGGCAGGAACAGGATACTGATTAAGGATGATCAGCCATGATCATATTGAATGATGGTGCAGGCTCGAAGGGCAGAATGGCCTACTCCTGCACCTATTGTCTATTGTCTATTGTCTCTGCATCCACGTAGATGACCAAGCCTGGAATCAACCCTTGCTGGCACACATGAACCATATTTAGCATTCTTCTAATATTATTAGAGGACCTGCGACTTCTAATGAAACCTGTCAGGTCCTCCCTTACAATGAAGGGCAAGACCTTCTCCAGCCTCAACACCAGCAGTTTCGACAAAATTTCAAAGTCCACGTTCAATAATGAAATGGGCCTATATGAAGTATAATCCTCTGGGGCTTTTCCTCTCTTGAGAATAAGAGCAATATTTGCTTCTCTCAGAGAGGGTGGGAGGCAGTCCGGACTGAGTGAATAGTTGTACATATCCAATATTGGCCTGGCCAGCATGTCTATAAACACCTTGTAAAGCTCGCTCCAAAATCCGTCTTAGTCGGACGGTTTACCGCTCTGGAGCTGCCTCTTGTATCTGTATCTTTTGGATTGTCAGAGAGGCATTCAAAAGACACACCTGCTCTGAAGTTACACCTGGGAGGTTCAAGGTCTTAAAAAAGGACTCCATCTTCGCCAATCGGTCCTCACAGCCCTCAGACAGGTACAACCCAGAGTTGAACCTCCTGAATGCTGCATTAATCTTTTTGGGACCGAAGGTGATAGTACCAGCACACTCTCTAATTGATGTGATAGATTGGGGGGGGGGGGGCACTCTTCTTTCTGGCTATATACACCAGATACTTCCCCAGTTTATCACCATACTCGAATAACTTCTGTTTCGCAAAACAAATCTCCTTCTTTGCTGTCTGGGTGAGCGCAGCATTTGGAGCAGCCCTGAGGGCTGTAATCCGCTGCAACTCGGTTACAGACAGTCTGTCAAAGTATGCTGTCTCAGCTGCTTTCAGCCAGGCCTCAAGCATATGCTGCTGCTCTCCCTTCTGCCGCTACCAAGTCGCTGAGTAAAAAATGCATAGGCCGTGGCAGCCTCCCAAAGCACCGATGGATTATTGGCCATACCTGAATTAATGTCCTAAAAGTTCCCATGAAAAATACTCAATAAGCTTGCTATCCTTAAATAGGAAAGGATCCATGTGTCATTGCTGCGAGACTGTCACATCGCCACTGGCCTTATCCTCCAAATGCACTGCCACATGATCGGAAATGGCTACGTTTCCGGTTCTGCAGAACCGCACTGAATTCTAAAAGGTCAATGGGACAAAAAAAAATGTCAATTCTGGTGTGGCACTTAAGTGGGTTATAAAAAAAAGATGAAATCCCTACCTTTGGAGTGAAGATATCTCCACACATCTGCCAACCCCAGCTCCCTGTTCAGGTCCACCAACTGCCTGGATTGTGGGGACATACCCGCAAGGCCCCTCAGCATCCTGACCACTTCGGGGTCAATAAGTTGATTAAAGTCTCCCCCTATAATTGTATGATGCACCCCAAGGGCCATTAACCTGGAGAGCGCATCCATTAAAAATTTGAGGGGGTGTGCCAGGGAGGCAATGTACATTCAAGATCTCAAATTCCTCTCCATGCATGAAAGCTTTAACGATCAGAAACCGCCCATACTCGTCCCTAACTTGGTCTAACAACTGAAATGGAAGAGTCTTCCAGATGAGTTTAGCTACACCTCTACTTTTTGAATGAAAGGATGAAAAGGACAACCTGCCAAACCCTCCCTGCTGTAACTTTAAGTGCTCCTTATCAGTTAGATGTGTTTCTTGCAGCAAGGCAACATCGACCCTTTCTTTTCTAAGGCTTGAAAGTGCCTTTTGTCTCTTAATCAAAGAGTTACTCCCCTTAACATTCCAGGTGCACCATTTAAATGAATGGCTAGCCATAGTCATCTGAAGTAGCCCATGACCCCCTGGGAGGAAGAACCCCATTTATAGGGCGCCGAGAGAAAACAGTAAACAGTTTGTAAAAACTTGAAAATCAACTACAAAAACTACCAAATTAAAACTTCTCACAATTACATCTTCAATGAACCAACAGATAACATACGTAAGAGGAGACTTTCCGCTTTGCTTATATTAGCCTTCCATGGCTCCTTCTAGCTAAAGTCACACCCCAAACCAAACAAAAGAAGGTTAAAAGAAGTTACATATGTCTTTCAACAAGAAAATTAAAGATGGGCACTCAGTCCATCCCACCCAGACTTCAACCTTAGGTAGTCCTGGTTAAAAAAGAAGGACACGCAATATTGCCGTATTGAGTACTGAATATTCAAGTCCCTCAGTCTCCTTTTGACCTCTTATGGGTTGCAGCAGCAGAAAAATCTTGGAAAAACATAATTCTTGATCCTTTGTATATCAGAGCCTATGGATCCTTCCCCAGTGCTCTAGGGGTTTCCAGCACCATTTGCTTATCTCTGTAATGCTGGAGTCGCACAAGGACCGGGCAGGTCACTGGTCGGACTCAGGCCTGTGTACTGCGACCTGATGGGCCCACTTCACCCGCACCCAGCCTGCCCCGACTTTCAACTTCAAAATCTGCAGGAGCCATTGCTCCAAGAAGCTGACAAGCTGGCCTTCCTCCTCCCGTAACGGAAGCCCCACCAGACAGATATTTTTCCGATGGCCTCGATTTTTGAGGTTGTCAACCGATCCAATAAGGCCTGTACCTGCCATTCCAGGGCCTGGGCCAAATCTGTCAAGGATTCTGCCATGGATTCAGAAACCGTGGTCCGCTGCACCACCTCCATGATGCGCTGTCCGAGATGTTGGATCTCCTGGTCATGCTTCTGTAGCATGGCCAAGATCAGTTCCAGCCTGGGCTGGGTGTCCTCATTCGCTAAATCGATCTTCGTTTATAGATATTTTAATCCACTTGTTATGACCCACCTTTGGAAATGGTAGGACTTCAATCTAGACCTCCTGAATCAAAGATAAGGACACTACCACTGTACCACACGACATGAAGTTTGAGGATTAAATGCTTGCTACATCTCTATTAATTCTGTCTTCAACTGTAGTGTGATAGGTCTCAGGTCAAGGTTGAAAATGTTCTATCATACTCTCCCTTCTTTTCATCATTATCAGATTAACACCAGTGATATCAAAAACAGACATGTGACAATTTCTGTTGGGACACACATTTACAATGGCTGCATTTGACTTTTTCTTTCCATGAGAAGATGATGATTCATTGGAACACAGGTAACAAAACCCATAATATTAAATGTCCGTCAGGAGCAGCTTATGTTCAGATACGCTCATGTGTGCTCTATCTGAACGCAGGTTGACTCGTTATCAGCTGATGCTCGATCCTGAGCTGTTTCATTGATAACTTGTGCAAATGGTGATTTAACATGACCATCCATTCTCAGGAACAGAGTGAGGAATCAAGTCTCAAGTCTACCTCAGGCAGAATAGGAATCAAATCCATTCAGCTGATGTTACTAGTTTGGGATTATCATCGGTGTACACTAGTTGGACCAAAGGATCTGTTTCCATGCTGTATGGCTCTATGACTCTCTGACTAACCACCTAAGTAACTGAGCTAATCGGTGTCTTAATACTTAGGTTATCATTCCATTATTATTAGTAGTAATTCCTGCACCTCACTGTCAGCATTCCCAAAATGTTGTGTATGCGTCCAATACCAGGGGAGTGAATGTGCATGGCAATTCACTTATTTATACTTCTAATACTGACGATATGGGCACCATGCAATCAAACCTAGCAGGTTATAATCCTTTGCATTCTTCACACAGTTTATTTTCTCAACTGGATTTGTTCTGAATAAGAGCCAAAGCACAGGGAATAATAATTCCCTCAAACATTCATCATGACAATGCCTCAGCCTGTCAGAGTTGATTTGCTAAACAATCCACATCCTTTCTTCTCATGCAGTATATATTGCTACTCCCTTTTAAAGTTTGGCATTCTTGTATCTGCCCTGATGAGTCCAAGATAAAACACTTTAATAACATTGATGGTAATACCATTAGTTGGATTTTATTGTTCAAGTCAAACTTCAGATAGTTTGAACTCATCAGGAGCTTATGGTAGTTTATCTCAAAATCACATTATTTGCTTTACACATATTTGCTATAGCAACAAGGTTAAATCATTGAATCAAAAGGTGTAGCTATGATTTCTGACTAGAAAATTGGCTTTCAAAAGATTTTCCATGGGGACAAATTACTATAATATAATTTTTGACTAACCTACCTTTCTTATTTTAGCACAGTTAACAGAAATGTTTCTATGTCTCATTTCCTATTACTTGTTAACTAAAATCAAAGTTACAATAATGATTGTTAAAGAGTACAGTATTTGATGAATTTTGAAACTGCTGGCCATTTCAAAAATGTTAACCTGCCCCGTGTGTGAGAAAGCTAATTTTATGCAACCTTCAAGCATAAAACCAAGCATAATCTTCAAGCCTAAAGATAATAAATTAATAACCTGTATGTTGCTGAGGAGTTATATAAAGGAAGGAAGCTCTGGACCTATTCAAAATTTCCTTCCTCACAAAGTTTGCATTTACTGAGATATTCAATCTGAAGGAGAAGTAGAGATGAATTGTCCTTAGTTCAGGCTTTTACTTTCCACTAAACCAAAAGAACTGCAGATACTGAAAGTCAGAACAAAAATGGAAATTGCTAGAAAATCTCTAGAGGTCCAGTAGCATTTTTTGAGAGAAAGCAGAGTTAACATTTTGGGTCCAATGACTCTTCTTCAGAACTTCTCCAGATCTGAAGAGTCACTAGACCTGAATCATTAACTCTGCTTTCTCGTCATGGATGTTGCCAGGCCTGCAGATTTTTTCCAGCAGTTTTTGTTTTGATTCTTATCTTCCATTGTGAGTGCTACAAAACCCAGTTCCTGCTACTGTTTGAGACATATAGGTGGAATTCTCCCAGTATTTTGAACTGTGCATGTTAGATAGCTGCAAACAAACCACTCCCACCATTGACAATTCTCACCGTATTGCCCACTAATAAGGCCATTAAGAACTGAAAGGCTGACATGGCTGAGTTTCTCAGTGAATTGCAAGCCTTAACAGTGGTGATACAAATTGCCAAGTCTCACAGACCAGTATTTCTTATTATCCAAGGCAGCTATAACTTGTCCCTTTCCAAATAATGTAAATGCTTAAGAGTTCTTTTAAACATTTTTAATAGCCAGATTCCAGATGTTTTTATTGAAATTCCAAATTTTCCTTACTGTTTCAGGTCAAAGATCATCAACTATGTCAAAAATCATTGCTTACCTCAAATTGTAGCAGAAATCTATCACCTGTCAAACATTTGTTCATCTCATGAGCGTATCTTCAGTCAACCCTGACTGTTCTCAATTGAGCTTAAACAAGGAGAGATCAGTCAATCACCATATTGTGCTTTCAGAGGATGTAATTGAATCCAGATAGTTTCGTTGGCTGAGAATTTCATGAAAACAAGTATTTCATTATTTGTTACAAGAAGAGTTTATTAAAGCAACTGAAACAAATTAAAATAAAATTCACAGTGTTCTTTATAATAAGTTTGTGAATGACACAAAGCTCGTTGAGAAAGTAAACTGTGTGGAGAATGCAAAGGATTATAACCTGTTAAGTTTGATTGCATAGTGCCCAGATAGCCAGCATTAGAAGTTTAAATGGCACCTGCCATGCACATTCACTCCTCTGGTATTAGACTCATAGAGATTGGGAATGCCGTCCATGAGTTGACAGATCATAATGTCAGTCAGTGAATAATGCTGATTTGATGCTACCAGTGTCATTTTCAATCTGAAAGTTCCAACTTAACACTCACATTTAACATGATACAGATCTACATGCAGTCAGCAGCAACAGGGATGTCCTACCAGTTTAAATTAAAGGCATCAGCAACTACTTTAAGATTAGCTGCAGACTATCTCCTGGCTGCTGCTGAGTTACTGGAAGTGCTCGGTGGTTTGGATTGCCACTTAAAGTTGTTGAAGACAGCCAAAGGAATGTGCTCTGACATAAAGGAAATGCTCCCAGACATGAACACAGTCTGCAAATGATGCGATAAGTGATTGGAGATAACACAGAGTAGGACAAGCAGCTAAAAGAAAGGGAAGAAAATGAAGTGAAGACATGTCCTCAGTATAGAAAGTGAGGTCCATCCTGGGAACATCCTCCTAACTCAATCTCAACAAGAAATCATGTATTAGATGCCTCAGCTAGATCAAAGAATTACTCAGTGAAATCTGCCATCTGTTTTAGCTTACTTTGGTCTCATAGTTGGGTGAGGATGGCAGTACCAGTGTCTGTGAAGGTCCATGACCCATTATCTTTTAATGTGTTAAGCTTCTCCCAAGTTTGGGCTGTGATATTTACAATATTTCCCAATTTGCTGTTGACTTTTGCCAGCAGGAGGTCGCTGTACGAAGAGAATTGACAATGCTTCATCATCTCTTACCTGACAGCATGAGGTGGAACAAGAGTGTGACTGCACAGAGATTCCTTACTTTCCAATGGGAAAGTTCCAATAAAGGGTCACCAGACTCAAAACATTAACTCTGTTTTCTCACGACAGAGACTGCCAGACCTGCTACTTCTGTTTTTGTTTCAGATTTCCAGCATCAGCAGTTTTGTTTTACTCACAATGGGGATCAGTCTCAGAAGACCAGAGAACCTAGCCCTACTGCTGTTTCAAATTTCATGGTAGTTCTCCTTATAGTATAATGTAGACCTGAATGTCATTGAATATACTGCAGTTCCGTACTGAATTTTCAACTGATGCTTAGCTATAGCATAATTTACCGTGTTTTGGTCAAATTTGATGTCAGCATCAATTATCGCTGCATTTTCCTTTTTTTTTAAGCATCCAGGCAGCTTTTCCCTACACCTGACTCCCCCTAGTCTACTCACCCCATTATCAACTCTTCTAAATTTCTCCCCAGTTTCAAATGGGTTTCCTTCCCTACTCCCACTTATCTTCTCATTTCTCCCTCCTACTCTCTGCCCACTTCATGCTCTTCCCCCACTTTCTGCTCTCTCCTATTCTCAGTCCTTCCCACTGTCCATCCATCTCCACTCTCTGTCCACTCCACTGTCCCCTCCCATTCTGGGCTCAATGTACTCTCCCCTTCCCTCCTTCCTTACTTCTTAGAGGTTCCTGTATACCCTGTCTTCTTCTTTTCCCAACTGTGCATTTCCTTCCTTTAATCACCAAATCACCAATGGTTTCAATATTAAATGTCTGATCACCATAACACTTTGAGAATGAAATAATTATTTTAAGAGTCCCAGATACTATGCAGCACAAACACATCTTTCAAAAATTAGTCTTGACAACGAAGCCTGCTTATTATCAAACACTTTTTGCGTATAACAATGAATTGCAATTTACCTTTGTCTGCAGCTGCAAACTTTCATGTTGCTGAGCTGTGTTGGAAATATAATTCTGTTTAACAATGACTTCTTCAAGAAATACTTAAAATAAAAAGCAGTAATGTAGTATTTTGCCAATTCTCTGTCATAGTACAGAATTGATTGGCCTGTACATCTTTAACTTTATTCCTGTTTGCTTGCTTTGTTTCATTTCCATTGCATTTTCAAGCCTTTTCTGGCAGATATAGCCAGTGAAAGCTTGCATCTTTCAATTATTAATTGCAACCCAGTTACAGTTTCATGCTGTTTTTTATTCTGTCACACCTGAATTTGAAGTTTGTATCTTTTGCTTCCTAAATATTCAATTGTACAATTAGATCTAAAAAAATTACAAACCCAGTAGGCTGCCTGTCTTGAACCACAGTGGCTGACATAGAAAAGTACAGCACAGAACAGGCCCTTTGACCCACGATGTTGTGCCTAGATTTAATCCTAATGTAAAATATAACCTCAACTCACTGCTATCCATGTGCATGTCCAGCAGTTGCTTAAATATCCCCAAGGACTCTGCTTCCACCACCACAGCTGGCAACGCATTCCATGCATTCACAACTCTCTGTGTAAAGAACCTACCTCTGACATCTCCTTTATTCCTTCCTCCTAATATCTTCAAACTATGACTTCTCGTACCAGTCAATCCTGCCCTGAGGAAAAGTCTCTGACTATTGACTCTATCTATTCCTCTCATTATTTTGTACACATAGAGAAAAAAATCTGAAACATGTCAGGACTTTAACTTGAACAAACTGGAACAGAGATCACCTGTGTCAGTATTTACACGTTGGTGCTTTTCCATAGTGTAAAGAATGCATTGAAATGTATCACATTTACAGGACTCAATCAATATTGACTTTGGAAATATACCTCATAGCAACAGCAGGAAATCAATTATCATCATATCAACTCTAAATATTTTGAGAAATTGTAAAGTATCTGGCTCAATGCATGTGCAGGTTAGTTTCATATGGAAGTGAGTGGGTGGAGGTGGTGCTCTTACACATTAACTTGTAACCAGACTGATTGGTACAAAGCTGACTGTTTCAGTTGTGAGAAGTCTGCAGAAAAGGAGTAATAATTAAAACCTATTCAGCCCATAAATTACATCTTTCAACTGATGATCTGCAATTTAACCAGATATTGACAATGACTTAATTTCAAAAGAGAAGGTTCAGCATAGTTTTTCCTTTGGCCACAAAGATAACCAAGTGGAGAGCTAGGACATCAATAGTTGAAAATTATTTAAATGAATACTCTCTGTTGCAAATAGATGCAGGTCTCAATCTAGCCCACAAAATGTCAATTTCTCATTTCAATAAAAAATGGCTTATCATGGAAATTACAGAGGTGGAATGGAATGATTGGGAAATCATACTTTGGTGTGTTCCACTGAGGCTGGGGCCAAGACACATTGGGCTTGGTTATCCAGTCTGCAATCAAGGGACAATTCTAACCACTCACCCCACGGACAGCTACTCACAAGGTTTTTGTAGGGTTTTCACTGCAGACTCGTTTCTATAAAGCATCTGATCCAAGTAATCTGTGACTTCTCTGAAAAAGGCAAGAAGCAAGGAGACTGTTCCAACCATCAGACTGAAGAATCCTCACTGACATGCAGACTCAGGAATCATAAAGGAATCACAAATCATGAAGAATAAAGCAGGATTTTTTTAAAAATTGAATCATGGACAGAACGTGAAGTAAAAATTTGGAAAGGCAAATGGGATTAACAGAGAACTAAAACCAAAAAGTAAAGCAGCAATATGTTATCTTAAATCTCCAACACAAACTCACTTCTGAAGAAATGAGACTGTGCACTTATAAATTGAAATTTCAAAGTCAGATTTATTGGCAGTAATTGTTATTCATCATGTCAGTAAGAACATGTTTGCAACAAAAACACAAACAACAATACTTTTCTAGAATATTTAGTGAGTAACATGTGGGTGAAAACCCAAACTATAGTGCATTGCTTGGATTTTAACATTGATCCTGTTAAATCAGCACATTTGTTGAGGACCAGTGTAGCCTGCATTGTAGAGTTTGGATTCTGTATTTAACCATTTACATGTATTCATTAGTAGTTGCAGTCTATAACAGTGAGCACTAATAGTCTCACCATAATTATTAACGCAAGCCCTGGGCCACTGTTGCAAAAGAGTAGAATAATGGTGACTCTATATATAACCATGAATAACTATGAGTGCTTCCTTAATTAGATATAACATTGCACAAATATGTGCTTCAATGGAATTTATCTGAATCCTACTTAACAGAATAATGAACTCACACTTAACTTAATCATATCTGATTATGCTTCTGAAAAATTGCAGATAAAGGAATTTCACATGGGCCCTTTACCTTTTTGGATTATGCTATGAACTAATGTTCATTTCACATGGTTTCAAGGCTTGAGTGACTAAAGCGCAAAAATATTCCATCTCCAGGGTTCATGTTACTTTCTATAAAATCAAAATTTTCTTGAAATAATCTATTTTTGCAGATATAGATACAGGTATCTGTAAGGTACAGATATAACAGGTCACTCTGAATACACCAAACTACATTATCTGTGCTGCATGCTATTGACAAATTGATTTGTGTTAAAATAAACTGCCTACAAGAGTTGATTTCAGCAACAGTCTTGAGTGAAAGAAATGATCTTTTCTTCTCTTTGCTCCTGAATATTTATCGTTCTTTCGTTATATTTCTCTTTAACTTCTATATAACACTTTCCTGTGTTACCTGTTTCTGTCTACAGCACAACATTGTTTCATTCTTTTTCTCTGCTCCTGCCTCAGTCATCTTGACTGTTCTCTGTTGTGTTCCAGTTTTGATTTATTTCTATCACTCCAAGGCAGTGTGACAACAATTCTAGAAGAATGCAAAGTTGTCCCACCTTGATTGATCTTATAGTAATTTACACAATTACAGTTTACAAAGTTTTTTTAATCAATTTTGGTAATTATATATGTCTAAGATTATGATAACCCCAACAAAGCCTATGAGGAATCACTAATTAATCTCCCTTTGAAGCTCTTTGAGTCTGAGTTCTCTTAGTAACAAGTGATGACCTGCCCAGCTGGAACTCATCACATAAGCCCATTAGAAAAATAGGTTAGGAGGACCCTCTTGTGGTACAGGGGTAGTGTTCCTACCCCTGAGCCAAGAGACCCATGTTCAAGTCCCAGCTGCTCCAGAGGTGTGTAATAACATCACTGAATAGATTGATTAGAAAAATAAGTTAAGAAATAAAGATAGGTTATAGCTCTGTTGTGGTGCAGTGATAGTGTCCTTATCCCTGGGCCATGCGGAATGGTTTCAAGTCCCACCTACTCCAAAGATATGCAATAACATCTCGGAAGATGTTGATTAAAAAAAAGGAACACTGTAAAACAAAGCAGGGCTCCAAACCAAATGAAGCTCAGGTGAGAAAAAAAATGGCTAAAGAATTAGAAACATAGGTTAGGGTCCTGTTGTGGTGCAGTAGTAGTGACCCTATCCCAAGACTGAGAGGCCTGGGTTTAAGTCTCACCTGCTTCAGAAATGTGTAATAATATCTTTGAACAGTTTGATCAGAAAAATGCGTTAGATTATAAAAAAAGAAAAAAAAAGTCATGTGATTTTGGTGGTAGGAAAATTGCTCAACCGTGCCTAATAGCACTTCTGGGTATAAAAAAAAATAGATGAAATGCAGACCCAGTAAACTTTGAATTGGCTGCATGGGTGAATACCGGTGGTGGTTAATATTTAGAAACAAAAAAAGCTTCACTGATATTTGGTGCTGGAAAACCAATGCAGTTGTGCATGATGATACTTCCAGATCTACAAAAAAAGAAAAAAACATTAAAGCTGATACAGGGATTGGTCTGCAGAACTGTCTGTCCCAGACACTAGTTTGCATACGTCACAAATAGTGCTTCTACTTTGTTATTTAATGATAAACGATGTTCATTTCCAGTCACACCCTAGTGAAATGTCTGAATAAATGCAGTCACTCTTTTTTGCCTAACTTTTACCTCAAGATATTAAGAGTCAGGAACAGGTTTTTGCAAACATCTTGAGAAGATGCAATATGTACACTTTCACCTCCTTCCTCCTTAATGTTCAGGGAGGGTCCTAAAAGGTCCTTCTAGATGAAATCATGATGTATGCAAACATTAGAACATAAGAAATTAGAACAGCCATTCAGCCCCTTCCCATTCAATTAGATCATTGCTGATCTGCTCCAAGTCTCAATTCCTCCTTTGTGTCAGTTCCTCATAGCCCCCGTCCCTTCATACTTCAAAATAAGTGTCTGCCTCGTCCTTAAGTATTTTCAATGACCCAGCCCCCGTCGTTCTCTGAGATAGAGAATTCCAAACATTCACTGCCCTCAGAGAGAGAATTTTTTTTACATCTTAGTTTTTAATTAGTATGCCCTTTCTTTGTAACTATGTTCCTAGTTTGAAATTCCCCCACTAGTTGAATCATTCGTCTAAATTCTAAAGTATTGTGTACAGTTCTGGTTGCCCTGTCATATGAAGGATTTTTTTTAATTTGGAAGGGTGCAGAAAAGATGGTGCTGGGAATCAAGGGTTTGACATACAAAGATAGGCTGGGACATTTTTCACTGGAACATAGTAGGTAAAGGGATGACCTCACTGAAGTTTGTAATATCATGAGGAGCATAGATAAGCATATATAAACTAGAGGGCATAATTTAAGGGGAAAGAGAAAGATTTTGAAAGGACACAGAGAGTGGAATGAATTGCCAGAAGAAGTGGTTGATGCACATACAGTTAGAACATTTAAAAGACATTTGGATAAGTACATGAATAGGAAAGGTTTGGAAGTTTATGGACCAAACACAGGCAAGTGGGACTAGATAGTTTGGGAACATGGTTGGTGTGGACTGGTTGGACCAAAGGGTCTGTTTCCATGCTGTCTCACTCTATGACTCTATAACTAAAAGCCTAATCCTGTTCGGATGTTCTTCATAAGTCAACCTCTTCATCCATACGTGCTTCTTTCAATATAGTACACTGCTCATAATGTGCTCTCCTCCTTTCTGGGAAGACAAATCTTAATCGAGGTAACTTTCCTTACAGAAGTAGCCATATTTATGTCTCCCAAAACCTTATGAAATACCTAAATATTGAGAGTGTTCATTGCTTAAGCAAGGTAATTACAATGCAATCTCGGACATCTTTTGAACAAACATGTGTTTAGGGCAGCACGGTGGCTCAGTGGTTAGCACTGCTGCCTCACAGTGTCAGAGAATCAGGTTCAACTCCAGCCTCAGACAACTGTCTATGTGGGTTTCCTCCCACAGTCCAAAGATGTGCAGGTTAGGTGGATTGGCTATGCTAAATAGTGTCTAGGAATGTGTAGGTTAGGTGGATTGGCCATGGAAAATGCAAGGGATGAGTCTGGGATGCTCTTCGGACAGCTGGCGCGGACTTGTTGGGCCGAATGACCTGTTTCCACACTGTAGGTATTCTATTATATTTGTATTACATTTCTTTGTGTTTAAATGTTTAACAAGTGATCCAATTGAGGTGTTTAAATAAAACAAATGATTTAATAGAATAGTTGGACATGTCTAGTGTTGTGGAAAACTAGAAAAAAAGGGAACGAATCTCCTCGACCTTGTAAAATTGATTCTGCTGAGTGCATTGGCTGCAGTATTCTCCTGGTTTGCTACTGGAAGTAAATCAGTGCTTGAAGCACTGAGCCTGATATTATTCCAAACTGTTTGTCCTGGGTCAGGAATATTACTTTGCACAGAAAGTGCCCAGTGAGATCTCCACCTTATAGAAGCAACCTGCAGTTTCTGCCAAAAGAAATGGACTGTTGTTGAGTTAGATGTTAAAATTGCTTTCTCTTTGCAATTAGTATTGTAAACATTGCAATTTCCATAGCCACTGCATTTTCTCCTCTATCACATTCCAGCTACATATTTGCCAATATTTCCGATGTGACTTCTCTGCACAAATTGAGAAAATTCAACTTTCAACTTTTCTCATGCCCCATAAACTTGGGCTGCTGCTGTGTATTTCCTCTAACATTTCTCATATAACTTTCTCCAGGTCTCCTTCAAGCTGTTGAGGCCGTTCGAGTTGCCTGTGACATATCAGCATGCTTCAAATTATAGTTGCAGCATTATCCTCATGCCCAAATCAAACACCTTGTTTCTCAATTCTGCAGTTGACATGCAAGTATGAGAGGCCAACTCTACTCCTGTTCTCTTTTACCAGTGTTCAGTGAGCAATTAGAGCATTCCACAACTGGATGACAAGTTTATATGGCGTTGATCTTGATTAATCAGTTCATGATGCTACTTGAGAGGCCTTATGGGATATCAACATGTCATGGCAACTCTTCATAAATCATACCACCATTTGGTGACTGTATATAAGAATTTTCAAAGTCGGTTAACTTATATCTTTGTGAAGAAATAAAAATAAGCCCTGTGTCTATGTTCACCATCCCAGAGAATGTCTGAAACATGTTCCCTCAGTTCCTTCCCAGTTAAACTGTATAAGCTCTATGCTGTAGACATACTATATGCACAATGGGCAGGCAAGGAGAGTTATCGTGTAAGCAGCAAGAAGTCTTGAAGATACAATTAACTAGGAAATGACTGTGCACGATCCAAGTTGGTATTTTTCTATGTGTTGTTTCCATTGCCATTTTTTAAGTATGTTTAAAATATGCCCAGAAATTTTGCTACAAATGGAGTTGATACGAAATCTTTCCTCTTGCTTCTTCATGTGGAACTCCCCCAGACATTACCTGCACCATTAAAATAATTTCAGTTCATCTGTGAGTACTTGATCACCAGATGACCCCCACAATTTAATTTAAACACCTTGTCCTGCCTGCAGCCTCAGTTTGTAATCAGTGCACAAGTCATTTATTGTGTCCTGTATTCTAGTCTAATGGGAATGAATGCTTAATTAGATCCCGTTGGCCATTTCCTTTGCCTTATGGAGCTAACCTGTTTGAGAGCTAAATTGACTGTTAAGTACATTGGTACAGATTACAGCCAGATTCTTCATTAAAGCAGTTGAATTTCACCATCATAATTTGCACTTGACCTAAATCAGTCTTATCGGGAATTCACCTGCCTGCTGTTCTTAATCTTAATGGTCATGAATTATTTTTAATTCACTTACGTTTAAGCCATTCTTATATTGCAGCTTGTTCACTTTGGATGGCGGCAGCCACGTGTCAGTATCTAGCATTTGCACAAGCAATTTTGATTCCTTTATCCCGGGGTCACTGTCTGATGCCTGGAGCAGAATATTAATAGTTTCAATGTCTGAAGAAGGCTCACAGGCGGACTCCCTGTCAGTACAAAAAGGGCTTTTAATAAAGTAAGTGGTAAAAGGAAAATGGATTTGGATGCCATATTTCATATTATGTTCCATTAAGTGAAGTGTTATTATTGTACTAGGAACCATCTTGCCTCCTTTTTTAAAATTATATCTCTAGTTTCCACCAGTGATGACTCACAACCCACTATTTTCTAGGAAATTGTCGATAATGTTAGTTTTAATAGCTGAAGAATAAAATTTTTGTAAATCTTTTGCTGTAAGCTGAGCCAACTTAAAATCAAAATGACTAACACATCTCAATACCTACTAAAGTTCTAAAAACGTCAACTGTTTCTCTGAATTTTCTTATGTCTCCCCTTTTTCTAGTTTCCCTATTTTAAAATTCTTACATGGGATTTAGTCTTCACTCACTAGACTAGCATTTGTCATCTATCCTTAATTACCTTTGAAAATGTCCTTGTGCTACCTTGAGCCATTGCCTTCTCTTTGGCATCGGTATACCCAGAATGCTGTTGGAAAGCAGTTCCAGGATTTTGTCCCAGTCATTGTGAAGAAACAAAGGTATAATTCTATGTCAGGGTGTTGTGTAGCTTAAAGGGGGGTGCACAGTTGGTAGAGTTCCTGTGCATCTGCTGCTCTCACCCTTCTGTCATGAGTTTGGCAAGTGATACATCTCTTGGGTTTTATTAATATGTTAAATCTCATACATGTACACTGAGACTGGGTTCTTACTGAGAACAAGTGTGAAGAGATTTATTTATGGAACAACTCCTTCACAAACATTGATACGGTCTGGGCTCACGCTGGTTGATTAACTGTCTTTCTTGTTAGTAACACAGTCTAGCAGCAGCTTTTCAAGATAGAATTGGTACCTGTATCGTGGCATTGACTTCTGGTTCTAGAAGTTGTTGTCTTGCACAGGATTTGGAGGCTTGTGCCACTGGTAAGAAGATTAAATAGAACACTGAGGGGCATGGAAGTAATCACACACTTAAAGTTACATGCTTGCCTGATCATGCAATATCACAACAGAAGGTGCTGCTGAAGGAAGCTTGAGAAGTTGCAGCAGTGTTTGTTTGTAGATGGCATCACAGTTTTGCACTATGTGTCAGTGGTATAGGGAGTGAATGTTTAAGGTGGTAGATAGGGTGTGATCCAGCAGGTTGCTTTTCTGCATTTCCATGGCTGATTGACCAATTGGATAAGTAACCTGCTCACATCCACTGTTACCTTTCTAGCCTCACAATGGTCACTCAGAGTCGCACAACATATGGACAACCCAATGTTTCCTTCCCTCTGCGTTCCAAAGTCTGACCTCTGTGAGGTACCTCTTATAGTATTGCAAATGAGCCTGGAAAGTCATCTAACTGAAAGACTGAACTTCTATCTCACCAGAACAATGTGCCACATTTTACAGCTCCAATGAAGTAGCTGCAACACAATCTTGCACTCAGATCATTTTAATTTGGAAAACGGCTAGATTTTGGCTATGATTTGCACTAAAATTTAGTTCCTTTTTTCTGCAGAGCATCCTGCCCAATCTGTTCAAGTATTCCCTGAGTGGCTGGGTGGTTGAACATCAATGTAGGTTGGTGTTCTTCTCACTGCTCAGCGGGGCATCATAAGTACGTTAATAGAATATCACCCCTCTGCCTTAATGTCTTGAAACAAAGAGTCACTTCTGATCATCTCTGCAGAGATTTTAAAAATCTCCAAATTAGTTCTGTAGATCCTTTAATTCAACCTATTCCCAAGACTTTTCTCTCTGACTGGATAGATGATGCTTTAGCTAATGAGAGATATTCTGGGAGCTTTCTTTTTGAAATGAACATTCTACTTTGGTTTTACTGAAGGAGTTTTACTCAAAAGAGAATTTTCAAAAAGAAAACCTGAAGATCTCTTGCTATATAAATGTTAACTTATGCCAGTTGTAAAGATCAAAAGAGGAGTAGTTCCAGAGAGCCCCATTCAATCATTTCTTTATCCCTTGGCCATCTTTTCCATTTTTGGAAATATTAAGTACAGAGAAGACATTAGATTAGTCCATGGAAAAAGCAGCCACCATTCACAACCTGGTAAAAATGACAAAGCAATTGAAAAAGATCCGTGGGAGTTTCTTTCTGCCAACTGTTACACTTTTCAGTTACATTTTGCAATATACGTGTTGAAAACTGTGTTTTTATTTATATAAAATTATACTTTCTCAGAGTAATCTATCATTGTCTGCTGAGATACAAGATGTAGGCAGTCCTGTCACACATCTGCATACCTTGGTGTATTGCTGAAATATTTACCTGATAAACAAAATGCAGTTGCAGTGCATACTGTGTAAATGTTTGTAAATGCAGGTCTGTAGGTGAAATGATACAATCGTGAACTGACACAGAGGTGTTTGTTTTATTACTGAACTTTTAACATCTTCGCTAAACTATTCCATCAGCTTATATTTGCAAACACTAACAACTACCAATAGCACAGTTAAAGCCAGTTCAGCTTTGTATTGACACAAATCTGACAGTATAACTCCGGAGTGAGCACGCAACGGCCTTGACGAGGTAATTTCACAACAATTACAAGCAATACTTAGAATAGCTCTCAGATTTACTTTGGTGTTATTCATTGATGTTGGCAGAGATTCCACTCCCCCATCTGGCTAACATAAAATTTCACTGGCATTAAGATGTCATTAAGTAAATATGTTGTCTATCTAAACAGCCATGTGGAACTAACTAAGGACCATAATCTACAGTGCGCTGAGTATACAATTACCTTATTTAGTCACTTCCAGAGCCAAATGAGAAAGATCAAGCCCTATTCTTTCAGAGTTTTCACCCAAACTTCCCACTACTCTGGGATCCTCCACAAAGGTAAAACTAACCCCAAGTAACCCCCAGTAACCCCAAGTTCTGGGCGGCACGGTGGCACAGTGGTTAGCACTGCTGCCTCACAGCGCCTGAGACCCGGGTTCAATTTCCACCTCAGGCGACTGACTGTGTGGAGTTTGCACGTTCTCCCCGTGTCTGCGTGGGTTTCCTCCGGGTGCTCTGGTTTCCTCCCACAGTCCAAAGATGTGCAGACACAGGTGAATTGGCCATACTAAATTGCGCCTAGTGTTAGGTAAGGGGTAAGTGTAGGGGTATGGGTGGGTTGCACTTCGGCGGGTCGGTGTGGACTTGTTGGGCCGAAGGGCCTGTTTCCATACTGTAATCTAATCTAACTTTTTGCCATGATCCACTGCAATGTAAATCATTCATTCAGCCTCTCCTTTACAGCTAAGAAGCTATGTGAGAAATGTACCGATTTCCTTTATTATTGAGCTAGAAACCAGCTATTCAGCTGCCTCTGTTGTTTTTTTTTACATTCCTCTAGCCATCAATGTTAAACATTAAATCCAAAACTTGCAATCACACATTGTTCTAGATTTCCATAATGTCCTCTCCGGTTCATCTCATCCTTGAAACCAATCTTGCAATCTTGACCCCATTGTCACAAAATACCATGGGTGGAATTTTACACCCACTCCCTCAACTGGCAGCCTTGGTGCTGGTTAAAGGTGTGGGGATAGCCTGTTTAGTGATCTTATGCCTAATGAGACACTGATCCATTGTAGTACTTGTCCACATGTTGCAAATACCCCTCCTAATCCTGGCCCACACTGCCATCAGTATCGTCTGACACACTGCCCCTTGCAAAACCTCCTGTCCTTCTCCTTATTCAGCTCCACTGTCTTTCAGGATTGGATGAAGACCCATCAGTGACCATCATTCCTAATGGACTGGCTGATTGGTCACAGAACAATCCCGCTATTGTCAACTCAGATGAGAGCATCAGTAGGGTGAGGATACTGATAGACTTGCACTAGAAAATCTAGAAGTTCTTTATGGCATAAGACATCATGCAGAGATTGCCTTCTCCTAAGCCTGTGTCCCATCTCCGCGATGCAGGTTCAGAGACTCTGACACTGTAACTCCCATCTCTTTTGAAGCAATTATGTGGACAGCTCACCAAACCATTGCCATTTCTGTGAGAATGCAGCAGCAATTCCAGCAGGTGCTCACTAATACAGTTACAACAATACCCCATAGTGTCTTCAGCCACCTTGCGACAGCAGAGCTTCTTAAAAATCATCCTCACTGCAAGTTGGATGCCTGCCTGTTAAAGCAACACTGGTGCTGGGTTTCTCTTCTACATGACTGTCTGATATTGTTGTCTGAAATGCAAATTGATGCAATGGGGCTCTTTGATCGGAATAGGTGTGACATCAGCTTGTACAGTTGTGTGCCATCAGGATAATATTAGTTCAACTGAGCCAGCATGTTCAAGTCCCATCTAACCCAGACACATGTTATAACCACCTATCTGAACAGGTTGATTAAAAATATCTCGTCCTGGTTCAGTTGCTTCCAACACATAAAGGGAATGACTGCACAGATACTGGTCTCAGTCAGGCCAGAGAGCCACGCCATTGCCGCACATAGTCCAGGGTAAATTGACTTCTGAAGCATCACCTCTATTGTCATTACAAAGATTAAATTTGGCTTCATTATATCAAAACATGCAATGACTGCCCAGTGGAAACATTTAAGTTATCATTGTTTTCTGAAGGACATTGTCCTTAATTTGTACTATTGAATTCTGCTAAAGTGTGCAATTGCTATTATTCTCAGTCGTCCGTAACATCTGCCAATATTATTGTGACTGGAATTTCAATAGACAAAGATTTCAACTGTTTTTCTCTATTTTCCACCTGAATTACAATAATAATATTAACCACATAATATGAACCAACATATGGTTTGTTCAGTAATTTTACATTGTGAAGTCTGATAGATATTGTAACTGGGCTGAAATAATTGATGATTTGATTTAATTTATTATTGTCACAGGTGCCAATGTACAGCAAAAAGTGTTGTCTTACTTGCATTACACGCAGTTGCAGTGTATTAGATTAGATTACTTACAGTGTGGAAACAGGCCCTTCAGCCCAACAAGTCCACACCGACCCGCCGAAGTGCAACCCACCCATACCCCTAACCTAACACTACGGGCAATCTAACATGGCCAATTCACCTGACCCGCACATCTTTGGACTGTGGGAGGAAACTGGAGCACCCAGAGGAAACCCACGCAGACACGGGGAGAACGTGCAAACTCCACACAGTCAGTCGCCTGAGTCGGGAATTGAACCCGGGTCTCAGGCGCTGTGAGGCAGCAGTGCTAACCACTGTGCCA